>NC_135615.1:43526019-44853519 GCF_053574225.1 Canis aureus
TTTTATATACCTCTGAGTACTTAGCGCAATCTTCTGCTCTCCTCATCCTCAATCAAGGAAACTTTAGAAAACTTTTTTTTTTTCTAATAGACTTGATGAGTTATGCTAGGTAGCCGAGAGTTGTCTAGCATAGAAAGCGTTCTTATCCTTATAGCATTAGGACGACACATTTATTCATAGCAATATAAATAATCACTAAGAGATTAGATTCTGAAGGCTGACAGTGGTTTTGAATCCCATCTTTATTATTCACTAGCTCTGATCTTGACCAGTTTATTTAGTAATCTCTCTGTCTTAGATTTTTATCTTGGTAAAATTCAGATTTAGTATTAGTTACCTACCTTACACAATTGCTATAAAAATTAAGTGAAATAAAGCACCAGAAACAGAGTACATAATTAGCTGTCAGTAAATACCATTATTGACGACTGTCGTTGCCTTTATCATTTCTGCTCCTCTGTGGAAGCCTAATAAATCATATGCAAAATCCCAGAGTCTTTGAATTTCATCCTATGAATCCCTAAAAAATTTTTTTTATCAGTGTTTTTTTGACGTTTTCTGAACGTCAAGCCTCAACTTTAGGAATTTAGTGTTTTCTTATTGTTGTACTATATATTCTTGTACCATTTGGAAGGTATGTAGTATTTACTGATAAGCTGAATTTTAAAATTCATCCATTCTGGAAGATGACCTAAAAATACATTTTCCTTTTATTTTTATTTTATTTTATTTTATTTTATTTTATTTTTTATTTATTTATTTTTTTTTACATTTTCCTTTTAGAGTGTAGAATAAAAACCTATTCTCTTGGTTAAAGCCATTTCCAGCTTTGGCAGTTTCAATATACAATAATTTTATTTTATTATAATGTGTGTGGGTTTTTTTGTTTTGTTTTGTTTTTACAGATTTTATTTATTTATTCCTGAGAGACAGAGAGAGAGAGAGAGAGAGAGAGACAGGCAAAGACACACAGGTAGAGGGAGAAGCAGGCTCCATGCAGGGAGCCTGACGTGGGACTCGATCCCGGGACTCCAGGATCACGCCCCAGGCCAAAGGCAGGTGCTAAACCACTGAACCACCCAGGGATCCCCTCATGATAGAATTAGAAGGCAAAGAGAAGAAATGCATTTCAGGACATTATGAGGGAAATATTGGTAGCCAAGAGATAAGATTCATGTACCCTTATCTTTCCTGTTCTTTAACTCTTATTCCCTAATTTCCTAAGGATGAAAACCTGGAACTGATAATGCTTTGGAAGTGATCAATTGCCAAATCTTGTGTGGGAGAACCTATCCTAATTTACCACTGACTTTTTTAACCTCCAGCAGGTTACCTCATCTAGCTGATGGCTATTCAACTCACACCTCCTTCTAGACCTTCCTTCCTCCTTGCTCCTCATTTAAGCCAGAACCATGCTCTGTTCCAACTTCTTAAACTTTTAACAACTCTTAAATCTCCCTGCTTTGCATTAAATTTTTAAAATGGGTTTTATATTTCCATATATTTAACATTTTGCTAGTATTTAATACTACAAATATATCATTCCTCTTGTGTAATATCCTACAGAAGTAAGAAATTCCAGGTGAACCTGTAAGGTATCCTTATTAAATATCTTTTGGGGAGCCTGGGTGGCTCAGTTGGTTGAGCATCTGACTCTTAGTTTTTGCTCGGCTCATGGTCTCGGAGTTGGGATTGAGCCCCAAGTTGGGCTCTGCACTCACTGTGGAGTCTGCTTGAGATTCTCTCTCTGCCCCTTCCCCCACTCATATGCACATTTTCTCTCAGATAATTAAAACCTTTTATAAATATTTTTTATTTCATTATGTGAATCTCATTTTACTTTATTGAACTTTCTTTATACTTCAGATTGCAATAGATATTAAATCTGCAAAGCGAGAACTAAAGAACTTTATTGAACTTTCTTTATACTTCAGATTGCAATTGATATTAAATCTGCAAAGCGAGAACTAAAGAAAGCAAGAACTGTCCTACAAATGGATGAGCTCAAATGTCGCAAACGTGTTTTAAGAAGGTTGGGATTTGCTACTTCTTCTGATGTCATAGAGATGAAAGGACGAGTGGCTTGTGAGATAAGCAGGTAAAACCTGGTTCTAGAAAACTGATTTTAAAATGAGAGACTGTTTCTATATGAAGGCTATAAATCTTTCAGAAAAAAAGAGCTATCTTAAAAATACAAAGTTTGTAAAATACCTTACATAGTAAATAGAGTTTTTGATAATGAAATTGAGAAACTAGAAAAAGAGAATTTTAAAAAATCTCTTCCATTTCACTATTTAAGACCAATGCAATTAGCATTTTGATATATTTCCTTTTTATTTTAATGCATTGTGTATTTTTTACATATTTGTGATCTTCGTTTATACAAGATTTTGTATTCTTAATTCTTTTTCAGTTATGAACATTTTCCCACTTTAAACTTAGTCTGATAACCATTATCCTATATGTATAGGAGATGTTATTAAAAAGTCTTGGACTGGGGATCCTTGGGTGGCTCAGCGGTTTGGCGCCTGCCTTTGGCCCAGGGCGCGATCCTAGAGTCTTGGGATGAGTCCTGCGTTGGGCTCCCAGCATGGAGCCTGCTTCTCCCTCTGCCTGTGTCTCTGCCTCTCTTTCTCTCTATGTCTATCATGAATTAAAAAAAAAAAAAAAAAAAAGTCTTGGGCTAAGGGAATTACAGCACAGCATTTTATAGGACATAGCACAAAACTTGAATTTAAGATACTATTTTGGTGATCTTTTGACATACTGCAAATAACCTTAAAACTAAATTAATTAACCACAGCAGTCATTTTATTCTTGTGGTTTCTGTGGGTCAGAAATTCAGGAAGGGCCTATTGAATGGTTCTGGCTCAGGATCCCATGTGATTTCCATTAGCTTGAAGAGAATTCTTGTTTTGTCCATAGTTATAACCATTATTCTCATTTAGTTCATTAAAGATGTTTTTTGCAGCAGTTTCTTGTGTTTTTACCATGGCCCTATATTGGATGGGTTGGAGAATTATAGGCCTTGTATATGGTTTTAGACATTTCTGGGGAAGACTTATTCGTATTATACTTGTTGATTGTTTAGTTTGGATGTTAAGAACTCATGTCTAACAGGGGCCAGAAGGAAACAATGTGGTAACCAGAACAATTCTTGGCCACCAAAAGGGGGCAGCAACTACCCAGCCCCAATTATTACAGAATAATGTGATAACAGATTTTTCAATTTAGAAAAGCCAAAAATCCAGAATTTTAGGTGAAATCCCTTGGTTTTTTAATTGTTCACAAACTAATTCAGAATTACTTTTTTAGTCACTGTGTGAACCAGATGTATCATTTGTTCAAGTTAGATTTGGTGCTTTGGCTTCTAGTTTTCCTTAAACCTGCTTCCTACTTTGTAATTAAAGAGTTGTAGGCATCATAAGGTTAATAATTTACCCAGGTCTAGATCTAAAGCTAGACCACAGCACTGGTTTACTAATTCAAATGCCAGAATTAATGTTACTGGAATTATTTCTTTGTAATATTATACAGTATTTAACAATCAACAAAGAAATCTTCTCTTAGGTATCTGTAGCTGGATTGAGTCTTGGGATGATAGTATTGATTTTATTCTAAAATAAGACTTTAGAGAGATAGAACAGTATCACATATGCAAGTATGTTAATTTTCCCCAGTATTTGCTTCTCCATCTGATCTCTTTCTTTCTAAATTAAGACCCAGCCACTAACAGCAAAAACTTGGGAGTCATCCTAGACTCCTCCCCTTCACTCTCTCTCTCTTTCATCTTCCTGAGTGTTTCCTCTACCTCTGTGCTGTTTTAACTCTTCCCACTAATATGCCTTCAGTATTTCTTGCCAGAGCATGGCAGAAGCTGTCATTTTTGGATCTCCTGTCTTGAGTATAACCTATACTTTATACTTTCTCAGTATTCTTTCCACAGTACAGATCCTATCATTTCATTCTTTTGGTAAAAGTCTTTCAGTTATTCCCTATTGCTTTTTTTTCCCCCTATTGCTTTTAGAATAAATTCCATAATTTAGTGTGTTGTTGGCCTTTCCTTTCTAGCCACATCCCACACTGTTTCTTTAAACGCTTAGCCTGACCTTTTCCTCACTCCCACTGCAAATCCTAATTCCTACATATTTTTTCCTAGATCTTGTGAAACTTGCTGTGAATTTCTCCAGTCTTATTTTAAGCTCTTCAACTTGATATTTGCACAATTACCTGTATAACCTGTTAGATCACTCTCCTGTGATTATCTTTCTTTTTTTTTTTTAAAAGATTTATTTGTTTATTTATAATAGTCACAGAGAGAGGGAGAAAGAGAGAGAGAGAGAGAAGAGAGGCAGAGACATAGGCAGAGGGAGAAGCAGGCTTCATGCCGGGAGCCCGATGCGGGACTCGATTCCAGGACTGCAGGATCGCGCCTGGGCCAAAGGCAGGCGCTAAACCGCTGAGCCACCCAGGGATCCCCCGTGTGATTATCTTTCTTGTCTGCCTCGCACCTTACTGGTGTGTATATAGTAATATGTAATTCCTTGAAGTAGTCTTGCCTTACTTGTATTGTCCTCTTTGCTTTACTTAACTCTCATTTTACCATCAGCCCAAATTTAATTTTTTACTTTATTATTTTTGAGTAGCTAAAACTATAAAGATTGATAGGGGCACCTGGGTGGCTCGGCGGTTGAGCATCTCCTTTTGGCTCAGGTCGTGATCCTGGGGTCCTGGGATTGAGTCCCCATTGGGCTCCCTGCAGGGAGCCTGCTTCTCCTTCTGCCTGTGTCTCTGCCTGCCTCATGAATAAATAAATAAAATCTTAAAAAAAAAAAAAAAAAAAGATTGATGGTCATGACTTTTTTAGAAATAAAAAAATAAAGTTTACTTGTATTTTTTTTTTTTTTAAATAGAGGTAACACCCTCACAATTACCAAATGGGTTTTTGTTTTTTTTTCAAATGGATTTTTTTAAACCCTTTTATAAATATTGTGGAACCTTGATTATAGAAATCTAGAAACACTATATTTGTAGTCTTTTGTAGCTTCCATTGAACACAGTTGAGAATTCAGAATTTTTTGTTTTCCACCCATGATGGCAAAGAGAAAACAGGAGAGATATTTTGCAATTATTACACAAATCAGAAGACAACGTGATGATGATGAAATTAATCGTAAAAGCAAAATTGTAGGTAATTCTCAAACTCAAGAATCAGTGAGTGAATAATATATCTCTAAGGACAAAAGGAAAGTTTTAAGATTCTTTTTTTTTTTTTTTTTTTTTTTAGTTTTAAGATTCTTATTCTTTTACTTTCCTTTCTGTTCAACAGGCAGGAGTTATGTAATATTTTGTGCTAAACACTTGGCCCATCCCATTTTATAAGGACTTATTATAGTAGTCTTATCTTTTATGATTTGTTTGCTAAATTGTCATTGGTATGGTTTATAAGCGGTCAAATACAATTGTAAATACAAGGAAATTGGTAAGAACAAGATGGGGAGATTTTTAAAAATCTGTTGGGTAATACAAACCTGAATATGAAAATGTACAATTATAGAGCAAAAAGGATGGCCTTCCTCTTCATCAGGATTACAATTTGTAAAACTTTTTAAGGGTAGTAGGAATCAAAAAAAAAGGATAAGCTTACACTTTAAAAGAGATTGATTGACTGATTGATTGATTTATGATTTTATTTATTTATTCATGAGAGCCAGGCAGAGGGAGAAGCAGGCTCCATGCAGGGAGCCTGATGCGGAACTCGATTCCGGGACTCCAGGATCATGTCCTGAGCCGAAGGCAGACACTCAACTGCTGAGCCACCCAGGCATCCCTAAAAGAGATAAATTTAAAATCTACAGTCAGTAGTATGTTTTGATAGTGTTAAGTGCAGGAGAAAAACAGAAGTAATGATAAGCTAGTATCGGGGCATCTGGGTGACTCAGTGGTGGAGCATCTGACTTTGGCTCAGGTCATGATCCCAGGGTTCTGAGATCAAGTCCCACATCAGGTTCCCCATAGGGAGCCTGCTTCTCTCTCTGCCTATGTCTCTGCCTCTCTGTGTGTCTCTCATGAATAAATAAATAAAAACTTTTTTAAAAGTGATAAGCTAGTACCTATTGGAGATGTATTTGAAATTTGGAATTGAACTTACTTATATGGGTATAATCCAGATTCATGGATAACAGTTGATTAGCAGCAATTAGTTGCATTTAAAGCCATTGGCCATTTGGTATATATGTTCTCAGCACTGGGAATGCAGTGTGTGTCTTTATTAAGATTTCTAATGAAATTGGTTTTTATTATCCCTTTGTTTTATAAATTATTTTTTATACAGCTTAAAAACAATTAAATTGATCCTTGAACCCAGAGAAAAAGTAGTGATGATTTTTATAAAAGTAAACTGATAGTTAAGAAATAGTAGCTCTTTATTTCAGTAAACCATTTGCATTTTGGTGTTTGCTAGAATGGGATTTTTACATGAAATAACCATTTTACATTTATTATTGATACATTGGAAAGTATAAGGCCTGCCATTTTCTTAAATAAATCTTTGTTATTCCTCATTGATAACTTCTCATGGTCAAATAATAGATTTTATTTAAAAACTATACATTTAAAAAAAAAAACTATACATTTCAAGGTACCTAGGTGTCTCAGTCCATTAAGTATCTGCCTTCTGCTCAGGTCATGATCCTAGAGTCCTAGGATTGAGTCCCTCATCGGGCTTCCCTGCTCGGCAGGAGTCTACTTCTCCTCTAACCCTCCTTCCTCTTATCCATTCTCTCTCTCAAATAAATAAAATCCTCTTAAAAACTTTGTACATTTTAAGCATGTGTGTATACCTTTTGTATTTGTATATTATGACATTTGAAAATTGCTCTTTTTTTTTTGTGGTGGTCTAGTGCTGATGAACTCCTTTTAACTGAGATGATGTTTAATGGCCTTTTCAATGACCTGTCTGCAGAACAGGCAACGGCACTCCTGAGCTGCTTTGTGTTTCAAGAGAATGTGAGTTAATAGATTTTTAATGTACCTTATTAATTCACATATCCTGTAATTTAATTTTAATATGGATATTTTAATTACAAAAATGTTTCATATTTACATATTATGGA
This sequence comes from Canis aureus, assembly GCF_053574225.1. NCBI lineage: Eukaryota > Metazoa > Chordata > Mammalia > Carnivora > Canidae > Canis > Canis aureus. The sequence continues at coordinate 43,533,135 of NC_135615.1, forward strand.
TAATGTTAATTAGAAATCACTATCCTTAATACAAATATAGTAAGAATGTATTAAATAATTAAATACATATTATCAGAAAGGAGAATGAAATAAGATTTTTTTGGTGGATAGTCATCATTAACCATATTCCAAGCTTTAAATTTGTTCTGTTACTCAATGTATTGTTTGAAGACCTGGTCTGATCAGATAGTCCTAGAAAGAAAAGGATGAATGAATGAAAATAAAATTAGGCAAAAGACTGAAAATAAAAGGGGATAGTGAGGTTAAATTAGTATCACTCCTCCCAGTAATGGAGAACAACCATGAAGCAACTGATTCTCCAAGCAGCTGAAGTCTTACTTGGTCATAGGTGAGGTTTGAGGTAGAGGCTGTAGGATTCTCACTGCTGGTTTTGCAGTAATTTTTTTCATTAAAGTAGTCAATTCACTATCAGCAGCTCTTCAAAACCTGAAGGGACGCCTGGGTGGCTCAGCGGTTGAGCATCTGTCTGCCTTTGGCTCAGGTCATGATCTCCAAATCCTGAAATTGAGCCCTATATCAGGCTCCCAGCTCAGCAGGGAGTCTACTTCTCCCACTCCCACTTCTGCTCTATCTCAAATGAATAAATAAAAATCTTTAAAAAATATTTGTCAAATTCTCTTTGAAAAGCCCTAAGATTTGAAGATGATTTGGGGAGTGATGCTCTTCTGCCTGTGTCTTATAGCTAATTTCTTTTTTTTTTTTATGTGGCACTATAAAATTTCTATTTTCTGAGAGCCCAAGTATGTTACTTCTTCAAAGGAGTGTGCTTAACCAAACCATAATTCTGAAATTTGTGGGCAAGATGTCACTATATGTGGTTAATTAAGATTTGTTCAGTGAAACCACACTGTGTTATATGTATCATCAATTCTTATGGTGGTGCCTTTCAACATCAAGATGGAAAATTATACTAAAAGTGACATGGAATTTTGTTGATACTTTTTAAAGAATGTTTTCTAGCCAGATGGAAAGGTTAAACATAGTAAGGTACTTGTTATAAATATGAAAAAGTCTGCTTAATATATTAACTTCTTTTTAGAAATGTGTTCTTCCTAAAACTGTGTCCTTGCATTTTTTATATCATTAAAAGTAATTTAAAGATGATGATCTTTAGAGTATAAATGTCAACTAACTACAAATATTTATTTAAAATCCATGTGTGCAATGCCCAGATCTGGGCACCAGAGATACAGCAGAAATTTTTTGCCTTCCTGATATTTATATGCTAGTAGATGAAGGTAAACAATAAAGAAATAAAGTACACACAGATTTTTGTCAAATGGTGAAGAAGGTTTTGGAGGAAAGTGAATCAGAAGGAGACAGATTGAAATCATTGGGATAGGGTTACTATTTTAAATAAAGTGATTAGTAAAGGCCTCATCAAGAGAGTGAAATTTGAATTGAGACTTAACGGAGAGATGAAGGAACGAACTGTAAACACTCCTGGTGGCAAAGGATTGGTGAAATCACACTTAGCTTGCTTATGTCAGGACCAGTGGCTTCTGTTTACATTGACGAGCCTAGGGAAGTGGTCAGTAACCATTAACTGTGAATGGACACAAAATCTAAGATGTTAAATAGTCTTGAGTTCACAAACTGAGAAATTGAGTTCATTGTGTCCATTTTGTTTTGTTTTTTCATTCATGCATCATGGTTTTTTGTTTTGTTTTTTGGGGACAGGAATAATACAGAACCTAAGTCATTATTTTATTGCATAATATACATATAATAGGTAAAACAAAACCAGTCCTGTCTAAATACTGATGCTTAAAATAAAGACATAACAGTTGCAACTAACCTATAATATCTTTTTAAGAAGTTTTACCTATAATTTAAATCCTGTCTCACACATGCATACATTCTTGTAATAATTTTATTTTTGTGTAAGGCTACTTTTGTCAGACTTTGTTCACAAATACTATCTTTAGTCACAATAGAATGGGTTTTGAGGATCTGACCTTTTATTTCTTTTTGACAGAGTAGGAGACCAACACATAAAAATCCAAGCCCCTTATCTAAGTTTATTTGCCCAGTTAGTATAGTAGTACCTGAAACTCCTATTATTCTGAGAACTGACAAATCTTTTACTAGTGGGAAGGTGATATTAAGAACACTAGCTCAGGTTAAACTTTAAGTTTCTCCTACTTTGTTAGAGACGTAGAAATATCTGGGTAAAATAAAAATTGATGGTACTACTTTTAATGTTCTTATGCCAAATTTTTAGTTTCCACAGAGTGAGAGAGTTGCCTAGGAGCCAAAATCATTTCAAAGTCAAACTGTAATAAAATAGTTTATAATAATTTTGATGTAACTAAACTATGGATGTTTATAATATTTGTTCTCCCTACAGTCCATATGTGGCCACAGAAAATAACTGGTAAATTGTAAATTTAGCTATGTAATATTTTCCTCTGAAATGTAATAATATAATTTAGGATAAAAGGAGTGGTAATTTCATTTATATCAATTAAGGTCATTAAAAACTGTAAATGCTAATAACTAAGGTCTTATAATTTGACAGTGATGGATATCATGAAAACTTTGTTTTCTTTGTTGCAGCAGAAAGTATATACTGCATTTAAAACTTAGGTTTTTATATCCTTTTCTTTCATAGTCTAGTGAGATGCCCAAATTAACAGAGCAGTTAGCAGGACCACTTCGTCAAATGCAGGTAGGAATATTTTGAAATGCATATTTTATGAATAGTACATGTAAAATGAACATTTTTAACAGTCTTATCCTAGTGTTTATTATTCCACAGAGACCACTTCCTTCAAGATTAAATGTTACTTGATGTTAGTCTTGTCATTTATTAATTTTTTTTGTCTTGTCATTTATTCTATGTTGGTAACATCATTTGTGCTTTTTTTACTTTAATAATTAAACATTCTCCCCTACCAGTGTGATAAATTGTATTGAATTATTGAGTACAGAGTTAACACCTACATAATGTTGATAGGCAATATCAACAACTCAGTGCCTGCATTGTTTTCTTTGATATTAAGAATGGCATGTTGATGAACTAGGATTAGTTAGCTTAATTCTTTGTATGTTCTTGTTTACAATAAGGTTTTAAAATGTTTTATTCTAAGAAATTAATTATTCCTGGGTCCTCAAAGCCCCAGTAGTTTATAATAATGAATTTGTGTGTTTTATGATTTTCTTAAGATGAACTGATTTTATCTGTTTTCAACATTAGCACGACAGGGAAAGATGAACTATATGACACTGCAAGAGAAGAAAAGTGTATCATAAAAAGAGCCTTTTCAGTGGAACATTTAATATTCCTTATTACTAAGAAATTTAAACTTTCAGAACTGGAGGAATTTACAAGGGACTAGGTGGTTTTGACCTTTTATATTACCAAGGAGAAAAGAGTGAATCTGAATATATCATTGTGAGGGGAAAAAATAAGATTTCTATTTCTTAAAGCATTATTGGGGAAAAATATTATTTTGCCATAGGATTTGTGGTTTTCTAAATCTGTTTTGTTACTGACATCTTTGGGGTTTTTTGGTTGTTGTTAATGAAATACTTAGAGATTAGTTAAATGCTACTCTTAAATGATTTTAATGAAGAGTTTCTATTTTTTTATATAGAAAACGTTTCACTGGATGAAAATCATGCTTTTGATAAATTTTTCTTAATTACTTCATTGTAATTGGGGAAACATTACAGTTGGGGAAACAACTACAGTGGAAGGCCACTGTCACGACTTAGAAGCACAGAATATCCAAGCTGTGGACATTTAGGAAGAAAAAGGGACCTTGTGGAATTTTGGCTCTGGGAACCTAAAGAAAACAAGTACAGGGGAGATTATAAGTAAGAAGTAAGAAATGTAAAGTAATCTTCTGTTTTCAAAGGAATGTGCTAAAAGAATTGCAAAAGTTTCGGCAGAAGCCAAACTGGAGATTGATGAGGAAACTTACCTAAACTCATTCAAACCTCACTTAATGGATGTAGTATATACCTGGGCAACAGGCGCTACATTTGCCCATATCTGCAAAATGACAGATGTCTTCGAAGGTATGTTTAAATTTTCTCTCTCTCTCTCTCTCTCTCTCTCTCTATATATATATATATATATATATACGTTCCTTTCTGATACAAAAATATACTTAGTTAGGATGGCATTGTTTTAACTAAACAAGAATAATACATTATTTGTAGTTTTTGGTAATAAATTGGAATGGTAATGTCATCACAGATGATCCTAGTAAGTTACGTTTGTGTCAGTTTTTTTAATCTCTTGGCAGTTATCTAAAGGCTTACTATATTAATTCCACTAAAAGACAGCAGAGCTGAAAATGCTGTCCATCACTGCATTTCTAATAACAGACTTGGCTTCAGTGAGATTACTTAAGCATGAATCAATTAATGAGCAGAATTTTAAAAGACTGAAGAATAATTGTTACTCAACTGAAGAGAAATTTTAAATGAAAAAAGAAAGGCAGAGGGAAATAAAAGAAATAATCATTATAAAAAGCAAAAAAAAAAAACCCACAATATCTAAAGAAGACCATTTTTAAAATGTTTTATTTATTTCAAAATGATTGGCTTATATAGAAATTTATAATGGTGAATGATATTTACCAAATTGGATATTTACATTGAACTCTTTAAAAATTAAATGAGTTTGGATTTCAGAAATTATTATAAGAATATTTAAAATGCTATTATTTGTAGCTGTATTTTAAGAAAAATTCTATTTTTGACACATCAGTATTACAGGCTTTTCAACTGATAGTATTAAAGACTAAGAGATTACTGAATTTATGAATCATGGGTTTTTATGATGCATAGGTCAAACATATCTGCAGTAGAATATTAAAATTTTCAACTATGACATTGAACTTCATGGGATTTAAGGTTTATTAAGTGACTACTGTGTGCCAGGCACTGTGCAATAAGCACTTTATATAATTTAGATGTAATCAATCACCAAAATGGCAGCTTAGGGTAGATACTATTTCTTTTTTTTTTTTTTTTTCTTTTTTTTTTTTTTTAAGATTTTATTTATTTATTCATGAGAGACAGAGAGAGAGAGGCAGAGACACAGGCAGAGGGAGAAGCAGGCTCCATGCAGGGAGCCCGACATGGGACTCGATCCCGGGTCTCCAGGATCATGACCTGGGCCGAAGGCAGCGTTAAACCGCTGAGCCACCCGGGCTGCCCATAGATACTATTTCTACTTTGCACAAGGAAGCTGAGTTTTTAAAAAGTAAATAATTTGCCCAAGGTGATGGAGGTGTGGAATATGATGGCACTATGATTTGAGCCCCGGCCTCTGTGATTACAAGTCACATAATAGTTGATAACTTTAAGCACCATATAATGCTTTATCCTTTAATTTTGGATCACCTAGAGACTTCTCAAATGCTAACCTAGATTGTACCATGTCCATCCACTGATAGTTCATGCTTGTAGGAGTGGCAAGATGGTCTGTAATAGTTCATGGTGAAGAGCAATAGCTGAGGATATGAGAAGAGGGAAGCACGACATTTGGCTCACTGTGTACACTGTCTTTGCCTGTAGGAACCTAGGTACATATATAACAGCTTGTGTGTTATGAAGGTGCAAAGGCAGTCATACATACAGCACCCCCACTCTTCAGTCTGGCATCTTTTTGGAACATAAGGATGAAACTAATGACTGTTCTTGCCTAAATAATTCTAAGACTTGTTAATAGCTCATATTTATAGAATATCTGCTTCTTTGAGAAGCAGACACAGTGACATAATAATGGTTCATAGTGGAGAACAGTTTGAAGAAAAATCAAGAAGCAACAGACCTGCATATTTAGGGAGGCCTATAAAATTATCTTTGTGGACTGTTTTTTCTGTTCTTTGTACTTAAATGGAAGAGTTTGCACAGTATGGAGAAAGAGATCTGAAACTGCTAATATTGAAGAGAGTTTGTAGTTATCCAGAACATACTGGCATTCCTGAAATCGATTTCCCCCCTTTCAGTTCCTTGAGGCTATTTCTATATCACATTTTGCGTGAGGAGTCAAAGTTGGAAAATCTGAGGAATTCAGTTTGTAACTATAATTTGAAGTTGAGGATACCATCAGCGTAATCTTCCATGGTTTTCTGGTCTGGGTGCCATTATATTAGCTACACTTTTTCTAAAATTGGGATGGACTATATATTAACTCTTAAAAACATAAACAGCGAAAAAATAACTAAGAACCTTGATTTATATAGGAGAGTGTTTCCTTTTTCCATCATACTATGTGCCTCTCCCTTTTTTTACCATGCTATTATTGAGTTCTTCTATTTCAGAATAGCCATTCTCTCCTCATCTTGTTGCTGTACGTGCTTTATATAATTGGAAAAATACTGTAATCAGAGGTCTAGCCCATAGTACATTGTGTCTTTACTTTTATGGGCAGAAAATGATTGCATTGGAACTTTAAAATTCCCTTCACTCAAACCATATTTGTTTCCAGTTAGATTATAAATTTTCTTTTTGTGAAAATAAGTGATCATTTCATGTCATGAGCTCCAGAAGTAGTTTTAAGTATTTTTCAAAATTAACTGGCACAGTATGTTTGAGGGGATGCCTACTGCAAGAGAGGAGCTAATATTGTGATTCAGTTGAAGAATTTTGAAGACTTCATACAAGTAATTATCTCCTCTGTTATCACCCTGGAAAAAATTATAAAAATGTGGCTGCTGCTTATTTCTGTCAAACTAAGTTGGAAGAACAATTTAAAACAGTACTTGTAGAGGTTCAAACCTATGGTTTCAGTCTAAATCATAGAGTAGAGCCACTGTAAGCTTTCAGGGGCCATTAAATTTTATTTCTATCTCTATAGAAACAATATTGTACTCTTGACTACACATGAAGGACTTGCTTTTCACTTACTTTGTCACAGGAGCTCTCCTAATGACATGTGCTATCACTTGAAACTTTACCATGTAGTGCATTCCCACATGGTGCTTTGAGTAAATGCTCTTCTCAAACACCTTTCAGCTTGCAGTTTTACCCTTCCCTTAGTCAGGCTACCTCAGCCTCCTAAGGGATTTTCCAGTGGATTTGTTCTTAGAAATACTTTTGCTAATAATAATAAAGTAACCATTTATTAACATGTATCATTTCTCTTCCACTTTTGGCAACATTTTAGTACTAAATTATGTAGAAATTAGTACTTGATACTTACGCATTTGATGAATAATACTGAGACCCTAGTGGGGATCAGGGACTAGGTGCATCATGAACAGCAGTCTCTGCCTTCCAGAAAGGATTTAGCCTGAGCTGGAATCAAGTGGTAGATAGTTGCAGGAAAATACATTTGTGATCCTGACCTCAGGTCAGACTCATTAAAAACACCTAGATGTTAAAGTTTAACTTTATTAAGTGAGATTCGAGACATGAACTATGGAGGACCACTTTGTAAAATGCCAGAAAGCTGGAGGTAGAAACACTGTTCAGAGAAAGGTGTTGCTTTCCATCCTCAATGAAAATTATACTGTCCTGTTCAAGCACCAGATGAATCTGATGATTGCATGTGTGCCCGAATGTCCATCAGTGGGTGAATAAATTGTGGTGTGTCAGTGTAATGTAGTATTTAGCTATAGGAGGAATGAAGTACTGATTAATGCTAAAATGTAGATGAACTTTGGACACACAGGTTCTGAGTTAAAATAAAGGCAGACCCAGAGGCAACCTTATTGTAGGATTCCACTTACATGAAATGTCTGGGATAGACAAACCCATAAAGATGAAGTAAATTAAGTAGTTGTCATGGGCCAGGGGCTAGTGTAGGAAGCGAAATTGAATTCTGACTAATCACTACCTTTTGTGTGTGTGTGTGACAAAATACACGTAATTATATAATTCACCATTTTATTTTTATTTTTTAAAGATTTTATTCATAAGAGACACAGAGAGAGAGAGAGAGAGAGAGGCAGAGACACAGGCAGAGGGAGAAGCAGGCTCCTTGCAGGGAGCCCGATGCAGGACTCGATCCTGGGTCTCCAGGATCACGCCCTGGGCTGAAGGTGGCGCTAAACCGGCTACCGGGGCTGCCCTAATTCACCATTTTAAATGTGCAATTCAGTGTCATTGATCTTTTTTAACCTCAGATTTACATCACCATTCTGGAAAAATTCACATTGAGATATTCACAGACCATAAAATCCACCCTTTTTAATTAGGTTTACTATTCAATGGTTTTTAGTGTATTCAGAGTTGTACAACAATAATCACTATTTAATTTTATAATCTTATCACCCACAAAGAAGTCACTCCTAACTGCTAATACAGTCCCTCACTTAGTAAATGGCACAGCTGAACTGTAATCCCTGGTCTTTCTACTTTAAGAGACAGTGGATATGGCATGTCAGGCGTCTACTGTAGCTCTGCCGCCTACTTTGTAGGTGATCACTTGTGCATCATTGGAAAGGGAGAAACCATTAGGCCTGTCTTCTTTATCTAGAAACTCATGTACCTTATGCTTTCCATTCCAGAGGATAGCCCCTTCCCCCATTGCTCTGAATCTCAGAGCCTTGCTCCACTCTTTTCTGCACCCTCCTCAATATTGCCGTATTAGGATATAAATATGCTTATAGTTTTCATACACACCTTTTTCAGCTACCAACATAATGTAGTGGTTAAGAGCAATAGGTATTTTGTTGTCCTCATCCTAAGGAATAAGAATTCCTTTTATAGCCAGGCTCAGAAAGAGTAATTGAGAATAGACAGACCCTCTTTAGTTCGTACCCCCCATTTCCATCTTGATTCAGTAGTTTGCTGAAATTACTAGAAGACACCAGTGACTTTCTGATTGCCAAATTCACAAAACAGACTCCTTTATTTGACTGCATCCTACTTGCCAATTTTTACAGAAATGAAGAGCTTTAGAGTAAGGCCTAAAAATCTTATAAAATATATATATATATAGGACCTGGGTACCTCCGTCACTTAAGCAGCTGACTCATGGTTTTGGCTGTTATGATTTCAGGGGCCTAGCATCAAGCCCTATGTCGGGTTCTGTGCTCCTCGGGAAGTCTGCTTGAGGATTCTCTCCCTTTCCTTCTCCTTTGCCCTTCCCTCCACTTGCACATACGTGCATTCTCGCTCTCTCAAATAATCTTTTTTAAAAACAAAAGATTCAGAATTTTCTGATTTTTAATGTATAAACTAAATCTAATTATAAGTTGAACTATATAGGGGCACCTGGGTGGCTCAGTGGTTGTGTCTGCCTTTGGCTCAGGTCGTGATCTGGGGGTCCTGAGATCGAGTCCTACATTGAACTCCCTGCACGGAGCCTGCTTCCTCCTCTGCCCATGTCTCTGCCTCTCTCTCTTTGTGTCTTTCATGAATAAATAAAATGTTAAAATATATAAAGGAATACACATTTATTAAAGAAAATTTCCTAGAAATTATATTTATTTCTGCAAGGTACTATAATACAGTTTTTATGCTTGGGCTCTAGAATCTTTGGTCTGGATTCAAATCCTGATTTCCATCCTTTACTCCTCACTCTGACCATGGTCAAGTTATGTATGCAACTTCCCTTTCTTCTTTTCCCTCTTTGTAAAATGAGGATAATGACAGTACATGTCAAATTGTAGATGTCAAATGAGAAGTTTTACATGAAATATGTATTACAGACCTACCACAAAACAAGCACTCAGAAAATGTTGAACATCATCCTTCTTTCCTGAAACACATGCAGCCTCATTGCTTTCCTAGATGCCTAAGTGTCATTATAAACATCAGTAACTTTACTCTCCTGTAATACAATAAAGTCCTCAGGGTTATTATAAGATGTGTATGTATGTGATTGTTCGGATTTTACAGAATTTATGTCTCTGTTCTGGTTGCCATATCGCTATTACTCTATGTAGTAAAGACCCTTGCTAAGGTCCTAAATAATTGTGACAGAGTTGTGTTGTGGAAATAGGCTGTACTTGAGGGCTGCAGTTTTCTCCCAGAACTCTATGAACCTTTTAATGAGAGGACAACCAAAAAAAAAAAAAAAAAAAGAAACCTATGGACTTTGAATATTTTGGCTAAAGGGCTATATCATGACTTTGTAGTCCTTCAGAGTTTTGCTTGAGAACAAAATTTGTACATTTATCTCAAGTGACATGAAATGAGGGCAGGCAGACTGTTTAAATAGTATTTATTATTATTGTGTTTCTTAGAAATGAGAATGGATGGAGTAAGGGCCTAGATCCCAGAGCTAATACTACTCAGTGGCAGAATGTGGGCTAGAACCTGGGTCTCCCCTCTAGTCTTTTTTTTCCTCTAATTCCTGGTGCCCCCAGCCTACTCTTGTGAACCCAATCGAAAGTAGGTGAACATTCTATCTGTAGGAGATGGAAGGGTATTGTCCCTGTTTGTCTTTTAAGGTAACCTGTGTGTTGGTGATCTTCAGTACCAGTGTCCTCTCACAAACCTCCCCTAACATGAAATAGCACCGTTGTGTTCTCATTGCTCTGGCCCATAGGTGGGTTCTGCAGCCAGGAATGTTGTCCTTTGGGGTGTGGGCCCTTGTGCGGTATTATCTTTGGCTTTTGAATAGTCGCACCAGGAGAGACGGTGCTCTGCGTGAGCACTTGCTGCTGGATTATGCTGATTCTGTTGGGCAAATGGCTTTTATTTTTTCCTTTATCAAAGCTCAAGTTACATTCTCCTTTGAGTTAACTCTCCCCACTGTTAGTAAAAGATAACTTGAGGGGCACACATTATAATAAATCCAGGACTCTCTACCATTAGGCATGGAAAATTCAACTTTTTGCCTTTGTATTCTTCATAGTGCCTTTCAGGCAGCCAGTCAAGTCAGCTGCCTCATTTACTGCATGGGAAGTCCCTCAGAGTACTACTAGCTAATCATCCCATGTTCTCCTAGGTTTGCCTCTTAACAAAAGTTCTACTGTCCTGGTTATCTCCATTTTATAAATGATTTGTTTCCTTTTCTTTACAGGCAGCATAATTCGTTGTATGAGGCGCCTAGAAGAACTGCTTCGACAGATGTGTCAAGCAGCAAAAGCCATTGGAAACACTGAGCTGGAAAACAAATTTGCAGAAGGTCAGTATCCTGTATGTAAGCTCTGTTCCTGTTACTTAAGGCAGATCTTTTGAGCCTTGAGTTCTTGGCCATTATGTAGGAAGAGATTTTTCAGATCCTCTTCCTTAGAATGTCATGGAGGGCCATCTAGTAGTATTTAAACAGAATTTCTGAGTGTCTCTGGGAAAAAGTTTTGAGATTTTATACATAAGCATTTGTAAATATTTATTGTGCACTATTTGCAGGCATGGTTTTAAGCACCAGCAGATAACAGCAGTGAACAAAAAAACCCCACAAATCCCTGCCTTTATGGAGCTTAGCGTGGGGAGACATACAATAAACAAGTCAACAATTAAAATACTTCAGGTGGTAATAAGTCTACAGGAAAAGAAAGGACGAGACAATAGGAATTGAGGGATAGACCTAGGGCCTCCACTCAGAAGATGGTATTAAGGCTCCTCATGTATGCCTGAGAAGCATAAGCAACAGCAAGAGGCCAGTGTGGCTAGAGCCGAGTGAACAGTGAGTAGAGTAGTAGGAAGGAAAAAAGAGATGATCATGTTAGCCCCCAGCCTCGGCTTCTTCCTGAAGTGATTGGAGGTTTTGACCACAGGAGTGATGTGCTCTGGTTTGGATGTTATAAGGCAATTCTTGCTGTTGCATTGTAGAGAAGCCTGTAGATAGCAAGGTAGAAGTGGGGAGACCAGGAGGGAAAAAAAAAAAAAAACCAGGATAGCCAGTCCAAGGTGGTAGCAATGGAAGTGGGCAGGAGGCAGGAGGGAGTATATAACATGCTTACAGTTTGTTCTGTCTCAATATTTGCTGTTGTAACTCACAGCCCTTTTTCTTGTCAAAGAACAGCAGCCACCTTTTGGCTCTGAGTGAGTTGCTCTTATAGTCACAACCCCTACCTAATGGTTTCTGCTGGTTAAGTGTCCTAAGAAGAGGTGTGCAAAAAAGTTTAGGTTTGTCCTGTCTCAGTTCAGAAAGAGTTTTACATAGTAAGTGAAAATACAGGGTCTCCTATGTACGCTGAAAATTCATACTTTTGGGTCAACTGAATGACTACTTTTGACGGTTTAGTCCTTTCCTCAGGAGTGTGTGCATAGCCTGAGACACCGGCACGCCCCCTGCACACACACACACAGACACAGGCTACTTCAGGGTCTAGAGTCACAAGAGCAGGAGTCTGGTTTCTAAGTTTCCCTGCTCTCAGAGGTGGCTGTGACATCCTGTGTTTTAGACCAGTAGGGTTTGGTATCATCAGGATTGTTGTATTAAAACCTGACCGGAGGGTAATTACAGTCTTTGTGGTCTTGGAAGTTTAAACCATATTTTCTTTTCTCTTAGGAATCACCAAAATCAAGAGAGATATTGTGTTTGCTGCCAGCCTCTACCTATAAAAAGTCAGATAAACGAATGTGGGATTTTAAATTTTATACCACCTGATCACAGTTGACTAGAAATGCTTTTACAGAAGTGTTGATTTGGTTCTCCCATCTCAAGGCAGTTGTACTCAACCATTTCAGTATGTATTATATTTAAATCAGGCATCATACTAAGAAAGCGCATTATTACATACACGTTTGTACATAAGCATTACATTTTTTTAATAAAAAATGTACAGGTGGGCATTGTTTTAGTGAAAGGCTTGAAATTTTTTTTAATGAACTTTGAGCTATTAGATAACCATTGTTAAATGTGACTATATACACACAGGTAAAGTGGGCGTCCAAGAGGTATAGCAGCAGCGGTCCCTTAAAGGCTTGTACACCAAGAAGAAAACTCATCCTCTTGGCCTTCTGGTTGCAATCCTTTTCCTTTAGAAAGCGGGCCAGCTTTATCTGGGCACTCTGCTACCTTCAGGGTTGGTGATTGTTCCTAAAGTGATTTCCCGTCGTTGGTGTTTCATGCAGAGTTGTATGAGAGTCCTCCTCTTTCCTTTCTTTAAAAGGAGAATTTCTCTCCTTGAAGAAATCAGATACATACACCACCTATAGAGAACAAGTTATACTTAGAACGGGACAGAAGTATTTAATGAAGTAATTTGATTTTAAGAACCATATACAAGCAGTTTGCGAAAATAAATACAAACATTACAGGGTACAGAGAAAGGGTACAAAAAAATAAGTGACTAAAAGGAAGTTTTGTTAAAACAGATTTTCTAAATTGAGAGCTGCTTAGGTCTTGAGTAAAACAGGTTTAACTGTATTAAACTCAAGTTATTCTGCAATTCATACCCAAAACAAAACACTACACAGCCATAGCCTTTTACAAAAAAACATACAGTAGTAAGAGTTTTATAACTTTTGGAAAAAGCAACATAGTTTTTTTTCTTTTTTTTTTTTTTATCTCCTGTCTATCCTACATGACTTAAAACCATTGGGATGATTACCCAGTAAAAATTACTGAGCCACATTATCTGCCTTTGGATAGTTTTTTCACTGGGACATGTTCTTTACTCAATCATCCCAATGTTTAATCAGTATCAAGATGTAGGCTGCCGCCCTGTATACTTACGACTAATATGGCAGCCAGGGCTCCTTGAATGAGTCCAGTCAGTACATCACTCCAGTGGTGTTTGTAGTCAGAAACTCGGGAGAGGCCAACGTAGATGGATACAGCAACAAGACCAAATTGCAGTGTGGGGCGTAAGAGCCTTGCCCAATCTCCCTTCATCCTGGCTTGAAGGTAAAGCTAATAGAGAAGACAGGAATAAAGACAAGAGTTTAACCTACCAACTAGAAACTATATATATTTTTTAATTATCACCATCCCCCTAAAGGGTTGGTGTTATACATGAGAACTCATATATTAATAATAATTACTATTAATAACCATTAAACAATCAGGGTATAAATTATATACAGAATACAGTGTTAGGCAAGCATTCTTATGCTCATTAACACCTGAAAGTTAATCCTTTTAAATAAGCAAAACAAAAAGAGATTGCCCCAGAAACTTGTCTTTAGAATAGTTTATTACTGGACCTATCTAGCTAGACTGCTTTTCAAATTGTAAACAAGGCAAGGGGTTTCCTTACTTGTAACTTTCTAGGATTTCAAAGGCAGCTCTTCCTCTTGCGATTTGTGTTATAATTCTGATTCAAAGCCCGTTGTTATCCTTAGTTCCAAGTCTTGGGAAAAAGTGCTCGCATTCTGAGCACAAGGGTGTCCTTACCCTGGGCCAAGCTACTGTGTTTTCATCCAGTCTAACTAGGGACTAAGTTTGTTTAATTCATTCTAACAATTTACTTGAGAGTTCCACTATCCTCGGAGCCCACTTTTCTCTCTCTCTCTCTTTCTCTCTCTCTCTGCCGCTCCCCTGCTTGTGCTACTAAATTTTTTTTTAAGGAGGTGGGCAGCAGAGACTAAATCTGTATTTTAAGTAAATATAGCAAGCTGCCTAAATAAGTAATACAAGTTCTAGCTTTGTCCTGACAATGGATTAGTCTTTGCTTAGCACCTGTGCCCTTTAAGTTCCATGACTTTTCTCTACACTCCTCAGACTTGAGAATTTCCCCTTTTCTTTCTCAGCCTGCCTTTGACTTGGGTGCATCCTAAAGATTGTGATGTAGAAGGATGCTATGTCCTTAGCAGAGAGAGGTGCAGTTCTCCCTAAGGTGCATTCACGATAGTATAATTCATAGCTATATATTTTTATAGTCTGAAGAACCTATGCCTTTAACAGTTATATGAAAATCAGCTAAATAATCAGAGTAGGGACAGCTGATTTCACTCTGAAGGAGTACTAAGAATCCCCTCATTAGTCATACAGCTAACCTTGGATAGTTTTCCTATCACTGCGTTTTAGTGAATCTGGTCTCTTTTTTTAAAAAAGTATTTTGCCTTATTTCTATCTAATATGCTTTTTAAAATATTCTTAAAGTTCTGTTTGATAATTTGTGATTCCTAAACTTAACTAGAACTCAGAAAATAATTTGTGTGGCCGTGCCCACAAACACTGCCTACTTGACATTGATACACAAATCCATTCCCAGTTCTTTGCGCACTGCTGTGAGCAAGCATTCAATTCTTAGCAGCTGGCAAAAACTCAGAGATTGTCTAATTTTACTGAGTATTTTACAGTATAAACATCTA
This sequence comes from Canis aureus, assembly GCF_053574225.1. NCBI lineage: Eukaryota > Metazoa > Chordata > Mammalia > Carnivora > Canidae > Canis > Canis aureus. The sequence goes on from NC_135615.1 coordinate 43,548,279, forward strand.
ATTGTAACAGAGCATACCAGTTCAACTGAACTGCACAGATTAGCTGGTTAAAGTATACCTGGCTCTGCAGAGTGCCCCCTTTCTTTTTTTGTATGTGTCTCTAGACTCTGGAGTTGGGAGATAGTTGGTTCTGGTTGAAGCAAAGTGTGTATCTGCCAACGGAGGCCAATTAGGTAACACAACGATGCCAGTTAGATTCTCCTCACTAGTTCTATCTTAACTGGAAATGTTTTATTAGTTTTAAGGAAAACAGTATCTTGACTGGGGCTGAAGCCAAGTTTTGAATGTGACTCTCCAAAGGTTCAGCTGTCCCTACTCTGATTATTTAGCTGATTTTCATATAACTGTTAAAGGCATAGGTTCTTCAGACTATAAAAATATATAGCTATGAATTATACTTAGGAATGCACCTTAGGGAGAACTGCACCTCTCTCTGCTAAGGACATAGCAAGAAAAAACAGTATCAACTCTAAAATGGACTTATGCTTAGTCTTTTTTTGTGCTTCCAACCTAAAGGAGACTCAGACAGGACTTTGAAGGTCCTTCCTCACTTAGGATTCTAAAATCCTCTGATAACGTTTTCCTTCCAAAGACCCTGACTTTAATTCTAGGGAGCTTGCCCCCAAATTCCTCAATATCCCTGTGAAAAGAATTAGCATTCACTTATGGATTAGTAGCAGTCAAGCCTCAGTGTACTTTAGGTGGAACGTTTACCCCTCTAAGTAGCTAGTTTCTCCTTACACATGTATCCAAGTATCCATGTTACCCCCATCTCAGAGAGGAAATGATTTCACCCTGAAGGAGTACTAAGAATCCCCTCATTATGGTCATAAAGCTAACCTTACCCTCCCCTCCAAGCTCGGGCTCCTCTGATGACTAATGGCCATGGCATGTATGCAGGCTGTGGTCACAGAACAATTCTCAGCTCTAGTTAAGGCTGGCCAATTGAGGATGCTTCCTATTTGCCTGCTCGGTGTTTCCCCGAGTCCAAGATACTCAGTGTAGCTCTGGGAAGACCAGGCATATCCTAGATACAGCTCTGTTCATTGCTGTCAAGAATCTTCCATTTCAGGGGCACCTGGGTGGCTCAGCAGTTGAGTGTCTGCCTTTGGCTCAGGTCGTGATCCTGGGGTTGTGGGATCAAGTCCTGCGTCAGGCTCCCAGGAGGGAGCCTATTTCTCCCTCTGCCTAGGTCTCTGCCTCTGTATGTCTCTCATGAGTACATAAATAAAACCTTAAAAAAAAAAAAAGCATCTTCCATTTCAGTAGATCCCAAGGAGGTAAACAAAGAGTTTCCTGGACCTTGGATCACTTGGAGTTCCACAGCTGACATGGCCACAACTCCAGACTTCAACAGCTTTCCTCCCATGCTGCCAGCCAGCAGTCTTTCCTGCATACGCAGCTTCCACAGGCAGACAGTCTGGGCTTTCTGGTGGCTCCATGTTAATAAGCCTTTCTCAGGTTCTGTAGTGCAGATCTTTTAATATCTCACCACCACCCCCCACCCCACCCCCGCCGAGGTACCACCAGAGATTTGACTTCCTCTACCTACTCATTTAACTGCTTCCCAAAAATCATTACCACTTGCCTGTTGTGTCCCTTTCCATTCTTTCCCTTTGTGGGTTTATAACTTTATTCCTTGTCCTTTAAGAGGAAAGTATGTACCTTTAAAAACAAGTCTCTGTTGGGGCATCCGGGTGGCTCAGTTGGTTAAACATCTCCCTTCCGCTCAGGTCATGATGGCGGGGCTTCCCCCCTCCCCGGCCATCGGGCGCCCTGCTCATCCTGGAGCCACCCTCCCCTCTGCCATGCTCTCTTTGTCTCTCTCAAATAAATACATCTTTAAAAAAAAATAAACAAGTCTCCGTTGAGAGAAGTATATGTTCTTAACCGCCTCAGAGAAACAATGTTGGAAACTGCTGTTGACCTGAACTAGATAGAGGGACAGAGCCCATGCTTTAATGCCAAACCTTATATAAAAAGGCTCCATAGTGGGATCCCCGGGTGGCGCAGCGGTTTAGCGCCTGCCTTTGGCCCAGGGCGCGATCCTGGAGACCCGGGATCGAATCCCACATCGGGCTCCCAGTGCATGGAGCCTGCTTCTCCCTCTGCCTGTGTCTCTGCCTCTCTCTCTCTCTCTCTGTGTGACTATCATAAATAAATAAAAATTTTTTAAAAAAAGGCTCCATAGTCCCTGCCTTTGCCAACTCCCTCACCCCAGCTCCCCTACCCCCACACACGCATATACTAATCATATGTGCACTGAACACATGCAAGTAGAAAAGACCGTCGCTTAGGTCATAAAACTCAGAAGAACTAAGGAACTCTACATCCAGCACTGTAGGGTACTGGGCAGAGTCCATGGCGGTGCCGAGGACTCCCCTCCTGTGGGGAACCATCCTTCCACAGATACAGGGAAGGGGGAGCCCATTTGGACCACACAGCTGTGCCTTCTTTTCAGAGGGGACACTGAAGACAAAGGACAGGCCTGGCCCAGAGGCCTGCCGGGCTGTGTTCTCCTCCGGAATTTGCACTGCAAGGATGAATGAGTTCTCTTCTTTCAGAAGGTATAGAAAGGGCCCCCAAAGGCCACAGGTAGGCTACTTGCAAAGTAAACTCAGGAGGAAGCAAAAGCTATGGTTAGGCAAGGACAGCGGGCCACTGAGTGAGCACGAAGAATGGAGCAGAGGGGCAGCCAGTGAGACAAGTGGAGGACGTTAGGTCCTGGTGGTACGCTAGTGCTAGCCACGTAGGTCTTTCCCATTAACCATTTTGGGGGCGCATTGGTGGCACAAGTCCGTTAAGCTTCTGTCCAACCCAACTTCTGCTAAGGCCATGATCTCAGGGTCGTGGCAAGGAGCCCCACGTTGGGGCTCAAATAATTAAATCTTTAGAAAAACAAACACACACACAAACCATTGTTCCTCTGGAAGAGCTAAGAGTCAATTGCTTACAACCAAAAGATAAAATGCCCATTATCAGCCACCTCTGTGTGTTTAACCAAAATCCCATTTTATTTTGTTTTTAATGTGGTTCTGTGACAAATAATGAAGAGTTTTACTTTTAAAAAATAAGTTTCAGGCAGCCCGGGTGGCTCAGCAGTTCAGTGCCGCCTTCAGCCCAGGGCGTGACCCTGGAGACCCAGGATCGAGTTCCACGTGGGGCTCCCTGCGAAGAGCCTGTTTCTCCCTCTGCCTGTGTCTCTGCCTCTCTTTCTATGTACACACTCATGAATAAATAAAATCTTAAAAAAAAAAAAAAAGATAAGTTTCAGTTGAGAAGAAAAATACTATTTACACACCAAGGTTCAAATCATGAGAAAAACTTAAATCCCATGAGGACAAACACATTAAACGTCCACTGAAGTCCCCGTTACAAGAGCGGTCTAGCACTGGGCATGGGATTTACTTCCATGACTTCCTTCTACATACAGTACAAGGTGTGAACCCCTACCCTGAGCCCAGTGGTTCATCTCCCCATCTCTCTCCCACTTCTCAGGCCCGTTCTAAGATTCCTCTCTGAGCATGCAGCAGTTTGGCCTCAACTGACCCAACCGTGGATATTTCAGTCCACTGGTGGGGGACCAAGGACTGCCTGGTGAGAAATTGTAACTTCTGGATCCCTCCTGATTCTAACATGCAACCTTCTGATCAAAGAAGCTCCGAAGTAAAAGGTCACAACTAAAATAAGATGATGGGTAGAAAAGGCAGAAAGGAAGCAATAACCTGCAGCTGGTCACTGAGGATACTCCCCAGAGGCGAGAGAACAGTCAAGTTTGTGAAAGGAGCAGCCTATCACTAGCGTCCTCTCTGCTGTCACCTACACGAAGAGGTGCGAGGCATGTGGGTTTCTGGGAGGCACAAACTATAAAGTTAGCAGGAAAAACAAAGATCCATCATATACTTCACTAGCCTTCATAATGTTCCCTGCCTACTTTTTTTTCATCTATTAAAAAGGCAAGATAGACAAATACCACTGGAGAACTTGTAGAGGAAATTAACCTCCAGGCCTCAACAGGAAACCACAGGGAGGCCTATCTCTATTCCTCCAGTCTCTCCAGCAGAGGACTATTATTTCCCTGACCAGACAGTGCACTAGAGCAAAAGTTCGGGACAAATCAGCTGTCAAATCACAACCAGTGACTGCAAAACCCAGATTTAGAAAGCAAAAAATAATCTGAGAATTAGCTTTAGCGGTAATCCACCAGGAGTGTCCTCACTGAAACCAGGCATCACTACTAGCCCTTGTGAAAAGGGAGGTTCTAGATGTAGTTTTTTTCTAAGATGAGCAAATTGAGCAAGGGTAAGCCCCAAGCGACTCTTCCACGGAGGGCTTCTGGTCAGGAGAGTATCACTGCTCAACAGAGGGTCAAGTGTCCAGTCTCTCTTAAAAAAAAAGTGTCCAATCTCTTACCAAAGTAAAACCTATTCAAAATAGGGTGGAAATAAATTACCATGTCCAGTATATTTTTAAAAAAGAAATCTGCAAAAGCTTCTTAGCTGAGCTAGTACTAGAGATTCATAAAGGCAATTTCTTATTCCTTAAGACAACAAGGACAGAAGGAATCAATTTGCTCAATCAGATGTTCCAAGGCAGAGGACTGTAGGAAGATACTCTGCGGCGCAGGCAGCAAATGCATCCCAGACAAGTGCAGAGAGGCCTTCCTCCTGATCCAGAGAGAATCCAACACTGAATCTCTCAGTGAAGAGCCTCATGACAGTTTTGTAGGCACACAAAGGCCTAGTCCAATTAAACACTGAGGACACTGCAATGAACAGGGCCACATTGGAAAATGCTACAGTATACACATTTTTCATTTTTTGTAAAAAAAAATAATTATATGTACATCTTTTTTAAATAAGGAAATTTACTGTCTGCTGGCACTAATTATAGGCATTCTTTCACTATTTTAGTATCATCCAAGAGTTGATTACTCAAAATTTCTAAAAAAAAAAAAAAATGGCTTCCATTAAAGAATCTAACTTCTCACTTTTTTTTTTTTTTTAAAGATTTATTTACTTATTTATTCATGATAGACATAGAGAGAGAAAGAGGCAGAGACACAGGAGGAGGGAGAAACAGGCTCCATGCCGGGAGCCCGACGCAGGACTCGATCCCAGGACCCCAGGATCACGCCCTGGGCCAAAGGCAGGCGCTAAACCACTGAGCCACCCAGGGATCCCCAACTTCTCACTTTTAAAATCTGATTGCTGACCAACATATTTTTTGAAGCTGGTTTATTTATATTTTGCCTTTCCTTGATCCTGTAACACTTAATTGCAAAATGCTTGTTGTCTCACAGTTTCTTAATAATCTTTTAAAATAAGAGGGTTTCTTTCCTGTTTTAAAGGAGAGTCAGGGGGTCACTCTGCAAGCTAAGAATGGCTTCACATTGTTTTTTAATATTTTGTTTATTCATTAGAGAGAGAGAGAGAGAGAGAGAGAGAGAGAGGCAGAAACAGGGAGAAGCAGGCTCCTCACAGGGAGCCCAATGCACTCAATCCCCAGACCTGGGATCACGCCCTGAGCCAAAGGCAGATGCTAAATCGCTGAGCCACTCAGGCATCCTGGTCTTCACAATTTAAAGGGCTGTTTTTAAAAATATGCAACAGAGACTGCGTGTGGCCTACAAAGCCTAACTATGAGGTGACCTTTTACTGAAATCATCTGCCAACTCTTGAACCAGACGGACAACAGCATGTTCAACACAAAGAAATATTCCTTGCTCTACTTATTTTGAAACAGAGCTTCTAAGACCAAGCCAGGCAATATATCGTTTCCCCCCATCTGATGACAGACCTGGCCAGGAGAACACCCTAAGGCTGACTGACCTCTGTTTAGTCTTCTCTAAGGCTTCAATTTCACCACCTGTAGGATTCAGAATTCCTTTTTTTTTTTTTTTTTAATTTTTATTTATTTATGATAGCCACAGAGAGAGACAGAGAGGCAGAGACACAGGCAGAGGGAGAAGCAGGCTCCATGCACCGGGAGCCCGACGTGGGATTCAATCCTGGGTCTCCAGGATCGCGCCCTGGGCCAAAGGCAGGTGCCAAACCACTGCGCCACCCAGGGATCCCAGGATTCAGAATTCCTAAATTTAGATGTAGAATCCCACATTATAGTTAGCCAGGATTCATGTCATCCTGGGCTCTGCTCACTTGCCCCGTGCCCAGCATTAATTCACACTTTGGGAAGCATCTTCATGAAAACGCACCAGTGCTAGGTACCAACCACATGGTGAGTGCCAGGTGAGGGACTGTACAAACCTCGGAAGCAGGTGGTATCCAACATGGGAGAGGGCAAGACCCAGATACAACATATCCTGTGGCAGGGGCAGGAGTCCACTGAAGCACAGGCACTAAGGTACCTGGGCCCCCAGTGTAGGCATTTATACAGGAATTTCGTAACAGACATGTAAACCACCTGAGACTTCAGGCTCAATAGCACAGTGCTGGGAAATGGGTTTCAAGTCTATTCCTTCAGTATACTCCAGTACATTCCATATATATACGTACTGAAAAGAGGACAGTCTCATAACATGGCTCCTTTCCTGGACAGTGAAGTCAACTTGGATTCTTTGGCATTTGGCCACATTCAGTGGGCCTCACTAAGCACATGAACTAGCTACGAGTAAAGATGCCCTGCCCTCTGCTCCTGCCAGCCTAGGTGGTTGTCATGGGTGCTGACTGTCCTGGCACCATCAAGTGCAGGGCTGGGCTGCCTGCCAGACGAGAACAATGGTCAGGACTTTGAGACTTTTTAAATTAGAAGTTCATTTCTGCGTGTCAGGAATTCTTGACGGAAGTTTTGGTTATCAAAAACTGTCCTCAGAATTTAAACAACTGTACATCTCCACCCAAATCTGGGACTGACCCACGATGCCAAGATGCCTAGGGAAACCAGATGAGTCACTGCCTAAGGAATTGGCAGAGGTGGTGGTTAACTGTTGTATATAAATGTGAAAGCTGGAAAGCAGGGAGACATCTGTGTTCAGGGGCTGAAAAAAAGCTGGGGCCTACATCCACATCAAGTAAATATTTCCACTGCTTAGAGTCCCTGAAATGCAGCGCACAGTTGCTCTGGCCAACATTCCTCCCCAGAAAAGCCTTGGTCTACAACAAACCTATTTATCTGAACTTTTCATTATAACTTTGTGTCTAAGAGCTCATACCCAGTTACCCAACAACAATCATGGTAATTTTCCGTCTGCTTAGATCTCTAGCTGCCTCCTCCTAGCCTCCCGGGTGTCTATGCAGCAGGCTTCCCATGAAGCCCTTCATCTTCTGTACATTAGTTTCCTATTTTACAAAACAACCCTCAGTAAAAGTTTATATGTGACTAAATATACAGGTATTTTGAGAAGGGTCAAAGGAGCAAAGATGCGCAGTAAACTGCAGGATATAGAAGATAATGCATCTGAGAATATTCTTCACAATTAAAAAGAGTTGATAAAAGTTCTGTCATCACCTGACCTCCTTCAAAATAACTGGACTAGGGTTCAGATCAAGCAGCCTGTCAGCAAAGCGAGGAACCGATTAACAAGAGACCACAGAGAGCAGACCTCAATGGCCTCCCTAGGCCCCTAGCTCCCCAACTATAACGGGGCAGCCACCCCTCTTCTCCTGCTTCATGAGGGTTATCAGAAAGAGCCAACAATTAAAGTGGTATAAATGCAAATCAGCATCACCAACCTCAGCTTCTTAAGTCCCTGTCCTGAAGGATTTACAGATACCGACACTCAGGCGAGGGGCTGGCCGAGCACAGGAGCTGCCCTGGCGAGTCTGGCTGTGGGCATGTAGAACATGTCCAAACACCAAAAAGCTGTCCATGTAGTCACAGACTTGTGCTTTGGGAAGATTTCTCAGGATACTAATGGTTCTAACATTCATCTCCCCCTGTCCCCATGCCCTATTTAAAAAGAAAAATACACAGTGGCTCCCTTTAGAAAGAATGCTTTTTCTAATAAGATAAATGAACAGAGGACATTGGAATAGTATTTCTCGATACTCCCTTCAAATAACTCACATTCCCCGTGGCACTTTTTCAGAAACATTTGGGTGTGTATTTTAAAAAGGAAGCCCTAAATTCTGCTAAACTGATACCCTGTTGCTTCCTCTAAAAATTAAATTAACCTAAGACAAAAGACAACATTTCCAGAAATGCTGAAAAAGCCAAAAATTAGCTCTACTCTAATGGTTTTGAAATTGTGGGTTTGAATTTTGTAAAGCACACTCATCTATAATTTTTACATTCTTTTAACTTTCCAAATTTGGTTTTTCCAATGAAAGCAGGATTCTGGTAAAAATTAATTTTAAAAATGTGTCTGAATAAGACCAAATTAACTCTCAGCAATCTACTCTTAATATCATATACCATGGGCTAATAATGTAAGCATTAAATACTCGATAGCACTTAATGTAACCAAGGAAGGGAGAGAAAAAAAGAGGAAAAGAGCAAGTTTATACAAAACACAACTATATAGAAAACCACTCATAAGGAAAATTAAGACAAAAATTATAGCTGATCATTAAGGGTAGAGATCTTCTCCCCTTCTCTTCTTTTCCAACAAATTTTGTAATTTTATAAAGACATGCAGAGATAGAAGGAGAGTTATAAAAAGTAAGTCAATTGAACTGACCTTTAAAGACTCCTGTATATGCCCTGAAGCCTGGTCTTCCCTAAGGTTCTCTGGATAAACAAACACTCCTGTCTAGAGATGCAAAATATGGATGCAAATATATTCTAACTCTTCACTGTCAACTTTGTATACCGCAAGTGTCACCTGCCAGTGCTGCTCTCTGGGTTAGTAATGAGAAGTGGCCCTGCAAACTGGAGAGAGGATAAGCTTCTGAAGCAGCCCCTGGCTCTCCCAAAAGCTGAAACCTTTCTAGTCCCATGAAAAGCAGTCAATGAAGTATTTCAAGGAGTGAAGGAAAATAAAACTTACTCAAAAAGAAGCAACAAGAGCTGCCTTCACATCCACGAATCAAAACTTCACTCCTAAACCCAGCAGCCCCCCGGAGGAAAAGGGGCCCTTGGCGCATCTAAGGTGAGGGTGAGCTCACCACACAGCAGCATCCACCTTGGTCTGGTACTTGAGATCAGGGACTTGCAGTGATTACACAGAAGCTGTTGCTATGTTCCAGAAAATACATCCCCCCAAAGTTAAGAGCACACACCAATGGACTCTTAGCACCAGGTTTGCACACTTGATGATTAGGTTCCGACCATAGGCAGGAAAAGACCTACTTTCCAGGGGAAGATACCCCCCACCCTCTCCTGAAGGTCCTCTATTCGTCAACTGCTAAACAGGTGTGCCCGTCTGCTCCCTCCACACGAAGGAAAGAAATACTTGTCAACAGTGGGAACTGGCCCTGGCTGGAGCGCAGGTATCCTTTCTGCGACCTGAACCTCAGCTGGCAGGGACGCTGGAGGGGGTCACACCGCAGTGGGCGCGTCACCATCACCACGGGGAAACAGATGCAGAGTACTTACCGCCACGAACAGCATGCAGTACATGGAGAACGATGAGTGGCCCGAGTAAAAAGACAATCTGGAAGAGAAAAAGACAAAGGTCAATTTTCTTTCCTAGAGGCCGACGATAGCCTTGACGGCCTCAGTCGTACTGGCCTCAGTCGTACTGCCGCGGTGCATCCACCTCTGCCCCTCACCCTCAGAAACTAGCAGAGCGGGGAACGAGGGCAGGACAGACATTAGAGAGTCTTGGGGGAGGAAGGGTCCTTTTACAGAGCCTTCCGGCAGGGAACAAAGCTGAGACACACATATTTGAAGTAATGCTTGACAAGCCACAACTAGTATGCAAATGCTCTGACATCATTACACATAAACTTATGTGACCATGATTTACGTTTTCTTTCTACCTGCAGGGCCTGCCCCTGAGTACTAGTAATACCTCCTTTGGAACACTCAGAAGTTAATTACATTTTCAAAAATAAAGTAAGTTCTAAAAAACCAGAAGTGGTATCTTAGCATTTTAAGCAGGCACACATTTTGCCTTAGATTTCCTGCCAGATTCAAATGTTTTTGTTTAACATTTATTTTAAAACTGTGCACTGATGAGTCCTCTCTTTTCAGTATTACATTCTATAAACATGTGAGTCTCATCTTCCCACCCAAAATGACAGAATGCTTGCAAAACGTAATTTTATGGCACTGTTTGGAATAGGGAGAAAGCTCTCTAACATCCATGATCTAACTTCTGCTTACACAGTGCCGGCCACTGGAGCAGAAAAGGCAGGCACATCTGATACAGTAAAGTAACTCCATGCAAAAAGATGCATCAAAGAATCAGAATGCTTCTCCTGAAAGCTTTCCCTGCATACGAATAAGAACAAAACTCAGAAGGACAGGCTTCTAAGTATATTACTTATTATACCCTGCTTGATTCAAAAATAATTTGGTTGCCTGGATTTAGAGAAGTGAAATTAAAACACAGATCAGAAAGTCATCTGTGTACGTTTGGCAACTGAGGATAGGTGGGAGTAGAGATTTCTTAAGCATGTGTCGATGATGACCTAGCAAGAATTATGATAGTCTTTTTCATAATCAGATACATCTCTAAGAAAATGAATATTCTCACTTGTAGTACCAAGTAGGAATTATGTAATTAAACCTGCTAATTGCTGCGGATTTAATCTATGTAAAACATGAAGAAAAATAAATTACTTTTAGCCTCACCAACTGTTTGGCTGTAGAGAAAAGATCAATACAAATCCTTACTTTAAATCAGATAATTAGAGCAGAATTCTATACATTTTATGTTTCAATAAGTTATACTGAAGAGCCTACAAATAAATAAAAGCCAATTTCAAGGACTGTCAAAGCCCATTAAGCCAACATGACCACGATCAAAGAAATGTTCTCAAAGCCAAGCAAGTTCAAAGTTTCACTAAGACTTCATCTTCAGAGTATTCATTGTACACTGTGCCACAAAATTATAAATTCCAAAGCTATGTAATAGTTTTAAATAGTTCTGATTTAGTCACAGGGTGATTTCATTAGTTGAAAACAAAATGGTTTCAGTTTTTTATTCCAAATACATAAATATTTGGTAGAGAATCAAACAATAACCTCTGACTTCAACAAACAAAGATTAAAATAAAGGGAACGCTCTATTTGACCCCAATCTCTAAGTCTTTACCCACAGTAAGTGATCAAACAAATCACAGCAATGTGGATTTTTACTATTAAAACAGAATAAAACACCCAAATATAAATTCAAGTTATTTTCATATTCCACAAACATCTTTTTTTTAAAGATTTTATTTATTTGAGAGTGAGAACACTGGAGCAGTGGGAGGGACAAAAGGAGAGGAAGAATCAGACTCCCCACTGAGCAGGGAGCCTGATGTGGGGCTCAATTCCAGGACCCTGGGATCATGACCTGAGCCAAAGGAAGACGCTTAACGGACCTGAGCCACCCAGGCGACCCCATACACATCTCTTTAATGGAATCTCTACGAGATACATTTCTTTATTACGTCTGAAACTCACAAATGAACAAAGAATTGTAGGAGTAGTTTGATAAAATCCAAAAAACCTTCACCTCCTGGCCGGCCCAGTAGGTGAAGCATGTAACTTGATCTAGGTGTTGTAAATTCAAACCATACGTTGGGTGTAGAGATTACTTAATTTTTTTTAAAAATAGTAATACTAAAAATCTAAAAATCCCAAAAGTAGTTGAAATGCAGATTGTTTTCATCATAGTAACCTTACTTAAGTATTTACGACTTTGGCCCTGGCCTCAGAATGCCAGGTCATTCTTAGATTCAGCCCAATCCTAGACTACTATTTCACTTCAGGAGAGCCCTTCTAAGGAATGTAGATAAACAATTTGTGCCAACTTTTCATCAAAGCTTAGGAAAGTCTTTTCAGAGAGAAAATTTACAGAGAATATATTCTGGAATGCAGCTATTTCACTAATTCAGGCATGGTCTATTACACTGAGCAAGTATGTGAGTCTTGACAATGTAACTTTCTGTGGATGACATTCTACTCCAAATGGCAAATTTAAGATTTTTTTTTTCCTTATATTTGTCAGCCAAGACATCCCTTTCTCCTGGGAGAGCTTATTAAACTTGGCCTGAACCCCGATGTCCTAGCTTTCTACAGTTTACAGCCATCCACCCCTCATAGTGTCCATGCGTTCCCACTCTTCAATCCATCATTCTTCCTTCTCAGTTATCCAACATCTACATAAATGTTGAGGCTTATCAACTGCAACAGCCAAAATCCAACCTTTATCAGTCATTAGAAGCAAGCAACTCACATAATTTATAGTGTTTAACTTTTTAAATGGCATTTATTAAGTATTTTAGGACTCATGGGAAGGTTAAATCACAACCTCCTAAAAATCTCACTGCTTGTCCTCTGACTTCTTTTCCTCATCCCCACACCCCAGAGTTAAAAGGCACAAAACAGTTATCCCTTTCACTGTTTTAGTTTGAAATCTCTAGTTTGCATTCATTCTTGAGGGATGGTTTTCCAGAATATAGAATTGTAGGTTAATCTTTTTTCTCATCACTTTGAGGGCATCGATAGACTATCTCTGGCTTCTACTTTTGCTATTCAGATAGAAGCTGTCTGTCTGCCATTCACCTGTCCTTTCTCTGTAATTACCCTCCCCCCACCACCACCACCACCACGGTCTTCAGTATCCTCCAGTCTCACAATCATGTATCTAGTAGGAATGTCTCTTTATCTGATTTCATATTCACTGGCTTCTCATGTATATACTACACCAATTTTGGACACGTCTCAGCCATCATACCTTTGTTAATATCCTCCATCACACTCTTTTTGTAAGATTCAGGTTCAACGTGTTTGACATTTTCATCCTATTCCTAATTTTAACTTTGTACTCTCATCTTTGTCTTCCATTTTAGCCCTCACTTTCGCTAATGTTTTATCAGTCTATTTTTTATATAAATTACTATGTATGTATCATTTATAAATCTCTTTGGTTCTTTTTCAAATCTATGGTCAATTTTGATTCTATTCATCCTATATTATATTCTCAGTCTCTGATTTATTTCCACAGAGTAGACATATTTATTATATATTCTATATGATAATTCTACTATCTGCAACCTTTGAGAGCTTATGTAGTTTGTCGTATATCCTGACCCTCACTGAGGGTAACTTGTTTCTATGTATATTCATTCATATGAGAATATGAACTCACGTCTTTAGGATTCTATCTGTGGGGAATCTTAGAGGCCTTGGTTTAAAAAGAGTTCTTCCAAAGATTTGTGTTCTCTCCCACTGGGTTCACTAGCAATCCACTTTAAATTCTTTTCTTTTTAAAGTCACACACCACACACACACTGATTCTGGCACCAGAACAAGGTTACTGTGGTCCTGCAGTTATGAATTCTTTCTGACAGTCCCCCAGCCTGGGAAGATGTTGCCCTCTGAGAATCTTTAAATTATCCCTGAGTACCCCCCTCTGTCTACCCTGCACTGGCCTCAGTCTTTATCTCTTGGGCCCCATGGTCAGAGCCCATCCAAACTGAGGCTCCAGGCTACCAAGAATTGGCACATACTTTCAGGTACACATCAGATCTACAGCATTAACAAAGCCCAACATCAGGGGACCCCTGGGTGGCTCAGCAGTTGGGCACCTGCCTTCGGCTCAGGGTGTGATCCCAGGTCTAAGATCGAGTCCCACACTGGGCTCCCTGCAGGGAACCTACTTCTCCCTTTGCCTGTGTCTCTGCCTCTCTCTGTGTGTGTGTCTCTCATGAATGAATAAATAAAATCTTTAATAAAAAAAAAAATCCCAACATCAGGAAAATTCCCTTACTTTTTCATCAGCTTGGCTATTCATTAAAAAGACTTACTTATATGTGTTTACATATATTTTTAAATATGTAATAACATGTGCATATGTGTGTGTATAACGTATTACCTAGCACATGTAACTCTGTCAATAAGTATTTCTAATCCTCATATTGCCAGAAATAGGGGCAGGCATTTTTAAAATAAGAATTAGGACTAGGAGTGCCTGGGTGGCTCAGTGTCTTATCTGCCTTCACCTCAGGTCATGAGCCCAGGGCTCTGGGATCAAGCCCTGCATTGGGCTCCATGCTCTGGAGGGAGTCTGCTTCTTCCTCTCTCTCCCCCCACCCCTGGCTCATGCTGACGCTCTCTCTCAAATAAATAAAACCTTAAAAAAAAAAAAAAAGAATTAGGACTAATAAAATGTTATCTCAAATCAACTGCTTTACTAGGAGGCATATAGTGTGGCAAAAAGAGTTTTTCATCTGCGGTCAATGCTCACAAATGTTTTTAATTATTAGTCTTCTACTAGTTCACTGGATATGCCACAGTTGGCTCTGGGGAACTTCTTTTCCCTAAACATCATCCTGAAATTCATTCCTAAAGTGTTTTAAGGCAGAAAGGTTGTCAGAAGACTTAACGCTTCCAAACTACTGAGCACTTTCCATGCATAGGTATTTAATCCACAATACTTCCATTCTTCAAAAAATCCCCATAGTGGGGGCTGTCAATCCTATTTTACATAGAAAGACCCTGAACTTCCCACAGGTTCACCCACTGGCTCAAATGTCACATCGCTTTGAGGATCAAATCCAGGTCCTCCCAGCTCTTTCCCACTGGGCCATGATCCCCATTCCTGTGCGTGGCCAGCAGACCCAGCGGCAACACGCACCCTGCCATCTCCCAGGGGCTGCAGGGAGCAGCCGTCAGAAAGCACAGGAGTCATGGCACATACGGGGCAACATGTGTGAAGTTAATATGCGAAGAATTTAGATAATCTGTAGAAAAGCAAATGTCAATGTATAAACAATTATTTTAAGAGAATACTAATTTGTCCTTTGGGCACCCTAAAGGCTAAATAAAAGGAAGTCAAACTGCAACATGAAGCATTTTCTCCAAATGTTATTTCCTGATCATAAAGTTTACACAACAGCAAACTAACTTGAAGGACATGGTAAAATTCCCTTCTGTGGTGACCTTTAAACACAGAATGACCCTGTGAGAAAGTTAAAATGTGTCCCAAACAAATGCCCATAGGAAAAATTTCCCAAGTATTAATCCTACTTGTAGGACTTTAACAACCAATAGCTGTGCAAAATGCTCAGGCAATGAGCTATCAGGCTAATATCTTTCAAAATGTCACATCTGGGGACATCCAGGTGGCTCGGTGGTTGAGCGTCTGCCTTTGGCTCAGGGCATGATCCTGGAGTCCAGGGATCGAGTTCCACATCAGGCACCCCCCCAAGAAAGCCTGCTTCCCCCCCTGCCTATGTCTCTGTCTCTTTCTCATGTCTCTCATGAATAAATAAATAAAATCCTTAAAAAAAAAAAAAAAAGTCACATCTAAGATACAAGGGGAGTCAAGTAGGCAGTCATTGGGGAAAACGGGTACTTCCACAATGCCCTGATATGAGTGCATACTTTCCAAAGGAGGATTTGGCAATATCTATCTATATGTAAAACCCACCATATTTTCTGACCCAGTAATTCCACTTGAAGACCCCCCCCATCCTAGAGAAACACACACAAGCACAAAGATGTTTGCTGCAACACAGCTAGCAGTTATGAAATTGCTAAAATGAACAGCTAGAATGAATTAGATTTAACTATGTGAACTGACAAAAAAATCATATCCAGGACATATTTTTAAATATGTCATTTATTTAAACCACAGAAACTGTACAACTTCACATTTAATGTAAAAGACATAGAAAAACTGAAAATATAAAAAATGATACTGAAATTACCTGATATGCCTGCTACAAATTTCCTAAAAACTTCTCCACTAAACACACGCACACACACAAACTCCAAACTTCTCTTTCTGAACAACAGTTGCCTTGAGAGTTGCTCTGCTGCCACTACTCAACACACATGCACAGTTCACTGCCTATATTCAGGCACTCAAGCCCTGGAAGTTTGTTCTTACATCTCTCAGTGAAATGTTTTGAAATTCATGTGTATTTTTAAATATCCTAAGTCATGTTTCCACAAAAATATATACACATAATTTCATACCACTGAAATTCAGTATATTAACTATGGTTATTACAAGTATCTGAGCCAATAAACATGTGATTTTGATACATGTGTTTGGAGGCAGGAGATTTTTTTAAAAGATCAGATTTCTAGAAATGTCTATCTAAATACCCAAGAACCACAGGGTATCTCTCCCCCCCAAAGGTTACAGAGATAAAGATGAGGGTGATAAATGGCAAAAATATATAAGATGGTCCCAATCAAAATTAAGCAAAATACAGCAAAAATAATATAAATTCATCTCATTTGCTTGAACCAGCCAGAGACTGATATAGTATTTCACTTGCGGCAAAAACCCTGTCATATAATCCATAAATTATTTTTTACAATGATTTTTACTATATTTCCACTTAAAGCTACACTGCATTTATGTGGCGTCAATTTTAACCAAGACATGTCACTTTCATATATGAAGTGGTAACTGAAATAAAACAGATCTGAGAATCCTATTTTTATTAATATTAATGCATCAGCATCAAATACCACTTCACAGCCACCAATATCAGTGACTCATATACTAAACAATCTAATATCTATAGATACCGTATCATGAAACTTAGAGGAAAAAAACACGGAGGATGGTAGAAAATAGAAAAAGGCGGGGGAGGGGGGATAATTGCTTTGTGTACAGCATATTTAAACTCTTGATTACATAAACCAGTTAATGATTAAAAACTAATGATCATGTGTCTTCTGTTTACAAGAGACTCATATGAAAAGCAGGAATCTAAAAAGGAGAAGTTGTTGAGAACTCAGATAAAGGAAAGTAAAACTGGGTGTGCCTTGAAAATCAGATGACTGCGGCATAAACAGTGCTACACACTAAGGAGGGAAACTCTGTGTCTCTGACAGATGAGCAGAGGTCAGATAGTGACAAAGGTTACTGGCAGAAGGTAAAACAGACCTAAGTTCACTAACCAGGGAAGAGAGGTCACAAGTTTCCTACAGCATGAGGGAAAAATTGATTACTTGCTACAGAAGGACTCCAAATCACCAATGTGGCATTATCTAAGAGTTAAAAGGGAAACAAAGGGCAAATGGTAGATTACACAAGGAACATAACTCCGGGGCATTCCTATGCCAGCATCTAATAACACCCATACCTTCTACTGCCCCCCAGTCCCCTTTTTATTTATTTTTAAGATTTTTTTATGAGAGATACACAGAGAGAGGCAGACAACAGGCAGAGGGAGAAGCAGGCTCCATGCAGGGAACCCAATGTGGGACTTGATCCTGGGACCCACAGCCTGAGCTGAAGGCAGATGCTCAACCACTGAGCCACCGAGGCATCCCCCAGCCCCCTTTTAAAATAAGGAATAAGGAAAACTACCTTGCTAAAAGGTAGAAGATACCAGAGTGAGACAGAAGGAAGATAAAGTTCTAAATCCCTTTCTAAGGTGTTTTTTAAGGGGCAGGTGTTTTTAAGGGGTTTGCCTCTTATGCTAGCATAGAGGCAAAACTGTAAGACCTCTACTTTCAGCCCTCTTCCAAGGAGACAACATGAAGGCCAAGAAATCCTATTAAATTTGGCCAGTACACTCCACTTCCCACCCTGATGCAGATCATGAAACCACCACTAACTCTTTACTACTGGGATCAAGAGGATGAGGCTCAAGACCTCAGTACAAGTGTCTTTACGATTATACCCATACAAAAGCGAAGTGGACATCACCAGTGGCAATAAAAAAGGCAAAAGCCCACGCATATATAAAATTATTAGAGCCCAACAGGAAGCTGGCCAAGCAGGTCTCTCTTGGTTCCTTTTAGATTCGAGCAGATGACATCACGAGAGCTCGAGTTCCCAAAGGACTAGCAAGAGTGCCACAGTACTTCACCTAGACAGCCTTCCTACCCAACTGACAAAAGCACTAGAGTCATTTCCTCTAGTATCTCAAATCCTTCTGCTTTAAAAGAAAGAAAGCTTAAATCATAAAATATTTAGGTACCCATTTCAGTCTATTTAAATAAGAAGTGGAGGAAATTAGACTATATTTTACAAATATAAAAACAAAGTCATGACCACATTCCTCTACTGCTTCAGATCCTTCACTCAAACAAACTGCTGAGCTTCATAAGCCCCACCAACTACTCTGGAACCATCATCTGCTGCCCAACTACTTATAATTCCCAATTCACACCATGTTTCATGCTGTGTTTCATCATCACTGTGCCTGAAATGAGCCTCCCAACTTTCTTGGATAATTACCATGCCAGAGTCACTTCAGCCACTGTTTCCTCCAGGAAACCTTTCTTCAACAGCGAGGCTGAAGTCATCTCCCTTTCTCCAAAAAGGAAAAAGATGTACAACACTCGGTGCACACATATATCCCTGCATCCAGCCTCCACAGTACATCATCTGTTGTAGTACTTCCTTCATTCCACCCAAACACGGGCAGGAGCAGGACAAGACTTATAAACAGGAATGTCTGAGGTTTATTCATTTGTTTGTTTAATTAGATAAGATATGTTCATTAGAAAAATTGAAAGGCACAGCAAATCAAAAGAAAAATTGCTGGTAAACTCCCCACCTCCCCGAGATCCCATTTTAATTCACCTTGCATCCCTAACACCCAGCACCATTAGATCGAACATACAGTAGGTGCTCAATAAATTTTTTTTTCAATAAATTTTTTAAGCTAAAACAGAATCTAATGTCTTGATGAAAAATGAATTTTTATGTGGTTAGTCTAGAAAATGTAAAATTCTTAGGCTTTTCACACTTTAAATATCACAAACAAATCCACCTTTGCTGCTGCCACACACCCCCCCCCCCCCACAGACACACACAAAGCACCATGAATATTACTTCGTGGCTCCGCAAAAATCACACCTTAATTATTTCGTGTTTTGACAGTTGTAAAAAATTCATAAAATAAAAGGACATATGTTACTTCCATGATAAGAATGTTATCATTGTATTAAATGCTAAACTTAGCTAAGTCTATGCCAATAATCACAGCAAGCCACAGGAGGTAAGTTAATCAGATTTTAACATCTTACCTCTGATGTGCTTTTTCCCTTTATAGTGGTTACAAATTCTGACTTTATTATCATGGTCCAGGAGAATTAGGAAGTCCAATCTAATACCCTGCTCTTTTCACCCTTCTGTAAGAAACTGAGCAGTGTCAATGTGTGTGTGCTTAAACATGCAGTACCCAAGGCCTCTTCCCAATGCATCTGGCAAGCATTTCAATAACGTGTTTAAAATGTCCAGAAACCTTTTTTACATTATGATCAAAGGCTGTCAGATTAGTGGAACAAATGATATCCACAATGATAAAGTAAGAGATATATTCTGTTGTAAATAAAAAACTATTTAACTTTGAAAAGTATTCTCAAGGGCACCTGGCTGGCTCAGCATGTAGAGCATGCGACTCTTGATCTTGGGGTTGTGAGTTCAAGCCCTGTGCTGGATACAGAGATTACTTAAAAATAAAATCTTAAACATACTTTTTTTAAAAAAAAGCATTCTCAAAGCAAATATAAGTGGGCAAAAAAACAAAGACAAAATAAAAAACAAGGAATGACAAGGAAAAAAGGCTTTAGGTATTGCCTGAATCCTACTTTCTAATACCTATAGGAAGACTTTTCTCCATTTTTAAAGGACTCAATTCTATCCTTCAGTAAACCAAAAAATCTTGAAAACTACCCTTTATAAACTTCCAAACATTATTTCAAAAGCAAAACACTACAGCTGCAATGTAAGAAAAAATCATGGTTAACAGGATACAAACATAAAAGAAAAAGGTTAACCAATCCCATAATCTAGCTCTCCAGGGCCAATATAAACTCTTTATTCCATAAAATGGAGTTTGTTGAGTAGACCAGAGATGGGGTCCAAGATTATACCTCTCTACCAAGCTCCCAGGTGATGTCCATCCTACTGGTCAGATCACAGGACCACACTTTGAATGGCAAGGGGAGAGGAATGAGAAGAAAGGTAATTTTGAGCGTGAGTAGGAGTACACTTGGGATGAAGTCAACGGTTTGGGCACTTTGTGGAAATGGTCACAACAAATGAATGCTGATGCTTTTCTTTTTTTATTACAAAGCCTACTTAAAACAGAAAAACATTTATGAATGTTTCCATTAAGAATCACACAAAGACAGATTTCAGTGATCTCTGAATAATGAGACAACACAGTCCATACATCAGTTTTGTTTTACTATTCACAAATTCAACTGACATCCTACCTCTCAATAAAAATATTTGTTTTCTAATTAAATGAAAATACTGAATTCTCTTTCCATTTATTTGAATGGAAACTCAAGCTTTATATTACTCCATCCATTATATTTTAATCTGAAAAAAGTACTGTCTCTATGCAACTTTTTTTTCATATTTCAAAGTTGGCAATGTGGAATTTAAGAGTTCTAAGGTGAAGGTACAAAGCACCATTAGAAGTAATCAGCTGACGATGTGTTCATGTGATTTAGTAGCTTATTAACATTTAATGTACAGGGCAGCCCCGGTGGCTCAGCAATTTAGCACTGCCTTTGGCCCAGGGCGTGATCCTGGAGACCCGGGATCAAGTCCCATGTCGGGTTCCCTGCATGGAGCCTGCTTCTCCCTCTGCCTGTGTCTCTGCCTCTCTCTTTCTGTGCCTCTCATGAATAAATAATAAAATCTTTAAAAAAGAAATTTAACAGCACTGCTTATCTAAACCTAGGAATCTCTTCCATCTTACTATATCCACTGCCAGACCTATATTCTAACTCAAAACTAAGAAGAAAAGGACAGTTTCAAGAAGCATCAAAAGTTGTTATCTTTGTTCATAATTAAATCCCTAAACTACCATTTAAAAATGCATTAGAAGGGCACCTGCATGGCTTAGTGGTTGAGCATCTGCCTTTGGCTCGGATTGTGATCCCGGGGTCCTCGGATCAAGTCCTGCATTGGGCTCCCCGCAGGGAACCTGCTTCTCTCTCTCTGCCTATGTCTCTGCCTCTCTCTGTCTCTCATAAATAAAAAAAATTAAATAAAATAATAAAATAAAATAAAAAAATAAAAAATAAAATAAAATAAAATAAATAAAATAAAAAATAAAATAAAATAAAATAAATTAAATAAATAAAATAAAAAATAAAATAAAATAAAATAAAATAAAATAAATAAAATAAAATAAAATAAAATAAAATAAAATAAAATAAAATAAAATAAAATAAAATGGGAAGGATGGCATGAAAGGCCAAACATCTAAACTTCGAGGGTTGGGGTGGTGGGCAGAGGGGGGTATTTGTTTTTAAAAAAATAATGATGTGTGTGTGTGTGTGTGTGTGTGTGTGTGTGTGTGTCTTTACCAATAGATAATGGCAGGAAGTCACTGAGAGTAAAGAATGGATCTTGTCTTTGCAAGTTTACACCTCAACCAAAACAAAGTCACATACCAAATCAACTCATTCTGCATTTAGGAAAGAGAATCAGGCACCAACTCAAATTTCAAGGAAGAAAAAATCTTTTGCTTTTATTCCACATGAAAACAAAATTATATGGAATGTATAAATGCAACAGGCTAATAAATCAAAAGTATGCATGAGAACGTACACAGCTATTTAACTACATATGTGGTGTAAGTTCATTTTTATTTCTAAACAAAGAAGTTTCCTTAGCCTTAAATGCCCCAAATTGCCTTATACATTAACAACCAACCAACAGACAAAAATCAGAAAATCATACTGGTTTTACTGAAACTCAAGTCTAATAATAAAACATTGCCTGCATACCTTAAGCCTCTAGCCTGCCTGCCTCTGATGCTGCTGCTCCCTGGAGGCTGAGACATACCCCATCCTAATTCTACACATTCAAACCTTACTCATCCTCCAAAATGCCTCTTCTACTAGAAGCAGTATTACTACCCTTTGACTTCATTGTTGATCTTGACTCTTTCAAGGCACATATGTCACACACACAATCTCCAAACATGTCTCAGCTCGTGTAGTGAGCACGACGAGAGCAACATGCACACCTCCCACAGTGTCTAGGACTTAACAGCAATAGATAGTAGCTGGATTTAGTAACTTCATGGATAGGCTGAAGGTGTGATTCTCAGGTCAGCAGCTACAGCAACATCTGGGAATGTTTTAGGAACAGAAATTCTTGGGCTCCCTGGCATTCAGACTCACTGAATCAGAAACTCTAGGGGTGAGGCCCAGCTATCTATACTTTAACAAACTCTCCACGTGATTCCAATGTGACTAAAGGGTCAGAAACACTGGGGCAAAAAGAGTCAGCATGGAGGTGAGGAGATAGTCACAGCTACAACCTAAATGTCATGTGTTAATATTGAGAACAGAGGAGGTGGAAAGTGCTGCTGCCCTTCAAGTCCAATTCCTTTTACATATGCTAATAGCTAATGTCCATTCACAGGGTGAAGGATCTTTTAAAAGAACCCCCTTTCTCAGTCTATATGTTGCTATTTCCAGGTAGATAGAAGACTAAAAACTAAGGTTGATTTCTAGCTTACCGACATATACACACACAGGAAGTATAGATAAACCTGAATAAATCTTTCTGAAAGCATAAAGTGTCCAGTAATGTCTACAATTAGACCACAAAGAAGCAGCTTTTCTCTCAAAGTACTTAATACCACAGCTAGTCTAATTATAATGGATTTTCACTACTGTAGAAGGTCCTCCTCGAAATTCAGCTTCATTTTACCTACATGGGGGTTGCATTTAAAAAAGGCAAAAAGGGGGATCCCTGGGTGGCGCAGCGGTTTGGCGCCTGCCTTTGGCCCAGGGCGCGATCCTGGAGACCCGGGATCGAATCCCACGTCGGGCTCCCAGTGCATGGAGGCTGCTTCTCCCTCTGCCTGTGTCTCTGCCTCTCTCTCTCTCTGTGACTATCATAAATAAATAAATTTAAAAAATAAATAAATAAAATAAATAAATAAAAAAAATAAAAAAGGCAAAAGGAAAATTATTTATCACATTCAACCAAACATATCACAATTAAACAGCTAAGTAACACAAAGCTGCCAAAATCCAAAAGAAATAACTTTATATTAAATATCTGATTTAAAATTGAACACCAATAAAAAAAAAATCAAAAAAAAAAATAAAAAAATAAAAAAAAATAAATATCTGATTTATATAGACAAAGACTAGTCGGTCACTCAGAATTGATCAGGAACGCTGAGTCTATGCTTAAACCAATGTAATTTAAATAAAAGCCAGAAAAAAGAAAAAAGTGAATCACTTAGAGAAGACAAGTTTCTATACTGTAGTATCACTATCACATTTGTGTAGTATCAGAAATAGAGCAACTGTTATCAAGCTCTCTTGCTCAACTACAGACTCCAACAGTTAAAACCAGGAACAGGCAAGACCTCTTAACCGATGCTTCAACGAAAACCCATTGTGCATATTTCTTATCGAACTTTCTCAAGGTATTGACAAAGACATTTTGCAAAGACCTGAACATCCCAACTGCCAGACCAGAAAAGCCCTGATAGCAGTGGAATGCCTAGACCGCACATCCCACACATCCCCTTCCCTGCCCATGATCTTGGGCTGAACACATACTGACCCCCCCACCCGTGATCATGCACTCCCTGCCCACTCTCTTGCACATATCCCACCCCACCTTTCCCTATAATGCTGAAGGTGTCCATCTTGCTGGTGGAGAGGCCAGTTGTTAATGCTTGAGCCTGCTACCAAGCACCCTAAACTTCTCCCTTTCTCTTTTCGAAACCACCATCTCGAGTTACTGCCTTCCCTTACAACCAGTTTATCCAAGTTTATTCTACAACGGTGCTGGCAAACCCAGCCAGGAGCTGTGCTTCTGATTTGTCCACCCTGCCTCAGGATTCCCTGGCACAGAGCAATTCGCCCCAGTAGCACCAGGGCTCACCCGCTCGGTTCTTGAGTTAGTGGTAGTGATAGATACTCAGTAACACAGCTAGTTGTGCACAATTTTAAATTCACCCTGCCGAATATCCTGAGATAACATCATGAGAGGCCGTGTTCCCATCATCCAGGGGATATAAAGCACTGGTTCAAAGTGTGGTCCTGAGATCAAGCACAAAGACAGCAGCATCTGGGAGTGTGAGAAATACATATTCTCACCCCTCACCCCCTCTTCCTGAATTAAACACCTGAGGATGACACGTAGAAATGTGTTTTAACAAGCCCTCCAGGTACTTCTAATAAACCACTAACATTTGAGAGCTGCTGGCATAAAGCATCTCTAAAGAGACTCTTTAGTAACTTTTTTTTTTTTTCCACAAAGTAATGCTAATCTCACTGGCATAAGCAAGAGCAGCTAGATGAGTACAGCCCCTTTTCATTTATAG
Organism: Canis aureus; assembly: GCF_053574225.1. Lineage (NCBI taxonomy): Eukaryota > Metazoa > Chordata > Mammalia > Carnivora > Canidae > Canis > Canis aureus. The sequence continues at coordinate 43,572,632 of NC_135615.1, forward strand.
TAAATTCCCAGGTATTAATTTTAAACAACGAATATGAGCTCTCTGGATATTATGAAGTATGCTACTACAGTCCATGTATGTTCTCACTTCTATGTTTAGGACTCAGAACCACAAATGAACCCTGGTACAAGTCCTCTGACATCAATGAGAGGAGAGCACAAGAGCACGCACATATCCAGGAAGGGCAGAGAGAGGAATAGAAGAAAATAAGAGAATGAATGGGGAAAAAAATCAAGACCAAAAGTCAAAATTGTAGGAGAGTACTCTCACCCTCAGATGTAACTCTGACTCATTTATAGTCAACAAAAATGACTCATTTTGGGTGCTTATGTTCCCTTCTCTCCAATTCAAGCATTATAATTTTATAATTAAAATAAATGTACAGGGGGCAGACTGTGGAAACAAATAAAATAAAGGAGATTACACTATACTCCTAATATATTACAATGTCTAGACTGAAATGTTTTTGCATTTTTGGCACCCCGACTTAAAAAATTCAAGAGAAAAGAAATAGGAAAGCCCGTCTCCAACCAAATTATGCTCCACAACAGAACAGCAATGCAAAAACACAGTTATGCACCAAAGTTACAAAGCTCTGAAACTGGTAACCACTAACTCATTCTGGAAACACTAATAGAAATCCCATTTTTCTCAGAAGACACAAAGTTTTAAATTTTCATTTCTAGGTTTGATTTTCCTTCTTCCTTCAGAACCCCAATGCTTATCAACAGATCTTCTCACTGAAAATGTGGGTTGCTGAAGAAACTTTAAAGGGTAATGGGTAAACACCCTACATATATTTACATCAAAAGTACCATCAGAGTACGTGTTGGCCAATTTAGATATACAAGAGATATGTAATGGGTCATATATGGACTGGAAAATGTAATCACATTTATGCCATTTAAAAGGAATTATATTTCATATTTTGTTCAAATGGATCATGTAAGAAAGTTAAATCTCTCAGTAAGATATACTGTTACAAGAAAATTCTGAGCCAAAATGTATGTGTACCCACTGAACCAGAGAAACAATACACGTATGAGGAATCTGTGTTCTTAAAGAATCATTTATAATAATATTTTCTAGAGTTTAGAAAAACTGACTTTCTTAAATTCTTTGGCCAAGAGAAAACATTAGAGTTTGGGTAATGCAGAAGAGATTACTAGAGACAGAGGCATGGACAGTCCTCTATATTTCCCTGAGTCTTCAACCTCTTGACCGAAGGCTACTACATCTCCTAGTCATTAAAATGAGACATTTCTCCAGGACACTGTAGTGCTAGGAGAGCAAAGCATGAGATCTCCGCATCCCACACCCTTAGTGCCCAGTGCTGGTGTTTTTAAGTTCCTAACTCTTCAATGCCATTTCTGGACCATTTTTCCCTTAGCCCTCTTAAAAAATGCTTGCTTACCTAAACTCAAATCAACAATACTACTGCATTAGTCACCTCCCCCTCCTTCATTCATTAAAATTTTATAACCCTATCGGTCCTCCAATGATCACCTCAAAGCTTGCCAATTCAACAGCCTCTCTACTCTCTGGCCTTTGTATCAACAAAGAGGTTCTCCTCCACTGCCCTCGCTAATTTAATCTAAGTTCTCTGTGCTAGCCTAAACTCCATGAAGATCATTCTAGTTCACTGCTGGATCTCAGGCACACCACAGTGAATACTTAAAGTAAGGTATTTTTTCATTACCACTAAATGCAAAAATTGAGGGCTACTACAAGGCCTGTGTAGCTTATAACAAGGACAATCAAATGCTTGAGAATCATGTATAAAGAACACTCAAAGGATGTTTTACCCAGGGGCACCTGGGTTGCTTAGGGGTTGAGCATCTGCCTTTGGCTCAGGTCATGATCCCGGGGTCCTGGGATCGAGTGGCACATCAGGCTCCTTGCAGGGAGCCTGCATCTCCCTCTGCCTATGTCTCTGCCTCTCTCCCTGTCTCTCAAGAATAAATAAAATCTTAAAAAAAAATTTAAAAAAAAAAAGGCACAACGATGTTTTGCCCAAAGTGTTTTTTGGATGATGAATGACTAAGGTAAAGTGATAGCTATCTTAAAATAGAAGTCAATTATATAGAAAAGATAAGGCTAACAATTCTGAGACTTGAGATGGGTAACTGGCTCTCCTACTAATTAGTGGACTTGTTTATTTTTATTTTTTAAGATTTTATTTATTTGAGAAAGAGAGAAAGCAAGTGAGAATGAGCTGGGGAAGGGGTGGGGGTGAGGAAGAAGCAGGAAAGACTTACAAGGAGTTTGATCCCAAGACCCTGGGATCATGACTTGAGCCAAAGGCAGACACTTAACCAACTGAGCCACCCAGGTGACCCTAATGGCTTTATTTAATATTACTGAGCCTCTTCTTTCTTATCTATATACATTAAAGGGGTTGGACTTTTTGGGTTCCAAACATTCTATTTCATTCCTGCCTAATAGTGCTCCAGGTATAGAAAGGAGCCCAACAAGGGTATTATTAGAAGCCAGCAACCTGAAGACCTAAGCTGTCAGGATATGAAGTTTTCTTATAAAAAATATACCTTAAGAATACTGAGAGATAGAGCAGAACTTGATGCACAGCTGGACAACATCAAAAGTCAGCCAACTATAACCCTGGAGCAGCAACTATTTCTGTTAATAAACTTTTATTGGAACATAACCACACCCATTCGTTCAAGGATTGTCTATCGTTGTTTTTTCCCGGTACAACAGCAGAGCTGGACAGTTGTCAAATTAACCAAATGGCCCACAAATCCTAAAATATTTACTCTCTGGTACCTTAAGAAAAAGTTTACTGGCCCTGAACTATAGGACATACATTTATTTTACATTATTATTCATTGGAGATGGAAAGACCTGCATTAAAATGCTCTTAAATAGGGATCCCTGGGTGGCGCAGCGGTTTGGCGCCTGCCTTTGGCCCAGGGCGCGATCCTGGAGACCCGGGATCAAATCCCACGTCGGGCTCCCAGTGCATGGAGCCTGCTTCTCCCTCTGCCTGTGTCTCTGCCTCTCTCTCTCTCACTGTGTGCCTATCATAAATAAAAAATTAAAAATTAAAAAAAAATGCTCTTAAATAGAAGGTAGGGAGAAAAGGGAGAAAAAGAGTAAGTAGAGATAACAGGTCAAAATATAATCTCAATTCACCTCCCAGTGATTACACTAGCTGCTCTAAGCTAGTGGATAGCTCATCCATCTCTGAAACCTTTTTTTCCAGGAATACACAAAATAAAACAAACATTGAAGATTTAACACGCACCTGCCCTCCCTCACTTTTTGTGCATTCCCTTGACATATGTAGTTTTCAACGTAACCAACACTGCAGTTGATTTTTGACCAATCTGGGTCACAAACATCCAGGAAGTGAGGCCGCAGTCTGCCTATTGAATACTTGGCAATGTCAGTCAGGGACTGACTAGCAGCTGCACCAAATAAAAATGTTCCAATGGCTTTGTAAATAGTGGCTATGTAGTTATTCCTGATAAAGGAATTCGAGTGCAAGAGGTTATAGTAAACAGACAGGGCTTCTCCAACAATCATCTGAAAAAGAAACAGAAAAATAATATGTTAAAAGAGCAACTGGGCACTTTAAACAAAATAAAAAATAGAAAAGAAAATGGTAAGTCACAATAAAATCTTTATTTTAAAAACACCTCCCATTTTTCATTTGCAAAGGAGTCAGGATATCTAATTCTAAACCATGAAAAAAGGTTCAGATCAAGTGTGGATAATGCTTACAAAGCATTGGCCACAATAATTTCAAAGCCCACCTGAAACAATAAGACCTTATTTCTTTTCTTGTATTCAAATGAGTTTTAGTAGTCAATGGTGTATCATGGATGACAAAAATCATGGTATGTTCAAAGAACACAAATTTTCCTAATTAGAGTATCCCTTATGTACGTACTCTTATCTGGCAGTGTCTTCATTTCTATCAAACATTCCTCTGAAAGAAAAGCATCCATCATATTCTAAAAAGTAAAATAGTTTCAGAGAGTAAACTAATATTAAAGCAGAGGTCTAACACTGAGGCCAAAGGGTGCAGAGGGCAGAAATTAGCTGACAGAGCCTCCCAGTCCTGCCGCTCCAGACCTCTAGGCCTGTCTTTCTTAACAAGTCTCAATAATAACACACACTTGATGCTCTCCTCCTCCAAGAAATCATCTCAAGTTTCCTCTTTATTTTTCATTGGCTTTAGTTTTCACTGTAAGTAGAGACAAAGCCTTCCCAGATTCAGGCAGAGTGTGTATCAGCATGTGCCAGTGTAATGAATTTAAAGGCATAAAAATGGCTTCCCAATACTTGACAAGTTCACAGACCAAAATAAATAGTTGAACAGAAGAATCAGCTTGCTTATGTTGGGGGAAGTAAGGAGATACAAGTCACAAAGTTTTTCTTAAGATATGTACTACTTTCCCTGCTTCATCCATTTAGTGAGGATTAATTATCTTCACGGTGAGCCTTATTGTAGGTAAAATAAATAGTTGCCTCCTGAAAGAGATTTTAAGAATCTGACACCAAAAATTCTTCATCTGGCTCCATGGCTCCATAAATAGAATGATAAAATTTGGACAAGTCTATGAATCCCACAAAAGCAAGAATCAAGTTTTAGTCATTGAATAAAAAGCTAGCACCACCACAATGGACTCAAACATAGTAGGTGGTTCATAAATTTTAATTGAAAGGGGTGCCTCTTGGGTAAAAGGTAAACACCCTTGGTTTAAACATTAAGCCCCATAGAAACATATTCCTCATTACAGTGATGAATGTGAATGACTTAATCAGATCCTTTTCTGAGAAGAGGTCTCTCAGGAGACAAAAACCATATGCACCTCTGTAATTGTGCTTAGGGTTCTCCCAACGCCCTCCAGTCACCCTGTAATAAAGTATATATTGTCTCCTCTGAGTGTTAAGGTGTCCCAGCAACTGCCTTCACAGATGAGCAGAAAGGATTTCTCTAATGTTTCATTATGGAGTTGCTCTTTGATCATCTAAAATATATACCAAGTATATTAATCAACCACAATTCAAGCAGCTGGAACTCCCACACTTCAGCTGTCAGCTGTTCTTTTTGTATAAGCACTCAACTATTTTCCAATTGTTGAATTTTAGGAGTCTTCCATAGGCATAATGATCATTCTTTAGGGCCACCCAAAACATGATTCTTAACACTGAGAACAGAAAGTCAATTCAATAGGAGAATTCAGAGCACTGGGCACTGAAGACCAACTGACTGACAGAGGTACTGTAAGCAGAAACTTTACCCTTAATGCTGGGGAAGGGCAGGGGACTCTAACACTGACCAAACCTAGGTCAATGTATATCATTTTTTATTATGTCCTCCATCCTCACTGAGATAGACAATAGACAAATTCTAAATTGATTTTCTAAATTAAATGCAGGGATGTATCTAAGCATTTCATTATACATGACAGCCATATTTTTGTTTCATTTAAATACCTTTTCCTGCCGTTTGAACCATTAATGTCAATGCTTAGCCTTTGGTCAAGTCCACTCTTAAGCTGACTGTAGACTCATCTTAGAGCTGGGATCACTTGCTATGCATTATTTACACTCCAAAGATAGGATAAATTATTGATGTTTTTTTTTTTTTTTTTTAATTTTTATTTATTTATGATAGTCACACAGAGAGAGAGAGAGAGAGAGAGGCAGAGACATACGCAGAGGGAGAAGCAGGCTCCATGCACCGGGAGCCCGATGTGGGATTCGATCCCGGGTCTCCAGGATCGCGCCCTGGGCCAAAGGCAGGCGCCAAACCGCTGCGCCACCCAGGGATCCCGATAGGATAAATTATTATTAAAGAACAAAAGATAATGTTTGAGGGACTAAAACAAAATACTTTTGAATATTAAAGATAGTAATTACCCAAATCCATGTAATTCAACCATTTAAAACCTATGCACCAAGATATTCTCACCATCTCCTTTATAGCTCCATCAACCAAGATGATTTTATACATCTCTGCATTGTCTGCATATTATGTGCCTCCCATTCAGGGCTCACCTTCCCACAAATGTAGTCTAAAATCACTGGTGTACTTCCACTCTTTAAATTTCTCTTAGTACCTTCATTCTCTTTATTCTACTGAATCTTTTCCAAAGTCAAAATGGTCTTGTCAGATTGAATAGGTATTTATCAACTCTCATTTACCTCAACTCCTCACAATATTTGACATCACTGATCATTTCTCCCTATTGAAATTCTCCCTTGGCTTCTGAGAAACTATATTAATTCTCCACCAGGCTCCCTCAATCACTTGATGTATCTTTGGATCATCTGAAAGCCACGTCAAAGGCCTAGCATGAAGTCTGAATCATGATCCTGATTTTTTTTTTAAGGAACTGATTCACTTTCTAGTAAATAAAACTAAGCATTTATTTACATGTTTGACCAAGTGCTGCCTGAAAGGAGTTAATTTTTTTTAATTAGTGTATAAAGCTACTGCCCAGTGCAGTGCTGGTTAATATGATTAATGTGAAAATCGTACTTTCATAGCACCTTAAAGAGTCTGTTCTTTTTTAAGAAAACTACACTCAATTTACTTGTTTTATTCAACATAAAGATAACTTTCTCACAGCTCATGATGAAATAGTCAAAACTTACAAATTAATGAAGTATCAATGACAAGTTCTTGCTAATGGAGGGTTTTGTCAGGCCCTGCACGTGCACAGGCTACACGCACACACTTGGTGCTAGGCCCCGTCCTGCTGCAGGCCTCTGGTCTGTCATGGATTGCTGGAGCTTTGTTTGTGCAGCTCCTTGACTGAGACACGAAGTCAAGGAGAATTGAAAGACAAGTCCGCCTGCAGCACTGTTTTAGTGCCCAAGGGAGAATCTTGTATGAACTCAGCTACTACACTTGATCCTTCACAGCATGGGTTTGAACCTAGTGGGTCCACTTATACATGGATTTTTTTTTATGAATACAATACAGTACTGAAAATGGATTATCTTTATGATTTTCTTAATAACATTTTCTTTTCTCTAGCTTACTTTATTGTATAATACATGGAACACAGAAAATATGTGTTGACTCTTTATCAGTAAGGCTTTCAGGCAACAGTAGGCTATTAGTAAAGTTTTTGGTGAGTCAAAAATTTTAACTCAGATTTCTGGCCACACCAGGTGTCAGTATCCTTTAACCCCAACTTGCTCAAGGGGCAACTGTATTTGCAGCTAACTATCCTATTAAAATTTTAAAATTCAAATAGTATCTCAGAAACACACATACTTTAAAAGAAAAAAAAAACTCTACTCTTACCGTGTTCTTTTTTTTTTTTTTTTTTTTTTTTCTTACTGTGTTCTTAAAGGAACAATCATAGGCTTGGCTTTCTTTCTTTTCATAGTAAAAATTCAGTGTAAAGATTTGTCTAGATTAAAGGGATCTGATTTCTTAAAACTTCACCATACTGTAGGAGAGCCAACCAATGTTACTATGTAATTACTCCCATTTCATTCCAGCACCTAGGACATGCCAGGCTCTGACATGCCAGGCTCCACCATGCCCAGCTCAATGGCAGGCAGCAAGGCTGCTAAGATGAACAAAGCACCAACTCTGCCCTCCAGGAGCTCACAGTCTCATAAAACAAACATGTTTATGAGAGAGGTTTTCTTTTATTAATTATGTACCACAAATAATGAGTTCATTAATTCTCGATGCCTATAAGGAGCTGTGATCATTCTTGAATAAAACATTAAAATTCTAGGGATGCCTGGGTGGCTCAGTGGTTGAATATCTGCCTTCGGCTCACGGTGCTACCCCAAGGTCCTAGAATTGAGTCCTGCATTAGGCTCCCCATTGAGAGCCTGCTTCTCCCTCTGCTCATGTCTCTGCCTCTCTATCTCTCATGAATAAATAAAATCCTAAAAAAAAAATTAAAATTCTAAATTAAGGTTTCTTTTTCAATAAATACCAAAAAAGACAAGACATATATGTCATCTTATTGGCCTATCTCCTGGATGGGACTGTATTTTCTACTTTTAACCAATATAAATCTTCTTTTACAAGCCATGGAGCATACTCTGGTTTCTTTTCAGATCGTATAAATCTTTTGCCTTTTACAAGCCATGGAGCGTACAGCTATTTAATCTAAGTCATAGACTCTCTCAGTCAAGAAATTATAATCTGATCCAATCCCTTGAAGCCATCTCCTTGGAGCACAATCTCTAATCATTCCCACCTAAAATCCTAAAAGCAATAGTTACTATTATGTTTCAGAACTAGCAAAAATTCTCTTGTATTCACTGCTGATTATATATAGAAATTTTGGCTTCTCTCTCTAGTTTCTGGCATTATCTAATAATTCTTTAACATGGGTTAGAATGAAGACTTAACATTAGTTAGTTATTTTTATTTTTTAGAACTCGGCAACTAGAAAGTAGGTACATAGACACAGATTCCACAAATTACAAAATAATACCCTACATATAAAGTATGCTAAAAACATACTGCTGTAACATGTGTCTATGCATGTGCTGCAATAACACCAAATTAGTGTTTTAAAATCACATGACTTGGAAAAGATTAGCATAAAAGCTACACACCTTCAGTAAGGTTCTTCTAATTATACACTGTTATTCCTCTGGTCCCATTTAAAAAAGCTGAGATCTTAATCAAATAACATGCTCAATTAAAGGTTAAAAAACATAGTTTTGGACATTTAAGCATTCAATAATTAACAGATTAACACAAAATTAAGCCAACTGCCCAAAAGTGATAAACTTGGAAAAGTGGATTTGACTTACAACAATAATACTGAATGGAATGATTATTCCACCTAATAACGCATAAGGTATGGTGTCTTCTTTGTAAGGGTACTTGATGGACTCATCATTACAGAATATTCCTCGTTGGAAGGGGGTATGCCTTGAAGTAAGAATTGCAAAAGGCAATCCAGCTAGCAAAAGGAATAAATGAAAATATCATTAAAATGGTAATATGAAAATTAATTAATGGCAATAATTATCCCAGAGACTGTTTAAAAATGCATTTGCCATGAAAATAAATAAGAGCACACGTAAAAAGGAATGCAGCAATGCATGCAACAGAAGTTAGAAAGATTACAGTTTAGATTAAGGTAGGAAGAGGAACAATGCTTAACCAATTTAACTAAGAGTATCTTCTTCCCTTTGTTTCTGCCCAAACACACTAAACGGATTTTAGAGAAGACAAAAAAAAAAAAAATTGCTTCTTATGCTCTTGTTTGCCGTTCAGTCAGAGGGTTTCTCAACCTATTCCCAAACCGATTTGTCATGCATTTTCCTTCCAAAAGTAAAACAGCTTTTTGACATTACCCATTTTGTCTCTATGTTACTACCACATGTAGACAGGACAAGGTCATGGCAAAACTATCAGAGTATCTAAATAATGTGCTATCCACTTACTTCTGTACCATCTATACCAAGTTTAGAGCTGTGAAAAAGACCTGAACTTAAACCAAGTTTGAGAAAAACAGACAACGAAGTCAAGCACAAAAACACCAAAACACAGTTCTGTTTTCATTTGTGTTTTCCCTCAAGATTAGGTCTTACACTCACCTCCTAAAAGGTCTTTTCCCTGCAAGTCAGCTTTAAGAATTCAGTTCTCCTTTACTTCACAGAAGTAGACATACTGATTAACATGCAGCATACCAACTACAAATCTAGTTAGCAGAAACCTTCAACATGAGGTCTGTGTCAAGACGTATCCAAGTGTGGAAGATTCTCTCCCTCGGAGATCCATTTTCCCAGCAGTAATGCCATAATCACAAGCTACCATACTCACTGTATGTTCAAGTGTTCTTTCTTTGAAGCTCCAAGTCTTAATGACCATTTAAAGGTTTCATTAATTCCACTAAAATCCCAAAGGCTGAAAGACAAATAACTCTACCACTCTGCCTGAGTGTCCTTAATGTAAATATCAAATATGTTCTATCTCCAGAAGCTAAATGAAAAGAAGCACATTCCTAGTTCTTTTATTTATCTTCCTGTTTCTCATCTATACCCTAAATACATACACCAAAGTTTCTATCTTTGTGTTAAACCAATTGTCAAAAGTGGCAACCCATTACAAGTCTTTAAGATGTTCACAAGGCTCTCGAAGTATACTTCTAGTAATAGTTATGATTACAAATAAATAAATAAGCTAGAACTGACTTTGCTAACTGATACTTATACTACCTCCATGTCTGATTTCAGACTATCCTCTGATTCACGAAACTGTCTGCATTCAGAGGAATAGGGCGAAATGCCCAAGCCTTTAATACAGATACCACAGCTGCAGCACAAACATCTTGTACACAGCAGCATATGCTGTGGAGGCTAATAAGCAGATCTGTGACATCAGTTGCTGCCTGCTCTCTACAATAACTAGATGTTCATCCTTCAACCAGCAGCCATATTTTTACCCCATGAGCAAATTTATTTTGTATTCACAAAGAACCATCATTTCTACAGTTCAATTCTACTTGCAATAATTCTATAACATAACAAAGGAAACTTTCAATCTCTACATTGCATATTTTGGAATTGAATTTTTCCATGATTTCTTTCTTTTGTAGTAAGACAAGATATCTAGTATAGAAATTAAATCCACATATGATCAGCATCCAAAATGCAGTAGGGGGCAGCCCAGGTGGCTCAGTGGTTTAGCACCACCGTCAGCCCAGGGCATGATCCTGGGGACCCAGGATCGAGTCCCATGTCAGGCTCCCTGCATGGAGCCTGCTTCTCCCTCTCCCTGTGTCTCTCTGCTTCTGTGTGTGTGTGTGTGTGTGTGTGTGTGTGTGTGTGTGTCTCATGAATAAATAAATCTTTTTTAAAAACGCAGTAGGCTTTATGTTCTTATTCTCAGGAAAAATTCTTATTAATAGGCCCAAATATATTGAAAATTTTTCTTAATAAGCACATCCACTAAGTTGGGGTTTTTTTCCCTTTGACCAAAACAACTATGTTGGAAATTATTTTTAGATTTGGAAAAAAAAGTTTGTGGGTATTTTTTTTAGGATAGGAAGGAAATAAAATTAAATTCCATGCAAGTATAATCAGCCTATTTTTAAAAACAAGAATATATAAATGGGAAAATATTGAGTGAATCCACTGTCAAAGAATTCTAGTAGGTGTTACCAGGAATACAAAGTTGAATAAGGCATAATACGTAAGTGCAGCAGAGAATAAAAAGGTACAAAAAGCTATGAAGGTTCAAAAGAGAAGCTCTGATGATATTCAAAAAGCCAGTGGTTACCATAGAACCCAGCAGAAGGTGTATGGTAAAGACAGAAGTTTTGGCACGTAAGCATCTCTGAAGCCACAGAGGTAAAAAAACTCCAGGACGGATATGAAATGAAATGAAGTGCAGGGTGAGGCACAAAGCAGCGGCAACACTAAAGGGATGAGCACAGGAGGAAGATCCACTGAGTCAGATCTGGAGGGTGAAGAAAGTCAAGAGAGAGTTACATCACTGAGGCCAAGTCCAGAGAGAGCACCTCAGGAGTTGATGATGCATCCACAACACCCAATACATTTTCAAGGGCCAGACTTAGTAAAAATGGTAATAAGGAAAAGGAGGGCAGAGGGTGCGCCTGGGTGGCTCAGTCAGTTAAGTATCTGCCTTCAGCTTGGGCTATGATCCTGGAGTGCTGGGATCTAGCCCCACATTGAGCCCCCTGCTCAACGGGAGAGCCTGCTTCTTCCTCTCCCTCTGCTCCTCCCCTCTACTCAGGCTCTCTCTCTCTCTCTGTCTCTTGCTTACTCATTTTCTCTCTCTCAAATAAATAAATAAAATATTTTCTAAAAATAGGGGATCCCTGGGTGGCTCAGCGGTTTGGCACCTGCCTTTGGCCCGGGGCGCGATCCTGGAGTCCTGGGATCGAGTCCCGCATCGGGCTCCCGGCATGAAGCCTGCTTCTCCCTCTGCTGGGTCTCTGCCTCTGTCTCTCTCTGTGTCTCTCATGAATAAATAAGTAAAAATATAGATAGATAGATAGATAGATAGATAGATAGATAGATAGATGAAAGAAAGAAAAGAAAGAAAGGGTGGAAGCCACACTACAGAGATTTTAGTGAGGAATGATTAAAAAAATAAACATTTTTTAAAAAGCAGGAATCCATCACAAATGCACACTCTTCTTTTGAGAGTGTGAGTGAAGAAAAGTAATTCTATCACAGAAGGCCTAAGAAATATTTTTAAATTAATAATATTTGCAATCACATATAAGTCCATGAAATCTATTATATCAATGTCATTATTCAACACCATTTCATTTTCACTAAACCTGAACATAGACCCCAAAAAGGGGATGGAGAAGATCAAATCACCATTTGTTCAATGATCTATATCAGGCTCAAAAAGATGACCTCGTCCAGATTCCTGCTCTGGGAATTTTGGAATTGGAACAAAGACTGACTCAGTCAGAGCTGGCAAGCAGTCTGAACCATGCACAAGAAAGATTCGCTGAAGAGGCTGAGAACAAAACAGGTCTGCAAAGAAAAGAAAAGTGACTAGCCTGGCCCTTGAAAGTGAGAAATGGGAAAGCGGCTTTGGCTCCCCATTGCCAGAGGGCCTCACTGATCTTGCTATTTTGGAGTTGTTAGAGTGCCCTATACCCTTTCAACAAAACCCAACCTTACTTCAGCTAGTTAGAAAGGAATTCTGCTCCTTGCAACCAACAGAGCCATAATTAAAACAATTATAAACACTCCTCCTACTTTGAGAACAAATAGATAATTTTTTTTAATGTATTTATTCATGAGAGACACAGAGAGAGAGGCAGAGACATAGGCAGAAGGAGAAGCAGGCTCCCCGGGGGGAGCCTGATGTGGAACTGGATCCCAGGACCCCAGGGTCATGACCTAAGCCAAAGGCAGACACTCAACCACTGAACCACCCAGTCTCCCCAGATCACTAATTCTTTGATTACCCTATGTAATGCTAGAGTGAACACTTGCAGATACTAATCCTTGTTTTCATTTCTAATTATTTCCTAAGAATGTATTTTTATGTGGAATTATAGGCCATTATAGGCCCTTTTTTCAAAAAGGTTATTTTATATAATAGCAATATACTCTATCATCCACAATGTACAGAAATATGGAGAAATGCAAAAATTTAAGACATCTGATGGTATTAGCATTAACTACAGATTTCAAAGAAAAGAGAAGGGTTCCATTTACTTTTTTATCAAAGTAAATCAAACACCCTTTTCCTTTTACCTGAAAGGTTACATCTCCAAACAATCCCTTTTCATCATCAGCCAAATGACTACATTTGTCAAACAATGTTTTTCTTAATACTTCAGTTTATAAAATTCATTTTCATTCCCTTTTTGAAAAAAAAAAAAACTATTTACTTTTAAGTATATAGTTTACATACCATAAAATTCATCCACTCTAAGTATATAATTCAGTGATCTGGGCCAATTTACAAAGTTGTATAACCATCACCACCATCCAGTTTTAGAACTTTTTGATTATCCAAACATTTCTCACAAGCCCATTTGTATTCAACCCTTGCTCCCATGGCCAACCCCAGGCAACCTTACTCATTTGTTTTCTGTTTCTACATAGCTTTGCCTTTTCTGAGGATTTCAAATGAATGAAATCATTCAATATGTGGTATTTCCTAAGTCCTTTTATCACTTAGCATAATGTTTTTGAGGTTCATCCACATTGTAGCATGCACTTTGTTCCTTTTTTATTGCTAAATACTATCCTACTGCATGTATCTACATCTAATTTATCATTCACCAGTATAGATATAATTGGGTTGTTTCAGTTTTTGCCTAGTAGGACTAATTGTCCTCCCTAATGAGTAGACACCTAAGAGCAAAATGGCTGAGTCATATGGTATATGTTTATGTGGTAAGTTTATGTTTAACTTTTCAAGCACTTGCTAAGCTATTTTCCAAAGTCTTCCAAAGTATCACTTTACATTCCTACATTTTGCTTTTTAATACGCCCATGTGGCTAGTCATATTCATCCATATATAAGAATCAGATTTTGTGGGACACTTGGGTGGCACTGTGGTTGAGTGTCTGCCTTTGGCTCAGGGTGTGATCCCAGGGTCCCGGGATCAAGTCCTGCATCAGGCTCCCCACTGGGAGCCTGCTTCTTCCTCTGCCTCTTTCTCTGTGCCTCTCATAAATAAATAAATAAAATCTTTAAAAAAAAAAAAAAAAGGAATCAGATTTTCTGTATGGTAAACTGATACTTACTCCCACATATAAATATAGCCTTCCACTTTCTACCAGTGAATATTTATCATAGTTTAAAAGAGAGTATCACCACTTCCACCAGCTAAATACCACAAGAGCACTTCTCCATCCTTTACCAGAGACAGGAAATGATAACATAAGGACATGGTCAGAGTGCCTGGTGGCTCAGTCAGTTAAGCCTCCAAATCTTGATTTCAACTTGAGTCAGGGTCATGCGATAAAGCCCCATGTTGAGCTCCCTGTTAGGAGGAAGTCTGATTTGGATTCTCTCTCTCCCTCTGCTCCTCCTGCAAATGATGTGTACGAGCGCTCTTTCTCTCTCTTTAAAATGAAATAAAATCTTTAAAAAAAAAACAAAACAAAACATGGTCACACAATATCCTTAACTTCTTCCACACAAATATTCAGCATCTTAAAAACATGATATAAACAAAGGTGTTAGTTGGAAAGATTAGCAGTGTGGGGTGCCTAGTAGAACTGAGAAACTGTGGGCAAGAACTTTTTGTTTTAACACACGTGAAGGGAACTCTTCTAATAGTGAAAACTACACAAACACTTCAACAAAATAATGTTTTAAGGTTCATTCATGTAGAATAAATTTTTTTTAAATGTTTATTTATTTATGATAGTCACAGAGAGAGAAAGAGAGAGAGGCAGAGACACAGGCAGAGGGAGAAGCAGGCTCCATGCACCGGGAGCCCGACGTGGGATTCGATCCAGGGTCTCCAGGATCGCGCCCTGGGCCAAAGGCAGGCGCCAAACCCCTGCGCCACCCAGGGATCCCCATCCATGTAGAATAGACTAATATCTCATTCTGTTTTGCTTCTGAATGGTATTCTATTACGGGGATATAAAACGATCTGATACTCAGAGAAGAGAGGCCTGCAACTCCTGAGTCCAAAGCAGCAAATCCTTAAGGGACACACTGCCCCAGGGCTAAGAGCAGTAGGCATCCACCTGAGAAATCCTGACACAAAGCTCTCAGGCACCTTGAGGTCAGGGACCACATGTCACTAGCCTTGAAAGCAAAAGACTCCACTGGCAGATAAAAGACACCACCCAACAGAAAGGATGATGTCCATTTGTGAAATACCTCAGAGATCATATTCTTCTCCTAATGCCTCAACAGGAAGGAAAGGACGTAGATGGAGACTAGAACAATAAAGAACCTAAAGATATAGACTAAACTGTAAAATAATGGGTTTATTATTATTTTTGATGTTACTATGGCCCTAGGCTAAACAGGTAAGGGAAGTGTGCGTTTACTTAGTCTACCTTATCATGTCATTTGAAGACCTACCTTTGTTTACTCACCGATGGGGAAGATTTCAAGTAGGAAAGAGTCAATTTTGAAAATATGAGTTGTCAAAGATGCTGGTAAAGACCTAAGATATAATCATACTTAACAAGATAGTAAAAAGAATATGTCAACGCCTTATTTATTTTCCTTCTGCTTATATTTAAAGAGCAGAAAGTGTGGTTACTATTCAAGAAAACCTGTGAAGTTACTCTGCCCCATTCATGCATTAAATAAAGTGCACTCGGGTACATGCGAGTACATGATAAAATAAAGTTCAGGGAACAGAGGGAATGAGCCAGAAACAAAAATAATTACTGAACTACATCAAAAAACAAGACTCAAGAAAAAGGAACTAAGATCAGTTTTATTACTTAAAGCACTGAATGCATTTCTTTTGCTGTAAACAATTCAGAGCAGTCACGTTATATATAACATACTCACTCCCAAGTTATATAGAGTGCTGATATGAGTATATTTCATTATTAAAATTTACTAGCAGCAGGGTTTTTTTTTTAATTTTTTTTTATTTTTATTTATTTATGATAGTCAGAGAGAGAGAGAGAGAGAGAGAGAGAGGGGCAGAGACATAGGCAGAGGGAGAGGGAGAAGCAGGCTCCATGCACCAGGAGCCCGACGTGGGACTTGATCCCGGGTCTCCAGGATTGCTCCCTGGGCCAAAGGCAGGCGCCAAACCGCTGCGCCACCCAGGGATCCCGCAGGAGGGTTTTTTAAATGAAAAATCATTTTCTCAACCAGAATAGTAAATTATAGCTAAAATTAACTGAAACTAGAATATTCTATTTGAAACTCTATCAACTAAATCTTAAAGACAGAACTCTGAAAAGTGTTTGAACACAATTCAGTGTATAAACCAAAACATTAAAGAACTCCATCTGTAATAGAAGTCTGATGAATTCAGGAAACTTAAGGAAGATATAAAAATAACTGTTATTTCCATCAATGTTAAGGGACATTATAATTCAACTAGAGAAAGCAAGATCTCAAAATCTTGAGTACCATTTTTTAACAAGGAAGCAATCATTCAATTTAACAATTAAGTAGGTTCCTATTACTCTGTACCAGGCACTAGGTTTGAAGTGAGGAAGAACCAAAGATACAGCACAGATCTTACGGTGGTCAAGTTGTAGATTCACCTTCAAAGTAGAGTCAACAGTATTTGTTGATGGATGGATTGGATATTAGTGTGGGAAAAGAGGAATGAAGAATGACCCAAGGTTTTCCATTTGAGAGACCATAAGTTTAAAGTTAAATTAACTGAGGGAAGTTGACTATCTAGCTCAGTCAATAGAGCATGCAACTGGTGATCTAAGAGTTGTGAGTTTGATCCTCATGTTAGGTGTAGAGCCTACTTAAAATAAAAACCTTTTAAAAAATAAAAACAAAAATAAATAAACTGTCTCAGTTAAATTAACTGAGAGAGGGAAGATTTGAGACAAAATATTACAGTGGGCAATGGACAAACCTAAGAGTTCATACTTTGATGCATCAAGTTTGAGGAGCCCATTAGATGAGATATCAAGTAGGCAGCTGGACATAAAATCCACAGAAGAAGTCCAAGTTGAAGATGTTGGACAGAGGTGGTGGAAAGTGGATGAGATCACCAAGAAATGAGTATAGATAGAAAAGAGGACCCAAGAACCTCCAAAATTAAAAAGTCAGAAGAGAAGGAACTTGCAAAGAGAATGAGAAAAAGCAGTCAGTAAGGAAAAATTAAAATCAGGGGAGTATAGGAAATCTTAAAAAATCTATCCCCAAACTCCTAGAACTAGATGTATAGCAAAGCCACAGGATATAAGGTCAATCGTATGTCTATATCATAGCAACGTATCAAACAACTGGAAACCAGAATTAAAGGCACAATACCATTAGAAAAAGTTCAAAAAATTTAAATACTTAAGTATAAATCTAAGTACATATATAGGATCTGTACACTGAAAACTATAAAACATTGATGAAATGGTGTTTTTCTTAAATAAATGTAAAGACGTTATCTTCAGGGACTGAAAGATTTTAACAAGGTAATTATGTCAATTCTCCCCCACATCGATCTATAGCTTTAATGTAATTCTTATAAAAATACCTGCCATATATTTTTTTGTAGATATGCTGATTATAAAATTTATCTGGAGCTCAGGTCTTGATCTCAGAGTCATGAGTTTGAGCCCCTACTTAAAAATAAAATAAAATTTATGTGGAAAGACAGGGGAAGCAAACAGCTAAATAATTCTAAAAAAAATTAAGTTGGAGGAGTTACACTTCATGAAATTGTGAGCTACATTGTTTTCTCCACTTGATTTTTAGCTTCAATACATATTTTTACCAACCAATATAAAGCCACAGTAATTAAGACGTGATAGAGAGCGGACACCCAGGACTCCAAGATGGCATCATCCTCATCCGTACCAGTAAAGGAGAAGAAGCTCATGGAGGTGAAACTAGGAGAGCTGCCAGGTTGGATACTGATGCGGGATTTCATCCCTAAGGGCATTGTTGGAGCATTTAAAAAAGAGGTTACTGGGCATCCCCGGTGGCTCAGTGGTTTAGCGCCACCTTCAGCCTGGGGTGAGATCCTGGAGACCTGGGATCAAGTCCCATATCAAGCTCCCTGCATGGAGCCTGCTTCTCCCTCTGCCTGTGTCTCTGCCCGCCTCCCCCCCCCCCCCAATGAATAAATAAATAAAATCTTAAAAAAAAAAAAAAAAAGAGGTTACTACTGGTATTACAACAAGTATATCAATGTGAAGAAAGGGGGCGTCCCTGGGATTTCTGTGGTGCTGGCTGCTTATGTGCTTTTCAACTACTGTCCTTCTTACAAGGAACTCAAACATGAACGGCTACACAAGTACCACGGAAGAGTGCCCAATGTGGAAGCACGTTTGGCATTCCTGACCATGACTTTTGCCTGGCACCCTTGAATCCTTCCATTGCCTAATTCACAATTAATATCCAACAAAAGTTGACTGTTACTCTACTGCTTAAAAAAAAAAAAAAAAGACGTGATATACAAGGAAGCAAAGACATAGGTATTGATGAAAGAAGAACAAAGTTCAGAAATATACCCACACAAATATAGCCTACTAATTGCTTTTTCAAAAAGGCACAAAAGCAATTCAGTGGAGAAAGGAGAGTCTTTTCGGCCAACGATGTTGGAACAACTGGTCATATATACACACATACCAAAAAATGAACCTCAACTTTACCTCATACTTCATAAAAAAAAAACTTAACACAAAGTCGTTCACACAGAAAACTATAAAAGTTTTAGAAGACAAATTTTTAGAAGTCTTTTAATAGGGCTACTTTTAATAGGTAGAGTTCTTAGACACAACACCAAAAAACACAGAAAAAATATTAGGGTGCCTGGGTGCCTCAGTCACCTAAGCGTCCAACTCTTAATTTCAGTTCAGGTCATGATCTCAGGGTCATGGGACTGAACCTCAAGTCAGGTTCCCCACTCAGCAGGGAGTCTGCTTCTCTCCTTCTCCCTCTCCCCTTGCTCATTCTCTCTCTCTCAAATAATCTTTATAACAAAAAAAATTATCAATAAATTTGATTCTTCAAAATTAAAAATGTCTACTCTCAAAAGACATTTAACAGAATGAAAAGGCAAGATATCCACAGGGAAAAAAAATACATGCAAATCACACATTCAACAAGACTATGTAGCCAGAATAAATGAAGATTTCTCTAAACTCCATGGGAAAAATACATAAATAAATATAAATATATATATATATATATATTATATATTAAATAAATAGAAATCTCACCAGAAAATAAGCAAAAACTTGAACATATACTTCACCAAAGAGGATTCACAAGTATTCAGCAACCACATGAAAAGATGTTCAACATCAATAGCCATTAGAGAAAAGCAAATTAAAGTCCTAACTAGAGATACATCACTACATATCTGTTGGAATGTCTAAAATGAAAAAGACAAGGATGCCTGGGTGGCTCAGCAGTTGAGTGTTTGCCTTTGGCTCAGGGCATGATCCCAGAGTCCCAGAATCAAGTCCTACATCAGGCTCCCTGCATGGAACCTGCTTCTCCCTCTGCCTGTGTCTCTGCCCCTCTTGCTCTCTCTGTTGTTTCTCATGAATAAATAAATAAAATATTTTTTTAAGATTTTATTTATTTATTCATGAGAGACACAAAGAGAGAGAGAGAGAGAGAGAGAGAGAGGCAGAGACACAGGCAGAGGGAGGAGCAGGCTCCATGCAGGGAGCCCGATATGGAACTCGGGCCCAGGTCTCCAAGGTCACACCCTGGACTGAAGGCGGCACTAACCCACTGAGCCACCAGGGCTGCCCATAAAATCTTTAAAAAAAAATAAAATAAAATAAGGGCAGCCTGGGTGGCTCAGTAGTTTAGCACCGCCTTTGGCCCAGGGCATGATCCTGGAGACCGGGGATCGGGTCCCATGTCGGGCTCCCTGCATGGAGCCTGCTTCTTCCTCTGCCTGTGTCTTTGTCTCTCTCTGCCTCTCATGAATAAGTAAATAAAATCTCAAAAGGTAAATAAATA
This sequence comes from Canis aureus, assembly GCF_053574225.1. Classification (NCBI taxonomy): domain Eukaryota; kingdom Metazoa; phylum Chordata; class Mammalia; order Carnivora; family Canidae; genus Canis; species Canis aureus. The sequence continues at coordinate 43,592,697 of NC_135615.1, forward strand.
AATTGAAAAATACATTAGTGTTGGTGAAGATGCACAAGTGGATCTCTTAATAATTTCTGGTGAGAATGAAAAATGGTATAGTCACTCCAGAAAACAATTTAGCAGTTTCTTCAAAATTTAAACATACATTTACCAAAAGACAGCAATTCCAGTACTGGGTATCTACCCTATAAAAATGAAAACTTATGTTAATCCTTACAAATATAGCCATCTTTTTCTTTCTTTTTAAATCAAAGATACAAAAGCAATCCAATGGAGAAAGAGCAATCTCTTTGGCAAATGATGTTAGAACAATTAGTCATCCGTACACACATACAAAAAATGAACCTCATAGAGCTTTTCTTGTAATAGTCAAAAACTGGAAAGAACCACGATTTCCCTCAAACAGAAAAATAAACTACAATACATCCGTATATTATTCAACATAAAAAATGAATTATCGATATGCTCAGTTGTGAGTAAAAAAAAGGTCAATTTCAGAAAATCAATTTCAAATATATACTGTATGAATCCATTTATATAACATAAATGACAAAATTTGTCAGGTGTTAGGGACTGGGGAAAGGTATGACTAAAGAGTCTAAGGGAGTTTCTGTAGGGTGATCAACAGTTGTGAACAGTTACACAAATCTCTACATGTGATAAATTTCATAGAATTTCACACACAAATGTAAACACGCACATATACAAACTACATGTAAAAACCGGTGAAATCTGAGTAAGATCTATATTTCAGTTATAGTACTGAGACTTCCACCGTAGCTATGTAAAAAGTTATCACTGGAGGAAGCTGAGTCAAGGGAGGAGGGAACACTCTCTACTATTTCTGCAACTTGTATGAGAGTCTAAAATTATTTCAAAATCAAACACTTTTTAAGTGTTTTTTTGAATGCTGCTAATAGATCAAATAACATGAAGACCACTAGAGGACCACTAGACTAAACAACTTGGGAACTGCTGGTGACTGAGAGGAATTGTTTCCATGAAGGTAATGATTAGAAAGCAGAATGCTTGAAACTCAGATTATGGAAGGGCTTAAGTTATTAGAAATGGCATCAACTAGGACATGACCATGTAAGTTTAATGGCTGAGACAGCCAATGAACCAGATCTTTGAAGTAGGAAAGGGAACTGAGACTTTCTTACTAATTTGGGGAGGCAGAGGACCAGCTTTCCAAGGAGGCTACTGAACTATCTCAAGTACAATAAACTACCAGACATTCTTCCAGAGTTGCTGTAAGGTCTACAGAAAAGCCTATGAAAGCTCTAAACGAGAAGTAAAATTAGACAAGAAGATTAGGGGGAAAAAAAATACATGCAAAGCATTTTACTTCCACTAAAAAGGTGAATAATTGGCACTGACTTTCCCCAAAATACAACAAAGTAGTTTGCTACACAGGAAGCAAAATCAGTGAACTCTATTTTTAAAAACAAGAACAGACTTTGATATAGGTGTGATGTTTGTATAAGTGAAACCCATCCTCTTCTCATGGCTTTCTGATTAACAGAAAAACATCCTTTTTCAGTTAGAGAAATACATATGAAGAGATTAAGTGCTTGTATAAAGTCACACTGAATTTCAGGAGTGGCACAAAGAAACATATCCAAAATAAAATTTTCACTCTTAAAGAGTATAGGTCAGGTCAGAAACTCCTCCAGTAAAGTCAACCTAGGCAGACAAGCTCCACTTTAACCTTTGGTCGCTTGCTATCACACTAACCCAAGCTTTCTGCCACTCTTCCCTAATCTACTCTTCACTACCTTGACTCACATTCATAACTTCCAACTGATAAAAAAAAAAAAAAAAAAAAAAAAAGACGACTTTACAAGACTTAGACCTACTCCACACTGAAGACAATGAAGTGCTGTCAAAAAGTATGTGAATAAAAGAGTAAAGCAGACTTCAGGTTAAAATTCCAACTACGCCCTTGGTAGCTATAAAGGAAAAATACCTACAAAGCTCAGAGAGCTGTTATGAGAAGATAAAGAATCTGTAACCTAGTAGTAATTCATAAACAGGAAACAGTCATAGGATAGAAGACAGGCTTCCACTTACCATATATGAAAAAGTTCTAAACCAAACAACAGGCATCCAGATTACAATAATTTCAAGGAGAGAAAGTAAAACTCTATAGTAAACAAAATGGCTGCCTTTCCAGCTACTCTTTTCATTTCCTTGCCCAATTTTTCTCTTCTAGGGACACAGGAAATAAAATCACTCTCCACCCTGGAAACAGATAATTTACAGCACAAATTAAACAAGTCAGAGAGAAATTAATCTGACAGAAAGCTCATTCTTTTCTTTCAAATCTTGAGAACTCCTAAAAGAATGCTTTTAGGTCTATCAGAAGATTAACACTCAGGTATAAGAATCGATCTGATTGAACACACATACATATTTAACTAAACACATAACTGGCACAGTGCGCTTCAAAACTCCCAGGTTTTCTACTTAGAAACCCATTGACTCAGTAGCCCATTCACCCCACTTCTACTGCTTTGCCAGAGACCTCTGCTTACAATCTCCCTAGATACATCACAAATTAGATCTCCACCCCCCACCCCAGCATCTAAGCCAAGAGAGCCAAGCCAACACCACCTGTTGGAAAGTCATTTAATTAAAAAGATGACTCCCTGCTGCTAGTATTCTGGTGAATAGCAACTAGTCAAGTAGAAACTGGGACCTGCCTTCTGAAAGGTGGTTGCACTGATATTATGCTCTGAACTGGTGTTGACTGTTCACAATCTAAAAACGGGTAAAAACACAAAAAAAGTTTTCTTTCTACAAGTAATACAGAATTCTATTATTGGGCTCCTGGGTGGCTCAGTTGGTTAAGCATCTGCCTTTGGCTCAAATCATGATCCCAGGATCCTGGGACTGAGCCCCGAGTGAGGCTCCCTGCTCAGCCAATAGTCTGCTTCTCCCTCTCACTCTGCTCCTCCCCCCTGCTTATGCACTCACTCTTTCTGTCAAATAAATAAAATCTCTGTCAAAAAAATAAAATCTTTAAAAATTAATACAGAATTCCACTTCTTGTCATGTTAGAAACACAAGTTCATGATAAAGCAGTGAACTGCCATTTTTAAGACCCTATCTTATTCTCATTCCAAATATAAAAGCTTATAAATAATTGTTAAAAATGGTGAAGAGTTTTTTTAATTCTTATTTAAAGGAGCCCACAGGAATTTGGCTACAATAGAATATTAAGTGATCTTCCAAAAGCCAGATACAGGACATAAGCTATTTATAGCTATAGGGAAACACCAAAATGTTTCATAAGTGACTTCTTTACAGACACTATTTTTGCTCACACTTCACAATTACTGAATAAGGTAGTATTCAAAATCCCTGTGCTGCATTGGACATGTTTATTTTTTATGGCTTACATCACCGATTCTGCATTCCAATCACAAATGCGTTAGTTTCACATAAGCAGTTTTACGCTTACATTTCTAAACATAGGTCCTGTTTCTCAACAGAAACTAAATTTAGGATTCTAAATATTTGTTTAAAGTAACCATATAACATGACCAAGGAATTAAATAATTTTAAATAAGCTTTCTTTAAAAGGCTCATAATTGGGTGCTTGGGTGGCTCATCCAGTTAGGTGTCTGCCTTCAGTCCCACATCAGGCTCCCTGCTCAGCATAGAGTCTGCATCAGGCTCCCTGCTCAGCATAGAGTCGGCTTCCATTCCCTCTGCTGCTCCCCTCACTTGTACTCTCTGGTTCTCTCTCTGTGTCAAATAAATAAAATCTTGAAGAGAAGAGAAGAGAAGAGAAGAGAAGAGAAGAGAAGAGAAGAGAAGAGAAGAGAAGAGAAGAGAAGAGAAGAGAAGAGAAGAGAAGAGAAGAGAAGAGAAGAGAAGAGAAGAGAAGAGAAGAGAAGAGAAGAGAAGAGAAGAGAAGAGAGAGAAAGGGAAAGAAAGAGAGAAAGAGAGAGAGAGAGAGAAAGAGAGATTTTAGAACTTCTCAAAAATCAGAGGTCTCATCTAGAAATAATGTTCAACCCTTTTAAACCCTGCAGATTTGTCAAGACACATGCAATAGAAAAGTTAGAAGAGAATGTCTACTAGTTTTGTAGAGTTGTGCTCAGTGTGTGAAGCAAAAGCTCTTCATCCCTTAACCTTAGCAAAGGCATTCCATAACAACCCTTGAAACGATTTTTTAAAAGATATACTTAATTTTAGAGAGAGAAAGAGCATGCACATATGAGCCGGGGGGGGGGGGGGGGTCGGGGAGGGGAAGGGTGCATCTCAAGCAGACTTTCCTCCAAGCATGGAACCCAATGAGGGGCTTGATCTCAGGACCCTGAGATCATGACCTGAGCTGAAACCAGAGTCAGATGATCAACCAACTAAGCCACTTAAGCACCCCAGCCCTGAAACTATTTTTAAGAAAATTTTATGAAGGGACACCTGGATGGCTCAGCGGTTGAGCGGCTACCTTCAGCTCAGATCCTGATCCCAGAATCCAGGACGGAGTCCTGCATCGGGCTCCTTGTGGGGAGCCTCCTTCTCCCTCTGCCTGTATCTCTGCCTCTCTCTCTCTGTCTCTCATGAATAAATAAAATCTTTAAAAAAAAAAAAGAAAATTTTATGAGACGATATTTTTCCCAATGAGTCCTTCAAGAAGCCACAGCATTTAAGAAAACAGCAGTGAAATTCAGTAAGCTTGGCTACTGAGTCACAAAGAGAGCTTCAGTTTTCATTACTGGCAGTATATACTCAATATTTATGTAACTTTTCTTTCAGTACATCCAATAAAAATTAAAATTTATCAGAATATTTTCAAGGGTTCCATAAAATGGATGTATTATCATTAACATACTGAATCTACATATTACATCTTCCAAACATAACATGAAAAGCAATCTTAAGAAAATATCCATGATCATGGCAAATTACTTAGGGATGCATCTGGTATTACTTCATATACAGAAAAAGTGCTGGAAAAATTGCTCAGAACTAATTGAATCAGTACTTTCCATAACAACACTGACAAGAAACAACTCCATATGGAAATAAGTAAACAGTGAAACTTTTTTCCAACCTAAGAAATCCACGTCCATAATACTATATTTCTTTAACTCAGACATTTCCCCCATATTTTAAGATATCTGTAATTAGGATATATATATTCAATATAAGAGTGTCCCATTTTTTCCTGAAAAGCTGTTTTAATGAGGGATCTCATTTTTTTTTTGCCTTTTTTTTGGTATATTTTTTATTGGAGTTTGATTTGCCAACATATAGAACACCCATCAACTGCCCCCCCCCCCCAGCGCCTGTATTAAAGATGACTTGGATATACAATGTATTTACAAAAAGTTAAGGTTTATTTTCATGGTCCTAGTTATATTATTAAACTTAAGCAATAATCTTACCCCATTTCACATGTAGCAGTTTTTCATTAATTTTTTTCTACCTAATATATTTTTAAAGATTTACTATTTATTTTAGAGAAAGAGTGTGCATGTGAGTGGGGGAAGCACCGAGTTTGGAAAGGAAGACAAACAGACTCCCTGATGAGCAGGGAGCCTGATGCAGGGCTCGATCCCAGGACCCTGAGATCATGACCTGAGCCAAAATTAAGAGTCAGACGCTTAACTGACTGAGCCACCCAGGCGCCCTTTGAAATTTATTTTTATTTTTTATGTTTACTTTTTAAGATTTTATTTATCCATGAAAGACTGAGAGAGAGAGAGACAGAGGCAGAGGGAGAAGCAGGCTCCATGCAGGGAGCCTGACGTGGGACTCGATCCTGGGTCTCCAGGGTCAGGCCCTGGGCTGAAGGCGGTGCCAAACCACTGAGCCACCTGGGCTGCCCCTGAAATATATTTTTAAACACCTATGACATGACATGTCAAGTACAGTGTTCAGCAGTATGGACACAATGGGGCAAGAGAGATCATGCCTACTCTAGTAAACCTTACTGCCTTGTGCCTGTTGGGGTGAAAATGGAAAAAGGCAGCCACAATACCTATGTTAACATGACAAGTGAAGCAATACACTGTTTGATACCAGTTTCTTGGATTAGTACAAGAAAGGGTGTCAAGAGAGACGTACCATGACATAAAAAACAGCAAACACCAATAGCATCCTACAGTGGAAGGTGCTTCTGGACACTCTAACCATAAACAATACTTTACTTATGTATTACCTTACAGCTTATAAAAATATATTAACCCATCCATTCTTTCTTCTTCATGACTAACAATGTCTAATTATCATCTAAGTAGCTATTCAAAAAAACATTGGGCTTCATTTGTCTTCTTTAGGTCACCCTAAAGAAACAGGATTTTTCAAACTGTGTGTCAGAAACAAAGAACTTCAGAAAATCCATATACCTACAGTAAATGATTTCCCTCATCCTCAAACATTATCAAATCTCAAATTCTGGAGATGCAGTATTCTGTAACAATTCAACCCAAAAAAGTTATCCTATATTGTCTTGTTCCTCAGCCATTAATAAAGGGAGTAAAGGCAACTTAAAAAAATTGATAGAAAAAAAATTAAATTGAAAACAATTACGTTACCAAAAGCATAGAAAAATACTTCTAAGTTGTATTTTAGCCCTTAAAATTTTTATCTACTTAACATATTCCACTAATAACAGTTGTAGCAAAAATCTTAGGAATAATCAATGCTAGAAAAATACTTGTGCTGAATGCTATACAAAAGCCAAGCATTTTTTTGTTGTTGTTATGTTCACCCATACAACCATCAAAAGGATAATCCAAAGTACATTATTTTAAATTTTGGCTTAGGAGATTATTGACATTTCTGTGTTTTTTTATAATCATCCCCTAGAATGAATTCACTAAAATCCCCAACCAAAAACTAGAATAATCCACATCTTAGGATAAAGGAATTCTAATAAACAAATACTTCTAACAAAGGAAATATAACAGGAATTCAAATGACACAAAATTTTGAATAACTTGAAGGTTTTTTGCACATTAAGATAGGTTTATATAAATGTTCTTCTATCACAAGCTAATAATGATATACAATACATACTTTGATGAAATTCATCATTAACAACAGTAGATTGTGACAGACTCTCTCCTTGACCAAATTTTAGTTAGGTTCCTCTAAGCCCTGTTCTCAAGAAGGGTTCAGTCTTGGCCTTCTGTGTTTCTCCGTCCTTGCTGAGCCTCCATAGCTCAGCCTTAGCAAGAATCCCCCAGTTGCTAATACCTTCACATGTGATACCTGGTCAAGTTCCTTATCACCAACTTTTGGTGTCTAAAGTCCTGGTATACCTTGAGTAAGAATCCTGCTACCTTCAAGGTTTTCTCTTAGTAATTTTCTATCTCCTGACCTCCACACACTGCTCTGGGCTACAAATCCCCACTTGTCCCTGCTATATTCAGAGCTGAGCTCCATCTCTTGCTCCTATTGCAATAATCTTGAATAAAGTCTTTCTCACAATTTTAACAAGCGTCAGTATCATGTTTTCTTTAATAACAGAAACCTACTAATGGAGAAAATGTCCAATTCCTCAGTAAACTTTGGCAGATAGACTGAAAGAAGGGGAAAACCTAAAACCTCTTCTTAAAATTACTCAATATAGAGTATTCTGAGTGCTGAATTGTGTTCAAGGCACCAAGTCCATAGAGTTAAAGATACAAAGGTGTGTCTATAACAAAGAATCTCACTGGTCTTTGTTTACAGCTCCTATGAAGAGACTAAATTCTTAGGATTTCCCAAGTAACAGGAGTATCTTTGTTATTCATAAACCTGTTAAATCACACCTGTGTTTATGCTGATAAGATGACTCAGGATGGGTCTGATCGTCACAAAGATCAGCAATGTATTCAGAGGGGTGGGACTTGGAGCCCCAGGGGACTGAAGATTGAGGCTCAATCAGAATCTGGCCAATGGATCAATCACACTTACTCAAATAGGAATGAAATAAATAAAACCCTAGTAAAAACACTAGATACCTGAAGCCTAGTGAATTCATCAGAGTGCTGGGAGGGTGACAAGCCTTGATTCCACTGGGAAAGGGCCCAGAAGTTCTGCATTCGTGATCCTCCCAACTCCCACATCTCGCTTTAAGTATATCTTCACTTGGCTGGTACTGATATGGATCCTTTATAAAAAACTGTAATAGGGGTGCCTGGGTGGCTCAGTTGGTTTAGTGTCTGACTATTGATCTTAGCTTAGGTCTCAATCTCAGGGTCATGAGTTCAAGCCCTACTCTGGGCTCCGTACTGGGCATGGAGCCTACTTTTAAAACAAAACTGTAATTAAAAAATAAAGCACTTTCCTAAGTTCTGAGTCATTCTAGTGAATTATTAACCTGAGAGTCATGGGAACCTCCAAATTTGTAGTAGGTTGATCAGAATTACAGGTTGCCTAGGAACCCCCAAACTTGTGGCTGCCATCTTAAGTGAAGGCAGTCTTGTAGGGGTAGGCAGTCATGGAAATCCCCTGGGTTTGTAGCCAGTTGGTCTGAACTTTGGGTGACCTGGAGAACTTCAAACTTAATGGCTGACAACTAAAGTGAGGGCAGTTTGGAAATCATGAGCTTAAACTAGTGGAATCTGACACCCATTCTGGGTGGTTAGCATCAGAAATGAATTATGGTATACTGCTACATGCAAGACAAAATTTCTGTCTCTAAGGAGACAGATAAGATTTATCAGTAGGTCCACTCAAGTCCACAGACAACCCAGCATGAACGAGGTATGGAGTTTTTATTTTGATTTATTGTGCATCTTGAAAATGTCATTATTTACATCTTTTTCCTTTTGAACTTATTTGGAAACAGACAAAACTAACCTCACACAGAACAGTTAAGCTTCTGGAACAACTATGTGAAAATGGGTATACAGTTCAGACCGTTAAGCTTCATGTTTATCAAAATGACAATGAGGTAATTTCTAGTGGGTATTAAAATGTGCAAAACAGTATGTGTTCATGAGAAGAAATAAAAGAGGAAATGCAAGAAATAAAATGAAAGTAATCTTATATACAAGTAATCAGAGAGAACCATTATTACTCTTCTTCCTCTTTCCACTTAATATCTTTTTTTTTTTTTTTTTTTTTTTTAATGATAGTCACAGAGAGACAGAGAGACAGAGAGGCAGAGACACAGGCAGAGGGAGAAGCAGGCTCCAAGCACGGGGAGCCCGATGTGGGATTCGATCCTGGGTCTCCAGGATCACGCCCTGGGCCAAAGGCAGGCGCCAAACTGCTGCGCCACCCAGGGATCCCTCCACTTAATATCCTAAAGAGATCTTTCCAGGTCAATAAATATAAAAAAATGATAAAATGGATGGTATCACAATATTTCCTCACTGGGATAAATCATAAACAGTTCCCTAAGCCCTATTTCTAATTTTCTACTATAAAAATGATGCTGTAATAAATATTCTTGTAACTAATTCCCTGCATAAAACTGGTACTATTTCGTTAGGGTAAACTATTTGAAGTATAATTTCTAGTTCTTAATGATACATTTTTCTTAGTATGTATTTATACTCCTACCAGCTTTGTATATGAATATACTTATTTTCTATACTTGACAAGCTAGGGAAAGCTTTTCCCTTTGCCAATATAATAAGCCAAACCACTTTCTCAGTGTTGCTTTAAAATGAACTTAAGAAATCAACTCTTTTTAAAAATATCTTTTGGCAATTTTTTTCTTCTACAGACAACTTTCTGTTCATGCTCTTTGCTCATTTTACTTTGGAGCACTCATCTGTTTCTCACTAATTTAATAAGAGTATGTATACATAATATAGAGTTTAAGCCTTTTTCACATACATCCAAATATATCCATAGTTTGTCATGATGCAATTTAGGTCACTATGAATAATACAATGTCTCTTTAGGAGTTTTAGAAGTTGGCCACAGAAAACAGTCTTTTCACCATTATTTTAGGCTAAGCATTTTTACTATAAGGTAGTAAGACAGAGCAATCAATATCTAAAAAAAAAAAAAAAAAAAAGCAAGTACTCACAGTCACTATCAAGACCTAAAAAAAAGCCAATATTCAGTCACTATTCAAGTTAATGTAAAAATGTAAAATAACCCATTAAACACAGATAATTTTTCTATTCCCAAACTGTATACATTTTAAACTCTAGAAAATGTATACTTATTCACTGCAAAATAGGGACTTCTGATTTAATCCTTACTTTATTGTTGCTACCATTACTCTCAGAGTCTGCATACAAATTAATCTTACATTTTCTAGAAATGTAAAAATTTACAAAAATAAATGTACATTGAATAAGAAGGGAGAAGATACATGAAGCCAAAAGGGAAGGAAAAAAATTGATGTCAAATAAAAAGTGGATCCTTAAAACCCATAAAGAAGCCTTAATTCCAAAAACATGGAAATCTATAGTTTTCTGAATGTTGCATCTTTTTGATTAGCTGATGAACACATTTTTTAAAAAAAGATTACAGACTTCAGATTGTAAAAAGTTACAACCTTAAAAGTATTTTATCATCCAGGGGCACCTGGGTAGGTTGGTTGGGTATCCAGACTCTTGATTTCAACTCAGGTCACGAACTCACGGTCATGGGATTGAGTCTTACTTTGGGCTCCTCGCCTGCTTGAGAATCTCTCTCCCCCTCTTCCTCTCCCTCTGCCCCCCTCTCCTGCTCTTTCTCTTAAAAATAAAAATAAAAAAAAGAGTTTTATCATCCAAAATCTTACTATTCAAATTACAAAGTATGTGTTTGTATTAAGTTACATCAAACATAAATCATCTTACAGAAAATAAAATTGTCTTCTATATCTGGTATTATATAAATTATTAAAAAAACAAATAAATTTATTGTAGGAATATACAAGAACACCCTCACAATAATCCGCAAGCTATTAACACATTTAAGGCCCAGAAACAGGCCAAATATACTATTTATTGTAATAAAATAAATTTGCATTACAACATTGTCAAGATCACTTCACTCAGTAGCAACATTATGAGAATTTAGTATCCCAGAACTTAAGTATTCCTATCCAAGTCTTTTCCTGCTATTTTTTTTAATTTAGTTTTATTGCTGTTAACTTAAATGCTGCTTGACATTTGTTAATAACTCAAAAATATCGGTTACAAAAATTAGTAAATAAAAAAGAACAAAACTGAATTTGCAATGTGTTCATAATGTTGTAAAATAAATGTCCAACTAAAGGAGGTAACATCAAAGTATTAACTGTCTTCAGGCAGTAAAACTAAGGGTGATTTCTTTTTCCTTTATAATAGATTTTCTTAGATTCAGACAGGAGCATCTATTATTTTTATAACTAAACTTTTTTTAGAAAAAGATGAAATGTACCAAGTCGAATAACTAAAAGGAACTTCCTGATCTTCAAGCAATCATCTCCTCAAATACAGGAATAGTTTTTAAATACTTTACCTGGAGATAGCGGCGCCAAATAATACCTACAACAAACATCTTGCACTTTATAGAAAGACAGTACAGCATATTTTCATCTAAATGGTAGTACTATATGCTCTGCTGCACATTGTTTCATCAGCCTGAAGGCTAAAATAAGAGTTACGAGTTATGATAGAATTTATTCTTTAGGGAAAAAGTAAGTATCTCCATAAACTAAATCCCAGATTTTTCTCCCTTTTTAATGCTATAAAATTAGTTACCACCAAAGTAGAATGTGTAGACAATATATGGAAATATTTACTGTAGCTTGATATATTAAAAACCCAGTCCCCTTTACCTTCACAATATAAGGCTAAAGACCATCCAAAACCAAACAACACAAAACAAAAACCTACTAGCCAAAAAGAAAAAAAGAACACAGACAGGAAATGGAAAACTAAAGAACTAGTTAGGTTGTTTAGGACAAAAAAGAGAAAGAAAAGCTAGCTGTCCTATTGTAGGAATAGGCTGCTGAGCCTGCTAATACAAAATTTTTTAAGTCAACTTGCTCAGGAAGCCAACTGTCAAAAGACAACTGGTCAAAGGAGATATACAGCATCACCTGCTGCACTCCCAAGACACTCAAGGAGGTAAATCTTTGCTCTTTCTCTTCTATTTCCAACTCACATCAAGAAAAACAGGATAGGCCAAGATTCAGGAATCACAGCCAAGGATAAAGAAAGTAATCACAAAATCTCAAGGGCCAATCTTCACCCTATTTGTGAAACTTAACCTAAAAGGAAAGTTTCCAGTTACTTAAAAAAATGAAAACCAAAATCATCCTAAAAACTGATAAATTATCTGAAAGTCAGTAGAACTTTAAAAAAAGTAAGTTTGGAGATTCCTGGGTGGCTCAGCAGTTTAGTGTCTGCCTTCGGCCCAGGGCATGATCTTGGAGTCCTGGGATCGAGTCCCACATCGGGCTCCCTGCATGGAGCCTGCTCCTCCCTCTGCCTGTGTCTCTGCCTCTCTTTCTCTTTCTCTCTCTCTATCATGAATAAATAAATAAAATATTTTTTAAAAAGTTTTGATATATTCTGAGGATTTTGTTTTGCGTATGTATTTAAATTCTTTCTCCTGAGTTGTCTTCTCAATCTTAATGAATAAATCTATCTCCTTTCTTATGGTTTCAATTTTCATTTTAAATATGATAAAGTAAGCATCATCTTCATGTCAGCTCTGCCATAAAACAGCTTACTGGGCTTGATCAAGTGTCTGGGCCTAAGTTTCTTAACTTATACATACAGAAAGGCACTGGTACAAATGACTTAAATGAACCTTTCTACTGTAAAATAATCATTCTATAGTTCTTCAAGATGATATCACATTGTTTTGGGTGACTCCTCCTTTAACTGCAATTACACTGTCCCTAGATTAAAACAGTGAGTATAGGGATGCCTGGGTGGCTCAGTGGTTGAGCGTCTGCCTTTGGCTCAGGGTATGATTCTGGAGTCCCCGGATCGAGTCCCACATCGAGCTCCCTGCATGGAGCCTACTTCTCCCTCTGCCTATGTCTCTGCCTCTCTCTTTCTGTGTCTCTCTCATAAATAAATAAAATCTTAAAAAAAAAAAAAAAAAACAGTGGGTATATTCCTCAGTCATTCACCACATCAGCACTGGTGAAGACAGTACTATAGATTTACTCCCACCCCAATGCCATCACTACATCCATCCTCCAGCACAACAAACCCATCACTACCTACTTATTAATTTACTTACAGAGGAAATGGGTAAACCAAGCCCCACTATGGTGAGGACAGTGGATGTGACGGTACTGTCATGGTACGGGTACTGGATGCTGTTGTCTTTACAGAAAAAGCCTCTCTGAAATGGATATATTTGGCTCAAATTTAGAACAGCCATAGGCATGGAAGCTGTTGGGGAAGGGAAAAAAAGATACACATGGTTAAATTCAATTCACTTCATTAGGAAGTAAACTCTACTGAATGGGATGCAAATCTTAACCATATTTGGTCCTTTCTGAAAAGGATCAATAGTCCAAAATACCCAAGAGTGAAGATTAAGGAAACCATGCACCATTAGCTTGTCCATATCAGCCCCACCTTTATGAAGTATAAATTATCTTACTTGCGTTGACCTCTGATTTTAAAGACAATCAATAAAAGCAGCCCCGGGAAAGAGAGCAAAATTGGCCCATGAAAAAAAAAAGTTGAAAGAACAGCAAGGTTTTGTACTTTACATTCTGTAACTAGTTTATTTTTAATTGAATTGCTCAATATTTTAAATATGTTTAAGAAAGAAAGGAAAACTGTAAACACATTATCAGTAACATCATAACAGACAAAAATACTCAAGGAGGGTAAAGATAGAAAAGTTTGTTTCACATTAAAATGTAAACTAATAGGGTAAGGAAAAAATGGAAACCCTAAGCACATTTGATAATAAAAACAGAAAGAGGGAGGCCTGAGTGGCTCAGTGGTTGAGCGTCTGCTTTTGGCTCAGGGCGTGATCCCAGTTCAGGGATCGAGTCCCACATCAGGATCCCTGTGAGGAGTCTGCTTCTTCCTCTGCTATGTCTCTGCCTCTCTCTGTGTCTCTCATGAATAAATAAATATTTAAAAATAAATAAAAGATAAAAACAGAAAGAAACTAGCCCTTTTCCCCCCCAAAGATAAATTTAGAATGATTTTTATTAGCTCTGCAAGGGTCCCAATCACTTTAGAAAATTATATAGGAATAATATCCATTTGAAATTTTTCACTCAAGTAAAATTAAAGACCAAAGAGAAGTTAAATAACTTAAAATGAGTAGCTTCATATTTTGTCCAAGTTTACCATGTTTTTATGCTTCGTTTTATACAATTCAAACACTTAAGCATCTACTAACTATATGCTCAATATTAGGTTAGTGGGACGCCTGGGTGGCTCAGCAGTCAAGCATCTGCCTTCGGCTCAGGGAGTGATCCTAGGATCTGTGATTGAGTCCCCTATCAGGCTCCTTGCAGGAAGCCTGCTTCTCCCTCTGCTTAAGTCCCTGCCTCTCTCTCTTTCTCTGTGTCTTTCATGAATAAATAAATGAAACTGTTAAAAAGGATTACTAAGTTAGGCCACACAAAGGGAGACAAACTAGCATAAAACAGATGCTAGGTTCAAAAGCCTAAACCATACATATAGAAACAGAATGTGCACTAGAGGAAAATGTTTAAAATGTCATAATGAGATAAATATTTAGGGAGTGATGAAATTGTTCTGTATCTTGATTGTGATGGTTACCCCAAAGCATTTATCAAAATTCATATAGGGATGAATTTGATACAATGTACATCAAAATAAATGAATCTTACTATAGGGAATTCACAGAGAAATACTATAATAAAGAACGTATGACTAATTTCTAAAATGGTATAAAAGGTCCTCTAGGAATTCAGAGGTCAACGTGAACTAGATTAATTAATTAAAAAGGCAACTGAGTTGAACCTGTAACAACACGTACCACAGGCAATAAGGAAGGGCTCAAGGAAAGCATTCAGTGGTACAAGGAAGCAAGGGCAGCAGGGGGTCGCACTAACCAAAGCACAGGGGCAATGAGCGAGGGGTCTTCAGGGTACGTAACATTTTATAGCCAACATATATTGCGAGCTCACACATGCCAGGCACTGGGCTATACAGATTCACTCCATCCTTAGCTATAACCGTGCAGGTAATATCACCTCTCCCATTTTTCACATAAAGTTATTATGAGGCTTAGACAAATGTGGACTCTTGCTGAAACTAATAAGGAGTAAAACCAGGATTTCCAAACAGGCTATTTCCAGTGTCAGTGTATATATGGCCTCCCACAGAGGCAAGTGATCTGGATAGATTAAGAGGTTAGAACTATGACAAGAAGATGAGACTGGGAGGCAGGAGACCTGTCGTTTGAAAGAGCTTCTTCAGTATAAAATACGTATTATGTTCATAATCAAAACTCAGTTTATGGAACAAAATGTTCTTTGCTATAAATAACTCTTAATTCTTCCATTCTATGATTTTTTAATGTGAGGTGCAGACTTAAGATTTTTGGTTTCATGGGCAGCCCGGGTGGCTCAGCGGTTTAGCGCCGCCTTTGGCTCAGGGTGTGATCCTGGAGACCCGGGATCGAGTCCCACGTCGGGCTCCCTGCATGGAGCCTGTTTCTCCCTCTGCCTGTGTCTCTCGTGAATAAATAAAATCTTAAAAAAAAGAAAAAAAAAAGATCTTTGGTTTCATAAAAAGAACTACATATTCTTTTCCTAAAAAAGAAATTTTCCTGCAGGAAATAAAATGTCACTGCACTTGCTAGTCAGGATCAGCGACAGGGTAAGTAAGATAAGGGATACTAAAAATTTAAAAAGAAAAAAAAAAAACAGCAGAAAGGGGATCATTTCATATAGCCTTGAAATAATCCAGTAATTAACCAATAAGTAGTGTGTTGACAGTGAACAGAAGAGAATGCACGAAGGAGTGTTCTGAATACGGAAATGACTCACCGTCATGCCTGATCACAATTGCTGAGGCAGACCTGAGGAGGACACTTCAGGGTTTAGAAAGAGAGACAATGGTGTGTCTACTGACAGAAACACGAAGTTGGGAGTGGGATGTGGTTTATTGTGGAAGAAAATTTAGTCTTGAGAATACTGCCTTTGGGATGATCTGGTAACTTCTTAAATGCTCAGTCTCATCTTGGACTCTTTTATACGCAGCCCTTAAAGATTCCAATCACACTGAGCCAGTTGCTGTTACCTTTGCCTATTACAGTTTTCAAAACCCTAGGTGGCTTCATAAATGTTCAGCTTTCTACTGAGGATACTTGACCTCTCATTTCCCCTTCCATCCAAGGCAGGCACGCCCTACTTATCTGTCCCATGACAACTTTTACATACATCTATCACACTGTATTTTATATTGCCTCTGACATTCTGTCACTAACTTGAAGGCAAAGGCTCTATCATTCTCATATTCTTTGTATCAGGCACACACATAGTTTGCTCTGAATAAATGACACTAAATGACTATAAGGAGTAATAATCAGAAGTAGGGAAGGACACACAAATTACTGGCATTAGAGGTGATAACTTAAGCCAGGAGAATGAAAAAGTTCAGAAACAGCCTAAAATCAAAACCAGTAGAGATAAGACAACCAGCTAATGACTAAATATCCACAGTGAAATCATGAACGGAGACTATAGGAGAGAAAGGAAGAGAGGATGACTCCATGCTCTAGATGTCAGGGGCTCTATTTCATTCAGCCACACACAATGGCCATTCTTGGAAAAGAATGAACCATAGAGAAGTAGGGCAATGTTGTGACACAAAAGCCAACAGAAGTAGCTTACAGTATCAAGTACGTATCTGGGCAAAGGTAGGATGTCAATGCTAAGATAATCAAGGAGAGTGATAACTAAGTAGTCTCTGAGGTCAGAGGAAAAAGGGGATCTTTGATAACCGCCCTTTTATTATATTATACCACCTCCACTAACATAGCATTATCTTTATGAAGAAACTTCAATAATGAATTTCAGTATCAGGTTGTCCTTGTCTAAGCATGAGTATCTTTCTTCAACTTAAATATATAAATTATTTCCTCTTTTGCTCATACATTTTATATATATATACATATGTATAGCATATCCCTATGAACTAAATGTGCCCCCAGAATTCATTTTTTGGAGCTCTAACCCCCACTTTTATCATATTTGAGGGAGGGTGTTTTAGGATGTAATTAGGGTTAAATGAGGTCATAAATTTAATAAATTAATCCAATAGGGCTGGTCTCCTAGAAGAGGAAAAAGACAGAGATCTCGATCTCTCCATGTATTTGTACCAAAGAAAGGCCATGAGAGGATACAGGAAAATGTGGTGATCTATAGGCCAGGAATAGAATCCTCACCTAAACCCAATCATGCTGCCATCCTGTTATCAGAATTCTAGCCTCCAGAACTGTGAGAAAATAAATTTCCATTGTTTAAGCCCCCCAGTCTATGGCATACTGTTACAGCAGCCCAAACCAACTAGGATAGACAGATACATACACACACACACACACACACACAAATCTATCCCCCTGGAGTAAAAAAAAAAATACCTCTATTTTTAAAAGATAGCTTTATTTTAAAAAGCATGGAAGGGCACCTGAGTGGCTCAGTTGGTTAATCATCTGCCCCTGGCTCAGGTCATGAAGTCAAGGTCCTGGGACTGAGCTCCACATAGGGTTCTCCATTCAGTGGCAAGTCCACTTCTCCTCCTCCCTCTCCCTCTGCGATCTCTCTCAAATATGTAAATAAAATCTTTTTAAAAATGAATAAATAACAATGGAATATTCTCTATCGAGATTATTTTCAATAGTAATTTTTTAGGATAGTAATGGAGAGTATTGGGTCCAAGTTAGTGTTATAGGAAGATGCTTCACAAAATAAACCCTTTCACAGGATAGATATATCCTTATATAAAGGATATAGAAACTATTTTTGATCCTTATCATAATTTTAGGATATTTTTCTCTTAACATTTCCCTTACAAAAAGTCACTTTTCAAAAGTTCTTACTAAACATCCTTTAGCCTTCTAAACACACTTTTTAGCGCATCCCTTCTAAGATAAACTGAGAAAGTATGCTTCCTATATTCTCCTTTAATAAAGGAATAAATCTCTCCCATATTAGATATAGTAATTACATCCTTAAAGACAAGACAAAATATTCCAACAAAATAAATGGAATTAATCTAAAATGCATTTTGAAGAGAAACTAATGTCAATTTTTAGTATGCGGAAGCACCAGGTTTCTCAAGGCTCTTTGCCAGGGGACTTGGCATTGCAGCAAGCAATGGCAACATGAAGCCACCAGAAACGGACACCTGATTTCCATGACAAATATGGTAACATTGCATTAGCTAGTGGAGCCACCTTCTATGTTGCTGTATGTGTATGAAGCAACACAAATTGGAATAGAATGGTTCCTGTCCTCTGTTGGCAGAGCCATCCCAAAGGAATGGAGAGATCAATATCACAACTGGTGTAATACTGAATTGTTTCAAAACCAACTTATAAGCAATGCCAAGTAAAAGCACTGTGCACCCATTAAAATATGGCATGACTGAAGAACTAAAGTATATAAGTATATCTGAAACCTTAAAAATATGTTGAAGCAATAGTAACAAAAAAAAGTGCTAAATTTACTTTATGAGAAGGATGAAATAAAAATCTAGATATTGGGATCCCTGGGTGGCACAGCGGTTTGGCGCCTGCCTTTGGCCCAGGGCGTGGTCCTGGAGACCCGGGATCAAATCCCACATCGGGCTCCTGGTGCATGGAGCCTGCTTCTCCCTCTGCCTGTGTCTCTGCCTCTCTCTCTCTCTCTCTCTCTCTCTGTGACTATCATAAATAAATAAAAATTAAAAAAAAAAAAGAAAAAAAATCTAGATATTATTAAAGTGATTAAATGGACTTCAGTACGTGCTACCTCCCCCTATCATCTCAAAAGATCCTATTTCAGACATCTAAGTAAATATTATGCTACCCAGGGAAAGGCAAATGTCCATTATCTTGAAAATCTCCCCTTCTTATTCATTCAGACCTATCAATTCATATTATATGACAGTCACGGTGCCAGGGAAAAAAAAGGAAAAAGGACTGGAAGGGGAGATGAAGAAGAGCTCACCAAAAAAAAAAAAAAAAAAAAAAAGTTTAATAAAAGAGAAACATAGTGCTGCCAAAAAATAACAGCTATAATTACAAGCAAAACTGAAGCTTAGAGGATTTAGACAATGCAACAATCAGGACTTCAGCAGGGAACATCATCCTCAAACTGGGTAATTTAAGAACAGCTTAATAAAGGACTATTTGTAAGGTATGGAAGATGGTCAGAGTCAAGAGATAGGTCAACCTCTAGAAGCTGCTAACACCCCTAAGCCTTAAAAGTATAAAGAGGGCAGCTTCATAGGAACTATGACCTCTGGTAAAGCCAACAAGACATGAATTGGCAGGAGGAAGCCAGAAGAATAAACACAGCAAGCTTACTCTCCTGCCAGTGCTTCACACTGTCCAAACACATCTGGAAGCCAAAGGGCAAGGTCAGCCTCCTAGCACTGAGGGCAGGGTAGTCAATGATGAGAAGAGATCCAGAGCAGGAAATGGAATATATCTAGAATCATTTATCAGGAGAAGGTAAGACCAGTTGGGGTCTCACCATGGAACATCAAGAACTAAAAGTGGGTAACTGTGGAAAGCTTCATAAAGGGACTATTTAGAGAATCTATACTGAAACTATTTATTAGGAAGTTTGAATTTTATTCTGTGGGTAACGGAGACACACAATCTGTGTTTTAGCAGGGAGAAAAACTCTGAGAAGATGAGAAGAGCCAAATAAAGGAAAAAGGAACATGAAGTTAAAATAGAGGGAAAGTCCAGAGGCAAGAAATACAATTGTGTATGAGAGATGCTGAGGGCCTGAAATAGAAAAATAATTGTGGGAATAGAAGAAACAGATTCTAAAAACCTTTAGGAGAGAACTATTGACCATCTTTCTCTTAAACACACACACACACACACACTATTTATATATATATATATATAAAACTACCTACCTACCTTCAGCCTTTGGTTATCTCTCCAGAATACATTTTCCATTTTTCTTTACCTTGAACAGATGACTATCTGATAGCATTCCCTCAACCCTGACTTACAATAAGTACTTCAATGAGTATTTGTTGAGTGGGTAAATCAACAAATGAATAAACAAGTGAGCAAAAGTCTCTAAGGCACATAAAACCTTTGTGTAACCATAAACTTAGGTTTTCAAATGTTTTAAGTAAGTTGAGTCTTTTGGAAACAAAAATTTAAACAAATAAATCAAGACAAGACCCAAAGACAAAAACAAAAAACTGACTAACAATCTGAAGTTCAAGAACATGCTAGGGAAGTACTTCCAACTCTATATTCTACCAACTATTTCTCAAGCATGTTTTCCACTAGGAAAGCAAAGTGCTAACAAATAAAGATAAATAGGCTGATATACCCATGTAATTGCTATAAGAACTTTATAGTTCTACAAACTCCTGGAATCCTGGGGGCAATGTCCATACAGTCCAGTATTACCTCCACACAAAGCTTCAGACCTGGCTATTATGGAAGCCCTTCTTCTAGCAGCCCCCCCTTACTCTCCTCTCAGGGAGAAAAGAAGTTGAGGCCCAATCCGATCCTCTTTACTGACTCACCCAAAACAGAGGGCAACTTCCCTGCAGAAAAGTACCACAACGAGATATGAAAAAGAGATGATGAGAAGTACTAATACTTCAAAACAAGACTTAACAAATAATTAACAATTAGCTCCAGATCCATCTTTTCCTAAGTTCTTAGAACCACTAGAAACAGATCTGCAACTTTATCACAAAGCACACATTTTACCTATCCTACCTGTAACAGAACTGTGGGATTTCTAATCTCAGCACCTGCCTCTAAACATCTTCAAAGTTAGGAAAGAACTTTGTTCCAAGATTCCCACAAAAAATGCTTTCACATACTGTACAACTCTATAGTATATGCTATACTATGTACTTTTTTAAGAAGGATAAATCATAATGTGGCATCTCATCCACCAATAAAAATTATTTGCTCTTAATGGAAGCATCTAAAATAATCAGGGCAGCCTAACTTACAAGACTCTTAAATAGCAATCCTGCTAGTCTTACAGCAATTTATAAATCCCAATCACTAAACACAAATATCCTTAGGAGAAAGGTTTCCTTTATAGTGAAAAGATAAAAGCTGCAGCTGTGAATATTTATTGTAAGTCCTTAGGGTTTTCACTATTCAAAACAAGCAGTTAATCATCTTTCACAGCCCTTCTCAGACATGTCCAAGAAGGAGAATAAACACTAACATGTATTGAGCATCTACTACAGGTCACTATCATGCTAAAGCAGCTGCACATACAACTACCTGTATGTTGTCTTCATACTGGGGAGCCTGGGTGGTGCAGTCGGTTAAGTGTTTGATTCTTGGTTTTGGTTCAGGTTGTGATCTCAGTATCGTGGGATTGAGCCCTGAGTCAGGCTCGAACTCAGCACAGAGTCTGCTTCAGGTCTCTCTCCCTCTCCCTTTGCCCCACATGCTCTAATAACTAAATAGATCTTTAAAAAAAAAATTATACTTCAGACTTACTATCATAAAATCTGGAAAAATATTTTTAAATTGAATCAATGAGTATGGATCATATACATAGAAATATTTCCACTATATTGTTAATCAAAATAATCAATAAAAATTATATTCAGTATAATTTCCCTATATAAAACATGTTATTGTGTTTGTATCTAAATATGCGTTGGAAAGCACATAGAAGAATCAATCAACTTTTAAGCAGTTATGTCCAGAGATGGTATTCATACAAATCAGGAAGAAAACTCATTTCCTATTGTATATACTTCCATGTTTGAATATCTTACAATAAAACCAAAGGCCAAAATAATCAATTTTGAAATTTAAAAAATACTTTATCACAATCAAGAAGTTTTTCATTGTGTTTCCTAAAATTATGCTATACATGCAACCTACCTGATAAAGTCCTATCTATGGTAAACCGATTGTTTGAAACCAGGACAAAGGAAAAACCTATTTTATTTTACTATTCTGCTTAAAACAAAAAAATGAGTGGCAGCCTGGGTGGCTCAGCGGTTTAGCGCCACCTTCAGCCCAGGGCGTGATCCTGGAGACCAGGATGGAGTCCCACCTCAGGCTCCCTGCCTGGAGCCTGCTTCTTCCTCTGCCTGTGTCTCTCATGAATGAATAAATAAAATCTTAAATTAAAAAAAGGATGGCCTATTAACAAGCATTATTATTTCTTTAACAAGAAATAATAGATCTTCCTCATCTTATGATGGAGTTCTATCCCAATAAACCCATCATAATTTGAAAATATTTTAAGTCAAAAATGCATTAGTAAGCCTAAACAACTGAACATCTTAGCTTAGCCTAGCTTACCTAAACATGCTCTGAATGCTTACATTAACCTACAATTGGCAAAATTATCTAACACAAAGCCTATTTTATAATATGTCAAATCCCTCCTATAATTTATTGAATATGGTATCGAAGTGAAAAATCAAATACCTGTAGGGTATCTGTATAAAAATACTAGTCGAGATTTTGTAATTTTATGCTTATAAAATAAAGTGAGAGCAGGAAAAAACATAATTCTTTCCTGGTAGGCTTCTCAAGTTAACTTACATGGTAAAGTCTCTAAAGTAGTGGTTCTTAACTTCTTGGGGTTTATGGACCCCTTTAAAATTCTAATGAAACTATGGAACCTCTCATCAAAACCTATGAGCTTCTGCCACACAGTTTCAGAATCTGTGCCCACACACCTCAACAAATAGTCATCTATGGACACTTCAATTTAATGGTATAAGCAATAGGGGCGCCTGAGTGGCTCAGGCAGTTAAGCAGCCAACTCTTGATTTTGGTTCAGTTTATGATCTCAGGGTTGTGAAATCGAGCAATGCATTGAGCTGGGTGTGCAGCTTAAGATTCTCTCTCTCTCCTTCTGCCCCTCCCTCTACTCTCTAAATAAATAGATAAAATTAACTGAAGGTAAAATGTAATAAAAATAATACCCTAAAGCCCACAGATGAAAGGGATCAAAAGAATATGACCTTAAAGATGAGAATTCAACTTGATATTCCTACATTTTCACCTAATTCTCCTCCCCACCACCCTTCCTCCCACTTTAATCCTTTTGTCATCATCTCTTTGCTCTCTATGTATTGTCTTATTTGACTGTATTATAGAACTAAAGTCATTTTTAATATTAGCTATGCTCATTAAAATTTTATGTTTCCTGTCCTAGTTTCAAAAACAGAAATTTATTTCTTTAAGGAAAACTGAGGGCAGCCCCGGTGGCGCAGTGGTTTGGCGCCCGCCGCCTGCAGCCTTGGGTGTGATCCTGGAGACCCGGATCGAGTCCCACATCAGGCTCCCTGCATGGAGCCTGCTTCTCTCTCTGTGTCTCTGCCTTTCTCTCTCTCTCTGTGTCTATGAATAAATAAATAAAATCTTAAAAAAAAAAAAAAGAAAGAAAACTGAAAACATCATTCAATACCTACTATTCCCAAGTATTTGTCTACATATTATCTCTAACAATTCCATGAAGGAGAAAGTCCTCTAAAATCTGTAGGTTTGAAAACTTATTTATAAGTCACTAAATTGTAGGTTAAGAAGAATCAAAATGTAAATCACAAAATAGTTTGAAATGAACAATGAAAATACAACATATCAAAGTTTAAGAGTATAAAGCTCAAATATGATACATAAAAATGCAGAGCCTTAAATTTATACATCAGAAAAGATAAGGGCACCTGGGGGGCTCAGTGGTTGAGCATCTGTCTTAGGCTCAGGTCATGATCCCGGGATTCTGGGATCAAATCCCGCATCTGGCTCCCCATAGGGAGCCTGCTTCTCCCTCTGCCTATGTCTCTGCCTCACTGTGTGTGTCTCTCTCATGAATAAATAAAATCTTAAAAAAAAAAAAAAATGAAACAAGCATCCAGTACAATAAGTTATTTTTTAAAAGCTCAAAGTGAAAAGAATATAGATCAAAAACTAATAAAATAGAAAAAGGAAAAATCAGATCAACAGAACTAAATGAGTTTCTCCAGGTTAATGAAATGATCGCTCTTGTTAAAGGCTTAAAAAAAAACAAAAGAAAAACACAATTACAACAAATTATTAAAATGTACTGCCTATATCTCTGGGTTAAATCTTATCAGAAACTCAGAGACACCAAGTACTTCACCCACGAGGACAGAGCTTGTGGGTATATTCCAGGGCCAATAACCAGTATTATACAGGTAGTTAAGCAGGGAAGCCGGAGTTTTAACAAAAAGTTCCGTTTCTTTTCACCACATCATACCACCTTTTTTGGGAAAGGAGCCTAACCTCCAGGGTCTCAGCTTCCTTATCTACAAATGAGAAAGAAGAATGACATTATCTCTTATGTCCCTTTCAGTCAAATCCATGATTCTATGAGCCTAAGTTGGTCTGCATATATAGACAAACAACTGATTTCCTTTGGTTAGACTGAGGGTGAAGGTGGAAATGCTCTGGGTGACCTAGAATACATCTTAATCTACTATGTGTGGGCTGACTGAGCCATCAAAATGTCTAAGTACACTTTGCTATAAACTACAGAAGTGAAATGTGAAACCTCAGCAAAACTCTCAAGAAAAATAAACGAGGGAACTGCTTCTAGGAGCTCATGTTTTACCAAAAAGGGTAATGGATTTCTTACCCTTACGTAAGAAATATTCTCCCTTTCAAGAAGAAAAAAAAATCCAGCATATGTAAATTTAACCATGTTTGTGCATTTTTCTACATATAGTATACTTAAGTCTAACAAGTAAGTCTACAGTTACTTTTGTGCAACTTGCCTCTATGAACCCTTTCATTTTCTCCTTTTAGCAATGCTAGGTTTTAAGTAAATAAAAATTTCTTGGCTCTTTACTATTTTGTGTTACCTGAGCAGTTTTTAGAAAGTTGTATTCATTCCAAACTTAAGGAATGTTCTTTATTTGGTGTCCAATTCGGTTTGAACAAAATACATTTGGGAGGTGGGGAAATACAGTATTTTTCTTGCTTTCTTTGGAAACAGGTATTATATATTCTCTCCAAAATCACATGAGAAACCCTCCTAATTGACAAGAGTTATGTGCTATTTCTGAACAGAAAGTTTTCTTCTCCTCCATAATAAAGGATCATTAGGTATCTACAAGTAAAGAGAATCATTCAAAAATTTTCCAACTCAACAAATGAAACTAGTAAGTTAACAGGTAAGACAGATGGTTTCCTCTACAGATTCAATGCACTCCTTTCTCACTATTATGCCTCATCATTTGACACAGATGTTTCGTGTCTAGTACACAGCTAGACACTCACATCTGACACTAAGGAAAGAATCCAGACTAAAGATAAATATCTGAAATTATCAATCATAAAGGGAACAGGTGAAGCCATGAGATTTTATTTTATTTTTTTAAAGATTTTATTTATTTATTCATGATAGTCACACACAGAGAGAGAGAGGCAGAGACACAGGCAGAGGGCGAAGCAGGCTCCACACAGGGAGCCCGACCTGGGATTCGATCCCAGGTCTCCAGGATCGCACCCCGGGCCAAAGGCAGGCGCTAAACCGCTGCGCCACCCAGGGATCCCGCCATGAGATTTTATTAAGATCACTGATAGAAAGTGATAACAGCCATAACCCTGGAAAGAAAACACAAAGTCAACAAAACCAACTAATAAGGAATGGAACTATCATTATAATAGAATGAAACATGAAAGAAAAGATGTCAGGGAAAATAAAGGGGCATTTAAAAAAAAAATATCAGTAACAGGAGCCACTTTTTACTTAACTTTCAACCTATATCTTGATGGTATGCTAGGTGTTGCATCTTTCTAATCCCTCAACTTGAAAAGGTAAATATTATTACACCATTTTGAAGATGATGAAACCTGCCCAAGGCCATGTAATTGCAGAATTGGGATTTGAACCCAGGCCAATGAGGCCATGAGCCTACTGCTTTCACTTGGTCTTAACAAATGCCATTTACAAAGAAGCTGAACAGAAAAAGAATAGACTAGAGGTCACTGACAGAGGACTGCCAACACTTGAACTGAGAAGAGAAAGACTGACAAGATTTAAGGAGTGTAGACTGAGTGGGTAGAGGGGACTTCAAAATGTCTTCTGACAGGTGCGCCTGGCTGGCTCAGTCAGTTAAGTCAGAAAGGACTTGACAATGTGAATGAATGGACAGAGCTACATCCAAGGTAGATGGGAAGAAATGAAAGCATAGGTAGACAATCAAAATCATCAAGAACAGGGTCAGCTAGTGTTCTTTCCCTCCCCAAAAAATTTAAAAGCTTCCTATTTCATTTGTATTGCTATACAATGCAGTCAGGACGCAAGTCCTCTCAGAGGAGCCATGGCTAGTTACTAGGACTGATTTCACCCTTTCCCTGTTCCCATACTTCCCCTGGCCCTTTGGCTTTGATGAAAAACCATGGCAAAGAATAAAGAGGACTAAAATACTGTGCATACCTATATGTGTCTGGCATCATACTGAACATTTAATATTAATTTTCATTTCACCCTACTACTAGAACACAAGCTCCATTAGGTATGGATATTTTTACTTTGTTCACAGATATATCCCAAGCAGTGCTTAAAAGAGGGCAGGCCCTCAACAAGTATTTGATGAATGCACAAAGTCACCTTGTAAAACAGGTATTATTATCCCCATTTTAAAGATGAGAGGATGACTCAGAAAGGATAAGTAACTT
Organism: Canis aureus; assembly: GCF_053574225.1. Classification (NCBI taxonomy): domain Eukaryota; kingdom Metazoa; phylum Chordata; class Mammalia; order Carnivora; family Canidae; genus Canis; species Canis aureus. The sequence continues at coordinate 43,619,406 of NC_135615.1, forward strand.
AATTAAAGTCATAGATATAATAAGGGTGAAATTAAAAATCTTTAACAACTAGTGCTGCAGCAGCACTGGCCACTCAGAACAGACACCAGCTGGTGCTAGAGAAGCTGGGTTCTACTTCAACCTTTCAGCTGTGGACATTGGAGAGGTCCACAGGAGGGGCCAGGACAATGCAAGCTTGTGGCCTGGAGAAGGGAAAACTAAGATGTATGTTACTGGCTATCAGCTGTGATAGTAAGTGGTACATCCAGGTTTGAAACATGTACTTATTTAACTCTAAATCCGACTCTAGGTTTCAACTCAGATCTTGATCCCATGGTTTTAAGGTCAAACCACGTGTTCAGCTCTATGCTCAGTGTGAAATCTTCTTGAGATTCTCTCCCTCTTCCTCCCTCTTTGCCCCTCCCGTTCATGGCCTCTCTCTTCAAATACATAATAAGTATTTTTTAAAAATCAAGTGGGTACACACACACAAAAAAAAATCAAGTGGGAAACAGTGCCATTTTCTAAAAGATGAGAGAAGAGAGGTAAATAGAGGTTTTCATAAAGCAGAAAAACATTCAAAACATTGTAATAAAGAGACTAATGGGCTCAACAACTGCAATGGAAAATAGAATTAGAAATGCATTATAGACTGATCACTGAGCTCAACCTGTGCCAGACAATGAAAAAAAAAAAAAAAAAAAAAGAGAGGAGGAGGGATGATTCAACTAAAGCAGGGAACTGAGAAATAACAGAAATGTGAATGAGCAAAGCAAAACTACACTATGAGGAATGTTTTGTTCCAGGTAAATAATAGTATGTCTCAATAAGAAATGAAAAATCAACACTGGCTCTTGAGCAAGAAAGGGTTTGGTGAAAGCTATACTGCAGGTAGATGAGTTTGTGCAAGGTAGAGGTAGAAAAGGGAAAGAGCCCTGAGCCAGGGGTAGAGTGTACTGTATGTTTGGGTGTGATTCACAGAGATGGTACGTGAAGTATCCAGGGGCAAGAGTTCAAAGAACAAAGCACCCTTGGCTTTTACAGACACCTGCAGTCTGGTCACCGGCTTGAAGTGACCACAACATCTCTGTGGCTGATGGTTTTACTATAAAAAGTACTTAGCTATCTTGCTGGGTTTTGTTTTTTACTTAAGTTGGGACAAAAGGAAGAAAAGGCAGTTTGGATATAAGTGACTTTTATGAAAGAAGGATTTTACTTTTTGTGCTTTTCTGTCAATAATGACCTATAATACACTTAACCTTGGAGTCTCTTAGTTCATTAAAACACTTAAAATAAATGTGTGTATATATTTAAACAGTTTTAAAAAAATCCAGGACTCTAAGGACAGGTTATTTTAATATGGACTCAAGATTCCTGTGCATGAACACATGCCCCCCACACACACACACACACACAGCCTATTTATTTATACACTAACAAAAATAAAAAGCAAGCAGTTGGTCACCTGTTGTTCCCTGCCCAAAAAGCACGCAATGCCAACTGGGCAGGAACAACATTAATTCCTTCCACCCTCTCATACTAACAGCTGTTCCCTTTCTTTTTCAAGCTGGCAAAGGTCACAATCAGTACCACACTTTCCATGCAGATTTCTATGTGCAAAAGGCAAGGCGATGGCTGACGTCATAGGGTGTGGGGAGAGACACCACATTTTTTTCTATTTTACTTTCTCCTCTGGCACTTACTAGGAATCTATTTAGGGTTTCTTTGATATTTAAAGTCATAACTATAGTCATTCCTCAGCCCCCCCAAAAAGTTTACATGAAACTGGAATTGGGAATGATATAAGCATTTGAGAGTTCAAAGTAAAAAACTGTAGCAAAATTGTACAGTAACGTGTACATCATTAAATGGTTGCCTAATTAAAAGTGCATTATGCTAAGTGAAGAAGCCAGACTCAAAAGCTACATACTGCATGATTTCATTTATGTGACATTATAGGCTAGAGGACCCATCAGTGGTTGCCAGAGATGTAGGATGTGGGAGGACCTGACTCCCACAGAGCAGCAAGAGGGAACTTATAGATCAGTTCTGTATCTTGTGTAGTGGTTACATGACTCTAAAGTCTAAACTGTTTAAATTCATAGAACTGTATCCCAAGAGTGAATTTTAGTGTATGTGCTGCTGAAGTGAGCACCCAAAAGGGCAAGTTTTACTCGTAAGCTTCATACTACATTTCTCAACTCCCCACACCTGTTTCAAACCTCTTGCCACACTCCTCACAATAAACCCAGCCTTCCACCTGGCTAACGTCTACTGGCTACTCTAGCTTCTATTCAGCTACTCCTGAAATCTTTCCTTTGGTATAACAGAGGAAGGCTGCACATAGAGCTGGGCTTTTCCACCCAAGTGGGCTGCCTTCTGGCATCCTGCCAGGTACTAAACCTCAGTAAGCACGGGCAAATTACTTACCTACCTGAGCTCAAGTTCCTCCTATCGTGAATGCAAAACTACTACTTATATACCTTCCAGAACAGTTGTAAACTAAGGCCTCGTAATGTGCCTAACATAACACCTGGCACATTAAGAGAGCTTATTAAGTGCTTATTTCCTGATCTCTCTCCTCTGCCTACTGCCTCTACTGAAAAAGTCGTTTTTAACTTGGAAAATCTATCAACACATATATAAAATTTCATCAAATGATCAATTATGTGTATTTTAGCTACCTTTCTTCAAAGGTTTGTCAATAGCCTTTGAACAAAATTTCAGAAAGCAACAGGATAGTGAATCAAGGGGAAGATTCCTCTTTGAAGAGGTTCCTCTTTGAAGAGTTTATTTAGTCTTTAAAGAAATTATGATCTATAGAACCTTGGGTTCTACCTAAGTATTAGTAAGCTTTTAAAACAAAGCATCATGTATTCAGATGAGAATACCTGGTTAAATTACTTCTCTCTGAATATTAAATGAGACTTTCAGTCTCAACAATCCCATCCACAGACTTCACTTAACCAACAAAATCTCTTAGTAGTTGGTCAAGAGATTAACTTCTACACAGTAGGAAGGCCTATATTCCAAGTAACAACTGTGTGTTTACTATTATACTGATTCTTGAATGAAGCTGACAAACTGATACTTTTTAAAATTTCTAGGATAGTCATCTTCTAGAAAAGTATATGCATAAATGCCTCTTAAGAGGTGGTATATGGTGATATTTGGGAGCAGATATAAAAACATTTCAGGAGGGCAGCCCGGGTGGCTCAGTGGTTTAGCACTGACCTTCAGCCCAGGGCCTGATCCTGGAGATCCAGGATCGAGTCCCGCATCAGGATCCCTGCTTCTCCCTCTGCCTGTGTCTCTACCTCTCTACCTATGTCTTTCATGGACAAATAAAATAAAATCTTTAAAAAAAAAAAAAAAAAAAAAAAAACCTTTCAGGAGACTGCTTTAGCAACTTAAGTCAGACAAAAAAGATCAGAATGATTTGATTTCACCATTTTGATATAGAAATAGTTATCTCAGTGCTTAAAATATCAATAAGCAATAATTAAAGAATCAAAACTACAAATCAAAAAATTTAAATGAAATACTAAATAAAATCCAGACCTGAGACCTCAACTGCTTTTAACAGTTCACATTCCCCCTCCAATAAAAAATGTATTGTGTAATATAAATCTTAGAAGTATTTATGTGGATCCATCATGTCTAGTCTGAAATTATGCCAACTGGCAATGGTCCAAAAACTAAAATAAAATTACACTAAGATGAGTCTCAGAAGAAAAATATAAAAATGCTTACTTTGGCAGGAAGTCACCAAAAGTGGCATATCTAAATTAGTAAGGTTTAAAACACACACAACTTTTTTTTTTTAAAGGCACACAAGCCAAAACAGTTGGTAAAATTCTTTTTTTTAATGGTTATGATTACTGCAGCAGCAAATCATACCTCCATTTTCCAAAAAATGTATGTTTGTACTACTCAATTTATTTTCTACAGAAGGTAATAAGCTGAAGAAGCAAGGATTCCCACCAATTATTACTTCAAGGGTTAAGGTCAAACGTACAGTACTGAAACTATACAATGAAGAGCAACTACATAGGAAGCAAGAAAAAAGGCATTAGTTTTTTGAGTGCCTATGAAGTACCAGGTGCTTTATTTATAAAGACTCTTATTTATTCCTAACAAATCTAGTATGTAGACTTTATTCTCTCCATCACACAAGAAACTAAAGTTCAGTAGGACAAGATAACCATCTGTGTGATCTGAATCAAGTATATACAGCAAAGCAGAATTTTGAAACCAAGTTTACCAGGCTCCACATCCCAAACCCCGCCATACGTGGCAACAGTTATTTGGAAAACAAGGGTATCAAGTAATCTACTGTTCTCAGCAAAAAGGGTTCAAGAGGAATTCAACTATTCCAATACAGTACCATTGATCTAAAAAATGGTATTCCTAGAGGCACCTGGGTAGCCCAGTTAGTAGAGAATGTGACTCTTGATCTCAGGGTCATGAGTTCAATGTCACACGTTGGGTGTAAAAAACACACATACACACACACAGGAATTTATTTTAAAATATAAAAGGTATTCTTCCCACATCTGATATATCATAGGTAACCATGACAATATATTATTTTAGGCTATTAGTGTTTCAGCTGATAGCCCTAACTCATGATCTCTCATTCTCAGAAATGATCCTGTTGGCCTATGCTTGGAATCATCTCTACTATGCTTTTTCTCAACCCAGCATTTCAAAATAATTACCAAAAAAATAAATAAATAATAATAATAATAATTACCAATATCCACAATTGCCATTTCTTTACCATATATTCACTTTTCAGACCACTCCAATATGGAAATTGCTTTCTTACAGGAGATTATCAGTGATCTTTGTGTAACTAAATCCAATGGACACTTTTTTTTTTTTTAAATGTTTATTTATTTATGATAGTCACAGAGAGAGAAAGAGAGAGGCAGAGACACAGGCAGAGGGAGAAGCAGGCTCCATGCACCGGAAGCCCGATGTGGGATTCGATCCTGGGTCTCCAGGATCGCGCCCTGGGCCAAAGGCAGGCGCCAAACCGCTGCGCCACCCAGGGATCCCCAATGGACACTTTATACAGACTTTATCTCACTTGACCTTTGAGGAGAATATACACATTGTTACCACACTCTCCTTGAAGCACTCTCTTCGCTTGGCTTTCCTGAAACATTCTTCTAGCTTTTAGTGTTGCTTCTCAGTCTTGATGTTCCTTATTTCTTCCAAACAATCTGAAAGGTTGGTGTTTCTCAAAGCTCTTGCTTCAACCTTCTCTCCTCCTCACTTTATAATTCCTGCTTAAGATTTCACCAATTTTCATTTCAGTTACCAAAATATGTCAGTGACTTCCAAAAGACAAACCATTCCTACGAGCTCTAGACCCCTTTTTTGCAAAGACTTGGCACTTTCTCTACAAAATCTCAAAGGCAGGCAGCCCTGGTGGCTCAGCGGTATGGCGCTGCCTTCAGTCCAGGGTGTGATCCTGGAGACCTGGGATTGAGTCCCACGTCAGGCTCCCTGCATGGCACCCGCTTCTCCCTCTGCCTGTATCTCGGTCTCACGCTGTCTCTCATGAATAAATAAATAAAATCTTCAAAAAAAAAAAAAATCTCAAAAGCACCTTAAACATAAAGGAAAACCAAAATCATTCTCTCTTCCCAATCTCTCCATCTTAGATCAAGTTCTCTCCTAGTGCTCTCCACCTTAGTAACTGGCAGGAATCAACATTCATCCATTAGACAAACCAGAACTTTCAGAACAATCATTGATATCTCCTGCTCTCCAACTCCACATATTCACTGTGTCACTGTGTCCATTTTACCTCCCAGACTTCTCAAATCTATCCACCTTTCTCCATCTCCACCACACCACTACCTCATTAGTCTCATTACCATGATCTCACTTGGACTATTTCAAAAGCCTCTTAACACATCTCCCTAAATCCGTTCTTTTCCAGCCCTCATCTATTATTCTATCCTACAGCCAAAGTTATTATTTTAAAAAGCTACTCATTTTCCTATTCAAAACTCTTCTTTTAAACCCTCCTAAAAATAAATACATAAAAATAAATAGGGATCCCTGGGTGGCGCAGCGGTTTGGCGCCTGCCTTTGGCCCAGGGCATGATCCTGGAGACCCGGGATCGGATCCCACGTCGGGCTCCCGGTGCATGGAGCCTGCTTCTCCCTCTGCCTGTGTCTCTGCCTCTCTCTCTGTGACTATCATAAATAAATAAAAATTTTTAAAAAATTAAAAAAAAACAAAACAAATAAATAAATAAATAAATAAACCCTCCTATATCCATATCTCCCCTTTATAGCCCTTAGTGGTTTCTTTTTGTATTTGTGTGATTATATGAATCTCCTTTACTTAATAGTGTGGCACACAATATATGAGGGACAAAAGCTTGTGGAATAAGCAGATGCCTACTCTGTGATGCACAAAAGCCAAAGAGAATATACAGATAAAGACCCAGACCAGATAAAGAAACTGAAGCTATGAATGTGGGGGATTTACCTTAATTGTAGGTGAAAGAACTAGAATTCAAACTCAGACCTGTATGTTTCCAGTGTCTACACACTTAACTTTTTATGCATCCCATAAATATAAAAAAAATTCTCTAAAAACTTTTATACACTAGTAAAAATGAATGGAAACTATTTCATATCTTGGTAAAATACAAATTTTCAAAAAATAAAGTTCTGTTGTAACTGCAAGGTAAGACTCATCTTGCATTCTAATCTCTTTAAAATGGAACAAGTCTGTTACCCTCTTATTTTGGGTAATAATACTTTGCATATATAAGATGGATGCACAGATATGATTCACACCCTTTATTATAGTAAGTATTAGTATGTCTGTATCTCATATTACATAAACCCACTCTCCGGAATTATATTTAGATAACTTATTGAAATATGCCTATGGCTAACTCCTGTATGAACCATAAAATTTCATTATTTGTTGTATCTGACAGTTCAAAAGATCAAACTCCTCTACTTTTACAACTTTAACTTACAAAAATACTACCCGAAGTTATGCTGTCTCTCTATCCCAATTTTTTTTTTTTTTTTTTAAGTAGACTCCATACCCAGTGTGGAGCCCAACACAGGGGTTGGCATCAACTCATGATCCTGAAATCAAGACCTGAGCTGAGATCAAAAGTCAGATGCTAAAAAAAAAAAAAAAAAAAAAGTCAGATGCTTACTGACTGAGCCACCCAGGCACCCTCTCCCCCAATATTTCATTCTTAATCATGAAAAGTCCAAGGACATGAAACATGGGTAACACAGCATTTTTCCAGTAATCTGTTTTTTTCCTAATAAATCCTAAACATATGCTGAATTAACTGACCAACCAAAATGACAAGTTCCTTACTTTATTAATTTTTTTAAATATTCTGTACCTCAGATGTTCTGAGTCTTTTTTTTTTTTAAGATTTTATTTATTTATTCATAAGAGACACAGAGAGAGAGACAGACAGAGAGACAGAGAGGCAGAGACACAGGCAGAGTGAGAAGCAGGCTCCATGCAGGGAGCCCGATGTGGGACTCGATCCCGGGACTCTAGGATCACACCCTGCACCGAAGGCAGATGCTCAACAGCTGAGCCACCCAGGCGTCCAATACTTTATTAATTTTAAATCACTATAAATGTGACCTTGAACTTTTTCCAAATAAAAATCAGAATCTCCACCACAATCTCTTTACTGGGCAGCAAGCAATCTCAAGCCTTATGAAGCACATCCTCATGATTAATTCTCTCATCCTTCCTATCAAAGAAGCTTCATTCTCTCCTAACTCCTCTTGGAAATCAAAAACAAACCATCCAGCAATATTTACTTCCTTCATTTTGTTTCCCTTTTCCTCACTCTCCTTTTCCCCTCTTTTTATTAGATGTAATTTCTTTAGCCAAAGCCCACATTAGGGCCTTTGGGCTACTGAAGATCAGTTGAGTTTAAAATTTCAGTAATGATGGGCAGCCCGGATAGTTCAGAGGTTTAGCACCATCTTCAGCCCAGGGCGTGATCCTGGAGACCCAGGATCAAGTCCCATGTCAGATTCCCTGCATGGAACCTGCTTCTCTCTCCCTCTGCCTGTGTCTCTCCCTCCCTCTATCTGTGTCTCTGCCTCTCTCTCTGTCTCTCTCATGAATAAATAAATAAAATCTTAAATAAAATAAAATAAAATTTCAGTAATGAGGAGCACCTGGGTGGCTCAGTGGTTGAGTGTCTGCCTTTGGCTCAGGTCCTGATCCCAAGGTCCTGGATGCAGTTCTGCATCAGGCTCCCCAAAGGGAGCCACCTTCTCCCTCTGCCTATGTCTCTGCCTCTTTGTGTGTCTCTCATGAATAAAGAAATAAAATCTTTAAAAAAATTTCAGAAAAAAAAATTCAGGAATGACTACTGAATAGTTTAGTGCTATTTATTTATTTATCTAAAGGTTTTTTTGTTTTGTTTTGTTTTGTTTTTTTTAACAGAGGGAGAGACCACAAGTGGCAGGGGCGGTGGAGGGGATCAGCAGAGGAGAAGTGGACACCCACCAATCAGGGAGCCCAAGGCAGGGCTAATCTTTATCTTTTAAAAAAAAATGAAAATCTCCTTTCACTGAAATTTCAGTCTGACTAAATTATATTTCCTGTTGGCTTTTCAAGGTAGCACATGTCCCCATCTCTCACAGGATGACTGATACAGAAATAACAAACTAGTTGCAAGATTTCATGAGCCACTTGGTCACTGATAAAATTGTGTATCTACATATGGCAAAAAAAAGAAAAGTCAAGCAGAGGGCCTGTATTACTTTGTATCAGGGCCCATCACTATTTCCTAAACACTTCACATTTCAGTTTTTTCCTACTTTCTGCTGACAATAACACTCTCCCCAAGAAGGCCAGACTAGACTAATAATTAATCTCCTACAGGTCTATTCCAGTTGCTCAAAATACCCCTTTGTATACTATGTGTTCTCTCTCTTCCAATCCTGAGTCCACTGGTGTGAACTACTGTAATATATTCTGAAGCAACTGACTCTTCTTAATAAGCAAGGTTTGCTTACCACATGATCCTGAGATACATGCAGGCAGACATTATTCTCATTATAAAATATACATGAATAAATGAAATAGCACATGAAATCTTGCCCATGTGATCACAGAGAGCAGCAGAAACAAGACCAGAATTTGACTTCCAAGTCAACTGCTTTCACTACATCATACCATGATGTGAACTGTGTAAATAAAGTTACAAAAAGAAATTGCCACTCACTAGAAAACCTCCATGACATTGAATCCTAAGCAAGGGGAGAAACTCCGTGCAAACACATCTCCATAAAGGTAACTTATAATTAGGCTACCTTCAATCGCGGCACTTAGAATCTCACTGATACTGTGGTAAAGTTAGTATTAATGTAGATATCCAACACACTAGCTATAAAGTTGAATATTACCCATAACCTGACTAACAAGTTATGATAACATCACAATTTAAGAAACCTTTTCGCCAAATGGACCACTGGGTCAGAAATAATACATATTTGGAAAGGAGCCTATTTAAAATTCCTTTCTCGGGATCCCTGGGTGGCGCAGCGGTTTGGCGCCTGCCTTTGGCCCGGGGCACGATCCTGGAGACCCGGGATCGAATCCCACGTCGGGCTCCCGGTGCATGGAGCCTGCTTCTCCCTCTGCCTGTGTCTCTGCCTCTCTCTCTCTCTCTGTGACTATCATAAATAAATAAAAGTTAAAAAAAAAAAAATTAAAAAAAAAATAAAATAAAATAAAATTCCTTTCTCTTATCCACGCCATTTGGAGAAAAAAAAAAAGTAAAATAAATGTCACCTGCTCCTGTTGCACTGCCTAACTATATTAGGTATACTTTACAAATCAAATTGAGATGTCACTTGAAAAACTGTGTTTTTTAAAAAGTTCTAAAGTATTATAAAATAGGAATTTTTATTATATTTAGTCATATATTTAACAAACTGCCTCTGTGAAGAAGGCCATTACCTAAAATTAGGGCTATCTTAGAACACTGCAGATGGGTAGGATTACTATATACATTTGTTTCTTAAATTCTATGGAAAGAAACGACAAATTCTTCTGATTCAAAGAAGTTATGATGAGAACTGGTTATGTTTAGCTCCTGCAACCTGAACTACAAGTTAGCTCTTGACCAGTTTATATTTAAGATATGAAATGCTCATGTTTTAGGAACTGAGAACTAAGAGAAGACTATTCAAACCACACCATTACTAGCTCACACACGTATTTCTATTTTATTATTCTCTCTTTAACCACAAATATTCATTTGGGTACCTTGCCAATGAGCTGCAGGAAGACTGTTCACCTAAAAGTAAAATCAGAAGACCTTACTGAGGTATTTGATTCTACAAAGAAATAGGTTAGAAGTAACTGAAACATTTCCCAAAATAATTTGGGCACTAGGAACTGAAATACAAACCAGATTCCTAGTTCAACATTGTTTAAGCTGAAACTAGAACTACACTAAATAATGTTCCAAAAGAAAAGTCACTAGCATGTGACATCAATTTTGAGTAACAGACTGAATCAGTGGTACCAAACTGGCTTATTAGTTTAATAATGATAACAACAGCACAGGACAGGACTATGCTAAACACTTCACTACTCTAAACACTTCATATATATTGTCTCATACATTATCTCATCTAATTTCACAGCAATATGAGGAATGCACTATTAGCATCTTTTTCCTCATTAGATGACGAAACTCACAGAGTTGAAGCGACCTGCCCCATGTCATACAGTTAGTAATAGATGGAGCTAGAACTCAAACCCTGGTAGAGCAGCTGACTCAAATACATTGCCTATACATTTGTGTAGCAAGTATCGGAATGCCTACCACATGCCACACACTTTCTAAACATCTACCTCATGTGTCTTCACTCAGTAGTAGAAATGGGGCCTGACCTGTCTACAGGAATTATTTATAGAACTTAGCACTAGCCACAAGTAATATTCCCAAAGGTGTACATTATCTCTGCTGGAGCCACAAGTAATATTCCCAAAGGTGTACATTATCTCTGCTGGAAAGTAAAAGCAATCATTTCAGAAGAAATCATTTTGAAATATAGACAGAGACTTCATTAAAATACCTACTGCTCTCCATTTACAAGGCTCTGTGTACCTCTCCAGGATGGAGACCCTGCCTCACTCACTCTTTGTAACCTCAGAGCTAGGACATATCAGGTATTCAATTTACCATACAGTATTGCCACCGTTTCTTATGAGTCTGACTTCCACAGTAATCAAGAGCTATTTGAGATCCATGCTTTTATTTTTCCACCAATTTTTGTATTATTCCAGTGCTATGACATAAAATGAAGCTAAAACCTCAGTTTTGTGATGACTGCATGAGTTTATGTCAGACATTTACCAAAGGTTCATTTAGGCATTCAGTGAGTAATGGTTTTCTTCTCTTTTCCTCATTTACCCTTGAGCACCTAGGCAGGCAACCCATCTCTCTTACTGCTGATGTAAATGTACCAAAAGGCAGGCAGAACCTGGCTTAACAAGCTGCTAATTAACTCAAGAACTCATCCAGTACACATTTCCTATATGTCATTTTCCTAAACACCCCACCCTGAAAAAGACTCAGGAAACATTTCCAAGCAATAACAACTGAGAACTAAACCATGAGATGCAATGACTTACCAAAGGTGTCTCTGAACTCTGTAACACATGACTCATGTGAAATACAGTGAAGGACAAAGGTCTTCCTTTCCTGTATAGAAATACCCACAACAATGCTATCTGAAAAAAAGTATGTGGATTTGTTACCAAACAGGGCAAATTAATTGCCTCTTTCAGGGTATACTCTCCTGGCAAACTCTAGTAGTAATTAGAGGAGTCTGACTTATGAAAAATAAAGTGCCTCCTTTGGACAGCAGGCTCATGCTCAAAATATATTTAGAAACAGATGCTAAAGTCACATTATATAGAATTCAGCTTGTTATAAACAACTAGGCTTCCTAAAAATATTTATCGTTTTTAGAATCAACTAATTCCCTAACCTCTTCTTCAGCCTCTCCATTTATTAGCACCTTTCCTAAATCTGGACCAGATAATCTGCATTCAAAAGTTATAATCCCGGGACACCTGGGTAGTTCAGCGGTTGAGCATCTGCCTTGGGCTCAGGGCGTGATCCCGGGATCCCAGGATCGAGTCCCGCATCAGGCTCCCTGCATGGAGCCTGCTTCTCCCTCTCCCTATGTGTCTTTCATTAATAAATAAAATCTTTTTAAAAAAGAAAAGTTATAGGGATCCCTGGGTGGCGCAGCGGTTTGGTGCCTGCCTTTGGCCCAGGGCGCGATCCTGGAGACCCGGGATGGAATCCCACATCAGGCTCCCGGTGCATGGAGCCTGCTTCTCCCTCTGCCTATGTCTCTGCCTCTCTCTCTCTCTCTGTGACTATCATAACTAAATAAAAAAAATAAATAAATAAAAAATAATAAATAAATAAATAAATTACTGTATAAAAAAAAAAAAAGAAAAGTTATAATCCCTAAAAACGCATTTCCCAATTCCTGACTATACCACTTCTTAGCTGGATTCCACTGGGAGAGTTTCCCAATTATTCTAGGCCTCAGTTCTATCACCTACAGAATGGAGGTGACCAAGCTACCCTCCCTGAGCAACTTCTTAAGAGACTTTACAGGTCACACAGGGCATAGTAAGCACTAAACAACTGTCAATTATTATTATTATCAACTTTGACATTTAGAAATAAGTTAACAAAATTCACTATTAGGAATACTATGGATGCATACTATATTCCAGTCACACAGGCCTCTTTCCTGCTACAAAATGTTCTTTGCTGTTTGGCCCTCAACATCTGTTCTTCCCTGTGCCTGTAATCAAATTCTTCCAGTTCCTCCACAGCCACCTTATTTTCATCCTTAAATCTCAATTCAAATATCCCTTCTTCCGTGAAGCCTTCCTTGAGAATGCCACCCTCCATCATCTCATATCCTTCTAATCTTGTTTTTTTTTAATGTTTTTAAGATTTTATTTATTTATTCATAAGAGACACAGAGAGAGAGGCAGAGACACAGGCAGAGGGAGAAGCAGGCTCCATGCAGGGAGCCTGATCTGGGACTCGATCCTGGGATCCGGGATCATGACCTGAGCCGAAGGCAGACGCTCAACCACTGAGCCACCCAGGCGTCCCCTAATCTTGTTTTAATTCTTTTGTGGCATTTACAAACATCTGTCATTGTCTTAAACATTAGTTTAGAGACATTATCTTTTTCACAATAATATTTATAGCTCCTATTACTATATTAAGCACATAATGGGTACTCAATAAATAAAGATAATGCAAAGTCAAATATTTTAAAAACCTAATACTCTTCACACACATACACACCAAAAAACAATTTCAGGTTAACATACATTGAAATAAATATCTGGCTGAAAATAAATCAAGAGTAAGAGGGAGAAGGTATGGATAAGTACTACACAACTGTCTTCTTTGCTGTCCACTTAATTACAGAGATGAATTCAAATAATAGAATTCACACAAATGAGGATATACAATTAAGGTCATTCAAAAATTTTAAGAATACGAAGTTCACTTTTTATATGAAGAGTGACCATTCCCATGGCCTGGGCAATAAAAACAGTGTAGGTGACAAAGTATAGGTAACTCTCATTTTCTTAAGTTGAAATTCGGGACTTAGGAATGTGTGAAGTTTCTCCATTTGTTTAATTACTCTCTGCCACAGACCTATACAAATCAATTTCTATCACTGTTGGGATTACCACTATGTGGAGATCGTATACGTGGTTTTAACATACGACTGATATAACACTACTATTTCAAGACTCTAAATTTCAAAGAAATTCCATGAATATTCATGGGAAACGTTTCACAGTCTGTTTTTGTGTCCCTAATACGAAACTAGGTGATGTTATTTCTACTAAAATTAAGTTATAGTTGGTAGGATTAGAGAGGATTAATTTTATTTGATAAACATATCATGTGCATTAAGCACAAGACAGTGCTCTAAGCTCTTTACATATTGACTCACTTGAGTCTCACAAAAACCATATGAAATAGATACTTTTACTAGGAAAAGAGGCACAAAGAAGAAAACTGCTCAAGGTCACATAGCTAGTAAACAGAAGTAAAAAGTGAACCTAAGCAATTTGGATCCAGAGTCCATCACTGGACTATGCTGTCTCTCTAATATTTTAAAGAAAAAGAAAAACAGTTTATAAAGAACAAGTCATTTCCAGTGTTAGACTAGTTGCAGAAAACAACAACAACAACAACAACAACAACAACAACAAAAAAAAACTCTGTCTAAGCCAGCTGGGTTTTAAACCTAGGCAGCAAGAGGTTGAAGGGAAGAAGCAAAGCAGGAGGAAGATAAGAGATGAGGGGTGGAAAATAGTAACAATGAAAAATAAGGTAAATGAAGGATAGAAGAAGAAAGCTACTTGTAAACACTGTTCATTCTATCTGAATGGTGAGTGCTTTCTAAAAAGAAGATAAGAGAAACAAGGCAGGGTCTATATAATCTCTAACTAGGGTATTACACAGATTGTATATTTCCATCCCAAATGCTGAATTAAGCCACCTAAATTAGGAGGAAGTGGACAATTAACATTCTGAATTCCTTTCCATAAAATGGAAGCTACCTTTTAACTGGTTTACTTAAAATTGGGGACTTTAGTGACTTTTTTCCAACTTCTCTTTTTTAGCAGGGTAAACAATAACAATTTAAACTTCAATTTCTTATCCAAAAGAATCAGAATAATCCCCCAAGCTCAGTATATAAGAGACCTTGGTAGAGCTTGGCCAAAAATGGCTAAACAAGAAAAAGATCAATCAAGATCCATAGCATGCCCATGAGTTTTCCAAAACTATGTAATTCAAAGCAAATATAAAGGAAGAATTTACATTTCATAAAATTTATAGAGAAGAACCTTCTCTGAACATTTCCATACCTTATTACAAGCAAGGCAAGCTTAAGTTAAAATTCAACTGTATAAAGTCAACTGGAACCAAACAGTAGCAATTTCCTCCTCTCTTATTCAAAATTGGACATTTAACAGTAGAAAAAGTCTTGCAAGAGGACTCTAGTCTAATTCAAGAATATGCCAGAAATTTTAGTTCATTTCTTTTTTTTTGAGATTCCTTCCCTCTCACTGTGGCTTAGAGGAAAGAGAAAAGTTACATAAAAAAGAAAAAACCCACTAAACTTTCATCAGAAGCAAAAAAAGTTTGCTTAACACATTTAGTAGGGGTTGAAACGGCTAGCAATTAGGATAAGCATTATGTCCTATTTATTTCTGTATCGATTTACTTATTTTTATCTTCATCCAACACAATGCCAAGTACCTATAAGATATTAAACAAATACATGTTGAATAATGAATGAATGAACGAATAAATGTTAGGCAAAAAGGAAAGGCACAAAATGCTGCAGACTAGTTAGAAAATGAGAATCTTTCATTGACTACTTGACTGTTTCTTCCTTGAGAAACAGGCCCAAACTGGTAGACAGGAAAGGGACCACTCCTTAATGCTTAAGGAGCAAATGATGTCATTATCAGGGCAATAACATATGGTATCAGTATTTGATATAATTACTAAGGAAGAGTAAGTAATAGGGATTCTACAAACCCCTACTATTGCTGCTAGTTTGGGGCTTCCAGTTTTTGGCTGCCAGATTTTATTCTTCATTATTGGCTCTGATTTGGCATAATGGTGATAGCACGTTTGGAGCATGCTAAGGAAACCATGACCAACCTCCCTTCCAAGAAAGCCAACACTGGAGCCCATGAGCTTCTGTTCACACCTGCTATAATGAGCAGCTGTAATTGGTGTTAGGTGCAGAAAGGGAAGCCACCTCAAATCAGTTTTGGACCTGTATCAGTGTTATTAGTAGGGTCGCAGCAAACAAAACAAAAAACAAAACCCCACAGCCCCCACTAAACACACACACACACACACACACACACACACACACACACAGAGTCAAAAAAGGGATTCAAGAGAATTTAACGAAGGAATCATCTTTAAAAGTATAGGCAGGATTTAGGGAAAGGAGCAAGGGAGGATGGAATACTCACTCCTAAGCTACCAACATCAGGAAGCCATTATCATCACTAGGCCTAAGGGGGCAGGCAACTAAGGGGTTACTAGAACCCAAAACGATCTGCAACTGTAGCTGGCTGGCGGAGAGGGCCATTGAACAGAAGCTGTGACTTACTCACAAAACCACAGAATAGCTCTAGCAACACAAATCCAGCAGGAAGGAACTGGCTCTTCCAGGCCTCCTACTGATGCACCACCAACCAAAGCCAAACAGAGATCATAAAGTAAGAGGTCAGGTGATACTGTTCATACAATTTGCCTGCTTCCCCGAGCACAGAGCAAATGGAGAACAGATCTGGAGAAGCAAAAGGAGAATATGGAGCCCAGAAAGGTATTCTAAATGACTGCCACACAGCAAAACACAAGCACATGACAAGTTTTTGCCAGTTCCACCTAAACCTCCTAGATGCCAATGGACAGTCTACAGAAAAGTCATCAACACAGGGTACTTACTTGGGTCCCTACTGTCCTGCATCAAGTGGGGAAAGAAAACAAAAGATTCTAAGAATAATTCCAGGTAACTTTTGTTACTTCTGCATCTCTAAGGATAAACATACAAACCATTTATTTACAATGGATCAGGTCTAAGACAACTCCCTTCCCTGTACTCAGAGGCACTTACTCCATACCTCCATTACTACACTTATCATGATGTACTGTAACCGGTTTGCTCTTCATTAGACCCTGAGCTCCTTTAGGGCAAGGATGTCTTACTCATCGTTGTATCCTCAGCACCTAACGTGGACTCGGCAGAATCAGCCTTCAATCAATGTGCACTGAATCAGTCAGTGGACTCGGCGTCCACTAACTGGCAGCCTTACGCCACGGTGGATAAAATCTGGAATGATTCTCAGTAATTAAACACTAGTAAGTTTTATTCGGGACACCATTTAGCACACTGGGCAAAAACACTGCCAGTCACACCAGCCTGCTATCATTCCCTACAGAGCAGCTCTCCTTGTGTGCTCACTGCCAGCCTTTTCTACAATGACAGAAGAAAGAGGTCAAGACTATGCTCCATTTCAAATAAATACCATCTCTCAAAATTCTGACTTTTCCCAAGAACTTACTACATCCACTGAAGGAACTAATCATTTGGGTTTATCAGAGGGAGGGATTCATGTTTTACAGTGATAAAGATGACAGAGGGGTACAAATGTGTATATATACACACAGATACACACACCACATGTTTAATGATCACTTCAACAGACATCACACTCCATAAAATTATAAAGTACTCCTGTAACACAATCATGTAACATCATCATATTAAAATAGATACACAGTATGATGTTGGAGTGGTCATTAACAGAACCTGGAACACATTCACAATATAATTACGAATCACTTTCACATAACCCTGTACTTAAGAAGTGTTTAATCATCTTTTTGTTGGTGTAGTCAACTCTTACCTGTATATTCTCCACAGAAAAAGAATAAAGTTAATGCCAAGCTGATAACCCCTAATTTTAGGCAATCTCCTGCTGTCAGTAAAGTGAATAAAAACCAAATTTAAAATAACCCTTATACTCCAAAAGAAAGGTGAACTTGCTATAAAAATGTATTGTCTTCCAAAACTCAGCATGAAAAAGTTTTGTTTTGTTTTTTTTTAAGTTTTATCTCCTCCCCCGCTGTTCTCTTTCATTCGGGGGATGTTTGTAATGGAAAGTTGATATTACTAAATCTAATGTCATCTTATATACAAAATTAAAATAAGTCAGTACTTCATTTTCTATTTAGGAAATGGGAATTCTGGGCTCATCATGAAAATCTTCTAAATTACTTCAAAAGATTCCCAAGTAATACAGTAACATAGAAAATAAGTTTCAAATAGATGAGGTATCTTTTTCCAAAACATACTTAATCTGTAACTCCCCAAAGTAAGCTTTTCCCAAAACCATCAAAGACGTTTAAAATCAAAAACACATTTTATCTATTTGAGGGCCATCACAAACCTTGCAAAAGTCAGGTCAATGTAGCAATAAAATTATTCCTACCTCTATAGTACAATTATGTGATATTTGCATTATGTCAAAAAAAGACAAGAAATTATAACATACAACTGGACTGCATATAGGTTTCTCCATTATAGACGGATTTTATTTTATTTTTTTAAAGATTTTATTTATTTATTCATGAGAGACAGAGAGAGAGAGAGGCAGAGACCTAGGCAAGAGGAGAAGCAGGCTCCATGCAAGAAGCCCGACGTGGGACTCGACCCCGGGACTCCAGGATCACACCCTGAGCCAAAGGCAGACACTTAATGGCTGAGCCACCCAGGCGTCCCTATAGACGGATTTTAAAACATACAAAGGAAACTAAGTCTACCTTATTACATTATGGTTATTAATATTAGTTTTAGCTTACCTTAGAGCAGTATTATGTTTCATTTGTCCTAGTACAGTACTTGGCCCACAGGAAAAAACTTGACATTTGTTTTATGAATCAATAATTCTCAATAATAATTCTGAATAAATAAATAATTCCTATAAGGTAGGAAAAGGGGAAGTTGATATATAATTCTACAGTACACAACATGCAGCAATTGACAGGATACTAGCCAATGTATTAGAATTATCAAAATTACTTCTGACCAAACCTTTTTCTCTCCCTTTGCTAAAATATAAATGAAGCTTAACAAAGCCTGACTGACACTGAGTATGAGTCAAAGTACATTTTAAAATTGTACATAGTACCAGAGGGGAGGTGGGTGGGGAAATGGGTGAAGCAGGTGAAAGAGATTAAGAGTGCACTTATTCTGATGAGCACGGAGTCATATTTAGAATTGTCGAGTCACTATACTCTACACCTGAAATTAATATGACACTATATTTTAACTACACTGGAATTAAAAGACAAGGAAATCTAAAATAAAATTTTAACATCTTTACCAAAAATCAATCTTTCACTGTAAATAAATTTCAAAATATTTAATGTAGTTACTAGGATGTCTTGGCATCTGGAAGAATTACTTGTGTTTCTATAAAAAGTGTTCTAAAATGTCGATTCGTTTTCCTAAACTGAACTCCAAAAATTCACTGTGGAGCTCTACAGGAAGCATCTTGGTCAACAGTAAAGGTATTTCATAAATAATAAAAAAGGGATTTTACCTCAAAGAAGAGGTAAAAGAAGGGATGCCTGGGTGGCTCAGGGCACGATCCCGGGGTCTGGGATGGAGTCCTACATCAGGCGGCAGGAAGCCTGCTTCTCCCTCTGCCTATGTCTCTGCCTCTCTTTCTCAGGAATAAATCAATAAATCTTTAAAAAAAAAAAGGGGGGGGGTAAAAGAATTTGCATGAATTGAGCAAGCCTGCAAGCACCTAAATGATCAGGTTTGAGACAGCAAAGTGGAATATAAAATTCAAACCAGTGAAAACCCATTATGCACACCTGCACCTAGGTTGCTGAACTCACAGGACCTCCCCCCCCCCCAAGCCAAAGAACGTGCCAGTACCATTACTTCCATACTTGACCATGGCTACCCAAATCTTGAACGGTCTTCTTGCTTTGGTTTCTTTTTTTCCATAACGTCTAAATAGTCTGTAACATACTTTCTTAGAAAATACTTATTTAAAAAGTGCAAGTTTCCTTCCAATGCCTATCCCTTATCCCAGTGACTTCAATTCTTTCTTGTCAAAAGAAAGGAGCAACTGGCAACCAGGGCCCCAGAAATGGACTCTTCCGCCAGGATGACAACGCCAAATCTGCTGCAGCCAAAGAATGTCTAGGGCTCCTTGTGGCCTGTCACAGGAGATGGAAAGCTACACCATGGCAAGGTCTGTACAGAGAAGGAAAAAGCAGGTATGGAGCACGCACGCGCGCACACACACCCAAAACACACACACACCCAGAAAGGCAAGCTTCTTCAGACCTCCAGACCTATAGGCAGAAACCTGGCATCCTCACACCCACTTGCAACCTGACAATTTACAACCGGGTAACACCTTCTAATTAGGAACGTTCTAGCCTTTTAAAGACGAAAAATTAAACTGCTTCCCACAAGGAAGATAAACCAGGCACTGGCGCCTGTTCCTAAGAATCCCCAGTGAATCCAACATCCCGTGTCGCTACTGAACCTGACAAGCCAGTGACCGGGGTTCCCTAAGAGCAGAGAGGGGAGGAGCCCACCGCGCTCCGCTGGGAGTGGAACTGGAAACAGAGGACAGGAGCGAGGACCGAGCGCAGAGGCGTGAACAGCGTCCAAGCAGGGCTGGGCTCAGCACACCGGCGGGAGACAGACAGACAGCAGGGGCCACGCGGGGCCGGGGTGCAGGCTGCAAAGCGGATCCCCGGGCTGCGGAAGCCGCCCCCGAGCCTCTCCCAGCAGAGGCGAGCCCGCCGGGCGCACACACGCCGCCCGCCCCTAAGCCCGTCCGCAGCTCTCCGCGAGTCCCCACCCGGGGCCCCCCACCCCGGGGCTCCCCACCCCGGGTTCCCCACCCCGGTCCGGCCACCCACCCCGGCTCCCCACCCCGGGGCTCCCCTCTCCCGGGCCGCCTACCCCGGAGCCCCCCACCCCGGGCCGCCCACCCCGGGCTCCCCATCCCGGGGCCCCCACCCCCGGCCCGCCCAACCTGGGGCTCCCCACCCCCGGGCCGCCCACCGCGGGGCTCCCCTCTCCCGGGTCCCCCCACCGCGGGGCTCCCCTCTCCCGGGCCGCCCACCCCGGGGCTCCCCTCTCCCGCCCACCCCGGGCCGCCCACCGCGGGGCCCCCCACCCGGGCTCGCGCGCACACCCCTCGGGCCGGCGGCGCGTACGTACCCAGCAACACGCAGAGCATATCAAGGGCCACGTACGGCAGCCGCGTCTTGTCAAACATGGTCTCGGCGCCGGCGGCCCGCCGCGGGCGGCAGAGGAGCACACAACTCACGACGCCGGGCCAGAGGGTGGCGACGGCCCCGAGCCGCGGCTCCTCTCGGCCGGAGGAGAGCAGCGGGGGCAGACCGGGGCCGGGCGGCTCTCTGACGGCCCGCAATGGCGCCCGGGACCCCCGGCCCTCGCAGCTCCCTCACCCCCACACGCCCGCGCGCCCGCCGCGGCGGCTCCGTGGCCTCAGGCCCTCCTCGGTAGGCCCTGGCCCGCCCCGGCGGCCCGCTGTCCGGATCCCGGCGCCCGCTCCGGCAGGCGGGGCGTCGGGACTCGTGCTTTAAGGATGGGACCGGTAGGGAGGAGGAACGTGGGCCCGGCCCCTCCCGCCGGGCAGCGCGGGACCGTCCAGCGCTCGGCCTCGCTGGCTCCGGGGCGGCCAGTAAGGCGGCGGCGGGGCGGGGCCGGGAGCCCCCGCCCGAGAGCTCCGGCCAATCAGCGCCGCCGGCCCCGCCCCTCCCGACCTGCGGGCCCCGCCCCGCCGCCGGCCCCGCCCCGCCCGACCTGCGGGCCCCGCCCCGCCCCGCCCGCCCCAGAAGTGGGAGGAGCCGCGGTCCTGCGGACGTTTGGGCGCCTCCGGTGAGATGCTAGGGGCGTAGCTGCGACCCGCGTCGCTCTGCCGGTCGCAGGGGGAGGCTTGGTCAGCCACGGCCGCCGGGTATGGCTGGCTCCCCAGAGGGAGAGCGAGGCCGGCCCTCTGCCAGCCATCCCCGTCCGCAGGGATTGGGTAATACAGAGGTCCGAGAGAGCCCGTGACCAAGACCTGGCCAGGCGTTTACTCCGGCGCCTCTGAGCCTTCTACTTGCCCGGGCTCCCACCTAGGCCTTCAAGGCTGGCCTGGCTGAGCCCAGTATTAGTAGGAATCCTGCTAAGTCATCCGGCCTCCTTGACGTCTGATGCCTTTGATACGTGATCACACTCCTTATCCGCCACCGCCACCTTTGGCCTGCCTTACTGTTCCTTCATATGGACTCCCTCGCTCTGCTTGTTTGTTGGCCGTAAATTCTCAGCAATCTTTACTGTATTCAAAGTTAAGCACAATTTCTTTCTCCTTTTGCAATAATTTTGACCCCCAAAAGCAATCGTCTTCCTCACCGTTTTAATAAGTGTCAATTACTTTTCTTTACCTGAAATGAGCCACCCTCCCCTCCTTTATTCTAGGAGGACCCTAGCAGAGATTTAGCAAACTCAATTTCCTAATCTGAAAAATTGGGATGATAATCCCTGCTGTGTGTTGTGGTGGAGAAGCAGTGAAGCCTGAGGGCGCCTGGGTGGCTCAGTCCATTAAGCATCTGACTGTTTATCTCAGTTCAGGTCTTGATCCAGAGTCCTGAGTTCAAGCATTGATCAGGTTAGGTCTTGATCAGAGTCCTGAGTTCAAACCCTGACAAATTTAGGCCTTAATCACAGTCCTGACTTTTGATCTCAGTTTAGGTCCTGATCCAGAATCCTGAGTTCCATGCTGGGTGTGGAGCCAAAAAAAAAAAAAAAATGAAGTTGTGACACCTGGAAAAAAATAATATGAAAGTTTTATAAAAGGCTAAAACCTCTACAGATGTTAACAACTGGTATGTTTTCTCCTTATATCTTCTTATACAAGATGTAAGATGCAAATCAAAAACTTTACCTACTACCTCTCAGACTTTTCCTGACAGATGACCCTAAAACCAATGGAGATACCATTTCCATCAAGGATTCTGAAGATAGAGCCCCAAGTGATACCCCACAAGCAAAAATGTATTTGAGGAAGCAGGTTTTTCTTTTAAAAGAATATAAATTTTGTATTTCACTTTTTGTTTGAATGGCTTTTAAAAGTTTTAAACAGGGGATCCCTGGGTGGCTCAGTGGTTTAGCACCTGCCTTTGGCCCAGGGAGTGATCCTGGAGTCCCTGGATCAAGTCCCACATCGGGCTCCCTGCATGGAGCCTGCCTGCTTCTCCCTCTGCCTGTGTCTCTGCCTCTCTCTCTCTCTCTGTCTGTCTCTCATGAATGAATGAATGAATGAATGAATGAATGAATAAATAAATAAATAAAATAAAAGTTTTAAACAACTTGTAACTGAGAACGATGTGCCATTGTTTATATGGCTTCCTTTACTTCCGGTTACAAGGGCAGTTGCAAGGAAGTATGAAGAGTGCAAGCCACAGTAAATTGAAATTTCTTGTGATATCTAACTATTTGATATTCATTCAAAAAATATTTATTGCAAAAATATATATATATTTATTGCGACTATGTGCTGGGCATAGTCTAGGGACAGTGCTTCATTTAAATAGCTTTTGAAATAAACGTGATTTTTAAAATGCTTTTTCAAAGATAAACATTCAGAAAACCCTATTGGCTAATAAAAGTTTGTTGTTCATTCACTCATTCATTCTTTTAGCATTTATCTAGTCTCCCAATACATAGTCTAGTGCACAGTCTAGAGAGACTAAGATGAGCAAGAATATATCTCTGTCTTCTAAGAGCCTACCGCCAGGTCAAGAAGATTGAAATGTAATTAAATGAAAAAAATTTTAAAGATTGTATTTATTTGAGAGAGAAACAGAGAGAGCATGAGCTGGCAGGAGAGGGGCAAAGAGAGAAAGAGAAGCAGATTCCCTACGGAGCAAGGAGCCAGATGCAGAGCTCCATCCCAGGACCTCAAGATCATGACCTGAGCCAAAGGCAGATGCAACCACTGAGACACCCAGGTGCCCTAATTAAATGAATATTGTGATAGAAGTGTGTTGGTGTACAGCAGGCATGCAAAGCAGGAGTAAAGGTTTTACCGGGAGCTCTGGAAACACTGCGCAGGGAGATGAAGCATTCTTCTTTCCTGTCTCTCTCCCAACACCAAAATATATTTTCTTAGATTAGAAGAAAGTAAACAGTTAATATATTAATAGATTTTTTTGCCCTTTGTAGGAATTACAGATAAGAGCTTTAAAAATAGGTGAACAAAGCAAAGTCCATTAAAATGTATTAAGTCATTTCCGGTATTTTAAAATGGGGTCTGTAATTTGTGCAGATTATAAGCAATGAATAAGTTCTCCACTGAGGAGAGAATGACTAAGAAATGTCATTGTCTTTTAGGGTGGGAGTTTTTTTTTGGAGGTGGTGTTGTTTTGGTCTGTTGTCATGATTGGATTCTGCTGTACTATTTGGAACTGAGAATGACTTAGGGATGCCTGGGTGGCTCAGCGGTTGAGCCTCTGTGTTCAGTTCAGGGCGTGATCCTGGGTTCGGGGATCAAGTCCCATGTCCGGCTCCCTGCATGGAGCCTGCTTCTCCCTCTGCCTATGTCTCTGCCTCTCTGTCTCTCATGAATAAATAAATAAAATCTTAAAAAAAAGAGAATGAGTTAAATGACCTTGAAATGATAGTGAAAGTAATAAAAAGGAAACATTGATTGAATAATGACACTGTTAACATCCCCTTGGGGATAGGTACTAGTGTGTCCCTAGAGTGGACATGAAACCTCAGGAGCTTTTTTTTTTTTTTTCCCCAGAAACTTTCTTAAATGCTTAACAAAGTTTGTCCTTGGGCCTGCATGTTTCTATCTGTAATGCATGCATTAAACAAAAGCAAAGCAGAGAGGTTTTGGGAAAAGTAGTCCTGAAGACTCCTTCAAAGAGACAAAACTAATCTTTTCTTTCATTGCTAAGCACTTTTAAAAGAAGACTATAGTCTCCATCTTCCATTTCCACTTTCTCTTTAAATATTTCTGTAGGGGATCCCTGGGTGGCGCAGCGGTTTGGCGCCTGCCTTTGGCCCAGGGCGCGATCCTGGAGACCCGGGATCGAATCCCACGTCGGGCTCCCGGTGCATGGAGCCTGCTTCTCCCTCTGCCTGTGTCTCTGCCTCTCTCTCTCTCTCTCTCTGTGTGACATAAATCAATCAATCAATCAATCAATCAATCAATCAATCTGTATTCGGGCAGCCTGGGTGCCTTGGCAGTTTAGCGCACCGCCTTCGGCCCAGGGCATGATCCTGGAGACCTAGGATGAGTCCCACATCAGGCTCCCTGCGAGCCTGCTTCTCTCTGCCTGTGTCTCTGCCTCTCTCGGTCTCTCATGAATAAATAAATAAAATCTTAAAAAAAAAAATGTGTATATATATATATATACATATATATATATATATATGTATATATCTGTATTCTCACTTCTGTCCCCACTCCATTTGCACTATTCTTTAACATAATATTATTAAGTCTTCCTCTCTCTGTTCTAACTGTGCTTCTTTTCTCAATTGCATATTTATTTCACAAAGTTGCCGCAAGGTAGTAAGAATAAATTTGCCTACAGTATTTGTGTTTGTATGTGCTTATGTTCTTTCTCCCCACCTGAGCTGAAACAAATATAGTTTTTATTATACTCAAATATCATTGTAAAATGAAAACAATTAAAAATATAAATGTCTTATTCCCCAGAGCATGTGTCTCCCCCAAAAAAAGTTTTACAATAAGATATAATCCATTTAACATTTATTACCAAAGTTATTTTTCCTTAAACTTCCTGTTATATAACATTTAACATATAAATATATATGAAATATAAGTTATGGGGCATAATAATAAAATGAGGAACTATTAATCCACTACTTAATTTAATACCTAGGATATTGTAGTATTAATGAATTTACCTGTGTGTTTTATCCCATTTCCCTCCTTTAGGAGAGATAACCACTGTCCTGAATTTTGTCCTTATCTTTTCCTGGTTTTGCTATTTCTCTATAGAAAGACATATAACCATAAATATATATAACTCTAAAAATATGTATTGTTTAACTTTCTGGGTTTTAGCTTTTAAAAACACTATGCGATGTATGTAATCTGCCTTTGATTTTTTTTTTCCACTTGAAACAGTATTTCTTGTATTCACTTGTGTGGCTGCAATAGTTATAGATCTACCATATGAATATATCCTTTATATATACTTTTGACAATGGGCATCTGGGTTATTTCCATTTTTGCTATTACAAAAAAAAATGCTGCTGTAAACATTGGTATGCATGTCTCCTGTGTGGCATCTCTGGCTGTGGAACTGCTGCATCATGGTATATGCCCACATCCAACTTCATTAGATAATCCCAGAAAGTATTCCAAGGTGGTTGTACCATTTTACCTCACCCACACTGGCAGTGGAGCCAACCCCACATTTTTATCAACACTTCTTTTTAAGATGTCTTACTTTTTGCTAATTTAGTGGTTAAAATATGTAGTCATAAGGTGTAGTTATCACAATGTAGTCATCATTTGATTTCCCTGATCACTAATGTGATTGATTGGTCATCTTTCCCTAAATTTATTCACCAAAAATGTTTCTTCTTCTGTCAATTACCTGTCTTTTGCATATCTTTCTATTGGGTTGTTTATCTTATTTTTTTCAAAGTGTAGAAGTTCTTTACATAGTCTCAATAGTAATCACTTGTGGCTTGTGATTTCACTTCCTTTATGAGCAGCTAGGTTACACAGTTCTTTTATATGTAATATAAGCAGAAATCTAGTGTCAGTTTTCTGTGAAAGTTTTTGCTTTCCTGACCAAAGGTAAAGACTGGCTTCCCTTCCCTTCTCTTTCCACCTTCTTTGAACATGGACATGATATTTTAGAGCTATAACAACCACCTTCTGATCATGAGGAAAAGGCCAAGAAGAGTAGTACCACTGGTCTTTATAATGTTGAGCCACTAAAACAACTAGCAATTGGCTACCTCCAGATTTCTTCTTAATGTGAGAAAAAAACAATTGTAAGCCTCAATTGTTCACAACCGATACAGGGCTCAAGAGCATGGTGGATCATATTTCTGAGAAAACACATGTCCTATTACTCTGAGAAAACCTTTTCCTTGAGCTAGCTTAATCAAATCTGGTCCTTCAGACCACAGTTCCCTGAATAAAACAATTTGGGCAGACAGAAACGAATGCTGAAGGAGAACACGCTTTGAAGAATGGTTTGAGCAAAGAGGCAAAACAAATGACATGTTCTGAAGCCTGAGTAGGAAGGGTGAAAAAGCTCACAGTGTGAATGAGTGGAAGATAAGGTTCTAAAAGAAAGGTTATAGCAGTTTATAGCTTAACAGTGTGTCTGGAGGCAAAGAAGAATCACTGAAAATGCATAGTGACCTGCTGAAAAGAGTCATTTAAAACACATAATCTAGTAGTGAGAAGTCTTAATCTCTGCAGTGGACTATAAACTGAAGAGGAGGAAACCTTATTTTGTAAACTGGATTATCTGGTTTCAAGTCCTTTTCTATGTTTATTTCCATTCAGTTACCCTCCATCTTTCCTAAATTCTTGTTTATGGCTTCCCAAACTTCCTTTTACAGTTTTGCTAAAAGGTATGAGGGTTAAAGTCTTCTGTACACTCTTGAACCAGGGCACAAATGTGAGGAACCATAGGAAAAGAAGTGACTCTCTAGGATCAGCCATGGGGACCTCATGGATGGGCAAATGAGCTCTGTGGAAATATTCTCCTTCCTCCAACACTCTCCTCCAGTGTCAAGCTTGTGGAAACTGAGTTTTATGCTGTTGTTGGTTTTTAGGAAGCCAAGATTTTCTTAATAGGCTTACTGAAATGATCAAATACAAAAGCATGAGTGCAGTTGCCTAACAAACATCTGATCTAACCAAACACACAATATATATTTTTTTCAAAAACATTTCTGTGAATCCACCTCCATTATTTCTGCTTTCTTACCACCCACTCAACCCAAAATCTACCCTGGTTCCCTAATCTACCAAAGGGGTGGTCTGAAGTGACTTGTTCTTAGTAAATCCACACCTGGCCCTGTTGATCACCACTTCCTTTCTCTACGATGCTCACAGATCATTGCTTTAACAATCTCTTTAAAAATGTATCACCAGAAATACAGAAGTTAATTACCTATAAGATATTTATAGTGTTAAAGACAACACATATATTGTTCTTTAAAAACAAATCTTGAATAGGATTCCCATCCGTTTCCTACTCTTCTTCAGAATCTACCTTCTTCAGCTGTTTTAGAAACATGATACAATCCACCCTCCTCTCCTGATTCCTTTCCTGTTCACAACCCTCGGTATGTGCTCTTCTTACATTATACTTGTCCCTCTTCTAAACCTCATCCCTGTATGGGTATGACTGCTTCACTCATTTCCTTAAGCAATGGGAGTAGGCTTCCTTCAGCACTGCATTCCCAGCTCCAGACTTGTACTTGGCACAATGAAGTCACATGCAGTTAAATACAAATTAAAAAAAAAAAAAAAAGCTCGAATAAACAAATGAGAAAAATGAAAATAAATAGGAGCTCAGCAGGCAGTCAAGCTGTGCCTCCCACCCTTTTCTGCTATTTTGTTAAATTTAAGTTTGTCTGGGAGTGAAGGTGGGAAGTAGGGTTAATTTTCCTGCCACTATTCTTGCAGGTCCATGGTACCACTTTATAAGCATTTTTTTGTGTCCTCTATTATGCCAAGTACTTTTAAAAGTCAATCTATTACCTTCTACATCACGATGTTACATAATACTCCTGATTGGAAGTCAAAGGAGCAAAGAAGGGATGCCTGGGTGGCTCAGTGGTTGAGCTTCTACCTTTGGCTCAGGGCGTGATCTCGGGATCCAGGATCGGGTCCCACATCGGGCTCCCAGTAAGGAGCCTGCTTCTCCCTCTGCCTGTTTCTGTGTCTCTCATGAATAAATAAAGAAAACTTTAAAAAAAAAAAAAGGAGCAAAGGAAACCTACATGTCCTTCCTTCCTCTTCTTCCTCATTAAGATCAGTCAATAATGCATTTCTAGGAACTTCCTAACCTTCAGAGTTACCTTCCCTTTCAGAATGTCTCACATAACAGATTAACTTTACTTTGCACTTTTAAAATCTGCCTTTGAAAAATCTGTAGCAGTGATACTGGAACTTCACACTTTGAAATCATCTGGGGTGTTGGTTAAACAGGCTTCCGGTGGCAGGGTCTGCAGAAGGGGTGACAAGTGTCGCATCTGGCTGCGACAGTGGGAAGAAGAAGCCTGCAGCAGCCCAAGAAGCAGGCCGAGGAGATAGATGAGATAAAGCATTCGAGCAGAAACAGAAAGAGAAGCAGAAGAAACCCGAAGAGCTAAAAACGAAAGCCACGGGAAAGGGCCCTCTGGCCACAGGGGTATTAAGAAATCTGGCAAAAAGTAAGCTGTTCCTTATGCCTGAGGCAATGGTGATCCTTCATTTCATTCCTGTTAAACATCTGGATTCCCTGTCAAAGCGTCTGTTGCCACCTATAGCTAGAATGAAGTGTTTTAGAGCTTGTTGTAGATTTAAAAATAACCTTTAAAAAAAATTCAATCATAAAACATAAGTGCCCTGCTCCATTCTATCTCCAGAGATTCTAAGATGAAGATCTACTATGGAACCCAAGCATTATTTTCTTCTCATGTTTAACAAAAGCCCCAGGGGATTCTGATGCCCATCAGAATTTGAAAACCTCGGATCTTGTGTGCTCACGTTTTTACTTTCCAAACAAGTTTTAATTAAATAAAAATCACTCTCCTTAAAGTAATTGCAACACATTAATAAGACCTCAGTATTACATAGTAATTAAACACCTGGACCCCAGAATTGGGCTCACTAAACACCTTTGAGCAAATTACCTAAAACTTCCTGTGCACCAGTTACCTTACTTATAAGAATGATAATAGAAGTACCCACCTCATAGGTTTGTTGTGAGGTTTAAATGAGATAATATGTCTAGAACACTTAGCACAACAGTGCCAAAGCCTATAGTAGTACTTAATAGACATTGGATATTATTATTATTTTTTAAAGATTTTATTTATTCATGACACACACACACACACACACACACACACAGGCAGAGACACAGGCAGAGGGCAAAGCAAGCTCCATGAAGGGAGCCCGACATGGGAATCGATCCCGGGTCTCCAGGATCATGCCCTGGGCTGAAGGCAGCGCTAAACCACTGAGCCACCTGGGCTGCCTGACATTGGATATTATTAACTAAAGATTCCTGTCACCTCCTCATCAGAACCAGGTTGATGGTATGTTCTATTAGCTTAAGAATAGTGTTCAGAGGCTCTCCAAACCCTTTGCAATTTTATATTAATTCTATGTTTATGCATTCTGCTATGAAATAGATCTATAGATAGCTCTTCCCAGATTCTCAAAGGAGGTCTCTGCACTATTGTACTGACTCTACAACCTAGCTTCTCAAATAGTGCCCTTGATTGGCAGTGTCTGCCTTTCCTGAAGCTTCTCAGAGAGGCAGACTCGGGCCGCACCTCAGAACTATTAAATCTGCATTTCAACATGATCTCAAGTGATTCCTGTGTACATTTAACATTTGGGAAGCACTGCTCCAAAAATTTCCCAAATTTCCCTGATAATGAGAATAATCTGGCATACTTATTAAGTATGCAGTTTATTTTGTGGCTTCCTTGGAATTGTGATTCATTTAATCTGGGTATTCTTTTTTTTGGGGGGGGTGTGGGGACTGTTACTCATATTTAGGGAGGAAACACTGGTCTCAAAGATGAAGCTATCTGCCTTCCTGCAGCAGCCTCTTTCTCCTTTGCATGTAAGAGTGGAGGATTGGTCCTTAGGTTGTTTCAGAGCCCAGATGTCTTCCACTTCCTATGTCTATGAATCCTTGTGATCAATCCCTTTGTTTTCTCTAGCAAGCTTGAGTCCATATACCTAGCCACAAAAAAACAAACAAACAAACAAACAAAAAAACACCTAATGCAATGTCACTAATTACCTTGGTGTTTTGTAAAATGCAATATGTGAAACATATAAAGCAATATTTGTAACATTACACCTAAGGGCTTACCATCCAGCATAGGAGCTAAAACATCTTCCATATTGAAGTTGCTCCAGTATTCCTTCCCAATCCCAAACCCCCAGCCTGCTCATTTTCCACTGTCTCCAACATGGAGGTGACCACATACTACATTTTGCCTTTATCATTCCCTTTACTTAAAATCATGGTGGGGCTCCTGGGTGGCTCAGTCTGTTAAGAGTTCGACTCTCGAGGGATCCCTGGGTGGCGCAGAGGTTTGGCGCCTGCCTTTGGCCCAGGGCGTGATCCTGGAGACCCTGGATCGAATCCCACGTGGGGCTCCCGGTGCATGGAGCCTGCTTCTCCCTCTGCCTATGTCTCTGCCTCTCTCTCTCTCTCTCTCTCTCTGTGACTATCATAAATAAATAAAAATTAAAAAAAAAAAAAAGTTCGACTCTCGGGACACCTGGGTGGCTCAACAGTTGGGCACCTGCCTTGGGCCCAGGGCGTGACCTTGGGGTCCCAGGATCGAGTCCCATGTCGGGCTCCCTGCATGGAGCCTGTTTCTCCCTCTGCCTGTGTCTCTGCCTCTCTCTGTGTGTCTCTCATGAATAAATAAATAAAATCTTAAAAAAAAAAAAAAAGAGTTCGACTCTCGATTTCAGCTCAGGTTATGGTCTTAGGGTGGTGAGACAGGGCCCTGCCTCAGGCTCTGCACTCAGTGGGGAGTCTGCTTGAGAATCTCTCCCTCTCCCTCTGCCCCTACCCCCCACTGATTTTCTCTCTCTCTCTAATCAATCAATCAATCAATCAATCAATCAATCTTTGAAAGAAAATTATGGCTTTGCCACATATTTGTCCCTAATCAGTGTTTACATGTTTTGAATTTTATAAAAACAGTATCAGTATGTACATTGGGGGGGCTTTCCTTTTCTACTCACCAATATTTGTAGTGTTTATTCGTGTTTTTTCCTGTTCCTACAGATCAATCATTCTCACTGATGGATAAATTTCCATTTGTGTGAATATGTTTCTAATTATCCATTCACCTGTCAATAGACAACTGGCTGATTTACTTTGGACTTTTAAAATTTTGAGTCCTTTTTTTTTTTTAAGAGTTTTTTTTTTTTTTTAATTTATTTTATGATAGTCACAGAGAGAGAGAGAGAGAGAGAGAGGCAGAGACACAGGCAGAGGGAGAAGCAGGCTCCATGCACCGGGAGCCTGACGTGGGATTCGATCCCGGGTCTCCAGGATCATGCCCTGGGCCAAAGGCAGGCGCCAAACCACTGCACCACCCAGGGATCCCTACTTTGGACTTTTAAAATATATTTCAAAAAATACACTTAGGTAGTAAGTATCTCTAGAGCACTTAATAGAATTGGAATTGCTAGAGTATTGGGATAGGATGGCAATCATCCCCAAAGATATGTCCATCTTCTCATCCTCCAAACCTATAACCATAATTTTATACAGAAAAAGAGTCTTAGCAAATGTGGTTAAGTTAAATATCTTGGGATAGAGAGATTATCCTGAATTATCCAAATGAGCTCTACATGCAATCCAACTGTACTTATAAAGTGAGAGGTAGAAGGAGGTTTGAATCTAGGCAAAAGAGAAGAAGGCAAGGTGCCTCATCAACACCTTGATTTCAGTCCAGTAAAACTGATGTTAAACTTCTGGTCTCCAGAACTGTGAGGGAATAAATTACTGTTGTTTTAAGTCATCATGTTTGTGGTAATTTGCTACAGCAAACATCAGGAACTAATACAAGTATGCATACATACAACTTGAGAAGATAATGTCAAATTATTATTTATTTTTTTGTCAAATTATTTTCAACTGATGATGTATCATCATGCATCAAGTATTAGTTCCAGTGGTGGTTCCAGAATTTCTGTATAGGAGGATTTAGGAAACTTGTATTGCAGTCGTATTTACATAATACTTTACAAATAATGGGGGGAAACCCATCAAAGCTCCCTACCAAAGAAGGCTGAAGGTTGGTGGAGAGAGTGGGTTTGCAATTCATAGACACACTCTCGAGTTATTACTTTGCAGGGTTACTAATCATGATTGAGTTTTCTGCTTAGCCGTATTATTCTCTTGCTGTCAGAAACCACAGAGAGATCATCTTATTGGCCTCAGGTCAGGGAGGTGTAACTAGTTCTTAGATGCCTGAACAGGTTTTTAGGATCACTGGCATGCTGTGTGTTTATTGAAATGATTTCCCTATCTATGAAGCTACTTTTGTTGTTACACCAGGACCAGGTTTATGTAGAAGCATTGCCCTGGCCTCTGTACCTTCCAGAAACACCACTTCTTTTCATGACAGAGCCTCCAAGGACACCCAAGGGGTTGAACTGCAGAAGCCCACTATACCTTTTAGTCTTTGCCTATTTGTTTGATTCAATACAGTTCATAGCTTCAATCTTGCCACACTTCCAACATTCTAGGAACACTGTTGCTACTGCTGACAGTGGCAGCCCATGAGGGATAAAAAACAAAAACAAAAACAAAACAAAAAAAAAAAACGGAGATTTTTAAAAAAGATTTTATTTATTTATTTGAGAGAGAGAGCAAGTGTGAGCAGCCAACAGGGGAGGGAAAGTATCTCAAGTAGACTCCCTGTGGAGTCTCCTACGCAAGGCTCTATCTCACAACCCTGAGATCATGACCTGAGCCGAAATCAAGAATCAGTCACTAAAAGACTCAGCCAACCAGGTGCCCCAGGGATAAAAGCATGAGATTTTTTTTAAATGTTGCATTTCCAACAACCAGGAGGACAATATATTTCTTTCTGCTGCTGCTTTAACAAATTACCACAAACTTAGTGGTGTAAATCAATGCGAACTTACTGTTTTATAGTTCTGTGGGTCACAAGTTCAATATGTGTCTCACTGGGCTAAAATCAAGGTGTTGGCAAGTCTATGTTCCTTTCTGGAGGATTTAGAAGAGAATTCATTTCTTTCCTTTTCAGGTTCTAAAAGCTGCCTACATTCCTTGGCTCAGAGTCTCCCTCCTCCCTCTTCTAAGCCAGCAACAGTGCATCTGACCATTTTTCCATAGGCACATCTCCCTCTGACTGCACTGAGAGAAGTTCTCCAATCTTAAAGATATATGTGATTTTAGGTCCCAGCTATCTTTTGTCAAGGTCCTTAATTCAATGACATAAAATCTAAACAACAACAACAAAGTAAACAGAGGGTACAAACACTGTCCTTATTTAACTACACGTACTATGGACATATATGCCATATGAGCAAATTATTGTTCTGAGGGCCCATTAGAGCATTTCATTTAAAATCTTTTGAGACACCTAGGGGTCTCAGTTGGCTAATCATCTGATTTTGGCTTAGGTCATGATCTCGGGATCCTGGGATTGAGTTCCACGTCAGCTCCTTGCACAGTAGAGAGTCTGCTTCTCCTTCTCCCTCTGCCCCTCTCCCCTCAATCTGCTCATGCTCAGGCTCTCTCTCTCTCAAATAAATTACAAATAAATATTTTTAAAAAATTATATGCTAGGGCACC
This sequence comes from Canis aureus, assembly GCF_053574225.1. NCBI lineage: Eukaryota > Metazoa > Chordata > Mammalia > Carnivora > Canidae > Canis > Canis aureus. The sequence continues at coordinate 43,653,665 of NC_135615.1, forward strand.
TAGGTGATTCAGTCAGTTAAGCATCTGATTTTTACTCAGTTCATGATCTCAGGGTCATGGGATCAACCCCCAAGTTGGGCTCCCTGCTCAGCAGGGAGTCTGCTTGTCCCTCTGTGCTTCCCCTGCCCCTCATGCTTTCTCTCTCTCTCTCTCTCTCAAATAAATAAATAAATAAATAAATTCTTAAAAGTAAATTAAAAAATAATTATATGTCTTAGTTATTGAGGCTAATTACATGGACATTTCAACTTCATGTAATTTTTTTAAAAATAACCTTTTTTTTAAGGTTTTTTTTTTTTTTTTTAAGGTTTTATTTATTTACTCATGAGAGACACAGAGAGAGAGAGGCAGAGACACAGGCAGAGGAAGAAGCAGGCTCCACACAGGGAGCCCGATGTGAGACTCGATTCCGGGTCTCCAGGATCACTCCCTGGGCTGAAGGCGGCGCTAAACTGCTGAGCCACTGGGGCTGCCCAACTTCATGTAATTTTAATAAATAAAAATATTACATGTACCAACGTACATTGAAAAATTAACCCATGAATCTCAATACATTTTGCTTCCTCCTAATCTTAATTGTTCTCGAATGTAACACTTTAATACAAAAGTGTGGTAGAGGGCAGCCCTGGTGGCGCAGCGGTTTAGCGCCGCCTGCAGCCCGGGGTGTGATCCTGGGGACCTGGGATGGAGTCCCACATCGGGCTTCCTGCATGGAGCTCGCTTCTCCCTCTGCCTCTCTGCCTCTGTCTCTGCCTCTCTCACGCTCTCTCTGACTGAATAAATAAATAAATCTTTAAAAATATAAAAAATAAAAAACTGTGGTAGAAATCTAACATAACAAGCAGCTGGTGTTACTTATCTCATACATGTTTGTTAGGGTTTTTTTTTGCAAAAGTAAGATACTGACAGAGGTGCCTGGGTGGCTTAGTCCATTGGGCAGCCGACTTAATTTCAGCTCAAGTCATGATCTTGGGATCCTGGGATAGAGCCCTGCATCAGGCTCCATGCTCAGTAGGGAGTCTTCTTCTCCCTCTCCCTCTGCCCCTCCTCCTGCCTCCTCTCTCTCTCAGATAAATAAATCTTAAAAAAAAAGATAAAAAGATACTGTTAAATATTTATTGCCAGATAAATAAAAATAAAGTCTTAGTTCATGGGCCTGGTTTTCTAGTTTTAAAAAAGCCTGATTCATCCCTATAAAATATTATTCAGTTCACCAAAAAAGTTCTAGCTGCTTAAAAATAACAACGGTCTCAGAAGAACAACCTATCATCTCATTTTCACACCAGAAATATTTCTAGACTGTGTGAAAAAGAATCTTTTTCAAATTCTTCCCCCTAATTCAGATCAGATAGTTTCCCTTGCAAACTATGCACATCCAATCGTTATTTATTAAGCAGCTACTCTATACTAGATACTCCAGTCGTATGGGTTCCAGAAGACACTGTACCCTCATGACCTTTCCGAAGGCCATGGGATGCAGCCTTTGGAGCAGCACCAAGCTTCAACACACATTTGGAGGATCCTGAGGCACAAGGCACAGCGTCCCCCCTGCATGACTGGGCCCTTCCTGCCTTATTCTTGTCCACCTGCCTGGTGTGACTGGAGTGATTGGAGTCCTGGTTCTGAAACCTCACTAGCCCTGTGGCAGAGGCCCTGTAGGAGCAAGATCCCAACACAGCATTTAATAAAGGGAATTAGTTACATGGATGATGAAATGGCTGAGACGCCAAAAGGGGATTCCAGCATCCCAGATATTATTAGCAGCAGCAGAAGGAAGGCACTACCACCTGAAGGCAGGACAGAGGACAGAGGACAGAAAATGATATGATTAGACCCTATGGGCAGGTAGCACCAGGGAAAGCGAGAACCACAGTGGGCCTGGCTGATGAAGGTGGAAACCATCAAAGAGACAGTTGTGGCCAGAGGAGGCTAAGACAGAAAAGCAAGGAAAATCCCCTATTTTCTTTCTTCTGCCTTCCAGATGGAAGCCAGTACCTCTCATTGATTGATGACCTCTGAAAATCGGGCTGTAGGGGTTTAGGAAACAGCCCGCAGGAACCAGGCACCCTGCTATGCTGAGCAAAGCAGGCAAAGAGTTGAAGAACAGATCTGAGAATGCTGACTCAGGACTTAACACAGGACTAGTATGAGACATCCCGGATTGCAGATGCCTACCTGTTTTGTAGTTTACTTGCAGCTGAGCTCTGCACACTAGCCTATTAGAATTCCCATTATCTCTTGCTGGAACTCCGCATCACCAGCTTCTTGCGACAGTATACATTGGAATCACCTGGAGACCACTTGAAAAAGTACTGATTCTTGGGCTTCTCCCTAGATCCTGAATCTTTGGATGTAAAGTAGAAAAACCTGTATTTTTAACATCTCAGGTTGACTGTAATGCAGTTGGTTTGTGGACTCATTTTTTAAAGTGGTGCTTATAGGTGGGACTACTGTAATTGCAAACTTCTAGATCTTCCACATTTTTTTTATCCTGCTAGAATAAAACTTGTCATGCCGAGTTGTATTGTACAATGAGGGTGGTCTCCAAACGAACATGCAATAATATATAAAAATAGATTGAACTTTTTATTTACAGTGTTGCTAAAATCTAAATGATAGATTAATTTGAGCATTCTTATAATCAGATAATGCCCAATAATATCTGTGAATACACTGTTTTTCCTGGTTAAAAAATGAATTAAGCTTGATGTTAAAAAGAAAACTTTCTGCATAATCTGATTGTAGTTAAATTGGGATTGGCCACTTTAGCCACTTTAAATTTCACATGGTTTAAAAAGCACTAAACATCAGAATCCTGCATCTATAGAAGACAGGAATCATGAGGTACTGGGGGCTCAGTCGGTGAAGCTTGGCTTGGGCTGTGGTCTCAGGGTCCTGGGATCGAGCTCTGAGTTGGACTCCCCACTCAGCAGTGGGGAATCTGCTTGTCCTTCTCCCATGGCCCTTCCCTCTGCTCTGCTCACTCTCTCTCTTTAAAATGAATAAAAATATAAAATATTTGAAAAAAATAAGACAGGATTCATTTGTAGATTTGGTCCCTCTTGTAATTTATCAGTATCTTGTCTGTTATTTTGTTTTGTTTCTTACCATAGACTCAGCTGCAATCTGAGGAGGCACCTCGAGGACCACACAGTACTAGGGAAAGGAGGGAGCTGAGGAATTGGGGCTCTTAGCCCGGATCTAGCTTGGACCTGAACAGATTTTTCTTTAATGCTTTACATATTGGGTTTCTATATACAATTTTATGTGGAAAAAAAAGCTCTCACTCATTTTTTGAAAATTCTGGATTCTGGATAATGCTTCACATAGAGCAAATGAATAAAAGTTTCCATAATTGCAGAATCTTATATGTTTGATGTTTCTGGGAAGTAGGCTCTTGATAGAGGTGTGATTTAATGCAGCTTGGAGACGAAAGTCTGAACAGGCTCATTAGTCTGCATTTAACTATAGGATTTATTGATGATGATAGTATGAAACTATCTGACAGCTGTCAGCCAGGAACAACATATGCATATAAACCAGGGGGTGAGAAACCAGGTCAACAAACATCATGTGGTCAGGAAACATTGTGGTTTCTTAGGTTAACTGCTAATGAATTATTTTAGCTAAAACCTCCTCTGCTATGACTGTTTTTAAAATAGATTTTTCCCTGAAACCTTAGGTGGCTTGGATTTGCCATCAAGAAATAATTTTTCATCTTTGAAATGTTGGCTTATTTCCTTAGTGAAATTATGCAATGTGACTCTGTTGTATCTTTTTCCTACCTTTACAGATATAATGTAGTTTTTAAAAATTGCTTAGCTTTTTTTTTCTTTTTTGCCTCCAGAAAGACACATTTTATACTCACAATGTGTTCCACTCAAGATGTGGTTAAAACCAGCCAGTAGTGTTAGTAGGTAAAAGCGGTGTCTCATGTACACCATATCATATGACTTAAAAGTATGAAATGACTTGGTGAGATATTATGCAGATATTAAAATAATACAAAGTTAATGTGATACCATGAAATGATGTAAGCTTTAGTGGAAATGGAGGACATAATTACATCTAATGTAATTATGATTATATTTAAAATATATGCACAATATCCTTTGGTCCAACAATTCTACCTTCCAAACAGATGTGCAAAGATAAATATGGAAGAATGGTCACTGTATTGTTTATAATAGCAAAAGTTAGAAATAACAAATCTTCATCAGTAGGGATTACAGAAAGTATGGTACATCCATGCAGTGGCATACTATATAGTCATTTTTAAAATGGAGTAGATATACAAAGATATTTAGATATATTGTTATGAAAAAAGCAAATTACTGGACAGAATATATAGTAGAAGCCATTTGGTAAAAATATAAGTCAGTATATATAATAGATAACATATTAGATATTACACATCAACATTACAGGTTATAATACATATAATATATAATGGGTATATAAGAATGCTATATATAATAGATAATATTATCAAACTTTTCACAGTCATTTCTATGACTATAGTGGGTTGAGATTATAGGAAATGCTAGTTTCTCCTTTATTCATTTCTACATGTAAATTGTTTACAGTAAGTACCCAACTTATAATACATTATAGTTTATAATGTATAATATATACAGTTTATGATACAAAATACATAAAATTTCGGTATTGAAAAAAAACTGGAAGGAAATACACTAACATGATTACAATGCTTGTTTCTAATTGATAGAACCATGAAAGATTTTTAGAATTTTTTGTGCTATGATAACTACTATATAATTTTTATTTCATGTGTTTTTTTTTAAATTTCATATGTTAATGCCATGCTTTTGTAATTAAAAATAAAAGGGAGAAAAAGAAAAGTCAGAGGAGTTTGTTAAGGATTGGATTAGGTCATTTAAACACTTAAACATCTTCTAGCTTCAATTTACTCTCTGTATTCACTGAAAATATTGCATTTTCAGAAGGCCGAAAGTGCAATTTGGTGGATCAGTTTCTTTAAGAAGGCCAAATTATGGGAGAAAAGGTATCAGAGATAAATATGAATTGCTTTTGCTGGATGCTCCCTCTAAACGTGTTTTTACCGGGATGCCTGGGAGACTTAGCAGGTCTGCCTTCCGCCCAGGGCACGATCCTGGAGACCCGGGATCGAGTCCCACATCGGGCTCCCTGCATGGAGCCTCCTTCTCCCTCTGCCTGTGTCTCTGCCTCTCTCTCTCTCTCTCTGTCTGTCTCTCATGAATTAAAAAAAAAAACAAAAAAACAAAAAAAAACTTTAAAAATGAATGAATGAATGAATGTATTCTTACCACTGTACTAATCATACAAACTCCCGGAGCAGGAATCCCTCACAGCAGAGGACCCTCCCTCCTGAAGCATGGCTTCTCCATTATTTTTTATTATTATTATTTTTTATTTTTGATAGTCACACAGAGAGAGAGAGAGAGAGAGACGCAGAGACACAGGCAGAGGGAGAAGCAGGCTCCATGCACCGGGAGCCCAACGTGGGATTCGATCCCGGGTCTCCAGGATCGCGCCCTGGGCCAAAGGCAGGCGCCAAACCGCTGCGCCACCCAGGGATCCCCATGGCTTCTCCATTTGTTCGTAAGGAGCCATAAATGCATGTGACCACAAGCTAGAGTCAATTTTCTTTTATTTATTAAAGATTTTATTCATGTATTTATTTGAGAGAGAGAGAGAGAGGGAGAGAGCCCAAACAGAGGGAGTAGTAAAGGGGGAGGGAGAAGCAGGCTCCCAGCTGATCAGGGAACCCAACATAGGGCTCAATCCCAAGAGCCCAACTTATTGCTTGATCCCAGGACCCTGGGGTCACAACCTGAGCAAAGCAGACACTTAACAGACTGAGCCACCCAGGTGCCCCTAGAGTCAATTTTAAATAAATAGTGGCTTTGGCAAATTTCTAGAGCATTAGAGTCTTGAGGCAGTAAGTCCTTCAACCCTATGATGTCAGCTTATTTCTCAGAAGAGCTCCCAGCCGAGATTTTCCCAGAAATTTGACCATCTGAGGCAAAGATGTAGACACCAGCTCTTTACCTCGAGGATTCTTTTTCTGGTAAACTCTCTTGCGGGCAAATTTTAAGATGCCAAGAAAACTTCTGTGGCAGACTTCAGTTGCCCTAAAATTTGAATTCCATAGATGGTACCATCCATAGGAAGCTCCTACCAGGACCCCTGTATTCCCAGCCCCTATAATTCTTGCTGATTTTCTATCTTTCTAATAACGGAGGGATGGGGAAGAGGGATCAATAACTGGCAACCAGAATAAAATCCGCAAGTTACCAACCAAGACCACAGCAGGTGGGATTTGCCACAAAACCAGAAAGACAACCAGATTTATGGCGTTTGAGTCAGCAAATAGCAGTATCATTTTGCAAGGCGCTTGCTGAAGATGGAAAACCATTTCATCGATGGAAAATCGTCAAACTGATTCATTTCTTTGCTGCTGTGTTTTTAATTGGCAGGCCCTAAGGCTTTGTGGCATGAGTTGCCGAATATATAAATAAAGTCATTTCATGTCATAAAACCTCTTCAGATGCCAAAATTAGGAAAGGAGAGTTGATTCAAATGCCACAGAGACAAAAATGTGTTTTTCCGGGACAAAGGAAAATGAATGATTTAAGTTTGTGGCAAATTTTAGTCTCTATTGCGTACACATACAAATAATCTTTTTAAAAAATTCTATTCCTCAGTTGGGTACAAGCACATAGTGTACCCAGGAAGTTCAAATGCCTATTATCATTATTAATACCCTTGTTTTTCTCACTCGCTCATTGCCAAACACAACAAGGAATTAAGCTCAGGCTACTGCAGCAAAAGGGCCAGGAACATGTGTATCCTAGATAGAAAAGGCCTGGTCAGCTTTTCCGTTTCCTATAGGGCGGGTTCCTTCGCTCAGACGGATGGCTTCTTGGAGAAGGTTACCACAGTGTGTCATACTGACAATGGCCTCATTTCACTGGGTAGGAGGGTTTCCTACATCTCCTTGGTTATGTTGGAAACACTCCTAAGACAGTAGTTACCTGCCTGGCAGTCAAAATAAAAAGAGATGCTGAGGGATGCTACTATCTCAGTGGCTGTTTTCTCTCTGGAAATGCAGCAGCCCCCATGTGGGGTCAGGTGTGGTTTTGTGCTGTTCTCTCTGAGGGTTTGGCACAGAGTTCTCCTATCTTTGTAGACACTTCTCAGACAGGAGACTAACGCAGGGATGCTTCAATCCCCAAGGTATGCAGCTTTCAGCTAAAGTGGCCAAAGGAATGTCCCAGTCGGGCATTTCTACCAATGAGGCAAGCTAAGGGATTCTTTCTCCGTTTTGGAACGTCACAGAGCTGTGGAAGGAAGAAATGAGTATGGTTTCCTTTTTTTCTTCTTCTTTTTTTTTAAGCTGAAACAGGAGCAGGATTGTAGCTGTCACAAGCTGACTAAATATTTTTTTACAACACCAAAGCCTTTAAAATCCTTGGAACGCTCATGAGAACTAATGTTTATGTTGGGACCTTTACATTAATTGGGAGGGGGTGCGTGTGTGTGTGCAAGTTACACGTGCACCGTGCCAGCCGCTGCTGGGGCTCCGCGTCTGAGGGAGGTAAGGGGGGAAAATCATTCGATCCACCGTCTGGAATAACTTAAGACTGCCGAGAAGCAGACTTCAGTTCAACAGTCTGAAAATGGACGAATCAGAAGTGAGGTTTGCAGCAAGCCCAAGAACACCCTTGACATTCAAACCACACACCCTAGCCTCCCTGACTACCAGACTCGTAATTCTACTCTGTCTCTCCGCCTGGGGAAGGTCTGTGCAGTGTCAGAATTCAGCCAGTAGGCCTCAAAACCCTGTGAGGATTCTCTTTCTTACAGATAAGTCTAGGATCTAGTTTCGGGGGGTTGATTTCAATCTTCTCCCTTCACAGAAGCCACCAAATAAAAATGTATAGAAATTTGGAGACCGTGTGGCTTGAAAAAGACCGTGTGGCTTTAATCTGATTTATATCAGGGTGACTTAGCATTTATCTAGGAATTTTTTATTTATTTTTTTTATGAGTCGATGGATCAGTTCACTGAAATGTTCACCAGCTACTCTTTTGCACTTATAAAATATTAGCCCTTTAGCAGGGTTGCTGAGCCAGTTTTACATATGAGTTGATCCTGAGGAAATCGGAGTGTGACTGTAAAATTCATTGCCATAATTTAGAAAAAAGACAAAAGGGTTTTCTTCCTATGGTTAATCTATAGGGTCATTTTTCACTTGGGGAATATCATTGGCTATTATTGTCAAAGTATGATTTTTAAAAAGCCAAAAATGGCCCTAATACAGACATTTAAGTGAGGCCATGTTGAATATTTATTGACCTTTGTAATTGGGGCACCAACAAAATGGTCAAACTGGTTCAGAGGAGAATTCAAGAGATTGAGTATATGTGATTTATGAAAGAGTCCAGCAATAAGATTATGAAGTTAGGTGTTGTTTGTTGTTGTTGTTTTTAATTAGGTTTGTTTTTTTTTTTTTTTAAACCCCATGGGAATGCGAAATGGTCCAGACACTTTGGAAGGCAGTTTGGCAATTTCTCACAAGGCTAACCGTACCCTTACCATGTGATCCAGTAATCACAAATGAGTTGAAAATTCATGTTGCCACAAAAACCTACATACAAATATTTATAGCAGCTTAATTTATAAAAGCCCCAAACTGGAAACAATCAAGATGTCTCAGAACAGGTGAATGGAAAAATAAACTGATAGATTCATACAATGGAGTATTAGTTAGCTCTAAAAAGAAATGACACAAAAAGACATGGAGGAAACTTAAATGTGTATTACTAAGTGAGAGACCGGTCTGAAAAGGCTATATACTCTATGATTCCAAACATGGCATTCTGGAAAAGGCAACCTGTAGAGACAATATAAAGATCAGTGGTTCACACACACAAACACAGTTTTGCAAAAGCAGGAAGAAAACTGTGGAAGAATGCACACCTGAGATACATGGTTTTCTCCAGGAAGAGGAGTAAGACTAGAAATGAGGACATAGATGAACTTTTTCCTCTCGTATTTTTGCGTCATTTTATTCCTTGTGTATATACATATCAATTTAATAATTTAGGAGAACAACTCACTAAATTAATAAAAATAAAAGTTTTCTATATATATACCATAGGAAAAAAAGATCACTGGTTGCCAGGGATTCAGGGGAGGTAGAAAGGATGAATAGGTAAAGCATAAGAGATTTTAGGGCAGGGAAACTCTTCTGTATGGTATGTGCTGGGTAGGTACGTGACACTATGCATTTGCTAAATTCCATAGAGTGTACAACACAAAGAATGAACCGTAAGGTAAACTATGGGCTTTAGTTAAAAACAATGGATCGATACTGGCTCATCACTTGTAACAAATGTTCCATAGTAAGAATGATATTATTAACAGGGGCAACATTGGAGGTCAGGTCAAGGAAAGAGAGGATATACTAAACTGTCTGCATTATTTGTTGAATTTATCTGTAAACTTAAAACTGCCAGAATGCAAAGTCTATTAATTTAAAAAAACCTAAAAAAAAATTTTTTTTTTCAAAAAAACTTTTGAATGCCCTATAGGATAATAAAACTATAACTTTCAAAATTCCTTTTTCTACCCAACAGAAATTTTTTACAACTGTACCCTAGAAAAATCATTTGCCACTTATCAATCTTCTACAAGTTTATGTCTGATTTCACAGACCATGGGCCCTAAGCAATAACAAATAGTAAACAAAGGTTCATTTCCATGGAGAAGTAAAAAATATGTAGGTAAGCCTGTTAGACAATGCCAGTATGACACTTAAGGGACAGATGCACAATCATTCTTTTGCCATATTTTAAAGTTTCAAATATTTTTTTCTTAAAATGATAACATATCCTTTCTGTTAAAAAATTTTACCATGCTCTTGGTCAATCTGGCAAGTAAAGTTCCAAATTATGAGCTACTCTTTTTTTTTTTTATACATGGGGGTTTTTTTTGTTGTTGTTTTGTTTAAGATTTTATTTATTTATTCATGGGAGACACACAGGCCGAGGGAGAAGCAGGCTCCATGCAGGGAACCCGACATGGGATTCGATCCTGGGTCTCCAGGATCAGGCCCCGGGCCAAACGCGGCACTAAACCACTGAGCCACCCGGGCTGCCCGAGCTACTTTTTTTTTTTTTTTTTTTTAAATATTTTATTTATTTATTCAGGAGAGGTGTCCCTGAGTTAGATACTTGTATCTTGTATCAGAAGATACAAGAGGAGGAGTCAGAAACCAGGGACACCTGGGTGACTCAGCGGTTGAGCATCTGCCTTTGGCCCTGCGTGTGATCCTGGGTCTGGGGATCAAGTCCCACATCGGGATCACACAGGGAGCCTACTTCTCCCTCTACCTATGTCTCTGCCTCTCTCTCTCTCTCTGCGTCTCATGAATAAATAAATAAGATCTTTATTTATTTATTTTTTAAGATTTTATTTATTCATGAGAGGCAGAGAGAGAGAGAGAGAGAGAGAGAGAGAGAGAGAGAGGCAGAGACACAGGCAGAGGGAGAAGCAGGCTCCATGCACCGGGAGCCCGACGTGGGATTCGATTCCGGGTCTCGAGGATCGCGCCCTGGGCCAAAGGCAGGCGCCAAACCGCTGCGCCACCCAGGGATCCCTAAATAAGATCTTTAAAAAAAAAAAGGAGTCAGAAACCATACCAATTATTTTATTAAGTTTTTTTAAATTTTTATTTATTTATGATAGTCACACAGAGAGAGAGGGAGAGGCAGAGACACAGGCAGAGGGAGAAGCAGGCTCCATGCACCGGGAGCCCGACGTGGGATTCGATCCCGGGTCTCCAGGATCGTGCCCTGGGCCAAAGGCAGGTGCTAAACCGCTGCGCCACCCAGGGATCCACATACCAATTATTTTAATAAATAATTAACTTATCTAATAACTAACTTAAATAAATAATTTGCAATAATTGAATATAAAGAATTGTTTAGCAGGTGTTGGAATACTAGGAACACAGAAAGAGAACATGAAGATATCATGGAAGTAGCAACTCCAGGAAGTGATCATCACAGAAGTAGTAACTTCAGGACTGGAGGAACCAAGGATAGAGCCTGAAATATTAAAATTCAGAAGCTCAGGAAGCAAAGACTAAAGAGCTCAGGATGCCTCAGGAACACAGAGGAGGCACCCAGAGTTACTGGGAGCCAGAGATCTCTGAAGTGGGGGTGTGGTTGGATGGTATGGTATCACTGAGGGGTGCAATGGAGCCAGTTGTGGGAATGTGGACCACCTGCAGACCGGAATTAACTGTGACTATAAGAAGGAACGGTCACTGCCAGGATGAAGGGCTGTTTGTTTGGTGACATTGAAAGAACAGAAAACAACCTCGAAGGAGCTAGTGACTTATTCCCCTAGCGCCTCCTATTGGCAGAACCTATCTGGCAAAAGAGAATTGTGCTTTGTGTCACAAAGCAGTGACTAGAAGTATGAGTTTGAGGCTGGGGCAAATGCTTAACAACCAGCACGCTGCTGTAACTGGAACACTTGAAATTAATACATTTGCTGTTGTGAAAAAACATGGGTTTGGGTGGAGGCGGCATACAGACCTGATTTTCAATCCTAATTCAAATGTGTTCTAGTATGTTACTCTAGGCAAATAGAATAATATACTTTCATTTCTTTCAGGCTTGGTTTCCTTATTTAAAAACAGGGACAAGAATATCTATCTCACAGGGCTTTTGTGAGGATTAAATAAGGTCAGGCATATCAGTTACCCAGGGTGGTGGCAGAGCCAGGATTCAAACTCAGGCAGTGAGACTTAATCTAATAATTACTATATATACTGGCTTTCCAATCTATGTGGAGAACTACCTGATTGGTCAGAAAATAATACAGTTTAGGTGGGTGGAGGGAAAGGGTATGTGGCTATTAAAAGGCAACATAAGGAATCCTTATGGTGATGGCACTGCGTGTATCCTGACTGTGTGGTGAGTCCACAAAACTGTATAGATGGCAATGTGGTGTATGTAAATAAGCACACACACAGACAAGTAAAACTAGGGAAATAGAAATAAGATCGCTGGATTGTATCAATGCCAATATCCCAATTTGTATTATAGTTTTAGAAATTGTTACCATTGAGGGAAACTGGGGAAAGAATACAAGGGATCTCACTGTATTCTTTCTTTCTTTTTTTTCTCAAGATTTTATTTATGTATTCATGAGAGACACAGAGAGAGAGGCAGAGACACAGGCAGAGGGAGAAGCAGGCTCCATGCAAGGAGCCCGATGTGGGACTCCATCCCAGGACCCCAGGATCATGACCCGAGCAGAAGGCAGATGCCTAACCACTGGGCCACCCAGACACTCTTACTGTATTATTTCTTATAACTGCATATAGATCTATAATAACCTCAATTAAAATTTTTAATTAGAGGTACCAGGGTGGCTCAATGGTTGAACATCTGCCTTTGGCTCAGGTTGTAATCCTGGGGTCCTGAGATCAGGCTCCCCAAAGGGAGCCTGCTTCTCCCTCTGCCTACGTCTCTGCCTCTTTCTCTGTCTCTCACAAATAAATAACATCTTTAAAAAAAATAATAAAATGAAATTTCAATTAAAAAATTGTAATGTTCGTTATTGATGCTGAGACTACCTTCTATGATGCCCTTACATTAACTGCAAGATAAGGAAAATATCAAGTAGGGATATATTCATGTCCCACTGAACATTTTAAAACATGTTTCTGGGCAGCCTGGGTGGCTCAGCGGTTTAGCGCCGCCTTCAGCCCAGGGCGTGATCCTGGAGACCTGGGATCCAGTCCCACATCGGGCTCCCTGCATGGAACCTGCTTCTCCCTCTGCCTGTGTCTGTGCCTCTCTCTTTCTTTCTCTCTCTCTCTCTTTGTGTGTGTGTCTCTCATGAATAAATAAATAAAATCTTAAAAAAAAACCCACATATTTCTAGGGACATAAAGATGAGTTGTTTAAGGTTTTGAGGCCAATGGATTTACTTTATAAACATAGGTAAAAGCTATATTACCTTCAAATAATATTTTGACTCTATTAAACCTAATAAATCAGATATTCTGAAAGATTTAGGACACTATCCCAAAAGATAAATTCAAAGCTTGAAGCAATACACACTGTTTAGTCTCTGACCCTATTACCCATTACTGAAAGTGAAACAACAGAAATGGGCTCCAGATTACTGAAAGAGTTCTTTTTGGCCCAAATCATCCAAAGATTTTACCTAAATTCTTAGGGTAAAATCCCTTGGGTTTGTGTTTTGACACAGCCAGTAAGCTAAACTTCAGTTATCATTCCAAATTTTAAGATGAAGTGACATTTCAAAGAAGTCATCCGGGAACCACAGATTAAAAAAACAACAACGACGACTTTTAAAAAGTATATGTCAAAAAGACCTTGCCAAATAGCTGAAGTAACAATGAAATCTAGCTGGTTTCTGGCAGAGATTTATCATCTCTATCGGTGTGCTTGTTCTTAAACAAGATGTAGGGCATTTGTTTGGTTTTGGGGTATCTGCTGTGTGACTGTGGTTGAAACAATCAGTTATTCTGAATCAGATCCCTGTTCTCTAAAGCTATCCTGTGATTAAAGACATATCCGAACTAATTTCTGTGGCTGTATCAGGCTTACTGGCTCAAGAAGTGACTGAGTAATAAAAACACAGGCAGGTTTTTAGAACCAAACAAAACCAGAATTATCCTGAGAACACATTACACATCTCACTGTGCCAGATAGTGATGTTGTTTCTGTCTTTGCTTTAAGCTTGGAACATCTCTCTCACCACTAAACCTGTCACAAGCCAGAGAGTGGAAGAATGGAGATAAGTCCTTACCTTGCTGGTTTCAGATCACCTCCCCATCTCATTTCATAGTAAACCACAAATTTATGACAGATCACACTCTATTCTACCACATAATTCTTTTTTTTTAAAGATTTAGGGACCCCTGGGTGGCGCAGCGGTTTGGCACCTGCCTTTGGCCTGGGGCGCGATCCTGGAGACCTGGGATCGAATCCCACGTCGGGCTCCCGGTGCATGGAGCCTGCTTCTCCCTCTGCCTGTGTCTCTGCCTCTCTCTCTCTCTCTCTCTCTGTGTGTGACTATCATAAATTAAAAAAAAAAAAGATTTATTTATTTATTTATTTATGAGAGACACAGACTGAGAGAGAGAGGGCCCATGCAGGGAGCCTGACGTAGGACTCCATCCTGGGACTCCAGGATCACCACCTGAGCCAAAGGCAGGCACCCAACCGCTGAGCCACCCAGGTGTCCCATACCACATAATTCTATTATCAAAACACAATCAATGTCTCAGATAAAAATGGTCACCACAAAGAGAAAAAAAAAACCAAAAAACAAAACCCTGCTCTTACTGGGGTTGTTGAATTAGCAATTTGTTTTGAACCCTAAACAATGGCACATTATTACTGTGCTCTGAACAGAGTGGGTGTTCCACAAATTCTTGTTAATTATCTGTGATAAGAAGTGAGAAGAAAAAAATACACACACACACACACACACACACACACACACACACACACGAGTTGGAATCTGTGTGATTCCATACAGTTGGAATCTGATGGAGACATGTGGCTTAAACAAAACCCAGCCTTCTTTGAGAATGTTTCTATTATTGCTTTCATTTTAATTAAAAATCTTTTGTCTGCACTGCAAGAGCTATGAATTATATCTCAGAATTTTCCAGGATACCTTACAATTGTCATAAGAGGTCAAACCACCAAAAAAAGACAATGGAGTGAATTGAATTGAACAGGGAGGGAACCACATGCATGTCTGGGCTTCTTCCTTTCAGGCTCCCACAAGCTCTAGCGAGCAGAAGCTGCCAACTGAGTACAAAGGTCTGCCCTTTGCTACAAATAACTGTGCTATTCTGAGGGCATCAAGGCCTCTATAAGGCAATGAAACCAGTGCATTTGTCAGCTGAACTCAGTTATAAAGAATTTCAGAATCCAGCGAGGGAGTTTCTAGTGGACCGTGCTAAATCAGGATGAAATCACAGTTAGATTAATGCCTTTACATAGAGGTATGTGCTGGGAAGGAGGAGAAAGCAGGAATTCACGGTGTCCCTCTTCTGATATGGAACCTCAGAGACCAGTTAGTTTGGTTCCTGATCCAAGCACATCAATTTTCTTCTCCTAGTCAAATTTCCTGATTCCTAGTCAACTGTGCTACCAGTGACAGTTGCTAAGACAGGTAGAAAGAAGGCAAAAATTCATGCATACCTATCACTCCTAGAAAACCAAGTATAAACCTTTTTCTGTCAAGACAGAATTTTAACTAATAATCAGACAATTCAGGCAAAATTATCTCAAAATAACCTTTCTTCTGCCATTGTGATCATAGCATTTGGGGCCATGCCAGGATATTAAAGTTGGTGGGGACAATGTTATTGCAGCTATTTATGTAATCTGCTTATCCCCTGACATCTCTATTTTCATTTTCCTATCATCCAGCCTTGAAACCTCAAAGATTGCCCTTAAACTCTCCCATCACTTGCCACATGTAATCAACCAATACAAACAACATATTCTGGTGTTATTGTTGTTGTTTTTTAACTTTCCAGTCACTGCCCTCTGAAAACTTATCTTCTAACACCTTTTCATGTCATTTGTTGGCTCAAAAGCCTTCAGTGGCGAACAGCTCTGGAGTTTAAATAAAAGTCTAAATTCAACCAAGCATCACAGGCTATAAAATTCTGGCCTGGAGTTGTCCTTCCAATCTTATCCCCCTCCATGAATTTTACATTCCTCCCAAATGAGTCTATTCACTGTCCCTAAAACATCTGACCCATTCCTTTTTCCTTTGCTTTTCCAACGCTGGGTCCCCTGCCTGGAATGCCATCTCTAGCCAGGATTAATCATGCACCCTGGAGTTCTTAGTTTCTTTCTTGTGTGGCTAGCTTTTGCCTTCCCTCTAAATGTCCTGCTCAGTACTGGACTGCTCCTGCAACCCATGTACTTGGTTTCGAAGAACTTCTTTATTAGGTTTAATTGCTTTTTAAAGTTTATTTGAAACTGGCAGAAATGATGGAGTCCAGGCTGCAGTCCGCTACTGATCCCCATCCACTGACCTAGACATTGTGGAACCTGGTGAATTCTATATGATAAATGGCTTCTCCATGTGATATAATTTTATCCTAGGTGAAAAATACTCAAATATGCAATATTTTTGCCAAAAAGGAATTTAAGACACTCTCTTGTATCTTGCTATTCAAAGTGAGGCCCACAAACCAGCAGCACTGTCTCCCCACACGCCCGCCGGCCACCCCCCCACCCCGCCCCAGGGGGCGCTTTGTTAAAAATGCCAATCTTAGATGCTATCCTGACCTATTGATTAGAATCTGCATTTTAACAAAGTTCCTCAGGGGATTTGCATGCACAGTGAAATCTGAGAAGCATGAGGACAGTCCCTACCTTGAGATCTAAAATGTTTGCGTGACAAGATGAAAAGAAAGAGGCAGTGTGAGATAATGGAAATTATTCTGAAATAAGAACCAGAAGTTGTGCATTTCATGTCACTTACCAGTTGTGACCCTGGAAAAATCACTTAACCATTTTGGGCCTTGCTTTCTGATCTTTCCAACAGGAATAATCTCTCCTTGTTTCATGGGGGTGGTTGTGATGTCTGGAAAAAAAAAATGTTAAAAGTGTTTTAAAAACCTATTGGGAAAAAAAAAAAAAAACCTATTGGGGCACCTGGCTAGCTCAGTTGAAAGAACATGTGACTCTTGATCTTAGGGTTGCGAGTTTGAGCCCTACATTGGGTGTAGAGATTACTTAAAAATAAAATCTTTTTTTTAAACGACAGTCTTTTTTATTTTTTAAAGATTTTTATTTATTTATTAATGTGAGACACACACGGAGGGGGAGAGAGAGAGAGAGACAGACAGACAGACAGAGACAGAGACAGAGACACAGGCAGAGGGAAAAGCAGGCTCCATGCAGGGAGCCTGATGTGGGACTCGATTCCGGATCTCCAGGACCAGGCCCCAGGCTGCAGGCAGCGCTAAACCGCTGCGCCACCGGGGCTGCCCAAAAATAAAATCTTTTAAAAAAAAACCCAAAACATGTAAATTTACACATATTAAAAATTTTTTTTAATATTGTTTCTCAGGATGACATAGCTGTTTTGTGGCAGAGCAGAGACCACACCCCTCTTGACTTCTAGTCCAATTCCCCATTACAGAGGCTCCCGTCTCCACAAATTCAGGAAAGCCTCCCTTTCCCTGATGCTGAATGATACTTAGCATCTTTTCATGTGTCTGTTGGCCATCTGAATGTCTTCTTTGGAGAAATGTCTTCATGTCTTCTGCCCATTTTTAATTGGATGAATTAATTTAATTTAATTTTAATATTTTATTTATTTATTCATGAGAGACACACACAGAGAGAGAAGCAGCTGGAACAGTCTTTGAGAAAGGAATTTGATAATATGTCTCAAGAGTATTTCAATGCATTAATACCCTACAATCCAGTAGTTTCTTTACTAGGAATCTAGTTTAAGGGATTAAGATGTTAAAGTGATGGCTTTAGACGACCATCTAGATGGCTAGATGGCTTAGTGGTTGAGCGTCTGCTTTGGGCTCAGGTTGTGATTCTGGGGTCCTGGGATGGAGTTCTGCATCAGGCTCCCAGTGGGAACCTGCTTCTTCCTCTGCCTATGTCTCTGCCTCTCTCTGGGTCTCTCATGGATAAATAAGTAAAATCATAAAAAAAAAAAAATCTAGTTTAAAAAAAAATAAAGAGCAGAACAAAAAGCTGCTGGCCAGAGATAAGCACTGTTAATATTTTCCTGTTTCCTTGTAGTCTCCTCCCACCCACATTTTTTAATATAGTTGAGATCCTATTTTATATATAATTTAATGTCTTTTTTTGGTTTAATATTGCATCAAATGTCTTCTCATGCCCGTAAAAACTCTTTGAACAACTATTTTACTAGCTGCATGATGTACTATCCTATGATGACTTGTAATTTAACAATTCTCTATTGGACATTGCAGTTGTCTGTCTTTTTCTAAGCAAATGTGCGGTGAACATAATTACTTAAAATTCTTCAGTTATTTTCAGGGTCATGAGATTGAGCCCTGTGTTGGGCTCCACTCTCAGCATGGAGTCTGCTTGAGTATTTCTCTCCCTCTACCTCAAATAAATAAATAAACAGATAGATAGATAGATAGATAGATAGATAAATAAATAAATAAATAAATAAATAAATAAATAAATAAATAAATAAAATTTTGATTTCAGTAGTTAATACACAGTGATATATTCATTTCAGGTATACAATATGGATTCAGCAATTCTATACATTACTCAGTGCTCATCACGATGCTGTACTCTTAATCCCCTTCACCTATTTCAGCCATCTGCCCACCCAATTCCCATCTGGTAACCATCAGTTTGTTCTCTATGGTTAAGAGTCTGATTTTTTTTGTTTTGTCTCTTTTTTCCTTTGTTCATTTGTTTTGTTTCTTAAATTCCACATGTCAGTGAAATCTTATGGTATTTGTCTTTCTCTGGCCTATTTACTTAGCATTACACTATCTAGATCCATCCATGTTGTTGCAAATGGCAAGATTTTATTCCTTTTCATGGGCAAATAATATTTCACTGTGTTTGTATGTATGTATGTATACATGCCACATCTTTTTAAAAAAGATTTTATTTATTTCTTCATAAGATACATAGAGAGGCTGAGACATAGGCAGAGGAAGACTCAATCCCAGGACCCCAGGATTACAACCCTGAGCTGAAGGCAAACGCTCAACGACTGAGCCACCCAGGTGTCCCACATACCATATCTTCTTTATCCAATCATCTGTTGATGGACACTTGGGCTGCTTCCATAATTTGGCTGTTGTAAATAATGCTGCAATAAACAGAGGGGTGCATATATCTTTCTTAATTAGTGTTTTCATATCCTTTGGGTATATCCAGTACCAAAATTGCTGTATCATATGGTAATTCTATTTTTAATTTTTTGAGGAACTTCCATAGTGTTTTCAATAGTGGCTGCACCAGTTTGCGTTCTCACCAACAGTGTAAGAGTCTTCCCCTTTTTCCGCATCTTTACCAACACTTGTTTCTTGCATTTTTTATCTTACTCATTCTGACAAGTTTGAAGTGATATCTCATTGTGGTTTGGATCTCCATTTCCCTGATGCTGAGTGATACTTAGCATCTTTTCATGTGTCTGTTGGCCATCTGAATGTCTTCTTTGGAGAAATGTCTTCATGTCTTCTGCTCATTTTTAATTGGATTAATTAATTTAATTTAATTTAATTTTAATATTTTATTTATTTATTCATGAGAGACACACACAGAGAGAGAGAGAGAGAGAGAGAAAGAGAGAGAGAGAGAGGCAGAGACAAAGGCAGAGCGAGAAGTAGGCTCCATGGAGGGAGCCTGATGTGGGACTCAATCCCAGGTCTCCAGGATCAGGCCCCGGGCTGAAGGTGGTGCTAAATTGCTGAGCCACTGGGGCTGCCCTAGTTTTTTTTTTTTAATTAAAAAATTTTCACTTACGTTTTTTAGATGTGGAGTTGTGTAAGTTCTTTCTATATTTTGGAGACTAACCCTTTATCAGAGATGTCATTTTTGATTTTATATCTCTTGCCTCAGAAAGACATATCTAGAAAAATGTTGATCATTGTCAGAGAGAAATGACTGCCTGTGCTCTATGCTAGGATTTTTATGGTTTCAGATCTCACATTTAAGTCCTTAATCCATTTTTTTTTTGGTCCTTAATCCATTTTGAGTTTATTTTTGTGTATGGTGTAAAAAGTTAGTTCAGTTTCATTCTTTTGTATGTAGCTGTCCAGGTTTCCCAATACCATTTATTGAACAAATGGATTTTCCCCATTACATATTCTTGCCTCCTTTGTCAAAGACTAATTGACCGTATAACTGTGGGTTTATTTTTGGGCTCTCTATTTTGTTCCATTGATCTATGTGCCTATTTTAGTGCCAATACTCCTGTTTTGATTTCTATAACTTCGTAGTATATCTTGTTATGTGGGATTGTGATGCCTCCAGTTTTGTTCTTTTTTAAAATTGCTTTGTCTTTTCGGGGTCTTTTATGATAGGGATTGCATTAAATCTGTAGACTAACAACATTAAATTTGTAGATTCTATTGAGTAGTATGGACATCTAACAATATTTTTCCTCTAATTCATAAGCACAGAATATCTTTCCATTTAACTGTGTCATCTTCAGTTTCTCTTTTTAAAATACAAGCACTCTTTTTAAAATACAAGCTCAGTTGGTTAGGTGTCTGCCTTTGGCTCAGGTCCTGATCCCAGGGTCCTGGGATTGAGACCCACATTGGGCTCTCTGCTCAGTGCGGAGCCCTGCTTCTCCCTCTCTCCCTTTTCTCGTTATCTCTCTCAAATAAAGAAATAGAACTTCTAAAAAAAAAAGATTTTATTCACTTATTTGTGAGAGAGAACGTGAGAGCACTCAAGTAGAGGGAATGGCAGAGAGAAACGGAGAAGCAGCCTCTCCACTCATCAGGGCACCCAATGAGAGGCTTGATCTCAATACCATAGGATCAATGACCTGAGCTAAAGGCAGATGCTTAACCAACTAGTCACAGAGGCACCCTCATCTTCAACTGCTTTTATCAGTATTTCATAGTTTTTAGAGTACAGGTCTTCCATCTCCTTAGTTAAGTTTATTCCTAGATATTTTATTATTTTTGGTACAATTGTAAATGTCATTGTTTTCTTAATTTCTTTTTCTGCTACTTCATTGGTGTATAGAAATACAATCGATTTCTGTATATTGATTTTTGTATCGTGTGACCTTACTGAATTAATTTATCAGTTCTAGTAATTTTTTTGGTGGAGTCTTTAGGGATTTCTATACATAGTATCACGTCACTGGCAAATAGTGAAAATTTTACTTCTTTCTTGCCCATTTGGATGCCTTTTATTTCTTTCTGTTGTCCGACTGCTGTAGCTAGGACTTCCAGTACTACGTTGAATAAAAGTGGTGACAGTGGACATCATTGTCTTAGTCCCAACTTAGGGGAAAAGCTCTCAGCTTTTCACCATTGAGGATGATGTTAGCTTTGGGTTTTTCATATATGGACTTTATTGTGTTAAGTTATATTCCCTCTACATCTACTTTGTTGAGTATTTATATCATGAATGGAATTTGTATTTTGTGTAATGCATTTTTGCATCTATTATGCTCATATGGTTTTTATCCTTTCTCTTGTTGATATGCTTTTCCTTGTAATAATAGCTTACTTTTATTTCAATAAAAGTAAATATGTATCACCTTTTTTTTTTAAGATTTTATTTATTTATTCAAGAGAGAGAGAGGCAGAGACATTTAGCCAGAGAGAGAAGCAGGCTCCATTCAGGGAGCCAGATGTGGGACTCGATCCTGGGACGCCAGGATCATGCCCTGAACTGAAGGCAGATGTTCAACCGCTGAGCCACCCAGGCATCCCTGTATCATCATTCTTTTTTTTTTTTTTAATTATTTATTTATTTATTCATGAAAGACACAGAGACAGAGAGAGAGAGGCATAGATGCAGGCAGAGGAAGAAGCAGGCCCCATACAGGGAGCCCGACATGGGACTCGATCCCAGGACTCCAGGATTATGCTCTGGGCTGAAGGCTGGCGCTAAACTGCTGGGATCCCCTGTATTATCATTCTTAATGTCTGTAGAATATCCAACATATTTCTTTGTTCATTTATTCAATAAATATTCATATATGGACCTGGCACCAAGCTAGATTCTGGAGATGCAATCATAGGTAAGCAAGTCTTTGCAATAACAAATTTACCACAATTAATTTAATTAGTTGGACAATAAAGTTACTCAATTTTGCTGTTTTATAGAAGTTATGAGAGCACCTGACTGTCTCAGTCAGTAGACCATGCAACTCTTGATCTCAGGGTTTTGAGTGTGAGCCCTACGCTGGGTGTAGAGATTGCTTAAAAATAAAATCCTTTTAAAAAAGAGTTATGAGAAGTATCTTGTACATAAATTTTTGTGCCCCTGCTTGGATATTTCCTTTTTTTTTTTTTTTTTTTGGATATTTCCTTAAAATAAATTCCCTGAAACATTAATCAACCAGAAGTAAATAAAATATTTTAGAGGCGCCTGGGTGGCTCAGTTGGTTAAGTATCTGCCTTCGGCTCAGGTCATGATCCCAGGGTCCTGGGATTGAGTCCCAGATTGCGCTTCCTGCTCCTTGGGAAGCCTGCTTCTCCCTCTCCCTCTGCCTCCACAGAGCTTGTGCTCTCTCTCTGTCAAATAAATAATTTTTTAAAGTAAACATTAAAAAAATATTAATACAAATGCAGATTGGCTTCCAGAAACATTGTTCCGATGACATTCCCATTAACAGTGCTTCTTGCTCCATATTCTTGCCAATACTAGTGATTAAGTTTTAAAATCTTTATCAATCTGATCAGCAAAAATTAAAATAAATGTTATCTCTCTCTCTTTGACAGTTCATATCTTTTGCCTTAGGATGTTTACCTTTTCCTTAGTGATTTGTAAAAATAATTATCTAGATTAAGGATTAAGGAAATTGTCACTTATTTTACAAGTATTTCCCAACTTTTTTGTCTTCGGACATAGTTTATATTTTTTCATAGTTTTGGTATTTTTAACCATACTGGACCATATTGAAATTATTCTTTTCCTACATAAAACAATTTCTCTGTGGGGATGCCTGGATGGCTCAGTCAGTTAAACGTCTGCCTTTGGCTCGGTTATAATCTCAGGGTCCAATACATGGGGTATTGAGCCCCATGTCAGGCTCTCTACTGAGGTGAAGTGTACTTTTCCCTCTTCCTCTGTGCTCTTTCCCTCAAGTAAATAAACCCACAAAGCCACCAATTTCTGTGTGACTACCCATAACTTTTAATAGTGATTGATAATTAATAGGCCTATTGATTGAAAACATTTGGAAACATTGAGATCCAGGTTTTTGTGTGTCGAAACACTAATAAGACATTGTAGGTCCCCAATGAATTCCTGGCAGGGCAAGTGGAGGTCCTCAGGAGCATGTGGGAGGAAAAGGAGGTGACCTGAGAGTCCATTCCTTCACGTGGGGAGGAGTGGTTTCTGCTGGGTGGAAAATGCAAGCCAAGTGACTTGAAGAAAATGAGTGGAAAAGAGGTAACAACCAGTTTGGCTGAAAGACGTCTGGAGAGGAAGATGGGGTGGAAATCAGGGGAAAAAGAAAGAGGTTTAGAGATAATTTTTAGGAAGTTTGTCAGTATGATAGCCAGTTTTCACAAAACCTGTGGTAACAAAAACCACATTACTCACCATACTTTGAAGCTGGACTTGGACATATTCTTGGTTCAAGGCAGGCCCTGGTAAATGCAGTGCCAGCCCAAGACACCCACCTATATTTAAGGTTCCCACTGTGGTCACACTAAGGGTGATGCCCCAACATTCAATCCATTGAAAATAATCCAAGCCACTCACGGTGGCTACTCCCTTGCCAGGGCTCTCTTTAGGAATTGTGCCAATGAGTTGCCAGGAAAGTCTTCCTGGAGAAAAGCAGAGAAGTGTCTCTGCTGATGAAAGAGGACAGGGAAGCATGTGACCTTATGTTGTGTGGTCTTGAGGGGAACTTGCCTTAAAAAGAAGCTGAATGGGTGCATAGCAGAGAGAAAGACAGAAAGAAGCTGGGTCCCTAATGACATTGTCAAACCACTGAATGCACCTATCCTGAAGTCTGCCCAACTTCTACTCTCCCCGTCAAGTGAAATAATAAAAGTCCTTACTCTTTATTCCTGTGGGAGCCAGGATTTCTCTTACTTGCAGCTGAAAACATTCTAAGCAATACACAGAGTAGAATTTGAACAAGTGGGAACCCTGGCAAAAAAAGTACTGAATTCCTAAACATGATAGTCTGGACTTGCTCAAACCAAATATTTAGATTGGATCTTTTTTCAAAAGTCATTCTGAATTGTTCCTGGAATATGCTGTGTTTTCTCCCACCTCAGGGTCTTTGCACATGTTATCCCCACTGTCTAGGACATTTCCCTCCTCGGCTCTTTGTGACCTAGACTGTGGCTCAACTTCAATTCTCTATTAGAAATCAAGGGCTCCATGGGCACCTGGGTGGCTCAATGGTTGAGTGTCTGCCTTCAGCTCAGGGCATGATCCCAGGATACTGGGATCAAGTCCTGCATTGTGCTCCCCACAGGGAGCCTGCTTTTCCCTCTGCCTATGTCTATCTCTGACTCTCTCTCTCTCTGTCTCTCATGAATAAATAAATAAAATCTTAAAAAAAAAAAAAAAGAAGGAGAAATCAAGGGCTCCAGAAAGATTTCCCTGTGTCCTCAGGCCTGAGTAGTGTTCCTCCCGTAGGCCCTCAGAGAGCTCTGTGCTTTCCTGGGCACAGCTTTTGTCAAATTGTATTTACTTTCCTATATCTCTCTGTGCAGGCAGGGATATATCTGCTTTGGTCACCATTATCTCTGCAGTGCTGGCATATTGCCATATCACATTCTCAATATTTGTTGAATGAATGAATAAGAGAAGCATTCATTCTTTTTACTTGGGCTTTACAAAGATTTTACCTTTCACAAGAAAGCTGCAATTTGTTACAAACATAGATCCATACAGTATTTAATTTTTTTCTTTACAAAGCAGGCTCTTCAGGGCAGGTGGGTGGTTCAGTTGGTTAAGCGTCTATCTTTGGCTTGGGTCATGATCCCAGGTCTTGGGATGGAGCCCTGCTCAGTGAGCAGCCTGCTTCTCCCTCTCCTTTTGTTGCTCCCCCTGCTCTCACTCTCTCAAATAAATAAATCAAATCTAAAATGAAATAAAAAGCAGGCTGTTCTTGAACAGAAAAGGCATTAGACAGAAACTAAAGAAACTTGAAAAAAAGACTGTACTGGATTTCAGTTAATAAAAAAAAAAAAAGGCAGACTGTGCTAAGTGCTTACCGTGTAGAGAGATGAAAAATTGAGATATAAAATTCACCCTTTTAAAGTGTGTAATTCAGGAACGCCTGGGTGGCTCAGCAGTTTAGCGCCTGCCTTTGGCCCAGGGCGTGATAGGGCTTCCTGCATGGAGCCTGCTTGTCCCTCTGCCTGTGTCTCTGCCTCTCTGTCTCTGTCTCTGTCTCTGTGTCTCTCATGAATAAATAAATAAAATCTTTTTTTAAAAAAATGAAGTGTGTAATTCAGTGCTAGTGTTTTCATAAAATTGGGCAGCCATTACCACTATTCAATTCATCATTGATAAACATCTAGGGTGTTTTTATTTTGTGGATCTAATGAATGATGTTGCTATGAATGTTAGTGCATTAGCTTTTGTGTGCACCTATGTTTTTAATCCTCAGAGCTATATACCTAGGAGTGAAATTGCTGGGTCATGTGGTGACTCTTCATGTAACTATTTGAAGAACTGCCAAACTCATTTCCCAAGTGGCTGCACCATTTTACATTCCCACCAGTAATGCATGAGGGTTCTGATTTCTCCACATTCTAGTGAAGATCCATTTGAGTAAATTTATTTTAGGCAAACAGAATGCTGATATGCAGGAATAGGAATGATAAACCTTCTACCCATGTGTTTTAAGTGTATGAATCAAATGGTCGGTGATAACCTCACCCATCTGCCATTTGACATCTAAGAGCTCATAAGGACAAGGCAAAAGAAAAGAAAATGACTAACTTAGGAACGAATGATTGAGATAACCAAAGTTGTCTGCTTTAAAAAAAAAAAAAAAGCATACATATTGTGTGAAGAGCCTGGAGTAAATTTCAACTTGAAAGCTACACAGCAGTGGCCTCTGGTGAGCCTCAGCATTCCCCTGCTGGGGTTCAGACGGGTCCAGGCCTGTCTGGTAGACTGAGCTGCCAGAAGCTGATTTGTGAGAGGGACCAATGAACTCAGGAGAGAGAATTCATTTAAGGGAAGAGAGACTCAAACAGAAAAGCTTATTAAATCTTCTGGTGGGAGCACAGCTCCGAATACACAGTATTCCCCAAACTCTAGTCTTGCCTCCACATACCCAGAACTGAGTCCCAGGAGACAAAGTCCTGTGCATAAAACCTGAAAGCACTGCTTCTGTGCTTCGCATATTTGTGTCCTCCATCCCTGCCTGCTCCCCCTCTCCCCCGCCACTCCAAATCCCAGTGCCCAACGTGATGGTATTAGGAGGTGAGGCCTTTGGAAGGTGCTTATGTTGTGAGGGTAGAGCCCTCTTAAATGGGATTAGAGCTATTATAAAAGAAACCCCACGGAGTTCCCTAGCCCCTTCTGTCACGTGAGGACACAGAGGGAAGGCAGCAGCCTAACCACCCACCTGAGGCCCTTTACTAGAACCCAACCATGATATGATCTTGGACTTCCAGCCTGTGGTATTTCTGCTGTAACAGCCCGAATAGACTAAGACAATTGCTCTCCATAAAAGCTCGAAGGCAATGAATGAAAGGCAGTACTGCCTCAGTCGATATGCTACACAAAAGGGAGAGAGAACTCATGACCTCCAGAATATTCATATCCATATTGATACAGAGCAGCCCTGTGTCTCAGGGCTGGTGAAGGTGGCCATGGGCCTATAGAGGGTGGCTGACTGGTGATACTGGAGGCCACCATGAGACAACTTCACAAAATTGTATGGATAGTGAAGACAGGAGCGGTCAACATCATCGAAGAGGGGCAGGGCGGGGATCCCTGGGTGGCGCAGCGGTTTGGCGCCTGCCTTTGGCCCAGGGCGCGATCCTGGAGACCCGGGATCGAATCCCATGTCGGGCTACCGGTGCATGGAGCCTGCTTCTCCCTCTGCCTATGTCTCTGCCTCTCTCTCTCTCTCTCTGTGACTATCATAAATTAAAAAAAAAAAATTAAAAAAAAAAAAAAAAAAAAAAAAAAAAAAAAAAAGAAGAGGGGCAGGGCAGAAGAAAATGGTGGTGGTAGCTCTTGAACTTTCTGGTGAGCCCAGGTAATATGCTCTCTGGTGATTCCCAGAGGGGGCACTGATGGGGATAGAGGTGAGGAAAGATCAGGACATGTGCGGGTCATTGCTATCTGTCTGTTAAAAGTGTATAGCATCTTGGCTGCTGTGGCCTAGGAAAATATGGTCTAACTACTAATAAAACAAAATTAAAAAATAACTAGGTAGCTCAGAATTGAGCCAAACAGTTTTGAAACGAATGACTAAAAACACATTGTTCTTTTGGGATGACTGGTAGTTGTGTAAAATATATTTTTTTCCACTTCAGAAGTCTTTGCTATTGTGATAACTGATGTAATATTCGTGTTTAATGGCCTTTCCTGTTATAGGTTACTGTGTTGTTGTCACATTTGGGAACTTTCCATTGCTTCAGAGATGAACTTTCTCACAGTTTTCTATTCCATGACATTTGAGTTATAGATGAAAACGTAATTAGTGGTCCGTGGCAGGAAAAGTAAGCCGCTGATATAATATGTAACGTTCAAAAAAATGAAACAAGCTCAACTTGATCCAAGATGTTGATTTAACATAAAGCCAGCACAATGGGGGAGGTGGGTTGGGGGTGGGGTGATGAGGTGATGGGCACTGAGGGGGGCACTTGATGGGATGAGCACTAGGTGCTATACTATATGTTGGTAAATCGAACTCCAATAAAACACACACACACACGCACATACACACACACGCACATACACAGCCAGCACAATAGAACCTGTGAGGACAGCAGACCCTGGCATTCTCTCATCTCATGAGGGAACTGAAGATCCACATATACCACCGGTTTAACTTCATGGACATGAAACCATGTGATCACACCTCCATTTTTCTAGTAGGATGAAACACCTCAAGTTCAGGCCAAAGCCCTTTTTTGAAGATATCATAAATTATCATTAGATTCTTTTTCCATCAAAGAATACTTTCCAGGCTTCTAAGAAAGAAATAGAACAGATCTCACCTGTTCTTGGTTTGCAGTGAAGCCTGAAAACAGCTCAGGGACTGGTAGGGAGGTGTTTGTAAAACACCTGAAGGGCGTCTGGGTGGCTCAGTTGGTTACAAGTTCGGTTTTTCATTTCAGCTCAGCTCATCATCTCTACATGGTGAGCTAAGCCCTTGCCCAGCATCCTGCTCTGAGTAGTCGGATTGAGATTCTCTCACTCGCCCCTCCCCCACCTCATGCCTGCACTCTCTCCCTCCTTCTCAAAATAAATAAATAAAATATTTTTTAAAAAGACACCCTATACCATCTTCCCGTTGTGTGTGGAAAACACACGGATCAAAGCAATGGTTTTCAAACCGTGGATTCAGTGGGGCACTATCTGAAATTATCCTGGGCGACAGCGGAGGAGCCACCTAGATGCAGAGCCCTCACAAAAAATCAGACTGAGTTTTGATTCCTTTTGTATGTTGGCTCTTGTCTAATATTTGTATTTGAACATAGCGATTTGCTGCTCAAAGAAGGAGGAGAAAAGAAGGGGCACCTGGGTGGCTCAGTGGTTGACCATCTGCCTTTAGCTCAGGTCATGATCCCAGCATCCTGGGATCGAGTCCTACATGGGGCTCCCTGTGTGGAGCCTGCTTCTCCCTCTACCTATGTCTCTGCCTCTCTCTCTGTGTCTCTCGTGAATAAATAAATAAAATATTTTTTTAAAAAAAGGAGAAAAGAGAAAGACCATGAGAAAGTGAAAGAAAGGAGATTGAGAATGAAAACCACTGGGGTTTGCTTAACTTCACTTCTGCAAATGTTATGGTTTCTCAGGAGGAGCCTTCACTTGGCTGAATCCTGCGTGTTAATCACAGTTGTAGCGAACTCTGTTGCTGTTTTCCTTACTCACACCGGGAATTCATCTACTCCTGGCTCCCAACAGATGGTCTTGGCAGGGCTTGTCATAGCTGCTTTGTCACTGAGCTGCATGGTGGAAATGGCAGAGCCCTTGGCTGGGTCTGTCCCACCAACCCCTGGCTGACCTCTCCCGCTGTACATCTCACATACAGGGGAAGAAAACTCAGGAGCCTTGGACAGGAGATGGCTGAAATGCTTGTCCTGTCCAGAATTTGCTCAGGACAGCTGAGATTAAAAGAGAATCAGGAAGGAGAGGTCAGCCATTCCTTTAAGGGCCATAAAACTTATGGAAATGCCAAAAATGACAAAGCCGGAGGGAGAGCTTGAATGTTTGGCCCCCTTAGCACTTAGCTCCCTGACCTTTGGAAACAGCATGTCAAGCAACGTGGACACTACTGAGTCCAAAACCAGCTTTGATATTTGCTGGGGTTTTGTTTTGTTTTCTTTTTGTTTTGCAGCTTTATATTTAGGCATTTTAAGACACCGTAGAGAGTCTTCTAATGTTTTCCATACATCATAATGGCATAAAACCAGGGGAGGGGCAGGGACAGCCAGAAAGAATTACAAATAGAGAATAGAAGAAAAATATGGGGAAAAGGGGAAATTTGGGTGATATCTGTGAGTATAATCAGTAACTTAATCTGTCAGTGCAAAGTTTACCCAGTTAAAAGCAAAGAGAACCAGTTAGGTCCCTGCCTCCTGAGAGCCCCTGCCCCCACCTCGGGCGAGCTTTTGGGCTCCTTGGGCAACAGGCAGACGTGTCAGTTCCTGCTGGCTTCAATCCTGTCTGGCCCCTGGAAAAACGGCCAAGCACTTGATCATTCAGCATTTCCCAGTCCTAAGCCTCCGAAGGCCACACGTGGCATTATTGGGAATTCTTTGTTTGTTAGTAGGCCTGGAATTTGCCTGCTGCACCCACATCTGGTCCCCAGATGGTGGGGCTGACCCAAGGCTTCCAGGTGTTCACTAACTAAGTTGCAGGTTCCTTGCGCTTGTGGCCAGTTCGCCCAGACTTGTATTTTGCCTGTTTTCTCCCTGGGACTAGAATCTGATCCAGAAGCAGTCAGGAGTTGCCATGCCTGTCCTGGCTCCTGCCAGTCGGCTCATCTGTCTTCTCCCATCTTATGGTCCATTCACCCCACACCAGGCTACACTTGTTACTTTGAAAAATTTCAACCCTACAGCAAAGCTGAGAAAACAGTACAACAAAAAGCCATATACCTTTCACTCAGATTTACTAATTGTTAGCAGGTTACATTTGTTTTTCTTACTTGCTCTTTCTACACATACACATCCATACACACATGCATGCACACATGTACATACTCCCATAATTGTCCCAATAATGTCTTTGTGACTATATTTTTTTCAATTCAGGATCTAATCAAGGATCATGCATTACATTTAGCTGTCTTTGATCTAAAACAGCTCACTCGCATTTAAAAAAATCTTTCTTGCCGTCAGTATTATTGAAGAGTCCAGGATTACTGTTTTGTAGAATGTCTAGTTTGGATGTCTCATTATCTCCTCCAGATTAGATGCAGTGGGACCACAAGGATGGTTTATTTTTCCCTTCCCTTGCACTGCTACACATAGAGCATTTTTGACAGGAATACCCTATAGGTATGACTGCTTCTTAGGTATGGGCAGTGCCTTACCTTAGCTTTTCCTGCACATCACTGCACAGTGACCATCTCCCCCCACCCCCAACAGAAGGCAGAGCAGCAAGGGGGGCCAAGAAGATTGTGCTGGGCAGACCTGGGCTCCCAAGTCAGACTAGCATGATTCAGAAGGGAAACAGTTAGATGTTCCCCATTTGGGTCCCATTTTCAGTTGTCACAGATGAACTCTCAGACACACTAGGATCTTAGAACTCTGTCATGGTCTAGTGGTGGTCAGGCTGAGAGTAGGCCCAAGAGGAAACAAATGGGGAAGAGATTCTACAGAAGATACATCTGCAGGGCTCTGGAGGCCCAAAGGTTCGGGTATATAACCTTTGGTATGGGGACAGAGCTTCTGGACTCAAGCAGAGTCCAGGCAGGCAAAGGGATTGTCATGCTGGGCTTCAGACAGAGACAGGAAGGACCAAGAGTAGTTGAGACTAGATGTCTGGTTGAGTAGAGCAACTTGGCAGCTATCCATTCTCTGCATTAGCAAGGAAGCCAAGTTCCCCCTTGGAAAGGAAGCATGGGTGCTCTAAGTTTAAAAAGTCAAAGTCAAAACCCAAATCCAGAACCCTCAGCAGCTGGAAGAGAGCTTGAACTAGGAATTCCTCCAGGGCAGGAAGCCTTTCCTACTCTTTTAACAGAGCACAATGCTTGGTGGATGAGAGGCACCTAATTCCTGCTGTTGAGTGAATCAATGGATGCTAAATAAATAAATGGATATTACTTCTAAGGAAGCAGGGTCAGATTTAGTTCTCAAAAGTTCAATTTAATTGGGAGGATCTAAGAGTCAATACCTAAGGGTATAGATGGGAGGATAGCAGATCAGAGCATTTTGGGATACCTAAATCAAGGATAATCCAGTTGGAAAGTGTGATTGAAGCACATTAAGTTGTTGAATGTATTATAATTTGTCCTCAATCCACCTAACTCCAGACTTTGCTTTTAGGATGACCTCATTGGTGTCCTAGTTTTCTGCATGCAGAGATCCCTTGTCCAGTCCCTACATAGCCAGAAACGTGCCTGCCCCATCAGGGACATGTTCTGCCTCCACGAAGCTGGGAATGGGGCCACCAGGATGATTATTTTTCCTCCCTTGCCCTGCCGCATGTGGTTGAAACTGAAGGTACAATGTGGGCACATACACTCATATAATATCCAGCCGTAGAGTGACATCCAAAGCTCACTCTCTAATATCATAAAAGCTGGGAAGAAATTCCAGAAATAGGAATGGAGAAATCCCATGGAAAAAAAGCCCAGGAAGCTCCTAATAAAACACAGCTTCAACATAAGGTTTTGGCACTTTCTTAAGACACGCAGGAGAGCGAGGGGTCAATGATAGAGCATTCAGCATCTGGAGTGCTAGAAGCTTCCAGCAAGATCTGTTAGACTGATAAAGAGGTTTTGGAAGATCTCTTACTGGATGTAGGCACTATACAGGGGTAAAAAAAGCCTTGTCAGGTGATTTGGAAGAAAAGTATTTTTAAGTTGAGAGGAGTGCAATTGTATTACCATCCCCACATTTAGAGATGAATAAAAAAGGCACAAAGAAAGGAAGTGGGCTGTTCCTGGGCCTGCCATAACTACAGTCCAGCTCAGCTTCCTTATATAGGTTTCTTTTTACACACATGCTCTGAGTTTAAGTTTCTAAAACTGATGGTTTTTATTTGCAGGTTAGGCAAAACCTAATTTTTCTAAATACTCACTGAAGACAAAGCTGGCAAGACCCTAATTTGTGTTATGGCCACACCTAGTGTCCCCTCCATCCTCTCTTCCTGTCTGAGTCCCTTAAAGAAGGTGGGTGACCTCTTCATTTCTAGAAACATTCCCAACTTTCTTCTCTTTTCTTTTCTCTTCTCCTCTTCCCTTCGTCTTCCTTCTTTCCTCCCTTCCTTCCTTCCTTCCTTCCTTCCTTCCTTCCTTCCTTCCTTTTCTTTCTTTCTTGTTCTTCTTCTTTGTTTTTTTTTTTTTTTTTTTTTTGCCAACGTGTCAGTACAGCTGAGCCCTCCTGATCCCTGTTGGCTGCACAGATCCAGCTCCAGTTCTGTCCTTTTACTGGGGAACTGATGTCAGCCTGGCTGGATTATAGCCGGCAACCGTTCTGCTGCTAATGAATTGGCAGGGAGAACAAAACACTGCAGCTCTCCTGGAACTATTTTGTCATCTATAGTTGGAGCACAGAAGACCTTGGGTTTTGGAAAAGAACAAATGTCATTGAGTTTGCTTGTTTGCCTTAGGATGTCAGGACCCCCAGCTCACCACACCCTGAGTGTTGATCTGATTACAGAACTCATGCAACTGACAAAAGGTTAAAGAAAACTCCACCCTAGCACCATTTCCCCACTCATTTCCCGCCCTCCTGGCAATCTTGGGTCAGGAAAATTCTTATATTTATAGTCCTGTGAATGAGGTGCCAGGAGCAGCAGGGGGAAGGGCAGGAAGAGGGTGCAGGCTTGGCAGCTTCATAAGGGCTGAGTGAATCCTGGAAACCTGGGATTGAAAGAGCCCATAAGAGCATTAAGACCAATATTCTCCTCTAGAGAAACTGAAGACAGGGAGGCTGCTTGGTGTTATGGGTTGAATTGTGTCTCCCCAGAATTCACAACCAGGACCTTAGAATGTTATATTTGGAGAGAAGGTCTTTACTGAAATATAAAATGAGGTCATTGGAGTGGATCCTAATCCGATATGACTGGTGTCCTCATAAGGAGGAGAAATTTAGACCCAGAGACACATATCTCCCTGATGTACATTACCTGGGAGATAGAGAGAAGGGCATGTGAACAGGAAGACCGCCATTTACAGCCAAGGAGAGAGGCTGTGAAAAGATCCTTCCCCCATGGCCTCAGAAGGAAACAATCCTGCTGACACTTTGATTTCAGACCTCTAGCTTCCAGAACTATCAGACAATAAATTTCTGCTGTTTAAGCCAAACAGTGTGTGTTACTTTGTTACAGCAACCCTAGTAAACTATCATATCTGGCATCTTAGTTCTAGAATGGCCATGCCAGTTGGGTCTCCTGATACTCCTGCCCAAAGCTCCCTGGGTCACTTTGCCCCCTACACTGGACATATGCTATGAAAATAAAAGTACTCAAGAGAGACAGTTTGTCTAAGAATTTGAAAAGCAGTATCTCTGGTCTTCCATGGTGGGATCTGTGTCTTTCAAAAGAGGGAGAAAGATGCTCCCTATATACCCTCGTCCTATTCAGTTTTAAAAGCTGCCCCCTTTTAATTCATTTTCCCAGAGCCCATGGAAGTAGGCAGTCCCTTTTCATATAATTATCCTCATTATTTATTTATTTATTTATTTATTTTAAAAATTATCCTCATTTTTTAGTACTTGTCTCTTTAAAAAATTATCCACCTTTCTTTCCTTTTTTTTTTTTTTTGTAAAAACATCCTTAGCTTAACTAATCTCCTCTTATGTTCAAAGTTGTGTTCCTTATTTATCATTAATAACACCTTTGGTTTCTATCAATTTAAAGTTAAGAATGGGCTTGAGGGCAGCCCGGTTGGCTCAGCGGTTTAGCGCCACCTTCAGCCCAGGGCATGATCCTGGAGACCCAGGATGGAGCCCTACATCCGGCTCCCTGCATGGAGCCTGCTTCTCCCTCTACCTGTGTCCCTGCCCCTCTCTCTCTCATTCCGTGTCTCTCATGAATAAATAAATAAAACCTTAAAAAAAAAAAAAAGAATGGCTTTGAACTTCATTTTTATGCAGATAAGCCATGGCACTTTGTTATTGGAGGAAATTTTTTAAAGAATGGGATACGGATAATTTGTAATAACTTCTCCCAAAAGGGTGAAATTCTGACCTCAAAGGAGTTAAAACAATATCATCAACAACAAAAATAGCAAGTTCTGTTCTAGTGATGTACCTCTAAAGGGCGGATTAGGAAAGCGGGGATTGAATGAGAAGATGTGAAGGCTCTGTTGTCCCTTATGTCTAGGTGCTGGGAGAGAGGCAGGGATAGGAAAGCATTTAGAGTATCTGGGAACATCCCAGCGAAATCCTGGCAGACATGTGAAGAGTGCAATGAAAGCCACTGGAGGCATGAGGGATCAGCCAGTTGGCTCCAGAAAAACATTCTTCTTTTTTTTGTTGTTTTAATTGGGGACTTTTTTAAGTTTTTTTTTTTTTTTTTTTATTTATTTATGATAGTCACACACACAGAGAGAGAGAGACGCAGAGACATAGGCAGAGGGAGAAGCAGGCTCCATGCACTGGGAGCCCGACATGGGATTTGATCCCGGGTCTCCAGGATCGCGCCCTGGGCCAAAGGCAGGCGCCAAACCGCTGCGCCACCCAGGGATCCCCAGAAAAACATTGTGTGAGAAATCTGTCCCTCTGCTACCATCCCAAAATTCATCAGTTGGGCTGGCCTCTGATGTCAGGGACCAGCCCTGACACTGGCTTTACAATACAACTACTTTGTGTCAACTCTTGCATCACCAAAAAGGTATATCCATTTGGACTTATGATCAGTGGCTCCCAGAGTTTAGGATTTCATGAACCATGCCCTCCCCCCACTAAAAGGGGCAATGACAATGGTTGGCAGCTTTTAACTCTGCCAAATGAAAATATTATATAAAAATAGTATCATCTATCAACATTTCTTATAAATATGACTATTTTAACAATTTTTTATATTAAAAAGACAAAACAACAGTCTTTTCCTCAAACAACATTTGGCAATACTCAAGTGACATATTTTTTAATGATATATTTCTAATTTTTTTTCAAATGGAAAAATCACAGCATAATATTTTATTTATCATTGCTGTCTCTGGTACTGTTCCTGGTGCTTGAGCCCTGATGAGTTCTCAGAGCAAGCCCAGTATGCTCCCGGTTTGGCTGGACAGTAGGTATGATAGAGATTCCCTACCCCGAGATTCACCTTCTCCCTTTTGTAGTTCCCTGTTTCTATAAAAACAGATGTCCTTCCCAGAAGTCTTTGCATCTCTTTTCAGAGTGAAGAATTAAAATTTGTTATTACTTAATAGTAGCTCCTTAAAATGCTTTGTTAGTTAATATAATTTCTCAAAAGGATATGTCATACCCCTCTACAAAGGTGATGTCCCCTCCTGTCTTAGGTTGAGTTGTCCCAGAAGCAGATTCTGAGATAAGGATTGAAGTTCAAGTAGGTTATCTAGAAGAGGATCTTGCTAGGGGGAATGGGGATGGAAGAATAGGCAGCCCATAGAGAGGAAGCATGAGCCTATTACCAGTGGGGCAGCTGGGAGACCCCCAAGAAACTGCAGAGAATACCTATTGGAGTGTTGTACCACAATTCCCATCTGTTACCGGTTGAGTTCTACTCCTGTAGGCATTCCCCAGCACTTGCCACCAGCCCCGTGCATAAGCCACATGAGCTCTGATAGCCATAGTAAGACTCCAGGCAGAGCCACAAAAGCCACCTGCTTTTATGCTAACAAGGAGTGCTAGAGGATGTGGGTGGGCACCAAAGGCATCTCCTGAACCCCCTCTGCAACCTCTCAAGGCTTAATATGAAATCGTGCCACTGATCCTGCCCATCAATATAGAAAGTAGGAAGACGTATGACATACTTCAGCCACTAAAGGAAAAAGGAAGGGTCTTCTTCCTCAAAGAGCCACATCTTATTTTTCCATGGGTGGCCAGACCTCCTCAAATAATCTTTGTTTCACATTTGTGGGCAAGGCTGCTGATAGATGTCATGGTGATAGAATGCTTATACTTAAGACACAAATCTCCCACCACTACCACAGAACTTTTACCAACAATGACTCAGACCAGAGATGGTAAACTGACTCCAACAGCGCATCATCTGGTAGTGGCTGCCCAGAACACTCTACTGAGAATTCTGAAGCTTGGGAGAAACAGTGGGTTGAATTACAGTTATAGGATAGCTAGGTACCAATCCATAAGGGTGAAAAAAAAAAAAATCACTGGAAAACTTCAAAACTCCAAACCTAATGAAGTGGAGAAAATTGTATTTTCAAGATCCTTTCAGGAGCATACTATATGTGTATATATGGAATTGGAAGGAATATTTTTTAAGATCCTTGGAAGGTGGGGGATCTCTGGGTGTCTCAGCCGTTTAGCGCCTGCCTTTAGCCCAGGGTCTGATCCTAGAGTCCTGGGATTGAGTCCCACATCAGGCTCCCTGCATGGCGCCTGCTTCTCCCTCTGCCTGTGTCTCTGCCTCTCTCTCTCTGTCTCTCTCTCTCTGTCTCTGTCTCTCATGAATAAATAAGAGCTTAACAAAAAAAGATCCTTGGAGGGTGAGGGACACAGAAGGCAGCATGCTCTAGACACTTCTTGAGTATATTTGTTGGGTGGTGTTGCAGGGAGGGGGGTGCAGACAGTCTAGGTTCTTTTGTTGACATGGAAGGTAAAAAATCAGTGTAGGCAAAATGAAATTCATAGGTTAATGACTTTTTTTAAAGATTTTATTTATTTATTCATAGAGACACAGCTAGAGAGAGAGGCAGTGACACAGGCAGAGGGAGAAGCAGGCTCCATGCAGGGAGCCCGATATGGGACTCGATCCCCAGTCTCCAGGATCATGCCCTGGGCTGCAGGCGGCGCTAAACCGCTGCACCACCGGGTCTGTCCTGGTTAGTGATATTCTTAAATTGTCCTAAAGTCCCTAGTACTGGACCCTTAGAAAGTGATAAGCCTGTATAGTTAAATCCCCAGATCCATATGTGATGCAACTTTGCTGTAACAATACATGGTCCCTAAGTAGCCTTCAGAAGTTGCCGCAAGGGGCAGGTCCGATAGGCTGCAGGACTTTTATTTTGGTGAGGGGGATTCCATATGGCAGTTGCCTTTAGCTGCTACCCTTACTCTTCACATGCCTAGTGCTCTGCTCCTATTCTCCTATTAAATATTGACAAAATAAATAAGCTAGCCCCCAACCTCACGTAGTATGTGAAATCATAGATTAATGAGCTAAATGTAAAGACCAAAATTATTTTTTTTCTCCAGTCCAAAATTATTTTAAAAACTTCAATTAAAAGTTCAATAACATCCAATGTTGGCAAAGATGTGCAGGCAGGGTTACAATTTCGTAGAACTATTTCTATTAAAATTTGGACAAGCTGCCTGGGTGGTTCAGTCAGTTGAGTGTCCAAATCTTCTTGATTTACACTCAGGTCATAATCTCAGGGTTGTGAGATTGAGCCCTGTGTTGAGCCCTGTTTGGGCACAGAGTCTGCTTGTCTCTTTCTGCTCCTCCTCCAAGTGGTGTGCATGCTCTCTCTCTCTCTCTCTCAAATAAACAAATAAACAAACAAATAAATAAATAAAATCCTTAAAAGAATTCTTGACTTCATTTCTCATTATCTATCCTGTAAAAATACTCATGCATTGAGCTAAGATATCTTATTCACTGTAGCAGTATTTCTAGTAGTGAAAACTTGGAAATAAAATATTCTTCAGAGAAAAAATATTCCTCAAAGAAAAATTGCTAGATAAATTAAGGTACATCCTTGTAGACTGTTATACAGTTTCTAAAAAGAATAAATTTGTACATATTGACATGGAAATAGCTCGAAGACATATCACAGCACATTTGAATTTATTTTCTTCATCTGTAAAATGGAGGGATTAAACTTAAAAAATCTCAAAGATTCCTTCAAATTTCATTCTAAAAAAAGGAAATGTCATATAGCTCAAGAATTTTGTGATCTTATAAAAACGGAATTGTCCCTTTTGCATTTTTTTCCGTGGGAAAATCTGAAATTCACAAAACCCTCTCTACTTAACTCCCTCTCTACTTTTTCTCCTTTCTCAAAGTGATATCTACTTTATTTCTCAATCCAGAGGATCAAAACATCTTGGAACCTAAAAGTAAATAAGGAAACTGAAGGTAAATATGTCTAAATAACTTCACTAAGAAAAAAAAAAATCCCGAATGCACGGGTTTCAAAGACAATACACTGCAGAGCCCACAGTGAAATGAATCATTCTCTAAACCCTCTGTACAATAATGGTGATATCTATCAGCAACGACCTGCTCAGCAGCAAAAGGGCTCTGTTTGCATCTGGGAGGAGGGGCTTAAGAAGAGGCTCCTCCTAATGAACGACTGAGATGTCCTGGTTCTAATTAGAGGGGATACCAAATTTACATGAGTCAAAAAGCAATCTCCTAGGAACTGATGAAATGTAAAGGATTTCATTTTAAACAAATAGGAAAGATAACCTAAGGAAGCAGAAGTTTTGTTTCCATTTTGACTATATTTCCATAACCACTTGAGAACCCAGAGTTCCTTTGTTGCACAAGTAAAAAAATTTGCTTGGGCAAGTTTTCTGGGCCCTCAGCTTCCTCATATGGAAAACAGGTATGGAACTTTTGACTCATCTTTCAGGGTCACTTTTGAAGAAAGGTGAATATTAGAAAAGCTTTCTGGAAACAGAAGAGAACAAATCAATCACTGAGGGAAAACCAGGACATAGAGCATAACAATAAATTATCCACTGGCTACGACAGTCCTGGATCCAATATAGACAATCATTTTGGTTCTTATTTACAGCCCAAGGGCCTCTGAAGCTCATTAGAGTCTGGAATTACTTCATACAGAGGGTTGGAAATTTCAAAGGAAAATTTCAAAAAATTTTAAAGGAAACTTCCAAATATACTAGCTGCTGTGCTCTTCACTAAATGTTAACTGTACCATTTCCTCTTTAAAATCAGGCTGAATTTTGCGCCGGCAGAGCCAAATTCTGCCTCTATCTCTGGGCAACTCTTGCTGTCGTCAATGTAGCTCTCTGTGTAGACAGGAGAGGAGAATATGGCCCATTGTCCTACCAGATGCAAATTATGGTCCTGATTCAACAAAAAACATCTGTCCTCCACGCAGGGAAAATAAGAAGAGTC
This sequence comes from Canis aureus, assembly GCF_053574225.1. NCBI lineage: Eukaryota > Metazoa > Chordata > Mammalia > Carnivora > Canidae > Canis > Canis aureus. The sequence goes on from NC_135615.1 coordinate 43,693,039, forward strand.
TTTGAAGCCAGACTGGTCTTTTGTGACATGGCTTTCTGGCTCTCACAGAAATTCACGTTGTGGCTTGTGATTAGCAAGAGAAAGAGAGTGAGAGAGAGAAAAGAATTCTGAAACTGACCGATTTATAAATATTCTCAGTTTTGAGGCCCATGCTAATGATAAAATCTCTATTAAAGTTCACCCAGAGAGAATAAACTGATAGTATTTTGAAATAGAAAATATTTTGGCATCTGCCTTTGGCTCAGGTCGTGATCCCAGGGTTCTGGGATTGAGTCCCAGGAGAAGCCCGATGTGGGACTCCATCCCAAGACTCCAGGATCACAGCCTGACCCAAAGGCAGAGACTCAACCACTGAGCCACCTAGGTGCCCCCCAGAAAAAGACTTTAAAGAAGAAATTTTTACTTGTATTACATGACACAGTTGATTCTCTTTGGACCTTTGGGAAAACAAAACCCAATAAAAAGCTATAATACAAAAAAAAAAAAAAAGCTATAATACAACTGATTTTATTATTATCTATAGTTACTGATGATTGTTTCACTGAAGGTATGGGTGACTAAAATAAAGGGTTGGTGGATTACATGTAGATCATACCCTTCAAATAATAAAATATATTTTATCTCTACCTATGTGTATTAGAGTATCTTCTTGAGATTATTTATTTTTAAAGATTTTATTTATTTGAGAGAGTGAGAGAGCACCAACAGGGGGAGGGGCATCGGGAGAGGGAGCTGGCTCCCCAATGAGCAGGGAGTCCCATGAGGGGCTCAATCCCAGGACCCTGGGATTATAACCAGTGGGAAGATACTCAACCAATTGGCCATCCAGGTGCCTCAGATTTATTTGTTTATTTATTTGAGAGAGAAAGAGAGAGAGAGAAAGCACACACACGTTTGCATGTGGGAGCAGGGGGAGGGGCAGAGAGAGAAAGAGAAAGAGAGAGAGAGAGAGGAGAGAGATTGAGACGATCTCAAGCATACTACCTGCTGGTCACAGAGCCTGAAGTGGGGCTCTAGGAGAGGCTCCATCCAAGGACAGTGAGATCACAAGATGAACTGAAATCAAGAGTCCGAGGCTTAACCAACTGAGCCACCCAGGTGCACCTAATAAAATATCTTAATATTAACCTATTAGAGGGGTGCCCGGGCGGCTTGGTCGGTGAAGCATGTGATTCTTGATCTTGGGATTTTGAGTCAAAGCTGCATGTCAAATGTAGGAATTACTTAAAAATAAAATCTTCAAAAAATATTACTTTATTCGAGATTTCAGTTTTTTGTGCTCTCATCCCCCTCCCATCATCCGGTGGAAGAGAGCTATGAGTAATAATAGGCAATTTCCACATAGCTGAGGAGTGCCAGGGAAGGTAGTTTGGCTGCTCTGGGTGCAGTACTGAGCCGAGTAAAGTAGGTCAGGGTTGAGAACCACTGGAACCCCTCCAAACCTTAACATTTTTTCTCAGAGAATCCCCTTGAGTGAACTTGATAAACTAAAATGATTTCTGCAGCAGGCTAAATCTGATTAACCATGAAGCATTAATCATACTCTGGCTATCAGGCAAAAAGTCATGAGAAACAAAAGGCATCAAGAGAGTCTATAAAAAGGACCTAGAAAAACAACAAAATACACCTTGGCCAGGATTTCAAATCAGGATTCAGAGTAGCAAGATATCTGAGATGATTTACACTTGCATAATAAACAATTAAAGGAAACCTCCAAATGACCAGTAAATGTGCAGAAGAGAACAATCACTTGTAATCACAGAGGCTCTGAGTGTCCCATGGGATGTCGCCTAAACTTGACCTGATGCTGCCTTTTGGGATCATCTGAGGCCTAGGAGGTGCTGAGCCCAATGGGCAGGGGTTAGAATTGCTTTGTGAGGGCTCTGCTTCCTGCAGAGGATCTGTGAGAAAGGATCCATTCATGTACCTCACTCTGAGTCCCAGGGGTGCTTTAGTCTGTGTAAGCTGTCTCAGTAGGGACTCATCCCTCAGGGTTTCAGAGATGCTATCCGCTGATTCTGCCATTATATGACGTACTATTTCCCTCATTTGGCACATCCAGCAGGACCCTCGGATATTCATAGCTTCAGGGAATTCCTGGAAAAGTCCCAGAAAAAGGCGAAATGATTTGCTACCCGCTGCAGTGGTTTGTAAGCTGGTGAGTGTCACAGTTAACTTGCTTAGGCCACAGTCTGCAGATATTTGGTTAATCACATCTGGACACTGTTGTGAGGGAATTTTTTTTTTTTTAAAGATTTTATTTATTTATTCATGATAGGCACACAGAGAGAGGCAGAGACAGAAGCAGGCTCCATGCAGGGAGCCCGATGTGGGACTCGATCCCGGGACTTTAGCATCATGCCTGGACCGAAGGCAGGTGCCAAACCGCTGAGCCACCCAGGGATCCCCTGTGAGGGAATTTTTTGATGAGATTAACATCTTTGAGTATCAGGCAGATCACCCTCCATAATGTGGGTGGGCCTCACCCAATAACTTGAAGACCTCAAGAAAAAGATTGACACCCCTTGTGGAAGAGGGAATTCTGCTATCACATTGCCTTTATTTATTTTATTTATTTTTTTAAAGATTTTATTTATTCACTCACGAGAGACACACACAGAGAGAGAGAGAGAGAGAGAGAGAGGCAGAGACGCAGACACAGGCAGAGGGACAAGCAGGCTCCACGCAGGGAGCCCGACGTGGGACTCGATCCCGGGTCCCCAGGATCACGCCCCCAGCCACAGATGGTGCCAAACCGCTGAGCCACCTGGGCTGCCCTCATGTTGCCTTTAGACCCTGATGCTGCAATATCCAGCCTGCTAAACTTCCCTGCAGATGGTAGTCCTGCTGGCCTCTACAATCAGGAGTCAATTCTTTAAAATAAATACCACCTCTCTCCTCCATTCTCTCTCTCTCTCTCTCTTTTTTTTAAAGATTTTATTTATTTATTCATGAGAGACACATAGAGGCAGAGACATAGGCAGAGAGAGAAGCAGGCTCCATGTAGGAAGCCTGATGTGGGACTCGATCCCAGGACCCCAGGATCATGACCTGAGCTGAAGGCAGACGCTCAACCTCTGAACCACCCAGGCATCTCTCTTCCATTCTCTTCTATTGGTTCTATTTCTCTGGAGAACCCTGACTGCTACAATGGGTAAGAGCTCAAATAACCCTACTTTGGGATTAGACTGAGGCAAGAACTGGGGAGTAGGGTATCTCCATTCCTTTTTATTTCTATTCAGGTTATACAATCACACTTTTGCCAAAAAAAAAAAAAAATTAATAGTCCTGATTTGGGTGACATAGTTAAATACACCAATACTTTGTGTTTCTGTGATACCCAGATATTTTACCACCCAAATTTACTTGAAAACCCCTGATCTGGGCAGCCCGGGTGGCTCAGCGGTTTAGCACTGCCTTCAGCCCAGGGTGTGATCCTGGAGACCCGGGATCAAGTCCCATGTCAGGTTCCCAGCGTGGAGCCTGCTTCTCCCTTCTCCCTTCCCCTCTGCCTCTGTCTCTGCCTCTCTCTCTCTCTGTCTCTCTCTGTGCCTCTCATGAATAAATAAAATCTTAAAAAAATATCTTTAAAGTAAAAAAAAATCCTTAAAAAAAGAAACCCCTGATCTGATTGCACAAGACAAGGTTGCTTTTCTCAACCCACTGCCATGCTTCTCTTCTCAAGCAGGCGTCTGCCCCAATCCGTTAATTATTTTCAGAAATGTAATCCTAAAACTAGGCATTTATGTATCACAGTTTAATAAAGTGTTTTCAAATACAGTATTCTAAATTCTTCTAAATAACTATATGAGTTAGGTAACAGAAATACTATTATAACCACTCCTATTTTGGAAAAGAGAAAACTGAGGATGAATCTAACTTCTGCATATCATACAGTTAATCTGCTCAGTGAGTCTAGGATAAAGCCAGGATTAGAAACCAGTTCTTCTATGCCTCACCTAGTACTTTTTCTTACCGCCCAAATATATATCTGGCCGGGTAAGCAAACTCTCTGCCAAAATAGAGTGCCAATTTAGCACCCTAACAAGGAAATTTATTGTCTGTGCTGTCACTAGTTTTTGACAAGGAGATGAGAAGAAAGGGAGGTTGGAGCACTGGGAATTAGGCCCAGCTAGTACTAGGGATGGCTGAGGGCTGGAAGTTCAGGGAGCAACTGATGAGATATCCCTATTTTTTTACAGAATGAATTCCAAGTCTATCAAAGGGCCCAGGGTTTTTTGTTTATTTTAATTCGTCCTTTCTCCTTTTTCCACTTGTCAAAATAAGTCTAACTCAAATAGACCCTACTCTGGGAAGCAATTCCTAATCACTCAGTCAAAAAAAAATTTTTTTAAAAATTTTTTCACTCAGTCAAAATTAATCACTATTTCTCCTGTGTACTCATTCACATCTTCTATTAAAGGACTACTCATATATTAAGCACGGATCTATCTCCCTAACCAGACTATGAGAGCATTAAGGGCAAGGACTGGGTCTTTTTCCATGCACTCATCCCTAGACATTTATTGCAAGCACCTCTTCTGTTGCAGACAGTGTGCTAAAAACCCAGTGGAGATAAAGTTCTTCATGCTGCTGGGGAAGCATACAAAAAGTATTAATTACAATACAGTGTGACAAACGCTATAATAAAATCATGTATGAAGTGCGGGAGCAAAGAGAAAAGGAGGCACCTAAACTATCTGGGAGAGAGTTAGGAGGGCTGATTTTCAAGTAATGCATTGAAAGATAAAAGCTTGTTGCCTGTACAAAGGAAAAAGGAATAGCAGTTTTGTATGAACTGGTGTGAGGTGAAGTTAGAAAGGAATGAAGATTTTAATTAGAAGAGCCTTAGGTACTAAGGTTGGTCCTTCTTAACCTGCCAACCAGAGTTGTTTCAAAGAGTTTTACAACACAGACTGAATAAATAAGCTGAAATATATGTGTGTATGTGTATACTTGTTTACAGTTTTGTGATATTATAATGATATATTCAAAGCTAAGCAAGTGGTATAGAAGTTATGGCAGCATTTTGCCATTATTTTTATCAATCAATAAACACTGAAAGGTTTATTGGTGTGAGGGTCTGATGGATTTTTATTACTACGAAAAGGGATCCTTAAAATTAGTTTAAGTGATGAGAAGTTGGTGAAAGGTTTTTTTTTAAGAAACCTTTATTGCTGTCTTCATAAAACATGGTATGTTTTACTTGAACACTTTAGAAGATACAGATAAACAAAAGGCAATAAAAAATATCCAATAGTCCTAGCACATAGAGGTAACTGATGTTTATATTTTATATAAATCCTAGCCCTTTATATGTGTATGGATGTATATTTATATATGTGTTTTTAATTCTATAGTTAATTGTAATCTCCCTTCACTCATAGAGACATTGTTTTTTAAGATTTTATTTATTTATTCAGGGAGAGAGACAGAGAGAGAGAGGCAGAGACACAGGGAGGCAGAGGGAGAAGCAGGCATCATACAGAGAGCCCAACGTGGGACTCGATCCAGGGTATCCAGGATCACGCCCTGGGCTGCAGGCGGCGCTAAACCGCTGCGCCACCAGGGCTGCCCCATAGAGACATTTTTTGATGTTACATTTATACCTCTGCATCACTTAAATAGCCACACAGTATTCTGTTAGATGGCTATTCCATAACTTACCTCCTATCACTAGACATTAAAGTTGTTTCTAACTTTTTCACCACAAAGAATAGGAAGATGAACATCTCTGTGTGTGTATGTCAACACTTGTCCAATTATTTCATTAGAGTATGCTCCTGGAAATGAGTCAAAGGCTCACTTTGAAGCTTTGGTGCCTATTGCCAAATAACTTATAGGAAGTCTGTGCCCACTCTTATAACTACTACATATGTTTGAGTGTCCATTTTCTACACCTTTGTCAGGGTACTAATATTATTATTATTTTAATATTTGTCAAGTAGAAAGCATTTACAATTTCTTTTCTTTTTTTTTTTTTTTTGCTAGTAAAGTTGAACTTTTTTCTTTAACAGCTTTGAGGGATAATTTATATACTATAAGATTCAACCAATGTAAGGGTACAATCCAATGATTTTGAAATTATTTAGTGGTATAACTACTACCACAATCCACTTTTGGAACATTTCTGTTGAGTAAGGGACAGGTAAGGCAAGGTAGGGAGAGACAGGTAGCAGACAACATGACTCGAGGTCATACAGGGGGCTATGTAACCCGGCTCACAGAAATTCCAGATGTGGAGAAATGTTACAGACAAGATATTAACTAGAGAGAAGGGAACATAACAAATCTACCTTGTTTGTTCTAAATATAGATGAGATATTTTCATAATATTTACAAATCCACCTTGTCTTAAATGTTATAGCAAGGTATTTACCAAGTTCTCTGGTCAGTTCTATATAATAAGACCCAACATAAAAGCCCTCAGTGGCAACTGGTTGGAGACCTCTTTTACCCTAGAGAGCTTTCCTTTGGGTTCTCACCTACCCTTAATAAACTTTCACCTCACTTAATCCTTTTGTCTGCGAGATTCATTCTTCAACTCTGTGGAGACAAGAACTCTGCAACCATACAACACTGTCATCCTAGGAAGGTCCTGTTTAATGTTGAATCCCTATTCCTACACACGGTTCCAGACAGTCATTGGTTTGCTTTCTGTTCCTCTAAATTTGCCTTTCTAGACATTTCATATACATGGAACCATACAATATGTTGTGTTTTGCACCTAGCTTCTTTCACTTACATTATGTTTTTGAGGTTATCCATTAGTTTGACCCTGAACTTTTTTTCTCTTCGTGTTAATTTACAGTTTTTCCTCTGAGAACTGTCTGCTACAAAGGTCCTGGACTTTTTCCTATCGGGGCACCGAATGATTGTAGGAGCTAAGAATGTAATCAATATCATAGTAAATACAAGATTCTGGTAGCACTGGGGAGGATGACTCTGTCTTTCCAAATCTAGAACAATCAGTAAAAGTTTACTGCACGGAATTAGGCTTTATCTACATATAATAAAAGATGATGATATGGTACCAAGGAGTAATTTATTTGAATCATTTTAGTTTCCTTGAGTATCATAAATTTCTAATTTATTTTCTAAAAAAAAAAGTTCAAGTAAAAAGATTTTATTTTAGGAGATCCCTGGGTGGCTCAGCAGTTTAGCGCCTGCCTTTGGCCCAGGGTGCAATCCTGGAGTCCTGGGATCGAGTCCCATGTCAGGCTCCCGGCATGGAGCCTGCTTCTCCCTCCTCCTGTGTCTCTGCCTCTTTCTTTCTCTCTCTCTCATAAATAAATAAATCTTAAAAAAAAAAAAAAGATTTTACTTTAGTAGAAATAGATCCTTTTTGGAATAAAGCAGAGTAAATAAATGTTGTTCTGGATAGCGTGTTTTCTTATATCAAGAGCTCTTAAAAAGCTCCTCATCCCTAAGGTTTGTTAAATAGCCATTGGACAATTAAATAGTATTCTTTGTACTTTTTATCTCTGTAAAAATTAGAAGCAACAACAACGACAACAAAAAAACACTGAAGATCTACCCAAATAAAAACTCTAATCTAAAAAATAAAAAAGTCCTATTTTGATCCCAAGTAAACCATTAATGCATATGTACTCCATGCTACTTTGCTAAATCCTGTTTGACACTTCCAGAAATAGAAGCTCAGACTTGGTAAAAGAATTCTCAAAGATAGCTAAGAAACTGTTTGACATATTGGAGGGCACAAAACTTTTCTTCATTATACCTCCTTCAGCCTCTTAATTGCCCCATCCTTGGAATAGTTTGTAGATGGTTTAAAGTTCAAGCAGCTAAAGTCCTGGCTCCTCCTTTGCATGGCTGCCTTCCTAATTTTGCATGTACTTCCTTAAGAGGGAACTCCAAATAATATAAACTTCCCGCCCCTCAAAACCTGGGTCTGCCCCTATAATAAAAGCTCTCTCACCTGTTCCAAGGGTTGTTTGTAGGTTGCTCTTCCTGGGTTGAGTGTAGATTCATTTCTGCAAGCCTTCTTTTCCATTATTTTTCCTAGACATCCTTTTAGAATATATGTTATGCAGTTAGTAAAGTGAGGATAGAAATGACTTACCTAGAATCCCATCACCTCAGCAAGTCACCCATGTTCATTCTCCTGTGGCCCTTTGCAGTTTTTGTCCACATGTCTATCTAATTTTGTGATTACCCAGGGATTTTGAAACATTTTACCTTGGGATGTCTGGGTGGCTCAATGGTTGAGCGTCTGCCTTCGAATTTGAGGCCCACATCGGGCTCCCTGCAAAGAGCCTGCTTCTCTCTCTGCCTGTGTCTTTGCCTCTGTTTCTCATGAATAAATAAAATCTTTAAAAAAAAACAACTTTGTCTTTAAAAAAAAAAGGTTTTATCTTGATAATCATGCAACATAGAGTTGCATATTTTTTTTTAAGAAGATTTTATGTCAGAGAGAGAGAGAATAAATAGGGAGAGGGGCCGGCAGAGAGAGAGGGAGAAGCAGACTCCGGGATGAGCAGAGAGCCCGATGCAGGGCTCAATTCCAGGACCCTGGGATCACAATCTGAGCCTTAGGCAGACACTTAGGCAACTAAGCCACCCAGGGGCCCCATAAAGTTGCATTTATTGCACTTATCCTACACTTATCTCTTGAAAATGTGTATGATGTGGCTACATCCCAGCCTTCAATGGAGACAGAGCAGAAGGAAAAGGTCAATGCATGGTGTTTCAGTGACACTTAAGGAAAACGACCAGCTGCTGGTACACAGGAGGGTGGGCAAAGGATGCTAAACTGTCAGAGTCACATCCAGTTTGTTCACTACTCTATACTCTGTGCTTAGCACAGGGTTTGACATTCAGTAAATTTTTAAACATTTACTGAGGGCCTAATCCTGACTCTGACCAAACTAGTTCTGTTTTACTTATTTTGTGGGGGTGGATTGACAGATAAAATTTTTAGAAAATAATAATTTATTGTTTTCCATTAAAGTCGAATCTCTCTCATTAACTTAATAATATATTGTGTCTTCCATGACCAAATAAAATTGGATCACTTGGGATCAAGTGAGGGCCAAAGGAGGAAAAATCCAGAGAGTATGCTATTTCCAGTTCAAATCCCAATCCTAATCCTTACTTTTATGGCCCAAGATGAATACGCATCTGGAGAAGTTTTTAATCTTTAAAATAGACAGCCTTATTTTCTCTTTGCAGAAGAGTAGGGAAGTATACATAAATGATATTGAGGAAAAAAAGAAACTCTACTTAGGGAAGGCAGAAAATTGGAGCTCTTTATTGCCCTTAAGTGGCTCTGGAAGATTAAGACACGTAGCTCTTTGCCAGAAGTTGAAGTACACTTAGCTTACGTGCCACATTCATTTTGTATTATTTTTGCAGGGAGCGATCACAACAGTTTATTGTCCGAAAGGGGTGATCATTTTAGATTTTAGTTAACATTAACCTAGTACATACCTTTCTCCAAAACAGAACACTAAGGGAGGGCTCCTTGCCGCCAAAGGTGACAGAAGCGGCACTCAGTGACTTGATGTGACATGCATTAAATCATTAGAGAAGCTTGACCCTGTGGAAATATGTAACTTCAGCTTCTCTCTGGCCTGAGGTCAGTGCTACTGGCAATAATAGCATTTCCTGGTAAAATTCAATTAAATAAAATCCCGGAGTTGTTTTTCTTCAAAATAATTTTGACTTAATTTCTTCTTTTATATAAAAAGACAACAAATTACATTTCAGAGAATGCTGTTTAGGTTATGAGGTTCCCGTCAGAGCTGTTTTGCAATACGTGTTTACATAATCTGAAGTGAAGTGGGCAGTCAGCTGTGAAACGCCAGCCAGGCCGCCTTGTGCGCATTTCACTTTGGATCACAAACCAATGTAACATTCTATTGTTTAAGTGTCAACTAGATTTAGGTTTTGTTTGGGACATTCAAATTGGGATAAGAAAACAAACTGCCACCACCAAATTCTAAAAAGCAATAAGGTCAGTTTAAACACGCAGCACCAATACTTTTTGCTTTTATCAATGAACTCAAACATTTGACATTTTGACTCCTGATATTTAAGTAAGTCAAGTCTTTGGAGAGAAAATTTTATGGAATCCATTTGTATTGCCCAATATGTTACTACTTATTTCCCCTATTAAGCAACTGTGCTTTGCTGTCCAAGATTCGGAGAAGTGAATAATGTACTTTTAAAAATGCAAAGAGAACAATAAATAGTATACTGAAGCAGTTAAATACTTCTCACAAAATTTCTTAGAAAAATATATTATTTATAATGATATAATACTTAGAATAGTAATTTATAATTGCCAAAATAAAAGCCATTATACTTTACATGATCTCATATGATGGTGAATGTATCAAATATCCAAAATTTTGGAGTTATTAGGAGTCTGAAAATGGGTCCTTGCTGCCTTTTTTTTTTTTTATACCAGTTCTCTCTGAAGATCCCAACTGGAAGGGGTTTTATTTTTTCCAATGGTCCCTTGTATTATAGTTAACTACATACCTAGTTCTTTACTAAAGTTCTTTTAGAATATGAATGAAATCTCACATATCTCAGACTCCTCTAAAGCACTGAATGTAGTAGTTTATTTATTTATGGAAACGAATGTCAAAAGAGATTGCAAAATGTGAGTAAAGTGAGTTTTTCCTTTTAATACAGTCCCTATTTGTGGGTAAATTCATTCTTTACTGTAATAATTTTTTTGGGTGTGATGGGGAAACTGATTTTGGATGATTATCTGCAGGTATCAAATGTCTGAGGGCATTTCTTTGATCTTTTTGGCCCAGTATGAGCATAATCTATTTTCATCGAAACTTTCTACGGAAAACTTCTCTAAATAAGCCATTTTAAATTTTATAATGTCCTCAGTTGTGTGTTAAATCAGCAAAATTCAAAGACACTAAGGTTAGCTACATACATCAGAATGGTAAAATAAAATAAGTAAAACAAATTTAATTAGAAAATTCGAAAAGGCAAAACTAGAGAAAGTTTAAAATTATAATGTGATCCAAATGAATTCATATCTCATCATTCCAATGTATGAGCCAGGACATACACACTCCCATAGACAGCATCTGCCCAAGCTAAATGAGCCAAAGGCATCAGTTTCATGAAAAGAAACTTAAAGCAAAATCATTCAGTATAAGCCTAATGTAGGATTTTGGAAGTTCTAAATTATTTAAGTCTTTTATTTTTTTAAAGATTTTATTTATATTTTTATGAGAGACACACACACAGAGAGGCAGAGACACAGGCAGAGGGAAAAGCAGGCTCCATGCAGGAAGCCTGATGTGGCACCCGATCCCGGAACTCCAGGATCACGCCCTGAGCTGAAGGCAGGCGCCAAACCACTAAGCCACCCAGGGATCCCCTTATTAAGTCTTTTAAAGAAAAAAACAAATATCCACATTCCTTCTTAATTCAGTAAATAATGCATTGTCATATTCATTTTGATTATTACATGGACAAAGATATACCAAGTTATTTTTCCATGTGTTAAAACTTTCAAGTATATTTCTGAAAAGAGGAAATGAAAATTCTGTTTCTGAAGTTTTCAGAGAGAGGGGACTAGGGATAAATAGGGACTAAACGTTAGTCTTAAGGAGTTAGGTAACTTTTGATTCCTATGTCTCTAACTGAATAAGACTGAAGTCACAAAGATGCAGGAGCTCCCAAGCATAGAGACATTTCCTCCATGTATACTCTAAGAGGTTATCATAGGGATACACTTATTGCAGAATCTTCTAATCAGGGACACCTGGGTGGCTCAGTGGTTGAGCATCTACCTCTGGCTCAGGGCATGATCCTGGGGTGCTGGAATCGAATCCTACATCAGGCTCCTCACAGGGAGCCTGCTTCTCCCTCTGCTTGTGTCTCTGTCTTTCTCTCTCTGTGTGTCTCTCATGAATAAATAAAATCTTAAAAACAAAAACAATAACTTTTGAGCCTGGCTCCATTTACTGCATATTAATGTTTGTGAAGATGAAATAACATAATGTCTGAGGTTGGCTTTAAAATATTACAGTGGAAAAGGAAAAAAAGAACAGATGAAGCAAATATAGCTTAAGATTTATAATTACTAAATATAAGGAATGGGGATTTGGGAGGGTTATCCTATTATTTTCTCTACTTTTGAGTATGCTTGAGAATTTTCATGAAACTTTTACAAAAAGAACTTTAAGAAATACCATGATTTTTCCATACATCTGTCTATGGAATAGACAGAAGTTTTTTCTCAAAGAAATTATGGGTGGTCTGAAATTTTGGGCTCTTTACCAGGCTTTAGAAAAGACCATTTCACCTTTCTTTTCTTTTTTCAAAAAGATTTTGAGAGAGAGAGAGAGAGAGAGAGAGTGAGAGAGACAGAGGAGGGGGAGAAGGAGAAGCAGGCTCCCAGCTCAGCGGGAGAACGTGGGGCTCCATCCCAGGAACCTGGGATCATGACCTGAGCCGAAGGCAGATGCTTAACTGATTGAGCCACCCAGGTACCCCTCACCGGTTTTTCAAAAACCATTTTGCCTATCTTTCTCAGAAATAGAAAGTAACATAAATATATCCTAGAATGTGGAATGTGTATTAACAAAATATACTCAAAAAAAAAAGATTTTATTTATTTATTCATGAAAGGCACAGAGAGAGAGGCAGAGACATAGAGGGAGAAGCAGGCTCCATGCAGGAAGCCCAATGTAGGACTTGATCCGCGGACTCCAGGATCACATCCTGAGCCCAAGGCAGACATTTAACCGCTGAGCCACTCAGGTGTCCCACAAAATATACTTTTTAACGTTAGCCTAAAATCAGAGAACTAACTTTTCAAGCTGAACATGAAGTCTATATTACATGGAAGACATGGCTTTGAATTTGGGTTTAGATTTTAGTTTGAATGAAAAAGAGGAGAGTTAATTTCAAGAATCCAGATTCCCTAATCCTTTTCTCAGATCCAAAGAGATTTTTCTTATGGGGATTTAATCTCTACCCTGTCAGTTAACAAGTAAGGCAGTGGTGGTGGTGGTGGTGGTGGGGGTCCCCTTCTTGCAAGTCTTACCTCAAAAAGGATTAGTCCTTTCTTGTGGTAAATCAACACTTCAACCCCCTACAATATACTGGGCAGGAGGCCTCACTCTTCTGGACCCTTCTCCATTTCCCTTTTCCCTTGTAAGGATTCATGTACCTGAGACAGTTACTTGCTTCCTATATGCTTCCCCACTGGTACTGTCATGACATCCTGTGCAATGCTAAGGGATTCAAATAGCAAAAGAGCCCTTTTGGGTGTATGGAGACAATCATATTGGTTCCTATGCAAAATCTGGCTGGGGGTTCTAGCATTTTGACCTAAATTACTAGTACTAGATTAGAAAAAAGAAGTCAGAGGCAACAAACTCTCCTAGTTTGTTTATTTTGTGTAAGTTTCATGACCAAAGAGCCCCCCTACTGACATTCTTTCTTTCTCTTTTAAATAGAGATAAAGGATGCAGTTAAGAGTTCATTCTATTAACACTGATGCCATGGAGAATTCTTTTTACAAATGAGGTATTTGGTTTACTGTCCCAAACAGTACATGTTTGGATAAACTGCAGAAATGGTCTAGCAAGCAATAAAATGAAAGTGAATACATTGAAACATAAGACAGAAATAGCATCTGGCAATAGTTGCTGTGATACCCTGAGAATCCTTACTGTAGTCAAAATAAACCTACCCACCTTATATCCATAAAAAGCAAAACCCAGCATTTTTTCGAAGGGCATACACTTCTACTCAGAAAAGACAGTGAGAATGAAGGGGTGGTAAATTTGAAAAGAGACAAAGATCATTCTTCTTGCTCCTTTCTCCACTCTAATCCAAATTACTTATTCATGGACTACTATTCCCCACCCCCCTTTTAAAATGATTTTAGGAAGACATTTAGAATTACAGCAACAATAGCATTTACAAGTGAATTTATGTGGAGCTGTTCTCAAAGTTCAAAATGCCATGAAAGATCTTGAGAAGACCTTGAGTATTTCACATAAAAAACTGAACAATCAGGTTAGCCAGGCCCAAAATGATGATGAAAATGTGAAAGATTAATTTTGGCCATGTCAGACGGTCTTCTTGGTGGAGGAATATTATATAGATGAGAGATGGATATATGAATACAAAGGCCAGGCCGCACGCTGCTCCCGAATACCTGCAAAATAAAAACTTTTTGGGTTAATATTCACCTTGCATTTTGCTTTTTCTGATTTACAGTTAAGGTTTATATAGTATAATTTAAACCCTCTTCAGTCTGATATTGCAACAAAGTTATTTTTTATTCAACTGTTGCTGACATAAAGCATTTGAGTTGAAAACATTTTACTTCCTAAGTTAATGTAAAATATTATTTCCTGTTCATCTTTATAGCATCTGCTTGACAGAGTTTTTTATTCATCTCTCCAATTTCCATAGTTCTTCTTTGTCTCCATGTTTGTGGCTATTTCCTCAGAAACATCTGGAGATAGGCTTCCTATCTTTGATCTTTTATAAACTAATTATGCATTCTGAGTTTCTGAAGGACTGCTAGCATCTGGTTAAGAATAAGAACAGATGAGTACCTCTGTGGTGTTCAGCATAATTATCAAAGATACCTCAACACTACACTGACAGAGGAACCTGAACTTTTTTCTCCCTTACCCTATCCTCAGCTTAACAGAAACTTGTAAGTCCATTATATTCAATAAGCACAAGGCAAATACTCTCTCCTTTTGTTTCAAAAAAGTAACTCAGCCCTGCGTTCTACAGGTCGAGGAAGAGAAATCAGATCATTGTAACCTCTAGGTCTTCCATGAGAATCTGAGATCACAACTTTATTCCTCATCTACTCAACCTATCACAGTATTTTTAGAGAAAGTCTAATAACTAAAGAAAAATCTATTAAGTAAAGAGCCATCTGGGATCTAAATTCCTACCTAAACTCATACTTTATGACTGCAACTCACAGCAAAATGCCTTGAGTAGAAATGGATTAAAAAAGTTAAAAAAAAAAAAAAAGTTAGAACACAGCCACACTGAGATGATCCCTACTGAAAAAAGAGCAGACTGTTCCTAAATCAGAAGAGAAAATTGCACAGAAGAAAAAGACATCCCAGAAGAACTGAAGAAACAAAAATTTTTGGCCCAGATATAAGTTCTGCTAAAATAAATTTAAATAAAAGTAAAAATAGCATAGTGGTTGTCTCTATTATTAAAAATATTTCAACTATTCTCAAACAAAAAAAAAGTTACAACACAGCCTTAAGAAATATAAGCGATCTCCAGGTACTCCAAGAAGTACACTATATATTAATTTTTTTTTAAATTTTGGATAAAGAGAAAAAGGTACAAAGGAAATTATGAAAAAAAGAAAAAGAGAAAGGGAAAGATGTCTAAGGGATAATGAGGTTTCTAAAATCAGGAAGAAGCAGTGCAATGGAAGAAAATGAATACCTTAACAGGGAACTATATTTAAATGTTTCCAGTTTTAGGTACTCACAAAAACTTTGTACAATTAAATTAACAACAATGATGAGGACAATATCAACAAGAAAAGCATAAAAATAAAGACCCATACATGAAGGGACACAGTTCCCTTATAGGTTGTACCTTATGATTCCTCCGATGTTTGGGTAGAAACAGGCCATGATCACTCCAGCTCCCACAATAATTAGATTAAGAATCAGCACGTGGAAAATGCTAGAAGTTGAGGAGAGAATTTGGAGGAAAAAATAAAAAAAGGCAAATGATAACCATTAATACAAGAATAAAATTCATTACGAGTATCTTCAAAATGAGAATGTTTTAAACTTGATAATAAAATCAAAAAGCGGAGAAAAGAGAAGCCATCAATAGTAATCAATGCTGGTGATGGTATAATGACCCTGGTCCTTTTGTGCAAATATATGAATAGGTTAAGATTTGTAGGAATGGGCAGCCGGGATGGCTCACAGTTTAGTGCCCCCTTCAGCCCAGGGTGTGATCCTGGAGATCGGGGATCGAGTCCCACATCAGGCTCCCTGCATGGAGCCTGCTTCTCCCTCTGCTTGAGTCTCTGTCTTTCTCTCTGTGTCTCTCATGAATAAATAAATAAAATCTTAAAAAAAAAAAAAGATTTGTAGGACAGTAAACAAAAATATGAAAAAAGCTATTAGCAAAGATATTTGTGGCAAAAACATTAAGTATCCTAGATATACAGCAAGGTAACAATTTACTTGATGGAATATATTAAAAATTGTTCAAGGGACACCTGGGTGGCTCAGTGGTTGAACGTTTGCCTCTGGCTCAGGACATGTTCCTGGAGTCCCACATCAGGCACCCTGCATGGAGCTTGCTTCTCCCTCTGTTTCTGCCTCACTCTCTCGGTGTCTCTCATGATTAAATAAATAAAATCTATAACTAACTAACTAACTAACTAAATATTGTTCAAAATAACTTATCTTTGTTACCTAAATAGTAAAAATCTATCTAGGCAAGTTGGAAAAAGGGTAGCTAGATTTTTACTACACAAGAAAATCTGAAAACATTTGAAAACATATCAGAAGGAAATATACTGAAAAGGCAGTCGTGATTGTGCTGATTTGGCATTTGGAATAATTTTTCCTGTTTTCTGTATTTCACAATCTATATTTTACAATATTTTTTGTATTTTACTTTTATAATTAGGAAACTAAATTATATTAAGGGAAAGGCAAAATGGGCAGGTTTTCATTTTCCAGATTCACCCACTTAAAGATATTCAGTGTTTACCATAAATAGAAAAATAATGTAGATAAAATTTGATGCTCAAGAAATAACTCCATTTCCCAAAAAAGATGATTCTTAAAAGCCAAATTTACACATCAAAGCTATCTTGTGAGCCCAAGTTATCAGAGGGCAATTAATCCCAGGTAAAGATTACAGAGAGAACAAAAATGAGGAAAATTATTTACACAAATAAGTAGTTAGTCATATATTCTGATGAATTACAAAGATATTCAGGCTTCCAGATCTTGCTATTTATCTAGAAACTCAACTTTAAAATTGCTCCAGAGCTTTGAGACAATGGCTGGGCCTCTGTTATTTCTATGTCATAAAAGGAAACGACTTTGTTTATTTTCCAAAGAAGTGGTTCTCATAGTATAACCACAAACCCCAGGGAAGGTCCCAATACCCTTTCAGGAAGTCACTGAGGTAAAGATTAATTTCAAATCATAAAAGACATTACTTGCTTTGCAAAAGCAATTGTGGGTAAAACTGCTGGCCCCTTAGCATAGCTAGAGGCAGTTGCACCTCTATGTATTTTTTACTGTATGCCTTACTGCCAAACACTCTCAAAAACATAGACCTTCAGAGAAAAGTAAAAATTATTAGTTTTACTAAATCTCATGCTTTGAATATACATCTTTTTTACTATTCTGTGTGATCAATTAGGAAGTATATAATACAGCATATCTGCTACCCAGTGAAGTATAATGGTTATCTTAAGGAAAAGTACTTGTGCAAGTGAGCAGGGAGCAACCTAGCCCTTTTTTCCCAAGGAATGCTATTTTCTTAAAGATTTATTTATTTATTTATTTATTTATTTATTTATTTATTTATTGAGAGAGAGAGAGAGAGAGAGAGAGAGAGAAGGAGATACAGAGGGAAAAGCAGGCTCCATGCAGGCAGCCTGATGTGGGACTCGATCCCGGGTCCCTAGGATCACATCCCAGGCTGCAGGTGGCGCTAAACTGCTGCGCCACCGGGCTGCCCCAAGGAATGCTATTTTTACTTGAAAGACAGACAAACTGTGGTTCTTCAGACTTGGGTACTTGACAAGACTTAAAAAAAAATTATTTATTCATGAGAGAGAGAGAGAGAGAGAGAGAGAGGCAGAGACATAGGCAGAGGGAGAAGTGGGCTCTTTGCAGGAGCCCAATGCGGGACTCGATCCTGGATTCTGGGATCAGCACCTGAGCCAAAGGCAGCAACCCAACTGCTAAGCCACACAGGTATCCTGACATTTTTTTTTTTTTTTTTAAATGAGTGATTATGAGTTTTTGTCACCTCAAGGAAGGTATGTGTGGCCAATGATAAAATTTGAGTTTTCAAGTAAAAACTAGAGTTTTGGATGACACATTTGCCACTCTGAGCTTGACAGTTTTCCAGTATTTAACAGCTTCTATCTATAATGAAACTGGTTGGTTGGAACAGCTGGGTGGCTCAGAGGTTGAGCATCTGCCTTCAGCTGAGGGCCTCATCCTGGATTCCCGGGATTGAGTCCCACATCAGCTACTTGCATGGAGCCTGCTTCTCCTCCCTCTGCCTGTGTCTCTGCCTCTCTTTCTGTGTCTCCCATGAGTAAATAAATAAAATCTTAAAAAAAAAAAAAAAAGAAAAAGAAAAGAAGAAACTGGTTGGCAATATGAATGTGGGTTTTTTATTTATTTATTTATTTATTTTTAATTTATTTATGATAGGCACACAGTGAGAGAGAGAGAGGCAGAGACACAGGCAGAGGGAGAAGCAGGCTCCATGCACCGGGAGCCCGACGTGGGTTTCGATCCCGGGTCTCCAGGATCACGCCCTGGGCCAAAGGCAGGCGCCAAACCGCTGCGCCACCCAGGGATCCCTGAATGTGGGTTTTGATATTATATAATGAAGTGTGTCAACATTTGGAAGACCTGCAGAACTCAGGAAATATTTTTCAAATGATTAAACATGATATAAAAACGATAGGTAAAGGATCTAAAGTATAAGACAGACCAGTAGGTTTTAATATCAGTGAGTTGCTGATTCAACTAACTTACAAGAAACTACCACTTGTTAAGGTTCAGCAGAGTATCAAATATCCATAACAACTTGAAAAGGCCATTAAATAAAAACTTTATTAATTGAAGTTTTTTAATTTAAAAAACTCCCTTTTAAATTAAATAACATATTACAACAGACTGAATGCAGAAGATAGGGGAATCCAATAATCTACTAGCAAAGCAGGTATTAAAAAGAGTTTGAAAATGTTGGGGTGCCCAGCTGGCTCATTGGAAGAGCTTCAACCCTTAATCTCAGGGTCATGAGTTCAAGCTCCAAATGGGGTGTGGAAATTACTTAAATAAATACAACCTAAGAGATGTCTGGGTGGCTTAGTGGTTGAGCATCTGCCTTCCACTCAGAGCATGATCCCGGGTCCGGGGATCCAGTCCCACATTGGGCTCCCCACAGGGAGCCTGCTTCTCCCTCTGCCTGTGTCTCTGCCTCTCTCTCTGTCTCTCATGAATGTATAAAATTTTAAATTAATTAATTTAAAAAAACTTAAAAAGTTTTGAAAATGTAAAACAAAAGTTTTTTTGAAACAATTATTTTTCGGGCAGCCCCAGTGGCGCAGCGGTTTAGCGCCGCCTGCAGCCCAGGGCGTGATCCTGGAGACCCGGGGATGGAGTCCCACATCGGGCTCCCTGCATGGAGCCTTGCTTCTCCCTCTGCCTGTGTCTCTGCCTCTCTCTCTAGCTGTGTCTCTATAAATAAATAAATAAAATCTAAAAAAAAAAAAAAAAAAAAAAACAATTATTTTTCATTAAGTCTGTTATTTTTATAGTTAAAAATAGAGCTGTCCTACGACTCAGCAATTGCACTGCTGGGGATTTACCCCAAAGATACAGATGCAGTGAAACGCCAGAACACCTGCACCCCAATGTTTATATCAGCAATGTCCACAATAGCCAAACTGTGGAAGGAGCCTCGGTGTCCATCGAAAGATGAATGGATAAAGAAGCTGTGGTATATGTATACAATAGAATATTACTCAGCCATTAGAAAAGACAAATACCCACCATTTGCTTCGACGTGGATGGAACTGGAGGATATTATGCTGAGTGAAATAAGTCAATCGGAGAAGGACAAACATTATATGGTCTCATTCATTTGGGGAATATAAAAAACAGTGAAAGGTAATAAAGAGGAAAGGAGTGAAAATATCAGTGAGGATGACAGAACATGAGAGACTCCTAATTCTGGGAAACGAACAAGGGGTAGTGGAAAGGGAGGTGGGCAGGGGGTTGTGGTGACTGGGTGACAGGCACTGAGGGGGGCACTTGATGGGATGAGCACTGGGTGATATGCTATATATTGGCAAATTGAACTCCAATTGAAAAAAATTTGTTATTTTTAAAAAAGTAATGGTTTTATTATTGTTTTTTAAATAAGTTAATTAATATTTTTAAAATTCTGTTTTAATTTTTCATGTTAAATATTAATAGATATAACCCACATAAACTAAAGTTTATGGGGGTTCTCAATAAACTTTAAGAGTATAAAGGAAGTGCTGAGCCCAAAAATGTATGCTCCGAAATATGCAGTCCAGTAGAGCACTTGTAACTGTAGGACAAATGATAGTATGTTATTATATAGTATGTTGGTGGTAAAGAAAGAAATGTAATGTGAACATAAAAGGGAACTTCCAGATTATTTCCAAGAGGAAAAAGCACTCTAAGAGCCACCATTATGCAAAATAATGGCAGAAAACAGGAATAATTCATTTACCCAGAATTTTTTCATCTACGACTTCACTGTATTTATTTTATTTTGGTGAATGTCAATACAACATAGGGCATAAATACAACAGGAATTTTATATGCACTAAACTCCAGCCTTCCAGATGAACAATGTTATAACTGTAGGTGTTGCTACTGTCCATGTTAGAGAGGAGGTACCTCTTGACTTTTGCTTTTACAACTTTTTGGTTTTTAAATCAACATATTTATAGTAATTATTTACTTAATGAGGGAACAGATTGCATTGGTTCACTTTAAAGAAGAACTGATTTTTATTCAAAAGTTCTCTTCATTTGAGACCGTTTATTTCAAGTAAAATAGGTTAGGACTGGGTACTTTTTAGTAGGGTGAATTTATATTAAAATTTAATGTTAGAGTAGGAGTTAACCAGGAATCCAAAATGAAGTTACATGGAAACCCTGAAGCAATATATGGAAATTTCTCTTAGATTAGGGTAAATAACTTTGAATAGATTTTAAAAAGGACTCAAAACTGCCCCATCATCAGTAAGATTAAAATATACAGCAGTAGCTATAGAAGCAAATAGAAATTTAAACTTGCTACATTTCTTACCTTCAATTCTAAACAACCATGATTTAAGTAAAAATGCATGAATGTTAATAAATATACAAGAATATATTGATAACCAATAATTAAAAGTGTTGCTTCTCATTAGCCATACATTGCTAATACAAGTAACTATATTCTATTAACTTCTTGGCAATGTGTGGATTTATGGCAAACAGATCATATGATAAATATAACTGGTATGAGAGCTAACATGACTATACCAGCAGGAATTAACTTTAAATCATTCTAGATGAGGAAGTGGCTTCTAATTTTACAGCTCTTCAGGGAAAAGGACACCTGTGATCTATCCTTAGTAACCGTTTTCATCAGGCAAATTTTTTTTTTTTTCATCAGGCAAATTTTTACAGCAAAAGGATCAGTCACATTTTAAACTGACCTGTTTGCACAGTCATTTGTTGCTTGGCACATCTTGCTGGTCAAGAGAAGAGCCCTTACCTAGGATAAATGTCACCGAAGACATGGCCCAGTAGCTGAACACGAGCCAAATAGCCTAGGAGTGGGTATACAGTCATCATCTGGAACAGCAGGAATATCCTTGCAATGAATGACAGGATGTCACTGCTGGGGAAGTTGTCTAAAAAATTCTAATCGAAGAAAGATAATGAAGTAATGTTAAATATCAATTCAGTGTACACAAATTTATAAAATAGAATGTCTTTTGCTCATTTGGAACACAGATGCCACTCAAATTGTGGTTTGTGGACCGATACTCATCTACAAACTGTTTACTAACTATTATTTTCAATAAGCTAAGTACAGAAATTGAAATAAGTGTTTAGAAACTTTTTTACAAAAGTATTGGCCTGCAATTGATTTGACGTTGAAACAATGACAAAGGAAACTTTGCCCTTCACAGTCTCAAAAACAATGCTCTGTAAGGTACAAGCATAAATTTAATACATTTAGATGGCTAATTTAATTTAATGCTATTTGATCCTCACTAGTTCCCTTGCTTTACCTCCCTTGAAGCATCATAATACTTTCAAATTACAGATTATAGAATAATGTGAGAGTATCACCTAGAATCATTATTATTTATAGCTTATAACTAAGAAGAAAAGGATTTATTTCTATTTTCTTTGATGATTTTCTCCATTTTAGTTTGGCATCTAAAAGAAAAGTTAATTACTCAGAGTTTTTTCATTTCCTTTCAAATGTGAATACCATAGATATTCCTATTCCCAAGGGAGTGGGTTTTATATGGGATTGTTTGCATGAGGGGAATTTTCAGTAAACATCTGCCTGCCAAAGAACTTCTGGAATCATAGAAATCAAGAGAAGAACATTTCAAGCTATCATAACAGTAATAATTCAAACTTATTTCTCTTACAAGGATGAGAACATTACTAATATTAATATGCTGAAATAACTCTTATAATTCATCCCTGATAAATCATACAGTATATTCTACTACATTATTAGAGAAATTTCTTCTGACTAGAGAGAAACTCATCTGTAAAATACTATTTTTGTGGGAAATTTTGTCAGTCACATTACACTAGAAATTGTACTATTCCCAAGGTTATGATGGGTCAAATCAAAGAACATACTACTTGTGTAACCTTTTTTGTAAA
Organism: Canis aureus; assembly: GCF_053574225.1. Lineage (NCBI taxonomy): Eukaryota > Metazoa > Chordata > Mammalia > Carnivora > Canidae > Canis > Canis aureus. Next base: position 43,715,708 of record NC_135615.1, read on the forward strand.
ATTTTTTCTTCTATTCTTTCCATCTCTCCTTTGGTTTTTAACAGCCACATCATCTTTTACTGCCTGCCGTACTGTACAAAAATGAATGGGACCTATCATTTAGGACTGATGAGTGAAGACATCAGATAATCCAGGACATTTCAGGATCTGCGCTTTGGAAAATAAGGAGGCTGATGTATCCTCAGTGGAGGTTTTATAAATTCATGAATAGCACTAGTAACAGTTTTCCAAACAAAGAGAAATACTATGCACATAATAGAAATGATCTATTCTGAGTACCACAAGGGGCCAGCAAGTAGAGTATGCTTTCTTGAGAGTCTCTTTAAAAATCTGTGGTGTATGTATTACACTGTTTAATGGAGTAAGAAACTGAAGTTTAGAAAGGATGGTGAAGGTGCCTAAATGTTCACATGCAGAGTAAACAGTAGAGATGGTATTCAAACCCAGGTCTATCTGGTATTATAACTTGCTACTATTTCACCCCAGCTGCTTTGCAGATATGAAGGTGTAAACAATCATAAAAAGAGAGTACCTAGTGCCTTACCTGCTCTATGCAATCTTTGGTTAATGGTGGTGAAGGAAATGAAGCAAAAACCAGGACTCCAATATAGAGGTAAGTTAATGTCACCAGCATATAAGCAATGGACAAGTCCCTCACCTGTATAAAGAGAACAAAATTACCATAATACTGAATAAATTTGCATTTAAATCTGCCTAAATTGACTAAATACGAAAATTGACAAATTCAAGATTAATCTTTTGGCTGCGTGTGGTTTTATGTACATGCCTTCTAGGTATCCAATCTGTTCACAGAAAGTAGATAAAACAAAATTCATGTACTTTATAGTTAGTCTGATGATTTATTTTTATTGATTTATTTATTATTGTTTTGGAGCATGTAGACTAAGCTACCCTTTGGCAGATTTAGTATATTAACATAAATGGCGCCTTAAAAAATTATGACTAATTTCTAAGGTAATTTATTCACCAAATTATAAAACATTTGACTAAAAACAATAAAGCTGAGATGCCTGGGTGGCTCAGGGGTTGAGCATCTGCCTTTGGCTCAGGGCACGATCCTGGAGTTCTGGGATCAAGTTCCACATCGGGCTCCTGCAGAGAGCCTGTTTCTCCCTCTGTCTATGTGTCTGCCTCTCTGTCTCTCATGAATAAATAAATACAATCTTAAATAAATAAATAAAAATAAAAATAATAAAGCTAAGGGACAACAAGAAAGCAAAACCAAACCACCTTCAGTATGATCTACAGAATTAAAAAAATTTTCTTTTAGAAAGGTGACTTTGTTAAACCATCAAAGCATGCCTGGGCTGAAAGAAACTGGCACATGTTAAAATATATTTAATAAAGAAGGAAAGCTAGTTAAAGGGCAGACAGTAAACAGGTATCACAGACAAGCTTAATAAACCTAAACAGTAAACAAAAGGAAATAAAAAAGGCAGCTGTTCAAACAGCTGCACAATGTTATTGGAATCAGTAAACAAATACAGCACATTAAATCAAGTGGGTTGCTTTCTTCCACTGCTGTTCCCACCCTCCTGACCTCCTACCCTCATGCAAAGGAAAATGCTCCAAGATATTTAATGCAGCCAGCTGTCAGATCCAAACAGAACAGATCCCACGGCTCACAAATCTGGTCTCCATCATCACTAAAGTTACAGCCAAACAATTCAACACAACTAAATTATGGCAATAAGCCTATTCATCTTTCATTTTAAACACAAATTACTTTGAAAGCTAAGAAAACAGATAAGGAAAAAATTATAGACAATTCTACTTTTAGCTTGATAACACAATAAGGAAAGTGGACATTTGGCATTAGGGAACATAACTGATTTTTTTTGACAACTCTTCTTAAATAAGCTGAGTAAGAGCAGAAAGTTATAAACTAAAATGTTGATAAATTTACTTAAAAAGCAAGTTAACAAGCTATGAGAAATCCTGAGGTTAGGTCTAAATAGACAATCAGCTTGAAAACAAACCAGGGATCCCATACCCTGAATTACATAGTGGACAGGTCTATGATGCCACAGGAAGCTGGATTATGCAGGTTGGTTCTTGCACTCTCAAAGAGCTTCTAGTTGTTTAGGGCTGAGGAAGGAGAGGCTGACCAAAACTCCAGGGGGATTTCAAAGTCTTTCCTCTTTATTCTGTGAAGCTGAGGCCCCATTTCAGGCTAGACTTCAGTCATGTCCTATGGTCTTGTATAGAACGAACAGAAATGAAAGAGGCAACTATACCTTTCATATCAAAGAGTAGTAGTCTTCCATTATGAAGTTTAAAAGTCATCCTACCTTCAACCTACTCAGTGTCACTCAAAAACACAGGTAGTCTTATAAAATGCAAAATCTTGGGAGGTTAAAGCAGCTGTGTCAGAGACAGCAATACATAAAGTGGCACAACTACCATTTCATGGACAGTCTTTAGCACCTGATTATTTTGGTCAGGCTTTCTGCAAAGATGTGTACCTTAGTAGACTTTGGGAAAGTCTGATGAAGATGATAGGCTAAGATGCAAGGGCTTCCCTGACAAATCAGTTTTCCCGTTCTTATAGCACTGTATGCATATCTGAAATAATAGCATCTACTACAGTGTATTATAGTTATTAGTTTTTTTTATATAATTAGTTTTTATTATAAAAGTAATCTCTGTTAATGAATGAAAGATCTCAAGTAGAAAAAAACTGTCCCTCAACACCCAAAACATAGCCAAGGTTAATAGTTCTTGTATCATGTTGGTATTTTAATTTTTCTAAGTTGGTTCATACGACTAGACTATGAGATCCTTGAGGACAAAGACTGTGTCTTTTTCATCTTTATATCTTCAATACCCAGGACAACACCTGGAACAGAGGAGGAACCTTGTAAATGTAGAGAAAAAATAATAACCACACTGGTTATAGTTAGTAGTCAGTTATTATATTGGCTAGGTGCTAGGCTTGCACTAAGCACTTAACACATACAATCTCATTAAATACAGGTGCATTAATTTTCTTCCTTTTGTAAATAAGTAAAATAGTACAGCAAGATTACAAAACTTGTTCATGGTTCCGGACTAAGTAGCTGGAAAAGTCAGTATTCAAACCAAAGATGTTATGGCTCCAAATTGCATGCCCTTGGGCAGCGCCGGTGGCTCAGTGGTTTAGTGCCCAGAGCCTGATCCTGGAGACCCAGAATCGAATCCCACATTGGGGTCCCTGCATGGAGCCTGCTTCCCCCTTTGCCTGTGTCTCTGCCTCTTTCTCTATCTCTCACGAATAGAAAAAAAAAAATTTGCATGCCCTCAGCTATTATAATGGAGAAATGATCAGTCTTCAGTGCATTTGTATCACAGTTAATAAACAATTAAGAAAACAAGGATAAAGAGGTAATAAATTAGGAGAAATAAAGGATACAACAGATTACACATACAGATGCAAGAGAAATACTAAAATCAGAAATTTTATTTTATAGTATTCTACATGTACATACAATACACCTAGGTCAAGAGCTGCATTGTTTTCATCTGAAACTACTCTACTGAACAGAAAATATGTTTTAATGTGAAAGCAGCTGAGTTTAGCAAGATCCTGGGAAACATGCCACCTATGAATACCATGCGCATATGTGCATTTTGCTCTTCTCTGGCTTGAATACAAGCCATCACTGTACTAGGTCTAGAGATAAAGCCTCTTAAAAGCCCATTTAATGGAAAAGGGAGGTAAAAAGGTATCTTTTAGATGAATCTCAAAAGTAAAAAATATATTTAAAAAGAGGTACAAATGACAATATGAATCCTACACATTAGGTAATCTACTCTGCCTTATGAATAAGCAATGGTTGGCAGGGTGATGGGAGGGATGCCACCTTAGAATGAGGACTAGCTTTACCAGGGGGCACAAGTGGTGCTCGAAGCACATTCTGCTTCTCGAATATGGCTTATAATTTATCCCATATACTACTTGTAGTGGAAGTACTATCCAGTGGAGCATATACTAATAAAAATGACAGAAACTGACCACATCAACCTACCCTATCATGTACATGAAAACTCCTGATGATGTGTAGTTAAGAAAACTATATGGATTCATATGAAGAAGCAAAAAGTAAATAACAAATTACGATATAATGCAAATCGTTTTTAAAGAAGTAATAGAGTGTGAAACTAAATAAAGACAGCAAAACAAAACAAAAAAGTAGTATAGGTTCTAATTCAAACATGATGAGGAAATATCAAGAGGTTAGTCCACATATCCAGGATCATTTCCTAGATGGTTAGAGACTATATCCTCCAACGATAAAGAATGGGTTGGATGATCTTCAACTCTACAACTTTTTTTTTTTTTTTCTCTTGTGGTAATGTATGCCATACTAAGGAATAGAAATTATATCCCATTTGGTGACACTTAAAAAAATTATGGTTTCTGAAAAAAAAACCAACCATGAAATTAAGCTGAACTTAACAAACCTGGAAAATTTGATCATTACACCTGTGTAGGAGCCACATTATTTTCTTCCTTCACAAATGTCTTTAGATCCAATTGTAGTTTACACAGAAGAAAATGAGGCCTTGTTATCTTTTTTGTCTTCTCTACTGTCAAACCTTTGTTCACTGAACTCTGAACGACTAACACAACATTAAATTCAGAGTCCTTGGGCAGCCCAGTGGCTCAGCAGTTTAGCGCCGCCTTCAGTCCAGGGCCTGATCCTGGAGACGCGGAATCCAGTCCCACATTGGGCTCCCTGCATGGAGCCTGATTCTCCCTCTGCCTGTGTCTCTGCCTCTCTCTCTCCCTCTCTCATGAATAAAATCTTAAAAAAAAAAATTCAGAGTCCTTGACAAGCTTCACAATTTCTGACTTAAATATCAAGAAAATACGATATTAACAGGACTTCTATGAGTCAAATTACTATGAAACCTGCTGAAAAGTATAATCATTAAATAAATGATAATGTTTTTCTCAGAAAATAGTATCCATTTAGCTTAATTTATGCAAATATATAAGCCAATTTCAGTATAATCAAAAGGAGAGCTTATGTATTTACATGTATTTAAAGGTTTAGAATTTTGTTGGAACAAAGTACTTTCATAAATGGTAGCTACTAAAATTTTAAGAAGTTAACATGAAGTCTAACTGATTTTTTGAAAGACTATATTTAGTATCCTAGTTTCAATTAAGATAAGAAACCATCATCTATTTAAACTTTCAAGCTTCTGTTTTAAAAATATTTCCCACAAAAGACAAAAGTTGAGTCAAATTTTATCAACTGAATCTTACATACTAGTTCAACAAAGTGATAGTCCCAAATCGGAGCAGAAACAGGCACCCATTTTATTGTATTTACATATAAAAAAACAGATTTCAAGGTCCAGTGAGTGTCCTAGTAAGAAAGACAAAGAATCTTCCTGCAACCCTTGGGAGAGCATGAACTGAAACTTCTATCCCTACATGCAGTCTTGAGCTTCTCCCACTGGGGAATGCACACCTCCAGATATACTGGTGTGCATTTCCAAAAAAGTGATTCTACTTACAAGTTTTAGGAAGCACAAACTTAAGTAGAGGCCATCCTCTGTTTTCATAGTAGTATGAGACTAAAACTGTCTGGACACTTCTTTGAGGGAGAGATGTGGTGGCAGCCACAGCACAGCTAGGATCTACTTGCTCCTGCCTTACCGCTGTTTGCTCTCACCAGGGAACAAGTTGGTCAGGAAGCTCTGCACTACAGCCATGGCTTACAGATACCAGAAGGACTCCCGTAAGATCCAAGGCGGGGATTCACTAAATGTAAATTCCCTGGAAAATCTGTGTGCTGACTTGATCAGAGGCAGAAAGGAAAGCAACACTAAAAGTAAAAGAACCAGTTTGGAAGCCCACCAAGACTCAGGATCACTACAAGAAAATTTCCTTGGGCTGAAGGTCCAAAGGACAAAGATTCTTAAGATTTTCCAAAGCTGGCTCCTGACAAGGATCCATAAACCACTAACTGACTTGCATAGTCCTTCAGAGATTATTAAGTAGATTATTTCCATCGGTATCGAACAGTTGAAGTCACTATTGTAGATATTATTGTAGATACTTAGACCAACTATTTCAATAAATTATCAGTTGTTTTAAAAAATGTGTGAAGTGTTCATAATAATCTATGAGAAAAATTATGGTTGTTGACGCTCTAACAATTTTTGTCAAAACATTAAAAACTCTGACAGTTACATATGTAAAAGGAAAGGAAAAAAAAGTAAAAGTACTGTTTATTTAGTATACTATTTTTAAAAAAGATTTTTAAATTTATTTATCTGAGAGGAAAAGAGCAAGCAAGTGAGCAAGCCAGAGCACAAGCATGGAGGAGGTTAAGAAGGAGGAGCAGACTCCCCGCTGAGCAGGGAGTTTCTGCAAGGCTCCATCCCGGGACCTTGGGATCATGACCTGAGCCGTAGGCAGATGCTTAGCCAACTGAGCCACTCAGGCACCCTTAATATACTATCAGGAAACATCAGAAACATGGAGAATTAAAGTGTTTTATTTATTTGTAAAAACTTACCAAAGGCACTTTAAATTGTTTCCTCCTTCTCATGGTATAATTACAATACAGAGCAAGCATCTTTTCCATGTCATAATGAACTGTCATATTCTTTTCTTCTAAGTTTGCACCAGCTTCCACTACTTCATCCATTGTGCCTTCTAAGTTGTGAAGTATTTCTCAGAATTCTTTCAATGTGAAGTCTTCTGACATTGCCACTTCCTCAGGGACAATTTCATTCTCATCGCAACCACTTTCTTCATTCATGTTGATAAACTCATCTTCCCCAGGTTCCTCTGGCTGCACAGATGTCTTGAATATCTGCCTTTCCAGAAGCAGATGTCTCTTTTATGACCCATTTAAGTTTCATTCAAATTTCATTTCCAGCAATATCACTTTTTGTTTCATTAATGCACTTTCACCTTTATTTGCCAATTCTCTCTCTTGATTTTCCATTTTTGTAAAATATCATGTGGATTTACCACCAGGTAAGAATGAAGCAACTCAACTATTCACTTGGCTGTACGTGTATAAAGTGAATAACAGTTGTCTAATGACCAATCACTGACACTTTCAAAGAAGTGATGTGATTGGTAACAGATCATGATATAGGTCTGTTATCTATGTGGTGACTTGTGAGTCGAAGGGCAGGTAACTATTATTTTATGTAAGTACTCAAAGTTCAAATTCTGTGGAAACTAGAATTTAAACCATATTGTTAGGGAGACTGAGGTAATTTAAACTTCAAGTAACTTCAAGTAATGCATATAGGAAATGTGTAAAGTGAGGTCTGCCTGTGATTTAACTCATTACTTTAAGACCCTTCTACTAAGATAATTTATAGTACAATAAAAATGTACATGCATGCTTAAGATGAAATATGAGACTTCAATGAAATTGTGTTCTTCACCTGCAGATTCCCAAGTGTGCAAGGTGTTCTGTCATTAGGCGACTTTAGTGGTAAGGGCACACGGTAGCTCAGTGGTTGAGTGTCTGCCTTTGGCTCAGGTCGTGATCCTGGGGTCCCGGGATCAAGTCCTGCACCGGGCTCCCCATGGGGAGCCTGTTTCTCCCTCTGCCTATGTCTATGCCTCTCTCTCTCTGTGTCTCTCATGAATAAAGAATTAAAATCTTAAAAAAAAAAAAAGGGAGACTTTAATGGTAAAGTTTGAGAAGCAGAGCCTTATGGATAGAATGATCCAATACATGAGATTCCTACCTCACAAAGTGGGTTTCTGAGGCACTTGGTCTAAGCTGGCCTAAGAAAAGAGTTGATCAGTGTAGACAGGGTGACTTAGACTGCACCAAGGAATACATTTTTTTTAAAGGAATATATTATTGAGATATGCATTATTTCCTGTGAAGATGAAGCAGATATTTGGTACATATCTTTCTAAACTTCCTAAAATTTGGGAGTAGGTAGCTTTTTCAAGGGACAATGAATCAGGGAACTTGTGAAGGAGGAAGGGGTTTAAAAGTATAGAGTTTTGGGGCACCTGGGTAGCTCAATCAGTTAAGTGTCTGCCTTTGGCTGAGGTCATGATATCTGGGTTCTGGAATCGAGCCCCTCACTCAGCTTCCTGCTCAGCAGGCAATCTGCTTCTTTTTTCTTTCTTTCTTTTCTTTTCTTTCTCTCTTTCTTTCTTTCTTTCTCTCTCTTTTTTCTTTTCTTTTCTTTTTCTTTCTTCTTTTTCTCTCTTTCTCTCCCTCCCACTTTCCTCCCCACCTCTCATTCTCTCTCAAATAAATAAATAAATCTTAAAAAAAAAGGTACAGAGCTTTATTTATTTACTTTTAAGGATTTTATTTATTCATGAGAGACACAGAGAGAGGGGCAGAGACATAGACAGAGGAAGAAGCAGGCTCCTCACAGGGAGCCTGATGTGGGACTCAATCCCTGGACTTGGGATCACACCCTGAGCGGAAGGCAGATGCTCAACCACTGCGCCATCCAGGCGTTCCTAGAGCTTTAAAAGTATATGCTCAATTTTCCCTTACATCCCAAAGTTCCAAATGCTTATTACTTAGGATAAACAAAACATTTCCAAGATAAAAACTAAATCTAAGGGTGCCTGGGTGGCTCACTCTGTTAAGTGTCTGACTTCCTTTTGGGTCATTACCTCAGAGTCCCAGGATCGAGCCCCACATCATCAAGCTCTTTGGTCAGCAGGAAGTCTGCTTATCCATCTCCCTTTGCCCCTCTCCAGGGTTGTGCTCCCTCTGTGTCTCAAATAAATAAATAATCATAAAACAAAACAAACACCAAACTAAATCTAAAGTGGGAAGGAAGATAAGAACTCTAAAAGTAAAAAACAAACAAAAAAAACCTCTACAAGTAAATTGTGCCTAAGAATAGGTATAGCAAATGATGAGACCTATTTTTTTTTTCTTTCTAAAAGATGTTTAATTTATTCATGAGTGACACAGAGAGAGGCAGAGGCATAGGCAGAGTAAGAAGCAGGCTCCCTGTGGGGAGACTGATTCAGGACTTGATCCCAGGACCCTAGGATCACGACCTGAGCCAAAGGCAGATGCTCAACCACTGAGCCACACAGGTGCCCAAATGATGAGAACTTAATTCTTAAGTTTTCCAAAAGCCATGGCAAAAATATGAACCCTTGGTGAAAAGGCAGTTTTAAAATTAAAATCTAGGGACGCCTGGGTGGATCACCAAGTTAGAGCTCGGAAAATCCAGATTAACTCAATTCTTACTCCATTCACAGGTAATGTGCCAGATGTGTTACCAGGCAACAGTAAACATGAAAATGGTAGTTTGACTTATAGTCTTGCCCCAATTTGAGAGCTAACTTCCTTCTCCTCAGAAGGATTTTTGTCTTTCTAATGACTCTGCCAAACATTAGTTGAAGTCTTCTCAGAATCCCCAGGCATAGTGAATTCTTCTTCTTTTGTATTTCAGTAACAAATGTGTAGATCTCTATTAGAACATCACTATAATTTTCATTTATATGGTTAGAAGTCATCAAACTGAATCTGCAGAGAAGGCCACAAGTCACTGGTTAATCTCTGCTTGCTCTGGGTTCAGTTCACTCTTCTTTCTCTGTTTCTTAAGGTAGACAGGTTAGGTTACTGATTTGAGATCTTCTTTTTTAATGTAGGTATTTACAGCTATAAATTTCCCTTTAACACTGCTTTAGCTGCATCTCTTAAATTCTGGTATGTTGTATCTTCATTTTCAAGAATTTCAAAGTATTTTCTGATTTTTCTTGTGATTTCTTCTTTGACTCACTGCTTAGGAGGCTATTTAATTTTCATGTATTTGTCAATTTTCCAAATTTCTTTGTTAGTGATTTTTAAATTCAGTTTACTGTGGTCAAAGAACATACCTGGTATGATTTCAATCCTTTTTACTTTATTGAGATTTATTCAATTTCCTAGCATATGAACTATCTTGGTATATGTTCATTAGCATTTGAAAAGAATGTGATTCAGCTGTTGCTTGAGAGAGATCTTTATAAATGTTAGTTAGATCAAGTAGGTTAATGCTGTTTTGGTTTTCTATATCCTGCTTATTTTCTATTCTATCAATGATTAAAGGAGGGGTAATGAAGTCTCCAATTCTAATACTCAATTTGTCTGCTTCTCCTTTCTGTTTTGACAGTTGCTGCTTCATTTATTAGAAGCTGTCTCTTGGTGCATATATATTTATGATTATTATGTCTTCTTGATGGGCTGATCCCTAAATATCATTACGTACTGTTGCTCTTTATCTCTGGAAATATTCCTTGTTCTGAAGTCAACTTTGTCTGGTATTAAAATAGCCACTCTACCTGTCTTACATTTAGTGTCTGCATGGTATATCTTTACATTTAAAGTATACAGTTAACCTTTGAAAAACATGTGTCTGAAATGTGCAAGTCCACTTATATGCAGATTTTCCCCCCTAGATACAGTACTCTTTCTTATGATTTTCTTAGTAATGTTTTCCTTTCTCTAGCTTTCTTTACTACAAGAATACAATATGTAATACATAAAGCATACAAAATATGTGTTAATCAACTGTTTATGTTACCAGTAAAGCTTCTGGTCAATGGTAGGCTATTAGCAATTAAGCTGTAGGGGAAAGTTATACATGAATTTATGACTGCAGCACAGTGGGAGATGATGTAGTCAGCACCCTTAACCCTCCCACCTTGTTCAAGGGTTAACTGTAGTCAGGTTTTATTTTTTAATCAGTCTGATAGCTTTTAATTGCAGGATTTAGACCATTTATATTTATTTATTTATTTTTAAAATTAATTAATTAGTTAATTAATTAATTCATGAGAGATACAGAGAGGGAGAGACGTAGGCAGAGGGAGAAGCAGGCTCCATGCAGGAAGCCCGATGTGGGACTTGATCCCAGGACTCCAGAATCATGCCCTGAGCTGAAGGCAGATGCTCAACCACTGAGCCACCCAGGCATCCCTAGACCATTTATATTTAAAGTAATTATCAATATGATTAGGTTTCAATCTATTGCTATTTGTCTTCCATTTGTCCCATCTGTTCTTTGTTGTTGTTTTAATATTTTAGATAACCTAGGTATTTTATTTTATTTATTTATTTAAAAAGATTTTATTTATTTATGTGACACAGAGAAAGAGAGCATAAGCAGGTGGAGTGGCAGGCAGAGGGAGAGGGAGAAGCAGGCTCTCCACTGAGCTATAACCTGGGTATTTAAAAAAGATTTTATCATCACTGTTGGCTATTAGCTATGCCTCTTTACTTTTTTAGTGATTACTCTACATCAGGGTTGACAAACTATGGTCCATGATGAAATCTGGCCCACTCTCTGTTTTGGTAAATAAAGTTTTCTTGAAACACAGCCACCATCCAGGTTCAAATACTGTTTATGGTTACTTTCACGACACAGCAGCAGAGTTAGATAGTTATAACAAAGACCATATGGCCCACAAAGCCTAAAATATTTACCATCTAGGGTGCCTGGGTGGCTCAGTCAGTTAAGCGGCTGCATTCAGTTCAGGTCATGGTCCCAGGGTCCTGGGATCAAGTCCCACACTGGGCTCCCTGCTCAGCGGGGAGCCTGCTTCTCCTTATTCCTCTGACCCTTCCTACCACTAGTGTTCTCTCTCTCTCATGAGCTTCTCAAATAAATAAAATCTTTTAAAAAATTACCATCTAAATCTTTACAGTAGAAGTTTGCTGACCACTGCTCTTTGTTTTAAATTTAAGAATTAAGATCCAGTAACAAAATTCAATTCCTCTGACAATTACTCACATTGTTTTCTTGGTTCTTGTTGTTCTTCAAGAGTGTAATAATACAGTTATGAATAAAGAAAGCAAGGGTAAGCACTCCAGTCAGCTGCGGAAACTGAAATCTTATCTCTAGGAGAAAAAGAGTGAAAACAAGAAACAAAAACAAAAGAATGACACGTTAAAACTGACAGCTAGAAAATGAAGGTTAGTAGCCAAAAGTTGGCTGCCAAAAATTAGTTTCCTCTGCTTTATCCAGGGAATAAGAATATTAAAATGTCTTTACAAAGTTGCTCAAGGCTAGCATTATACTTGAGCAAAGCACTTGAAAAGGTAAGAAAAGGAATCAAGAAATGACTACTCTGTGAGGGTACTTTACATCAGTTATTCCTTTTTGAGGTCACACAACTGGTATGTGGCACAGCAGAATTCAAATTTAGGGCCAACTTTAAAAGTCTTCTTTTTCTAACATTTGAATTTGCCAGTAAAACACCTTTAGAAAAGGAATCAAAAAAGGGAGATTTGGTCACTTAACATTTTCCAAAGGCTAATCTAAAATTATTGCTTAAAAACTAGCAATAGAATTGCTAGAAATTAACAAATGTCTACACAGAGGAAAGGTTAAACTATGATACAGTTGCTCTGTGGTATATAGTATGTAAGAATATATTCTAGAGAAAGGTTTTACCCTGTGGCAAATGTTTATGATTCAAATAGCATATATATTATGATTTTACATTTATTTTAAAAAGTTTGTGTGTATATTAAGAAAAAAGACTGGAGGAATAACCACAAAAGTTTAAATAACGGTTATCGCTGGCTAGAGGGATTTATTTTAAATTAACCACTTATCTATATTCTAAATTTTCTATAATAAATCCAAAGTTACTATGAAATAAGAATAATAAAATAATAAATATTTCAAAAGCACTGCCAATTTCTGTCTTTGAAGTTTGCTAATACAAAAATGAAAAACTGCTTATATGTAGAATAACACCCAGATTTACATGAAAACAGTGCTAGATCTAGACAAAGTTGGTGACAAAATGGAGAACAACCCATCTTGAAGGACTCCTTAGTATAAAAAGGACTGTTTATCCTTTTCTTGTTTAGAAAATAAAGTCCACTGACATTTTGCCATAGTATTTAGGAAAGGAAGTAAGAATCAAGCATTGATTCTGAAAGAAATCAGGATTGTAAGATTTAAAAAATTACACAACTTAGTTTTCCACTAAATTTTTGTTGAAATGTTAGCTTTTATCTAAATTTTTATTTGCAGAAGCAATTCAAAGTATATTCTTCTGGGATGCCTGGATGGCTCAGTTAAGTGTCCTACTGTTGGTTTTGGCTCAGCTCATGATCTCAGTCAGGGTTGTAAGAATAAGCCCTGTCGTGAGCTCCACAGTGGGTAGGGAGCCTGCTTAAGACTCTCAACCTCTCCTGCTGCACTCCCCCCACACCCTGTGCACACTCATTCTAAAAAAAACACAAAAAACAAAATAAAAATTTTCTCAGGAAAATTCTCCCCCTTTGTCTATAATCTTTTAAACTTTTTACATCTAAGCAATAAAATAAAATGTGGGGGCAACTCCCACTTCTGTTTAAAAAAATAAAATGTTTTCAAAAAGATTTTAGGGCAGCCCGGGGTGGCTCGGCGGTTTGGCGCCTGCCTTCGGCCTGGGGCCTGATCCTGGAGACCTGGGATCGAGTCCCACGTCGGGCTCCCTGCCTGGAGCCTGCTTCTCTCTCTACCTGTGTCTCTGCCTCTCTCTCTCTCTCTCTCTCTCTGTCTTTCATGAATAAATAAAATCTTTAAAAAAAAAAATAAATAAAAAATAAAAAAGATTTTATTTTTAAGTAATCTCTACACCCATCGTGGGGCTTGAACTTACAACTTTGAGATCAAGAACTGCATGCTCCATAAACTGAGCCAGCCAGGAGCCCCTCCAAAATCAACTCTTAATACATTGAGCATACGAGGATACACTGATCACTTCAGATCAAGAGTCAGCATTATATTTATATAATAGAGAAGTAGCATTTTTGGAAAGATGATAAAATTATTATTTACATGACTTTATTCTCTGCAGAGCAGCAACTGAAAAACTCTTCAGTAAGAATTCAAAGTCATCGAATCACAAAAGAGAAAGAAAGGAACAAAGGAATTAAAAACAACCAGAAATCAGTTAATAAAAAGGCAATATTAAGCGTATAACTATCAATAATTATTTTAAATGTAAATGAATTAAATTCTCCAACCAAAAGATACTGAATGGGTAAAATAATAAGACTCAACCAGATGCTGCCTATTAAGAGATTCACTTCAGCTTTAAGGACACACAAAGTCCAAAAGTGAAGGGATAGAAAAAGATATTCCATGCAAGTGTAAATCAAAATAAAACAAGGCTATACGTATATCCAACAAAATAGACTTTAAATCACAGACTGGGACACTTGGGTGGCTCAACTGGTTAAATGTCTGCCTTCAACTCAGGTCGTGATGCCAGGATCCGGGATCCTGGGATCAAGCCCCATGTTGGGCTTCCTGCTCAGTGGGGAGTCTGCTTCTCCCTCTGCCCTTTCCCTCTTCTTGTGATCTCTCTCTCTCAAATAAATAAAATCTTAAAAAATATACTACAGACTGTATCAAGACACAAGGAAGGTCATTAAATAATGATAAAGGGATCAACTCATCAAGAGGGTATAATATTTGCAAATATTTATCTCCAACATAGGAGCATCTAAGTATATAAAGCAAATATGAACAAATGTGATGGGAAAAACAGATAGCAATATAATAACAGTAGAAGGCTTCAATATGCCACTTTTAACAACAAATAGATCACCCAGACAGAAAATCAATAAGGAAGCATTGGACTTAAATGACACATTACACCAGATGTACTTGATAGACACTTACAGAACATTCCATTCAATAACAGAATACACATTCTTCTCAAGTGCACATGGAACATCTCCAGGATACATCACATGTTATAGCCCATTAAATATGTCTCAACAAATTTAAGAGAATTGAAATCTTACCAAACATCTTTTCCAACCATGATGGTATGAAACTAGAAATCAACTATTAGAAAAAAAAACTGGAAAATTCACAAATATGTGGTGATTAAGTAACAATGTTACTGAACAACCAATGAGACAAAGAAGGAATCAAAAAGAGAAATCAGTATGTTGAGACAAATGAAAACGGAAACACAAAACTTAACACGGAAACACAAAACTTAACTTAAAAACACAACTTAACAAAACTTAAAGAATGAAGCAAAAAAAGTTCTAAGAGGACAGTTTACAGTGATAAACAATCACACTAAGAAACCAGAAAGATCTCAAATAAACACTAGATGCCTGAGTGGCTCATATGGTTGAGCATGGCTCAGGTTATGATCTCAGGGCCCTAAGGTTGAGCCCCACACTGGGCTCTGCACTCATTGGAGAGTTTGCTTGAGGATTCTCCTTCTTCCTCTGCCCCTCCCCCTGCTTGAGCATGTGCTTTCTATCTCAAATACATAAACAAATCTTTAAAAAACTCCCTCAACTTTATACCTCAAGCAATAATGAGAAAAAAGAACAAATTAACCTGAAGTAGAATAAAGGAAATAGCAACGATAAGAACAGAAATAAATGAAAGAGAGACTAAAAAAATAGAAAAAAAAATCAATAAAACTAAGCAGGGTTTTTGAAAAGATAAAATAGAAAAACATTTCGCTAGATTAAACAAGAAAAAAGAGGACTCAAATAAAAAAATTATAAATGCAAGAGAAGACAGCACAACTGATACCAAAGAAATACAAAGATTTATAAGAGACTACTGTAGGGGCAGCTGGGTGGCTCAGTGGTTGAGCGTCTGCCTTGGGCTCAGGGTGTGAGCCCAGGACCCTAGGATTGAGTCCTTATCAGGCTCTCTGAGGGGAGCCTGCTTTTCCCTCTGCCTACGTCTCTGCCTCTCTCTGTGTCTCTCATGAATAAATAAATAAAATCTTTAAAAAAAGAGACTACTGTAAACACTTATACATCAACAAATTAGACAATCTAGAAAAAATAGATAGATACATTTCTAGAAATATACAAACTACCAAGACTGAATTATAAATGGAAAATATGAACAGACCAATTTCTTTCTTTTTTAAAAAAAAGATTTTATTTATTTATTCATGAGAGACACACAGAGAGAGGCAGAGACAGAGGCAGAGGGAGAAGCAGGCTTCATGCAGGGAGCCCGACATGGGATTCAATCCCGGGTCTCCAGGATCACACCCTGGACTGAAGGCGGTGCCAAACCGCTGAGCCACCAGGGCTGCCCGAACAGACCAATTTTTTTTTTTTTTTAAGATTTTATTTATTTATTCATGGGAGACAGAGAGAGAGAGAGAGTTAGAGGCAGAGACACAGGCAGAGGGAGAAGCAGGCTCCATGCAGGGAGCCCAACGTGGGACTTGATCCCGCGTCTCCAGGATCCTGCCCTAGGCTGAAGGTGGCACCAAACCGCTGAGCCACCAGGGCTGCCCAACAGACCAATTTCTAATGAGGAGACTGAATCAGTAACCAGAAACCTCCCAATAAAGAAAAGTCCAGGCAAGACCAGATGTCTTCACTGGTGATTTCTACCAAATATTTGAAGAATTAATACTAATCCTTTTTAAACTCTTCCAAAAAATAAAAGAGGAGGGAACACTTCCAAACTCACTTTATGAGGCCAATATTACTCTGATCCTTATATCAAATCCAGACAAGGACACTACAAAAAAAGCAAATTATAGGCCAATATCCTTGATGAACAGGAATGTAAAAATTGTCAACAAACCATTAGCGAACTGAATTCATTAAGACATTAAAAGGATAATATGCCATGATTAAGTGGGATTTATTTTAGGGATGCAAGGATAGTTCAACATCCACAAATTAATCAATGTGATATACCACATTAATAAAACCAGGGATAAAAATCATTTGATCATCTTAATGCATGCAGAAAAAGCATTTTACAAATTTCAACATCCATTTATGATAAAAACTCTCAACAAACTGGCTACGGAGGGAATGTACGTCAACATAATAAATCCATGATCAAGATCATACTCAACAGTGAAAAGGTGAAAATTTTTCTTCCAAGATCAGGAACGAGACAGGATGCCCACTCTCACCATTTTTATTCAACACAGTATTAGAAATCCTAGCCACAACAATTAACCAAGAAAAAGAAATTAAAGTTACCCAAATTAGAAAGGAAGAAATAAAACTGTCTCCATTTGCAGATGACATAATATTATATATAGAAAACTCTAAAGACTCCACTGAAAAACTGTGAGAACTAATAAATAAATTCAGTAAAGTTTCAGGATACAAAACCAATATGTAAAAATCTCACTAACAATGAACCATTAGAAACAGAAATTAAGAGAACAATTCCAATAACAATAACATATAAAAAATAAAGTACTTAAGAATAAATTTAACCAAAGAGGTGAAAGATCTGTAAGGTGAAAAGTATGACAGTAATGAAAGAAACTGAAGAAGACACAAATAAATGGAAATATTTCATGTCCATGTTTAAAGAATTATTACTATTAAAATGGTCATGCTATCCAAAGCAATTCAATGCAATCCCTATTCAAATTCTTTTTTTTTTTTTTTAAGATTTTATTTATTCACTCATGAGAGACACACAGAGAGAGACAGAGGCAGAGAAAGCAGGCTCCTTGCAGGGAGCCTGACGAGGGACTCAATCCTGGGACTCCAGGATCACAACCTGGGCCGAAGGCAGGGGCCAAACAGCCTAGCCACTCAGGGATTCCCCCCCTATTCAAATTCTAATGGCATTTTTCACAGAAATAGAACAAATTATCCTAAAATATGTATAGCATTGCAAAAGACCCTGAAAGCCAAAGTGGTCTTGAGGAAGAGCAAGACTGAAGGTTTCACTATCCCAGATTTGATTTTATTTTGTTTTTAAAGATTTTATTGATTTATTCATAAGAGAGAGAGAGAGAAAGAGAGGGGCAGAGACATAGGCAGGGAGAGAAGCAGGCTCCTCACAGGAAGCCCTGATGCGGGACTTAATCCCCAGACTGGGATCACACCCTCACACCCTGAGCCAAAGGCAGACACTCAACTGCTGAGCGACCCAGGTGTCCCAACACAATCCCAGATTTTATTTTATTTTTATTTTTTTATTTTCCAGATTTTAAAGTTTAGTACAAAACTATGGTAGTCAAAACAGTATGGTACTAGCAAAAAAAGAGACATAGAGATCAATGGAACAGAAGAGAGTGCCCAGAAATAAACCCATACATATATTCATTTATGTCAATTCATTTATGTCAAAGGAGCCAAAATAAAGTGGATCACTCATCACCCACCTCTGAATTATCACCTCAGCAGTGCTTTTGTACATCCAGGTTCTTTTTTGTTTTTTTGTTGTTTTTTTAAGATTTTATTTATTTATTCATAGAGACACAGAGAGAGAGAGAGGCAGAGACACAGGCAGAGGGAGAAGCAGGCTCCATGCAGGGAGCCGGACATGGGACTCGATCCTGGGTCTTCAGGATCACAACCCGGGCTGCAGGTGGCACTAAACCCCTGCACCACCGGGGCTGCCCCTATATCCAGGTTCTGACAGTATTTTCATTAACGCTACTTTTCTACATATTCTGTTGATTCAGAGAGTGAATAAATGAGGCTATAGCACCTCTGACCTCAACTTATATTATAATTATGCATTTGACTGTAGCAGCTCCATTATGAATCTTAGTTTTAGGCAGGGAATTATAGGACTTTTTTTCCTCTACCCAATTGACCTCCTGGAGTCATTGATTATGTCCTAACTTCAGCCAACCTTAAATAAAGGGTAAGGAGTGTTTCAGAGCCACTGAAGTTATTTTTAGCTTAAAAGAAAAGGCTTTTCATGATTGGGATTTTGCCTACTTATCCTTATCTCCAATCTTTTCCCCAACTAGTATTCTTTCAATCCAGCCACCCAGATTCTTGTAATTTCCTAAATGGATCATGTTATCTTAGGCCTTAACTGTTGCTTAAACATGTTCTACTGATCTGGCATATATCCCTTCCTCCAACTTTTTTTTCACTTAAAGAACTCCTTTTGGTCCTTAGAACCTTTTCCTGATTTCTAATTCTTTTTTATTTGCAATTCCTCTATCTTATTGTGTCATATTTATCTATGCACTATGATCAATAACTCACAAATTGGTCTTACTGTTCAACTCTAAGCTCCTAGAAGGCAGTGAGCCATGTTATTTTTTTGAGAATGTATGGCACATAATCAGAAGTATTCATTTATATTCAGGATAAAGGACTTTAGCCATGTAAGTGGTCAAAATTCTATTTAAAACTGTTCAGAATGATTTTTTTTGCTAATATCTTTTAGTTTTCAATAAGCTCTCTTCAGAATAGCTGATCTTTTCTTTCAGAGCAATCAACTTCTATTACCTCTAACTGCTTCCTGAAACAACTTGTTAATTGATCCTTTTCTAACTATGACAGGTGATATCAGTGTTGTTTCTCGTCAAAAGAGAGTAAGTATTCAGCTTTTTCCAATTAATCAACAAAAACAGTTTTTGAGTAACTTAAAAACCTGAAATTCTTTTCAACAGTTTTACTGAGATATTCATATGCACTTCACCCCCTTAAAGTGTACAACCATTTTGGAAAGCCTTTTGGCAACATCTACCAAAGCAGAATGTATGCATACTCTTTGATCTTGCAATTCTACTCTTAGGTTTATGCTCTAGAGAAACCTGTCATATTTTCACCCAAAGATATGTGTAAGAATAGAGTAGAGCAATAAACATAATACTAAACAACTGGAGACAAATGTCCCTCAACAGTAAAGATCAACAAATTGTGGGTATACTTACACAATTAAATACCATTGAGAATGAACTACAAAAAGACACAACTATATGGATCAATATCACAATTTAATGCTGATTGGAAGAAGCCAGACACTAAAGAACATATGTTTTATATTCCTTTTACATGACATTAAAACCAAATCAAACCAAAATACAGACAAAACAAATCTCTGAAGTTAGAAGAATGGTTATCTTTGTAGGGAGATAGCAGCTGGTACGTATAATGAGAGGGGCTTCTGGAGTGCTAGTTTTTGCCCTGCTGCTGGGTATCTAGTATACTGTTTGTGAAAATTATCAAGCTGTATACTTAAGAGTTGTGCACTTGTATATGTTATGCTTCAATAAAAAGTTTAAAAGCAAAAACAAAAAGAATGGTAGGGCCTACAAATAAAAAATATGAAAACAGAAATTTGATTATATTTGGAAGCATTATTAAGTGTCAATGAGTGCATGGTAGAAGGTAGTCTGCTCCTAATGGAAAGCTTATAATAAAACTATTTTTATTTTTTTAATTCATTTATTCATGAGAGACACACAGAGACAGAGGCAGAGACATAGGCAGATGGGAGAAACAGGCTCCTTGCAGGGAGCCCAAAGCGGGACTTGATCCCAGAACCCTGGGATCACGCCCTGACCCAAAGGCAGACACTTAATCGCTGAGCCACCCAGGAGTCCCAATAATAAGACTTTAAAGCATATGTGGTCAGAAAATTTTTTCTGGTTGCAGATGAACACAATGCTATCATAAGGCAAATCACCACACAATCCCAGATCAATGTCTGAAATCAGTTTTAAAGCATTTAACAGTTTTTCATTTTAAAAATGTAGTCCTGGGGTGCCTGAGTGGCTCAGCTGGTTAAGCATCTGCCTTTGACTCAGGTTATGATCCAAGGGTACTGGGATCAAGCCCCATTTGGGCTCCCTGCTCAAGGGGAGCCTGCTTCTTGCTTTCCCTTTGTTGCTCCCCCGCTTATGTTCTCTCTCAAATGGATTAAAAAAAAAAAACAAAAAACAAAAACATAGTCCTTTTTTTTTTTTTTTAAAGATTTTATTTATTTATTCATGATAGTCACAGAGAGAGAGAGAGAGAGACACAGGCAGAGGGAGAAGCAGGCTCCATGCACCGGGAGCCCGATGTGGGATTCGATCCCGGGTCTCCAGGATCGCGCCCTGGGCCAAAGGCAGGCGCCAAACCGCTGCGCCACCCAGGGATCCCCAAAAACATAGTCCTAAATGTGTCTAATTGTTGAGAGTTAAACAGTATTATGGAGCTTCCAACAAAAAACAGCATTCTCTTACTTCATATCTCCCATCCTGAAGCCTATTTCCTAAAGGTAATTAATTAGAACTCATAACTATTCAGCACACTGTAAATTTATAATCTTTTAAAAAATATGTTTATATTACTTTTCCTTTCTTTTTAAAATTTTAGACATAATCCATTGATTTTCCACCAGGAGACTTTAGTCCTCTTACTTTTTTTTTTTCTTTTTTAAAAGATTTTATTTATTCATGAGGACACAGAGAGAGAAGTAGAGACACAGGCAGAGAGAGAAGCAGGCTCCATGCAGGGAGCCTGATGTGGGACTTGATCCCAGATCCCGGGATCACGCCCTGAGCCAAAGGCAGACACTCAACCACTGAGCCACCCAGGAGTCCCTCCTCTTACATTTTTTAAAAAAACATTTTTATTTATTTATTCACAAGAGACAGGGAGGGAGAGAGAGAGAGAGAGAGAGGCAGAGACACAGGCAGAGGGAGAAGCAGGCTCCATATAGAGAGCCCAATGTGGGACTCGATGCCGGGACTCCAGGATCACACCCTGAGTGGAAGGCAGACGTCCAACCGCTGAGGCACCCAGGCGTCCCAACATAATTCTTTTTTTTTTTTTTTTTTAAAGATTTTATTTGTTTGAGAGAGGGAGAGAGAGTGAGCATGAGTTGGGGTGGAGGGGCAGAGGGAGAAGTAGACTCGATCCCAGTGCCCTGGTCATGATCTGAGCCAAAGGCAGACACTTAACCAACTGAGCCACCCAGGTGACCCTATCTATAATCATAATCCTAATTCTGATTTTGCAAAATCAATATTTAGTGTTTTTTTTTTAATATTTAGTGTTTTAATTTTAATGATTATTCTGTATTATTCACAGGTAAGCCATGAAATGTTTTATCAATATATTTTCTTATATAAAAATACTTTTGTTGGCTTGTTTTTATGGAGGTTTATGGAGACTGAAGTTTTTCCTTTTTTGGTTTCCTGTCTACTTAACAATAATTTTTCCTCAAATTCTACAAAAGAATGGTAAAACTCCATTTCATCTATACAATGCATCAAACAATCTTTTCCGTTTCATTTTCCTTTTGGAAGAAAATGCCTCCTGGGGCCCTCTGTTGCTGTGATCTGGGCAGGTTGCTTGCTAGGCCTGCTGCACAGCTGTTTCTTAGCATAGGCCTTCACCACTTCTCTGAGGATTTTTGTGATTTACTGCTTTTTGGTGGAGCACATTCTGCAGGGTTTTTTTTGTGTGTGTGTGAGAAAGAGTGCATGGAAGGTAAAGTTTTGTGAGACTTTACCTTCTGAAAATATCTTTGTTGTACTCTAACACTTAGGTGAGGGTATAGTGGGATTTAGAATTTTAGGTTAAAATAACTTATCCTGAGACTTCATGACATTTTTCTCTTTTAGCTTTGGAGTTGGTTAAAATGTCTGAGAGTATTCTGACTCCAGACCTTTTGTAAAACCTGTTCTTCATCCCTAGAACCTTTCAGGGTCTTTATCTACGGTGTTCAGAAATCTTACGATGATATGCTTTGGTGTGGGTTTTATTCACAGTGCTGGGCACTTTGGGGTCTGTATGTCTAGAAACTCATGTTCTTTAGTTAGTGGGAAATGTCTTAAATTATTTCTTTGATAATTTCCTCCTCCTTTCGTTTTCTCTCTGCTCCATGGAACTATTTTTAGTTATTGGGCTACCTGGATTAATTCTTTAATTTTCTTATCTTTTCTCTATTTTTCTTTCCTTCTTTCCTCTCTCCTGCTTTCCATCCCTCCTTTCTTCCATCCAACCATGATTTCTAATCTACTTTTTGGAAGTTGGCTTTATCTTCCAAATTTTCTTTGCATTCTTAACTTTTATTATATTTTTGGTTTCTAAGACCAACCTCCCTCCTTTCCTTGGCACTCAATTAATGTTTCACGGATATATCACTGTCTTTTGTCACTTTGAGAAGGTAATTTTTGGGATGTTTTCCTTTTTTTTTTTTTTTAAAGATTTTATTTATTCATGAGAGACAAAGAGAGGCAGAGACACAGGCAGAGGGAGAAGCAGGCTCCACGCAGGCAGCCCAATGTGGGACTTGATCCCAGAACCCCAGAATCATACCCTGAGCCAAAGCAGACGCTCAACCACTGAGCCACCCAGGTGTTCCTGTTTTCTTATTCTTTTTCCCTCTTATTCTCTTTTCCTTACAAGGTCTTCTTCCCTGGCCTAG
Source organism: Canis aureus (assembly GCF_053574225.1). Taxonomy (NCBI): domain Eukaryota; kingdom Metazoa; phylum Chordata; class Mammalia; order Carnivora; family Canidae; genus Canis; species Canis aureus. The sequence continues at coordinate 43,738,820 of NC_135615.1, forward strand.
TTTTGTTTTCAAGTCAGAGGCTTTCCACAAGTATCTAGTGATTTTTGGCTATCTTTTTTTTTTTAATAATGAAAAGAAAAGTGAAGCATAAAAAAAAAGTATAGTTAGTAAACATCTAAATGGTCTGATATAAGCAAGGTACCTGCCATTTCTTTGGTAAAACCCAAATGTCCAAGATTCTAGCTCTTTCTTCTTGGGCATATCAGTTTCTCCAGAGGAGAATCCTGTTATCTTATACTCTCAACATTCTGGAAGCCAAAGAGTAAAGAAAAGAGAATTGAAGGGAACAAAGGGAGAGAGGAGAGTCTCACCACTCGACATAACACTTTCACTTAGTTCCTTAGTTCATTTGTTGTATTTGGAGAACCTGAGTTCTGAGCCTAATTCAGTTTCTTCCATCTTTTGATAGGTGGAGGAGGATAGTTAAAATCTATCTATTCCTGATGTAAACTTTCATGGCATTCTCCCCATTTTAAGCCCTTTTTCCTTACTCTTGCTTTCAGAGTGACCCAAATGACTCCAACTACTGAGGGTTTCAATCCCTCTCCACAGGTGCTTAAATTTCAGCTTTGTTTGCTTTGCTGTCAGTCTATCTACTAGTTTTCCAGTATCTATCAATCTGTTGCTGTCTCTTGTTTGCTGTTGTCTCTTCTATAGTCTGTGTTTGTTTTTACATTTTTTTTCTTCACAGTTGGTTTAATGAGATTAGAAGGGAGTAGGGATAAACACCTTTATTCATTCAACATTGTTTATGGACTACTCACTATGCCCTCAGAATTATTACAGGCCTCTGGGACACAACAGTAACAGACAAGTACAGAAAACAAAAACAAAGAATAACCCTTTTCACAAGATACACAAATTAAAAAAAAAAAAATACAGGTAACTCCTTACCAACTGAATTTTCATTCTCTGAATTCAAGAGCCAAATAGCTTTAGAAGCATTTTTAGAAAGTCCTTTGTTATCTTAATGTCTGCTATTTTCTGAAACTCAGGTACAAAATAGGTTAGAATAATAGATATCCCTTAATATTTCAATTCATTACTAGAATTAGTAACTTAGGGCTCCTTGGGTAGCTCAGTCAGTTAAGTGTCTGCCTTTGGCTCAGGTCATGATCCCGGAGTCCTGGGATTGAGCCCCCCATTTGACTCCCCATTCAGCAAGGAGTCTACTCTCTCTGCTTATTCCTCTGCTCATGTTCCCTTTCATTCTCTCTCAAATAAATAAATAAACCTTTAAAAAAAAAAAAGAATTTGGAACTTAATAGATTTAGAAAACCAGGGATACTTGCATATGATTTGATAGTGATGAGAGCACTAAAGAAAAATAAGCCACAACAAGAAGTGGGAGTGGGTAGGAAGCCAGGGAAGGCCTCTCTAATAATAATAACCAAGTGGATATCTGAGAAAAGACAAAGGCATTTCATGTACAGGTACCAGTTAATGCAAGGATTCTGAGCAAAGGAGAGTGCTTGCCATTCTTGTGGAATAGCAGGGAAGACAGTGTGGCTGAAGTGGACTGAATAAGTAGGAAAGTAATAGGGAATGATGGCAGACAGGAAGCCAGGAGTCAGATGATATAGGACTTGTGGACTATGACAGAGGCTTGTTTTATTTTTATTTTTTAAAGATTTTTATTTATTTATTTGAGAGAGAGAAAGAGAGAGAGAGAGTGCATGAGCAAGGGGGTGGAGAAGAGGCAGAGGGAGAGAGGGAAGCAGGCTCCCCACTGAGCAGGGAGCCAGACAAGGGGCTTAATCCCAGGACCCTGAGATCATGACCTGAGCCAAAGGCAGCCACTTAACCCATTGAGCCACCCAGATGCCCTGAAGCTTGCGTTATTCTAAGTGAGACAGGAAACCATTAGAGGCTTTTGAAGGTTGTTTTAAAAACATCACCCTGGCTGCTAGGTGAAGAACAGACTATAGAGGGGGAGGCAGAGTGGAAATGGTGAGACTAGTTAAGAGGCTACTACGTTAATCCAGGTGAGAGATTAGCAATTTGACTAATTCTTTCTAATGGAAATGATAAAAAGTAGTCAGATACTCAATTTATTTTAAAAGTACAGCTGACATGCTTTGTAGATATGGAGGGTAGGGGGAAAACAGTTAAGTATGATTTCTAAAGTTTGGGGCCTAAGCAAGTGGAAACCTGGGAGAAGAACAGATTAAGAATGTTGGTGTAATGTGGATAGATGAAGAAGGAAACAAATACTTGGTTTTCATAAAGAAGTTTGAAATATCTAGTGGATGTCCAAGTAGAAATGTAGAAGGGGCAGGTAGATACATAAGGATGGATCTTAGTGGAGAGATCTGGCCTAGAGATATAAAAGTGGGCCTAGTCACCATATAGACAATATATAAAGCCAGGTGACTACATGATATTTCTTAGGGAATAAAATAGGGAGAAAAGAAGTTTGAGTAAAACCCTATGATAATTCCATAACTGACTGGTCAGGAATGTGAGAAATTATTATTATTATTTTTTAAGATTTTATCTATTTATTCATGAGAGACACAGAAAGAAAGGCAGAGACAGGCAGAGGGAGAAACAGGCTTCCCATGGGGAGTCCAATGTGGGACTTGAATCCAGGACTCTGAGACCACAACCCGAGCCAAAGGCTGATATTCAACCTCTGAATCACCCAGGCGCCAGAGAAATTTTCTTAAAAGAATTAAGAGAAAATTGGGTTTAGAAGTTAAGAAAATGTTTCAAGATATAAGGAGTGACCAAATGTGCCCACGTTGCTAAGTTGAGATATGAGATATGGTCATTGGATATGAGAACTCGTCATTGGATTTTGCAAGATGGAGTTATTGGATGTCAGTGGAGTGACTGGGGCAAAAGCCTAGCTAACATGAGTTCAAGGCAAAATTGAAAGAGAAGTAGAGAGTAAGAATAGACAACTCTTTCAAAGAGTTTTTCTTTAAAGGGAAGCAATAGCTAGAGGGGAATGTGGGAGCATATGAGTTTTTGTTTTTTTAGACTGAGAGATAGATTTGTATTCTAGTAGGAATAGTTCAGTAAAGGAAATATTTAATGGTACATGATTAAGAAGACAGAAGGGATAACTAGAGAAATAAAGTCCTGGAGGCAGAAAAGAATAGGATAAAACACATAGGAGTATTTTTTTCTATTTTTCCAATTATCTAGGAAGAAGGGCAATAGGATTCATTGCATTGAAAAACATTTTTGATAATAAATGTATATAAAGATTCAATCAGAACTACAAGTTTCTGTGAATTCTTCATCAGGACAGTAAACAGACTCATATTCCAAAGTTCTCTGATTCTTAATTAGCCTTACTGAAAAAGACTTATGACATATTTATGACAGATTTCATAAAAAATTCTTCAATCATAATAAACTAATTTCAGGACCATAAATATAAACATGAGGCTTTTTAATCCTCATGATTCTCTGTATCATTCAGAAATGAAATAAAGTGAAATAAATGGTTTAATATGTATTTAAATGTTTTCTTTTCCATCTTTTAAATATTTATACTTTTTCCCCATTTCTCTCAAGTCCTATCATTAACAGAAACGTTTATCATTAAGACTCTTAATATAAATCAGTATGGACCTAATTTTAGAAAAAAACTTCCCAGACTATTTCTATCAATGAATGGCCACTAGCTTAAAGTGGCCATTTTCATTCATGTCCAACTTTACACACAATCTGGAAGAGAAGGATGCCTTTCAAGCTCCAGTATTTCCTTTATCTTTAATTTACACTGCCTTTTTAGTCTTTATGGGCTTCTTAGAGAAATAAAAAATCAAAGCTAATGCACCCAGATGATCTGAAAATAAGTAACCATAGTAGCAAACAACTTCCAACAAACAACTTGATATACTTGGAAAACCCAGACATGCTGTAAAAAAAGAAACCAAAGGAATGGGAGACAGTTATAAATGCTGACTTCAGAGAGTAACACCAGATACTAAATGGACTTGAATTCTAGACTGCCCAAATTGCCAGGTGAAGAATAGAAAGAAAGCAGTCTTTCTAAACCAACAAGAGATTTTTGTAGTGCTTTCTCCTCATGAGTTTTCAGGAGACTAGTCTAATATTCACTTCCATTTTCTAATCTGTTTTCTCATTTACATTGGCCATTCATTGCTTCACGGTGCTTTTATCATACCCCAGATCCACTGAATTTGGGTGAAATTTAAAACACTGCCAAATTATAACCATAAGAGAAAAAAGGAGGGGAGGGAATACTTAATAACCACCATCTTAATTAGCCTGAGAAACAATTAAAAAAAGAAAACTATAAGGGGAATAATGATGTTAATGAACAGTATTATCTACATATGTTAATCACTGACCGGGTTCTAAGCCTCTGAAATTCTAGGGGTATGTTTCCCCAGAAAAGTCTAGAAAATGAGTTTGATTTTTTAAATTGCATTGTAACTTCAATGAACTTCAATCCTTAACCAGAAATGATACAGAAGCCTGGTTACTCCTGAGAGAAAAGCAGAGTAATTTTAACTGCACTCCTGTTTTTAGCTTAATAGCATTAATAAAAAGTGCTCATCCAAATAAATACCATTATTTATATTACAATAATAATACTTAACAAGTTAACTAAAAGATCACATTTTTGTAATTTATTGATTCTTTATTTGGCTAAAACAGCTTACCTGGTACAAAATATTCTGTCTGCATAAACCAGTGAAATTCCAAATGAAATCCCAAGTGTATGGCCTTATAGGTGACAAGGAAAATCAAATAGAGAACAGACACTGTACCTGTGAGAAAAAATTTAGAAACCATTTATCATCTTTGTGTGTTTTACAGACTGTTTTAAAATTAAGCTTTGGGGCAGCCCTGGTGGCTCAGCAGTTTAGTGCTGCCTTCAGCCCAGGGCGTGATCCTGGAGACCCAGGATCGAGTCACACGTAGGGCTTCCTGCATGAAGCCTACTTCTCCCTCTGCCTGTGTCTCTGCCTCTCTCTCTATGTCTCTCATGAATAAATAAATAAAATCTTAAAAAATAAAAAAAGAAAAAAGAAATTAAGTCCAGTCATTATGGAGTAGAGTCAGGAAATACAAGTAGGTTTCTTTCTATAGGAATTAGACACTAATTTCTGTAAAGAAGCTATAATTGTAAAAGAAAGGGAAAGTACCAAAAAAACAAAGGGGAGGGGGAGGAAGCAAAATATTCTTAAGGAGATAATCAATCTGGTTACAAGTCTGGTGATTGTTTTAGCAAATACTTTACCAGTTTATATGCTAACTTTTAAAGAGCTGTTCCACAGGAAAGTCAGCAAGCAAATCAGGAAACCACAAATGAGCTATATAAGCTCTCTGTGGGTTCGCAGTTCAGCTGATTCAGAAATGATAAAAACAAGAGGCCAAAGCTTATATAACCACAATGCTTGATTTTCTGTGTGTGTCTGCGGCAGTCTTGCAGTGAATCCTATTGTGACACAGAGAAGTATAGAGAAATATCCTTACCTCCTCCTTTGGTCTTCTGGAAACCTCAAAAGCTACCTCCTTGATGTGATGAGTAATCTAATTATTTTATACTCTACACTGCCTACCAGGAGATCAAATCTATAGGGAGGAGGTGAAACCCTATGGTTTATTTGGGGTTATCAATTTTTTATGAACGTTATCTTTAGTTAGCCAGATCTAAGTTTCTTCTTTTTTAAAATATCTTATTTATTTATTCATGAGAGAGAGAGGCAGAGACACAGGCAGAGGGAGAAGCAGGCTCTATGCAGGGAGCCCGACATGGAACTCGATCCCGGGTCCCTGGGCTGAAGGCGGCGCTAACCCACTGAGCCACCCGGGCTGCCCCAAGATCTAAGTTTCCACTGAGGGTTCCTTTGCCATCTTAAATTTCAGTATTACAAAAGAAGACAGGATCAAAACATTCCTTTAATGATGCAGAAATTTGTGAAATTTCTTCAGTGACTTCAGAAATTTGAAAAACCAGGCTCACAGTAAGAAGTCTGTTCCTTTAAAGGAGGTAGTAGTGTTCCAAAAAGGAAAAAGCACTAAAGAGGAAAGCAAAAGCAGAATAAACCTCAATCGGTTGAGTTAGACAGAGAATGACATTCCAGGTAGAAAGCTAAGTGATAATTCTGTGACATACTCTTAAATAGAAACTAGGAAAAAATATTCTATAACCTCCTTTAGTAAATATTCTTATCTTACGCTTTCAATCCTTAGTATTGAGAATTCCTGTAATATCCAATTTGGATCTCTCCTCCTGAAAACTTCATCTGTTTCTTCTAAGTTGTACCCACTAAGGAAATGGGGAACAATGGTTCAGTAAGGATAGAATGGGAAATCTAGTAACTCATCTTTTAAAAAAAAGAACTTGGACTTTAAATGGTCATCTGCATTTTTCTCTGTGCCGAACTCCATAAAGAAAATAAAAAAGCAGGGTAACATATGAGTGAACAAATTAAACACAGGTAAACAGGGCTGGTAGGTAAGTCTCTCCCCAGCCAGATCATATTTCCACAGAATCCAGTGTGTATTCTATTACACAGAAGCTCTATAACACAGTGCTTCAGCTTACCTAGGATATTAAATTTTGAAAAAAATGAAGGAGATTTGAAATTGAGCAGTGGCAGGAGGAGCCCTATGAGGTAAAAGGGCACTGTCTTGGACTTATTCCACCACGTTTCAAACTGCTGGAGTTCTGTGTCATTGGCGTAGAAAATCATAGAGCCATTTTCAGGACTGCCACCACTCCCAGCACTTGGACAAATCACTGCAATAGGAAAAGCATCAGATTAGAGAAGATCATGAAGAATTCAAAATGACTATCCCAGAGACTGACACTTGCTCTACCAACCTCAATTTGTATCATGAATAAGTTTCTCCTTTCTGGAAAAAATAGAAGGTTATATTTAAATATATTAGGAATCTTTTACCTACAAATAATTAAAGGTAGGAGAATTTTAAAAAATTTTGAGGTATATCTTTTTTTTTTTTTCTTCTTGCCCCACCCCCACCCCCACCCTCAGCCCGCGACCCCAGGCCGTATATCCTTAATTTCTATGGGAAGCTATAAAATTATCCCACCAACTATCCTTTGGTTCCACTGCCAGAGAGAAAATATTGGGTTGAATGGCATTTGATCTTATTTATACAATAATGTAAGAAATATTCAGAGTAACTGGTGCAGCCACTCTGGAAAACTGTGTGGGGGTTCCTCAAAGAGTTAAAAATAGAACTGCCCTACAATCCAGCAATGCACTGCCGGGGATTTACCCCAAAGATACAGATGAAGTGAAACACCAGAACACCTGCACCCCGATGTTTATAGCAGCAATGTCCACAGTAACCAAACTGTGGAAGGAGCCTCGGTGTCCACTGAAAGATGAATGGATAAAGAAGCTGTGGTTTATGTATACAATGGAATATTAGCCATTAGAAATGACAAATATGGGATCCTTGGGTGGCGCAGCAGTTTGGCGCCTGCCTTTGGCCCAGGGCGCGATCCTGGAGACCCGGGATCGAATCTCACATTGGGCTCCCCGTGTATGGAGCCTGCTTCTCCCTCTGCCTGTCTCTGCCTCTCTCTCTCTCTCTCTGTATGACTATCATAAATAAATAAATTAAAAAAAAAAAAAAAGAAATGACAAATACCCACCATTTGCTTCGACATGGATGGAACTGGAGGGTATTATGCTGAGTAAAATATCAATCGGAGAAGGACAAACATTTTATGGTCTCATTTGGGGAATATAAAAAATTAGTGAAAGGGAATAAAGGGGAAAGGAGAGAAAATGAGTGAAAATATCAGTGAGGGTGACAAAACTTGAGAGACCCCTAACTCTGGGAAACGAACAAGGGGTAGTGGAAAGAGGGGTGGGCTGGGGGTTGGGGTGACTGGGTGATGGGCACTTGGCGGGATGAGCACTGGGTGTTATGCTATATGTTGGCAAATTGAACTCCAATTAAAAAAAAAAGAAATATTCAGAGTGATTGTTACCTTTGGGCTAATAACCCATACAAAGGCCAAAGAACAGGTTTCTTTCTTTCTTTTTAGAGGGGGGCAAGGGGCAAAGGAAGACAGAGAGAGAATCTCAAGCAAGCTCCATGCCCAGGGCACAGCCCGACGTGGGGCTCAATCTCACAACCCCAAGGTCATGATGTGAGTCAAAGTCAAGAGTCAGACAGTTAACCCACCTAGCCACCAAGCCACCCTAGAACAGGTTTCTTTTAACAATAAAACAAATCTATGGGTTTGGAATAAAAAGTGCACATCACTGAAACAGATGACATGGTATTGCCAAAAACTAATTGTTGCTTAATGCTTAAGAATCTTGAATTCTGGCAATCTGGAATAATTTTCATGGAGGTTTATCATATTTTACAGTAGCCCAACAGCTTAGATGATATCCAGAGAACTGAGAATTGAATAAAACATATTTTTTCTAACACTAATCTTCAAGGGGCAATTTCTTCTGTTGAGAGGATACAAATCATTCTGTGTTTTTAATTTCATAGTAGTACTTTTCCTAATAATCAGCCCTTTAAAAGGAATTCTTAATGCTGATGAAAATACTACTAATAAGTAACAATCATACTCATCACTAGTCAAAGAGAAAAATGATATTTTCAATTTAAGTTCTGTTTTTAATTTTATTCTCTATCCATTATATATTTGGCATGCTACAAAGCCAAACAATTTTCTTGCTTAGCCAGCATTTTGACATGTACTTTTTTCTTCTACGTCTGCACAGAGTAAATTAACTTGAATTTTTCTTGCGCTAATAATAACAGTGGTAAAGAGCACAGGCTATGGAAGTTAACTGACTGAATAGTCAATCTTGACTCTGTCACTTAGTAGTTATATATAACGTTGGGCAAGTCATTAACTTCTCTGTGCTTTGGTTTTTCCATTTACAAAGTGAAGTTAACATTATCTGCATTACAGAGGTGCTGTAAAACATTTAGAGTAATGCCTGCACACAGTAAATATCCAATGAAGGTCAGCTGTAACTTTACATTAACTGAGACTGTCATTCTACTTAACACATTGTTCAAAGAGAAGAATGTAAAGTAAATTGACTTTGCTGATGGTGCTCTCCAAATCATCAGTGTCATCACGAAATTTATGAATATATTTTAAAATTATACTGAAATACTTCAGTATAATTATTCAAAGGTGTGTGTGTATATATCCACAGAAAAGCTGGCATGGCACTCACTCATTTGCTAGTGTTAAGAAAACACAGGTTAATGAGTTTAATTAAGAGACAGAGTAAGACATTGAAACATTTGCTTCAAGAGAGGAGACTTCTGTCCATTCATTGTATCCTCATAGCCTAGAATAGTTCCTGACATAAAAGAGACCTAATAAATATATATTGAGTGGTGCCTGGGTCGCGCAGGCAGTTGAACAGCTGATTCTTAGTTTCAGCACAGGTAGTGATCTCAGGGCGGTGGGATGGAGCCCCTTATTGGGCTCAGCACAGAATCTGCTGGACTCTCTGCCCCTCCCCCTAGGCACCACACACAAGTGTGCGTGCTCTCTCTCTCTTAAATAAACTTAAAATGAGGGGAGCGAGGGAGGGCGCGGGCAACTCCTGGAGGGACGGCAGGCCGAGAGAGCAGCGCCCGGGTCTGGCGCTGAGTCTGAGTCTGCCGGACGGGAGGCGGCCCAGCTGCGGGCTTGGCCTTGGCCCCAGTCCCACCAGCATGGCCTGCCAGACCATGCGGGCCGAGACCCGGAGCTGGGCCAAAGATGACATCAAGAAGGTGATGGTGACCATCGAGAAGGTCCATCCAAGGAGATGGGAGAAGCGCTGGGTGACTGTGGGTGACACTTCCCTTCATATCTTCAAGTGGGTGCCAATGGTGGACCCCCAGGAGGAGGAACAACGGAGGGCAGGTGGCGGAACGGAGAGATCCTGAGGCCGGGAGCGGCGGGGCAGGGGCACCAGTCCCCGAGGGGGTGAAAACAGTAACCAGAGTTTCCATTCGGAAGGCTCCCTGCAAAAGGGCACCGAACCCAGCCCTGGGGGTACTCCCCAGCCCAGCTGCCCTGTGTCACCTGCTGGACCACCAGAAGGGGTCCCAGAGGATGCTCAGCCCCCACGGCTGGGCCAAGAGAGAGATCCTGAGGGCATCACTGCAGGCAGCACCCATGAACCCCCAATGCTGACCAAGGAGGAGCCTGTTCCAGAATTGCTGGGGGCTGAGGCCCCCGAAGCTTACCCCGTCTTTGAGCCAGTGCCACCTGTCCCCGATGCAGCCCAGGGTGACACAGAGGACTCGGAGGGTGCCCCCCCACTCAAGCGCATCTGCCCAAATGCCCCTGACCCCTGAGAAGCCAGCCTGCCTGTTCTGTTGCCCCAAGGGCCCCTTTGGCTTTTTACAAATAAAGACCCTTTTGTAAAAAAATAAATAAATAAAATAAACTTAAAATGATATCAATTTATTATCTTTGAAATCTAAGCACATAAATCTAAATACATAATGTAAAGATACATTAGCATTTCTTAAGCCCAATACTCTGAAATCTAAATCATTAATACATAAAGCTTTAGGTGATGTTAAAGGTTAACAGTTTAACTGTTAGGAAGGTTATATTAGCTTTTATATTCACTTTCCCTATGACTGCCATAGTAGATAAACACACAAGACACAAAGACTTATTTCTAACTAATTAAAGGAAACTTTTCAAAGAAATGAAGATTATTTTTTTCTGTATTTACTAATGTTTGTTCATTATTAAGAAAGTAGTTTACATTTGTGTATCTTAAATATTAGTGACTAATAAATGCCTAAAAAAGTTAACGACCTGAGACCTATGCTTCTAGATTTCCAAAACAATTAGCAAAGATAATGCTCTTAAAAATATATATTGACTATTTATAGGCAAATATGGATTCTACAGATGAATCTTGTCTTCATATGAATATGTGTTCATATTAACACAATCTTTTATGGAGTTTTTTTTTTTTGAATTGCATTAGTTGCCAACAATTAATAGTGGCTCAGTTAACATAATGGTAGCGATGTTGAACTAATTATTCACCTAAAATAAAACAATATGTTCTACCTTAAATTCTTTCTGAAGCAAAGTGGAAAATAAAAAAACAAACTAAACTGTAAATTCCAAACTACTTACCAGGGTTGCTATCATTGGTACTTAGTACAGCATCTGTGTCATTAATGTGATGAATAAAATCTGAAAATTAAAGAAAGAATATAGTTTAATACCAAAGGAAAGATGCTAAATCAATTACCCCCTAAAATCTTTGATCTATAAAAATCTTTTAAGATCTACTGTGTGGTAATATTACCATACAATGAATCAAAACTGCTTCATTATTAACACAGCTTCACTGTTCTCAGCTTTCTCTACTTAGAGGAATGATGTCATTGGCTTCATAGTTCCCATTACGGAAAACTCTTACATGATTGAAGATTTAAAAAAAAAATCTAGCTACACAGTAAAATTTAGTTAAAGCCCTGGAATCAAGATAAAGTATACAATAATTTTCTGATACTCACACTAATTGATGTAAGTATAGTTATATCTTATATAAAGTTTTAAAAGCCTGCAGAAGGGGAAAACCAACACTTATAACAGCAAAACTTACCTGAAGAATCACTTAAAGTTTTTGCAAAGTGTTATATATGCTTTTATAGACTGAGGATTATATAGTTATTGCTCACATTACCACGAAGCTATACTAAAGGAAGTAGTAAAGTAAAAAACATGTGCAGAATGGGAGAAGATATGTGCAAAAGAAATATATGATAAAGAATTAATATCCAAAATCTATAAAGAACTCATAGAATTCAATACCCCAAAAAACAAATAATCCAGTCCAAGAAATGGACAGAAGACATGAACAGACGTTTTTTCCAAAACAGACATCCAGATGGCTAATGGACACCTGAAAAGATGCTCAACATCACTCATCATTAGGGAAATGCAAATCAAAACCACAATGAGATAGCACCTCACACCTGTCAGAATGGCTAAAATAAACAACACGGCAAACAAGAGATGTTGGTGAGGATACAGAGAAAGGGGAACCCTCTACACTATTGGTGGAATGCAAACTGTTTCTGCCACTCTGGAGAACAGTATGGAAGTTCTTAAAAACTTAAAAATAGTACTACTCTATGACCCAGCAAATGCACTACTAATACTAAGTATTTACCCAAAGGATACAAAAGTACAGATTTGGAGGGGTACGTGCATCTCAATGTTTATAGCAGCATTATCAACAATAGCCAAACTATGAAAACAGCCCAAATGTCCATCAACTGAAGAATGAATAAAGATGTGGGGTACATGTATGTGTGTGTGTGTATTACTAGATTACTCAGCCATCAAAAAGAATGGAATCTTGGGATCCCTGGGTGGCGCAGCGGTTTGGCGCCTGCCTTTGGCCCAGGGCACGATCCTGGTAGACCCGAGATCGAATCCCACATCGGGCTCCCGGTGCATGGAGCCTGCTTCTCCCTCTTCTTGTGTCTCTGCGCCTCTCTCTCTCTCTGTGACTATCATAAATAAATAAAAAATTAAAAAAAAAAAAAAGGAATCTTGCCATTTGCAATGATGTGGATGGAGCTAGAGTGCATTATGCTAAGCAAAAGAGGTCAGTCACAGAAAGACAAATACCATATAATTTCGTTCATATGTGGAATTTAAAAAACAAAACAGATGAACATAGGGGAAGAAAAAAGAGACGGAAGCAACTCACAAGAGATTCCTATTATAGAGAACAAACTGAGGGTTGATGGAGGGACATGGGTAGAAGATGGGCTAAATGGGTGATCGATATTAAAGACACCTGTTATGATCAATGGGTGTTATATTTAAGTGACGAATCACTAAACTCTACTACTGAAACCAATATTACACTATATGTTAACTAGAATTTAAATAAAAATTTGAAAAGAAAAAGTATTTGACTGCTTAAAATTCCAAAAAAGTATATGCAGATATCTGAGCATTCAAATCATTCTACCATTAACGAGAGAATGGGTAAAGAACATGTTTTCTTGATAGACTGAATTTACTTTATTCTGTTTGAGGTTAATCTTTTATAACCTTAGTAACCATTAAAAAAGTGTTTAATGTGAAAGTTAAATGAGTTGATAAAAAATGTGGGATTAGATTTTCTGGTCATAAAGCAAGTTAAGTACATGAATCACTCACCTCCATTGTATGCTTCTTACAATAATAGAGTAGTAAAAAAAAAAAAAAGTAGAGTAGTGCTCTAGGTTTTTATAGTATCTTCAAGGGTTATTAGTGATAAGATTGGAGGTTATCAATCATTATCTACTTCCTGATGCTGAAGATTCAAATAAGACTAGTAAAATCTTGACACCAAGATTGGTATGGTAGGGTGAATATTCTCCCCCTAAATCCATGTCCACAACAACCTTAGAATGCAACCTTATTTGGAAATAGGGTCTTTGAATATAAAATCAAGTTAAGATGAGGTCATTTAGGCCCTAAATTCAATGACTGATAGCTTTAATAAGGAGAGAAAAATTTGTACAAAGACTCACTGAGGGGTGATGTCTATGTGAGGACAGGCAGAAATTGGGTCATGTAGCCACAAGCCAGGGAATGCCAAGGATTGCCAGCAATCACCAGAAACTAAGAGGAGGCAAGGAAGTCTCCTTCCCTAAAGGCTTCAGAGGGAATGGAGCCCTAGTGGTACTTCAATTTTGGACTTCTAGTCTCCAGGACTGTGAGAGAATAAATTTCTTTTGTTTTAAGCCAAGTAGTTTATGGTAATTTGTTACAGCAGCCCTAATACAGCAAGGTTCAACAAGGACAGTATGAGAAAAAAAAGAAAAAAACATCATAGGCTAGTATCTCTTTTGAAAAGACCCAAAGGAAAAGAAAGACACAAAGTTTCTAAATAAAACAGTAGCCCCATTCCTCTTGAAAATAAATTGAATCCAGTAAGAAATTAAAAGTATATATCATGACTGCTAAATTAAGTTTATCCCAGGATATAAAAATGATTTAAATCATACAAAATGTATTCATTTAATTTACCACATTAACAACTTAAAGTAGAAAAGACTGGAGTGTCTGGATGACTCAGTTGGTTAAGCGTCTAACTCTTGGTTTTGGGTCAGGTCATGATCTCAGGGTGGTGAGATCAACCCGAATCAGGCTCTGTGCTGGGTGTAGAGTCTGCTCAGGATTCTCTTTCTGCCTGTCCCTCTGTCCCATCCCACTCTACTCACACACACACTCTCTCTCTCAAAAAAAAAAAAAAAATAGAGGAAAATAGACAATTTATGATTGTCTCAAGGGATGTAGAGTATTAAGCGTCTGATAAAATCCAGCACACATTAATAAAAATTCTTAAGGAAATAATAGGCAGGAACATCTTTAAATTGCTAATGGGTGTAACCAATATCGCACAACAAACTCAATATTTAATGGTGAAAGATTTCCACAGGAACAACATAAGGATGTCTACCAGCACTGCATCTATGTAACTTTACACTTTAAAAAAGATAAATATGTCTATATATGTGTACATATAAACATTTATATGTTGTTTGTGTATACATAAGGATATATGTATATAAATATAAATGTATATATATATGTATGAATCACTTAAGTAATAATTGGGCAGGAAGTTTTCAGTACTCATGGATGATGTAACTATCTAAACAGAAAATGCAAAGTGAATCTACAAAATTAGAATCAGTAAGAGTTCAACACATCTGCTAGATTCAAGACAAAGATCCCAAAATTATTTAGGTTATTTTATAATAGCAACAATTTACTTGAATTTTTATATTTAAAAAATATATCACTACTTTCTGGGAAGATAGAATAGTTTCATGAAGGGGAGGTGGGTTTCATGGATGTATTCATCAAAGTTGTATGCCTAAAATTTATATGTTTCTATGAATAGAAGTTCTATTTAAAAAAGAGAATTGAATATATAATGGTTAATGGAGGTGAGGCGTGGGTATAAGCATAGGTCATGTTTTCTCAATGGATAAGATAATGACCCCAAGGGGGAAAAAATCTGTTCTGAGGGTGCAAAAAAAACCCCTTACTCTTTTTATATATAAAGCACAAATATACACACAGTTCATATAGAGATAAAAGTATATCTGTGATATTAAAACAAATTGAATCAACTATATTTTCCAGAATTACAAATGACTTTACTTTATCCCAGGTCCAGAATTTAAGGCTGAAAGTAAAACAATGCAGTAGTTACTGTACTTTAAAGTAACTACTGTTAAAGCATATGATATAGATACTTACTAAAAATAAACCTTCCAGTATTAAAAAGAAAATTAGACATAAGCACCCAATAAACTATCATTGCTCCAATGAGAGATACCAAGGAGAAAAGGAGACTCGACCATTGTCCAAAGGAGCCAAAATAGTATCTGCACACATCTGGATATTCCCAGGTAGTGGTATCCACTGATGCTAAATAAAAATAAGAGAAAGAATAAAATTAGGTGTTAATCACCCATAATCATAATTAATTCAGAACACTTAATAAGATATTAAGAATATATTCCACCACCAGACATCAGACCATATGATCATATAACAGAAATTAAAACATTATAGAACAAATACATACAAAGGCCAATAAAACAGTATAGATAATATAAGTAAACTATAGTATGATAATATTTTGTAATTAATTAAAAAAATAATAAATCAAGGCTAGACAAAAATCATGACTCTGAAGATATTATTCAATATTTGGCATACTTAAATAACCTACAGAGAAAAGTTTTCCTGAGTCATACTTTATACCACATGCCAATTTCAGACAATTGAGCTAAAAATTCAAAAATTAAATAACAGAAAAGTTAGAAGACAATGTAAAAATAGATCTTGAAAGGTTATTCTTTTCTATCAAACGAAGAAATAGAAATTACAATGGAAAAGATAGGTAGATATAAACAAACTCATATTATACAAAAGCCATTCAAATGTTGGATAGAAAAGAAAACTGACAAAAAATAATGGATAAAGGGCTAAGGCCTACAATCATGCAAAGAACTTAGCAGATCTATAAGAGCACCAAGGACCTTGAGGATAAATGGGAAAAGGATACAAATAAATAATACAATAAAGAGAAAATATACCACTGCTTAACAGAGACCAAAAACAAAAAAAACCAAAAAAACAAAAAACAAAAAACAAAAAAAAAAACAAAAAAAAAAACAAAGAAGGCAAAGCCTGGTCTCTTGATTCAAAATTGCAAAAGAGGGCACCCCCAGTGGCGCAGCGGTTTAGCGCCGCCTGCAGCCCAGGGTCTGATCCTGGAGACCCGAGATCGAGTCCTGTGTCAGGCTCCCTGCGTGGAGCCCGCTTCTCCCTCTGCCTGTGTCTCTGCCTCTCAGTCTCTCTCTCTCTCTCTCTCTCTGAATAAATAAATTAAAAAAAAATGTTTTAAAAAAAAACAAAAAACAAAACAAAACAAAATTGCAAAAGATTCACTAAAATAATGTAGGTCTATTTAGGTCCTAAACTACTTTAAAACAATCTAAGGTATTTCCCTAATCTAGAATTTATAGAGAAGAGTAGAGGCAATGTATTATTAAACTTTGTGAATTCACTAAAATGGATATGTTCATATTCTCATATTTTTCTAGTTATATTTTCTACTTTTAGGTGATTCCAACATTTAGATCTCTTGGTAAGGAAACATCAAAAGTCACCATTAACCAATAAGAATCATAGAATTTTCTTTACTTTTTTAAAAAGATCTATTCATTTGAGAGAGAGAGAGAGGAGGAGAAAGGGAAAATTCTGAAGTAGATTCCCTGCTGAGCATGGAGCCCAACGTGGGGCCTGATCTCAGGACCTTAAGATCATAACCTGAGCTGAAATCAAGAGTCAGATGCTTAACTTACGCAGGCCACCCAAGGACCCTAGAATCACAGAATTCTCTATTTAGTTCTGGAAAAGACTTAGGACTACAAACCTCTCTGAATTTCAAAGGCAGTCACTAATACATTGACTTATCAGTTCAGTCGAATGCTACACATTAGAGAAGTAAATTCTTTAGGCACAAAATATTTAACACACGTGTGTTAACACACATGTACACATTAGTGATCTATTTCAACAAGAAATACTTATCAATATCCAAATTGCCATTCTATTTTCACCATGGCAATCTCTTACATATCATAGCTCGTGATTTCACTACTCTGTAGCAGCAATAAAGTGTTAAAATGCCCATCAGCATGATGACACACATTCCAGTAGTAAAGCCAGCCTGTTTAAAAAAAATATAGAACATATATTATCATGTCAGAATGAATGCATATGCAAAAATATTAAACACTAAATAATTATGATAAAAACATGACAATGTTAAATTATGTATTTTCTTTACTAAATGTTGTATAGATTTATTAAAACCCCTGTTGTAAAACTTACAATATAAAGAGAAAATAATTCAGG
Source organism: Canis aureus (assembly GCF_053574225.1). Taxonomy (NCBI): domain Eukaryota; kingdom Metazoa; phylum Chordata; class Mammalia; order Carnivora; family Canidae; genus Canis; species Canis aureus. The sequence continues at coordinate 43,756,245 of NC_135615.1, forward strand.
CAAAAAATGCGCTGAAAAATTATATTACCTGTTTTATGCCCCAAGGAATACTTAGTATAGATGTTCCCATCATGGTATTCCAAATCATAAAACTGAAAACACAGAGTAATAGCAGTAAATATATGGAGTCTGACTCTTTAAACATTTTAATTAAGATAAAAATTTAAATAACCAGTATTTTTCACTTACATATAGTTTAAGTTATGCTTCAAAAAGAAGTTTTACTCACATGGTTACTAAACTGGTGTTTTTACCATATCCTTCAGTGTAACTTTGAAGTTTATAAGCAGAACCCAACGGACTATATACATAGCACTCTTCTGGAGCTGGAACTACATGATCTGGGGCAATCTAGTAAAAGAAGAAATGTCATAAGAGACATGTTAGAACCAGTAAATGTGCAAAATAGGATATTTTCCATTCATCACAATACCTGACTCTAGACACAATTCTAAATATTGTGAACAAACAGCATGTATTCCTGATTAATGAATATAAAAAACCCTTTCCAAATGTAGAAGATCTAAAGGACCAAGAGTTTAAAGAATAAAAGCAATAAAATGTTCATGTGAAATGACAATTAATTTTTAAAATATGCAAATGTCAAAATATCTTTCTCTTTATTTTCAGGGTAAAGAAAGAAGAGTCAGCAAAGAGTGAGATTAAGGAAATCTGGATGGAGGAGATTTAGGCCTAAAGTGAGGGGAATTTCAAGAATCAGGGTAGTTTTAAAAAAGAGATAGGTAACAAACTCAAATCATAAAGAACTGACCTGTCAATACAAGATAAAGAAAATATAAATACAGACCATTCTTTCAAATGCTTACTAAAAGCATTTAAAAAGTAGAAGATAAAAGTGAGCTAACATAGCCTAAAGGAAGGCAAAGCAAGGATTTTTTTTTTTTTTTTAAAGATTTTATATATTCATTCATGAGAGACAGAGAGAGATGCAGAGACATAGATGGAGGGAGAAGCAGGCTCCTTGATCCCCGGACCTGGGATCACGCTCTGAGCCGAAGGCAGATGCTCAACTGCTGAGCCACCCAGGTGTCCCCGAAGCAAGGATTCTTAAAGATGGATATAGTAATCAAAGGGCAAGGAGCCAAGGAGAGGTTGGAGACACAAAGAACGACTGAATAGATACGTATTTCTTATACATAGCTCTTATCACCCAAACATATCTTCTGAATTCTACCTCCCTAGAGAGAGAAAAAAATTAGTCTCCTGGAAGAATTCTGCCCACCTCCCCGAGAATAGTACTCTGAAAACATGTAGTCCTATACACAGTAGTAAAGACGTGGGAGCTGACTGGTATAAATCAGCAATCTTTTCTCTTTAAATCAATTCTTTCATTCATTCATTGTGTGAGTTGGGGGAGGGCAGAGGGAGAAGGAAAGAGAGAATCTCAAGTAGATTCCATGCTGAACCCAGAGCCCATGTGGTGCTCCATCTCACTACGCTGAGCCAAAACCAAGAGTTGGACATTTAGCTGACTGAGCCACCCAGGCACCCCCTTTTTTTTTCTTTTTTTAAAGTAGGCTCCATGTCCAACAATGAAGGCCATCACAGAGTCTGAACTCATGACCCTGAGATGAAGACCTGAGCTGAGCTGAGGAGTCAGAGGCTTAATGGACTGAACCACACAGGTGCCCCTCAATAATCTTTTATATTTAGCATCTACTATGCATATTTTCAACTCTGTGCTAGCTTTAGTGTTCAAAAAAAAAAAAAAAACCCAAAAACAATACAGTCTACAATTTTAGGAAGCTTAAATTCCAGCTGGAAGACATATGAAGCAATTAGATAAGGCTATAAGAGAGAAAAAATTAGGTTTGGGATACTGTATTGTAGGAATGACAAAAAATTAACAGGGACTAGAATAGTTGGGGAAGATGTCAAGGAAGTGATGGAATACTGGGCCTCAGTAGGTAGACAGGATATGGACTGGCAGAAAAAGAAAAAGTGTCCAGTTCTTCTCTATGCATATAATTTGTAGTATCTTGTGGGTAAAAAATGTCTTGAATGCTATGCCTCGTGTGGCTTTGGAAACAACTATTTCTGAGAGCTAAAAAGGCATATATGGAAATGGGTCTGCTGGCATCTCTTTTACCCTTAATGCTCCTGGGTCTGAGTTCGATTATCTTCTTCAAGGGAATAAAAAGAAAACAGGGGAGGGACCATATCTGCATCAGGCAGGAGATAAACCATGATACCTAGCAAAGTTTAGAAAAAGTGAAAATCAAAAGTTACAAAAGGCAGGGTAGAAGAAGCTCAAAGTTAAGAAGTTGCAGATTCTTAAGAGTCATAGACAAAATGGAGAATTGGATTCCATACTCTGGCAGTAATTTAGGGCAGTGCTTTTCTTCCTTCCTTTCTTCTTCTTCTTCTTTTTTTTTTTTTTTTTAAAGGATTTTATTTATTTATTTGAGAGAGATAGAGAAAGCAAGAGAGTGAGTAGGACCTGGAACAGGGCAGAGGGAAAGGGAGAAGCAGACTCCCTGCTGAGCACAGAGCCCAATGCGGCGGAACTTGATCCCAGGATCCTGGGATCTTGATCTGAGCTAAAGGCAGACACTCAACTGACTGAGCCAATCAGGAGTAGGGCAGTGCTTTTCAAATTTGAATTTTCCTGTGACTGACACAGGGATATTGTTAAACACAGATTATGATTCCGTAGGTCCAGAGTAAGGACTGAGATTCTGCATTTTTAGTAAGTTCTCACTGATGCCAATATTGCTGGCCTCTGCAGGACACATTTTTATTTACAAGGATCTAGATGTTGGCAGTCAAATAATTTTCTTCTTTCCTGCATTTTAGAATAAAAATAATAAGATAATTGAGGAAATTTTCAGAAATAAGAAGGTATAACTCTGTAAAATCCTGAGACATGTGGTCTCACACTGTTCTTCCCTTAAAAATCTTCAGAAAAATAATTTTGGAATTCTCAGGAAATGAGCCTGGATGTATACATACATTCATTAAAAATGGTTATGTCTCACTGTTAACTTTAGATCACTGTTTATATATTTTGATTACTAGAGTCATCTCAACTGTCAGTTAACAAAAGCTATTCAACTTGATGTATAATGCTGACTTAATTTCCAAGCAAACAATGTCCATTCAGGCCTAGACTGGCCCAGCTGGTATCTCTGACATTTATTTCCACAAGTAGAGCCTCAGAGGTCTGAATTAGACTCAGAGATACTGGATTACTTCTACGCCAGAGGGCTTAGATAATTCTGTTATAGAACCAAGACTTTACTACAAGTACTGATATAAAGGCCTAAGGCAGGAAAAAAATGAAAAAAAAAATTGGGGAAAAAAATGACCCCACCCAGAACACTTTGGAAGTCATTACTTTGGCTATACAAAAAGAGATCTTAATAACTCACAATGCTTTAAATGAGGTATCTAGGTTCAAGAGATATCCCAGTCCTTGCCCCTCAGTATACATCTAAAGAATGTTGGTTCCTTTCTCCTTTTTTTATTAGCTATAAAAATATCATTTTTTCCACCAAGAATGTTTTCATTTTTCTTTAAGCTTTCAAGTTTCTGAATATCTCATAAGCAACCAAATTACTTCCAATATAATTTTTGATCCTAAAATAATAATATAGATTTTAGAAGATCAAGAGTTAACAACTATGGCCCATGGTCAAATCTGGCCTTCAACCTGATATTTTACAGCCTCTTTGCTAAGAAATTTTTTTTTCTTTAAGCTTTTATTTTTTTATTCATGAGAGACACAGAGAGAGAGGCAGAGACACAGGCAGAGCTCTTAGAACTGGGGACTAGCAGAATTTAATCCAACAAATTTCTTAGGCTGTTGTCAATAGAGAGAGATTGTTTCAAATCTCTGTCATGCTTGATAAGAATGAACTAGCCTGAGATGTAAGACATGTACTAATTAATTACTATCTTGATTTTCCATGATGCTATCCTTGGAATTTGGCCAGCAAAAAGTTCAATCACTGGGAGTTTCCTTGGCTCATGCTGTTCACTGTTCATTTCAACTTAACCTTAGACAATTAGCAATGTTTTTCCCTTACCAGAGCCTTGTCTGCAGGAGCGGTGAGGCGGCTGTAGTAATGAATCCTCTTGTTCATGGCAGAGGCATGGTCGCTAACTCTCTGAATGACATCATTCACATTGACGATGTTTGTGGGCTCTATATAGAAAGGCCTAAAGAAGGGAATATACACTTGACAAAGAACATTCAGCCAGAGTTTCTGGAAGGCAGCCACTGAAGAAAATAACTTCTTGTCCTCCATTAGAAATGGGATGTACCAAGGCAAGGCATTCACTTCTCACTTTTGGTGGGAAAAGAAAAAGTCACAAGAGAAGTTTTATCCAATCCACAGACTAAGCTTTTGTCTCATAATACTATTATAAACACACTTTTCTAATCTCTAGGAATTTAGCAATAGAGGAGATATAACAGAAAGAGCTTCAATCAGTTATTAAAAAGAAGTATAGCAGCTGTCAGTTTTCAACAATGAAATTTAGACCCACACAGCTTTGAATATTCTCTCAAAAAGCTTTTGGCCCTAAATCAAAGAAATTGTCATAAATGTTCCTCTACTAAAGAGTCTCCACTCCTTCTTTATGGGCCTAAGTTATTTCCTATGACAAATGAAATATCTACTTCTTGGTTCATGTACTAAAGATTAGTGATCTCAACCACTTCCCTTGTGAAACTTGTCCAAAGTGCTATCAAATGGAACATCAAGACATTAGAGATATTTGCCTCATTCTACTTTTCTTGGACTTCAATAACAAATCCCATTATGCTATTATTCATGTGTATGCTTCTTTCCCATAACTGTGTCTCAATCAACTGCAGATTCTGGTTTTCAATCATTTTCAGCCATTAACCCTGCCAGTTCCTTACCAAAACTTCCTCAATCTGCCTTCTAAGCTTCCAGTAACATACTCCAAAACTGAAAGACCAGGCAGAAAGAAGTGCCTTACTCCACTGACTCTCAAATCCCTCAAAGACACAAATAATACTGTGCCCCAAAGTACCTATATTTTACTTCTATATTATACACAGATCCAAATAACGAAGGAAAAAAACCCTAGATTTTTCTGGTTCCATATAATTCTTCTATACTTACATTCTGAAACAAGTTTAAAATTTATGTTAGTCATAGCTGTAATCATGACAGTATGGTACTGGTGCAAAAATAGACACACAGATCCATGGAACAGAATAGAGAACCCAGAAATGGGGCCTCACCTCTATGGTCAACTAATCTTCAACAAAGCAGGAAAGAAGACAGTCTCTTCAACAAATGATGTGGGGAAAATTGGACAGCCACAGGCAGAATGACACTGGACCACTTTCTTACATCATACACTAAAATAAACTCCAAATGGAGTTTGTGGATTCCTGCCTAAATGTGAGGAATCCATCAAAATCCTAGAGAAGAACATAGGCAGCAACCTCTTTGACCTCAGCCACAGCAACTTCTTATTAGACACATCTTCAAAGGCAAGGGAAACAAAAGCAAAAATGGGGACCTCATCAAGATAAAACTTTTGTACAGCAAACAGTTGACAAAACTAAAAGACAACCTACAGAATGGGAGAAGATATTTGGAAAGGTCTTACCAGATAAAGGGGTAGTATTCAAAATCTATAAAAAACTTATCAAACTCAACACTCAAAATTACAAAAAAATCCAGTCAATGGGACACCCAGGTGGCTCAGTGGTTGAGCGCCTGCCTTCGGTCCAAGGCGTTATCCTGAAGTACTGGGATCGAGTCCCACATCAGGCTCCCTACATGGAGCCTGCTTCTCCCTCTGCCTGTTGTCTCTGCCTCTCTCTCTCTGTCTCTCATGAATAAATAAAGTCTTAAAAAAAAAATCCAGCCAAGAAATGGGCAGAAGACATGAATAGACATTTCTCCAAAGACATACAAACGGCCAATAGACACATGAAAAAATGCTCAACATCACTCGGCCTTCATGGAAATATAAATCAAAACCACAATGAGAGGGGCATCTGAATGGCTCAGTGGTTGAGATCCTGCCTTTGGCTCAGTGCATGATCCCGGGGTCCTGGTATCAGGTCCCGGATCAGGTTCTCCACAGGGAGCCTGCCTCTCCCTCTGCCTATGTCTCTGTCTCTCTCCCTGTGTCCTCATGAATAAATAAAATCTTAAAAAAAAAAAAAACTCACAATGAGATACCACCTCATAATGGTCAGAATGGCTAAAATTAACTCAGGAAATGACAGATAACTGGCAAGGATGTGAAGAAAGGGGTACCCTCTTATACTGTTAGTGGGAATGCAAACTGTTGCAGCCACTCTGGAAGACAGCATGGGGGTGCCTCAAAAAGTTGAAAATACAGGCACCTGGGTAGCTCAGTTGGTTAAGTTTCTGCCTTCAGGTCATGATTCAAGGTCCTGGGATCAAGTCTCACATCAGACTCCCTGCTTCTCCCACTCCCCCTGTTTGTGCACTCTCTCTTTCTGTTAAAAACAAACAAACAAACAAACAAACCTTAAAAAAAAAAAAAAGTTAAAAATAGAGCTACGCTATGACCCAGCAATTGCACTATTAGGTACTTATCCAAAGGATACAAACATAGTGATTTGAAGGGGCACATGTATCCCAATGTTTATAGTAGCAATGTCCACAACAGCCAAGCTATAGAAAGAGCCTAGATGTCCACTGAAAGATAAATGGATAAAGAAGATGTGGTAGATATATACAATGGAATATTACTCAGCCATCAAAAATAACAGAATCTGGCCATTTCCATCAACATGAATGGAACTAGAGGGTATTATCTAAGCAAAATCAGAGAAAGTCACAGAAAGACAAATATCACGTGATTTCACTCATACATGGAATTTAAGAAACAAAACATGAACATAGGAGAAGGGAAGGAAAAATAAGATGAAAATGGAGACAGAGATAAGCCATAAGAGACTCTTAGCTATAGGAAACAAACTGAGGGTTGCTAGAGGGGAGGTGGGTGGGGAGATGGGGTAACTGGGTAATGGGTATTAAGGAAGGCCCTTGATGGAATGTGCACTGGGTGTTATATGCAACTGATGAATCACTAACTTCTACCTCTGAAACTAATACTACACCGTACATTAATTAAATCAAATTTATTTTTTTATTTTTTTAAAGACTTCTTATTTATTTATTCATGAGAGACACAGAGGGAGAGGCAGAGACTTAGGCAGAGGGAGAAGCAGGCTTCCTGTGGGGAGCCTGATGTGAGACTCAATCCCAGGACCCTGGGATCATGCCCTGAGCTGAAGGCAGATGCTTTACCACTGAGCGACCCAGGTGCCCCAATTAAATCAAATTTAAATAAAAAAATTTATGTTAGTCATTTCTAGAGACATTAATCTGATCTTATGGAAGGAAGTACCTGAAAAATCAAGTGACTGAAATTTTAGTTTCGGCTATTTTCCCCACTACTAGATATTAGAGAAATGATAGTATAAATGTTAAATTTAATCTTATCGCTTGTTAGTATACAGAATCTCTGAATCTTTCTTTTGATATTTACTCTCCACCACAGTATCTAAATAAGGAAAGGTACTCTCCAGTTCAATCCAGCAGATATCTTAAAGTTGAGCACTTACTAGAGCAAATATGTGGATATAGAGATCAACATAACAATCTATTTATACTAAGGGATTTCAATAAATCTGAAGGGGATATAAAGAAAATGAAAGTGTCAGAGGCTAAGTAAACTATACCTAGTTATAAATCTGGTAGTCTTAGATAACTACCGACCCTCGCAAAGCATCACAGTGTTCTATATAATTTGTATATTTACTGTGACAGCAGTACTAAAAAGCAATGCAAAAATATTTATGTCCAGGAGACAGTTTAATCAGATCTGGAAAAAAAAAAAAGGAAAAAAAAATCAGATCTGGGGTCACAATCACAGAGCATTCGTTTCTTTTTTTTTGCAAGAATGATACCCCACAAAATTCAAGAAAGACTTACAGCTTTAATACCAACATAAAGCATAAAGCAGAGATTGTAACTAATCAAGGATAACTAAAAGAGACTAACAAGTATGATATTAATAAGAGGTGTGGAGGTTCTACTGGTAGCTTTTTACTCTAAAAATTCAACAGTATTAATATCAACCACTAAGTTGGCTTGAAGGACTGCTGAAAAGCAGTCCAGGAAGTGCTACATTTTTTGGCTCCTGGCCTCTAACAGAAGTGTTAACGGTACCAGTTTAGTTGGCTTGGGTACTCTGAGAACAGAATGACTCTGAAAGTTCTTCTTTTCCAACAGTTTTCATCGAGATGCTGAGTGCCTGTTCAAACAAATATTTTGGAATCTTTTCAAAACAGATTCTCTTTTAAAAATAAAGAAACTATCCATCCAATAATAATCCAAATTATTAGAAACATATGCTTAAAGCTCCATCTGAGAGAGCAAAATATATAAATTACATTTCTAAACTGAACTTCAGTTGGCTCTGAAAACACTTTTAAGATTAATAAATACAGAACAATATTAAGAGTAAAATATTTTTGAAACTTGGGCTTTTTCTTTTGAACATGGTTTCACATGACTGCTCCCTATCAGTGTTATTTCCTATTTGAAATGTAGCTCAACTGTGCAGAAGTAAAAATAAACTAAGATATTTTATGTAGAAGTTATATTTGTTTTACCTTATAAATATGTATGATCATACTACAGAAAAAACACTTCTAACATTTAGCAAAATTTTTAAAATATTTAAAAATGTGACTCAAAATCCTATATTTTTATTTAATACTCTTATAAACAGAGAAACATTATTTCTACCTAACACCTTTTCAAAGTTCCACTCCTTAAATTCCTTTAAAAATTTTTGGCTTTTAAATCTATCTCCACCCGTCTACAGACCAGTTATGCTTCTCTGAAGTTTAATAACTCAATCCCATGATTAAGGTTCATACTCAATATGAAGACCTATGACTTAAAGATGTTCCTTTATTCACATCTCTATGAAAGCTGAAGCACTCCAACATCTGCTAGATTGGGGTAGTTTGTTAAGAAATGAAAAGGGAATCAAATATTCAAAAATCTCAAGCAAATAAACATTCAAAATAATGAGTCTGCTATACGTGTTTCTTCCTGCTTGGTAAAATGCTACAGTAAAATGATAGGTCGGATACGCAGCTTTTCAATAAAGACAGAAAAGAAGTTAAGCAAGCCATTGTACCTAGAAATTCCTTGCTGCTACAATAAAAATATTGGTGACCTGTAGCTTGCTAATGTGTTTCTCACTTCCTTTGTTGTTGTACAACGTCCTTTTTCACAAAAACGCTCTTTACACTCCAATTTCACTCAATATTATCAAAGGCTGGGCCTAAGGATTTTCTTTATAATGGTTAATTAATTTGTACCGGTTCTCAAGTTTTTTAAATATTACTTAAGTACCAAGCAAATATTAAGCATTGTTCTAAATGTTTAACAATCAATAAGACATAGAACCTACAGGATCATAATCTGCTAGAAGGTAAGCAATTCCAATCCCGAAGCAAAAAGAGAGAGAGTACTTATGAACAACAGTGGAAGCAAAAAAGAGTGAACAGAGTTGTATGGTGCTAGGTATGTGCAGTGTACTATGTGATCAAACAGAAGGAGAAGCTAAACCATGTCTGGCAGATCACTGAGGAAGTTACAGCTGAGCTGAATCCTAAAAGATACAGAGTCAGTCAGGTATGGGAAAAAGAAGGAATGAAATAGTGTTTCCAAAAATAGTATTTCCATGTAGAAAGAACCAGGAGAGTGAGCATGATGTATTTTTGAAACTCTAAGGACTAGAAAGAAAAGTGGTAAGACATGAGGTAAACTTGGACGAGGACATGGAGGACTTCACATCCAACAAAGGATATGATACTAAAGGGAAGAACCCCTAGTTTCCGTCTCCTTTGTCGATTCCTTCTCCAAATCCAACCCTCAAATAATCAGAGTAACCCAGGGTTTAATCCACTGACATTTTCTCTTTATCTAGACTCAATCTCTTGGTGGACCCATCTAGTCATGTAAATTTAAATATCATGTATATGGTAATGGCACTCAAACTATTATCTTTAGCCCAAACTCCTGATTCATATTATCAGACTGCTTTTGCCACTCCATCTCCTCCACCCTATCTCTTGGACCTCACTGCTTACCACACTAAACACACTAGGCTCCTGACAATTCCTGAAACGCTACAAGCATGCACCTACTCCAGGACCTTTGTTACTAATTTCAAGTAAAAACAAAGTCTCTGAAAGCCTTTCCCCTAGATATCTGCATGGCTTACTTCTTTACTTCTTTCAATTCTTTCCTCACTTGAGGAATGAGGTATTTAGATACCCTTGACAGCACAGCTAAAATTTCAGCCTATCTTTCTACCTTTGTCATTTCATGTATCTTCTCTGCTTTACAGTATCTCCTTAGCATTTATACTAATACAACATATACTTATTTATTATTGTTGCTTCCAGTAAACCTAACTTCCACAAAGGCAAGGATTTTTGTCAATGTGGTCACTCCCATATTTTCCCATAGTTCTTGGCATATCATAAAAACTCATTAGAATATGGTACGTAAAATATGGTGTATCATTTTAAGAAAAATTCTATTTTGAAATGATTTTTTAAAAGTAAACTCTACCCCCAACATGGGGCTCAAACTCATGATCTGAAGATGAAGAGTTACATGCTCCATCGACTGAGCCAATCAGGTGTCCCAACATTTTGAAGTAATTTAGGGTCACAAAGAAGTTAGAAAAATAGTACAGAGAGTTCCCCAATGTCAATATCCTCAATAACCATAGTATAATCATCAAAATCTATATTACTTTTACAATTAGCAAAAAAGTTAATGAAAAATTATGGGGAAAATTCTTTCAAGTTTTCTGTAGGTTTAAAATATTTAAAATAAAAAACTTGGGGGAGAAATGATGGAGGGAGTAACCGAAGTGTCAAATACAAATACAAAATGAGAAATAACCTGTACAAAAGTTAATTTAGTATGTTAGTGTGTTTTCCTCAAACCAATTAAAAATTTTTCAGGAGGACAGAATGATTAACCGTGTCAAATGCTACTCCTAAGTCAAATGAGATGAGAACTGATCAATGAAATGCCCACTGGTGATAGTGATAGGAGCAGTTTTAGTGGAGTAGCAAGGCAAAAGCCTGTCTGAATTAGGTTCAAGGGAAAAACTGGATACGGTGAGTATAAATAATCCTTACAAAGAGTTTTCTGTACAAAAGAGTGAAAGAAATGTAGTAGTAGCTAAGGAGTTAAGTATAAGTACTACAGAAAGCATTAAAAAAATATAACAAATATAATAATCACCCATAATCCCACAATGAGTAGTTATTAATAACACTGGCCAACCTCATTCTCCTGTAAGAAAAATGAGATTCCATTAAATGTTCACCAAAATTGCTGAAATTTTTAAACCTGACAATACCAAGCACTAGCAGGAGTAATGGAAACTCTTACTATAGTGGGAATGTAAACTGGTTTAAACTCTTGTAGAAAAGAGTTTGGCATTATCTAGTTAAGATGAATATACACATACATATATCCTTGGTAAGTTCTTGCACATGTATGCTAAGACAAACATACAATAATGTTTATAAGAATGCTATTTGTAAGAACTCCACTGGAGACAACCTAAATGTCCAACAACAGTAGAATGTATATGTAAACTTCAGATACTCACAGAATAAAATATCAGAAAGCATGGGAAAGAACTATTGTTACATTCTACTTGGATGGAAATTACAATGTTGAACAAAAATCCTAAAATAATACATACAGAATGATCTCATTGACATAAAGTACTCAAAAAGGTAAAAATGAATTCAGTATTTAGGGATGCAAAAACAATAAAGAAAAGTAGGGTAATGGTCATACAAATATCAGGAGAATGGTTACCTGTAGGGAGGAAGGAAAATGTGTTTGGTGAAGGACCTATGAGAACTTCTGGGGTGCTGCTGTTTCTATACCTTGGTGTTGCTTGCACTGGTGTTGGCTTTATAATTATTCTTTAAATTGTACATATAGGGGCGCCTGGGTGGCTCTGTTGGTTAAGTGTCTGCCTCTGGCTCAGGTGATGATCTCAGGGTCCTGGGATGGAGTCCCAGCACCACCTTGTTGGGTTCCCTGCTCAGCAGGGAGTTTACTCCCCTCCCACCTTCTCTGCCCCTCCCTCTGCTTGTTCTCTCTCTCTTTAATAAATAAATCTTTAAAAAAATTAAATTGTACACATATGCCAAATATTCTGTATATATATAATGTGATAAAAGACTTTAAAAATATTTTATTTATTTGAGCAAGAGAGAGTGTGTATGCAAGAGAAGGAGAGAGAGAGAAATGAGTGGGACTTTTACAAAAAAAGGTTTGCCACCTCCTGCCATAGACCACTGAAAGTCTCCTTAGGGACTTAAATTAGAGGTGGAGAAGTAGGACTTCTATTCCCTCTTCCTGGTAGGTAGAGAGGGTAAGCAGGGAGGAGGCTTCATGCCCTTGCCACATCTGTCATGGAGCACTGAATAGGTTTTCTCTTTAGAAATGTTTGTGACTAGATGTTAGTAAACTTCATCCAGCTTAATCCTTTAGAAAATCTACCACCTACATATTACAAACAAAACAAAAATCAAACAAAAGAACTTCAACCTCAGTCAAAACACATGATCACAACAGATGTTCTTACCCAGAGCAGTGCCTGCACAGAAAGCCCCCAAAACACCTAGCCATCAGTACTACAAATGGCCTCATTGTATTCCTGGCTGGGCTCAGCCAGACCCTACAGCACAGTTACTCACAGGGATATAATTCCACAGGGTTCTTGGTAATGCTGGCTTAGGATGGGATAAACCAGTATTTTTCCTAATGAAAAATGAGTACTGAGTTAAAAAAAAAAAAAAAGTTAAAATCAAAATATTTATAACTGCTCATCATAGTGCTCTCTTTTTTCAGTGTGTGTCTATCTCCTTCCCTGGAGGTAGGTAGGGGTTGTGTTTGAGTACAGTACAGGAGCTTAGTGAATGTTTGCTAACTAAAGAAAACAATATAAGAAGGATAGGAGGAGGGAAGTGGAGAGGGGGGATAAAGACATAGGAGGCAGGCAGGGAGACAGCTAGGCAATAATAGGCATTAGGAATGAATTTAAACTGAATGAGTAGTATAGTAAATTATATATACTATGTGACCTCAAAAAAATCATAGAAAAGAAGGACAAGATGAAATATATCAAAATATTTCAATAATGCTTGCCTCTGTGCAATGGAATTTATTTCTTTATGCTTCTATTTTTGTCAGAAACTTCCTCATACCCACCAAAAAATCTCCACTACGTAGAGAAAAAACATGATCTGTATCATTCCACAGAAGCACAGTGATTCAAACAATGCCTTTAAGAAAATGGGTTTTCATTTTGCATATACTACTTTAATCCTAAATTATAGAAATGCCATTTTTCCTTTTCTTTTTAAAAAGATTTTTTAAAATTCATTTATTTGAGAGGGAGAGAGTCTGAGCGCTGGGGGGTAGGTGGTGGTGGTGGTGGTGGTGGTGAGGAGCAGACCCTGTGCTGCTGAGCAGAGAGCCCAATGTGGGGCTCGATCCCAGGACCCAGGGATCATAACTTGAGCTGAAGGCAGACACTTAACCAACTGAGCCACTGAGGTACTCCTGAATGCTATACTTTCTGAATAACTTGGTTCTCATTATAAAAGTACTATACTGCCCATATTGAAGATAATATAGAAGTTATAGAGAAAAATGAAAACCATTCATTAGAAAAAAATCATTTCATATTTTGATGCATTTCCAAATGCACATAGACTCACATACACGTTTGTAAGCATTTAGTAAAAAGGTGTTCCATTTTAGAAAAGTAAGAGCCGAGAAGAAAGGTGAGAAAAGTGGACAGGAGAGGGAAGAGAATAGGAGGAAAAAAAAGGAATAGAGGGAGGGTATAGAAGTAGCACTGCAATCAGCAAGTTGGCCATTTGCTCCATGTCACTGATATACAGTCAAGACCCTAGTCCCATCTACTTAACATGGATGGGACATTCCTCAAAATGTAATTTATGCAGCTCTGGAAACCAACTGCCCTGGGAAAACTACTTTTCTAACTTATGTTATACTTCTCCATAATCTTTAACTATGGAACTACCGAGCCTCAGTAACCATTTCCGATCACTATTACTAGCCCCCAATCTATCTTTACAAATTATTAAATTCCTCACTTTGCTTTGTTATTTCTTCTCTCTCCCAAGACCACAAGGACTCAAAGAGTCAATTCAGGCTGCTATTCAGGAATAGTATTATTGCCAGATGAAACATAAAGAGGCCAGCTTACATATGTGCAAACTAGTAGGCATTCTAAAAAACCAGGGGCTGTGGCAGTGTGTTTGAAGGCACCAAGAATGCTGCTTATTTTTTTTTAAATTTTATTTATTTATTCATAGACACACAGAGAGAGAGGGGCAGAGACACAGACAGAGGGAGAAGCAGGCTCTATGCTGGGAGCCCGATGTGGGACTCGATCCCGGGTCTCCAGGATCACAACCCAGGTTGCAGGCGGTGCCAAACCGCTGCGCCACCGGGGCTGCCCTGCTGCTTATTTTCAATACCTACCTCTATCCCGCTGGCTAACCGGATTTCTTGCAAAGTTGTCAATTACAACAACAAAAATCTAACCTTTAGGTTAGGCTTTTATATTTCTAAGATTCTCTATGGCAAATAGCCATGGAAAGGTAATAGACTAGGTCTGTGACACATCAGATTGTTTTCCATTAAAACACTGGCGCAGCGGTTTGGCACCGCCTGCAGCCCGGGGTGTGATCCTGCGGACCCGGGATCGAGTCCCACGTCGGGCTCCCTGCATGGAGCCTGCTTCTCTCTCTGCCTGTGTCTCTGCCACTCTTTCGCTCTCTCTGAATGAATGAATGAATGAATGAATGAATGAATAAATAAATAAATAAATAAATAAATCTTTAAAAAATAAATAAATAAAACACCAAACAGGGCAGCCGGGGTGGCTCAGCGGTTTAGTGGATGGCCTAGTGCCGCCTTCGGCCCGGGGGATGGTCCTGGGGATCTGAAATCGAGTCCCGTGTTGGGCTCCCTGCGAGGAGCCCGCTTCTCCCTCTGCCTGTGTTTCTGCCTCTCTCTCTCTCTCTCCTCTCTGTGTATTCTCATGAATAAATAAATTAAAATCTTTGAAAAAATAAATAAATAAAAAACCAAATAGACAACAAATCCCTACAAGAATAGGACAGATAAATACTAGTGAAAAGGGGGTGAGGAAAAGTATGATTTACCAAGCATTGCCTAAGAGGAAACTCCTGGTAAATTATTGCCCTGGGGAACACTAGGGATACAGAGAGGAGCGTGAAAGCCCTAGGCCCTAGGAAAAATGGAAGAGGTAATGTTGGTAGAAGAAAACTGAGAAAGGGGAACTCAAAAACAAATTAACCACTTTACAATCTGGTTTCAGGCTAGTTGGAATGTTAACTCCCAAGGGGCATAATCCCAGTACAGCAGCACAGTATGAAGCAATCCTGAATACCAGCTCTATCTTTGGTTACCAAAGTCTGGGAAAAGCAGGATAACAATCTCTCAGACCAGTGATTGCCAATGGAATATATCACATATAACATGGGAGATTTCTTAACCTTTCTGTCCCTCCACCCACATTCCAAACTCCACCCCAAGCCAGGTGAAAAACTTGAGGGGGAGGAGAGGTGCAGAGAGAGAAAAGTGCACATGCATAGTTCATAGAAGTTCCTCAATGACCAAATGGTTGACATGTATTCCTTTTCTTCCTCCACTTGAGTCTAGTTAAATCCCAGTTCCACCAATGTGATAAGCAGATCCAGCACACTATCAGTTCAAAGAAGTTCTTAAAACTGTTACATTTGAACTGATAACATGATTTTGATTGCCACCTAGTGGGAGAGGGAAAATTAATCACAAGCAAAACTGAGGAAGAACAATCTAAAAGAATCAAATGTTTTCTATACTCGAATGGCCAGTTTCCCAAAGTGTGGTTACACGTAAGATAATTTTTAGGTAGCACAAGGATTAGTGCTATCTTAACTACTTGATATTTATCACAACACATATTAGAATAAAGGATAAACAATACTTAAACTCATCATTTCACAAATCTGTGAAGATGTGGCTAAATTAAGCCTAATTTTAAGAAGTAAACAGATTTGGGATCCCTGGGTGGCGCAGCAGTTTAGCGCCTGCCTTTGGCCCAGGGCGCCATCCTGGAGACCCGGGATCGAATCCCACGTCGGGCTCCCGGTGCATGGAGCCTGCTTCTCCCTCTGCCTATGTCTCTGCCTCTTTCTCTCTCTCTCTCTGTGTGACTATCATAAATAAATTTAAAAAATTAAAAAAAAAGAAGTAAACAGATTTTAAAATATATCTTATAGTATTACACAATATTGTAATGGGACATCACCAAAGTTATATGGTAACTCTAAAATGATCAATGTTTTAGAAATAGTTATCAAAGCTGGCTCTTCTAGTGGAAGATAACTTCCCTCAGTGTGTCTGAAGTGTTTTTATGCATATAAAGTGAAGTAACCCATCTTTTAATAGAACTAAAAATGTGTTTAGGTATTCCTACTTCTTTTCTCATCAAATAATAGTTCCTATTTTCTTAAACAGAAATTATTTGACAAGCAAATTGGTATTCAATACTGCAAGTCCCAATAAATATTTGCTTTCCTTAAAACATGCTTACCTAGGTAGTTATCCCATGATTATGAATAGTTGACTCTTTCTCATTTTGACAAGTTTCATTACAGAAAATATATTTCCATTTAATCTACACGGTTAAACAGATTCTCAGAAAACTGGATGAACTCCTGCCAACTTATTGCAATGGAATGCACTTTAATGACCTATGTTCTATTGTCACAGTGGTCAATTATTTATCATAGAATTTAGAGGTTTCAAAAAATCCTGAACATTCACTCAGCATTCATAAGTTCTTGTATTCACTTGATGTTGGAATACACAAGTGAAAATTATAAGATTCATTTCATTATCTTCTGTGATGGCCATTATATAAATGACAATGATACATTTCTCTGCCATCTCTAGCTTCAGAAAAGACTAAAAAATTACGTATCTGGAAAATGGAAATAGGATTATGAAGACTAGCTTACATCAATCCTCCTTCATCTCCTGGATCAGAATCTATTGCCACTATTGACAAAATTAAGATTCTGTGGGCAAGGAACAGGTATGGTGGTTGAATAGTTGTTGAGTATTTACCCAACAGCATCTGCCACATCTCCCACCGCAAGCACAGTTTCTCTCTGAGGAGGCAACCACTCTTAACATCTACTACTTAGGGGGATCCCTGGGTGGCTCGGTGGTTTGGCGCCTGTCTTCGGCCCAGGGAGTGATCCTGAAGTCCCGGGATTGAGTCCGCATCGGGCTCCCTGCATGGAGCCTGCTTCTCCTTCTGCCTGTGTCTCTGCCTCTCTGTCTCTCTGTGTCTCTCATGAATAAATAAATAAAATCTTAAAAAAAAACCAGAAACATCTAATTATTTTTCCAGAGCCACTTATACATATTGTATTATATATAGTTTTTAAATTTATTTTTACCCAAATGGTGGTACATTATATACACTGTTTTGAACTTTTTTGATTTAACAAGTTGAAGACTTGTTCCATTTTGATATGTGATAAAGCCATTTCCTTCTTTTTAATGGATGAAAAATATTCCATTTTATCAATGTGCCAAAATTTATTTATCCAGTCCTGTAAGAAAAGACATTCTGGTTGTTTTAAATCTTTTACTATTATAAAAAAATATTGTGTTAAAAACCTTGTATATATATTATTTGACATTATGAGTTAATGCTTAGAAATGAAATTGGTGAGCCATATAAACTTTGGAATTGGCTTGCTGGCATTTTTGGGGTAGAAGGGAAACATTAAATTTATGGAATAAAATTTAAAGAGCATTAACTGTATTTTGGAGTCCTTCCACTGAATGCAAAATATACCTTTTCATTATATGTCATATTTTACCAATTCTAATATATACACTTCTAAAATATGGTTAGATCTCATAATCCAGTACATCTTCTAATCACTGTCAGCTGTCATAAAAGTGGTGTCATTCCTGGTGGTATGACAGGTAATTGTAATTTCTGGTCATTTCAGTCATCAAACCGTTTAAGAAGAAATATGGGCCATAATATTGTCAGAAAACCTTCTGTGACACCTTCTGGTAAGATTAGGAAAGTGCAAGCATCCAAACTAAAAGAAAGTGTCAGCAATTTGAAAGAAAATTCTTTTAACAAATACTACATTATTAACATCCTTAATGATACAAAGGACAATTAGGTATGGGAGGGAAAAAATCCCAATTTTGATAACACCAAATCAGAAAATTGATGGCAAGGAATCATATTCTAAAGGTGAAGTATTAGTAGCTTCTTAAATGATATATTTTGTTTTTACTTTTATAATTGCATAAGAGATATATGATAAAATACCAAATAAGCTCAAGAGTTCTTTCAGTAAATTAAAAAAATATATCTTTACGAACTAAGAGATTATTGTATCAGATGTTTTGGTAGCAGTTTATCTTAGTGTTATATTACCAAAAATAAAGAACAGTTCAACTCACAATCAGCATTTCAGATATGAAAAAATACTCTAAATCTTAAAGTTTCTCTCATGTAGATTTTTTAAAAAGATTTTATTTATTCATGAGAGACACAGAGAAAGAGAGAGGCAGAGACACAGGGAGAGGGGAAAAGCAGGCTCCATGCAGGGAGCCTGACATGGGACTCCATCTCGGGTCTCCAGGATCACACATGGGGCTGAAGGCGGCGCTAAACTGCTGACCCACTGGGGCTGCCCTCTCATGTAGATTTTGCACATTGTTAAGGCTACTCTTATCTTATTTTTTTCTTTCCTTCCATTACATTCTCTTACTGGAATACTACTTTTTCTTATTTTGTAAAGAGCCACTTTACTGAATTCTCACTTACAATAATTTTGCAGTGGTTTCTTTTAGGTTTTCCAGGTATGCAATGAAATATAAATTTTAAACTCAAATTATCTTAAACTTTCTGCTGCAATTTAAGCTCAGGTAAGAATTATGTATTAGTTTTACTGTTTTATCCCCAGTACCTACCATATACCTGCACAGAGCAGGTAATCAATATATTTGTTAAATATATTACATAAATACATCTTATTTTGTAAAATTTAACCCAACCCATTCCAAAGACAGTGAGCTTAGTCAAAAAAGTCAAATGTAAAAGACAAAAGAATATTCATATTTTTCCCCTCCCACATACAAATGCTGTTAATTGGATGTTTTATATTCAAAGCTATATATATTTGGTTACATAATTAGTTCTAGTCTAATAATTAAAACTCTAATTATGAAATAAGTATTTTATTTTAATCTCTTACCTTTTGGATCTTAGATCTGATGAATCAAACTGGATATTCATAGGTCCAGGATTTACTTCATGATCTACCTCAGGGATGAGAAGATGCCTAGAATCACTATCCATGTTTGCCACTTTTCTTAGGCTCTAAACACTGATCAGGTCAGTCCTATATAAACCAGAAAGGATAAAAAAATATAAAACTTAATTAAAAATTATTTTCCTATTAACAGGTAATACGTTTGCATGCTTAAGATATTGGAAAAATATAGGAATTTGCTGATGATATCTTAATGAGGTATAGGGCTAAAATGTTTCATCAGAAAGTAGCTAAGCTGAATTGTAGTTACCGTTTTTCTCAGCTTAATAAAAAAATAAGTGGGGCAATCCATTTCTAGTAATAAAACAGATTAGCCTATTTGGACCCATTTTGCCATAGAAAACAACTAAAACTATTCGATAAAATACAGAAAACATCTTTTGAAAAGCATCAAAAATAATGATGATAATCAGGTGATTAGTAGGTACAGTTAAGGAACCTAGTGAGGTAAATAGCTCAAGAAATTGCTTCTGCCTAGAGGGTATTTGCTGTTCAGAAAAAGATGGGACTGAGGTTTTCAAGGCCTTGTGAAGTACTTAGGAAATAGAAGACAAAACCTGGGATTTACTCAGAGCAAGGAATGATATAATAAGAAATCATCCCCTTTCCCTCCTCACAATAATATAGCTGGGACTACAAAAATCTTTACCATCAGATGAGGGATTAGCAAGCAGTAGAAGTGTCACTCCCTGACATGAGAACTACAAACCAAATTTCCTGACACTGCCCATAGGCAGTTTGTGTGTGTACACATGTGCACGCACGCATATGTGCATGCCTGTATCTGTAGAGGGGGAAGTGTTATATACTATAAACTGCACTTCATGTGGATTTGCAAGGAGGTCAAAGAACACTTAAAGTTGTGAATATAATTTAATATAATATAATATAACTTCTAGTAACTGCTAAAAACAAATGTAAATCTTTTCTTGGAGGACACACCTTGATCCTATGCCTCAAAGATCTGCTAACAATCTTTCAAGGATGATGAACAGTATACAGTCAAAAATAACCTAGCATGCAAAGAAATAAAATACTATTAAGTGAGAACCAGAAGAAACACCAGCTGAAATAGATTTATAAAGACTTCAACTACAGGGATTATCAAAACAAGATTAGAAAAAAAAAAACAAATTAGAAAATAATTATGTTTCCTGTTTTTAAATAAAAGATAAAGTAGATACATATACAGTGGAATATTATTCAGCCAAAAAGAGAAACCCTGTCATTTGCAGCAATATGGCTGGATCTAGAGAAGGTAATGATAAGCAAAACAAGCCAGTCAGAGAAAGACAAATACTATATATCACTCATATGTGCAATTTAAGAAACAAAACAGCAAGCAAAGGAAAAAAAAAAGAGACAAATCAAAAACAGACTCTTAACTATAGAAAACAGATGGTAACCAGAGGGGAGGTGGAGAGGTAGGTGGGGAGATGGGTGAAATAGGTGATGGGGATTAAGAAGTGCACTTATCTTGATGAGCACTGAGTAATATATGGAACTGCTGAATCACTATATTGTATGCTAAAACTAATACAGGGACATGTGGGTGGCTCAGTGGTTGAGCGTCTGCCTTCAGCTCAGGGAGTGATCTCGGGGTCCTGGGATTGAGTCCTGCATTGGCTCCCTATATGGAGCCTGCTTCTCCCTCTGCCTGTGTCTCTGCCTCTCTCTGTGTTGCTCATGAATAAAAATGGTTTTTTTCCCCTTCTTTTGCCAACTTTGTATTAATTTTTGTTTAAGGGTGCCTGGGTGGCTCAGTTGGTTAAGTGCCTGTTTTTGGCTCAGGTCATGACCCTGGCGTCCTGGGATTGAGCCCTGTGACAGGCTCCCTGCTGAGTGGGGAATCTGCTTGCCCTCTCCCTCTGCCCCTCCGCACTGCTTATGCTCACTCACAAATAAATACATAAAAAATATTAAAAAAAAAAAGAATTTTTGATTTAATGGGGCGCCTGGGTAGCTCAGTCAGTTAAGTGGTGGACTCTTGATTTTAGCCTAGGTCATGATTTCAGGGTCCTGGTATTGAGCACTCTATTAGGCTCTGTACTCAGCAGGGAGTCTAGTCTGCTTGAAGATTCTGTCTGTCTCTCTCTCTCCCTCTGCCCTTCCCCCTGCTCATGCACGCTTTCTCTCTCTCAAACCTTTAAAAAAAAAAAAAAAGAAATTTTGATTTAATATGTATTAATTACATTAATCTCACTTTGCATATATGAAGCTCATTTCACTAAATTAGTTTATAACTTCGAATATGATTCCCAGTACATGCTGCAATAAATATACTCTGTAAAGCAAACAACAAATAAAGACAAAGTGGAGATTACCAAAAAGTAACTTAGCTTGTTTGACAAGAACCAGAATGAATTTTACCCCCCCCTCCCCCAATAGTAAGATAGCCAAAATTTAAAACTTGATGGGTGAATTTAAAAGTTTAAAACGGGATGCCTGGATGGCTCAATGGTTGAGCATCTGCCTTTGGCTCAAGGCTTGGTCAGAGTCCTGAGATGGAGTCCCACAATGGGCTCCCCACAGGGAGCCTGTTTCTCCCTCTGCTTATGTCTCTGCCTCTCTCAAAAATAAATAAATAAAATCTTTTAAAAAATAAAAGTTCAAAACTAATGACCTAGAAGATAAATCAGAAGAAACTATCTAGAATGGCAAAAAAAGAAAAAGATAGAAAATGTGGAAGACAAGTTAAGAGACATGGGAGATATAGAAGGTCTAATATGCATGTAATTGGAGAACCATAGAGAGGAGATTTGAAGAGATAGTGCCTAAGAAGTTTCTACAATTCATTAAAGATAACAATTTGCAGATTCAAGAAGTTTAACGAATTCCAAGCAGAATTAATAAACAATATCATAGAGCAGAAAAAAAAAAAGAATTAAAATTTCAGACCAAAGGGGAAAAAAGTCAAGTGAAGGTCTTGGAATTAGTGTTCTAAGGTGTTTGTATTATCTAGATCAACATTATATTTTGAGCAATGCATGCTGCAATTTTAAAGGTAACTTTAAAACAATACATAACTTAAAATCTAGTAGAATAGAAAAAGAGAATGATAAAAAAAATGCAGATCTAAACAAAAGCAAGAAAAGGAGAAAAACATAAAAGACCTAGGAGAAACAGCATAAAATAGAAAAGATCCTCCCATTCTTTCTTGAACCCATGCTAATCAGGCTATCTTCCCCATCACTACAGAGAAAGTGCTCTTGTTAGATTGTCAATGACTTAAATCCAATGGTCATTTTTCAGTATTTAACTCAGTTGTCTTATCAGAAATAAGTGACATAAGTCAACACTTTCTTTCTTAAACTAGATTCACTAGGGTTCTAGGTTTTCTCTGCACCCCCCTGGTCTCTCCTTTCTTTGTCTCATTTTCTTTTTTTTTTTTTTTAATTTTTTTTCTTTTTAAATTTATTTATTCATGATAGTCACACGGAGAGAGAGAGAGAGGCAGAGACACAGGCAGAGGGAGAAGCAGGCTCCAAGCACCGGGAGCCCGATGTGGGATTCGATCCCGGGTCTCCAGGATCACGCCCTGGGCCAAAGGCAGGCGCCAAACCGCTGCGCCACCCAGGGATCCCTTTGTCTCATTTTCTATTTATTTCTTGTGTCCTAGAATTCTTAAAATTGCAGTCTCAAGGTTCAGCCTTGGTTCTCAATCTGTATGTAATGTTATCTACCCTCAATCTGCAGGTTATATTATCCAATCTCACGGTTTTAGTAATACTATTTGCATTATATAATACAGCAGCCACTAGTCACATGTAGCTGTATATATTAATTAAAATTAAATTTAAAAATATTCAGTACTTGAGTTCACACTAACCACATTTGAAGTGTTCAACAGCCACATGTGGCTAGTGGCTACCAAACTACACAGTGTAGATATAAAACATTTCCATCACTGCAGAAAGTTCTATTGATCTAGACAATGACAACTTCCACAGTAACATTTCCAGCCAACATTTCCCTCCTGGATTTCACACTTGCATATCCAACTGTCTAATCTTTTAGATCAGACTAACATCTTTTTAAAAAAAGTTTTATTTATTTATTTAGAGAGAGTGCATACAAGCAGAGGGAGAGACAGAGGGAGAAAGAGAATCCTAAGCAAACTCGCTGCTAGGCACAGAGCCTGATGCAGGGTTCGATCTCATGACCCTGGGATCATGACCTGAGCTAAAATCAAGAGTCAGACACTCGCTCAACTGACTGAGACATGAAAGTGTCCCCACTTTAATAATATAACTGATATAGAACATTGTATTATACAATGTAATGATTCGATATATATTATTAACATCTTATTTGGATATAATGGACAATATATCCAAAACTGAACTTTTAGTTTTTTCCCCAAAAAACTATCCTACTCATTGTTTTCCTGATTTCAAATGATGGCATTTAAATACTATTTATTCAGGTCAAAATTCTTGGGGGTATCCATGACTTTTTTTCTCAGTGTACATTCAATCTATTAGGAAAATAGTGTTGGCTTTCTCTTCAAGTATATCCAGGGTCTGGCCACCATCACTTATTACCAAGATTTCTACAACAGTTTTCTGATGGAGATCCCTGCTTCTACCCTATGCCCTTACAGTCTACTCTGTACATAGCAGGCAGAGTTGTAGAGTTACAGAGAAGCATTTAATCTCACCCAATTGGTCTTTATCACTAGGCAAAATGCCATTAGTGGGCAGGGATTACGGATGCTGCTAAATATCCTACAATGAACAAGACAGCCTCCTACAACAAAGAATTATTCAGTCCTAAATGTCAATAGTTCTGAGGTTGAGAAACCCTGCTCTAGGTAAGTAGAATGTGATTTTACCTAGGTAAGTAGGTTGTGATAGGAAGGGACAAGAAAGTATCTTATATGGTGATGGCAATATTGTATTCTTCAACTTGATTCTGGTTTGCTTTATAATTTACTCTATAATTACATATATGTTTTATACACTTTTCTGTACGCATGTTGCATTTCACACATAAGCAAACACAAACACAAAGTTCCATAAAGTGAAATAAATAGGTTTTAACATTTAAAGGCAAGTGCTTTATCTTTATTCCTCAATTCTAAGTTACTATGATTATCTTCGTTTTATAAATAAGGAGACAAGGCACAGAGAAGTTAACCAATTACAAAGTTAGTAAGTGGGAGAGCTAGAATTCAAACCCAGGCAATCTAGGCTCAGAGTCTATATGCTTTGCCATTATGCTGTGCTTCTTTCCTGACTTCTTAACAAGTATAGTTTTATTGGTGCTGTATTTGTTTAACGGAGTCTTAAGACTGCTACTACTATTTTTCTAAATATAGCATTTATGACAGAGTAGAAAAAAAAAGTTTTTAAATCTTTTTTTTTTTTTTTAATTTTTATTTATTTATGATAGTCACAGAGAGAGAGAGAGAGAGGCAGAGACACAGGCAGAGGGAGAAGCAGGCTCCACGCACCAGGAGCCTGATGTGGGATTCGATCCCGGGTCTCCAGGATCGCGCCCTGGGCCAAAAGCAGGCGCCAAACCGCTGCGCCACCCAGGGATCCCGAAAAAAAAAGTTTTTGAGTCAGCAATCCTTACCTGCTACTCACTACCTATGTAACTGAAGGTTAACCATTTAACCTCCATTAATTTATTTCCTCATCAGTGAAACTGAAAAAATAACTTCCACCTCACTGGTGTGGTTGATAATTAAGCAAAATGATGTGTATTATACTTAGTACTTCGTAATGGGAAAATAAATTTTCAAAAACGTATTATTATTTCTCTCAGAAAACAAATGAAAAAACTTTTTTTACGTATGCAGCCTCTTGAGGTTTTCCTCTTTTTTCTAAGTGAAAAATTCTGCAGTAGAGGTAGTGGGAGGTAGGTGAAAGTCTTCAAAATGCCACTATTAAAGTGACAAAGATGTTGGTAACATATTCCATCCCTAAAATATGTGCATTTTCTTTCCTCTGTCATTCCCTCTTCTGTTCTGTTTTCCTGCCCAGCATTTAAGCCAAAGCTCTCATTAACTTATCAGTCTTACCAGAGACAAAAAAAAAAAGTGACTTTTCAAAAAAAGTGAAATCAAAGTACTACCATCTCTAGTCATGAAGCGTTTTATTCTGTCTTCCTTTTGATAATCTCTTTTAAGATGAGACAACTAAAATATTGACTAATGGCAAACTCTGAACAATATATTCATTCAGCAACGTCACACTGAGACTCTACAATGTACTGAAGTACCGAGAAAATAAATTTTTTTTAACTCATAGTCCCCATCCTTAATAAACTTAAAAAATATTATTGGGCAAAAAAAAAAAAAAAAAAATTATTGGGCAGCTCGGGTGGCTCAGCGGTTTAGCGCTGCCTAAGACCCTGGATCAAGTTCCATGTCGGGCTCCCTGCATGGAGCCTGCTTCTCCCTCTGCTTGTGTCTCTCCTCTCTCTCTCTGTGTCTCTCATGAATAAATAAATAAAAACTTTAAAAAATATATTATTATTTTAGGAAGCCTGGAAGTCAGGTAACTTGTCCTAAATCACTTAAAAAATAAAACCTAGCAGGATGTTAATTACCAATTCCAATTTTCAGTTCATCATTTCCTACACCAATTGTTAGTCCTGGCTGCTAAATTAACTTTGTAATAGATCAGTGCAAGATTAATCTCTTATGGTAAAAAGTTTACTTGCCTGTTTAAAACACAGATTCACAAAAAAATCAGATGTGAAGCATGAGAAATGATCCTGAATATAAAGTGTACATTATTTAATAGTAGTCGTTATTAATCTTCCAATAAGATGGAAGTAACTGAGACAAAGTTAAGTAATTTCACAAAAATAATTAGTTAAGCAAAAACACAAACTTGATCTTTCAGTTCCTCCCTTTTCATAATAAAGCTAACTAATAATTCAGTTGATTTATTTGGTCTTAAATTTTAAAACTAAAAAGCAGTATTTTACAAGATTACTTTGAACTGCTAATTATAAAACTAGGATTGACAGTCCTATTAAACTTCCTTAATTTCAAACTGTCAATGACTAATTAACTTGAAAAAACTGTTTCCTGGATATAAGGAGTGAAAATATATAAAATATCAATGAAAAATACATTTTAAATTAAGGTAGGTATAGCACAGAAATTAAAAACTTGGGAAATAAAGATATTGTAGAGAAGTTATACTGTGTATTGGTTTGACTTCAAGTCTACTTGTTCACAATTTAAGTGAACTGTTATAATCCATCTGTTTATGACAAAGGTCAAAAAAGTGTTGTTTTAGAAGTACAGTCATTTTGATATAAACAAAGTAAGTTGTGCTAGGATGTCATCATCTCATCTGTTTTCACTGATAAGAACTCAGGAGCTCAACTGCTTATCAATAAAAACATATGAACATGCAACTATGGCAAGAGGGTATCTGTACTATAAATAGTGAGTATGTGAGGACTACTAGTGTGTTTGGCATAGCCAAGGTGACTGCTGATCTAAAATAGCTCTCCAAAGACCTGGAGGCAATTAGATCCTGCTGAGGCAAAGGCTACTTTTGTCTGCAGTGGCAAAAGCTGTGTAGCAGCCCAGAAGATCATCTTGCCCATCAACAGGGACATTGATCCTCCCTAACAACATGCTCTAACAGGAGACGTTTACTTTTGTGCAGGCAGCTGGACATTAGCTCTGGTTGGCTAAGCTGTCTTTCCCAAGTACCAACTCCAAAAAGGTACACCTTAACTAAATTTGGACTTCATTCCTTTCACCTACCCTTGTCTTGAACAAGCGTATGGGTAGTTTATCACTGATTTGGAATATGCTATATCTTTGTTGGCTTATTAAGAGGCATTATTCTGTATACTATTGGCTTGTGAAATTCCCACAGTGAACCTACGTTAAATAAACCACTGGCAAATACAATCTCAGTCTCAGCATTAATTTGCCTCCTGAAAAAAACCCGGTTATTAGCTTTACAGAATTTTAAAAAATATTCTCTCAGTTTCAAAAATTAAACATTTTAGGAATTGAAAAGATGATTGTCAGCCAGGATCCTCTCATTAAAGAGTACATAAGAACCGGGGGAATATTCATTCAAAACAATTTAAGCACACAAAAATTTTTCTAAAAATCTATAAATTCCTTTGTGTAAACATTTAGAAGCATGCCAGGCACTGTTATACTCCGTAGATAAGTTTGCTATTATTTCTGAACTTAATAAAACCAAACTTAATGAAATTTGTATACTGTAAGAGAAAAGTCATCAATTGAATTGATAAATGCTAGAGAAAAATTTTAATATTGATGAGGAGACACAATCTTATTGCTCCTCAATCTCTAAAAACTGATAAAATCACCTTCAGAAAGTATTGTCAGGGTGTTCTTTATTTGAATTATACACAATGGTTAATTTGAGGCATGGCCTACACTGGTACATTAAGTAGAGTGTGGTCGTTTCCAGTATACTGTGGTGTCTGCCCAGACTTCTGTTTTTAACCAATACTCTCTGCAGTATAGGTTTCTATACTGAACTGAGAATGTGGCTGAGTTTAGGAAGAGAGGATTCTTTTAACTCCTGGAGATTAATACTTTTGCTAAGATTAAATGTTAGGAAACCCAGAACAAGAAAAATCTAGAAAGGTCCTTGGATTTCAGTCAGCCTTACCAGAAATGATAATCAAATTTACGGAAAACATGAAAGGTGTTCAGGATTTGACATAAAGGTTTCAGTTTGGGATCCCTGGGTGGCGCAGCGGTTTGGCGCCTGCCTTTGGCCCAGGGCACGATCCTGGAGACCCGGGATCGAATCCCACGTCGGGCTCCTGGTGCATGGAGCCTGCTTCTCCCTCTGCCTGTGTCTCTGACTCTCTCTCTCTCTCTCTCTGTATGACTATCATAAATTAAAAAAAAAAAAAAAAAGTTAAAGGTTTCAGTTTAATCACATACATGTATTTGTTCTGAGCAAATCTGAAATGTTGTGACACTGTCAAATTAGCTCTTTATTCCAAATAAGCAAGAACACTGATAATACCTCAATGATCTAAATAAGTTGTAAATGAGCCTGAAGTCTCTAGTGCTTTTCAAAGATTTAATAATATGCAAGTATATATGGGACGCCTGGGTGGCTCAGTGGTTGAGCACCTCCCTTCAGCTCAGGGCATGATCCTGGGGTCCCAGAATTGAGTCCCACATCGGGCTCCCTGCATGGAGCCTGCTTCTCCCTCTGCCTGTGTCTCTGCCTCTCTCTGTCTCTCAAGAAAAAATAAATAAAATCTCTCTCAAGAATAAATAAAATCTTAAAAAAATTCAAGTAAATACAAAGAATTGTAAGAAAATTGGTAATTTTTAGTTGCCTCAATTAGTCGACTAGCCTGAATTTCAAATACCCCAAGAATGCTATTTTGAAGGAAATGTAATGCTTTTTGGAATCTTGATGAGTACAACTACAAGATATTCTGAAGTCTGATGAATTAGACTGAGAGGCAAATTAGAGTCCCACAACTAATATTATATAGGTAATAACACATAACAGCACCATCAATGAATAACTAAAATGTTGAATACTTCTATACCATTAATTTGCCATAGACATAACACTGATACAGGGAGCTAAACGTGAAAGATGACATAAACAGATATACTCATTTCTAATGCTCACTCAATCCTCCGAGTTTTAAAACAAAGTCCCAGGGATCCCTGGGTGGCTCAGTGGTTTAGTGCCTGCCTTTGGCCCAGGGTGTGATCCTGGAGTCCCGGGATCAAGTCCCGTGTCCGGCTCCCTGCATGGAGCCTGCCTCTCTCTCTCAGTGTCTCTCATGAATAAATAAATAAAATCTTTAAAAAAAATAAAATAAAAAAAATAAAACAAAGTCCCAGAAGCAAGACTGTTAAGGTCAAAGCAAAGTCTTTTAATAATAAGTCCCACTTACTTTAAAATTGGTTTCAGTATGAAGTCTCAAGAGGAAAATGACAATTTACTGACCTGCTTGCTGATACCTGCATTGAAAAAGCCATAAAAAGGACATAGAAAGCAACCAAAGAAAGTTCATATGACATTATTTTAAAAGGTGCTGATCTGTGAGTTTCAGTATATTTCAAAGGATGTCAGCTCTTTTCCACACTAGGCTCAGAAGTGTCCTTTTACAATTCTTTGCAAAAGCTAATCTATTGTATCTAGCCAAGATGCTAGCAACAATCTGCAATAGGACCTATCAAGTATTTGTCCAAGAAATGTAGAGCTGACCCCTGAACAAAGTAGAAGTTAAAGGCACTTACCACAACCCTGCAGTTGAAAATGCAAATGTAGCTTTTGACTCCCCCCCCCAAACTTTACTAATAGCCTACTTTTGCCTGGAAGCCTTACTGACAGCATAAATAGTTGATTAACACATATTTTGTATATTGTACATGTTATAGAGTATTCTTACATAAAAGCTAGAGAAAACAAAATGTTATTAAGAAAGTCATAAGAAAAATACATTTACAGTACTGTACTGTAAAAAATTCATGTAAAAATGGACCTGTGCAGTTCAAGCTTGAGTTACAGATCAGTTGAATTATGGACCCACTATACAAGTATTTATATGCTCTTTTTGAGAGACTGAAAATTAGTATTACCTAATACCCTTGCATATGGTAGAGGTTGCAATACTATATTTATATTCAGCTTAGCAGAGCAGGGGTTGACAAACTTTTTCTGTAAAGGGCCAAATAATAAATATTTAGGCTTCGTGAGCCTTATGATCTCTGCAGCTACTCAACTCTGTCCTTTGGCACATAAGACAATATATAAATGAGTGAACATGGGTGTGTTTCAATAAGACTCTATAAAAAATACATCTGGCAGTAATAGTCATAGCAATTTGGTTGTAGTTTACTCACCTCTGTACTATGTTAATGTAAATAAAAGCCAATGGAACCATATCATAAAAAAGGCAGCTTGGTGAAAAAAGTTATGCTATGTATATGTGTTTTTTTTCTATATAAGTCTGTAACTGCTATAAAGTGTGGTAACAAACTTATCTCAACCTCTTCCTTATAAATCATGTAATGGTCAGCCAATAAGAGTTATACTGCTCCAATTCTGATGAAACATGCTTCCAAATTGATCAATTAATGCTTCAAAAGGTGTTAAATTTGACAGTCCTGGAGGGCAATGTAGTCTGATAAACAAATTACCAGCCAAAACAATGCAATGGCACCAACGAACCTCTCCTCCCACACTGGGAACTGAAACTTAAGTGTATTATAAAATGCAGGCCCAGTAGCAGTTTTTAACCTCTTAATGATATTTTTAACTTTTATATTCATATCTCCTTCTTTAAAAAAATATTATAATTATTTTATTTCGTAATTCAGGTGAGTATTCCCGTCCTCTTATGCTGTTTACCCTTCACTATAAATACTTAAGGTATTGTAAAATCACAATTAACATACTATTTTTATGTGACTGAGATATACAGCATTTAGGATTGAGAGAAGCAACCTAAGGCTGAGTGTTCTCAGAGCTCAAGTGGGCATACAGTGGGAAAGGAAAGGTGACAGCTTAATTTACTACCAACCTTTTACATTACTATGAAGTTTGTAGAGATTTTTCTTCAAGTTAAGACAGCGGTTTCTTTGATTTATTGAGACGTTTAAAAACTTTCCCTTCAGCGGTTGCTTATTATTTTGCACACATAAGCATTTTTAAATATGTATGTATTTTTTATTGGAGTTCGATTTGCCAACACATAGTATGACACTATAACACCCAGGGCTCATCCCATCAAGTGCCCCCCTCAGTGCCCGTCACCCAGCCACCCCATACCCCTGCCCACCTCCCCTTCCACCACTCCTTGTTCGTTTCCCAGAGTTAGGAGTCTCTCTCATGGTTTGTCACCCTCTCTGATTTATCATTATATGGTTTCACTCATACGGGGAATATAAAAAAAAAAAATTGTGAAAGGGATTATAGGGTAAAGGAGAGAAAATGAGTACGTAAGCATTAAAAAGAAAAAAGGAGGAGTAACACGTTTGCTGATCTACAGATCTCAGCAGTAGATTAAGGCACTACTTCAGAGTCATGAAATTTCGGTTTTAGTCCAGTTGGCAATTAACTGGCTGGCTGGTCATGCGCGAAGCAGTTTCTCCAACTTGGTGGACCGTCGTTTCCTCCTAAGTCCAGTAAGGAGAATGTGCTTGGCTAGCTTTTGAGGCTTTTCTCAAGGGCCTCTTCCAGTTCCAGTATTCTAAGACAGCTAAGATGTAAAGCCACCTACTCCCATCAAGACACCCTCTCTCACGTTAGAGACCCGGGTGGGGGTGGGGGAGGGGGAGGGGGAGGGGAACGGATGAGGAATGCGGCGAGGACTTCAAGGGTTTCGGGCCCGCCACCCATCTGTGGTCCTCGCTCAAGGCACGAAGGTGTTTCCTCCCCATCTCCTTTCTCCAGCTCTTCCCAACTCGAGGTAGGGAAAAGGCTCTCCGGCTCTCGCAATGATTCCAGTTCTCCTCTTTCTCACCCGGGGGTTTACCTCCCGTCCCCCCGCCTCTCTCCGAAGGCTCAAACAGGCACTGACTCCCTCACAGCCCCTCGAATTCTCTCAGCCCCCGCAGGAGCCGCCAGAGCCCGGAGAGAAGCGCGCGCCGCCCTTCCGGAGGGGTCTCTTCGGTCCCCGACTTCGGCCTCACCGCTCCCCCAAGAAGCAACTGTTCGACGCGCTTCATTAAGGAACTTCCCCGGTGACAGCCGGCTCCACAGCAAGCTCAGCGGCTCCCGCCGCTCCTCTCTGTCCCCTCCACTTCCTCCGGAAGGGGGATTTTTGCAAGACCAGGAAACATGCCCTACCTGCGTCGGCCAAGCTCTCAATCTCGGAGAAGTTAGGGAGAAGGCGGAGACCCCTTCCCAAATCCTCTCAACTTGCGGCAGCAGGGCTTCTCTTCCCTTGAACAGGAAGAGGCAACAGCCTGGGCCGCGGGGGCCGCCGGGGGATGGAGTTCTGAGCGCTTTAAGCCGACCGCCGCTGTGACACCTCCCGCCCCTGGGGACTACAACTCCCAGAGGCCTCTGCGATAGCCAACAAGCCTCTCGCCGCAGAGCCCAATCGTCCGGCTTTGGAAGGCGGGGCGGTCCAGGGACGCAAATCTCATCTCTGTTCCTTGCTGTTCGGCCTTGGCGGCTATGCTAGCCTGAGGTCCGAAAGCATAGAAGAAATGCCGTCTCCTGCAGTCCTTACACCTCCAGAAGGCACATAAGAAGGGGTTGACGTGGCATCTCATCTAGGGCTGAACTCCCGTTATCTCTTTTCGGGGTCCTGTGGCTAGTGTTCTGTACCGTCGTCACGTGCTTGAATCCCACCGCCCGCGGGGAAAACTGGGTTGGAAAACTGGATTGGCACTCTCACTCTTTTGTCTAGACGCTTGGTTTTTTGTTGTTTCTTTTTGCTGTTGTTGTTGTTTCTTTTAATGCGTTGAAGAATTCTTCTCTAGGCTAAAAGAGGGGCTTTGGGAACCTTTTAGCCCATTCTCCACATACCTAGTAATTTCTCCCAAAGCCACCCCAAATTAACCTGTATCTAAGTAAAATTACTGTGCTTGTTGTAAAAAGCCAGCTCAATTAAAGTCCCACGGAAAGCATATAGCAACACGTAAGCCCTTCTTACATAGGAAGCCAGTAGCTTTCTTTTTTCTTTTTAGAAAACCAGAAGGAAAACAACAACAACAACAACAACAAATGTCATGGGATAAAGAACCCCTAATTAATGAATCCAGATTTAATAGCTAATACTGAGCGGCAAGCATTTACATATAATACCTCTTTAAGTCTCTACCATGATTCTAGAAATGTGCGTTATCCTCATTTTACAATGAAACAGTCCTATAGAATTTAAGTAACTTACCAAGTCAAACAACTATTAAGTGGCAGAAGAATCAGATTTCCAGCTAAGGTCTTATTTCAAAGCCTGAGTTTTTTTTTTTTTTTTTTTAATAGACTTTACTTTTAAAGATTTTTTAAAATTTTATTTTAAATTTTATTCGGAGAGGGAGGGACAGGGACACAGGCAGAGGGAGAAGCCGGCTCCACACAGATGAGCCAGATGTAGGACTCGATCCCTGGTCTCCAGGATCAGGCCCTGGGTCAAAGGCGGCGCTAAACCGCTGAGTCACCACCAAACATTGCCATTATTGTTGGGGGCTTGACAACAGGCAGATGATGCAATGAATACTGCCATTATGGCCCGTAAAAGTTATTTTACTAGGGGTGTCCTTATTCAAAACTTTTTGCAATTACTCTTTGGCTTGCCTTCAAATAAGCAGAACGTTCTTTTGATAACTTCGGTGATAGCAAACATTTCTTCTTTCTCTGAATTCCAGATTGAGAAAATAATTTTAGGTAAAACTGAAAACACAAAATGAATGGTACAAAATGACAGTGCAAAAGGCAAAGTAGGGAACTTCAAAACACTGCCTCCGTAAAAGCGACAAACAAACCGGCAGACCTACTGGAATCCACTTTTTTTTTGGAACTCTGGCATCTAATAAAAAGATGTTAAAAAACGGGGGAACATTTAAGAAAAGACTGCTGAATTTTGGCAAGAGAGCTCTGTGATCATCTCCTACTCTTCAGGTTAGCAGCGACCTTGAAGAAAAAAGCTTATGTTCCTGGTGTAGATTGCTGGTACCTGAGGGAACTTAGTCTCAGGGAATTGTAATTATGCGTTTTGACTTATCAGGTGGTTCCCTGAAGGCTTGGCTCAAGGGATTGCCTTTATACTGCCTGCCTTGGAATGTCCCCAGGGCCGAGGCAGCTTCCCAGGCCTTTATGTTTGTAGAAAGCATTTAAAGTGAACATATTAAAAAATAATAATAATAAAAAAAAATAAAGTGAACGTATTAGTCACTAATATTGAGTTGACTAAGTTGTTAGGACCAAACAAATTAATAAGCATTTATGTTCTGACAACTTAGTAGCCATTTAAATATATATACATAATTGAAAGAAAAATATTTTAATTCATTCTTAAATAGCCGCAATTGTTTACTAATGGGATGTGTACGTCTGTTGGGCACTGCATAACTTCTCAAACCTTGAAATCAGGTAGGATACCACTATCCTTGTTTCCTATTTCACACTGGATTTTGCACAACACTTGCTTGAGAACATAGCAACCACTGACAACTCAACCGCATAGAGATGATGTTATCCCAAAGAAATTTAACTTAATCTAATGTTGAAATTATGAATTATCTCAGTGTGGTAGTTCACATGGTATCTCACAGATGTTGCTGGTTTTCCTCAAAAATTTAAAATCCCTGGGGCACCTTGATGCCTTGAGTCGATTAAGCATCCAACTCTTGGTTTTGGCTCAGGTCCTGATCTCATGGCTGGTGAGATAGAGCCTCATGTCCGTGCTTTGTACTTAGCAGGACTCTGCTTGGATATTCTCTCCCTCTGCCCCTTCCCCAGCCCCAGTGTGCATGCTTTCTCTCTAAAATAAATAAATAAGTATTTGAAAAAAACCTACTATACTCTGGGGGTCCCTATGAGTTCCCTGTGGTACTCTCACAGTTTGGGAACTGCAGGTTACTATTATTTCTACAACAAAGATGGTCACATTTTCTCTATAAAGGGCCCAGTAGTAATTATTTTGGACTTTGGGCCATATGGTCTCTGTCATCAACTATTCAATTCTGTCTTTATGGCATAAAAGGCGCCAACATAGACAATGTGTAAACAAATGGAGTGGCTGTATTCTAATTTATTTATAGAAACAGGTACTGAGCTGGATTTATCCCCAGGATTATAATTTTCTGACCATCAGCCTAGAGGATCGAGGGTGGAGATTTTTATGTATTAGTTGAAATTCTTCTAAGGAGAAGAATTTTTTCTCAATGATTTGGTTACATCAAGATAAAATATATTTGGTAAATATAGTATAAGCACTTGCATCTTTATTTTTTAACAGTTTTCAAAATGAGTTGGTTGCCTAGCATCTTGCAAAGGTGACCATTGAAGTTTTTTGTTTCTATTTTTTATTATTAAAAATATACTTGATGTGTTTCAATCCTTTGAAGATACGTACATATATATATTTAAATTTAAAATAATTTCAAGTTTACAAAAAAGTTTCAAAGATAGTGCAAAAAAATCCAATATATTCTTTACTCGGAGTTATCAATTGTTAACATTTTGTCATATTTATTTTAGTCTCTCCCTTCCTCCCTCTTTCTGACTCCTCAATTTCTCTCTCTCTCTCCACATACATTTTTCCCTAAACTATTTGAAATTACATTGTGTACCATATACCTCTGTTCCTAAATTCTTTAGTGTGTATTTTCCAAGAAAAGGATTTTTACAGTATAATAGTCAGAACTAGAACTTTAAAAAATGTATACAATGCTTTCATTTAATCTACAAGCCGATGGCATATTTCACCCATTATTTCAATAATGTTCTTTTTAAGAGGTTTTGTTTTGGGTCTTTTTTCCTCATCCAGAACCCAATACAAGATTGGTCTTGCATTGCATTTAGTCTTCATGTCTCTCTACCTCCTTTATCCTGGAATGGCTCTGTAGGACTTTCTCTTTCATGACATTGATGTTTTTGAAGAGGGCAGGCCTTTAGATTCAAGTTATGCATTTTTGGTAGGATTAATACATGAGTATTGTAGTAGAGTCTTTCTCAATGCATCATACCCTAGGGGACATGATATTAACTGATGCTAAAGATTCTAATATTAATTCCAACATGAAAGAAGAGTTTCCCATACCATCAACCAATTCTTGGACACCAACTGAGTATTCTACAATTTAACTCAATTTTGAACCATCTACCTGGAGATAGCTCCAGATCCACAGGTTAAAGGCTTAGTCCTACATGAATTCCCACCCACTCTACCCACTCAGACACCCCTTGAAAGTCCGGATTGTCCCTTGTGCTTCTGACCAACTGGCTGTAGAGATCAGAGATTCCCATGACTTTCTCCTTAGGTTTGACTAATTTGCTAGAGTGGTTCCTAGAATTCAGAGAAATATTTTACTTAGTAGATTATTAATTTATTGTAAAAGACTGTAACTCAGGAACAGCCATATGGAAGAACTACAGAGGGCAAGGTATGGGGAAAGGGTATAGAGTTTCCATGCCCTCTCCAAGTGCACCATTCTCCTTAAATTCCCATGTGCTCACCAACCTGGAAGCTCTCTGAACTCCATCCTTTTTGATTTTTAAGGAGGTTTCATATTACATAGATAATATATTTTTAAAAAGATTTTTATTTATTTATTCATGAGAGACACAGAGAAAGGGAGAGACATAGGCAGAGAGAGAAGCAGGTTCCCTGAGATCTGGGATCACACCCAGAGCCGAAGGCAGATGCTCTACCACTGATCCACACAGGCATCCTTGCATAGATACCATTGATTAAGTCATTGGCCCCTGGTAATTGAACTCAACCTTTAGCCCCTCTTCTCTTACCCAAGGTGGAGAGTGGGGGAACTGAAAATTCCAACTCTCTAAATACCTACTTGGCTCCAGTGGCAACCAGACCCATCCTTAAGTGTGGTACAAAAATCACTTCATTAACACAGCAAAAAAATCTTTATCACCCTCATCACTTAGGAAATTCTAAGAGTTTTAGCTCTGTGCCAGAAAGGGGTCAAAGACCAAATATCTATTTCTCAGTATAATCGTAGCATCACCGGTACATATTGGCCATTGTTGAAAACTAGTCTCCAAGCTCTTCAGTGAACCATGTCTCCACTTTTCATGTCCTCATATAGTTCCCTCTCCTGGAATCTCCACTGGCTCTGTGATTTTTTTTTTTTTTTTTGAATGTGACAGATGTGACACTGTTTCTTCTTATTCTAGGTCTGAAGCAGCCTTGCAGTTTCTGGCTTGATCTTTTGGAATGCTGTCCTTGGAATGTTTGTTCACTTGGAATCCTCACTCTAGGGGTAGCTCAATCCTTGAGGAAGTTCAGGTTACCCACTTGGAGAGAGATGCCTGACCAACCCCCAACTTTTCCAACTATCCTGGCCAAGTGATCTGAGTAAAGAAGCCATATTGAATATTTAACATAATTAAAATGGAAACTTCAGATGAAATAAATTCCAGACAATATCTGATCATAACTACATGAGTAATCCCACCTGAACCCACTTAATCCACAGAAACTTGAAAGGTAATAACACACTGATTTAAACCATTAAATTTTGGAGGAGTTTGTTATGCAACAATAGATAAGCAGAATGCTGATTTTTAACTTTGATCCCTTGGTTAAGATAGTGCCTACCAGGTTTCTCCATTCTGCAGTTACTGCTTTTCCTTTATAATTAATAATTTGTGGAGAGACATTTTAAGACCTTATTAATGTCCTTTTCTTTACCAAACTTTCAGCTGCTAGTTTTAGGAAGCCAGAATCAAAAGTTGCAGAAGTGATGATTTTACATCAAAACTTTCAGCTCTTCTACATGTATTAGTTAGCACTCTGCTGTAAGAAAAAGCTTTGCTTCCTTTTTTACTTATATATTACCAGTATATATGTATGGGTTTTAATTTTTATTCATTTGTGAGTTATTATCTGTATTATTATCATTTTTACTTTGATGTTCAGATTGTCCCAGATTTGGCTGGTGGGAGGCTATTTCAGTTGGCTCCTTAGTGTTTTGGTTGTTTTTGAAAGCTTCCTTACTTTTTGGTGTCAGTTGATGTTTCAGGCTGATCTTGTAGATTTCCTGCCCCAGACTTCCTGTCCCCCCCCCCCCACCCCCCCACCCCCCCCACCCCCCCCCCCCCCCCCCCGCAACAGTGTTGATTTCTTGTAATGGGAAATAGTATTTAGAGACCACAGTCTGTGTGCTACCAGGCTCACTGTTCTAGGCTTCTCAAGTGGAAAGAGTTAGGAAATACTTAAATTTTTTTTTTTATTAGGAGTTAATGTATCATGAATTCATATGAATATTTTCTTTTTTTAAAGATTTTATTATTATTATTTCATTGAGAAAGAGAGAGCAGAGCAAGAGAAAGAGCACATGACTGAGGGGAGGGGCAGAGACAGAAACAGAGAGTCAGAGAGACAGAGAAACAGGCTCCCCACTTGAGCAAGGAGCCCCATGAAGGGCTCAATCCCAGGACACTGGGATTATGACCTGAGCAAAAGGCAGATGCTTAACCGACTGAGCCACCCAGGCACTCCCATACTAATATTTCAACTCACATTTGGAAGATAGCATTAATTCTTACTTTCCTTGAATTCCTATTTCAGTCTTTTTTCTTGCACTGAAAAATCTTAGTTCTTAACATTAATTTTATTACTAACAATATGATTATAGAATTTTTCTGCAAATCTTTTGTCTTATTTTGCCTTTTGTCCCACTAAAGACGTATGGCCAAATTACTGTATTTTGGAGCACTTGGAATAACTCTTCACTCTGTGGCTAAGGCACTAACTCAATGTGTATTTGTGTGCATATGTTTCCTTTTGCTTTAAAATATAAGATTGCTTTTTTTTTTTTAAAGATTTTATTTATTTATTTATTTATTCATGAGAGACACAGTGAGAGAGAAAGACAGAGACACAGGCAGAGGGAGAAGCAGGCTCCATGCAGGAGCCCGATGTGGACCCGATCCCAGGACTCCAGGATCATACCCTAGGCCAAAGGCAGGCGCCAAACCCCTGAGCCACCCAGGGATCCCCAAGATTGCTATTATTTATTTATTTTATTATTTATTTATTATTTATTTAGATTGCTCTTTAAATTGTAATTTTATTTTGTTTTATAATTTTGTTGACAGTCATATGGTTTCACAATCAAATTCACTTGCTTAGAGAAGTCTAGCACATACTCTTACCCTTCTCAACCTGTTACTTCTTTTCTTTTTTATAAGTAGCAACTTTATAAATTTTGGTTTCTCCTCCATTTTAAAAAATATAAGCAAATATATCTCTTTTTAGGTAAATGCTATCATACCACTCTACCTGCCTTTTTCCAATAAAATAGATCCTAATGATCATTTCATAGCATATTTAGAGATTATCCTCTCTCTCTCTCTCTGTCTCTTTCTCTCTCTCTTTTTTTTAGTAGCAACAGAGTACTCTGAAGAATATGCCACTGCAAAATACGCCACTTTCGCATATTGATTATTTTTTTACCTTATTTTAAAAATTGTTTTAAGGATTTTATTTATTTATATGATGCACACACAGAGAGAGACAGAGGACATGCAGGGGGAGCAGCAGAGGGAGAGGAAGAAGCAGGCTATCCACTGAGCAGAGAGCCAATATGGGGCTCAATCCCAGGACACTGTGATCATGACCTGAGGCGAAGGCAGATGTGCCTGGTAACTTAGCCACCATGCACTCCTGATTATTACTATTTTTTGTTTAAATTCAATTAGTTAACATATAGTACATCATTAGTTTTAGATGTAGTTTTTATTGGTTGTGTGTAACACCCAGTGCTCATCACATCCCATGCCCTCCTTAATGCCTGTCCGTTAATGCCAGTTAATGCCCACCTCTCCTTCAGCAACCCTCAGTTTGTTTCCCAGAGTTAAGAGTCTCACATGATTTGTCTCCCTCTCTGATTTTATCCCATTCAGGTTTCCTTCTCTTCCCTTATGGTCCTCTATACTATTTCTTATATTCTGCATATGAGCCAAACCATATGATAATTATCTTTATCTGACTGATTTATATCACTTAGCAAAATACCTTCAAGTTCCATCCACATCGATGTAATGGTACGTATTCATCCTTTCTGATGACTGAGTAGTATTCCATTGTATTTATATACCAAATCTTAATCCATTCATCTGCCAGAGGACATCTCAGCTCCTTCTGCAGTTTGGCTATTGTGGACATTGCTGCTATGAACATTGGGGTGCAGGTGCCCCTTCGTTTCATTGCATCTGTATCTTTGGGGTAAATACCGAGTTGTGCAATTGCTAGGGCATAGGGTAGCTCTATTTTTAACTTCTTGAGGAACCTCCACATTGTTTTCCAGAGTGGCTGTACCAGCTTCATTCCTACCAACATTGTAAGAGCGTTCCCCTTTCTCCACATCCTTGCCAACTCTTGTTTTTTCTTGTCTTGTTAATTTTAGCCATTCTCACTGGTAAAGTGGTATCTCATTGTGGTTTTGATTTGTATTCGTGATGCTCCCAGCTTTGGTTTTCTTTTCCAACATTCCTCTGGCTATTAGAGGTCTTGTCTGGTTGCATACAAATTTTAGGATCATTTGTTCTAGCTCTTTGAAAAATGTCAGTGGGATTTTGATAGGGATTGCATAGACAATTCCGATTGATAGGGTGGCAGACATTTTAAATATTTATTCTTCCAATCCATGAGCATGGAATGTTTTCCATCTTTTTGTGTCTCCCTCAATTTTTCATAAGTGTTCTGTAGTTTTAGAGTACAGATCCATTACCTCTTTGGTTAGGTTTATTCCTAGGCATCTTATGGTTTTTGGTGCAATTGTAAATGGAATCAATTTTTTAATATCTCTTTCTTTAGCCTCATTGTTAGTATATAGAAATGCAACTGATTTCTGTGCATTGATTTTGTATCCTGCTATGTCGCTGAATTGCTATGTGGGTTCTAGCAATTTTGGAGTGAAGTCTCTGGGTTCTCCACATAAGGTATGTCATCTGCAAAGAGTGAGAGTTTGATTTGTTCTTTGCCAATCGGAATGCCTTTTCTTTCTTTTTGCTGTCTGATCGCTGAGGCTAGGACTTGCAGCAATCAGACAGCAAAAAGAAATGGCTATGTTGAACAGTAGTGGGTAGAGTGGCCATCCCTGTTGTGTTCCTGACCTTAGGGGAGAAGCTCTCAGTTTTTCTCCATTGAGAATGATATTCACTGTGGGTTTGTTTTTTGTTGATGGCTTTTATGATATTGAGGTATGTTCCCTTTATACCTATTCTTTTTTTAAAGAGTTTATTTATTTATTCATGGGAGACACAGAGACAGAGAGGCAGACACAGGCAGAGGGAGGAGAAGTAGGCTCCATGCAAAGAGCCCGATGTGGGACTCAATCCTGGAAATCCGGGATCAGGCCCTGAGCCAAAGGCAGACACTCAATTGCTGAGCCATCCAGGAGTCCCACTATCCCCACTCTTTGAAAAGTTTTAATCAAGAAAGGATGCTGTGTTTTGTGAAATGCTTTTTCTGTATCAGTTGAGAGGATCATCTGGTTTTTGTCTTTTCTTTTATTAATGTGATCTATTTTTGATTTTTTAAAAAAGATTTTATTTATTCATGAGAGACAAAGAGATAGATAGATGATAGATAGATAGATAGATAGATAGATAGAGGGGTAGGGCAGAGATACAGGCAGAGGGAGAAGCAGGCCCCATGCAGGGAACCCGACCTGGGACTTGATCCTGGGTCTCCAGGATCAGGCCCTGGACTGAAGGTGGCGCTAAACCACTGAGCCACCCAGGCTGCCCTGTATTTTTGATTTGTAAATGTTGAACCACCTTTGCATCCTAGGGATAAATCCCACTTGGTCGTCCCACTTAATCCTTATAATGTACTGTTGGATCCTATTAGCTAGTGTCTTAGTGAATATTTTGACATCTAAGTTAATCAGGGATATTGGTCTGTAATTCTCCTTTTTGATGGGGTCTTTGTCTGGTTTTGGGATCAAGGTAATTTTGGCATCATAGAACAAGTTTGGAAGTTTTCCTTCCATTTGTATTTTTTGAAACAGCTCAGTAGAATAGATATTATGTCTTCTTTATTTTTTACTTATTATTATTATCATTATCATTACTATTATTATTTTTTCTTTAAATGTTTGGTAGAATTCCTCTGGGAAGCCACCTGGCCCTGGACTCTTGTTTTTTGGGAGGTTTTTGATGACTACTTCAAATTCCTTGTTGGTTATTGGTCTGTTTAGGTTTTCAATTTCTTCCTATTTCAGTTTTGGTAATGTATAAGTTTCCAGGAATGCATCCATTTCTTCCAGATTGCCTAATGTGCTGGTATAGTTGTTCATAATATGTATAATATGTTCTTTTTTGTTTCTTTTTTTTATTGGAGTTCAATTTGCCAACATATAGCATAACCCCCAGTGCTCATCCCATCAAGTGCCCCCATCAGTGCCCGTCATCCAGTCACCCCCACCCATCTCCCTTTCTACCACCCCTTGTTCGTTTCCCAGAGTTAGGAGTCTCTCACATTCCTTCACCCTTTCTGATATTTCCCACTCATTTTTTCTCCTTTCCCCTTTATTCCCTTTCACTATTTTTTATATTCCCCAAATGAATAATACCATATAATGTTTGTCCTTCTCCAATTGACTTATTTCACTCAGCATCATACCCTTCAGTTGCATCCACGTTGAAGCAAATGGTGGGTATTTGTCCTTTCTGATGGCTGAGTAATATTCCATTGTATACATATACCACAGCTTCTTTATCCAGTCATCTTTCGATGGACACCGAGGCTCCTTCCACAGTTTGGCTCTTGTGGACATTGCTGCTATAAACATCGGGGTGCAGGTGTCCTGGCGTTTCACTGCATCTG
Source organism: Canis aureus (assembly GCF_053574225.1). Lineage (NCBI taxonomy): Eukaryota > Metazoa > Chordata > Mammalia > Carnivora > Canidae > Canis > Canis aureus. The sequence goes on from NC_135615.1 coordinate 43,799,254, forward strand.
TATCTTTGGGATAAATCCCCAGCAGTGCAATTGCTGGGTCATAGGGCAGATCTATTTTTAACTCTTTGAGGAACCTCCACACAGTTTTCCAGATAATATGTTATTAAAATTGTTTGTATATCCTTGGTGTTAATCGTGATCTCTTCTTTCTCTCTCTCTCTTTTTCTTTCTTTTCTTTCTTTCTTTCTTTCTTTCTTTCTTTCTTTCTTTCCTTCTTCTTTCTTCTTTCCTTTTTTTTTTTGATCTCTTTTGCATTCATGATTTTATTAATTTGGATCCTTTCTCTTTTCTTTTTGATAAGTCTGACTAGGGTTTTATCTATTTTATTAATTCTTTCAAAGAACCAGCTCCTAGTTTTGTTGACCTGTTCCTATTATTCTTCTGGTTTCTATTTCATTGATTTCTGTTCTAATCTTTATTATTTCTCTTCTCCTCTATGGTTTAGGCATTATTTGCTGTTCTTTCTCCAAGTCCTTTAGGTGTAAGATCGGGTTGTGTATTTGAGATTTTTCTAATTTTTGAGAGGGGTTTGTATTGAAAAGTATTCCTTCTTAGGACTGCCTTTGCTGTATCCCAAAGGTTATAAACAGTTGTGCTTTCATTTTTATTAGTTTGCATGAATCTTTTAAATTCTTCTTTAATTTCCTGGTTGACCCATTCATTCTTTAGTAGAATCCTTTTTAATTTGCAAGTGTTTGAGTTCTTTCCAAATTTCCTCTTGTGATAGAGTTCAAGTTTCAAAGCATTGTGGTCTGAAAATATGCAGGGAATAATCCCAATCTTTTGGTATTGGTTGAGACCTGATTTGTGAACCAGTATGGGATCTATTCTGGAGAAATTTCCATGTGCAGTTGCTTTAGAATGGAATGTTCTGTATATGTTTGTGAAGTCCATCTGGTCCAGTGTGTCATTCAAAGCTCTTGTTTCTTTGCTGATCTTCTCTTAGGTGCTCTGCCCATTGCTGTGAGTAGGGTGTTGTAGTCTCCTACTATTAATATATTATTATCTATGTGTTTCTTTACTTTGGTTGTTAATTGGCTGATATAGTTGTCTGCTCCCACAGTAGGAACATAAATATTTATAAATGTTAGATCTTCTTATTAACAAGAAGTATGAGATAGTGTCCCTCTTCATCTCTTACCACAGTCTTTGGTTAAAATCTAATTTGTCTGATATGAGGATTGCTACCTCAGCATTCTTTTGAGGTCCATTTACATGGTAAATGTTTCTCCACCCCTCATTTTCAGTCTAGAGGTATTTTGAGGTCTAAAATTAGTCTCTTGTAGACAGGATATGGATGGGTCTTGCTTTTTTATCCAATCTGATATCCTGTGTCTTGGTTGGAACATTCAGTCCATTTACATTCAGACTAACTATTGAAAGAGATGCATTTACTGCCATTGTATTACCTGTAAAGTCACTGTTTCTGTAGACTGTCTCTGTTTTTTCCTGGTCTATGTTACTCTTGGGCTCTCTCTTCACTTACAGGATCCCCCTTAATATTTCTCGCAGGGCAGGCCTGGTGGTCGCATATTTTTTCAGTTTCTGTCTGCCTTGGAAGCTCTTTATCTCTCCTTCCATTTTGAATGACTGCCTTGCTGGATAAAGTATTCTTGGCTGCATGTTTTTCTCATTGAGTACCCTGGATATATCATGCCAGCCCTTTCTGGCCTGGTAGGTTTCTGTGGATAGGTCTGCTGTCATTCTAATGTTTCTCCCTCTGTATGTTAAGAATCTCTTGTTTTGAGCTGCTTTCAGGTTTTTCTTTTTATCTCTGAAATTTGCAAGCTTCACTATTACATGTTGGGGTGTTGATCAATTTTTATTTATTTTTGGAGAGGTCCTCTCTGCCTCTTGGCCGTGAATCCCTGTTTCCTTCCCCAGATTAGGGAAATTCTCAGCTATGATTTACTCAAATATACCTTCTGTTTGCACCCCTCCACCCTCAGGCACTCCAATAATTCTGATGTTGGTTCTTTTCATAGAATCACTGATTTCTCAAAGTCTCTCCTCATGAATTGTTTTCTCTTTTCCTCAGCTTCCTTCCTTTCCATCTATTTGTATTCTATGTCTCTTACTTTCTCTTCTGCCTTATTTACCCTAGCTGTTAGAGCATCCAATTTAGACTGCATTTCAATTCGAACATTTTAATTTTGACCTGATTAGATCTCATTTCTGCACTAAGAGATTTTCTAGTGTCTTTATGCATTTTTCAAGCCCCACTAGTAACTTTAATTGTTATCCTGAATTCCATCTCTGACATTTTGCTTAAATCCATATTGATTAGATCTGTGGCAGAGGGTATTACCTCTAGTTCTTTCTTTTGTTGTGAATTCCTCCTTCTAGTCATTTTGTCCAGAGAAGAATGAATCAACAAGTAAGAAGGATAAAAAATATCAACCATGACGCAAGTAAAATATACACTAGATAAATGTGATGAAATCAGAGAGCAAAACAGAAAAACAAAAGAAAAAGCAAAAGAAAAAAAAGTGGACGGGAGAGAGAATATAATATCACAGGGTGGACAAAGCAGGGTAATCCACTTGTTTCTGAGTATATTTTGATCTCTATATTAGAAGACACTAAATCCCAAAATTATAAAGAAAGTATATATAAATATACTGGAATGGAATTGAATAGAGTGAAAGGAAGACAAAAATGAAGTATATATCTATAAGATGTAAATATAAAAAATGAAAGTTAAAAAGAGACTTAAACAGTAAATAAAAAACTAGTTGAAAATGGAAAAGGGGGAAAAAGAAATGGAAAATTTAAAATTGAAAGATAAATGATTAATCATGAGAAAAAACCTCTAATTCTTTTCTTCTTTTCTTTCTTTTTTTTTTTTTTTTTTTTTTTAGATTTTTATTTATTTATTCATGAGAGACACAGAGACAGAGGCAGAGACAGAGGCAGAGGGAGAAGCAGGCTCCATGCAGGGAGCCCAATGTGGGACTCCATCCCTGGACCGTTGGATCATGCCCTGAGCTGAAGGCAGATGCTCAACAGCTGAGCCACCCAGGCATCCCCAAACCCCAAATTCTATATACTATTTCCCCCTGGAGTTTTATAGTCCTGTGGGGTCTATAAGTTTGCTGTTCCTTGTTCTTCCTGCTGGTCTTACGGGGGAGGGGCCTGCTGCGCTGCTCCTCAGGTGTCTTTGCCTGAGTAGAGTAGCCCTGCCCCTTGCCAGGGGGCCAAGATTCAGTGTAAGCTGGTCCTCAGTGTGGCTTTTGTTCCCTGAAGGCTTTCCACGCCCCTTTAGAGGATCCAAATAAAAATGGCTGTGCCCTGATCTCCAGCCCCAGAACGAAAGATCATGGTCCCTTGTCTTCGGGGAAACCCTCAGAGATAACGGTCTTCACTTTGGTGTGTGCCACAGTCTGCTGACTCTCAGTGCGTGCAACACTGATCCTCCAAGGGGAAGGCAGAGCGTCTCACCCCACTGCACTTCGTAGGGCACTGGCACTGAGAGCGGTAGCCAGATTGTGTTCACATCTGCTCCACCCCTCTGGGGGAAGTCAGAGTGTTGCCCAGGATTATCTTTTGTAAGGGCTTTGCCCTGACAGCTGTTGGGTTGTGCGTGCATCTGCTCTGCCCCTCCCAGGGGAGGGCAGAGGGTCTCCACATTCTAGTCCTTTGCAGGTTCCCCAGGGAGAGAGCAGTCCCTTGGTTACTAGTGGTCTGTGGCAAACCAAGTTGAGAGCGACCTCCTGGGCTCGCTGACCCCAACCAGTTTCCCCATTCCACTGCTTGGGAACTCCACTGGCTCAGGCCCTTGTTAATTCTGTGACTCTGGGGATCCTGAGACTACGCTGTCCCACCTAGAACTGAGCACTGTTCAAGCAGGGATGTCTCACAGTGGAGCAGATTTCTAAGGGTTCTGATTTTGCCCTCCAGGGCTATAACACTTTCCACTAGTGGAGCCCCCCTGCCCCACTTATCTTCCGATGTCTCCCCTTAGGTTCACTTGTCCACATCTCCTACCTTTCAAAAAGTCATTGCTTTTTTACTTGTAGAGTTCCAGATATTCTTTTTTTTATAACCCTTGTTGAATTTATGGATGTTCAGAACGCTTTCATAGTTATCTAGCTAAATTCAAGGAACCAGATGAAGAGTCCCCCACTCTCCCATCGTCTTGCCTCTCTCCTGGCATACTATTTCGAATTAAATGTACTCGAGAAGCAGCTGCTGGAGGAAGGACTCTCCAAGCTTCTTTTGTGTCCCCAAAAACATATGAAATGTTATCCCCCCCCCCAAAAAAAAAAAAAGAAATGTTATCCCCCACCCTCATACTGGGAAGGAAGAATGGATCCTTATCACCAAAGATAGGGAACTTAGGGCTGAGAAGGCTATATAAGCAGAATTTGTTATTTCTTCATCAATTTACTACCTTAGGTCCAAATATTTTTGTCTTGTCAGTGCTTCACAGATTTATTGCTTATCTAAAAGGTATAAAAGCTTTCTGCTTTGGTCATTTCTTTGAATCTCTTATTTTTATGGGGTCTTCTCTACATATGAAATTAACTTGTTTTTTTCTCCTGTTAATCAGTCTTATGTCAATTTAATTGTTAGACCAGCCAAAGAACCTAGAAAATAAGTGGGAAAAATTTTCCACTCTGCAACTACATGGGTGGATATTCATCTTGTTAATTAGAGACTTTTGAGTTTTTCAGTCTTTACCTTTTAGTTCTTCAATTAATAACTTTGTGTATATACCCTTTTTACCCTTTTATATTTTCTGACAGTGTGTGTTTGAGATAAATTCCAGGAATAGGATTACTGGATCCGAGGGCAAATGTGCATGTAATTTTGATAGATATTGACAAATTACTTTCCCTCAGGACTAGGCCATGATGCATCACCAGCAGCAATGCATAAGGGTTTCCTTGCAGCCTGTCTGATACAGTACATTATCAAATATTTGCCATTTTAATAGGTGAAAAATTGTATTTTAGTGTAGTTTTAATTTGCATCATTATTGAAAGAAATCAAGCATCTCTCTGTATTGTAGATATTAATCCTTTTTCTGGATTATGTTGGAAATAATTTTTCCCAGTTTGCATGTGCTTTTTGCTTTTCCTTTATTTTTTTTGTAATGAAAAGTTTTATTTGTAATATTTATGTAGTTACATTATATAAAATTATTGCTTCTGGATTTTGAATTGTAAGTAGAATGTTTTTCCAAGTATAGAAGAATTCACAAAGGACAGCCTGGGTGGCTCAGCGGTTTAGTGCCTGCCTTTGGCCCAGGGCATGATCCTGAGACCCGGAATCAAGTCCCAGATCAGGCCCCCTGCATGGAGCCTGCTTCTCCCTTTGCCTGTGTCTCTGCCTCTCTCTCTCTCTCTGTGTCTCTCATGAATAAATAAAATCTTTAAAAAAAGAAGAAGAATAATTCATTAAAATTTTCTTCTAGTATTTGCAAGGTTTTATTACTTTTACATTTGAGTTTCTTATCCTGTTATATGGTGTGAAGAACAGGTCCACTTTTATCTGTTTCCATATGGTTATCCAATTATATAGGGAGTATTTTTGTAAAGAAGAAGTAGTCAACAGTGTCAAGGATTGATGAAAGATCTGTTAGGTTAAGAATTGAAAACTTTAAGTTGGTTTTAGAAACAAAGGTGTCAGTGCTGCTATGACCTTGCCAATACTGGTGAAGCAATGGAGCAAAAGCCAGATTGCAATGTGTTCAGGAATGAAAGATGGATAGGTGGAATAAGCAAGTATAGATAACTCCATGTGAGTTCATAACAAATAAAGTCTTTTTATTAAGCACCACTTAACAGAGTTACAATTCTAAAATATAGATTTCGGGGTATACAGATGCTTTTGTGCAGGGCCTAAACCTACATAACTCTATCTGTTGGCTCTAGTTATCCTCATTTTACAGACAGAGTGATAAAATAACTTACCCATATAGTTAATGAATGACAACTAGAGATTATCAATACTGACTTCTCAGTCAAATGCTAGAAATTTCTTCCTTCCTGTTTGAAAGCTCCAACCCTTTTATCTTAGTAGTGGTAGGTAGAAAGAGATTTATCCCTGGCTGAGGTTCATTGACAGGACCTGGTCGCTACTTCTCTTGAGTTGAAATACTTCCCTCTTTTATACCCAGGAAGAGTGAGTGATGGTGATGACTTTTACAAATCACAGTTCTTTTGCCATTTGGGACACAGAAAAGCCAGTTTTTTTTGTTGTTGTTGTTGTTGTTAGGTATAGCTAACATCTAGCGGGAATGGAAAAGACTAGACTTTGGAATACTAACTTTCCTCATGATTGTTTACCATGTTCTAAAATTCACTGGTGAAACACTGTTTTACAGTGAAGGGTCAAGAAGATCCCTTAGTCTAAGAAAGGATTGTCTAAGGTACTCTGACACAGTATTTGACTTGTATCCTACAATCACTTTTAGCTCTCCTTAAACACACTTGTGAAAGTACTTAGGGACTACTGAGTGAATTATGTCCTCTAGGAGGTCTGGTTGATTACAATCAGGATCTTTCAGGAACACTATTTAAACAAGACTGATATCTAAACTGGATTGTCATTGTTTTCATAAAAGGGAGCAAATGAGGCTTATATGTTTTATAACTGCACCTCCTTTCTTAGTATCAAAATATTTGGGAAAGCTTAATTATTGATTAGAAAGTTGCTAAGTGAGCATAGAATCAGAACAGGTGCTGATGAAATATCTTTACCTCACAATAGAGGAAACCTGTCTAGTGACCAGTGCCCATATCCAATGTCTTTCTTATTTGCACCAATGTTTTCCCAATGTTTGTCATTTGAATACCACTTTCATGAGTTTTGTCAGTCCTGCATGCTATTAATATTTAGTTTTTCTTTAATTGGATACATTTTTTATCTTAACTATTTAGCCGCATTCTAAGCAATTATATTTCTGAAATACTAGGTTTGATATGATTGTTAGTTTTCTAAAACATTAAAATAAATATTAAGTATAAACACTCAAATAATTATTATAATGAAAGTTGCCTATAATTGCCTGAAATTGGTGGTATGTGTACCACACTTCGGTAAATACTGCTTTAATACATTATTGGAAAAATAGAGATTTTCATTTCTCTGAATCCTGCTTAATATGCTGAAAACCCCTCTTTAGTGACTTTCTTCCTTAGATGTGTTACAAGCACCATAGTATCTTGGAGAGGCTATTAACCTACCCCCTCCTCCATTTTGTGTTGATTTACAGGGCTCCAATCTGTAATATTTATTTTTAAAAAATCTTTTGTGTGGTTATGTGTGTAGTAAGAGATTCTAAATATTTTTAGTACCTAGGAATGAATATCTATTCTCCCCTATTTGCTGTGACCCTTTTTGTCCTATTGATAGTTTAAAAGAATAATTTAACAGCCTTGACATGATACTAGTCATAGTTTACATCAATTAAAAAATCATTATTTGAATAATGCGGAGATCATACTGAAAACATAAGAAGTCTAAAATATCAGTTCTCTTCAGAGAATTTAATGCCTCTTTCCAAAGTGTAAAGGATCTTAATAGTAAACTTTGATTCTAAACTGTGAAACATCTTTGAGGAAGCCTTGTTACGTGGGATATATAGATTTTGGATAAACTGTATATAAGCTTTACAGTGAAGCTTCTGAGACAGAAATCTTAAGGTTTTATATTCCATTAGCTATTGCCATTCTTTTCCCTGGATTGTTCCTTGAGAAATTGGCTAGTTTTACTTGCAGCACTTAGCATAGTACCTGGCACACACCAGGTGTTCATTTAAAACCTATTTAATAACTAAATGAATAATTAAATGAATTCCTCCATTTTCCCTATGTTGCAATTTAGTACTGTCACTATTTTAAGATCTGTCAGAGGGAACATGGAAAATAGAACATATGGATGTCCTCCACTATCTGAAAGTGGAGTATTCTTGTAAAACCTTCCACAAGTCACAATAATGTAAAGTGAAGAAACAATTACCATGAATCTATATGAAAAAATTTTGACCCTTCTCAAACCAAAAAATTACCTCTTTTAGACTCTTCTGATACCTGAGGATGGATCTTGCTAATGGATGCACAAAATAAATTGAGCTAAAACAAAGATGCTCACAGATATAATTCAAAGCTATAGTAGCTTAATGCTGAGATGCTTAGTTCTTGCAGAAGGAACTTGGTGCTACTCACTGCCTCTGTAATGCATCACTGCAGAAAAAACACTGAATGCTATTTTTTTTTTCTTTTTCTTTTCTGTAAAAGTAGAAATCCTCTGGATTTTTCTGTTAGTGAGGACAGGCCCAAATGTAGGTCTTTCATAGAACCAAAATGGCAGAATGTGAGCTTTCAAAACACTGAAGATACTTATACTGGCTTTACTTTCTTGACACACACATCATGGAGCAAGTTTTTACTTAACTGTTTGTCTTTTTTCACTCTTTATGTTCAATTTTTGAATAATATTATTTTCATCCATTGCTCATTTATCCTTTCCTTAACATTGAACTTAAGTTCTAATTAGAATTTACTTTTTCTTAACCAGGGATAGCTCTCAAAAATTATGTAGAATGTTTCATAAACAACTCTTTCATTGCAATACCTGAAAGCAATAACAATCTAAGACTGAATAGCAGAAAATGTTTGTTTTAACTCAAAGAAAAAACACTAATTCATAAAGATATATGTACCTTTCTGTTTATTGAAGCATTATTTACAATAGTCAAGATATGGAAACAACCTAAATGTCTACTGATAGAAAAATGGATAAGGGAGATGTGGTATTCCAATGCACAATGGAATATTATGCATCCATGAAAAAGGATAAGACTGTGTCATTTGAGACAACATAGATGGACCTAGAGAGTATTATGTTAAGTGAAGTAAGTCAGATTGAAAAAGACAAATATCAAACAATTTCACTCATATGTAGAATCTAAAAGGAAAAGAAACAACAACAAAAAGCAGAATCAGATCTTTAAATACAGTGAACAAACTGATGGTTGCCAGAAAGGAAGAGGTTGCAGGGGATGAGCAAAATGGGTAAAGGGGAGTGGGAGATATGAGTTTCCAGCTATGGAATGAATGTCATAGGAAGGAATAAAAGGCATAGCATAAGGATAATTAATATTATTATAGTGATATATGGTGACAGATGGTAACTATACTTGTGAACATAGCATAATGTATAAACTTGTTGAATCACTATATTGTACATCTGAAACTGTGACAGTGTGTGTCAACTATTCTACAATTAGAAAGTTATTATCTTTAGATCAATTATAAAAAAAGTTCAGTTTAGAAAATCTCTCTCCAAGTTTTCTGTTTTTAAAAAAATATTTTAATTATTTATTCATGAGAGACACAGGGGGAGAGGCAGAGACATAGGCAGAGGGAGAAGCAGGCTCCCTGCAGGGGAACTCGATCCTGGAGTTCTGGGATCATGCCCTGAGCCGAAGGCAGATGCACAACCACTAAGCCACCCAGGCGCCCCTCTCCCAAGTTTTCTATATCTAAAAAAGATTCTACTTGGTTATCATTCTATCTATACAATTTCATATCTTGCTCTTTTCACTTAATATTTTCCCATGACATAAAACATTTTGAGAGAACAACATTCAATGCAAAGTGAGTTAAAATACCTCAGAGGACCCCTTCTATGAATTCAGGGCACTGGGAGTACTTGGTGGCTCTCCACTACATACACAGTGATTTAAGGTACTAGCCTCCTCAAGGATATGATGTGAAAATTTGGCTTAAAAATGGAAATTATCAAAAATGACAGTTATGTTAAAATGTATCCTGGTTTGATCTTTGTTAAATATAATCTTTTAAAAACAATTCATCTTGGGGCAGCCCGGGTGGCTCAGCGGTTTAGCGCCGCCTTCAGCCCAGGGTGTGATCCTGGAGACCTGGGATCAAGTCCCATGTCTGGCTCCCTGCATGGAGCCTGCTTCTCCCTCTGTGTCTCTGACTCTCTCTCTCTCTGTGTCTCTCATGAATAAATAAATAAAATCTTAAAAAAAAAAAAACAATTTACCTTGAAAACAGTGCTAACTAGATAGTGGCATATTCTTGGTGGAAGAGACAGAAACAATAATGGTAGTTCTAAAGATGAAAAACTATGAAGCTGAACCCATAAAGTGCATCATCCTCTATGCCTGAGTGTCAGACTATGCTGGGATTTTTATTACCCAATGAAATATTCAGGAATTTCTTCAAAAATTCAGAGAACAGAGAATGATGAAAATAAAACATGGAAACTATACTTTCAAACAGTCCACTGTTAGGCTTTTTGGTGGAATAGGAAAACACCGAGGAATTTACTTTTTGTGAGGCAAAACCAGAATATCTGATTGGTGAGAGCATTAAACATGGAAATGACCCTTGGTTACTCTTAGGTATGGCCAGTACCCTTAGGGGTATAGACAGGTGGACCATCATTTCAAGCCTTGTTGAAAGACCTACTCTAGCACAATATCTGTGTTCCTTGTGCACCAGAGGGCATCTCTTTCCCAAAGAGGTGGATCCTTGAGTCTACACGACAGGCTTTCTTTACCACAGCGAGACAGAACCTTCTTCCAAAGGTCACTGGAAGGAAAAGATCTGCCGGCTCCAAGGGCCTACGCTCCGTGTTGAAGCAGCAGGAATCCTTAGATGTGACATAAGCACCACAGGAATAAAGAACCAGATGGGGCCAACTGCCAGGGCCTGCAGTGGGAAAACTGGAAGAGAAAGCTCAAGAGGTTGGGGCGTTACCCCTTTTCCCTTTTATTTTTGGTGTTAGGAAAAGGAAGGTGGACGTCCTGGGCTTGAGGTACCCGCAGAGAGGAAAATCGAGGGCATCCCCAGATCAAAGACCCCCCACCCAAGACCCTAGAGAGAAGCGGCTCACACCAGCCGCATACCGCCCAGGCCCAACGGGCCGCCGCGCCAACTAGAGAGCGGGTCTGACTCAGGGAACGCGCGGCTGGAGGTGGGCGGGGCGACGCCGACTGTCCGAGCGCTGATTGGCTGGTGGCGCTCGTCGCCTGGTGCCATTTGTTGCTGAAGCCGCGCACCTGACGCAGTCCCGGCGTCCCGCACGTGCAGCCGTTTAAGCGGCGTCGGCGCCTGTGAGGACCCCGGGAGAACAGGCGGCGGAGAGGTGAGTGGCCTGGCCCCTTTCTTCGCAGCGCGGGCCTTGACCTGCCGGTGTGGGCTCCCCGGCGGCGGCGGTTTGGCCCAGAGAACAGATGGGGCAGGCGAGGCTAGGCCGTCCTTTGGGGCTTTCCCCTCTCTACCTGTGTAGGTCGTAAAGCCCGGCGGACGCCCGGAGGGCTCAAGGCCCGTGGAGGAGACGAAGGAGCGTTTTTGCGCAGCCCCTGTGAGGCCTTTTCTCTGAACAGGAACGGTGGTAGTGTGATTTATGTGCCCACGCCCCGCGGAGAAGCTGGTTGTCCATTGTTGGGAGGCCGTGGGCCGCCTAGCCCGTGTCCCCTCTCCTGCCTCGGCCTCAGCTCCCACTCTCTCAACAAACTATCAAAGATTCCAAATCAAACATCTTTACCTTTGAAGGGAGGTGCGGGAAGAGAGTAACTTTGGGTAGTGGTTGAAAATTTTCCCTTACCCTTAATATCCAAGAAGCTGCTTGGGGACCCTTGGAAGGAGAGGATAAATTCAATGGATAGGTTTTGGGGGGAAAATCCTAGACATCAGTAGGGACATGGTGATTGCTAGAATGATCAATTAAGTTGTTCAACTCATTTTTAAAGGAAAAAAAAAAAGATATAAGGTAAGAAAACTTCCCTCTTTTTGAAAACGCTTTTGGGGAAGACCAGTTATTTCAGTAGTTTCAGGAGGTGTATGTGACATTATGATAGTTTATGCTTTGAGATCTAGGATTCTGATCTAACAGAGGCCAAATGTGTCTGTCTGTTGTTTGCTTCTCCTTTTTTTTTTTTTTTTTTTTTAGATAAAAACAACTGGAAGCCACCATGGGAGATGAAGATTGGGAAGCAGAAATAATCAAACCTCATATGCCTTCGTATGTTCCTGTATTTGAGAAGGTAGTAACATTGAAAGTTTGTGGTTATTAAATGCTACAGATTTTATCAAAGTTGAAAATCACTGTGGTGGAAAAGTTAAAAATTACAGTCTGTTTCAGTATGCTGTGCCTACCTCCATCTATCTGATTGTTATTAACTATCTTAAGGGCTGTGAGAAAGAGGCACTCTAGGCTTCAAATGGAATAAAATCGGTAATTTGATAATTAGAATAAATGTAATACTATTACATACTTACTGTGGGTGGAAGCAGGCTGGTACAAATGTGGTTGGATATGTCTGAGAGACACATATTAAAAATTGAAAATACTGTTTGGTTTTGGGTGATGTTTTGAATTCTTGAAATTGCTTTAATACATCTTATCTCAAGATGAACATGGTAGGCTTATCAGTGCTCTGCTTTTGAAATGTGCGAATAATCAGATCTTTTTCCTTAGTGGTGTCAGATCTTTTTCCTTAGTGGCATTTGGAGAATTACATTGTAATTCAAAAGAAGAGGCCTTGGAGTTGGTTTTTGGCTTTCGGTTCTGACTTGAAAATGGACTTAAAAAAACACACACACACACATATTTAGAAGTTAATATATTTTAAGGGATTTTTTTTTGTGTGTGTGTGTGTTAACCTACTTGAAATTTCTCCAAAAGTTGACTTTCTTTTCTTTTAGAATTTTTTTAAAGATTTATTTATTTATTAGAGACAGAGAAGAGAGAGAGCCAGAGACACAGACACAGGCAGAGGGAGAGAGCAGGCTCCATGTAGGGAGCCCAACATGGGACTCAATCCAGGGTCTTCAGGATAAGGCCCTGGGCTGAAGGCGATGCCAAACCGCTGAGCCACCGGGGCTGCCCAATTCTTTTAGAGTTTCTTTTTCTTTTTTTTTTAATTGGAGTTCAATTTGCCAACATATAGCATAACACCCAGTGCTCATTCCGTCAAGTGCCCCCCCCCAGTGCCTGTCACCCAACCCCCCCAACCCCCCTTCACCCACCTCCCTTTCCACTACCCCTTGTTCATTTCCCAGAGTTAGGCATCTCTCCTGTTTTTTCACCCTCACTGATGTTTTCACTCATTTTCTCTTCTTGCCCCTTTATTCCCTTTCACTAATTTTTATATTACCCAAATGGATGAGACCATATAATGTTTGTCCTTCTCCAGTTGACTTATTTCAGCCTAATACCCTCCAGTTCCATCCACGTCGAAGCAAATGGTGTTTTTTTTGTCATTTCTAATAGCTGAGTAATATTCTTTTAGAATTTCTTGTTTGCATTTATGTTGGTCCATTTTGTTACTTCAGATGATATCTTGGAAGTTCTTATATCACACAAAAATATAAAATATGTAGTCCTTTATTTGTTTTAGTTGGATTTGATATGTATGTAAAGTTTATTTCAAAATACAAGATGATAATATGAATTTATCACTTTTTTTGGAACTGACATCTTTCATGTGTTACTTTTTTTATACTCCTTTATCATAAAAATTTCATTACAACATTGGGAAAAGAAGAGAAATATTGCTTAACAGTCTTGCTTATTAGTACACTTTTGTAAATTTTTAATAGATTTTCTTCTTTTTTCTCCAATGGTAGTACATAAAAGTGTTTTTGATTGCAGCTTTTCATTCTTCAGCACTAACTATTCTGTATTACTCCTAATTTCCTAGAAGTAATTTCTTGCTGTTGCATAATATGTCATGGAATGGATCTACCATAATATAATTGATTTCTGTTGGTGGAAATTTAAGATGTTAGCTTTTCACTGTAATGTCAAGAATATCTACAGTTTTTTTTTTTTTTAAGATTTTATTTATTTATCTGACAGCACAAGCAGGGGGTGTGACAGGCAGAGGCAGAGGGAGAGGGAGAAGCAGACTCCCCACTGAGCAAGGGACTTGACTCAGGGCTTGATTCCAGGATCCTGGGATCATAACTGAGCTGAAGGCAGATGCCTGACTGAGCCACCCAGGCATCCCTACAGTTTATATTTTGATTTAATTTGGGAGTATTTTTTTTCAAAAATGGAATTACATGGTCAAAAGGCATTTTATGGTTCTTTTTACCCCTGGTTCTCAATAGACTCATTTTATTACAAAGTTTAATTCACAGATAAAGATTTTTCAGTTGAACTTTAATAGTTACCTAATTTTTATTTCTTCTTGGTCTGAGATTTTTATCTTCATTAAGTTTTCTTCAAATAGTACACTAGACTGTAGCATGTTGTGTATATTTATTGCATAGGATGTCTGAAATTGGGGATGGTTGACTGTGAGAGCTTTCATATTTACTTTTCTTGAAATATTTTTGCTATTTAGTAACAAACCTTGTTTCTTAGAATTTAGGAATTCTAAATTGAGGATACCTTATGATTCCTAATACATATTTATGTGGGGCCAATTTGTAAATTTTTTGCATCGTCTGCAAATAAGTTTAGAATTAAGATTCTTCGTGCTGGTTGTGCAATTAGTTATCTGACCCTGTTGACTTGAAGGAACATAGTGCAATAAATGACTGTGTGCCTTGGTTGAAAAAAAAAAGTGCAGAAAATGAGGATGAATACATGATATGTATGTGTGGGAGAGATGAGGTCTTTTGTTCAGCCTAGTTTCTTTTAAAGGCACTTCTTTGGTTAGCTGTTCTGAATTTCTGTTTCAAGAGACAGCCTGACTTTTGTTTTTTAAAATTTGTCCTGGCTCTGCAGCTGTCTTGGATTGATACTATCTTTAAAAATATCTGATCATCCTGAATATTTTTCAGGATCTTTTTTTTTTGAAATTTAATATTTACCCATGCTTATATAATTATGAACTAATATGCTGAGTTTCTGATAGCTGTTGGAACTTCCTAAATATAGGCTTTTGAAGTTGGTATACCACCTGGGTGTCAAACAGTGAAAGATGTGAGGTTAAGAAAAATTTGATTATCTAGTAATTATGTAGTCCAGACATCTCGGTTGTTAGGCATTTGCACATTGCATATAAGCTTGTTGGGATGAGTATTGGAGTGGATGAGTATGGTGAATGTAACAAGTTAGTGGGTTTGCTTACTAGCTGTGTAATGAATGCTTCTTGTTAGATGACCATGGGAGTAAGTCTCCATATTGATTGCTTCTGTCTCATCCTTTTGCCTTTTGGTAGCACATTTCAGAACACAAATACTCTTGTGGTTAAAGTGGACATAGCTTGAGATAATTGGTTCATACACAATAACAATTTTTAAGTAGGCCCCACACCAAATGTGGAGCTCAGCACAGGGCTTGGGCTCATGACTCTGAGATCAAAACCTGAGCTGAAATCAAGAGTCAGATGCTTGGAGGAGGGCGGGGGTGGTGGGGATGTGGTGGGTGGGGGTGAATGGGTGACAGGCACTGAGGGGAGGGCACTTGATGGGATGAGCACTGGGTGTTATTCTGTATGTTGGCAAATTGAACACCAATAAAAAATAAATTTATTATTAAAAAAAAGAGTCAGATGCTTAACTGCCTGAGCCACCCAGGCATCCCCACAGTAATAATTTTAATAAGCAGTGCTAGCAACGTTTATAATTGTCTAGATAAGAAAATAAAGTTTGGGACTTCTCTGTTCACATTCATAGTATGATTCTGAAGTAAAAGGAAGAAATGTGGCCCTTGGACATCATTGAGTTGGCAGCCTCCAGAAGTTGAAATGCTACAGCCTGTAGAAGATTATGAGCAATTTCTGCTTATAATCATCACTGGGATGTGGGAGGATACTGTGTCCCTTATTAGAAAGCAGGGAAATTCTTATATGCTAAATACGTGCAACTTGTGGAAGCCAGTTAAAATGGTTCCAAATAAAAGCCCAGATGGCAAGCTTGGAGGAAAGAGCTGTGACATCTTTGAAATCGAAATAATAGAGTTGAGGATACAGTGCTAAAAAAAAGGTATGAGAAGGTGGAGAGAAGGCTAAAGAGATGGCAGAGATGTTGATGGACCAGGTCTGGAAGAGAGAAAAGTGAATCCTTTTGAAGATCAACAGTTTACAGCCAGTGGATTCTAGTCAACTGATAGATATTGTGTGATGCCAGAGAGAAGGTGAAACCTAGAGAGTTTTTTGCTTTCTTTTTTTTCCCTCTGTACTTTGTCCTCATTGCACTAGGTTTCTCTCGTAGTATAGGATAGATGATTTCACTATGAGTTTTGATTGTTAAATTTCTTTTTGAAATAACTTTTATTTGGAAGATGCTGTCACGTACAGAAATTAGGGCCTAGATTGTATGCTTTTGCAGCAGTCACATTGGTTCCTGGCTTTGGTTGTTATTTCTAAATTTTGAGGTGCTTTGCTCTTTCTTGTGATATGCTGGCTAGCTCTCTTGAACTTTGGGTATGTGTGTGATACATGAGACTCAAAGTTGGAGTTGTCGAGCCATGCAATTGCTGACGTAGCTGCAGGAATTTAGAAGATGTCTCCATGTAGCAATTGCTGAAGAAAGAGAAGTAAAGGACCAGACTTTAACAGGATATGAATGTGGCTGATCTGGCTAGAACTGATCAATCAGAAGAAGGGATAGAGGATAATATTGTTTGTATTTTGGAACTTTAATTTCTACATTAGACCAAAGGAAGTGACATTGTTTGAAATTTAAATTTTATGCAGCACACTATCTGATATAAGCTGTCAGTCAGTTTATTTGGACAACCTATCTCAGCTATATGTGGCATGGAACCTAGAATAGGAAGTGAGATCTTGGTATTCTGTATAAATTGATACAATACTCTGATGCATTTCAGGAGATTCTGGGTATAAAAATGAAAGGGCAGCCTGGGTGGCTCAGCGGTTTAGCGCTGCCTTCAGCCCAGGGCGTGATCCTGGGGACCTGGGATGGAGTCCCACGTCGGGCTCCCCGCATGGAGCCTGCTTCTCCCTCTGCCTGTGTCTCTGCCTCTCTCTCTGTGTCTCTCATGAATAAATAAATACAATCTTAAAATAAAATGAAAGAGATATTTGTTAAGGACTTAAAGGGGCTGGGGAAAAAAACATGGAGCTGTCTGCATTAGACTCGAAGGGGCTGGGGAAAGAAAACAGGAAACTATCTGCATTGGACCCCTATTGGACAGGGAGGAGGCATCTTCAGGGTTCATAAACTGTCCAGCTAGAAGTTCATTTGAATAGCAGATCTGACAAGTTTTTGAGGTCAAAACCTTAATACAGTAAAATGAGAAAAACAAAAACAAACTTCCCATGTTGATAGAGGAATTCATTTGCTTAAAAAAACAAAAGACCTGAAAAGAAATTGTGATATTCCAGAATTGAAAATATTAAGAGTACATACAAGGTCAAAAGAAATGTGCTCGCCAAAATGCAAATGGATTATTTGCAGCTGCATATGGGAACTCTTAAGTGTAAAAACATTTTGAAATTTCTAAATTGGCTTATTTGGATAGTTAAAGAGGTTATAAATGGTTTACACCCAAATGTTCTACAAGTAAGCAAATGACAAGATCTATGAATCATCCAGTGAATTTTTATTGAGGCCTATTAGGTACTGGGGATAGTGATGAACATGATAGATAAAATACAGCAAGGTATTAGTTTGCCAAGGCCAGAAGTTAGCAATCTAGGCGTCATCAGGGCTGTCTTCCTTCTCGAGGCTCTAGGAGAGAATCCATGCCTCCTCCAGCGTTCTGGTAGCTATAGCATTCTTTGTCTTTTGGCTGCAACTGTCTCTGCTCTGTCTTCCTGTGGCTGCCATGTGTGTCTTTTTTTTTTTTTTTTTTTTTTTTGCCTCGCATAAGGACCTTTGTGGTGACATTTAGGGCCTACACAGGTGATCCAGAGTAATCTCCTCATTTCAGAATCCTTAATTATATTCGTAACAACTCTTTTCCAATAAGGCAACATTTGCAAGTTCCAGAGTTTATTACTTAATATATTTAGGTGGCCGTATATCAGCCTACTATAGGTAGTATGCCTAAAGTACAGTGAGATAAGACAAGAGTGGTGAAAGATGAAGTCACAGAGGGAAAGGGGAGAGAAAAGGGAGAGAAGACTGAAGATAGTTGTGGACTTAGAGTTAATAGGACGGGTTTGATTGGATATGGGGAGTGAAAGTAATCAAAGATGATAGCTAGAGTTTTAAGTTTTATTTATTGATGTTATTGAAGTATACTTGAAACACAATGTAACATTAGTTTCAGGTGTACAACAGTGATTTGACAAGCCTGTATGTTATGGTGTGCTCATGCTAGTATAGCTACCATCTGTAACCATCCAGTGGTATTATAATGCTATTCACTATATTCCCTATACTGTAGGGAAACAACCACAGGTTGTTTAAGCAACTAGATGGTTGGTGGTGCCATCTGCTGAAATGGAGAATCTGTTTAAGATCTACAAGCTTGGGAGGGGTCAAAACAAAGAATGTTTATTTAGTTTGTTGTGTTCAACTTGAGATGCCTATGAAAACATGTAAGATACCAGTCAGTAGGTTATAGGACTTTATTGCCTAGAAGAGGGATCAGGACTATAGATATAAATTTGATAAATATCTGTATATTAATGGATTTAAAGCTTTGAGATTGGGTAAAGTTGCATGGTGTAAAACAGACTTAGAGGGCTTTATTCTGAGTATTCTCGATTTCAGTACCTTAAAGGAAAAAAAAATGGGATATAAGAAAGAAGAGGCAGCAACTGTAGACATTTTGTTTCAAGAGGAGCAGAGAAGTGGTGCAGTAGCAGAAAGGAATATGAAATTAGTTTTAAGGAAATGAAAAAGGTTAAGAATTTTTAATGTATTTTTAAAGATTTTATTTATTCATTCATGAGAGACAGAGAGGCAGAGACATAGGCAGTGGGAGAAGCAGTCTCCTTTGTACGAAGCCTGAAGCAGGACTCAGTCCCCGGACTCTGAGATCACAACCTGAGTCACCTAGGCACCTCTGCCCTGAATTTTTTATGTTTTACTTCAGAATTTGCCTTGGAATTTTAAAATTCAGTGTATGTGGGATATTAAATTCCACAACTTGAAAATCATCTAATACTAATAGTTTTTAAATTCTTGAATGCTACAGTGTCTCATTACCTTTATTAGCTTTATAGCACTGAAATCAGCCTTTTTTTGGATTTTCTTTATCCAATAATACTTTGGCCACTAGAAAAGAAAAAAAAAGTCTTCAGAATTTCACTTTAAAGAAGAATAATTCTTCTCCTCCTCCTCCTCCTTCTTCTTTTAAAAGATTTTTTTGAATTTATTTTGAGAGAGAGAACACAAGCAGGGGAGAGGCAGAGGGAGAAGCAGACTCCTCACTGAGTAGGGAGCCTGATGTGGGGCTCGATCCCAGGACCCCAGAATCGTGACTTGAGCCGAAGGCAGATGCTTCACCAACTGAGCTACCCAGGCACCCCTGAAGTGCTCTTAATTGTTTTAATGTCTGTGGTAATGATAAATTGGAACTTTTAGCTGTAGTAATTATCAAAAGCTCAGGGCATTTCAAGGATGGTATATTGCCTTTCTGTTCTTAATAACTCAGAAAATAATTAAATGACTCTTGAGCTTTATAAAAGTAGTTTTTAAAATCACTTAGTGTCTTTTGTTAAATTTTAGGAAGTATTACTAATGCACTCCCTCTAGCTTTCGTTTTATTTACAGTAATTCGTTTGAAGGAATGTTGTGACTATTCTAATGTAGTCAGTTAACTAAGATATCATCTGTAAGTTTTAGGTCACCTTTCTTTTTAAATTATGAAATTCTGCTTTTCATGTACAGGAATTTGAGAGCTCTCTTCTCTGAGTTATTTCCTAAGTAGAGGAAGATTATGGAAGGGGAAATTAAGGGAGTCGGTTAACAATAATAAGGACACCCTGGGAGTTCCAAGTGAGAAAAAATTACTCAAGTTTTCATTTACAGAGATGCCCTGAGAAATGTTGGAAGATTCCTAGATTAATTTGACATTTAGCTGTTCATTTAATAACAAAAGTTGGATTTTCTGAGCCCATCAAAAATGCAGATATACCACTGCAAATGTAATACATACGCATTAATAACGAATGCATATTTTTGAGACCAAGGTAGGGAAAATGGGACAGTCAGTGTTTGAGAGCATCAGTGACAGTCTTCAACTGTTGCTGTGACAAGTTTGATTAAAATTAACTATGAATAGGGATGCCTGGGTGGCTCAGCGGTTGCATGTCTGTCTTGGGCTCAGGGTATGATCCTGGAGTTCTGGGATCGAGTCCCACTCAGGATCCTTGCATGGAGTCTGCTTCTCCCTCTGCCTATATCTTTGCCTCTCTCTTTCTCTCATGAATAAATAAATAAAATCTTAAAAAAAATAATTATGAATATTCTGTAGCTGACATGAGCCACTTCTTTGTACTACTTGCAATGTACATTTATAGGATATTGTTTTTAGTGCATCAGTGATGTTAGTCTTTATTTTAGAGTGAGTTCCTTTTTACAAATTGTGAACACATTTGTTTCCCTTAATATGAGCATAACTGAAGTTATAACAATAAAATCCTGTAGTACTTTTATGCAGAAACTGTTATCTATTACTCTCCTTTTGTGTTCTATTTTATACAGTATTGATGAGTATATTGTAAAATACTGAACTTTTGAAAATATACTGTATATTGGTAGGCATTGATTTATTCATGTGTTACTTTGGTCAGATTTTATTTATGTAATAATAGTTCTTAATTATAACTGGGTGCCTGGGTGGCTCAGTCAGTTAAATGTGTGCCTTCGGCTCAGGTCATGATCCCCAGGGTCCTAGAACTATGCCCCACATTGGGCTCCCTGCTTGGCAGCATGCTTCTCCTCCCTCTGCTGTTCCTTGCTTGTGCTTGCTCATTCGTTCTCTCTGTCAAATAAATAAATACAATAAAAAATAGTACTTAATTATACTTTTCAAGTATATGGATGGGTAAACTTTTAAGTCTAATGTCTGCAGATTCTTTCCATAAAGGGCTAGATAGTAAATATTTTAGACTTTGTGGGCTTAATTATTCTCTGTTGCAACTTGACTGTTGTGGTGGGAAAGCAGCCATAGACATATCTAGATGAATGAGGGTAGCTTTGTTCCAGTAAAACGTTATTTACAAAAACTGGTGGCCCACCAGGTTTGGCTCATGGCTGCAGTTTGCTGATCACTGTTTTAAGTGATATATAAATATGCTATGCATTCAGTGTTAAAGTGAAGAGGTTTTAAAGTAATAAAGGAACGAATGATCCAGAAAATCTTTGAATCTGCTATTGTTTTGTTTGGAACAAAGCCTGGTTGTTAAAATTTTCTGGTATTTGTGATGACACATTTTTATTTTCAAAGTAGAAAATGAGTCTTTTCTTCCCTCTTACAGGATAGGTATTCTTCTGGAGCAAATGGAGACACTTTTAACAGGACTACAGCTTCATCATCGGGTATGTGTTAAAGGAAAAAGTTATAACCCTTTTTAGGTTAAGGGCTTCATCTAGTGAATGAAGGGCAGACTAGTAGACATCTTGTAGAGTGTTAAATTTCTGTGAGAATTTATTGTTTGGATGTCTTAGGATGAGGGCCACTTCTAGATAGAGGAAAGGAAAGAAGAGAGGTGTAATGCTATATTATTTGATTTTGTGGGTTTCCCGTAGAACCTTTGCCCAACCTGGAAGTTGCATATTTGGCTTTCAGGCTGCTAGAGAATTGTCAGGGTTCCTGACATAAGGGAGTAGGAGATAGAATTGTAAGACTGTTGTTTGTTTTTTACAGTGTAAATATTAACACTACTGTACAAGCAGTGGACCAAATAAGAAATCAAATGGCAAACCAAAATATGTCTCAAAACAAAAGAAAAAGAGGGATGCTTGGGTGCCTCAGTGGTTAAGCATCTGGCTTTGGCTCAGGTTGTGATCCTGGGGTGCTAGGAATGAGTCCTGCATCAGGCTCCCCATAGGGAGCCTGCTTCTCCCTCTGCTTATGTCTCTACTTCTCTGTGTCTCTCATGAATACATAAATAAAATCTTAAAAAAAAAAAACAATGAAATATTCCAAAACCTATGGGGTGAAGGAAAAGCAGATATGAGAGTGAAATTTATGCTGTAAATGCTTGCATTAGAGAAAAAGTTCAGGGAACCTGGGTGACTCAGTTAGTTATATGTCCAGCTCTTGATTTGGGCTCAGGTCATGATCTCAGGGTTGTGAGATCAGGCCCTGCAAATCATGAAGCCTGCTTGAGATTTGTCCCCTATCCCCATGCTTTCTCTTTCATAAATAAATAAATAAATAAAATCTTTTAAAAAAGAAAAAATTTAAATAAACATTACATTACAAAGAACTAGAAAAAAGAAGAAACTGAAATTTAGTAGAGGAAGGAAATAACAAAGAAAATCAGAAATAAGTAAAATAGAGACCAGGGTAAACAATAATATAATGTTGAAAGTAATGATCAGTTTTAAAAAAAGGAAAGAAATTGGCAATGTTTAGCTATGCTGTTAACAAAGAAAACTACTCAAAAATCAAAATGAGAACTATAACAGATAACCACAGAAATATGTAGTGTGATAACCGATTACTATATAAACAGTTAAATACTAACAAATCAGATAAGTTGGTAAACAAAACAGATAACTCTTAAAAACCACACAAGTTACCACGATTGAATCATGAAACTTGAATCCAAGAAATAGGAGATCTTCTTAGACCAGTAAGAAGAATTAAAGTTAGGAATCAGAAATCTCCCAGCCCAGAAAAGCCCAAGACCACATGGTTTCCTTGGTGAATTCTAGCATTGAAAAAAAAGTTAGTGATACTCTTTATCGAAATTTTACAAATCATGAAATAGAGGGAGTGTATTCAGAATCATTCCATGAAGCCAGTATTACCCTGATGCCAAAGCAAGATAAAAACAATACAAGAACAAAAAAGTCTAGTCTGTCTTATATAAGTATTGCTACTCTGACTTTGTTTTGACATTCATTTGTGTGGTAAATGTTTCTACATCCCTTCACTTTCAATCTGTACGTGTCTTTAGGTCTAAAATGGATCTCTTATAGGCTATAAGATTGTTGAAGCAAGTTGCAGTAGTGGTAACATGTTAGGATAATAATTGTCCTGGTCTAACTAATCTGCTCTAACATCAGGATATTATGAGTTTCTTTGGGATCTGAAAATTAATTTAGGAAAGGTCATAGAAGAATAAGAGAAACAAGTCAAGGTAAGGGAGCCACTGTTTTTTTCCCCTACCACTTATTTCTAGCTAGGTTGCCTAAATATTTCATAGAGTAGATGCAGATGAAGGGCACAAGTGATAGGACTTAGGTTAGGAAAAACTCATGGCGGTAGTCTTTGATTTTTGTTGAAATCCAAAGCTGGCTGAAGTGCTATTTCTGATGTATCTTTTTCAGTTATTGTGGTAAAATACATGTAACATAAAGTTTACCACTTTCACTATTTTTAAAAAGATTTTATTTATCTTAAAGCAAGAGAGTGAGAGAGAGCAAGCAAGCATGAGAGGGGCAGAATGAAAGGGAGAAGCAGTTTGAGGGCTCTGTCCCAGGATCCTGGGATCATGACCTAAGCCAAAGGCAGATAGTTAACTGACTGAGCCACCCAGACACCCCTCACCATTTTTTTTTAAAGGTTGATTGATTGATTGATTGATTGATGAGAGAGAGAGAGAGAGGCAGAGACAGAGACAAGCAGAGGGAGAAGCAGGCTCCATGCAGGAGCCGATGTGGGACTCAATCCCGGGTCTCCAGGATCACACCCTGGGCTGAAGGTGGTGCTAAACCGCTGAGCTACCTGGGCTGCCCTCCTCCTCACCATTTTTAAGTGTACATTTCAGTGGCATTGATAAGTACATTCACATTGCCATGCAGCCGTCACCACCACCCACCTCTCGAACTTTTTTATGTTCCTAAACTGAAACTTCATTCTCGCTAAACAGTAACTCCCCTGTCCCTTTTCTCCTCAGTTCCTGACAACCGGTGTGGTACTTCCTGTGCCATTTCAGTTACTATGAATTTACTGAGTCTCTGAATTTGTGTAACTATCACTTTTAAGTTTTGCTGTAGTACAAGAGAGAGGGACTAATGGCACCAGATAGTTTCATTGTTTATTTCTTCAAAAGTTAGTGGAAGAGGTAAAACATTTTATAGTCAAGGTAGCTGCCTGGTCACTGAGGCCTGTTCTAAAGTGAAAAAAATGTGGAAAGATAGTTTCTAAAATGTAAAGGAGAATATGAGAGAGAGTTCATCGGGGTAAAGCAAATTTAATTCCCCTGTTCATCTTCAGTTCAGAGTAATTATCTTGATAGAAGTTAAGTTTAGAAGAGATGCTTTTGCTATTGTCAAGATCCATTTATCTTTCATAAACATTTAAATGCAGCGATTTAACATAGAATATTCAGATTATGAAAACTTGATTAAACTGCTGCCTGCTAAAACCCCAGCAGAAGACTAACTTTGCTTCCATCCTATGAATCACATGCATTCATGTGTACTTGAAATATACAAAAAAGTTGAATAGGTAAAACTAATCTGTGTCTATTTGGATAGATTACTGTGTAATCAGGAGAAACCTTGTTCTTTGAATTGTTGAAAGCTAGTTTTTGTAAAGGAAATAAAATTTACATCTATAGTATATCAAAGCAGAACATTGTTTTGTGGTGAAATCTTCAAGAAGCTAGATTGAAATAGCCACCAACCAAAAACAAGGACTTCTTTTAGCATGTGATCTCTGAATGTTTAGGCAAAGGAAATGAAATTAGGGGGCAGCCCTGGTGGCTTAGTGGTTTAATGCCCCCTTCAGCCCAGGGTGTGCTCCTGGAGACCCGGGATCGAGTCCCATGTCGGGCTACCTGCATGGAGCCTGCTTCTCCCTCTGCCTGTGTCTCTGGCTCTCTCTCTCTGTGTCTCTCATGAATAAACAAAATATTTTTTAAAAATGTAATTAGGTAATGGAATATGTTGTTCAGAGGAAGGTAAGCAGACAATTTACAGGTACTTTTGTAGCTCTTTTTAAATTAAAAATTTTTTTTTCATAGAAATAGCCTTTCTAAATTGCAGAAATGCTTATCAGGCTAATGAATATATCTAAGCCAATACCAAAATATGCATTTTAAAGAAAAAACAACTTAAGTTGCAGAGACAAAAAGAAAGAAAGAAAATGATTTGAAACTTTGGGCCCTGAATTAAGCCCCCATTGGTAGTATGTTGTTGAGTCTGATGTTTTAATCTTTGCATATATTCCCACATACATAATTATATTGCAGTGGCATATTATATACATGTTTTGCTTTTTTATTGAAATACTGTTGACATACAGTGTTTCATTAGTTTCATGTATGCAGTAGAGTGATTCCACAAGTTTATACGTTATACTGTGCTCACAAATACAGCTACCATCTGTCACCATATAATGCTATTACAGTACCATTGACTATATTCCTTCTGTTCTACCTTTTATATCTGTGATTTATGCATTCCGTAACTGGAAATCAATTACATCTGTAATAATCTTACTTCTAACTAAGGTCACAGTTTGAAGTTGCAGAAAGGACATGAATTTTGGAGAGACATTGTTCTGGATTCTCCTTCGATTTCCAGTGCTCCATGTGTCTGTCTCTGCACAAAATAATACTGTATTAATTCTTTGGGCTTATAATAAGTTTTATTATCTGCTAGGGCAATTCCCCTTTCATTCTTTTTTCAGAATCATATTTTTGACCTTTTTTTTTCCAAGTGAAATTTAGCATCTGTTTAAAGTCACAAAAATCTTACATTTTCATAAAACTGCAGTAAATTTATATATTTTGGAAGAAAAGTATCTTTATTGTGCTTAGTCTTTCCATCTATGGGCCTCATTGTCTCCCGTTTATTTATAATTTCTCCATAAAGATGTTAAATATCTTTTAATATTTAATTCTAGGAATTATGTTTTCTTGGTTGAGAATGCTATTTCAAAATTAACCTCATTATTTAGTAATGAGTAAAAATGCTCAATATGAAAGTTTGTTATTAAAAAAGACATAATAAATGACCATTCCCTCTAAACCTCAATTACAACAAAACATTAAATATTCCAATAATGCGTACTCTGCTTAGGTTCTTATATCCTGTTCTGTTCCTTCCAACCTGTCTTCATTCCTTTCTTAACACAAACTGTAACGCTTTAGTGTCTGAATTATATTTAGGCCTTTGCCAGACATTTCAACCAAAGTCTTAAATCTTTTAAAACACTTGTTCTGAGTTCAGTAACTGTGATGTAAAATTGACTGAGCTGTAATACCCATCACAGGCACCAGACCAATTTCTCTCCTTTCCCTTTTCCACGCCTGCC
Source organism: Canis aureus (assembly GCF_053574225.1). NCBI lineage: Eukaryota > Metazoa > Chordata > Mammalia > Carnivora > Canidae > Canis > Canis aureus. The sequence continues at coordinate 43,825,549 of NC_135615.1, forward strand.
ACCCCTGGGCACCCCTGGCCCAGGCTAGGCCCACCTGCTGACAAGTTGGCCTGATCCACACTTGATTTGTTCAGGAGTGCAGCCACCAGCTCTCTCCAGGGTACAGATCCTACACTTGGGGTCTAGCATGGCCCCCAGACTCTGTTCCACCTATTCTCTGTGTCCAGAGAGGGCCCTTGATGGGTGTCTGCCATGCTGGAGCCCTGAAGACCCACCTTAAGCCCTGAATCTGGGTGTCTGCTTGGGGAGCCTTTCTTACCAGAGCAATAAGAGCGCTGTCCAGCCCAAACCCGGCCTAGTCTGTCTTTTTTATGGGTGGTTTTCTTCAAAAGTGTGGTTATACTTGGGTGCCTTTTTGTATTTGAGTGAAACATTAAAAATGCTGATGAGAAATCAACTTTGTGTGCATAGTCACAGCTTGTTGACTGATTGGCTCTATTGTGGAGTATTTGGGCCCGGGCCAGGCTGTCTTGTTGGGCAGAGCTGTTTCCCTAGAGAGGAATCCAGCCAGTGTATATCTAGAGGATTTAAGTTTTTTGAACTGGTTTCTGTGTCATTTTTCTATTATGTTCTTTCTTCCTCCTTCATTGTATTGCATGGATCTTGTACTGCCTTTGCTGATTTTTTTCATTACCCGTTTTTGAATGATTTGAATTATTCCTAGACCAGCTATTTATGTGAGGCAGTGTCAGGGGCTTCTCATTCTGTTTTTTTCCCAAAGGAACTATTTGTGTGTGTGTGTGTGTGTTAAGATTTTATTTATTTATTCATGAGAGACACAGAGAAAGAGGCAGAGACATAGGCAGAGGGAGAAGCAGGCTCCATCCAGGAAGCCCGATGTGGGACTCGATCCCGGGACTCCAGATCATGCCCTGGGCTGAAGGCAGGTGCTCAACTGCTGAGCCACACAGGCGTCCCTATGTGTGTGTTTTAAAACATGTTTTGTGGGACACCTGGGTGGCTCAGCGGTTGAGCATCAGCCTTTAGCTCAGGGCGTGATCCTAGTCCCGGATTGAGTCCTGCATTGGGCTCCCTGTGAGGAGCCTGCTTCTCTCTCTGCCTGTGTCTCTCTCTGTGTGTGTCTCTCATGAATAAATAAATAAAATCTTTAAAAAAAATATTTTGTGTACCAGTTTTTTCTGTGTGCACATATATTTTTAACTTAGAAAAATGTAACAGATAAATATCTCATTCTCATCCACCCACTGCTATCTTTAAGATCTGTTTGTAATTGATAATTGACATCATTATTTATTACTAGTGCAAGGTATCTCATACACTGTATCATGAAGTTTTATTTACCCTTATACTACCATGATGGACACTAAGAAGACCTCCTATTACCTTCCACTACCACAAGGAAGAACATTTCTGTATATACCCTTTCATAGGCTGGAGTGTTTTTGGGTAATGGGCTCAGGAAAGGAGTTACAGTGTTGAGTGTATATGTACTTAGTTTGACTAAATATTTAACAATTATTCTCTGGAATAACTATACCAGTCTATATTCCCATCAGTTGGACATGAGGGTTTTTATATCTCAATTTATATTGGATGTTATTGAGTCTTTTAATTTTAGCCAGTCTTTTGGCTTTAAAGTAAAATCTCATGTTTTAAAAGCATTTATCTGATTTTTAAGAGCTTACCTGTCTCTTCATGTGCTGTTATTATTGTAGGTTTCCACTTCTATAAGTTGCCTTTTCATATTTTTAGAGCATTTTTCTATTATTCATGCTCTGTTTCTCTTGTTGATTGGTAGGCACTCCAGTATTTTAGATTTTATGCTCTTCTGTCATCTTTGTCCATGATTTGCCTTACTGATCAAAAACTTTCTTTTGAAGTGCTTAAATATTTTTGCTTTCTGATTTGCTTTTGCAGTTTTAATTAAGAAGCTCTTCCTCACCTCTATGTCAGAAGTAATCTCCTATGTTATGCTTAGAGTTTTACCTTTCACATTTAGCTTTTAATCATCCGAATGTTTTTTTTTTAAATTCATGGTAACCATATTTATTTGAGTGCTAGCCAAATCAGAATGTAATGCATATAGTATGAATGAAGGTTTTTTTTTTTTTTTTTTTTTTTTTTTTTTTTTTTGAATGAAGGTTTTTTATGGTAAAATAAACATAACATAAAATTTACCATTTTAACCATTTTTTAAAATTAAAAAATTTTAAGTAAGACTTCATTTTTTAAAAGCAGTTCTAGGCTCATAGCAAAATTGAGGAGAAAGCATAGAGATTTCCCATATGCACTTATCCCACATCTGCATGGCCTCCCACATTATCAACATCCCCAGCCAGAATGGTACATTTGTTAGAATTGAGGAACCTACAGCAATACATTATAATCACCCAAAGTCTGTAGTTTACCGTTAGGGCTCACTCTTGGTATTGTATAGTCTGTGGGTTTGGATGAATGTTTCCATCATTATGGTATCAGAAAGAGGATTTTCATTGCCTTAAAAATCCTCTGTTCTCTGCCTATCTCTCCCCCTTCTCTTTCCCCTAGTAACCAATAATCTTTTTTTTTTTTAAATTTTTTTTCTTTATTTATTTATGATAGTCACACACAGAGAGAGAGAGAGAGAGAGAGAGAGAGAGAGAGAGGCAGAGACACAGGCAGAGGGAGAAGCAGGCTCCATGCACCGGGAGCCCGACGTGGAATTCGATCCCGGGTCTCCAGGATCGCGCCCTGGGCCAAAAGCAGACGCCAAACCGCTGCGCCACCCAGGGATCCCACCAATAATCTTTTTATTGTCTGCATCGTTTCACCTTTTCCAGAATGTCATACATTTGGAATCATATAGTATATATAGGCTTTTAAGATTGGGCTCTTTCACTTAGTAATATGCATTAAGTTTCCTCCATGTCTTTCCATGGCTTGATAGCTCAGTTTTTTTTAAAAAGATTTTATTTATTTATTCATGGGAGACAGAGAGGGGCAGAGACACAGGCAGAGGGAGAAGCAGGCTCCACACAGGGAGCCCGATGTGGGACTCCATCCTGGGACTCCAGTCCAGGATCACGCCCTGGCCCGAAGGCAGGTGCCAAACTGCTGAGCCACTCAGGGACCCCCAGTTGTTTGTTTCTCAAAGCAATGAATAATATGCTGTTGTCTGGATGTACAACAGTTGTTAATTCATTTGTCTCAGTAAGTATCTTGGTTGCTTCCAAGTTTTGGTGATTAGAAACAAAGCTACTAGAAACACACCCATGTGCAGGTTTTTGTGTGGATATAAGTTTTCACCCCATTTGGGTAAATACCAATGAGGATACTTTGCTGGATGATGTGGTAGGAGTATATTTAGTTTTGTTGGAAACTACCAAACTGCTTTGCAAGATATTCATACCATTTTACATTCCCATCAGAAATAAATAGGAATTCCTGTTGCTAAATGGCCTTGCTAGTATTTGATATTGTCAGTGTTAGAGACTTTGGCCATTCAGAAAGGCAAATTGTGGTACTTTATTGTTTTAATTTGCATTTTTCCGATGTTAAGGTCTTGACCGTTTTTAATTAGGTTTGTTTTCTTATTGTTGAGTTTTTAAGAATTCCTTTTGTGTTTTAGCTAATAATCCTTTATCAGATGTGTCTTACAAAAATATTTTCTCCTAGTGTGTGGCTTGTTTTCTCATTATTTTGACATTGTCTTTTGCAGAGTAGAAGTTGTTTTTGTTTTTTGTTTTAAAGATTATATTTACTTGAGAGAGAGAGAGCGAGCAAGTGAGCAAGCAAGAGCAGGGGAAAGAGCAGAGGGAGAGGCACAAGCTGACTCCATGCTGAGAGCAGAGCCTGAGGTTGGGCTGGATCCCCTAACTTTGAGGTAATGAGCTGAGCCAAAAATCAAGTCTGACACTTAACCAACTAAGCCACCCAGGCACTAACCTCCTCACTCTCTCTCTCTTTTTAAGATTTTAGTGAGTGGGAGTTTTTAGCTTCAGTGAAGCTTAGCTTATCAGTTATTTCTTTAATGGATTATGTTCTTGGTGTTGTATCTAAAAAGTCATCTTCATACCCCAGGTCATTTAGAGTTTCTCTTACGTTATCTTCCAGGGGTTTTATAGTTTTACATGTGTATTTAGATCTGTGATCCATTTTCTTTTCTTTCGATCTGTGATCATTTTGAGTTAATTTTTGTGAAGGGTGTAAGGTTGGTTCTATGTTCTTTCTTCCCCCCTCATGTGGATGTTTAGTTTTAGCACCATTCATTGAAAAGACTGTGTTTGCTCTTTGTATTGCCTTTGCTACTTTGTCAAAGATCAGTTGACCATACTTACATGGGTCTTGGTTCTCTATTCTGTTTCATTGATTTGTTTATTCTTTTGCCAATACTATACTGTCTTGATCATAATGGCTTTAGAGTAAGTATTTAAATTGGGTAGTGCCAGCCATTCAACTTTGTTCTTTTCCTTCAATATTATGTTGGCTATTCAAGGTATAGAATGTAAACTCTCCATGTAAACTTTAGAATCAATTGGTCAATATCCACAAAATAACTTGGTAGGATTTTGATTGGGTTAGCTTTGAATCTAGAGATAAAAGAATTGATATCTTGACAATAAAGAGTTTTCCTATCTATGAGTGTGAAATATCTTTCCATTTATTTAATCCTTTGATTTTCATGACAGTTTTATAGTTGTCCTCAAATAGATCTTCTGTACATTTTGTTAGATTAATACCCACCTATTTCATTTTTGAGTGCTAGTATAAATGGTAATATATTTTTATTTTCAAAGTAAATTTGTTTGTTATTGGTGCACAGGAAAGCAATTGGTTTTGTCTACTAATCTGGTATCGTGCACTTTTGCTATAGTTGCTTATTAGTTCCAGGAGTTTTTTTGTCATTATTTTGGATTTTCTACATAGGTGATCAGTTATTTGTGAAAAAAGACAGTTTTATTTCTTTCTTCCCAATATGTGAACCTTTCATTTTCTTGCCTTATTTCTTTAGCTAGAACTTGCAGTATGATAATGAAGTGATGAGAAGGCACATCTTTGACCTGTACTTGATTTTAGTGGAAACACTTTGTGTTTCTCACTATTAAGTATGATGTTAGTTGTAGGTTTTTGTAAATAGTCTTTAAGAAGTTGAAGTTGTTTTCCCTGCTTAACCATTGTTTAAGGAAAGATTTATTTATTTTTAGAGAGCATGTGCTTGCATGTGAGCAGGGGTTGGGGGAAGGGAGGAGTGGCAGAGGAAGAGAGAGAGATAGAGTCAGGAGCAGACTACTCTCCTAGCTCGATGCAGGGCTCTATCTCACTACCCTGAGATCAGGACCTAAGCTGAAATCAAGAGTCAGCTTCTAGACCGGACTGAGACACCCAGCTGCCCCCTCTTTAACCATTTTTAAGTAGACAGTTGAATCCATTTTTTGAATATGATGTAAAATAACCTATTTTCTTCCCACATAAAATAACCCAATTTTCCCCGCACTCTCTGTTAAATACTGTCCTTTCCCTATTGATATGTGATGCAAATTTCATCTCTTACACAATTTTGTCATTTTTTGGTCTTTTTTAAAAAAAGATTTTATTTATTTATTCATGCGAGACACCGAGAAAGAGAGGCAGAGACATAGGCAGAGGGAGAAGCAGGCTCTGTGGGGAATATGATGCAGGATTGATCCCAGGACTCTGGGATCACGCCTTGAGCTGAAGGCAGAAGCTGAACCACTGTGCCACCCAGATGCCCCTTGTTCTTTTTTTTGTCTTAAAGCAATGGATAAAACCTACCATTCACTAAATAATAGTAAAAATAACAAGCATTTAGACTTTTCTTCGCTTCAATGAGAATGCTCCAAAATTTTTAGAATTAAAATATAATGTTTGCTTTAGGCTTATTTTAGTTGATTTTTTATTTTTTTTATTTTTTTTTATTTTTTTTTATTTTTATTTTTTTTTATGATAGTCGCAGAGAGAGAGAGAGAGAGAGAGAGAGGCAGAGACATAGGCAGAGGGAGAAGCAGGCTCCTCACCGGGAGCCTGACATGGGATTCGATCCCGGGTCTCCAGGATCGCGCCCTGGGCCAAAGGCAGGCGCCAAACCGCTGCGCCACCCAGGGATCCCCCTTTAGTTGATTTTTTAAATTGTGCTAAGGAAGTTTCTTTCTATTTCTGCTCAAATACTTGTTTTGTTTAGAAATGGCAGTGAAGGGGTGCCTGGATGGTTCAGTTGGTTAAATGTCTGACTGGATCTTGGCTCAGGATATGATCTCAGGGTTGTGAAATCGAGCCTCATGTCAAGCTTTGTGCTCAGTGGGGAAAGCCTGCTTGAGATTTTCTCTCCTCTCCCTGTGCCATTCGTCCTCTCTTTCTCTCAATATAAAAAAAGAAAAGGCAGTTGAATGTTAACAAATGCCCTTTTTTTGAATTCCAGATTTCTGTTGTTCCTTTAAATCTCCTAATATTCTTTAAACATGAACTAATTTTGTGTTCCTAGGATAAGCCCTGCATAGCTATTTTATTGCAGTATTCAATGAAATGAGATATCTTATTTAGTACTTTTATTTAAAGGAGCCAGATCTCTCTCTTTTAGGGGGGAAAAAAAAGGAGTGTGCAGGCCAGGGGTAGGGTGATCCAGGACAGAGGGAGAGGGAGAAGGAGAATCTCAAGAAGGCTTCATGCTCAGTGCTGAACCCAGTCTCACGACCCTGAGATCATGACCTCAGCTGAAATCAAGAGTCAGACGCTTAACTGACAGAGCCACCCAGGAACCCCTTTTTAGTGCTTTTGAATTAAGTAAGATTGGCCTCTAGTTTTCTTTTCTCATGTTCTAATTCAATTTTCGTTTTATGCTTTTTATCTTTTTTAAAGAATAAACTTTGGAACATGTAAATCACCTGTTTATTACAAGTTTAGTTGCCTTTGTCCACATATCTCTCTAGGCCAGGTTCTTCTTATTTTTTTAAAAAGAAAAAAAATTTTTTTGAAGCACGGTGCACACACAGTTTCAATATATATTTTTTAAGATATATTTATTCATGAGAGACAGAGAGAGGCAGAGACATAGAGGGAGAAGCAGGCTTCCCGTAGGGAGCCTGATGTGGGACTTGATCTCAGGATCCCAGGATCCCAGGATCATACCCTGAGCTGATAGCAGACGTTCAACCTCTGAGCCACCCAGGTGTCCCCAGATTGAGTATTTTTATTTTTATATTTATTTATTTATTTATTTATTTTATTTTATTTTTTTATTGGAGTTCAATTTGTCAACATACAGCATAACACCCAGTGCTCATCCCTCCAACTGCCCCCCTCAGTGCCCGTCACCCAGTCACCCCAACCCCCTGCCCACCTCCCTTTTCCACTACCCCTTGTTCATTTCCCAGAGTTGGGTGAGTCTCATGTTTTGTCACCCTCACTGATATTTTCACTCATTTTCTCTCCTTTCCCTTTATTCCCTTTCATTAATTTTTATATTCCCCAAATGAATGACACAATATAATGTTTGTCCTTCTCCAATTGACTTATTTCACTCAGCATAATACCCTCCAGTTCCATCCACGTTGAAGTAAATGTTGAGTATTTGTCGTTTCTAATGGCTAATATCCCATTGTATACATATACCACATCTTCTTTATCCATTCATCTTTTGATGGACGCTGAGGCTCCTTCCACAGTTTGGGTATTGTGGACATTGCTGCTATAAACATTGGGGTACGGGGTTCCAGCGTTGCACTGCATCTGTATCTTTGGGGTAAATCCCTAGCAGTGCAATTGCTGGGTTGTAGGGCAGATCTATTTTTATTTTATTTTATTTTATTTTATTTTATTTTATTTTATTTTATTTTATTTTATTTTATTTTATATTTTATTTTATTTTATTTTATTTATTTTATTTTATTTATTTTCAGATCTATTTTTAACTCTTTGAGGAATCTCCACACAGATTGGCACACAGGTGGCAGGAAGTTCACACTCCCACCAACAGTGCAAGAGGGTTCCCCTTTCTACACATCCTCTCCAACATTTGTTGTTTCCTGTCTTGCTAATTTTCCCCATTCTCACTGGTGTGAGGTGGTATGTCATTGTGGTTTTGATTTGTATTTCCCTGATGGCCAGTGATGCGGAGCATTTTCTCATATGCTTGTTGGCCATGTCTATGTCTTCCTCCGTGATATTTCTGTTCATGTCTTTTGCCCATTTCATGATTGGATTGTTTGTTTCTTTGATGTTGAGTTTAATAAGTTCTTTATAGATCTTGGATACTAGCCCTTTATCTGATAGGTCATTTGCAAATATCTTCTCCCATTCTGTAGGTTGTCTTTTAGTTTTGTTGACTGTGTCCTTTGCTGTGCAAACGCTTTTTATCTTGATTAAGTCCCAATAATTCATTTTTGCTTTTATTTCTCTTGCCTTCATGGATGTATCTTGCAAGAAGTTACTGTGGCCAAGTTCAAAAAGGGTGTTGCCTGTGTTCTCCTCTAGGATTTTGATGGAATCTTGTCTCATATTTAGATCTTCATTCCATTTTGAGTTTATCTGTGTGTATGGTGTAAGAGAATGGTCTAGTTTCATTCTTCTGCATGTGGATGTCCAATTTTCCCAGCACCATTTATTGAAGAGACTGTCTTTTTTCCAGTAGATGGTCTTTCCTGCTTTGTTGAATATTAGTTTACCATAAAGTTGACCATAAAATCTTGTCTCATATTTAGATCTTCATTCCATTTTGAGTTTATCTGTGTGTATGGTGTAAGAGAATGGTCTAGTTTATTCTTCTGCGTGTGGATGTCCAATTTTCCCAGCCCATTTATTGAAGAGACTGTCTTTCTTCCAATGGACAGTCTTTCCTGCTTTGTTGAATATTAGTTGACCATAAAGTTGAGGGTCCACTTCTGGATTCTCTATTCTGTTCCGTTGATCTATGTGTCTGTTTTTGTGCCAGTACCACACTGTCTTGATGACCACAGCTTTGTTGTATAACCTGAAATCTGGCATTGTGATGCCCCCAGCTGTGGTTTTCTTTTTTAATATTCCCCTGGATATTCGGGGTCTTTTTTGATTCCACACAAATATTAAGATGATTTGTTCCAACTCTCTGAAGATAGTCCATGGTATTTTGATAGGGATTGCATTAAATGTGTAAATTGCCCTGGGTAACATTGACATTTTCACAATATTAATTCTTCCAATCCATGAGCATGGAATATTTTTCCATCTCTTTGTGTCTTCTCCATTTCTTTCAGAAGCGTCCTGTAGTTTTTAGGGTATAGATCCTTTACCTCTTTGGTTAGGTTTATTCCTAGGTCTCTCATGCTTTTGGGTGCAATTGTAAATGGGATTGACTCCTTAATTTCTCTTTCTTCAGTCTCATTGTTAGTGTATAGAAATGCCACTGATTTCTGGGCATTGATTTTGTATCCTGCCACACCCCCGATTTGCTGTATGAGTTCTAGCAATCTTGGAGTGGAGTCTTTTGGGTTTTGTATGTAGAGTATCATGTCATCTGGGAAGAGGGAGAGTTTGACTTCTTCTTTCCCAATTTGAATTCCTTTTATTTTTGCTGCTCAATTGCTGAGCCTAGGATTTCTAGTACTATGTTGAATAGCAGTGGTGAGAGTAGACATTTCTGTCATGTTCCTGTAGGGGAAAGGCTCCCAGTGTTTCCCCATTGAGAACGTTATTTGCTGTGGGCTTTTCATAGATGGCTTTTAAGATGCTAAGGAATGTTCCCTCTATCCCTACACTCTGAAGAGTTTTGATCAGGAATGGATGCTGTGTTTTGTCAAATGCTTTCTCTGCATCTATTGAGAGGATCATATGGTTCTTGTTTTTTCTCTTGTTGATATGATCTATCACATTGATGGCTTTACGCTTGTTGAACCAGCCTTGCATCCTGGGGATAAATCCCACTTGGTCATGGTGAATGATCTTAATGTACTGTTGGATCCTATTGGCTAGTATCTCGTTGAGAATTTTTGCATCTATGTTCATCAGGGATATTGGTCTATAATTCTCCTTTTTGGTGGCTTTGTCTGGTTTTGGAATTAGGGCGATGCTGGTCTCATAGAACGAGTTTGGAAGTATTCCATCTCTTTTTATCTTCCTGAACAGCTTTAGTAGAATAGGTATGGTTTCTTCTTTAAACGTTTGATAAAATTCCCCTGGGAAGCCATCTGGCCTGGACTTTTGTGTCTTGGGAGGTTTTTGATGACTGCTTCAATTTCCTTTCGGGTTATTGGCCTGTTCAGATTTTCTATTTCTTCCTGTTCCAATTTTGGTAGTTTGTGGTTTTCCAGAAATGCGTCCATTTCTTCTAGATTGCCTAATTTATTGGCATTTAGCTGTTCATAATAAGTTTATAAAATCGTTTGTATTTCCTTGATATTGGTGGTGATCTTTCCTTTCTCATTTGTGATTTTATTAATTTGAGTCTTTTCTCTCTTCTTTTTAATAAGGCTGGATAATGGCTTATCTATCTTATTAATTCTTTTAAAGAACCAACTCCTGGTTTTGTTGATCTGTTCCACAGTTCTTCTGGTCTCTATTTCGTTGAGTTCTGCTCAAATCTTTATTAATTCTCTTCTTCTGCTGGGTGAAGGTTTTATTTGCTGTTCCTTCTTCAGCTCCTTTAGGTACAAGGTTAGCTTTTTTTTTTTTTTTTTTTAAGGTTAGCTTTTGTATTTGAATTCTTTCTAGTTTTTGGATGGATGCTTGTATTGCAATGTATATCCCCCTCATGACTGCTTTTGCTGTATCCCAAAGATTTTGAACAGTTGTATCTTCATTCTCATTAGTTTCAATGAATATTTTTAATTCTTCTCTAATTTCCTGGTTGACCCTTTCATCTTTTAGCAGGATGGTCTTTAACCTCCATGTGTTTGAAATCCTCCCAAACTTCTTGTGGTTTAGTTCTGGTTTCAAAGCATTATGGTCTGAAAATATGCATGGGACGATCCCAGTCTTTTGGTATCAGTTAAGACCTGATTTGTGACCCAGTATGTGGTCTATTCTGGAGAAAGTTCCATGTGCACTTGAGAAGAATGTGCATTCAGTTGCGTTTGGATGTAAAGTTCTGTAAATATCTGTGAAATCCATCGTGTCCTGTGTATCATTTAAAGCTCTTGTTTCTTTGGATATGTTGTGCTTAGAAGATCTATCAATTGTAGAAAGCACCGTGTTCAAGTCTCCCAAGTATAAGTGTATTATTATCTAAGTATGTCTTAACTTTGGTTATTAACTGATTGATATACTTGGCAGCTCCCACATTCGGGGCATAAATATTCACAATTGTTAGGTCCTCTTGTTGGATAGATCCTTTAAGTATGATATAGTGTCCCTCTTCATCTCTTACTACAGTCTTTGGGATAAACTTTAATTTACCTGATATGAGGATGGCTACCCCTGCTTTCTTTTGAGGACCATTTGAATGGTAAATGGTTCTCCAGCCTTTTATTTTCAGGCTGTAGGTGTCCTTATGTCTAAAATGAGTCCCTTGGGATCCCTGGGTGGCGCAGCAGTTTAGTGCCTGCCTTTGGCCCAGGGCGCGATCCTGGAGATCCGGGATTGAATCCCACGTTGGGCTCCTGGTGCATGGAGCCTGCTTCTCCATCTGCCTATGTCTCTGCCTCTCTCTCTCTCTCTCTCTGTGACTATCATAAATAAAAAAAAATAAAAAAAAATAAAATGAGTCTCTTGTAGATCTGCCTCTCTCTCTCTCTCTGTGACTATCATAAATAAAAAAAAAAAAATAAATAAAATGAGTCTCTTGTAGACAGCAAATAGATGGGTCTTGCTTTTTTATCCAGTCTAAAACCCTGTACCTTTTGATGGGATCATTAAGCCCATTCACGTTCAGAGTTACTATTAAAAGATATGAATTTAGTGTCATCATAATACCTATTCAGTCCCTGTTTTTGTGGATTGTTTCTTTGGACTTCCTCTTTCTTTTACGGAGTTCTCCCTTAATATTTCTTGCAGAGCTGGTTTGGTGGTCACATATTTTTTTTCAGTTTCTGCCTATCTTGGAAGCTCTTTATCTCTCCTTCTATTCTGAATGAGAGCCTTGCTGGATAAAGTATTATTGGCTGCAGGTTCTTCTCATTTAGGACCCTGAGTATATCCTGCCAACCCTTTCTGGCCTGCCAGGTCTCTGGAGAGGTCTGCTGTTAACCTAATACTTCTCCCCGTAAAGGTTAGGGATCTCTTGTCTCTTGCTGTTTTAAGGATCTTCTCTTTATCTTTGGAATTTGCAAGTTTCACTATTAAATGTCGGGGTGTTGAACGGTTTTCCTTGATTTTTTTTTTTTTTTTTTGAGGGGGGAATCTTTCTATCTCCTGGATCCGAATGCCTGTTTTCCTTCCCAAGTTAGGGAAGTTCTCAGCTATGATTTGTTCAAATACATATTCTGGCCCTCTGGCCCTTTTGGTGCCCTCGGGAACCCCAATTAAACATAGGTTTTTCTTCCTCAGGCTGTCCTTTATTTCCTTTAATCTATCTTCTTGGTCTTTTAATTGTTTGTCTCTTTTTTCCTCAGTTTCCCTCTTTGCCATCAACTTGTCTTCTATGTCACTCACTTGTTCTTCTACCTCGTTAACCCTTGTCTTTAGGACCTCCAGTTTGGATTGCATCTCATTTAACTGATTTTTAATTTCGGCCTGATTAGATCTAAATTCTGCAGTCATGAAGTCTCTTGAATCCTTTATGCTTTTTTCTAGAGCCACCAGTAGCTTTATAATTGTGCTTCTGAATTGGCTTTCTGATATTGAATTGTAATCCAAATTCTGTAACTCTGTGGGAGAGAGGAGTATTTCTGATTCTTTTGTGGTGAATTCTTCCTTGTCATTTTGCTCAGTGCAGAGTGACTAAAAACAAGTTGTACTGGAAAAAGAAAAAGAGAAAAAAAAAGGGGGGGAACAAACAAAAACAAAAGGTGGGGTATCCTGTGATTCTATATACTGTAAGTCCCTAGACTTCCCCTGGAACTTTCCAGCACTGCTTGGTCAAGAACTTGCTCTTCCCCTGTCCTTTAAGCTGGTCTTCTGGGGGAGGGGCTGCTGTGCTGATTCTCAGGTGTGTGCACCTGGGGGAGCTGCCCCGCCCCCTGCCAGGTGCACTGCTCAGTGGGAGCTGTTTATCCTGCGAGGTCCCTGCTCCCTGGCGGCCCTGCTCAGTCCCAGGCACAAGGTGACACCAGGAGGAACAACAACAGTGGCAGCGGCCAGCTCTCCAGCTCTAGAGTCCGCTCCTGCAGTAACTACCACAGTCTCCCAGTCCACAGGGTCCTGAATGCTCCGGGGGCGCCGATCTGCACAGCTTGGGGGGTCTGGGGGCAGGAGCGTCCTTGCTGTCCTGGGTCCTCCCTGCCCCCGCGTGTCCCGGGGGGAGCGCTGGATATTGGGCTGTGTCCCCTGGTGCCCTGGGCTATGGGGTCTGCGCCCGCCCCTGGAATCGGGCTCCCGGGGCCATGCAGCCCCCTTCGTGCAGAGCCTCCACTTGAGCTGTCCCTGGGCCCCCTGGGGCGCACACTCCAGCCCTGTAGGGAGCTCAGCCCGGGGAATGTGGCGCACTCTCCCCAGGGGCACATCTCCTCTGTTAGTGACCCGGGGGAACTGGGGGGCTCCACTGCCCTTCCTGGGATCCTGCCCGAGTTCCCTGCAAGCGCCTTTCCGTCCAGGAAGGCTGGTAAAGCTCCTGCTTCTCTGGGACTGGGGTTTTGACCCGCTCCTTGCAGGGCCCCTCCCCCTTGGATGCTTTTTTATTTATTTTTTTCCGTCTTCCTACTTTGATAGAAGCGGGAACTCTTCTCACTGTAGCATTCCAGCTGTTCTCTCTTTAAATCTCAGGCCAAATTCGTAGGTTTTCAGGATGATTTGAAAGTTATCTAGGTAATTTGGTGGGGACAGGTGACTTGGGGACCCTACTCTTCTACCTTCTTTCCCTGCCAGATTCAGTATTTTTTTTATTTTTATTTATTTATGATAGAGAGAGAGAGAGAGGCAGAGACACAGGCAGAGGAAGAAGCAGGCTCCACGCACCGGGAGCCTGATGTGGGATTCGATCCCGGGTCTCCAGGATCGCGCCCTGGGCCAAAGGCAGGCGCTAAACCGCTGCGCCACCCAGGGATCCCAGATTCAGTATTTTTAAGGTATACATCATAAACGTACAGGTCGCTGGATTTGAACAAGGTGAATACACCTTCGTGTTCACCCATATCAAGAACAGAGCATTAGTGGAACTCTAAAAACCCTTGTTCAAGGCAACCATCACTCTGACTAGGAGTAACTGCTATTCTAATTTCTAGCAGCATAAAGTTTTTCCTGTATATACAAATTATATAGAATTGGAACCATACATTAAATTCTCTTGTGTTTAAGCTTCTCTCCATGTTATTGGAAATAGTTGTAGGTTATTTATGGATATAACATAGGACATTGTATTAATGGGCATGTGGATAGTTTACAGTATTTTCCTATTTTGTAAACTTCTGTTATGTCTTTTGGTGGATGTAAGAATATTGTTGGCATGCATATGAGAAAATGCTCTGCATCACTTGCCATCAGGGAAATACAAATGAAAACTACAATGAGATACCACCTCACACCAGTGAGAATGGGGAAAATTAACAAGGCAGGAAACAACAAATGTTGGAGAGGATGCGGAGAAAAGGGAACCCTCTTACACTGTTGGTGGGACTGTGAACTGGTGCAGCCACTCTGGAAAACTGTGTGGAGGTTCCTCAAACAGTTAAAAATAGACCTGCCCTACGACCCAGCAATTGCACTGTTGGGGATTTACCCCAAAGATACAAATGCAATGAAACGCCGGGACACCTGCACCCCGATGTTTATAGCAGCAATGGCCACGATAGCCAAACTGTGGAAGGAGCCTCGGTGTCCAACGAAAGATGAATGGATAAAGAAGATGTGGTTTATGTATACAATGGAATATTACTCAGCTATTAGAAATGACAAATACCCACCATTTGCTTCAACGTGGATGGAACTGGAGGGTATTATGCTGAGTGAAGTAAGTCAGTCGGAGAAGGACAAACATTATATGTTCTCATTCATTTGGGGAATATAAATAATAGTGAAAGGGAAAATAAGGGAAGGGAGAAGAAATGTGTGGGAAATATCAGAAAGGGAGACAGAACGTAAAGACTGCTAACTCTGGGAAACGAACTAGGGGTGGTAGAAGGGGAGGAGGGCGGGGGGTGGGAGTGAATGGGTGACGGGCACTGGGTGTTATTCTGTATGTTAGTAAATTGAACACCAATAAAAAAAAAAAAAAAAAAAAAAAAAGAATATTGTTGGCAGACCAGTAGCATTGGTGTTACCTGTGAACTTAGAAATGCAGAATCTAGAGGTGGCTAAGTTGGTTGAACATCTGTCTGCCTTCAGCTTAAGTTATGGTCTCAGAGTCATGGGATAGACCTCTATGCCAGGCTCCCTGCTCACCGGGGAGTCTGCTTTTCTCTATGCCCTTCATCATCCCTCATCCCCCTGCTTGTATGGACTTTCTATCTCAAATTAAAAAAAAAAACTTGGAAAAAAAATGCAGACTCTAATGCTTCACCCACAACTACTATATCATAATCTACATTTTAACCAGATTTCCAGGCAATTTTTGTGCACATTACTTTTATAATTACATGATCTCTGGTTGGAAGACTGAAGGTTGATGATTTATAAATGTGTAGTCCTTGAGCTACTTGAGATAATGAAGGGCATTAGAGATTAATACAGCTGGCAGCCCTAAATACTGAGAAGTTGTTTCAGAACTTTTTGCCACTGAGTCTTTTTCATCTTCTCTTACCCTTTTCACTTTGGGTTAAGCAGATGACGCTGGATGAAGATTGGAAGATTACAGGTGGATTAGAGCTCGAACTAAATCTTCTAGTTCTTGTTCTTTTTCTTGGTGGTTAAATATGTGGATTTTTTTTTAAGTTGTTCATAATTTGCTCCTTCTTTCTGAATCTGGTCTGAATGTAATTACATGTCATTTGGTGGGAATTGCTTCCATTAATCTAATTTCGTTTTAAATGGAGTTTCTTTTCATTTCTTTTGTTTTGTTTTGATAGGCTTCAGAGCACCAAAGGTAAATAGCTATACTCTATCATTTATTAGTATCATGGACTTCTTTACTGATATTTTTCCAACTATGTATTTATTATGATGGGGATTGAACCTGATAAAATTCAGTGATGGTATATCATTAAATTAATGAAAGTGAGAGCAGCAATCCCTAAAACGACTAAAAAAAAAAGTAAAGAGAGTAATTGCCTATTTCCTTTTGACTGCGTGCTAAAAGCAAAGAAGACAAGATGAATTAATTCTTTATTAGAACCTTCAGTTTTTGGACCATCATTTTTAGACTATACCTTGGGATTTTTAAAAATTTTGCATGCTGTTTCCTTTAACTCTTAAAAATATTTGTATCTTTCCTGTGTTTTACTTTTCAGATTTGAATGACTAATGGGGTGTTGTCCAAGATTATTTTTAAGTTTGTCCTTTGATTTACCATCTAGAGATGTTAAGGTGCTTCTCTTATAGATGTACTGTGGAGAATGTATACAGGTCTTCAACAAGTAGGGCTTTAAGTCTGATGATTGGATTCAAATTGAAGTCCAGTCTTCATACTGGCTGGATGACCTTGGTGAAGTTGCTTCTCTAAACTTTAGGTTCTCTAAACTTTAGGTTCTCTAAACTTTGTTTTCTCATTTTAAAAATGAGGATAATAGCTCTTACATTTTTAAGTGTTAAATAAGCTAGTTAATATATACAAAGGCCTAATATAGTGTAGTGCCTGGTATCTGTGGTGCTCAAATGATGATTTTCTTGTGCACATGTGATAACAATTATCTATCTTGAATTTGACCACTTGTTTTAGTTGTCAACTAATTTTATTTTGATGGTAATAAACTACTTGAATCTTAAGTTTTTTCTTTTTGGGTGTTAGCTTTTTTTTCTTCTTATGTCTGCTGCTAGTTCAGATCATTTAAATTGTTTTTGCAGTGGGTATAATTAAGCACAGTTTTGGGATGGAAATCCTGCTTTCTAGGCCTAGCACATATAGGTTCTGTTATTTTGGGGTTTTAATTTTTTCTAAAAACAAACTCAGCAATACCTACCCTCATTCCTAACAGGGTTATTATAAGGATAAAGATCAAATGAGGTGATGAATGTAATTTTGTAAAGTGTAAAGTTGTATACCATGTAGAGTGCTTTTTTTGAAGGAGACAGTACTTTGTTTTGTTTAATTAGATCTATTATACTTTAATTTTTTTGGCTAAACAGGTCATACTATATGTTTATTTTCTTCTTGACTCACATTTGAATTATTTCCTTTTTGCTAGTATGAATAGAGCTGCCATGAAAACCTCTTAGTTTGCTAATATATATTTTTGTCATAAATCATGTTATTTTTAGAGTGCTTTTTAAAATATTTACTTGAGATAGAGGAAGGGGGGGGAAAGAGAGAGAAAGAGAAAAAAAGAAGCAGACTTCCTGCTGAGTAGAGGACACAGACCTCGATCCCAGGATTCTGAGATCATGATCTGAGCCCAAGGCAGGTGCTTAACTGGACTGAACCACCAAAGTGCCCCCATGTTGAGTTACTTCATGTACTTTTATCTGTAGAGATAGTTTTTTTCATTTTGATATGTTAATGTTGTTACTTACCTTTTTAAGATGCTCTGTTGTTTAAAATATCCTTGCATACTGGAATAAACCCCAGTTGGTCATAATGTTCTATTTAATTTCCTATTGGATTTGTTTTGCTAATAATTTTTATGGAGATTTTGCATCTACTTGTGAGTCAAAGAGATTTTCTTCTGTCCTTGACTTGTTAACGTTGTGTTGACTTGGTAGAAATGAGTGGGGAAATATTTCCTCTTTATGTTTCCTGGGAGGGTTATATGTCATTGGAATGATTTGTTCTTTGAGAGTTTGGTAGAGCTCGCCTGTTAAAAAAAAAAGAATAAAGAAAAAACAACTAGGCCATGATGCAGAGATTTAAGTACTGATTTAATTTCTGTGTGACAATTTGGTTTGTTTATCCAGAGAAGAAATGAATATACATTCAAAAAGCATGTTCTTTTAAAGCTAGGATCAAGATCTAATTTGTAGCTTTACTATAGTATATGATTTGTGCTTGTTTCCCTATGCCCTTAACTGTTTTTGGTATTAGCAAACTTAAAACTATTTTCCAGTCAGTCATATGATTGAAAAAAGCTGTCTTCTTCCTTTGATTTCCATTTTGTTTAACTGAGTAAGATTTAGTCATCATTTATTTTTCCTTTGGAGAACTACCTATCTAAAGCTACTAGGCTGTTTGTCTTTATTGATTTATAGAATTCTTCCTTTATCATGGGGGATGGCACATTGAAAAGGTTTAATGTTTGTACCACAAGATACCTTTTTGACTTGCTTTAAATTTACTTGATTCAGAAATGAATGATGGACCTTCTCGAAGAGATCATTTCATGAGAGGTGGATTTCTCTCAGGGAGGAGTATGGGAAACAGAGGTAAGTATATTTGTCTTTCCATAATCTTACTAACTGCTCAGTGGTGGAAAGAATAGAAACTATTATAGCTGTTTAGTGCAAAGCTAAGTCTGTTGTAACTCACTGCACAGTAGACTTTGGAATAATGAGTTTATTGTTTTTTCACTTAGCAGTTTCCTTTTTGCTTTTTCCTTTGGGATAGTAGGAGTTAAATTGATAAACTACATTGGTTAAGGATGGCTTTATAGGGGTATTTCTTGATGTGTTTATGATTATTGATATCCCACAATTGGCAGGAGAATGTTTGTAAAAACTTCAGAGATTAGGGTAGGAAGGGCCTCTTTTTTAAACTTTTATTTCTCAAAAAAAGGCAATATAGAAACATTTCTGTAAGTTTATTAGTATTAAGAGGTTATTTCCCCAAACTTGGAACTTTTTATTTTTAGAACAAGTACTTGATTTGACAGGTAATGATATAGCAAAATACCTTCCTACAGTCCATTTTTAGATTTGATATTACAATGCTGAAAGTATTTTACTTTATGTTTTAGTATAGTGCCGTAAAATATTAAAACTTAAAATTTATTTAAAAATCCACATGACTGTTTATTTCTTTTACAGGGTATTATAAGTTAGGGCTAATTGGTAGTTTTAAATACACGTAGTGCTTAATCTTGAATTCATTGGATGTTAATTGAAAAACTTTATTTCTAGGTATTTTTATTCATTGGAGACATTAAAGATTGTTGTATGGTATTTCCTTTGATACTTGGAAAACTTTATTTCTTGTTTAGATTCAGTTAAGATTTTATTTATTTGAGAGAGAAGAGAGTACAGTGAATATACAAGAGGGGTAAGGGGCAGAGGGAGAGGACAAGCAGACTGCTGCTGAGCAGGGAGCCCAATACAGGGCTGGGCTCAATCCTAGGACCTTAAGATCATGACCTGAGTCCTAGGCAGATGCTTAACCAGCTGAGCTGCCCCAAGAAATAATTTCTTTAAATATGCATTTTTATTGTGTTTTTAAAGCCTGCATAGTAAGAGACATTGATGATTTGCTAAAAGGTTCAAGTGGGGGTTTTGTTGGTTACTAATAACATTAGAGATAATAAATACCTGAATATTATTACACTTAGAGGAACATTTAATACTTAAATGTATTCTAAAAAATATATTTTAGAGTAGATGTTTTAAAATCTAATTTTAGAATTTAATTTAGGTGACACTTTTTTGTTTTTGTTTTTGTTTTTTTTTAAAATATTTTATTTATTTATTCATGAGAGACACAGAGAGAGGCAGAGACATAGGCAGAGAGAAAAACAGGCTCCACGCTGGGAGCCTGACGTGGGACTCGATCCCGGGACTCCAGGATCACGCCCTGGGCCAAAGGCAGGCACCAACTGCTGAGCCACCCAGGGATCCCCTAGGTGACACTTTTTGATGCGGATTTCAAAATACTAATGAATAAAGCCTTTAAAATTTTTTTTATTTTTTAGAGATGAAGTGGGGGGAGGGGCAGAGGGCGTGCAAGAGAGAGAATCTCAAGCAGGCTCCATGCCCAGCACAGAGAAAGCTCCATCTCAAAACCCTGAGATAATCACCTGAACTGAAATCAAGAGTTGGATGGATGCTTAACCTAGTGAACCACCCAGGCTCCCCAGAAATGTTTTAATTAGGTATTTTTAAATTTTCAAATTCAGAAAGTATATTCATATATCTTGTTAAAGTTTTGCATTAATTGAATGCTTTTTCCTTTTTTTTCTTTTTTAAATTGAAGTGTAGTTGATGCACAATGCATTACATTAGTTTCAGATATACAACGTAGCGATTCCACAACTATACTCATCACTGGTATAGCTACCATCTGTCACCATGCAAAATTATTAACAATACCAACGACTATATCTTCTATGATATATCTTTTATCTGTGTGACTTATTCATTCTGTAACTGGAAGCCTGTATCTCTGAATAAAGGCTTTTTTTTTTTATTTTCTATTTATTTATTTATTTATTTATTTAAATAAAGGCTTTTTAAATGAGAAAACCGTCACTGAGACCGATTTTACTACACACTGTTAATTTCATATGTGTTAGGTTGAAAAACACATTAATCTTCTGATCAAAACTCTTGGCTGAATGTTAATACTTTAAAAAGTTATCATTGTACTACGAATAATCTTAGAAATTCATAGACCAATGAATATAACTCCTTTCCCTTATTGTTAATGGAATACTTTAGTTTCAACCTCTATATTTTTTCTCAGAGCTTGTGTAGCTAGCAATTTGTTTTTGAAAATGACCCTTCCTTAAAAAAAAAAAAAAAAGGATCTATCTTGCAAGAAGTTACTATGGCCGAGTTCAAAAAGGGTGTTGCCTGTGTTCTTCTCTAGGATTTTGATGGAATCTTGTCTCACATTTAGATCTTTCATCCATTTTGAGTTTATCTTTGTGTATGGTGAAAGAGAGTGGTCTAGTTTCATTCTTCTGCATGTGGATGTCCAATTTTCCCAGCACCATTTATTGAAGAGACTGTCTTTCTTCCAATGGGTAGTCTTTCCTCCTTTATCGAATATTAGTTGCCCATAAAGTTCAGGGTCCACTTCTGGATTCTCTATTCTGTTCCACTGATCTATGTGTCTGTTTTTGTGCCAGTACCACACTGTCTTGATGACCACAGCTTTGTAGTACAACCTGAAATCTGGCATTGTGATGCCCCCAGATATGGTTTTCTTTTTTAAAATTCCCCTGGCTATTCGGGGTCTTTTCTGATTCCACACAAATCTTAAAATAATTTGTTCTAACTCTCTGAAGAAAGTCCATGGTATTTTGATAGGGATTGCATTAAACGTGTATATTGCCCTGGGTAACATTGACATTTTCACAATATTAATTCTGCCAATCCATGAGCATGGAATATTTTTCCATCTCTTTGTGTCTTCCTCAATTTCTTTCAGAAGTGTTCTATAGTTTTGAGGGTATAGATCCTTTACATCTTTGGTGAGGTTTATTCCTAGGTATCTTATGCTTTTGGGTGCAATTGTAAATGGGATTGACTCCTTAATTTCTCTTTCTTCAGTCTCATTGTTAGTGTATAGAAATGCCACTGACTTCTGGGCATTGATTTTGTATCCTGCCACGCTACCGAATTGCTGTATGAGTTCTAGCAATCTTGGGGTGGAGACTTTTGGGTTTTCTCTGTAGAGTATCATGTCATCGGCGAAGAGGGAGAGTTTGACTTCTTCTTTGCCAATTTGAATGCGTTTAATGTCTTTTTGTTGTCTGATTGCTGAGGCTAGGACTTCCAGTACTATGTTGAATAGCAGTGGTGAGAGTGGACATCCCTGTCTTGTTCCTGATCTTAGGGGAAAGGCTCCCAGTGCTTCCCCATTGAGAATGATATTTGCTGTGGGCTTTTCATAGATGGCTTTTAAGATGTCGAGGAATGTTCCCTCTATCCCTACACTCTGAAGAGTTTTGATCAGGAATGGATGCTGTATTTTGTCAAATGCTTTCTCTGCATCCAATGAGAGGATCATATGGTTCTTGGTTTTTCTCTTGCTGATATGATGAATCACATTGATTGTTTTACGGGTGTTGAACCAGCCTTGTGTCCCAGGGATAAATCCTACTTGGTCATGGTGAATAATTTTCTTAATGTACTGTTGGATCCTATTGGCCAGTATCTTGTTGAGAATTTTTGCATCCATGTTCATCAGGGATATTGGTCTGTAATTCTCCTTTTTGGCGGGGTCTTTGTCTGGCTTTGGAATTAAGGTGATGCTGGCTTCATCAAGATAAGAAGCCTTTGCACAGCAAAGGATACAGTCAACAAAACTCAAAGACAACCTACAGAATGGGAGAAGATATTTGCAAATGACATATCAGATAAAGGGCTAGTTTTCAAGATCTATAAAGAACTTATTAAACTCAACACCAAAGAAACAAACAATCCAATCATGAAATGGGCAAAAGACATGAACAGAAATCTCACAGAGGAAGACATAGACATGGCCAACACGCATATGAGAAAATGCTCTGCATCACTTGCCATCAGGGAAATACAAATCAAAACTACAATGAGATACCACCTCACACCAGTGAGAATGGGGAAAATTAACAAGGCAGGAAACAACAAATGTTGGAGAGGATGCGGAGAAAAGGGAACCCTCTTACACTGTTGGTGGGAATGTGAACTGGTGCAGCCACTCTGGAAAACTGTGTGGAGGTTCCTCAAACAGTTAAAAATAGACCTGCCCTACGACCCAGCAATTGCACTGTTGGGGATTTACCCCAAAGATACAAATGCAATGAAACGCCGGGACACCTGCACCCCGATGTTTATAGCAGCAATGGCCACGATAGCCAAACTGTGGAAGGAGCCTCGGTGTCCAACGAAAGATGAATGGATAAAGAAGATGTGGTTTATGTATACAATGGAATATTACTCAGCTATTAGAAATGACAAATACCCACCATTTGCTTCAACGTGGATGGAACTGGAGGGTATTATGCTGAGTGAAGTAAGTCAGTCGGAGAAGGACAAACATTATATGTTCTCATTCATTTGGGGAATATAAATAATAGTGAAAGGGAAAATAAGGGAAGGGAGAAGAAATGTGTGGGAAATATCAGAAAGGGAGACAGAACGTAAAGACTGCTAACTCTGGGAAACGAACTAGGGGTGGTAGAAGGGGAGGAGGGCGGGGGGTGGGAGTGAATGGGTGACGGGCACTGGGTGTTATTCTGTATGTTAGTAAATTGAACACCAATAAAAAATAAATAAATAAATTAAAAAAAAAGAAAGAAAATGAAAAAAAAAAAAAAGGAAAGAAAGAAACTGACCCTTAATTGCTCATAATAGAGTATTGATCACTTTTCATGTTCTGTGAAGTATGACCTAAATAGCTTTATTTATTTTTTTTTAATTTTTTATTTATTTATGATAGTCACACAGAGAGAGGGGGAGAGGCAGAGACACAGGCAGAGGGAGAAGCAGGCTCCATGCACCGGGAGCCCGACGTGGGATTCGATCCCGGGTCTCCAGGATCGTGCCCTGGGCCAAAGGCAGGCGCTAAACTGCTGCGCCACCCAGGGATCCCCTAAATAGCTTTAACTTCTTGAATCATACACATCTTTAGAATCTGATGAAAATACAGATAATTGCTCATACACAATTTTGCACGTGGCTTGAGGAGTTTTGTAGATCTTTAACTTCCCTGTATTAGGTTATTGTATAGTTAGGTAAGACACAATTTATGAAGACCACAAGAAAATGCTTTAAATTTTTCTAGTGATAGTTTAAAGTGTCAGTTTATATTAGTTTGTATGTCTTTTGTCCAGTTTTTTGGCTTAAATAGCTATGCTTCTTGCCATAGCAACTCTGTCTTCAAAATTCTTAACTGGTGGTAGAGAAACACAAAGAAAGTAAGTGATAGTATGTTGTGGGAATGTGGAGGAAGGATTGATTATGACTGAAGTCTGAAAGAAGACTTCATAGAGGAGGTGGCCTTTGAAATGGGGTTTTGCAGAGTGAAAATTTTGATAGGAAAAATAGAAAAGCAGGGAATGCCTTGCTTAAGGACCAGTGTGTAGGAAGGTAGAAAATATTAGAAGTTAACAATGTGGAGTATGGCAAATAGTTTGGTATGAGTTAAAATGTTGGATGCTCATCATTGTGAGGATAAAGTTCACAGGATAATATAAGGAAAGACCCGGAGTGGTAGAGATGTGACTCAGGAAGTGGTAGTTCAGCTTTTATTTCTTTATTGTGTAGTTCCTTCCTAATTTGAGTTTTAAAAGTAGAAAGATTGAGAGCAATTTAAATGCTAACAAAATGATTAAGTAATAATAATTTTAAAAAAGGTCAAGAGGAGCACCTGGGTGGCTCTCTGGTGGGGCACATGGGTGGCTCTGTGGTTGAGCATCTACCTTTGGCTCAGGTGGTGATCCCAGAGTCCTGGGAGCCCGCTGGGAGCCTGCTTCTCCCTCTGCCTATGTCTCTGCCTCTCTCTCTGTGTCTCTCATGAATAAATAAATAAAATCTTAAAAAAAACCACAACAGGATAAGCGTATAAAATTTTCAATAGCAGGACTTCCATGCAGAAGCATAAATAAGTGGCTTTCTTCAGGGTGAGGTTTCAATATACAGAAAATCACAGAGTTGAATTTCCTGATAAAAAGTTAAGTAACAAGTAGTAGTAGAAAGCTGTATTTCACCAGTAGTATGTTTATGTTTTTACTTTGGTATTATAATTCAAGAGTTTTTAAATAAAAGTTGCAGGATATTTTATTTTTATAAGTTTCTGTACTACTTTCTCCCTATCCTTGGAAGTCCCTTTACAGAAAAGATTGATTCATTCTTTCATTTTAAGATTTTATTTTTAAGTAATTTCTACACCCAACATGGGGCTTAAATTTACCATCCTGAGATAGAGTTGCATGCTCTACCAGCTGAGCCAGACAGGTGCCCCGCCTCCCCCTTAAAAAATTTTATTTTTAAGTAATCCCAAAGATTCATTTAATTCCTAGTTTTTGATGACAGTTAATTTTATGTTCTAAAGAGTTTTAACTCTGAACATTTTCAGATGCTGGTGAGTCTAATAAAAGAGAGAATACATCTACAATGGGTGGTTTTGGAGTTGGAAAGAGTTTTGGAAACAGAGGTAAACTGCTTATGATACTTTATAATCACAATTTGAGTGAACCCTAGTTTTTTTTTCTGTACTCAAGACTCCCTTCCCCTGTGCCTCCCAGTAAGAGATCCATCTTACATACTTCCAAAGGTAAATTTGAATCTTCATCTAGTTGAACAAAGAACGAGTAGAAGCTTTGAAGTTCTTTTCTTCCTTAAAAACTTTAAAAACTGTATATCAGAACTGATGCAGAATTTAAGATCAAGACCAGTACTGTGTAGGTGGAAGACTTCTGAAGCATTTTGGAAACCCAGCAGTTAAAGAGGATAGAATGGAGGGAAGGGGCAGTTGTAGAGGGAAGTAGATAGAATAATCCTTTTCTGAACCAACTTGAAAGATTGCAAATCTTGAAATGGATTAAATAACTCAAAATTTAGGTTTCATGGTAATATACTCTTTCTGTACAGATTGTTTTTATTTTGAAATTATTTATCTTTTCAAGGAAAACCTTTTTTGTCACCTAATCCTATTGGTACTTATTTTTGTATCATAATTATGTATTAAATTTCTGTGCTAAAAGCGATGTTAGATTTATGAACCTGAGATATTAAGTAGCTTTATGTATACATTCTGCATATAAATTTAATATGTCAGACAGTAATTGGTTTCTGTATTGCAGAAACCATGATTTAATACATTTAATATTTTATAATTTAGCTTAAATACTGATTGACAGCCATCTTATAGGGACATTTAATTTTAATGAATATTACTCTGAATATCTTTGCACTAAAGATCATTTTTTAAGATCCAACATTTAATACTTTTGTGAAATACTACTGATAATGCATTTAAAATTAATTTTAGAGATGTATCTGTATGCTCCAGAGACACATAAATCTAGATACAGGTTTTTATTATATGAAAAATTTGAAAGCAGAGATAAATGAAAGATGTAAAAAAAATTTTTTTAACAAAAAATGTTGGAAGAATTTCCTTATTATTGAGATGGGAAGGATTATTAAAGATTAGATTATAATTTGGTATTGTCCACTGGCGGATCAAGAGATTGAGTTAATTTATAAGGTTTTAAAAACTTTGATCTTTTGAATAGAAAATATATAGTGTTTATGTTGATATATATACCCCTATTCTGACCATCTGTATATAGAAGCATATGACATTTGAGGTAATATAACATTGGCTGGACATTTTACCTTCATTAATTGACACAAGGCAGAAGTCATAATCCAACCTGTGTTGGTTTTCTTTCAGTGTTTATATATAGTTCTTTGTGGTTTATCCTATTTTAAAGGGTCATCATAACTAATAACTAGCAGTCCCTTTTTTGTTTGTTGTTGTTGTTTTTTTTTTTTTTTGGTTTACCATAGAGGTATAGGTATTGTCAGAAGTTTACAAGTTTAATTTTCTCTTTTGTATAGGTTTTTCAAATAAGTTTGAAGAAGGTGATAGCTCTGGTTTCTGGAGAGGTGAGTTCAATGTTTTTTGTAGTAGCTTTTAAAATGTAATGTTCAAAGTACATGCTAAAGAGAAACTAAGATTAAGTGTCATAGTCTTTTTCAATTCTAATTTATTTAAACCTGATTTTACAAAGCAGCTGTAGGGGCATTTGGGTGGCTCAATTGGTTAAGCATCTTTCTCTGACTTAGGTCATGATCCCAGAGTCCTGGGATCGAGCCCAACACTGGGCTCCCTGCTTGGTGGGAACCCTTTTTCTCCCTTTACATGCTTGTTCTCTCTCTCTCTCTCTGTCAAATAAATAAAAATCTTTAAAAAAATATATAAAGCAGCTATAGCCAGAGCCTTAACCAAGGATTCAGGTGTCCTAGTTTGACCTTTTGCAACCTGCCTTAGTTAATCTATGAGGTGCAACTTTTTTTTTTTTTAACTTTATTTTTTTTTTAAGATTTTATTTATTCATGAGAGAGAGAGAGAGAGAGGCAGAGACACAGGCAGAGGGAGAAACAGGCTCTATGCAGGGAGCCTGACATGGGACTCGATCCCGGGTCTCCAGGATCAGGCCCTGGGCTCGAGACGGTGCTAAACCGCTGAGCCACCCGGGCTGCCCGAGGTGCAACTTTTGAATGGTTTCTTTCCTTAAGAAAAAGTGGATAATGGAAAGAACAAAACTCCATGTCCATATATACATACAATTTAGGACATGCAGGTCCCTCTTCAGCCTCACGTAATTTTTAACAGTGGGAAAAGATTCATGAGAATGTGGATTACTGCTGAAATCAGGACATTTCTGGCAAAGGTACTAACCAACTGGTTTGGAGGAATACAGAGAATGATGAAAGTAGAGTAATGTTATCAGAAGATAGATTATAGTAAGTAATAGTGCTTTTAAGTAGATTTAAGTAGATTTGGGTGAGAGTGCTTTTAAGTAGATTAAGTAGATTTGGGTGAGACCTTGGAACCTATATTTAAAAAGCATCACTGGTGATTCTGATGTCTTCTTATTGGTAATCACTTATCTGTGGAATGTTTTTTCTTTTTTTTAAAAAAAGAGGAAGAGGGTGGGTGGGCAGAAGGGGAGAGAGAGAGAAAGAATCTTAAGCAGTCTCCATGCCCAGTGCAGAGCCCATGTGGGGCTCTGTCTCATGACCTAAGCTGAAATCAGTAGTCGGACACTTAACTGACTAAGCCACTCAGGTGCCCTTATCTGTAGACTCTTAATAACATAATATACTTTGGAGCTGCAGACTTTGTTTCCTGTCCCTGCTATGTGAATGACTAAGAGCAAGTTGCTTAATTTCTCAGAGCCACAGTTTGTATTCTGCAGAATGGAGGACGTCTGTATTATAGGTTGTTAGGCAGGCTTAATGAAAATATGAAGTTTAATACCAGACACATTCATGGTAAATGCCATCTATCTTCATTAAATATTTGAGAGTTAATCTCATTGTACTTTTAACAGTGATTCTCAAAATCAAAACCAAGCCTAGACTGATCACCATAAAACCCTTTGGAATTAGATAGGGTTTTAATATACCTATAAGACTGTTTCTTTCCCTAAGCCATTGTCAGTCTCATTCTTCCTGATTTTCTGTGCTTTTTTCATCTTATTCAAATGAAAATATACCTAACATAGAACAAATATTTGATGGAAGGAAAAAATGACCATTTTAATTCTTTTCCATTTCTATTTTACTTAATCTTCCTTTTTAAAATCATTGAATATTCAAGATCATTTTCACTTAGCCCAGACCTTCTTCCCTTGTTGATTTTTATCAGTGGTAGGCCAGAGCACTTTTGAACGCAAATTCTAGTTTCTCATGGAACCTGAAAGAACTTTCCTCCAAAATAGTCTTTCTTCTTTCTCAAGCTTACTTCCCCTAAAAATAAAAAAAAAATGTATATGGATTGAGTTCTTTCATTCTTAAAATTGTTGTTGATACGATGAGGAACAGATTCTGATATCATGATAGAGCTTTTATTCTACACACAAATAGCATCTTTTGTGGTTATTTTCCCTGCAGTCTCATTTCTTCCAGCTGGTTTAGTTAGTGATAAAGACCTTTAATTTTGGATTTAGACACTGTAGGTTTAAGACCCAAATTCTCCTCTTCTCAGTTATGTTACCTTGAAAAAACATATTAAGCTTCTCTGTATTTCATTTTTTCTATTTATAGAAAGAATAATACCTACTTTACAAGGTTTTTGTGAAGATTTTAAAAAGTACATGTTATTCCTTTAGAACAGTGCTAAACCATACTGAATTCTGCATTATTACTATTTTAAAAATTATGTGTATAAATATGTTTATATTGGATATCTAATATATTTACATACTAAATATATATTTAATATACTTAATGTATCGTTATTTCTGTTTATATGTTTAAGTATTTATACTTTACATGTTATGTATATTTTGCATGTTTTCTATAATTAATTTTCATGTAATATATGGTCATAGCTAATCTTGGGATGATATTTCTTTTTTGTTTGTGCTTGGCTTTATTTCCTAACTTTACAGAAATTCTTTTTTTTTAATAACTATTTTGAAATAGTATGAGCCTCATTACAAGTTAGAAAAATAGTAGAGAGTTTCCTTCCCCTTCTCCTATTGCAATTGTACTCTTCACCCAACTTCACCTGATGTCATTTGCCTATTATAATTTCCAGTGGAGTCAAAATACAGGTTTGTTTTAGGGGAATAACTGGACAAAGACACTGTGAGACCCCTTTGTCCTTGTCAGATCTCAAATTAATTTGTAGATTTTTTCTTATATAAGGCAATAAATGTTAGCTGTCCTCATTATTCCAGGGATGGCCAAGCTTTCCAAAATTCTTTCCTTCCTGTTAAGCTCCCTTGTAGTGTTAAAGCCTCCTTCCTGGAAAGTTGTCAATATTAAAAGGCTCTTTAGGAAATATTTGGTATTTGTTGACTTCATTTCAAGTAGGAGCCTACAACAAGAGCCCTGGGTTATTTCTTTAAAATAATATTAATTGTTAAGTAGATTAGTACTTTTGCATAGGAACTTAACTGATATCTTCTAAGCTTTCTAGATACTTGATGTCATTACTATGACATAAAGGTCTCGGATTTTAAACAGTAATGACATGTAGCAAGGTCTCTTGAAACTGTTTCTGTAATCCCCAAATGTGGCTTTGTTGGAATCTTCCAGAAAGCTTAAAGTTATTACTTAAAGTCATATTACTAACATATTTTTAAACTTTGAAAAATTATTTATTTGTTGCTGATAAACATCTCTGGGTGTAGATTCTAGGAATTAGTTAATTTATTTTATTTTTTTCTAGGAATTTATTTTTAACAAACTTTCTAGCTAATCCTTAGGCAGCCTTCACTGTAGTGATTCTTATTCCACTGGTTAGAAAATGGTAATGTTACTTGATAATGTCATTAAAAACAGAAAAAACAAGATATCCCCCAATTGTTTCATTAGGATGATTGGGGAAAAGTTTGCATATGTTTAAAAAAAACCACTAATGCCTAAGATTTAGTAAGAAAGGCAAATTACAGACATATTGATAGCATTTTAAAAAGAATTGTCGGGGATCCCTGGGTGGCTCAGTGGTTTAGTGTCTTGCCTTTGGCCTAGGGCGTGGTCCTAGAGTCCTGGGATCTAGTTCTGCATCAGGTTCCCTGCATGGAACCTGCTTCTCCCTCTGCCTGTGTCTCTGCCCCCCACCCCACCCCCCGTGTGTCTCATGAATAAATAAAATCTTAAAAAAAAATTGTCATGTATTTCTCATGGTGTATGGCCTACATTTAAGAACCACTTGACTGCTTTAATAGTTTAGATATTTCTTTTTTTAAAATAAATTTTATTTATTCATGAGAGACACACAGAGGCAGAGACATAGGCAGAGGGGAGAAACAGGCTTCTCTCAAGGATCCTGATGTGGAATTCGATCCCAGGACTGGGATCATGCCCTAAGCCAAAGGCAGATGCTCAACCTCTGAGCCACTCAGGTGTCCCTTGTTTAGATAATTCTGAAACCATTTTCAATCGTATCAATATTGATGACATTCTTATTTTTTTTACTTGTGTGGAGCACTTGGGAAATAGTGAGTTCTCAGTTATACACTTAACATTTAACATTTAGATACGTGAAATGATTTGTATAGTTGACTGAATAATGTCTTTTTCTGTTGCTAAAATTATTTCAAGCATTAAAATGTTCAAAAAAATAAAACTAAAAAAAGAATTAAAATGTTCATATTTTAACTTAATACTCATTTTCCTCACTAATTTATACTGTGATAGTGCTTTTCTTTAGGTATTACAACTTTAAAGTTAATTATTTAGATCCTATTCACATGTTAAATTTTTATTCAAGAATCTAATAATGACTGTCAAGATAATCAAACACGGAACAGAGGATTTTCCAAAAGAGGCGGTAAGGACCACATTTTGGAATGATTTGTACTTAGACTTTTTAAGGTCACTGGATTTTTTTTTCCCTAAAGATCCCCAGAATGTGCTGTGAAGTACAGAATAGGGACTGTGAGTTCTGGTCAGTCACAATATCTATGAACTGGGATGTCTCTCTGAATAGAATATTTGGATTTGTGGGAGAGTGAAGACCCTCATTTTGTTCGGGTCTGGCAGTGCTCTACCATACTCTGCTGATTCGGCCTCTAATGAAGTTGAGGTGAGATGGTATAAACATTACTATATTTAATTCTTGATAATTTCTGGGTAGACATGTTAAAATAGCAACAATAAAACCCATGAAAACATAGTGAACTTATAAAATTTTTAAAGTTGTGCAAACCTACTTATGATAAAAGAGTTTATTCTTAGGAACAATATATGATAATCAGATACATCATTTTACTGTATTGAGAACATCATTTTCTTTTGCCCATTAGATAGCCCATTGAATACCAGGCCCTTCCTAGTACAGCTAGGACTCGTATGCCCTTCAAAATAGCCTTCTTAGGGCTGTGAGGTGGGGAAGAATTTGGTGAATGAGGGTTAACTATTTGTCATAAATTGGGATGTTTTTTAATGATTGCAGGGGGATGTGTAATGACGAGGAGAAAGTTTAGCTAAGAAAAAGCCAGATTCTTCTTTTAGAATTGCCTTTTTCCCCCTTTAACAAGCAATTTTTAACATTTAATGTTCCTCAGACATTGTTCTTAGTTTTAAATATTTGGTTGTTTTCTGCAGCCCAGTATCTTCCTCAATATTTTCTTTCTTTCTTTTTTTAATATTTTCTTTAAATTAGTCTAATTCATATTTAAGTGAGGTAATCAAAAGTCAGTTGCAGATCTTTATGCTTAATCCTGGCTTAATGACTAATATAGAAGGACTGGCAGGGAATCGTTCATTTTTGCACATCTCTGATGGCTATTCTATTTAATTATATATATTTGGAGGTAGAAAATTTGCACATAGTGGTCACTCAGTAAATTACCAATATGTATGCATTAATATAAGCATATTTAAGTTTATATTGAAATATGACATATATATATATAGCACCAGACATGTGCATACCTCATTCGTACCTGTGTAGCTCAATGATTTCTCATTAACTGAACACACCTGGGCTTAGTGTGTTTATAAGCATCCAAATCAAGAAATAGAAATTACTGGCACCTCCAGAAGTCCCTTTAATGCTCATTTTCATTCACTCCCACTCCATGGTTAACTTTTATTGTGACTTATAGCAACTTAGGTTAATTTTCTGTTTTTGTACTTGATATAAATGGAATCATGCAACATACTCTTCTCTGTCCATCTTCTGCTTAATGTATTTGTGAGATGCATTCATAGTGTTGTTTGCAGTTGTAGATCATTATTGCTATAAGGTTCTTTGGTTCTACTGTTATGCTAATGATGGCTGTTTAGATGTCTTTCAGTTTTAGGCTATTTTGAAGCTGCTGCTGTGGATGTTCTAGTACATTTCTTTTGGTACTATTGGTATATATTCAGAAGTAGAATTGCTGGCTCATAGATTTTGTATATTTTTTGCTTTAATAGCTATTGTCAAATGTTTTCAAGATAGGTGTACTAAGGTATACTCCCACATCTTCACCAACGCCTGGTATTTTCTTTTTAAGTTTAACCATTCTACTAAGTTTGTGGTGATATATCTTATTGTGGTTATAATTTGCCTTTTCTTGATGGACTAATGAAATATGCAGTGCTTCATATGTTCACTGGCCATTGCACATCATCTTTTGTGTAGTGCTGACTCAAATCTTCTGCCACCTTTTCTGTTGGGTGTTTGTTTTTACCTTTTCATTGGCAAATAATTTAAAACTTAGAGAAAGTTTGTAAAGTAGTAAAAATAACTCTTGGATGACATTTATATTGGGAGTCTCTTTGCTTCCTCTAAAGTCATGAAGAGAACTCTCTTCTATTTTTCTTTTAGAATTTTATCTTTTTAGGGATCCCTGGGTGGCTCAGTGGTTTAGCGTCTGCCTTTGGCCCAGGGCATGATCCTGGAGACCCGGGATCGAGTTCTGCATCAGGCTCCCTGCATGGAGCCTGCTTCTCCCTCTGCCTGTGTCTCTGCCCCTCTCTCTCTCTGCTTCTCTCATGAATAAATAAATAAAAATCTTTTAAAAATAATAGAATTTTATCTTTTTAACTTCCACATTCAGATTGTAATTCATCTGGACTTTATTTTTGTATATGGTGTAAATAAGGATCAAGGTACATTTTTTTTTTTTCTCCATGAGGGCATCCGTTTGATCCCATATCACATACTGAAACACTTTTCCTTCCACTCTAAACTACAAGGCCTTCTTTGCCCTAAATCAGGGGACAGTATATATGCATGACTGTTCCTGGACTTGGTTCCTTTCCACTAGTTAGTTGCTATATTTTGGCATCTTTGCTATATAGCCTGATTAGTGCAATTCATAATAGATCTCAGTATCTGGTAGGCTAAGTCTTCCAAGTTCATTGTTCTTCAGTATTCTGGGTTATTCTTAGGTTTTTGTTTTTGTTTTTTGTTTTTTTTGTATTTCCTTGTGATTTTTAGAATCAGTTTATCAATTTTCAGGAAAAAAACCTAATGACGTATTTTGGGGATTGCATTGAATTTGAGTGGAATGACCATCTTTACAATATTGAGTTTTAATCCATGAATATCCCCGTTCGAGTAAATCTTTAGTTTTTCCTAGTTGTGTTTTGCAGTTTCCGCTAGAGAGTTATTAAACATCTTTCTTTAAGTATCTGATATTTTGTGATGCATATGTTTTTTATTTATCTATTACTCCATATAACATAGGTTTCACCATTTCAGAGATATACCTCAGTAGTTTTAAATATATTTACTGTTGTATGCCCATCTCATCATTTAATTCCTGAACATTTCCTTTCTCCCCCCCCCCCCCCAAACCCTGTGTCTATCAGCAGTTATTCCCATTTCCCTTTTTTTCTCCATTCTTTGACAACCATTAATCGACTTTCTGTAGATATGGATTTGCTGATTCTGGACTTTTCATATAAATGGAATTATGTAATATGTGGTCTCTTGTGTTTTCTTTCACCTAGGATGATCTTTTCAAGGTTTGTCCGTCCATGTTGTAACATGTGATAGTACTTAATTACTTGTGATGGCTGAGTAATATTTCACTATACAGTTATACAACATTCTGTTTATCAGTTGATTGATTACTGGGTTGTTTCTATTTTTGGGTTATTATGACTAATACTGTTATCAACTTCTGTGTACAAGTTTTATGTGAACATATGTTTTCATTTTTCTGGTACATATACCCAGGAGTGAAAATGCCAGATTATTTTTCACAGCAGCTTCACCAATTTATATTCCTTCCAACAGGGTATAGGTGTCCCAGTTTCTCTGTACCCTCACTGATCTGTGTTACTGTATGTCTTGTTGGCAGTAGTGATTTTTGTGGGTGTAAAATGGTATCTCATTGTCATTTCGATTTGTGTTTCCTGATGGCTGGCTGTATGTTGAACAGCTTTTCATATGTGTATTGGCTATTTGTATCTCTTTTGAAGAAAGGTGTATCCAGATCATTTGCTTATTTAAAAAATTGGTTTGTCTTTTAAAGAATTCTTTTTATCTTCTTGATACATGTTCTGTCAGATATATGGTTTGCAGATATATTCTCCTGTTACCTTTTTGTTTTCTTGATGGTGTTCTCTGAAGCACAGAAGTTTTAAATTTTGATGCTGTCTAGTTTATTTTTTCATTTGTTGGTTGTGCTTTTCTTGTATCTAGAAAACCTTTGCCTCTTACGGGGTCATGTAGATTTCACCTATGTTTCCTTCTAATACTTTTATTATTTTGCTCGTTAGTCCCTTCTGAGTTCATTTTTGTATGTGATATGAGGGAGGGTTCCTACTTCATTCTTTTGCAAGTGACTATCCCAGTACCATTTGTTCATGTTTTATATTGTTAGGTATAGGTGTAAATCTCTTTAAATTTATCCTATTAGGAGTTGATTAAGCTTCTTGGATGTGGGAATTAATATTTTTTGTCAAATTTGAGAAAATAACTATGACATAAAATCTGCTATTTTAATTAAATTTAACTGTATAATTAAATGTCATTAAGTACATTTACAGTGTTGTACAATTGTCACCACAGTTTCCAAAATTGAAACAGAAACATAAGCAGAAATCTGTACCCATTATATAGTCCCTTTATTTTCTTCCTCTGAGTTCCTGGTAAACTCTATGTTTTCCTTGAATTTGCCTCTATTCTAGGTATTTTATACAAGTGGAATCATACATTTTCTCTTTTGTGTCTGGCTTAATTCACTTAGCATGTTTTCAGTGATTGTTCATGTTTGTAGCATGTATTTGAACAAAGAACATTTCTTTTTATGGCTGAATAATTATCCCTTGTATGTATAATACCACATTTTATCCATTCATCTATCGATGAACATTTGGGGTTTTTACTTACTTTGGCTATTGTGAATAATGCTCCTGTGAACATTCATATATATGTATCTGTTTGAGTCCTTGTCTTTGCATCTTTTGATATATGACTAGAAGTGGAATTGCCAGGAGATGGAACTGAAGTAAGTTGAAATATGCCACAGAGTTCACTGTTTCTTGCTGAGAATCAGCTTTTATTTTATTTTATTTTATTTTATTTTATTTTATTTTATTTTATTATTTATTTATTTATTTTTTTTTGAGAGAATCAGCTTTTAAAAAATAGTCTCTGGATTACTGCAAGCCTGATTAGTTTTCATTTTGGAAAATGTTAATTCTGATAGTTTTTGTTCATTTTTTTTTTCTTTTTTGGAGAAGCAGAATTTGGAGTTTCTCACTTTGCAGTTTTTGCTGATGTTAGTGATCTATATCATTTAAAATTTTTCATTTTGTTTGCTAGTATATAGAAATAAAATTGAATTTTGTATATTGAAGGTTGAGTGACCTCGCTAAATTTATGGTAAGTACTTTTTGAAATGAAATATTCATGTTTCTTTTACACAAAGTTTAAATGATTTATAAAATTACTCCTTAAGAGCTGCAAGAGATTGTCAGTTGTCACTTCTGAAATGCAGAATATACTTCATGGAAGGACTAATGTCACCTTTAAAAATATATTAATGTTATTTTATGAAAAGTGACATTTAAAGTAAATTTTGAAATATTTCAAGAACTCAGAAAAGCACAGAATATTCTAAACACTTGTATACCACTACCTGGATTTAACAGGAACTTTTTGTCATATGTTACTTCATATATAGAAAAAAAAATACACTATTGTTGGAAGACCCACCTTCCCTCTGTATTTTATATATCATTTTCCCAGAGGTAACTTTTTAAAAACATTGGTGTGTAGAGTATACTCCTATTCATACTTTTAAAAAGTTTATTATACCTAGTTTTTGTGATTTTTTTTTTTAAAGATTTTAAGTAGTCTCTGTACCCAGTAGGGCTCAAACTTATAACTCCGAGGTCGAGTGTTGCATGCTCTACTGATGAAGGCAGCCAGGCACCCCAACCCCCATTTTTGTGACCTTTTTATTCCAAGTTTTTAAAGATTTATATGTTGAAGTATAGTTCTAATTCATTTATTTTAACTTTTATAATGTTTTACTTACCTTGTCAATTTATTATTTTCTATTCTTAAAAAATATTTTATTTACTTATTCATGAGAGACACTATCGGGAGCCTAATGTGGGACTTGATCCCAGGACCCCAGGATCATGACCTGAGCCAAAGGCAGATGCTCAATCACTGAGCCACCCAGGCGTCCAAAAACAAATTATTTTTAAAACCATGTAGAATATGTAAAGTTTCTATCCCTACCTTCTAACCAGAAAGTCATGCAGAATTTTAATTCTGTAGGATATCCATGTTCTTTTTACCTCTAATTATTAGGCTCCTTATATAATTAGAAACGGGCATAAGCTTTGGGGAAAAAAAGAGAATGTTCATTTAAATGTGTATCTCCTGTGTATGGAATTAAAAGCTATAGATACTGGAGATAGGGAGTCATTATATAGTCATTTGCTTAGTAGAGAAACTATTTTTGAAAAGGCACCAAATTGAATTTACAGAAAGCAGTAGTTATTGATTGAAAACATAATAGATTAAACAGATTAAACGAAGATGAGTAGAATAAATGAATCCAAAGATAGATCTGAGGAAATTCTATTTGAGAATGGAAAACACGAAAGCATTTAATTGATATGGGAGATAAAATAAGAAGCTCTGTTATTCTAACAAATGTCTAAGTATCACTTGAAGAGAGAACAGAGAAAATGGGAGGAGGTGAAGCAGGAAAAAGAAGGCTATTCAGAGACTAGTTGAGAGACTTTTCCAGAGTTAAGGAGGTACAAGAATCTTGAGCAAATGAAAAAAAAAATTCCACCCTTATCTGTATATTGACATTGCAAAATTACTAAGATAAAAATAATTAGAACTAACAGAGAAAAAAGACAGATACACCTGTAAAGGAACAACAGAGAGCAGAATTTTTTCCCCATAAAGGTGGAGAACATAATAGAGTAGAATTTAGAATCCTGAGGGAGAGTAGTTCTGAATCCAAACTGCTATATCCAGATAATTTAGGTGTCAGAAAACACCCAGATAAAGATGATGTTGAGTACTGTCAGGCCACTGAGGAAAGAACTACTTAATTATGGTATTAGCAGGAAAGAAACAATGCAACAAGAAAGAAGTAGGAAGCAATGATGAGCAAAACTAAATAAACACACATTTTAAAATTGATAAACATATTGGTAAACAAGTAAGTCTGACTCTAGAAGATTGTAGTAATGTAAATTAATTTAGGGGTTTTAGAAATAACTAAAATACTAGCAAATGAAAATACTTTAGTTCTTTGTCAACTCAGTAGGAAAGAGAACAGATTGAAACTAATTTCAGAATTTCTTAAAAATGGTAAAATTGAAGGATAATAAGAAAAAGGATGTAATATATAACCTACTAGTGGAAGAAATCCAGTAGAATAGAAGGCTAGGACTTTGAGGAAGGAGACAAGGCTGAAAATAAATACTTCTTATTTATACTGAAATTGAGAATAAAGCAAAAACATAAAATGCAGCGTTTGGAAAATCGATTGGACAGAAAGGAAAACAAAATACATTAAAAAACTCAGGGTAAGGAGAACACAAAATAGGGTGATAGAAGTAAAAAATGGATATGTAAGTAATCATAATATATGTTAACAGTAAATGTAATTTCAATGTAGAGTTGAAAATAGAAAAAAATGTCAGTCCAAGATTAACCCCAATAAACTGACATAGAAATGGGAGACAAAATAGACTCTAAAGCAGACATATTAAGAATAAAGAAATAATTACTTAGTGATAAAAGTCAAGTTTACTGGGAAGTTATTATAGTTTGGAACATGGCTTGAAATCTAACAACATATTTTTAAGTATTTAAAGTAAAAGTAAACATAATTATATGGAAAAATTTGCAAATTCTAGTTAAACCTCTAATCCTGGATTTAAATAATTTTTCCCTTAGAATTGACAGAATAAGCAGACCAGACTGATTAAGACTGTGAGATCTATGAAGTTTTGAATACCATTTATTAAGCTTGATTTAATATTTGTGCTTGGAATAATATGCCCCATATCATAAATTACACATTTTTTTGCAGCATATGGAAAATACTATAATTTTACCATCAGTTAAGGCGAAGAGGTAGCCCCAAAATATAACAGAATTTATCACAAACTGTGTCCTCTTGTTAAAGTATCATGAAAGTAGAAATCCATAATGAAAAGCCTAACCCTTGAGATTTGGAAACTGAAAATTTCAATTTATGAATTAAAATTCATATGGCAGTAATAATGTATTTAGAACTGAATTGGCGGTAAAAACATCAAAACCTATTAAGCAGCTAACTTTTTAAGGAAAGTTTATAGTCTTAAATATATGGAGTAGAAAAGAAGTGAGCTAAGTGTTCAACTTAAGTAATTAAAAACTTAGTAGAAGCCACTTAAAAAGATAATAAACATGAATGAAACAGAAACAATGAAGTATTATTCAACAGTAAAAGTGAAGTACATTTTTACAAATCAACAACAACAACAAAGGTGGATAAAAGAAGCAGGACCAAGAATATATTCTGTATAATTCCATTACATAAAGCTCAAACACAAAACTGACCAATATGTTGCATAAAGATATGTACATGGTTGCTAAAATTAAGAGCAAGGAAATTAAAAATAATTTAGGATATTGGTTGAGAAAGAAAGGGAAATATTATAGAGAAAAAGACTATCCATGGCTCCAGAGGTATTGAAAATTTTTTGTTTTAAGCTGGGTAGTGAGTCCATAGGTTTTGATTTTATTTTTTAAACTTGTGTGTGTGCACACACATATATATATACATATGTTTTATATATTTTATTTATTCATGTTCACACACCAAAGTAACATACCTTAAAAAGAAGTGGATCAAAAAGATAAACTGTCTCTTGAAAAGAGATAAACCCCAACAAAGTTTATTCAAAGATAAAGAGGCACAAATAAATTAGAATTAAAAGGTGGATATAATTATTGACAAAAAGATTATTGCCAGATTGAGGAATCTAAGTTTTAAGTAGTAGATGTATAACTCTGAATTTACCTTACATTAAGTCTGCCCTTTAGGTTTTAAAAACACATGTACTTCAATAGCAAGAAATATATGGAGAATTTTTACCTTTATTGATCAGTTTCTTTGGGTGTAAAATAGTGACAGATTCATAAACTAAATCTCAGTTTCCTTATTTTCTGCCCAGTTGACATTTTGGTTTTGAATTGATCTTGTTTTGCTGCAGGTGGGATCAAATTTTACTTGAGCTGTTTATTCTGATTTTTGGTATTCAGTTGAATTAATACATTATAGCAGGAAATCAGACTTTATATATGCCTATATATCTGTGCTTTAAGATGTTTTACTATTTTCTGTAAAGAATAAATAGAAGTATAGATTTATCTAATCCTTCTCTACATTGTAAAAATCTTGTTAATGATCCAACTGTGGCAACTTTCATTGTTTTACAAGTGACACTTTTTCCTTTTAGTCATTTTTAGTTTTTTTTTTTTTAAGTAAACTCTACCCTCAACATGGGTTTAAACTCAAGACCCTGAAGCCAAGAGTCACATATTCTACCAACTAAGCCAGCCAGCCACCCCTAGTCAGTTTTAGTTTTTTCAAAGCAAGCATTGTGTTTTTTTTTTCCTAAATTGTAGCTATGTTTGTTTATGTTAGTTAAGTTGAACCCTTATAGGTCAAATATGGCAGTTCTTTTTAATAACTATTAATGTCTTAAAATGTTTAAGGTCATTGAAATATCCAGGGCTTAAATTAAATTTGGCCACCATTTCTCCAAGATTTTTGTTGTTGTTTTGTATTGTTTTTTTTTGTGTGTGTTTTAATACTATAGGCTTTCAAGATGGAAATGATTCAGAAGCTTCAGGGTCATCTAGAAGAGGTGGAAGAGGTAGTTTCCGAGGTTGCCGTGGAGGATTTGGTCTAGGAAATCCAAGTTAGTAGTGAATTGCAAACGGTGTGCTTTATCTATTAGGTTTTATTTTTCATCATTTCCTCCTTAACACATAATATTGTTGAGAGGATTATATGAGAATAGCTTTGCAGACTGGTACATAATCACCTACATTGTATATAACATTATTTTTTAGATCCATATCTAATTGCATACTTGTTAGTTGGAATATATGAATCTTTCTAGAGGTTTGTGTGACTCAGCTCTTTAATCTTATTTAAGTGTTTTAGAGCTCTGATGATAATGACCAAGCTTAGAAAGAGGTGGCCTTCTCTAAGTTTCTACCCCTCATTGTACATTTACTAATGTGGCTTTCTCCCTTAAATTACTCCAGCCATCATTCTTTGGAGCTAGGGGTATTGACTTCAGAAGTCACTGTTGGATTGCATTTGTCTCTTAATGGTTAGATTAGTGGTTTGGAAGTTAAATTTGTAATAATGATTTAATAAATGTGTAAGAGATTAGTGAATTGTCACATTTAAAAAAGAGTAGGGGTCTAGGGGTTGTTGTTCAGGACTTGAAAGCTTTCATTTGGCAACAGTGGGAATAAGGGGGTGCTATTCTGGAGAGTAAGTAATGAGATTATGTAATTCTGAAATTTTGGGGGCAGTAACAGTTTACTTTTTGGAGGTTCTTTAACTTTTGCTTATATGCTATTTTAACATAGCATTGGCCCTAGCTTCTTTTATAAAATAATTTTAATAAAATAAAACTTTGAGGACGTAATTTATAATTGAAAGAAATAGTTTGTGGAGAAGTCCTTTGTATGGTACTTAGAAGAATGCTTATTTTGATTCCTGTAAAATTTAAACTGTTTTGCCTCACATCTTTAATTTCTGGCACTATAATTTGATTTTCTTTTCTTTGCTGTATGGTTTTAAAACTTCTTAAAAGTAACAATCTCATTTTATTATGTACAAATATAGATCGCGAATATGAACAAGATGAGGGGACACAGCGCACTGGTGGCCCTTTTGGTTCTAGAAGACCAGTATTAAGTGGTGCAGGTAAGAAATAGAATTTCTTATTGAATGTTAATAATTTATATATGATTTTAGCTCTACAGTTAGTAACCTAATATGTTTAAGTATACTAGGTTAGCTCATGATTTTCTCTGCTTTTTAGACCAGCAGGCAAAAATTCATGGGCAAGTTTGCCTTCCTTACAAAATTGTGCATTGTGAATTACTTCTTCTCTCTTATCTACCAGTTAATTTGAGGTGTAAATTATAGCTTTAATTGGGGGAAGGAAAATTAAATTTGCAATAGTTTCTAGTTTCTTTTTTTTAAAGATTTTATTTATTCATGAGACACACACACACACACACACACACACACACACACAGGCAGAGGGAGAAGCAAGCTCCATGAAGGAAGCCTGATGTGGGACTTGATCTGGGACTCTGGGATCACGCCCTGAGCCGAAGGCAGAAGCTCAACCGCTGAGCCACCCAGGTGTCCCTGCAATAGTTTCAAAGACAGAACTCTGAGTTACGGGATTTGAAGAGAAAGTGAAAACCAACCAAACAAACAAACCACAGTTGTTGATAAAAATGTGCAAATGTGGATAAACTGGTATATCAAGACAATAGAATATTATTGAGCACTAAAAGGAAATGAGCTTTTGAAGTATGAAAAGATAAGGAGGAACCCTAAATGCATGTTATTAAGTGAAGGAAGCCAATATGGATAGGCTACATACTGTATAAGTTCTAACTTTACGAAGTTCTGGAAAAGGAACAACTCTGGAGAAGGGTAAAAACATCAGTGGTTGCCAGGGGTTGTGGGGAGGGATGAATAGCATGAGGATTTTTTAGGATAGTGAAAATACTTTATATGATACATTAATGGTGGATACGTGTCATTTTATATTTGTCCAAATGCATAGAATGTACAACATCAAGAGTGAGCCTTAATGTAAACTTGGATTATGCCATGTCAGCTTGAGTTCATCAGCTGTAACAAATGTACTACTCTGATGGGGGATATTGATGATGAGGGAGGCTCTTCAAATGTGGGGGCAGGAGGAGGTATATGGGAAATCTCTGTTCCTTTCCTTCAATTTTTCTGTAAACTCGAAACTCTCAAAAAAAAAAACAAAACCAGGAAGTCTTTGAACAATGTTCAAATGAAGAAAAGTTTTAAAATAAATGTAAAATTAAGAGATGGATAAATGAAGGGACCAGGAATCCTCAACACTTAATACTTGAATAGAAATAGCTATATGGTTTACATGTTCAAGGAACAGACCCAATAGGGGCACCTGGGTGGCTCAGTCAGTTAAGCATCTGCCTTCAGCTCAGGTCATGATCCTGAGGTCCCAGGGTAGAGCCCCATGTTGGGCTTCCTGCTCAGCGGGGAGTCTGCTGCTCCCTCTGCCCCTCTACTCACTTGTGCTTGCACGCTCTCTCTCTCTAATAAATAGGTAAAATATTTAAATAAAAAAGGAGAACTGTGTTTAAAAAAATGAGCTGAGTTTTCTCAAAATAATCTGCAAAAAAATGCATTACAGGTAATGGTGACACTTACCAAAGCAGAAGTGGCAGTGGAAGTAGACGAGGTGAGTTCTTACTTGGTTTACCTATAAATGGTTAACATTATGGAATCTCAACTTAATTTTTAAAGTTAAAGGTAACTGTTACTGCTTTTATATACTTTGAGAAGTAGACATTTGTTCCACCTGTTTTGGAGAGTTATTTAATACTTCTCAGTGTAACAGTTCCATTATAGGAATTATATACCATAGATGTATTTGCTCAATGTATGCACAAGGGTGTTGTTCACCGAAGCTTCATTTATAATAAATAAAACCTGAAAAGCAACCAAAATTCATTGACAAATAATGGTTTAATAAATAATATAACCATAAAACGGGATACTGTCCAGATGTTGAAGATTGAAATATGTCTATATGTACATGTTCTTATAATAAAACAATGCTTTTTCATGAGATAGTTATTTAATTTGGCATAAGGCATAAAGTTTCAGTATACATGATTTTGTACTATGAAAAAATTTTTCAGAGTTACAAATGTTTAGATTTCATAATATAAAAGTTAAAATGCTCTCCAGACTAGGAAAATAATAAAACTTGTTTGATGTCTCTGAAAAATCCTCAGTGATCTTTAGTAGTCTGAGAGCATTCAAATAGATGACTCCCTGGAACTGTCTTTATTTCTCCCCTTGATTCTTAGATTCTTCATTATAGAAGGAGGTTATTAATGGCTAGTTAAACTATATCTACAAATGCTCAAATCTTGTTGGGAAAAGGATTTCAAGACCTGTGGATGTTCAGGACAAGGAAGTTAGAGAGCTTGCATGTAAATATATATCCAGTTAGATTTTCAAATAGAATGCAGTTCTTACTCTTTTCTGTGATAATACCAGAAAGTGACTTTAATAGATAACTAGTTATCTAAAACCATGAAGGTAGTATATGGAAAAGAGTTAACGTGACAGGGCTGACTGCTATTCTTCTAATGTCCTGCTTACAAGGTTGTTTTTTGCTTGGCATCTGGGAAATTGGATTTGGGAAGTGTTCTCATCACCCAACTAGTTTTAAGAGTGGCTTACTGTGTCTGGAGTATTTGTACAACAATGTAGTTTTAATACATGCTTTTCATTCAGGAGTGTGGAATATTAGTATGTGCCAACCAGAAAATGTCTACATTTTCAACCTCTAATAAAAACCATGAGTACTGTGTCTCTAATGAGCTTCTCAGGTGGGCAACAGTTTTAACATGTTGTCACAACTTGTTGCTTGGGAAATTAAGTGTATCCTGTATGACACCAGTGGGAGAGGACTCTTGGAAACTTGTGTCTAGTTAACTCTGGACTTTGCCCCATGCTGGTTCTCCCTTTCCTTTCATTGTAATAAATCATAGCTGTGCGTATGACTATTCTGAGTCCTGCTGAATCATACAACCTGGGAATGGTAGTGGGGATACCCAATACAGATGGACTTTTAGTTCATTTAAAAAAATGCATTCCTTTGCTGAGGAATATAGAAATGAGGAAAGGGACAGAGCAGCTTAAGTAAAAACTAGTAGTATGAAACAGTATAATTTACATAAAATCAGCATTTTGAATATTAAAGAAACTTAAAATAGTTAAGAATTCTGTCTTGTCTTATTTGTATGAAGGACTTTAAAAATGTCCATTTTTAGAACTTGTTCTCTTTGAAGATAAGCAATGAAAATAAAGAGGTGCATAGCCTTGTATCTTGATTAATTGTCAATATGGATTTCTTTAATTAGGTGGTTACAAAGGTTTAAATGAAGAAGTAATAA
Organism: Canis aureus; assembly: GCF_053574225.1. NCBI lineage: Eukaryota > Metazoa > Chordata > Mammalia > Carnivora > Canidae > Canis > Canis aureus. The sequence continues at coordinate 43,870,394 of NC_135615.1, forward strand.
CAAGCTCTGGAAAAAGTAAGTTTTATTTTAGATAAGGTATTTGATTTTTACAGTGAAAGTTCTTTCACCCCTCAAATAAAAATATATTTATCTCTGGTTTGATTCCCTTTAAGATTCTTGGAAATCGGAAGCTGAAGGAGGAGAAAGTGGTGACACTCAAGGTATATTAATTTTTGTGTGAACCACATGAACGTCTGTTGCATTATAATAAAAATGAAAAATAAGAACAGAGTTAACCTTTTTTTTTATTTGAAGTGAAAACTTTAATGGTAAACATTGGGAAGTTCTTCAGTATTTAAAATTTGATTTTCAGGTTTTGTTTTCCCTCTTTAATTTTCTTCTGATCATTGTAATGTAAGCTCTATCTTTTATTTGAATTCTAAGGACCAAAGGTTACCTACATACCACCTCCTCCACCTGAGGATGAGGACTCCATCTTTGCACATTATCAAACAGGCATAAACTTTGACAAATATGATACTATTCTTGTAGAAGTATCTGGACATGATGCACCACCAGCAATTCTGGTCAGTATAATAATTATGTATTGAATATATAGCAAACTTTATGTATAAAATATATAGTATATTTTTGTAAGTTGATATTAATACAAAAATTTCATTTTTCACATATAATGGTTTAGATTAAAAATTGAGACATATCTACCATGTATTACTTATGGAATTAAGGGCTATGTTGAAAGAGTATTAAATTTCATCCCACATTCCCAAACTAGTAAGAGAACTTCCTTTAAATTTACTAAAAAGGGTGTTTTTCCTAGAGATTGAAGATTTCTGCTTCCTAAGTATATAAGAAAAGTCTCCCTTAGGAGAATGATATTCTAAGGAGTTGGTTGGTGCCTTCAGTAGTCTCTGGTTAATGATCATTGTGTTTGTATTTCACAGGTTCTAAGAGGCCAGAAAAAAATGTCTTTAGAACTAGTATCTACAGAGAATATTCTTTAATTCCATCAAGAAATAGTATACAGGCTCTAGATAGTACTTTTGTGCAGGGGCGTATTGGTAAAGTAACTTTAGTAGATAAAGTGGAATTAACAAAAACTTGAGACTAACTCAAATGAAAGAAGTTTATGGAATGATCTGCATAGGATATGTGGAATTTAATCATATTCCTCCCCTTTTTGTTTTAGACTTTTGAGGAAGCTAATCTCTGTCAGACACTGAATAACAACATTGCTAAAGCCGGTTATACTAAGCTTACTCCTGTGCAAAAATACAGTATTCCTATTATATTAGCAGGACGAGATTTGATGGCTTGTGCTCAGACAGGATCTGGAAAGACTGTAAGTCCTTTTCCCACATGTATTCTGCCCCATAATCAAACTATTAGCAGTTTTTGAACTTTAGTTCTTATGAAGTAGTTTGAATATTTTTTGTTGGATGGAAGGCTGATGATTTTGATGTCCTGTCATACTGAGTTTTGCTTCTGAATTCTGGTTTTATTGGGGTTTGTGTACTTCTCAAAAAAGAATTTTGAATTGTTTCTGGAGCAATGTTGAAGTTCATAGATGTTTAGTCTGTTTTAAAACAACTCCTTCTGGAACATGGTAGTATCTAAAACAAAACAATTGAGGGGTGCCTGGGTGGCTCAGTTGGTTAAGTGTCTGACTTTTGATTTTAGCTCAGGTCATGATCTCAAGGTTATGAGATTGAGCCCCCTCACTGGACTCTGTGTTGGGCATGGAGCCTGCTTGGAGTTCTCTCTCCCTCTGTCTTTGCCCCTCCCCCCTCAAAAAAAAAAAATGATTGAGGGTCAAGGCACCAGAGGTTAGGAAATGCAGAGAAAGAGAGAAAATAAGTTACATAATAAAGTGGATAAAATTTTGGAGTCAAAAGAATGAGAAATAGCAATATGCATTGCACCTGGTCTTTAATATGAAGTAACTTCAGGTTATGCTATCTAAAAGACTGATGAGATCAGGTTGCTCTTAGGACTTACCTCTGGAATCTGTCTGTTAAGTAGGGCTCTTGAGATGAGTCTTAATGACAGACTGTCGTTTCTGAATCATAGAACTGTAGTTCATGCTCTTTTGGTTTTAATCAGCCTCTGTAGTAGAGTTGAAGGGATAATAAATGAGTTGTATAATACAGCAGCTGATGTGTGACTTACACATGATTTTGGAGGTAGATTTTAGTGTCTAATTTGCTTAATGAGAAAAACTATAGCACAAAATTTCTTCTGCCACAGTAACTTGACTAAGTGTGGGTAATCCAAATGATTGATTTCCCAATTTTTGTTGTTTGTGTACCACTTTTGGCAGGCAGTCTGAGAATTTTATCTCTACTCCAAAAGGAATTCATTTAGAATAATTGCTAAGTGCAGTGATTTGTGTCAGGTTATGTGTACATTATCCTCTGTAAATAAGTTAAAGTTAATTATTTAGAATTGGTGGGTATGATGTGCTTTTCAATTAACGGAAAAAATACCAGCATAAAAGCTAAAGTGTTAAATATTCACTGAAATAAAAATTGTTTTCCTCTCTAATTTTAAATTTATTAGCAAGGTGTAAGAAGAATATAGAGGCTGTAAGGGAGTAAGGAATACATTTACTTCTACAGGGAGAAGGATGATGTATTAAAAAATTTGTAAATTATGTAATTCAACTTCTAGGCAGCTTTTCTCTTGCCAATTTTGGCACATATGATGCGTGATGGAATAACAGCCAGTCGTTTTAAAGAGCTGCAGGAACCAGAGTGTATTATTGTAGCACCAACTCGAGAATTGATCAATCAGATTTATCTGGAAGCCAGAAAATTTTCTTTTGGGTATGTACATCTGGAATGCCACTCAAAAGTTTTTCTGTAGAGACTTTTTTCACATATTTTGGGAAGAACTCAGTGTAATCGTGTAATTAGTGTTACTTGATTTAAGTGTACTTCTTCATAGTTTTCTTTATGGAATTCCCTATTTATTTTTATTATAAGAAGCATGCTTATATTTTAAAATAAATATGCATATTAAAAATCAGTGGTAGGAATGCCTGCATGGCTCAGCGGTTAAGCATCTGCCTTTGGCTCATGGCGTGATCCTGTGGTCCTGGGATTGAGTCCCGCATTGGGCTTGTGCATGGAACCTGCTTCTCCCTCTGCCTGTGTCTCTGCCTCTCTCTCTGTGTCTCTCATGAATAAATAAATACAATCTTAAAAAAAAAATCAATGGTAATAGAAGGTTGATAAAGTAGCGAACATATTGGTGGCATATTTTCTGGTATTTTGAATGTATGTATAATGCACTTTGGGTGTTCCTAATAATAATGTTTACATACAACTTCGTGATATATAAAAGGCTTATAATCACCCAAATTTTTTATCATTTTAAGATTGTTTTTGTGTGTGTATTTTATTTCTCTCTTTTGTGGCATTTAGGTTTCTAGTTTGGGACCTACTAGAAATAAAATTATAATGAATAGCTGGCTAAATAAACTCTATTTTTATGTTTTAAGTATTTCCTTAGAGTAGGTTTTTAAAAGTTTAATGTTAAAGGGTATGAACTCAAAACTTTCACCAATATATACCTTTCTATCAGCAGTATATAAGAATGCCAATTTCACTACACATTTTGTCAACATTTTGTATTATGTTATCTATTGCTGCCTAATAAATTACCTAAAACCTAGTAGCTCAAAATGATAAATATTACCTAATAGTTACTGGGGATTAGGAATTGGGGAACAGTTCAGCTGAGTGCTTTTGCTTGAGGGTCTCTCATGAGACTGCATACAAGGTACCAGCCACAGTTGTAGTCATCTGAAGGCTTCACTGTACCGCTCCTATGAGGATCCTTGGTTGTCCTTAGGAAGTGACAGCTGGCTTGCTTAGAGAATGAATGAGAAAGAGCAAGGAGGAAGCTATAAGTGGCTCTTATAAAACAGTCTCAGTCACTTCTGCCATATTGTATTCATCACTCAGCAAATTACTAAGTCTACCCCATACTCAGGATTACCTATGTCACTTGCTGGAACCAGTGCAAAATGAAAATGCAGAGTCCATTCTGGACTTAAAATTCATAAGAATTAAAGCATTAAATCAAGCTAAGGGCTCTTCTTATCTTGGGACCCTACGTGACTGCACAGGTTGCTCACCTATGAAGCCAGCCTTGCACACACTTAAGGGGAAAGAGAGGATATTTATTTGAAGAAAGGAAAGAATATGGAAGAACTTCGTGTATATATTTTAAAACCACCACAGCATCTTCGTTTTTTCCATTTATTTGATTATTAAGAGTTGAACTACTTTTGGAATGCTTAATAAATTTTTCTTTGTTAATTAAACATTGTTATTTACCACTTTATCTGATAGGATCTTAATGTTTTCGCAGTTTTTTCTTTAGAGCTTTCTATGTAGGAATTGTTTACATTTTATTTTCTGTGAATCTGTTTTATTTTATTTGGAGCCCATTATGACAGCTTGAACTCATGACTTTGAGATCAAGACATGAGGTGAGGTCAAAAGTTGGATACTCAACTGAGCCACTCAGGTGCCCCTTGAATCAGTTTATTTTATTTTACTTTTTATGTTATTAAAAATATTTAAATTCAATTTGCCAACATATAGTATAACACCCAGTGCTCATCCCATCATGTGCCCTCCTTAGTGCCCATCACCAAGTTAGAATCAGTTTATTTTAAAATGAGAAGAAAAACTAAAGTTATTAAAAATCTAATGTCAAGCTTAACAGACTTTTTTGGAAAAGGTGGATGATATGTATTGCTTCAGCCAGTGTTTTTTCTTGATAGTCCTTGTGTACTATGTTGCTTTTAGGCTTTTAAATCAAGTAAAAAAATACCATATTTTAAAAGAAATGAAATGTGCATGGTAAATTCAAATAATATGTATGCACAAAATGAATATTTGTACATGGAAATTTGTTGTAATGTTGTGGCAGAAGACTGAAAAGTATCAAAATGTCTATCATTCAAGACCTAGTTAAGTTATGGTACCCTTAGAATAATAATGGTAATAACTAAGTTATTGAAGCCTTAGCATTTGCTAAGTTACAAGTATTTTATATGTACTACCTTATTTAGGCCTAGAAATAGGAGAAAAGAAAGAATTTTTTTTTTTTCAAAGAATTCTTTTAGAGTAATGAGTTTATTTAATAAAAATAAAGTTTTGGGGGTCCCTGGCTGGCTCATTGAGTGGAGCATGCAACTTTTTTTTTTTTTAAAGATTTATTTATTCACTTGAGAGAGAGCAAGCACACACATGCTAGTGTACAGTAGAGGGGAGAGGGGCAGAGGTGGAGGGGGAGAGAGAATCTCAGGCAGACTCCACGCTCAATGCAAGCCTGATGTAGGGCTTGATCTCATGACCCATGAGATCATAATCTGAGCCAGATTACAAATTGGACACGTAGCCAACTAAGCCACCCATGAGCCCCACGCATACAATTCTTGATCTCAGTGTCAAAAACTCGAGCCCCATGTTGGGTGTAGAGATTACTTAAATAAATAAATAAACTTAAAAAAAAACCATAAAATTGTCCTGTACTCTTTTCTCTTCACTTATTTAATTCTCCTCTTTAAAGTGAACTCTTTATAATTTTGTGTGATTTAGTGTAGAAATAGCTGGTGCACATGTATGCACTTTAATACTCTTCTTAGCAGATGGTAGCATACTAAGCTATTGTTATTCTTTTTTTTTCAATAGTAAATATTGGAGATAATGCTTAATCTGGAACTATACCCCTTTTCTTTTTATGAATGCATGGTATCCCTTTGGATGGGTGGACTATAATTAGAGTTTTTCTACTATTAGACACTTAATTTTCAGTCTCTTGAGGCTATAAATAAAGGTGGCAGGGAATATTACTGTAAAGTCAGCCTTCCCCTTTGTGGGGACATATCTGAATGGTAAATTCATACGTATGAGTTTATTGGGACAGAGAAGTTTTTAAATTTTATTTTCTTTTAAAAAGGATTTTATTTATTTATTTATGAGAGACACAGAAAGAGAGGCAGAGACATAGAGGGAGAAGCAGGCTTCCTGCAGGGAGCCCGATGTGGGACTCAATCCTAGGACCTGGGATCACAACCTGAGCTGAAGGCAGATGCTCAACCAGTGAGCCACCTAGACATACTGAGAAGTTTTTAAAGTTTAAAAGAGATTAAAATTGTGAAAGAGCCTGTTTCAGTTTATCCATTTGAGTGCCACTTTTCCCACACCATGGTTAACATGGCATTACTACAGTTCAGGAAAAATGTGTTAGTCTTCATTTGTCTTCATTTTTAAAATAATGTTGACTTTAAACAAATGTTTAAAAGCCATTTATATTTTTTATTAACCACTTGTTAATGTCTTTGGCCAATTTGTATGTGGGTGCTATTGGTGTTTACTATTGTTTTTGAAGAGCCCTTTATTGGATAGATTTTAGGGTTTTTTTTTTCCCCATCATTTATCATTTGCTTTTCAGCTTCTTCCGAGGAATAATTTAATTTTTTAGATACTTGAATGTATTAGTTTTTTACTTTAATAGATTTGTTTTCATATTTTGTTAGAAACAAATATATAATTTTCACATAACTAGAAAATAACATGAATTTTTCTTGTTAATAGGACCTGTGTAAGAGCTGTTGTTATATACGGAGGAACCCAGTTGGGGTATTCAATTCGACAAATAGTACAAGGCTGTAATATATTGTGCGCTACTCCTGGGAGACTGATGGATATCATAGGTAAAGAAAAGGTAGGCTCTATACAAGTAATACAATTATGGATTGATTAATAATTTTTTTGTATGGGACAGGAAAGAATGATGCAAAGAGAGATATATTTATTAGAGCATAATTTATGTTAGCCTCCATCAGATTCTTTGAATGCATTCTTTTTTTTTTTTTTTTTAAGATTTATTTATTTTAGAGCATGAGCATGGGATGGGAGGGGCAGAAGGAGAGGGAAAGACAGTCTTAAGTAGACTCCACGCTGGGCAAGGGGCTTCATCTCACAAACCTGAATCCATGAGCTGAGCAAAAACCAAGAGCTGGATGCTTAACCAACTGCACCACCCAGGAACCACTCTTTGAATGCATTCTAACATAATTCTTAAAATAATTCCAATAGGAGATAAATAGTATTTCCTATTTTTGTATTTGAAAAGACAATGATAAATAGTATTTCCTATTTTTGTATTTGAAAAGACAATGAGATTATATAATTTATTTGAAGTCCCTCAGGTACCTCTAGCAGTAGAGCTAGGATTAGAATCTGGATCTGACTCAGGTTGGTATCTTATACTCCACCATAGTAGGAAAAATGGAGTAAATGATTCTATATAGTTTCATATAAGTTGTGATATGTTTTCTTCCTGAAAGAAAGCCTGGTGGTATTAGCAGTTTTGTCTCCTGTTAAAGCCCGGGAATGATGTTAGCCAGGATTATTAAACTTCTGAGTCTTTAAAAAGACATTTTAGGCTTATGTACTTATTTTAGGTATTCATATACCTATTCATTAAATCAGTGCTTTAAGTCTACTTTGATGAACCTCATTTGCTTTTTTTTTAGGCTCTTCTCTAAAGAGATTACTCAAAACATGGTCTGTCTTCATAAAAGCACTTTTCTTAGAATACTTATTCAGACTATCCAGAGAAATTCACCTTGATTTTTCACTAGATAACTTTACATGGTTGTGCCAAATTCATTTGTTTTCCTTGAAAATGTCTGCTTCTCTTTCTAGTAATAAGTGTTCATGCACAAGTGACAGAAGTTTTTCATTTGTTCGTAAGTGATTAGAGAAATGGAGAATTTTTTTTTGAGAAATGGAGAATTTATGAAGAGTTTAAGTGTTAGAGCTTAATTTACCACTTAAAAGACATTTGAATATGTTATGCTGTTAGGAAATTTCAAGTCTGACTTTATCAGATAATATGATCTATTATCTATGTAGTCTAGTATGGTAGTCAGTAGCCACATGTGGCTATACAAATTTTAAAATGATATAAAAAATTGTTCTTTAGGCATACTAGCTATGGTTCAAGTACTTAATAGTTACATATGGCTAATGGCTAACATGTTAGTGAAGATCAAAGATCCATCAATACTGAGATTAAGAGTACTGTTGTTATCTAAGCATAACGGTTCTCCTTTTATGCATTGATTTCTAATCTTCATGCCTATGAATAAATTAGTAGTTGGAATGGTTGAGAACATTGTAGTTTAATATATTGACTAGTATGCATTTTCTGCTCTAACTCTTGCAAATATTCTTAAAGATTGGTCTCAGACAAGTCAAATACTTAGTTTTGGATGAAGCTGATCGCATGCTGGATATGGGTTTTGGGCCAGAAATGAAGAAGTTAATTTCCTGCCCTGGAATGCCATCAAAGGAACAACGTCAAACCCTTATGTTTAGTGCAACTTTTCCAGAAGAAATTCAAAGGTGACATTTTTTTCTTCTTAAAAATAATTGTTTTGTATATAAATGGTTTAGTGAAAGGAAAAGCAATTCAAATATATTATTTTTAAGAGTTTTTTTTACTTTAAGATTTTAACATAGTTTTAAAAAGTGGATGTATTCCTAAAATATGTACTATATTTTTCATTGTTTTTTGCCTTTATCTCTGGCTGTCCGTTAGTGTCACATTTTATTAAAATGTGTATGTGTGTGTGATTACACAGCACCTACCTAGGATTTAATTAGTGCTTACTAAATGAAGTTATTTTTATATTTATGCCTTCTCTTCAAAATCATAGGGCTTGGGAGAATTGGGCCTTTTTTAGAAAATTCATGTACCAATTGTTGACATGTATTGAGTATCTTACTATATATACTCTATGGCTTGGTGAATTCTCAGATTAGGATGACACACCCTTTCTAGAATTGTGACTCTTCTTCCTGCTTGCTGCTCCCTTGGCCACAAGGTGCCTCAAGTGACCAGACAGCAGCTTGAGCTTGTAATTCACTAATACTCCTGCCTTTGACTCTGACAGAACTTTTCTCTCTTGGGGAACCACGACCTCCATACTTCCATACCTATAGCTTAGTGGGGAACAGATTTCTTATGTGAGTCACTGGGAGGGATGGTAAGGGGGCCACTCTTGCTTGCACCCCTTGGCTCTCAGACCAAATGCATGATATAAAGATTTCTGATTGAAAGTCACTGTGCCTTGTTGAATGATGTGCTGTCCTTGTAAAGAAACACTAAGTTGGCCTTTGAGCTGTTCTTTAAGAGTATATTCCACTTTCTGTGAGGCTGACAGCTTCTGGGTGTTGTGATATGATACGACCTATAAACCAACCTTATGGTTATGGGCATGCTCAGTTATCTCTTTTGCTGTAAACTGCCTCCTTGTCTGATACAGTGTTACATGGGATCAATACTTCTCAAGTCATCAGATAGTGGGGGCTGGCTATTGATTTGGTTTACTTAAGGGATGTTATAAAAAGTCTTTTTGTAATATTAAAAAGCTGTTTTTTGGAGGAGAAAGTCTAAATTATAAGGAAGAATTATCAGGACTTTTTGTTTTTAGTAGCACATAAAATAATAGCTTATATTAAATGATGTCTTAAATTTGAAAAGTGTTATCTACATTTCCATCATCATATTTGACAATTAATAGTGGGTAGATAATTACCTATCTAAATAGCAGGTAATATTCTGCTGCCTGTCTGTTTTTTGATTTGCCCTGAAATAGGAAAGTATTTGGATATTGGCCAAAGTGACTAATGTGTGCTCTCATCACTAATATTTGTTGAGGGTTTTTTATGAGCCATATTTGATTATAAGTCCTGGGGATATATGATAAACAGAATAGAGGACCTGAGCTGAGGACTCCTCACTTGCTTTACTCTCTGCTTTTAAATGTTACAGGCTGCCCATTATCGTGTTGAAAGTACACTTTTGTCATTGTGCATATTGACTAAATCTTTGCAGCATCCATTTCTTCGGCTTATGTTTCTTTCTGTAACTGTCTGAAATTTATTACTTGTGTCCCTAATCTCTCTCCTGAGTGCCAGACTTAAGAATTTAACTCTTTAAGAGTATTTTCTTAGAAGAATTACTAGTAACTAATGTTCATTGTGTCTAAAGTAGAAGCTATTCTTTGGTACCCTCTTTCCTATCCAGTTTTCCTTATTGGCAGCATGGTCTTTCTAAGCCAAAATCCTTTGAATCGTATTGATTCCTTCCTCACATTGCTTTAACTTTCTGCCCTTCAAAAATAGTCATTTTGGTAGTTACCTCTAAAATATTTCAAAACTGTTCATTTCTCCTCTGTTTCCCACCTTAATTTAAGTCCTTTTAGGTTTTCCTTTGCTCATATTAGTAGCTTTCTAACCTGTCTCCCTTGACTCTAATCTCAATTTTGTGTTAGTAATTCCAAAATAAAGTCTAGGATTTTTAGACATTTATTCAATATAAACCTTACAGTGTTTTCACATCTCCACAGACTAACCAGCTTTCAAACTCTAAACGTGATGTAATCTGCTTCATCTGCTACTTTATTACTTGGAATCATATATTTCTTGTTGGCTAATCAGGCCAAATTCTGTCCCTCCTCATTATCTGTTCTTGTTTCTTCTTTCTTTCTGCTTAGAATGCTTTTCCCTGATCACCACCATTCTACATTCTTGCTTGCTGTTGCTCAGATCCAGGTTCATACTTTGAAGATTCTTCTAAATATACCTCATCTCATCCATCTCCTGCCCTTATATTTGTGAAACTATTTTAAACACTGAACATTTTTGGGAATATAGTATGTGTTCAGTAGATGTTAATTATTAAAACTAAAGTATTGAATATATTAAATATTAAAATGTTTAATATGATTATGCAAATATTAAAACGTTAAACACTTTAAAATACAGTAATTATTTTTATATAACTGTTTATCCTGTTGATGCAAGCATCTCAGTGGCAGAGACCATCATATCCATCTTTGTCCTTGCAGTACCTTACGCCATATGTGCCTGCCACAGATACTCACTGAATGTTTTATCAAATGAAAAGGATGATGTATAATAAAGAATTGCAGATGATTTTGAGATTTGTGCTTGAGAAGGTGCTTGACTCTAGAAGGAGGGATGTCAAAAAGAAGCTTTTCTTTTTCTTTTATTGTAAGAGCAGATGCGAAAGAAGCAGCAGTGATTTATTAAAATTCTGGAAATGATGAGTTTGAACTATTTTTATGATATTTTAGGAGACAGCTAGAAAGTAAGGAACTGCTAAATGGGAGAGAAGAGGAGTGATGATAGATTTAGATCTCCTCCTTATTCTCAGAAAGCTAAACTATTTGATTGGCTGTTCCCTTTCTCCCTTTCCTATGTTTCTAGATGATCTAAAGCAGACCTTAATTGTTTGCTGTCAGTGAATCACGTGTGTGTCTACATGCTGATACCCTTAACCTTTTGAGTGAGCATCAGCCCAAGGACCCTTCACCTCCTGTCTGACTTTTTTGCTCAGTTATGCTCTATAAATATTATCATTTTTTATATGTGTCATGACACAAAAAGCACTGACCTAGGATTGGTTTGCTCATAATTGTTCAAAGTATAGTAATTTAACAAATAATATTATAAGAAAATAAGCTCTTAGCAGTAATATACGTAGAAGCATTTGTGAAGAACAGAATTTTTGCTCTAGGCTTGCATTTTAGTTTTTTAACAAAAATTCTTGTTTGTTGTAGCCTGATACTTAAGCATACTTTTATTATAACGTACACATTTTATATAGTTTTGCATGACTACCACATCGACTTGAAATGACTGTATCCATAATTTGATGCAAACTTTTTCACTAACAGTTATTGAATATTTTATAAAATCTTAACATTTTATACTGATCTTTGGAATTAGTACTTGGATGACATAAGTTACTTACTTTCTTATTATAATTGTTACAATCTAATATTGAAGTAACACTTGCAGAAATTCAGTATTAATGGAAGAAGATAAGTTAAGGAATAATCTTTTGTCTTTGAAGGTTGGCTGGGGAGTTTTTAAAGTCGAATTATTTGTTTGTTGCTGTTGGACAAGTGGGTGGAGCATGTAGAGATGTTCAGCAGACCATTCTCCAAGTTGGCCAGTACTCAAAAAGAGAAAAACTTGTCGAAATTCTACGAAGCATAGGTATCTTACATTGATATAATTATTTTTTGTTATGGTTTTGATTTTTTAAAAATGACAATTTAAAAAAATTACTCTAAAATTGTTTGGTATGAGGTTTTGCATAACTGTTTTCATTGCTCTTTCTCTAAAGCTCTCTTTATAAAAGGTTTTATGATTCAATTTCCTGTGTAAATTATGTAGCAGTATAGTCTTTTCTTCATAAAGATTAAAAATAGAAAGTATCTGAGACTTAAACAGTATTTGGCTAAAAACTATTCCATAAGAAATACATATTTTTTGATTTAAGAAATAAAAAAGCCACTAATATATCTTTATATCAAACTGTATTTACTCCAACACAAGTGAATTCTTTGTTTTTATTTCCCAGTTTTTGCTTCCTAAGGCTTCCCATAATCATAGATTCAATGAATTTTAGAGCTGAAGGGAACTTTAAAGATGTAGTTGTGTTTCTTCACAATACCCATGAGAAATTTCTCTCCCCCCGACCCCCCCAAAAACCACAATTTTTAGAGGAAGTCCTATTTCTTTGTTTGATTGAGATAGACTTAGTTTGTGCCTGGAAATAAAACTTTTTAATATCACCATTTTATTTTTATTTTTTTAAAAGATTTTATTCATTTATTCATGAGAGACATAGAGAGAGAGGCAGAGACACAGGCAGAGGGAGAAGCAGGCTCCATTCAGGGAGCCTGATGCAGGACTGGATCCTGGGACTCCAGGATCACGCCCTGGGCCAAAGGCAGGTGCTAGACCACTGAGCCACCCAGGGATCCCCCTAATATTACCATTTTAATACCTTCTTACTACATCACAGACTAAGTAAGTGTACTTATATGCTGTACATTCCTTCGCCCCTCTTTCATTATAGTAATTGTTTCAATTTTTTAAAAAAATATTTATTTATTCATGAGAGAGAGAGAGAGAGGGGCAGAGACACAGGCAGAGGGAGAAGCAGGCTCCATGCAGGGAGCCTGACATGGGACTCAATACAGAGTCTCCAGGATCACACCCCAGGCTGAAGGCAGCGCTAAACCACTGGGCCACCAGAGCTGCCCGTAATTGTTTCAATTTGGATGTTGCTGTTGGTATGGAAGAATAAGGGAAGGCCGGAAACTATATAATTTCTGACAATGAGAGGGAAAAAGAGGAAGTTGATTTAGAAAGCACTTTTAAAGGCATCTAGCCTTTAGGTTTTGCTGAGCCTTTTTTTTTTTAAAGCCAAACATCTTGAGTTTGAGGAATATTACTGGTTTTCTTCATCTCATGTTTCGTAATATACCCAACAGGGCATATAAAATTAAAATGATAACTTCTATTGGCTACGTACTGTTCTGATCATTTTACATGTGCTAACTCATTTAATTCTCAAAACAGCCTTCTGAGGTAGGTTTTGTTACTACATTTTAACATTGATGACACAAATACAGAGAGGTCAAATAACTTGCCCAGTAGTAAATTGAAATTCCGTATGTGGAATGAGCAATATGTAGTTTTGCTGGAGTTAAAGCACATTTCTAATATAATAACCTTAAGATTATTTTATTTGTGAATTGTGAAATAAAGATAATTTTAAGAATAATCCCAATGATAATTTTTCAGAAGTGCAGTTTTGCCTTTGAGAAACCTTTGAGGTCATTGTATGAGCATTATCGCTATATTCTGTATTATTTAAACTGTTAAATGTTTTGTAGTTTAGAGTTCATTGTTCTTGTAGTTTATATATATATGTATATATTTAAAAATCTGCATAGAATTCAGTACATCCCCAAATTTTACATATTTTTTCTACTCTTTAAGTTAAATCTGCTAGCCAGTCCCCTGCACCTTTAAATTGTATAGGTATCATTATTTTATAATAGTATAACCAACTGCCTTTTTAATAATTTAATTTTATTTGAACATTTATCAGAGATTTAATAGAACTAGTAAGATGTTACAGCCAGTTCGAAGAATTCAGAGAACCAAGTGTATGTGGGGGCTATTAGGAAGGCTCAAATAAATTCACACTTAAATATAAAATTGATAAATATCCACAAAGCAATATTCAGCTGCTTTTGAGGGGAAAACTTTATCAGTATTTTTATTCATAAGAATCATTGGCATTGCTATCAGTTGCAATAGAGGTATAACAGAAAAAAGACAGTAAAAGATGTATAACCATGAAACGTGCTAGAGAGTAATCTTTTTTGCTTGTTTCAAAGTTTTTTACAGCTTTTCCTGATGACATATATCCTCTCATGATCACAACAATCTTAGAGATTATTCTTGATCACAAGAAAGATTGTTTCATTATGTTGGGCTTATTTGCATGGATGCAGCAAGACTGTTAATTAACAATATAGGCCTCTTTGAGTTTGTCTTGCAAATCTAGAGCCACACACTATTGCATAATTATTAAGATTACACACTTCTTTTTGGAAGTTTGCTTAAGAAATCTGACATTGACCTTTTAAAAGCCTCTATTATTTGCTTAGATAGGAAAGTGAGTCTGGGAAACTCAGTCAAATTATATCTGTAGTACATAGAAATTTGAATGAACTCCTGTTTTCTAAAGGTCCCCTGTGATATTTCATGTAATTCTTGTTCCATTGCACCTGTTAGCAATATGCCTTCATGATTCTGTCTGCTTCTGAACTAGTCTAGAAATTCTGCTTGTCCAGTGATAGGATCTGAAAGTTATTAAAGTCATGTCAACATAGAACCTTCTATCCAAGACTATTCTTTTGAAATATAGGTAGTTTGAAGTGCCTGATACAGTTTTTATTTTCTCCACAAGGCCTGGAGTCTATCCTTTGTGAAGATACAAACTGTGCTATCTAGTTTATAGCACAGCCTTTCGGAAAACACCAAAAGAAAACAAAAACCGTGTATAGTTGACAGACTTAGTGATCATGGTTAATTTATTACTGATAATTGTTAAACATGGAAGATTTGATGAGGGTTCATAATAAAAATAATGCTACTTATAAGGAAATGTGGTTGCTTGTCTGGCATGTAAAATAAAGGTAATACGTTATTTTGGAATATTTAGCATACCAAAGAAATTTTAGAAGAAATGTCTCTAATGATGATTAAGCTTGTTTTCAAAGAAGTATATGAATGTCATATTTGATTTATAAAAATGGGTAGGCCTGATTTTTCATACCAAAAATATCCGGTAAATATTTGACACAAAAAGTGTCAAATAGAATCTGGTTATGTGTATGTTTACAAAATGCTATGATTAAGTCTGGGATATATCCCCATTTGAGAACCACTAGCCTAGAATGTGGTAGATTCAAATGAAGAAAGAAGTATAGTCATAACCAAATATAAATGTCTTAAGTAATAAGTGAAATGATGACTAGCGACATTATGTTGTTATATTAGACACTGTACTTCTAGACCTCTGGTGAATATAGAAAAACTTTACTTATTTTATAAGTGTTTTACTCAGTTTCTCCTGAAGGTACAAACATAATATATATATTAAGGGAATTTATACACCTCCAGGGATTTCCCATGAAGTATACATTTTGAAAGTATTACCATAAAGTATATATCTTACCTATACCTTTTAACTAAGGGAAAGCTTAATATCTCTTTGATTTGATATCTCTTACTATGCAACTTTAAAATAGTAACGCATCAGACAAGCCTAGTTATTTTTAGCCTCTCTTTTATAAGGTGAGATAACAAAACTTTGTGCTCCTCCTGAGGTTCTCTGAGAAGTCTCAAAGGTAGTTTGGGTGTATTTCTTTTTCTGAATTTATTTATTTATTTATTAAAAAAATTTTTTTTAAAAAAATTTTTATTTATTTATGATAGTCACAGAGAGAGAGAGAGAGGTGCAGAGACCAGGCAGAGGGAGAAGCAGGCTCCATGCACCGGGAGCCCGATGTGGGATTCGATCCCGGGTCTCCAGGATCGCGCCCTGGGCCAAAGGCAGGCGCCAAACCGCTGCGCCACCCAGGGATCCCATCTTTTTCTGAATTTATGAGTGTACTCTTAGAAAGGCAAAATTTGAGTTGTCAAAGGAGAATTAAATACTTGATTAGTGTAGGATCATTGGTGCCTGAGAAACAATACTTGGTTACCAATTTAATTGAAGTGACAATAAAATATTTAAAAGTAAATATAGGGGCAGCCCGGTGGCTCAGCGGTTTAGCGCTGCCTTCAGCCCAGGGCAGGATCCTGGAGACCTGGGATCGAGTTCCAAGTTCCGTGTCGGGCTCTCTGCATGGAGCCTGCTTCTCCCTCTGCCTGTGTCCCTGCCTCTCTGTCTCTCTCATGAATAAATAAATAAAATCTTAAAAAAAAAAAAAGTAAATATAGAAGGCAACATGACTGTAAAGAACTGTAGCTCTTTCATAAATATGGGACCTTTGCTCTTTTTTCCTTTAAATAATCAAAAACATAATAAAGTCAGAACAGTCTCTGCTGTATAAACTGATTACAAGGAAAAGAAAGAATAACCTTTCATATTATAAGTATTAATCATCAATAGTAAATCAAGAAGTAGTTACTTCCCAGTTGATTGAATTTTGCTAAGTTTTTAATATACTTCATAGCTCTCTTGAAAAGACTCACATAGTATAAATCAACACAAATAAAACTCATTTTCCAGATTTTGTCCTTTACTGTGCTTTTTAAAATTTTCTGGAGTAAGCTGTCAATTCAGTTTAAGACAAAATGAGCCTTCTCCAGGGCCCCTGAGACCTTCTCATGGGGTATATGAGGTAAAATAACTTTATTATTACACTAAGAATTATTTACTTTAGCATAATACATTTAAACAAATATTTAATTTTTTTATTGGTTTTAAGTTTTAATATGGCAAATTTCAATAGTTATAACCCACTTAATCGTAAGTCTTTGGGATTGTCAATAATTTTTTAAGAATTTAAAGGGGCCATAGACCAAAATTTTGAGAGCTACTCCTTTGAGGGAAAAACTACTCCTTTTTTTTTTCCTTGAAAAACAAAAGCACATATAGTTTTTATTTCTCTGTCAATATTACTTCTCCTGTAGGGGCACTTGGATGGCTGAGTTGGTTAAGCTTCTGCCTTTGGGTCATAATCTCAGAGTTTGGGGATTGAGCTCCATGACCCACTCCTTGTTCAGTGGGGAGTCTGTCTCTGCCTCTCCTCCTGCTCATGCTCGCTCTTTCTCTTTTTCTCTTTCAAATGAATAAATAAAAAATTTTAAAAATTATTACTTCTCTGGTAGTCTCAACTACTCATGTTAAATATAACTTAGAATCATAGTTTTTCTTTTTCATAGAAGAAACTGGAGGCAGGACTGAACATTTGAGAGATGTTAGACACAAGCACTGTAGCTATTAGAGCTCATGAACTTTTTATACTACTTTCTATGGCACATTTTGTTAAAATATAAAAGTGTAAAGTGTTAAATTGGCAAAAATGATCATGTTCATTAACATTACTGAAAGATACTGCATATGAGAAATAGGCAAAAGAATATAAACTCAAATTTAATAATTAATGTGTGAGAACTGTGTTCATTGATAATTAATTTACTCAATATAGTCTGCTGTTTTAAGTTACCTAAAGCTAAAGACCTTGGAAATTATCTTCCAAATTATGCAAAAGGAAAATACTGTTGAATAATGAATCAGTTTATTTAAACATAGATTTACTTTTTTATACTCTTAAACATTATAGAGAATATTAGGTTATTTTAGTTGCAAACCTATATATGCTTAGAAAAACTCAAGGTGTCTGTACTAAACACTGATAAATCAGAGAAGAGATAGGGCTATCTTTTTAAACCAAAGTTATTAAATTACTCTTGAGTTTATCAAAGATTCAACTTATATGTACTTGGAATCTTAAGTGTTTCAGATTTAGTTCCTGTAGGAAGAATTTTTATCAAAACATTTAATACAGTAAAAGTTTTAGGAATTCAATTTCTTTATTTTCTGGAAATTTTAGGAATGCTTACCTCTATAAATTATTGTTATTATTATTTAACTCAACAAACCAAATTAGAATTTATTTAATAGGGATCCCTGGGTGGCGCAGCGGTTTGGCGCCTGCCTTTGGCCCAGGGCGCGATCCTGGAGACCCGGGATCGAATCCCACATCGGGCTCCCGGTACACGGAGCCTGCTTCTCCCTCTGCCTGTGTCTCTGCCTCTCTCTCTCTCTCTCTCTGTGACTATCATAAATAAAAAATAATAAAAAAAAATCTACAATTTATTTAATAGAACTTTAAGAGACTTTTCTAAAGACGCTCTAAGAGACTTTAGCATTTTTTTCCTAGTTCTGCATTTCCCCTGTTCCATTATATTCTTCACATTAATTAGATAATGCTAGATCTTCTTATTCCATCATCTGTATTTATTAACCTTATTTTCATATTTTCCACTTGTTCTGTGCTGCATTCTAGATAGTCTGGGTAGTTCTTCAGATTTACCTTCACTTTTACAGAAACAGATACTTGTATAATGTGTGTATAGTTCTTTGCCATTTTGCTTCATGGTTGGTAGATTTGTGTCATTAGCACCAACATCAAGATACAGAACTACTACATCACCACACAGATACTCCTTGTGCTGTTTTTATAGTCAGACCTGCCATTCCTACCCTTACTCCCCATCTCTATCCCCTCAAAACAACTAATCTCTTTTCCATTTTTATAATATTATAATTTCAAAAATGTTATATAAATGGAGTCATACATTTGTGACCTTTGAAATAGGCTTTTCCCTTTCATTATAATGCCCTTAAGTTCATCCAGGTTTTTGTGTGTATCAAAAGTAGATTTCTTTGTATTGCTGAGAAGTATTCCATGGCATGGATGTACTTGTATTTTTTTTTTTAGCCACTCTGCCAATTTTTTGCCTTTTAATTGTTAAATTTATACCATTTACATTCAGTGCACTTATTAGAGGTTAGGACCTAACCATTTCATTTTTATTTTCTTTTTGTTCCTTCTGTTTTTCTTTTTTTCCCCCTTTTTCTGTCTTGAACATTTTTTAGAATTCAGTTTTGATTTTCCTTTTTTTTTTTTTTTTTTTTTTTTTTTTAGTTTTGGAGTATATCTTGGCATAGCTTTGTTAGTGATCATTTGAGGCATTGCATTACACATTCATAATTTATCACAGTGTGTCAGTACTGATGTCAGTATCTTACTAGTTTGAAATGTAGAAACTTTACCTCCTTTTATGGCTTTTCATCTTCTCCCATGTATTTTATTCATGGGATAAAGTGAATATTCATGATAAGTGTACCCTTTAATCCCCATTACCTGTTTAATCTGTCCTCCCACCTATCTCCCCTCTGGTAACCATCAGTTTGTTCTTTGTAGTTCAGAGTCTTTCTTGATTTGTGTCTCTCTCTTTTTCCTTTGTTTTGTTTCTTAAATTCCACATATGAGTGAGATCCCATGGTATTTATCTTTCTCTGACTGATTTTGCTTAGCTTTATAGTTACTAGCTCCATCCATGTTGTTGCAAATGGCAAGATTTCATTCTTTTTTTATAGCTAAATACTATTCCATGATGTGTGTGTGTACACACATACACACGCGCACACACACACCCCACATCATCTTTATCCATTCATCAATCGATGGACACTTGGGCTACTTCCAGAATTTGGTTATTGTAAATAATGCTTCAGTAAGCATAGGGGTGCATGTATCCTTTTCAATGACCGTTTTTGTATTTTTTGGGTGAATACTCGGTAGTGCGATTTTTGGATTGTAGGGTGGTCCTGTTAATTTTTTTGAGAAACCCTCATACTATTTTCTACAGTGGCTACACCAGTTTGCATTCCTACCAACAATGTAAGAAGGTTCCTTTTTCTCCACATCCTTGCCAAGACTTGTTGATTGTTTTATTTTAGCCATTCTGACAGGGGTGAGGCTTTTTAAAGAGGCATTAAGAGACTTTATAATTTAATTTGTTAATATTATCCATAAGGTATTAACATAATGATTACACATGATAAAAAAGCCCTTTCTAAATTACATATGCATAAAGAGCTTATAGCTTCAGTCCTACCACTTCAGCCACAGTTCAAGAATTCACACAAATACAAAAAACTACAATCTAGCAGAATTCTTTTTAGATTTTTAATTGATTTTATTTAGATCACAGTGGGCTAATAGAGACTAACAAAATGTATTCTTTATCACTTCTCACCCAACAGAATAGAGAATTAAAATTCATCAATTTATAGAGATCACTGAATGGTCTAATCATAAAGCGATATTTGCAGTTATTGCTGACACCAGTGATAGTATGGCTTATTGTCTGAACTAGAACAAATACAAAATCAATAGGAAAAATTTTAGAGCAAGAGAGACAAAGTTAAATTTTTATTGCCACTTCGGTTCATATTGAGAACCAGAAAAAGAGAACAGGGCTTAAGCTGCTCAAGAGTGTTATGTACTTTGTACTTGGCTCTTTTCTGTTTGTTTTTGTTTTCTGTTTAGCACATCAAGAACACCTGTACCTCAGAACCTTTATATTTTTCCTGCCCTATGCCTTGTAATGTGCTTCCCCAGTTATCTCAGGAGTTTGTTATTTTATTCTTATTTATACTCAGATATCATCTGATAAGGGTATATCTGAAGTAACTCTCTTGAGACTCTTTATCCTTGTGGGGTTTTTTTTTTCCTTTTTAGGACTTAATGTGTAACATTAGTTTATTATTTGCTTCTTCACAATGAGAGCCAGGGCTTAATTTTATTGCAGTATTTCCAACACCTGGAATATAGTGACTGAAATCTCTTACGCACTATATATTTGTTGAATAAATGAAGCTAACTAATAGGGAGATGGGGGAGAGGGATTATGAACAGTAATACAATCTTCTTTCCATTTCTGTAAATTATCCTCTTTCCTCTCTAACATAGGGAAATGTGTGAAATAATCTCTGTGGCCTAATAATTTTCTTAATATATGATACTTTGAATTAAGAGAGAATGTTGGAACATAGAATATTGTAGAATATGTCAACCCTAGGTTGGATGCCTTATGAATATCTAGGGCAATCAAGGCAAAATGAATGATTTGATTATCTTGGGAGTTAAGGAGCAAAGGCATTTATTGAACTAGAGAGGGAAATTAAGGTCTTGAGATGAATTTGTAACTGTTTAGAGTTGGCAGATAGATACCATTTATCTTGCCCTAAGTCTCTACCATGGTGTTGGCCTGGGAGGGCAATAGGCAAGCTAATTTTCTTTTTTGTCTCTAAAGTAGGAGAATAGTCCTTGATTCTTTAACTTTGACATTCATTCATTCAGGAAATATTTAACTTTCGGGGCACCTGGGTGGCTCAGTGGTTGAGTGTCTGCCTTTGACTCAGGTCATGATCCCAGGATCCTGGGATCAAATTTTGCATCTGGCTCCCCGCAGGGAGTTTGCTTCTGCCTTTGCTATGTCTCTGCCTCTCTCTGTGTGTCTCTCAGGAGTAAATAAATAAATAAAATCTTAAAAAAAAAAAAAAAAAAAAGGAAATAAATCATGGTCTTGGGAATACAGTGGTGCATGAGATCATTTCCTATTAACACCTCCCTGCCTTCTTTTCTTTTCCCTAATTTTGTAGTTTGAATGTTAATCATTGTTTCATTGTTTTGTAGGTGACGAAAGAACTATGGTTTTTGTTGAGACTAAGAAAAAAGCAGATTTTATTGCTACTTTTCTTTGTCAAGAAAAAATATCAACAACAAGTATTCATGGGTGAGTAGATTAATAGGATTTCACAGTAGGGAGGACACTTGCATTTCTCATTTGTTAAGAAATACCAGTGTATATAACTAACATCACATAATCCTAGGATTAGGATTCAGAGTTCTCAAGATCTAAACTGTTATTTTTTGTTTTGAGTTTTTACAAGAGTTAGGTGTTAGGAGTAGGTGAGTTAAAGGTCTGTGTTAGACTCCTCATGAGGACTGGTAACTACTCAGAGTTCGCTTAAGGCTCTCTGATCCTTTGGTGTTAAGTTGTTGTTCTGAATCCAGTCTTTCTCTTGCTTGACAATTTTTTTTATTGAGTTGCATGAAAATGTCATATTAATACAACTTTATTGGTAGATCTAAAATATTAATCAATCTGAGATTATATGTTAAAAATTTTTGAGGAGATATTCTAATCAAATAGTTGTATATTATTTGTCAGAACGAGAAAGAGATTATTAATAGATTTGATGTTTATCATACTGAAGTCTGTGTTTTAGCTCTATGTACTACCTGTTTGTTACCTTACTTCCATATGCAAATAGGGATAACTGTTCCACCCTCAAAGTATTGTCAGAATGAAATGATGGCTTGAAAAGAATTAGTATAACTAGTATGTAAGAAGTAGATAGCAATGTTAAATGCTGTTATTTTTTACTAAACTATTAAAAATAAATATATATGTTGAACTTCAGTGGTTCACTGTAATAATTTTCTTAAGAGCTGTCCTAACACATGCTTGCTTTTATTTCTAGTGACCGAGAACAGAGAGAGAGAGAGCAAGCTCTTGGAGATTTTCGCTGTGGGAAGTGTCCAGTTCTTGTTGCTACTTCAGTAGCTGCCAGGGGGCTAGATATTGAAAATGTTCAACACGTTATCAATTTTGATCTTCCTTCTACTATTGATGAATATGTTCATCGAATTGGACGTACTGGTCGTTGTGGAAATACTGGCAGAGCTATTTCCTTTTTTGATCCTGAATCAGATAACCATTTGGCACAACCTTTAGTGAAAGTACTGTCAGATGTAAGTTTTAAACGTTTAAAACCAAATGGATAGTATTCTGACCTTATCGTTGAAAGTAGATATTAAATATATTTATGTATATTCAGGATAAGTAAACTGTTCCAATCTTTGAGACTTGCTGCATGTTGTATATGAAGTTAATTTCTTTTTTAAAGGCTCAACAGGATGTCCCTGCATGGTTGGAAGAAATTGCCTTTAGTACATATGTTCCTGGCTTCAGTGGTAGTTCAAGAGGAAATGTATTTGCATCAGTTGATACTAGAAAGGTTAGTTGAGGGGAAAAATTCCAAACTTGGCTTCCAGTTTACTCTTGGTGAATGTGAGTTACTCTTGGTTAATAATGTAAAATAACTAACATTCAATAATTATCTAAACCATTTTTTCTCATCTAGGAGATTAATATTTCTTAAAATTTTATGTATGTATATATTTTTGGTTGTAAAAGTGAGCAGTTAACAGTATTTATGCTCAAACATCCTTTCCCAAACTTGCTGGCATTTAACATTCTAATTTGGATTCTTTTAAGCCTTCTATTAAGAATTCTTTGTTTTTAGAATTCTGATGGTATTATTAAGACAAAAATACTAGAGATGAGTGTCTTTTTTGATGTGTCATTTTATAGGCAGCACCACTTTTATTCAGAAACATTGAGTGTACTAATCATTAAATATTATGCTTATTTATGAAATACAGAACTTTCAGTTCCATTTGCCAAAACTACTGGTGTAAGAAAGCTTTTTCTTGAAATATTTTGTGCAATTTAGATTTCAGGTTGATATGGGCCTTTTTTCCCCAATGGATTAAATTTAGTGAGAATCAAGTTTTTTTATTATCTATTTGGGGAAAACATGGTGGGAAGCTTGAGTCCCTTCTCTGAGTCTGGGCAATGTAACTTTAGAGATAACATAAAATTAAATGTGTCTTTCTTTTTTCTTTTTAAGAATTACCAGGGCAAGAGCACTTTGAACACAGCAGGGTTTTCTTCTTCACAAGCTCCCAATCCAGTAGACGATGAGTCATGGGATTAAAGCTAAAACATCCTTCAAGTCTGTGGTATAGTTTTGATGCAGAGAAGAAAATAGTTTTGATTTTTGAGTTTTTAACAGAAGTGTGAAACTTGACACTCTCGTATCTTCTGTTCTTCTGTTCTCCCACCCTTAAAAAAAATTCTTACTAGTTATGTGAAATGCTAAAAATTACAACATTGCAGTTACTGATACACATGGTGTTAACTGGAAAGATTAAAGCATTCTAAATGTCTTGCTTATTTCTAGTGCATTCTTCAGGGGTTTTAGACATGTTTCATGTCTAAGTGCTTAATCTTAGTGTGGTGTTTATTTGACCCTATAACAAGCAGTAAGATTTATGACAAACTTGTTTAGAAATAATTGAGTCTCATTTTTTACTTAAAAGGAGCCTTTAAAGCAATAGTATGTCACTGAAACAAGGTAACATTTTCAGGTAGCAGACGGTGAAAGACATAAGCCTCTTAAGGTGACTTTTATTTTAGATCATTAGATATATAATGCAAATGGAAATGCAATGTGAGCTCTGTACTCAACAACATAACAAATGTTTGTTTTTATTCTATATAGACTTTACTTGAAAATAAAGGATGAAACACGTTTCCCCCCCTTAGTTTTCCAACAGTACTTTTAATTTTTCTTTATTGGCATATCATAGATCTGTATTTCGAAATTTTGAGACTTGTAAAACCAATGAAATGAACAAGGTCTTACGTAAATATGTATAGTATACATTACTACACAGATGTAATGGTGAAAATCATTCTTTGAACTCAAACTATATCAACAAAATACAATGCTGTTCACTCTTGCCATAATTAATTTTCTGGTATTTTAAGATTAGTGAGGGAAAGAATCCTTTTTTCATTTACTAGTGTATATCTTACATTCTTGACATACTAAGGTTAAGTAGTTCTTAATAAATCATTAATGAACCGAGGTACGCGTGGGTGCCTCAGCAGTTGAGCATCTGCCTTTGGTTCAGGGCGTGATCCTGGAATCTTGGGATTGAGTCCCACATTGGGCTCCCTGCATGGAGCCTGCTTCTCCCTCTGCCTATGTCTCTGCCTCTCTCTCTCTCTATGTCTCTCATGAATAAATAAATAAAATCTTTAAAAAAATTAACCAAAACATTAAGACATGAAACAAGTGAGATATAAATATTAGGGAGACAAAAAATGATCAATTATCAATGTTTGTTATTGTTAATTTAAAAAAAATCCAAAACAACATGTCCCCAAAATATATCTTGTTACATGAATTTGGTTAATAAAGGAGGCATCACATATGAAAAGAGAGGGTCATTCAACAGATGTTAGGACTAATTAGATGCCTGCCCCAGCCATATTCAAAATCTGTTCCGCATGTATTATTAAACTACAAAAAACATGGCTAAATATGAAACCTTTGAATTGGGATTGAGAGTTGATTTTAATCTCAAGGGTCAGAAGTCATGAAGGAAACAACAAATTCAGGCCCAAAAAGGGAATTTATTACAAGGAAAAATATTACTGTGACTATAATGGATTATCCATGTGTAGTTTTTTATATGTGGGTATATAGGAATACCAGTAGAAGAATGCACAAAGAACAAACAACTTCAAAGGGAAGTTCAAGTAATGAAAACACGGGAAATATTTAACCTGTATTCTGTAATCTCAATTCTGGGAAAGGTTAAATGAAGAAAGCGTTTGGGTCGTTACTTGCAGGACCTGTGTGTCTTAATTTTCTCCTCCACTTTGTTTTGTTTATAAAGAATATTTACAGCCCATTTGTCTCCCTCACCTTTCCCCATTTCTTAAAGAGCTTTTTGGTCATAGCTGCCTAATTACTTTTAAAAATTTTTTGAATTTGCATGATATGTCAAATTACCATAATAGCATTACTGAATCAAATATAAAAAAGGAAAGAACATTGTACCAAATATCACTGTCATTACAAACCAACTGTAAATGTTCCTATGTTCACTTACGTTCTGCATTTCTAGGTATACATGTGAATGATTTCTTTAAAAAATATTAAAGTAACAGATATAGGTATGATTAGAAAATAAAATGCCACAGAAGAGTTTATAATAGGAAGCAGTAGTCTGTGTCTCCCTTTCCTAATTGCTCATCCACATCCCACATTCAACATCCACAACCCACTTTCACCATTTCTGGTAGTTGATATTGTATGTTTTATTTTTGTCTCACCAAATTTAGATTTCTCTCGGCTTTCTATATAATAGGTAAAGATTTAACTTATTCTCACTTCCTTGATAACTTTATTAAAGTTAGAAGTATACTTTATGAGATGATGATAAAAGCACCCTTTCTCCTCTCTTTTACGACTTTTATACTACATCATCTGTAAACTGTACATTTATATTTCCAGAGCTAAAAATGTGCATTCTATTCTATAACCATAAAGTCTCTCTTCTTTTATTTATATGTTGATTCTAAAATTGGCAATCAGTAGAAAGGGTTTACATTACATAAATATTGTTTGCTGAATGGACCAATTAACAGCCTGATTTCCTTTCTTCTACTCACTTATCCAATTTTGTGATCTGTGTTTCCAGAGAATTATACATGTCAGGGTCAAATGAAAATTGATCAAAACCATTCCACATACTAATTTGATTTAAACTTGCATCATACTCTTTTTGAGTAATTTGTTTACCCTGTAGTTTGTATTTTTTTTTTCTAGGAGAAGAAACATGCTCTTTTTACCTTATTATTACCTTTCTAGGTTCAGTGTTACTGTATTGATCCCAAAAGATCTTGATGTTTTTAAATTTTATGAGTGGACTTTTTAAGTCTGGCTAGTATTCGCTTAGGACTTTAAGAATATTTTTTTTAATGTTAAGTATTTGTTTTTCTGCTGCTTGGCTTCAAAATCAGAAGGCTTTATCAATTTATGAATTATAGG
Organism: Canis aureus; assembly: GCF_053574225.1. Taxonomy (NCBI): domain Eukaryota; kingdom Metazoa; phylum Chordata; class Mammalia; order Carnivora; family Canidae; genus Canis; species Canis aureus. Next base: position 43,897,124 of record NC_135615.1, read on the forward strand.
TCCCTTGAATGCTAGCCTCACTCAGATTCAGCAATCTGAATTTACATGGAAGCCCTTATCGTCTAAGTGCTCCTTTGTCTAACTCTACATCAAAGCTTTCTCTCAAGGCATAGGGTTGAGATGTGAATAATGAAGCTTAGTTTCTCTTTCCTAGAGGCTTCTGCATTTTTTAATGAGCCAAAAGCTCTGGACTAAGCCAAAGTAGGAAGCTCAAAATGTGGAATATCAAGCATCCTGGGAAGGTTTGGGAATAATGGTGATGTAATACCAAATAAAGGTGAGGAGAGGTCCTGATTCCACTTAGGGTAGATTTACCTAGGTACTCCCGTCTGTTCCTAAGTTCTGGGAGTAGAGGAGTTACGGTTTTTCAGATTTTTTTCAGCATTGATAACATTTCTATGTAGAAATGCAGCAGCACTGGTCAGAAGTTTGCCCCTCCCACCCTACCCTTGACTTTACACTTACCCAGTTTGCATTGTTATTTTATTGATCCTCTGATTTGGGAGAAGGCAGCTTTTCATTTTGTTTGGTTTGTATGCTTGTCATAGATTTATTAAATGTGTTGAAAACAGGGCACCTCTCTAGTCTTTGATTGCTGAGCCCCTTTCTCAGTCGCTTAGCAGCGTGTGGCTGCTATGTGTGTGGTTGGCCGACGACGCTGCTCCTGCTCACTGTCGGCTCGGTTCCTCCACCGTGCCCCACGCCGAACTGCGTGCTTAGAAAAAAAAAAAAAAATTAGTAAACATGAGTTCGTGAGGAATCTCACTGTGTCCGAGGCAGCGGCAGGGAGGGCGGGCGCGCTCTCAGATCCGGCCGGGAGATAGCTGAGCCTGGGCAGTGCGGCGCGGCGGCGGCGGCGGCGGCCGCGGGGAAGCAGATGCCGCCGGCGTCCGGCCTCCGGGGCTGCTCCCGGGCGGCCCCCACCGCGGTCCCTCCGCTGCCCCGGACCTGGCGGAGCTCACCCCGCCGCGAAGCCGGGAAGCCAGCCCGCAGGCGCTGGGGCGGAGCGGGAGGTGGGTCCGGGGGACCCCGGAGTCAGCGTGCCGCACCACGGGAATGACGGAGCCCACGTGTGCCCTCGGTCCCACGGGTCTTGTCAGCCGCTCTGAAGCCCACTCGGGCCCACCGCGGGGGCTCGGAACCGCACACTGACTCCCCCCTGGGCAGAGGCGCGCGCCCCTAGCCGGGCCGGGGAGCTGGGACCCGCGGTCGTTGGCGGTCCGAGAGCGCAAACGGACGTCCTCTAGTTTGGGGACAGGTGGTTCAGGTAAATTCCTTAATCTTTTAAGTGATTCTTTAATTGTTTTGCTGTAATTTAGGGGATGATTGCGAATTGTTGCAGCAGAGTATTGGATTTGCGTTTTCTGTGTGAGAATTCCTCGAAGGAATTTTTTTTTCTTTTTTCTTTTTTTTGGTCTCCATTAGTTAGTGTTTACCGCATTTGGAGTCCAATGTATTTGTGGGATTCTTTTTCACTATTCAGGAACAAAAACCAGCTTTGCTTCTTCTGAATAGATGAACTTATTATCCCAAAGTCTTGGATATTTAAATTTGATTTTTGTCTTAGTTTTGGGAGGGGAGGTTACCATGTGGGGGATTAAGACATTCTCAACAGAAATCCAAACACTTTATTAAAAAACTTTTATGTATAGGAGGGGAAGCTCCTGTGTAACACGGTGGGCATGATGCTATATAATAAATAACTAGTTGGAGTAACCTTAACTTTGGCTTTATTGACTTGTGTGATGCCTAGGACAATCGGTGATCTGCTTTAGGCCTTGGTTGGCTTATATATAAAAAGAAGGCAGTAACTGGATTTTTCTCCCTGTTCATCTCCAGCTGATGAAGAAGTCACACAATGCATACAGTACGATATATTTTTTTTTTTAAAAAGGCAGCCTTGTTTAAGAATGCAGAGTATCATAGCTAAATATTGGTACACTTATAATGTTCTTATTCTAGTATTGCACTAGCTGCTTTATCAATGTTAAATGAGTAGTTGAGAAACTAGTCAGATCACATTTACAACTATAGTGGCTGAATCTCTTGTAAATATCACATGGGCATGAGTGATGCTTGTTAACTGACGATTTTGGCATCTTACTGTGTACCTCATCTGTTATTTTTTTCATCATTCTTAAGATGTTCCATCCCTGGAGATTTATTCATGATTGTTCACATGTGGTAATCAGTCAGTGTGTTCTTGCCAAGTAAATGCCGTGCAGGTTCTGACCGTTTCATCCTAGTATGTTTGTTCTTCTGACTTATCTTACTGTGTTGCAGTCATCTGGAATTCTAGAAGACTTAGTTCCAGTGATTTACTTCAATTTTGTAAACAGAAGTACTGTTGTACAGTGCCACAAATATGAGCATTTGAAGTAGAATGCAGTGCCAAAATAAGTATAGTTTATCGTAGTGTGGATATAGGAATAAAATAGAGTGATGCTAGTCACCTATTTAAACCAAGTGGTAACAGAGGGTTGTAGTTTTCTCCTCTGTGTATATAATATGGTAGGAAAATGAATACTACTATAATGAAAAGATTCAAGTTGACCTAAGTTGGAACCCCATCTCAACTTCTTGCTAATAGTTGTGTGCTCTGGGACGAGTTAGCTTTTTAATTTCTGTATTTGAAATAAAATTTACATATAATAAATGCATAAATCTTAAGAGCATAGCTTAAATTTTTACCTGTGTATACTTCTAACCATCACCCAAATCAAGATATGTAACACTTTTCTCACCTGCTTTCCCCCTTCCAGTCAAATCCCTGCCTAGAGATAATTACTATTCTGATTTTTATTACAATGATTAGATTTGCCTGTTTTTGAGCTTTATATAAACAATTATAGAGTATGCCATTCTTTAGTGTTTGGCTTTAGGCCAACATAAAATATGTGAAATTTATCCATGTTGTGTTTTGTGTATCAGTAGTTCATTCATTTTTTTGTTGTGTAGTACTGTGTCATGAATATATTACAAAATTGTTTTTCTGATTTCCTATTGATGGGCACTTGGGTTGTTTCTAGTTTTTTTTTTATGAATAAAGCTCCTATAAATATTCTTTTACAAGTCTTTTGGTGAACATAAGCACTCAATTGTCCTAGGAGTGAAACTGCTGGATCATAGGGTAGGTGTGTAGGTTTAACTTTGTTAGAAACAGCTAAAGAGTTTTCCATAGTGGTTGTACCATTTAACACAGCCGCCAGTGTTTTAAGAGTATTTAATTTGTTCCATATATTCACCGTTACTTCGTACTGCCAGTATTATTAATTCTAGCTATTTACTGTGGTTTTAATTTATATTTACCTGGTGATCAGTGACGTTGAGTGCCTTTTCATATGCATGTAGGGCATTTTTGTCTTTCTACATCTGTTTTTCATATTTACCTAGTCAGGTTGTGCAGACTGTACACCTTGAGTGGTAAAATTTAGTGTGAGATAGAATCAAGACATGGGGTGCTACCTTGCTGCTCAGTGGTGACACCAATAGCTGTGAGAATCTCTTCTCATATTCCACTGTTTAGAACTCAGATGAATCTAACCATAAAGGAGGCTGGAAAAAGTAGCCTTATCTGTGTGCCCAAGAAGCTTGCAATTAGCCAGCAGTTTTCCAATAGTGATAAAATGTTATGTTTTCAGGAATAGTAAATAGATTTCTGTATTAAATTGAGTCAGGAAAAGACTAACTTCTTTGTTAGCTTCAAATAGCAATGAATCTGTATAAACTGCTAAGGAAGACACCTACCATTCTCTTTGTGTGGCCTGAAAATGCTGTAGGAGTTGGAGAAGGGACTATTAGAAGTACAGATAATGATAACTTAATGAGTCCATTCTGTGATGGCTAAAATGCTTTGCTGAAAGATCTTTTCCATTATAATTTTATTTTTTAATATCTGATATATTTATAAAATAAATGTAGTTTAGAATAAGCTAATTACCTTATCTTTTATTAATATGTTAGGACATTGTGATTTTAAAACTTATTTTTTTTAATCTTAAAACTCAAAAGTGTTTAAGAGGTTTTTAGTGGCTTATTTGAAAATGACTTCTGATACTGTCCATGGGGAAATGCGAAGCTTGTTTCTTTGACACCTTTCCTGAAAGTTCCTAAGATCCTCTTAATATGTTAGAGTTGCTAAGTCATTCCACTGTTTCTCTCTCTTTTTTTATTTTTTTAAGATTTTATTTATTCATTAGAGACAGGCAGAGATATAGAGAGAAGCAGGCTCCCTGCGGAGAGCCTGATGCCCAGGACTCCGGGATCACACTCTGGGCCAAAGACGCTCAACCACTGAGCCACCCAGGTGTCACTCCATTGTTTCTTATCGTTAATAAATTTTGAATCAGGGCAGCCCTGGTGGCTCAGTGGTTTAGTGCCACTTTCAGCCAGGGGCATGATCCTGGAGACCTGGGATCGAGTCCCACATCAGGCTCCCTGCATAAAGCCTGCTTCTCCCTCTGCCTGTGTCTCTGTCTCTCTTTCCCTGTGTCTCTCATGAATAAATAAATGAAATCTTAAAAAAAAAAAATAAATTTTGGATCAGTAAGAGATGGATTGCCTTGAATCCTCTAAACCCTAGGTGAGCAGTCTGTAGCTCTTAAGAGTCCAGTGCATGTCACTGTTGGAGGAGGAAGAAGCAAACAAGGGGAAAAAAGAAGAAAGGGAACAGAACAAAAAGGAGCAGGAGTTGAGGTACACGTAGTAGAGCTTCCTAAATAGCCCTGTGTTTAAGATTTCTATGGGCAAAGCTTGATTTAGAGCTGTGCTGTACTTTAGTAACACAGTGTGAGTCATATATGTAAACAATGCATCCCAAATATTTCAACATGTAATCAATATAAAAATTAATGAGATATATTTTACTTTTTTTTGTACTAAGTCTTTGAAATCAACTGCACATTTTATAATTACTTCACATCTCGTTTTGTACGTGGTTTTCATTGGAAATACTTCAATAGTAGTTGAAGTAAAATATACATAATACATAGTGATTCACATATCCAGTATAGGTTCACATACCCAATTTGTGCCAAACATATTTAAAAGTTTTCCAATAACTAAAGCAAGTCTGTTTTAAAATTTAAATTTAGATTAATAAAATTAAAAATTTCTCAGTTGCACTAGCTATGTTAGGAGTGTCCTGTAGCCACATGTGGTCACTGGCTTCTGTATCAACAGTGCAGTTCTAGAATTCTAGACTGAATTTGAAATCTAGGCTCTAGGGAAAGCACAAACTTTTTTCTGGCATCAAGAAAGTACTCAAATATTTGTGGTTTGAAAATAATATCAAAACTATTTTCAATTAAGTGGAGTTGAAAGTGAGGCAAATTGAATAAGCTAATTTAATTGAACAGCTGGAGGGAAGCCAGGCTTCTTTTCCAAAACTCTGTTATTCCTAGTTAGCTTTCGAAGTGCAGCTATTTAGACCAGAGTGGCTACACCTTATTGGAGGATGCCTCTTTCCAACCCAATGGCTGGTAACTGGTCAGATTGCGTATTAAATGCCACATAATGGATTAGGTAAACAACTATGGCAAAATATTCAAGATACACTTTCTGTAATCCACTACTTTGGGTTTGGAGTATACAAATCAAAGGAAAATGTATGTAGTCAAAATAATTTTAAGACTGCAAATATGAAAAATAATCATATATCCCATTCCGTGTCCCTCTGTAGAGGAAAATACTTTGTTGTTAATTTACAAAAAGAAAAAAATCTAACCTGGAAAAATTTCCTCAATGTTAGAAAAGGACCTTTATATTCTTTGAAAATGGGAATATTAGGGATCCCTGGGTGGCGCAGCGGTTTGGCGCCTGCCTTTGGCCCAGGGGGTGATCCTGGAGACCCGGGATCGAATCCCACATCAGGCTCCCGGTGCATGGAGCCTGCTTCTCCCTCTGCCTATGTCTCTGCCTCTCTATCTCTCTCTCTCTCTCTGTGACTATCATAAATAAATAAAAATTAAAAAAAAAAAAAAGAAAATGGGAATATTATATTCTAATATGTATATGTTTTGTCCACTAATTACCCAAATTGTACTAGTTCAGTGCTCTACCAAAGATGCATTTCTTCCACAAAGCCTTCCTTGATTACCATAGTTGAGGTAACTTTCTTCTTCCCTTGAATTCCTTTCTCATGAGAATCAAGTAGTTTGTCATCCAAATACTGATTTACGGAGTTGTGAATTGTTTCCATTTGATTAATAAGTTTTATCATGTATAGCAATCCAACTCAGTGTTTTAATAAGTAGCAGTTGATCAACATTAGCTTGAGTACACAGAAAATGAGAAGAATCTGGGAATTCTGGCTAATAAACTTCTTAGGAACCTCTGACTGTTGCCATGCTTTGTGTTCAAATTACTTTCCTGCATTCTACATGACTGATCCACAGAAGCTCAGCTGAGCTGCCATGTGCCAGAGTACTGGATTAAACAAGCCAAAATAAAAGTGACAGTCAAGTTTTATTGGAGTTCGATTTGCCAACATATAGTATAACACTGTAACACCCAGTGCTCATCCCATCGAGTGCCCCCCTCAGTGCCCATCACCCAGTCACCCATCCGCCTGCCCACCTCCCCTTCCACTACCTCTTGTTTCCCAGTTAGGAGTCTCGTGTTCTGTCACCCTCTCTAATTTTTCCCACTCATTTTCTCTCCTTTTGCTTATGATTCCTTTCACTATTGTATTCCCCATATGAGTGAAACCATATGGTTGTCCTTTTCCGATTGACTTACTTCACTCAACATAATACCCTCCAGTTCTATCCACTACAGTCAGGTTCTCACTTACTATAATTGTATAAACAGTCTACACCAGAGAAAGACTCCCCCGTTACACTTCTCCCTATGAATTGGCCCACTAATTGGAGGTCATTAGCATCCGCATGAATATGAGGTGTTGGCTCACTGTTGAGTAAGCCACAAAAAGGCTTCTGCAGATTTACAGACTACAGTGGAAGGAAGAGGAAAAGGGAGGATTAGGAGTGGGAAAGTATTAAGTCAAAATGGAAAAGTATTAAGTCTTCCAGTTTTCCCCCATATGGAGACCTCCAAATGGAGTCACCTAGGCCTGAGTCTTTCATTGCAGCAACTTGGAGAAATTGCAGTGGGCTGGCTTTATACCATATCTGAGTGGAGAGGAGGACAGCTTTCTCCTGTGAGCCCTGCCAGGTAAAGTGTTTGTAATTGCCTTTGGTCAGTCCTGAAATGTCATAGAAGTTTTGTTTTGTTTTGTTTTTTAAATTTGGACAGAAGCTGGACTCCTCAAGTACAAAATCACTGCTGAAGACTTGAAATTACTTTGATCTATTGCAGGATGTACATTTTCCTAGGTTTTAGTATCTTTGAAATCAGGATGCATTTTATAGTTGATGTCAGCCAGATAACAGTTGGGATCTAATTGTGTGAAACCTTTCATTGACACTTTTGGGTAGAATCAAAAGTATCAGCATCATAAAGTCTTTGGTTTCAGTGTCTTTTCCCCCTTGTATATTATTGCCTCCTGTATTATAGATTAATTGATTGTATAAACATGGGTTTATTTCTGGACCTTCTTTTCCATTAATCTTTATGTCATTTTTTTTGTGCCAGTACCATCTTGTTTTTATTACCACAGCCTTGTAGTAAGTATATCTTGAAATCTGGGATTGTGATACCTTCAGTTTTGTTCTTTTTTCTCGAGATCTCTTAGACTATTTGGGGATTTTTGTGATTCCTTATAAATTTTAGTTACTATTTTTTGTTCTGTGAAAAAAGCTGCTGGTATTTTGATAGAGATTGCATTGAATCTGTAGATCGCTTTGGGTAATGTGGACATTTTAACAATAGTAGTCCTTCCAATCCATGAGCATGAATATCTTTCCATTTGTTAGTGTCATCTTAAATTTCTTTAATTAGTGTTTTATATTTTTCAGAGTACAAGTCTTTCACCCCCTTGGTTAAGTTTATTCCTAGGCATTTTATTCTTTTTGATGCAGCTATAAATGGAATTGTTTGAAGAGATGTGGTATCTTTTTATATTGTCTTATCTTCATAAACTACCTATATCAGGTCATGAATTTGGCATTTTATGTCTTTGGCATCTACATTTTAGACCTTCCTAACATGTTCTGATGAGATAGATTTTAAATATAGGGTATAGATTAAGAAGGGCATATAATGGGAAATTCTGAAGCAGAGAGGTTAATATCTGAATGATTGTTCTTTTTTTTTTTAAAGATTTTATTTATTTGAGAGAGAGAGAGAGAGAGAAAGAGAGGCAGAGACATAGGCAGAGGGAGAAGCAGGCTCCATGCAGGGAGCCTGACGTGGGACCTGATCCCAGGTCTCCAGGATCACGCCCTGGGCTGAAGGTGACACTAAACCGCTGAGCCACCCGAGCTGCCTTGAATGATTGTTCTTTAATGGTTGTTACCACATATTTAAGTATGAGAGCTTCCCATAATTGAGTAAAGTATTTCTTAGCTACCTGAGAAGAGTAAGTTTTCTGATATTTTTTTCTGACAAAAGGCCTTTAGATCCTATAAAGGTCACCAATAGACTAAAAACACCTATCTATCAAATTTATGTTGTTTTTTTTCCCCTCACTGAGGTTTATTTACCTTTTGTAGGGATTGTTTGAACCTAAGTATGCCAGCCTTTTCTGGAAATAACTTGAAATCTTGCTTAGTACTTTTGGGAAATATGACATGACTGAAAATGAAACTTGCCTCATTTGGTAGCTCATGATCCTGAGGGAGTTAGTTGTAAAGATACTACACACATGAAGTGATATCTCTTTGTACTGTGTCAGGATTGCTGTGAGCTGTTGCATAAGCTTTGCCAGGATAGAATAAATGAATTAAACAAGGAATGTTCTATGAGCTTTTGTAGGATCACTTCGAGCCATTTCCTAAAATCTGACTGCTAAAGCTGTCCCAAAATAAGGTCTAGGGATAAGATTCTGATGATATCTTAGTGGAATCCTTCTTCACTCTGATTTGTCTTCCATGCAGCATAGAAACCAAATCCAGGGCAGCGGTTTAGCGCCACCTTCAGCCCAGGGCCTGATCCTGGAGACCTGGGATCAAGTCCCATGTTGGGTTCCCTGCATGGAGCCTGCTTCTCCCTCTGCCTGTGTCTCTGCTTCTCTCTCTCTCTCTCTCTCAACCCTCTGTGTGTGTGTCTCATGGATAAATAAGTAAAATATTAAAAAAAAAAAAAAAAGAAAGAAAGAAACCAAATCCAAATGGGAGATAGGAACAGGGAACCAAGGAATCTTAAGGGACCATTTAAGGAATGTCCTAAGCCAGGGCCCTTTAACAAGGAGATCATTGTCCTGGGACAATGGCTCTGACAGCCTCAGCTGCCTTCGACTGAACTGAGGCATTGGAATCTCATTGGAACAAAGTGGACTTTGTCTTCCCTTTTTCTGTTACCTCCACTTTGCTTTTCTTCTATATTTCACCATTCCTACATTCCCCTTAGCCCTGCCTTATTCTGATATGCACCCTTGCTTAAGAACTACTGGCCAACTCTGGAAAACGGTATGGAGGTTCCTCAAAAAGTTATACAAATAGAGCTAACCTGTGACCTGGTAATTGCACTACTGGGTATTTATCCCAAAGATACAAATATAGTAACCCGAAGGGGCACCTGCAACTCCAATATTTATAGCAGCAATGTCCACGATAGCCAACCTATGGAAAAAGCTGAGATGTCCATTGACAGATGAATGGATAAAGAAAATGTGGTGTATATATACAATGGAATATTACTCAGCCATCAAAAAAAGAAATCTTGCCATTTGCAATGACGTGGTTGGAACTAGAGGATCTTATGCTCAGCAAAATAAGAGAAAGACAATTATATGATTTCACTCCTATGTAGAATTTAAGAAACAACAGTTATGTAGGGGAGGAAAAAGTAAAACAAGATGAAATCAGAGACGGAGACAAACCATAAGAGATTCTTAAGCATAAGAAACAATCTGAGGGTTGCTAGAGGAGACGGGGTGGGGGAATGGGGTAACTGGACAATGGACATTAAGGAGGACATGTGACATAATCAGCCCTGGGTTAAGTAAGTAAGTAAAAAAAAAAAAAAATACTGGACAGGACTCCTGGGTGGCTCAGTTGGTTAAACATCTGTCTTCAGCTCAGGTCATGTTCCCAGGGTCCTAGGTTTGAGCACTGCCTCAGGCTCCCCACTCAGCGGGGAACTTGCTTCCTCTCCCTCTACCCCCGCCCCATTCATGCTTTCTCTTTTTCTCTCTCAAATAAAATTTAAAAAAGAACTACTGTCCGGACCTACTTTAGAAAGAAATACTATGTGTAGATAGATGTTTACTAATAACTTTCCTACTTGAAATCTGTTTTAGTTACTACTGCATAATAAATTACCTCCAGGGCAGCCCAGGTGGCTCAGCGGTTCAGTGCGGCCTTCAGCCCAGGATGTGATCCTGGAGACCCAGGATTGAGTCCCACGTCAGGCTCCCTGAATGGAGCCTGCTTCTCCCTCTGCCTGTGTCTGTGCTTCTCTCTCTCTCTCTCTGTGTCCCTCATGAATAAATAAATAAAATCTTTAAAAAAAATAAATTAGGGCAGCCTAGGTGGCTCAGCGGTTTAGTGTCACCTTCAGCCCAGGGCGTGATCCTGGAGACCTGGGATCAGGTCCCACGTCAGGCTCCCTGCATGGAGCCTGCTTCTCCCTCTGCCTGTGTCTCTGCCTCTCTCTCTCTCTATCAATCTGAATAAATAAATAAATCTTAAAAAAAATAAATTACCTCCAATTGAGTGCCATAAAGCCACATTATTTCACTGTTTCAGTGAGTTGAGAATCTGTGGCTTAGCTAAGGCCTCTGTTTCTGGGTGTTTAACAAAGCTGTAGTCAAGGTGTTGGCTGGGATTTAGTCATCTCAGGACTTGGCAAAGATCTGCTACAAAGCTAGCTCAAATTATTGTTCACAAGATTTAGTTCCTCTCAGATTGTTGGCCTGCCTGAAGGCCTCCATTTCTCACAACCTGTTGATCAAAGGCTGCCCTGTGAGTTTTTTGCCATGTGTGCATCTCTGTAGCACAGTTTACAACATAGCTGCTGGCTTCTTTAGGACAAGTGAATGAGCAAGAGAATGTGGGAAAGAAGTTAAAAACGTGATCTCAAAAGTGACATCCCATCATCACCTGTACTGTTCTCTATTAATTAGAAATGAGTTACTAGTTCCAACCTGAACTCAACAGAGCATTACAGAGAGTGTGAATAACAAAAGGCAAGATCAGTGGGAGACCTTTTAGAAGCTGTGTACCACAGAATATATATTATTACATAATGATAAAATTGAAAACAAGGATAGGAATCCTGTTCTATACTCTTGAATGTAATATCACAAATTAAAAATTCATTTTGAATCTTTCATTTATCTGATTGGACTAGTAGGAACCTTATCTCAGTCATTATTGGGGATCACTCTCACCCAACATATAAACTTAGAGTTGGCTGAGATTCTAGGTCATGAGCACCACCAAAGCCCTGGGCAGGCCCTTCACATCAAGCTCATAGAGCCTACAAAATCTTTTTTTTTTTTTTTTTTTTTTTTTTTGAGCCTACAAATTCTTAATCTATCCTCAGTCTGAGGATGGGTAGGAGCTTTCTTACCCTTACTCTCTGCTGCTCATCAAGGCACTCCCTCTCCTTTCCCTGAGGTACCTTTTCTATTAATCTGGGCTCTCCCTAAAGACGAAGAGTCCTGTACTTCAGGTGGACATTTCTAGTTTGTTGACATTCTTAAGTCAAAGAAATAACAGTGGTCCTGGTTTCTTGCCAGTAATATGGAAGAATGGAAAGATAAGAGAGTGGAATATTAACATCTCAAAACTATCCTGTTGGATGACATATAAAAAAAACTCCGTAGACATGATTTAAATATTTTTCACCAAGCTGTTCATATAATTATTAAAGTTTCCATTTGATAGCTCCAATATCTGAGTTATATGTTAGTTTGATTCTGCTAACTATATCTTGACACATTTTGCTCAAATTCCAGTTATGTGTAGAGACTCAGGTAAATACTTTTTATATCTGAAAATAGACGTACTTGTTCTGGCAGGCCATCAATGTGTCTTGAGTACTGGGTGAAAGGATTTCCTGCCCTCTTCCACATTATTTCACTGTTTCAGTGAGTTGAGAATCTGTGTGTGGCTTGTGTAGCAAGACATTAACCCCAATTTAGGGACTTTTTAGCAAAATCCAGAGGGTTTGCTTTTATTCCTCCTACAGAGGCAGTGGAGTTTTGTCTGTGCCCTGTGGTGAGAGTGTTCTTTGTCCTATGATGCCGATAACTGAGGATACCTTGCCATTTGCTTCACTGAGGAGGGGTTGGGTGTGTGTGAGATCAGTTTCCTGCCCCATCCCCAGTCTTTCTTGTGAATACTCAGTGGAGCACTCTCTGATAAAGAGCTTGTTTGTGGCTGGCTTCTCCAACTATTTGAAAAAGACAAGCTAGCCCACACTTGGCATTAAGGATTTGTTTCAAGTCTTGCTTGTAGGGTGGCCAGTTCTTTCTCCTGTTCTTGTTTAAGGTAAAGCAATTTGTCTGTTCTGCCTCTCCTTGCAGGAACTTGTCCCTCTTTAGAATTCCTTTTATTGGTTGCCTTAGGGTCTCAGCTCCTTTATGGGCTCAAGAAAAATTTTTGTGTATCATCTGGCTGTTTTTGTTGTTGTTAAGGTGGAAGTGACATTTTCTTGCAATTTTCTACATTCTAAGCTTGAGGCTAAATTCAGTGTTCTATAACATTGAATTAGCAATAATACTTTCCACAAACACAAGTCATCTCAGAAGCAGAGGTCATGTTACAAAAATAACACAAAAGTCTCCCCACTTTAATGTAGAATTTCATAGAGTGCTGCTGCAAAAATAAAAGTAGCAGCAGCAACACACATCTTGTAATAAGATGAGGAGTATACATAAATCTGTCAGGAAAGAAACCTTTATCCCAACTTGGTTATAATGTTTCTATTTGTAATGTCTTTGCAATACCTATTATCTACATAAATATTTTTCAGTTTTTTGGTTTGGTTTATCCATCATATAAGATGCTATCTGTGTCAAATATTTTTCCATTTTTCTGAATACTTAATTAAATTGCAGAGGATTCCTGTGGTCTCTGGCTTCACCTTTAACTTGCCCAAAGCTGATTTGCTGACATGAAATAAAATAAGCATGCCAATAATAGTACAAGTTGTATGGATCCTATGCTTCTCTAGTGCCTAGACTTTTATTTATTTTTATCTGCTCCTCTGGGCCCTTAAAATAAATGCACAGTGTGTACATAATGTGAATCAGCTCTCATTTCCAGATTATGACAGGACCTTTTGGGTAACAAATTTTTTCTTCTTCCCTTTCCCCTCACATATACTGCACACTTCCAGAACATAGATCCTAGAATTGGAAGAAAAATCCAGAAATTAATCAATGAAAAAAATGATACTTTGATTCAGTAGAATAAGAAGTGGAAGAATGCAAAGTAAATTCTGTTAAGTTTTTTAGTAACTAGATGGAAATGAGACCGCCAAGGCAAGCGAGGGTCCAAGAACAGATTTTATTGCAGGCACCCTCGGGCGAGGTTCCACGACTCACGGGGGAAAGAGAGTGAGTCGAGGAAGTCGCGCCAAGACAAGGTGGTAGGGGGTTTACATAACGTTGTAAGGAAGGATTGCAATCCAACCAGTCAGAGTGACCCTCACTATGCAAAGGAAGGATTGCAATTCGACCAGTCAAAGGTGACTTCCTCCTCTGGGGTTTGAAGGGCATTGGGTTCGGTTGGGGAAGTCCAAAGGAGAGGTGTAAGGGTCTGCTCAAGCTGTCGTCCCAAGTGGAGGTGGTGACAGGAACCTCAGCCATTTTGGCGTATCCGCCATATTGAGGAGTTTCCCTTCCCGCCTGGCCCCAACAAATTCCATATGGAGTAGGTATTTAAATATATAAAGATTTAAATGTATAAAAAAATCTCAAAACGTCTCAATCAATATTGTAAATAAAGAAGCTATAAAAGAAAAATTGAAGGGGTTTAAGAGTGCTTTTATTATGATGAGTACTTGATACTTTATAGAATAGTTGACTCATTATTTTGTATGCCCGAAACAAAGGTAACACTGTAAATTATTGTAATTGAATAAAAAGGAAAAAAATAAATTGAAATATTTAGTAAATAAGGTTTCAAATAGAAAAACCATAATGTTTTATATGATAAACTACGTTGTTATAAATAACTGATATCCATAGATGATGGTTGAGACCTCTGAGGAATGAGATGTAGAGAAAGAAGAAAAGGCCTAGGACAAAACCCCCAAAGGAGTCAATATTTAGTGGATGAGTAGACAGATTTCCCAGGACGTAGAAACAATTAGAGCTTGGAGTGATCAATTACTAATACTATGAGTGACCAAGTAATGCCTTTCCTACTTAAAAGCCATCAGGAGCTTTTTTGTTTTGTTTTGTTTTTTTGAGTAGAACTTATTTAAAGCAATGTGATTAGTTATGAGGTAGAATTTGTACCATGGACTTTTTCTTAAATATGTGTGTCTTAAGAATTATACATGTACAGATCCCACCCCATACCTCTTAAATCAGAATTTCGGGAGGTGGGGCCCTGTTATATATATTTGGGGAAGAATGTCTTTCACTGATGATTTTGATTGCTACCCCCTCATTAAGAACCAAATCTGCCGATGAGACTAGCTTACATAATTCACAGGGCTTTATGCAAAATGAAAATGCGGGGACCCTTGTTGCAAAATAATCAAGAATGTCAAGACAGTAGTAGCAAGACATTAACCCTAATTTAGGGACTTTTTAAGAGCAGGGCCCTCTGTGATGGAATTATGTAAGTGGCATGCCTTGTCTAAAGAAAATGAACAAGTAAGAGATGAAAGGTTACAAAATAACTGGCTGAAGAAAAAGATTCATTTATTTAAAACTAAAAAGAAGACTATTATTTTCATGATACAGATTACAGAAATAAATTTAGACCAAATTTTCTTGGCCTCATGGGATATACAGAGAGGATTGATGATATCTTCGATATGTGAGATTTTCAACTAGAGGAGTCACTGTGCTGTTTCTACAAAGGAGAGTGAATTACTTTTTTTTTTTTTTTAATCAAAAGTGAGGGTGGATTTGTAAATTTGGAAAACACTACTATAGAAAATACATAATTTGGTTATGAAAGATTGCTCTGAGATTTCCAAGGCAGACAGCTGTATCCACTTGTTCAACTAATAATCTATGCAGTACCTAATATACTGCCAGGTGCCAAGCTGCACATAAACATGGAAATTTTGTCTTTATTGTGGGAATTTACTGTGATTGCTTTACCTTGGGCATGGCATGTTTATCAATGCTTCTGAAAGGAAGGGATAGGAAGCAGGATTTGGCAGAGGGATAATTGGAGCTGAGATGATGCAGGCCTAACAAATCCTGATGATTTGCATTTCTAAACAAGCTAGTTAATACTCACATGGCTAATTCCTAGACTCTACTTGGAAAAACCAGGTTCTGGCACACACTGACTAGTTCTCAGCTGATACTAACACAGAAAAGAAAGCATGACTATTATCTGTGTACATCATTTCTTCTTTTGTATAATGATTTAGATGTAATGATGTGGAAAAATGATTTGGTATTTGTGAGACATATTTAGTTATATGAAAATACAAATAATGTTTTCTCTTATTCATGGATCTTAAACATTTTTGAAGATTAATTAATGAGGTAAATTCTTGAAAGGCTTGTAGAATTTCGCAGAAAGCACAATACTGCATTAACTCTTGGCATGATAATGTAATGGATCCATTTCTAAGAGTCTCCTTTAAAGTTATATGATTCTATTTCAGAAAAATAGATTTTAAAACTCCACTTTATTTTGTATTTTTTAATTTTTTTAAAATTCCAGTATAGTTAGCATATAGTGTTATATTAGTTCAGGTGTACAATATAGTGATTCAACAATTCTGTACATTATTATATTCAACAATATTACCATCTCCTGTTTTTTTTTTTTTTTCCTTTGCTCATTTGTTTTGTTTCTTAAGTTCCACATTAGAGTGAGATCATAGGTATTTGTCTTTCTCTGACTGGCTTAGTATTTCACTTAGGATTATAATCTCTAGTTCCATGGATATTGTTGCAAATAGCAAAATTTCACTCTTTTTATGGCTGTGAATATTATTCCATTGTGAATATACCACATTTTCTTTATTTATTCATTAATCAGTGGATACTTGGGATGTTTCCATAGTTTGGCTATTGTAAATAATGTGGCATTAAATAAAGACGTGCCTGTATCCCTTTGAATTTGTATTTTTTCTAATCATAGGGTACTTCCATTTTTAACTTTCTGAGTTAACTCCATACTGTTTTCCATAGTGGCTGCACAGTTTGTACTCCACCAAGAGTATATGAGGGTTCCTGTTTCTCCACATCCTCTTTTTTTCTTGTGTTTTTGATTTTAGCCATTCTTTTTTTTTTTTTTTTTTTTTAGCCGTTCAGACAAGTGTGACTTGATTTCTCACTGAAGTTTTGATTTGCATTTCCTGATGATGAGTGATAATGAGCATCTTTTCATCTGTTGGCCATCTGGAGGTCTTCTTTGGAGAAATACCTGCTCATGTCTTGTGCCTATTTTTAAAATGAATTATTTTCATTTTGCTGAGTTATAGAAGTTCTTAATATATTTTAGATATTTACCCTTTATTGAGATGTCATTTGAGGATGTCTTCTCCCATTCAGTGGGTTGTCTTTGAGTTTTGTTGATTGTTTCTTTTGCTGTGTTGAAGCCTTTTATTTTGGTGAAGTCCCAATAATTTATTTTAGCTTTTGTTTCCCTCACCCCAGGAAACATATGTAGAAAAAAGTTGCTATAATCAATGTCAGAGAAATTACTGCCTGTGCTCTTTTCTAGGATTTGTATGGTTTCAGGTCTCATAGTTAGGTCTTTAATCCATTTTGAATTTATTTTTGTGTATGGTGTGAGAAAGTGGCCCGGTTTCATAGTTTTGTATGCAACTGTCCAGTTTTCCCAGCACCATTTGTTGGGAGAGGCTATATTTTTCCCATTGCATATTCTTGCCTCCTTTGTCAAAAGAAAATTTCTCCCTGTTTCAATTTTGGGAGGTTATATGTTTCTAGGAATTTATCTATTTCCTTTAGATTGTCTAATTTGTTGCCATTTAATTTTTCCTAATAGTCTCATAACGTTTTGTATTTATGTGTGTTGATATTTCTCCTCTTTTATTTCTGACTTTATTTATTTGATTCCTCTCTTTTTTTGATGAGTCTAGCTAAAGTTTTATTGATTTTGTTGATCTTTTCAAAGAACTGGTTGCTGGTTTCATTGATCTATTGTTTTTTTTAGTTTCTATTTTGTTTTTTTCTGCTCTGATCTTTATTATTATCTTTTTCCTTCTACTGGTTGTGGATTTTGTTATTCTTTTTCTAGTTCCTTTGATGTAAGTTAGGTTGTTTATATGAGATTTTTCTTGCTTCTTGAGGTAGGCCTGTATAGCTGGATTCCTTATTTTTTTGCCATCTATTACTTTTTATTTTTTATTTGTGATTGCCATTTGGTTTATATGTAACAACTTCTGCATATAGCAGTCTATATTAAGCTGTTGGTCACTTATTTTACAACTCACTCTTTACTACGCTCCCCTCCATGTTTTGATACCATATTTTACTTCCTTTTACTTTATGTTTCTCTTGACTGATTTTTACAGATAAATTTAAATTTTGCTTTTGTGCCTCTGATATTTATTACTCTGTGATTTTTGTTTTCCACTTAAAATTTTCTGCTTAACATATCTTGTAGGGCTAGTTAGTATCAGAAATCCACTTTAAAGTGCCTCATTCACATCATCATTCCTCTGGAAGTGAGATTGTGCACACAGCAGTTTTGGAGTTTTACTATAGTTTTCCTTTGTTAAATTAGTGGAATTATACCCCATTCCTTCATTAGCGGATTAAAATCCCAAACCCTGGAAATGGGATCATTGCTTCTTGCAGGTATAGAGTTAAGAACTATAGAAAGGGGGTGTGCCTGCATGACACAGTTAAGCATCCATCTCTTGGTTTCCACTCAGGTCATGATCTCAGGATTGTGAGATTGAACCTTACATCAGTCTTGCACTCAGCTCAAAGTCTGCTTAAGGTTCTCTCTCCCTCTCCCCCTGCCCTTCCTACTTGTGCTTTCTCTCTGTCTCTCAAATAAACAAACACATCTTTTTTAAAAAAAGAACTATGGAAAGTATAACTATGCAATTTAGGAATTTATTTTGAAAATCAGAATTTATTAATCTAAAGGAGTGTTAATTCTTCAGGGTGTCAATTTATAAGATCACCAATGTATTTTAAGAATACTGTAATTGAAAAAAAAGAATACTGTAATTGCTCAAAATTCAGTAATTCCAGCTACCTTTTTGGATATCCACCTCAGTTGGTCTTTCTCAGCTGGAGTTCTGTGAGAGAATTAAGCTAATACCCTGAAGGCATCAATTGTATGTAATATTATATTGTACATCTTGTAAGTGAAGTTCTCTTCTGTCATCTGGATTGGTACTAATTATTTTCATTCTTTGTGAAGTGAAATAGTCATTTAAATTCTGGTTTGCAGTTCAGATGAGGAGCCTAGATGAGAAAGGCTGCCAGAGATTCTTATAGTTTTAATAGAGTTAATTTGCAGATTACTATGTAATTATCTCGTTATAATTATTAAAACAGGAAGAGGGAATGAGTCAAGAGTTTATTAAAGGAAACAGTAATGGAAACAGAAACCTTCCTTTGATCTGTGCCTGGAACATATTCCTTGATTTTACACTATAGTTCTTTTCTCTTGAAATAATAAAGAACTGAAGTCTTCAGATAAGTGCCACAGAAATCTGAGGATGTTTTTTTACCAGTTCTCATTCTTCAGCCATGTAGATCCTGAGTGCCACTTAGTTATCCTTGTCCTCAGCAGGATCTGGCCCCTGGTGTGCTCCTTTCATGAGGTAAATGAGATCCTTAAATCCTTTTCTTAGCAAATGGCTGTTTCTCCTATTTTGATGGGGAAGATTGAGGCTGTCAGGTGGAAAGGACTCCAATCTACAGATACATCCAGTCAAGCCCATTCTTAATTCTGGGAGGACAAATAAACACATGCCCTCTCCTCTCCCTTGCATCCTACCAATGTGTCCTCGTCACAATGTTTATTTCAGAATTAAGCTTTTCAGGAGATGTGCTGCTTCCTCACTTCCTGTGCACTCCTCCTGTTGCATCCACCTCCTACTGCCAATACCTCATTGTAGCTGGTTCCAATATGCTTCATAAGGAAAATGGATTTATTTAAAAAAATATATGATGAAAAATTTGGATGATTTTAGTATGAGGTGAAGGTGTAGGTTCCTCATATCACTAAGAAAAGAGAAAATAATAACTTCAGGAAAAAGAAAAAGCTCTAGTAGAAAGTCATTGTCCAAATAGGAGGAATAAATGTGCCATAATTTTGAGGAATAGAGTTTAGGAAAAGGTAATGCAGTTGACTTTGATTCTTGAAATATACTCAATCGAGCAAGACCATTTGAGGGACATGGAATTACATTTATTTTTTCTATCTGTGCAAAACACTACTTGATTCTTCTGTGATTACCAATCATATAATCATAATATTGGATTATTTTATTAATGTTTAAGTTTTAAGATCAAGGTAAAGGAAAAGCATGGATTACTTAATGGAAAATTTACAAACTTTGAGAGTATAAAAATATAGTTGATTTTCAGAAGAGTGGGGGAGGAGAGAGGCTGAGGCAAGGCTGGATTAGAACTAGAGCAGCTATAGTTAACAAATATAATGCAAGCCTTGTTTTAAAAAGTAAAAGAAAGTAGTGGCACCTGGGTGGCAGGCTTAGTTGTTTAGGGTCCAACTTTTGATCTCATTTCAGGTCTTGATCTTGGGGTTGTAAGTACAAGCCCCTCATTGGGCTCCATGCTGGGCGTGGAGACTACCAAAAGAAAAAAAAAAGTACAATTATAATATATTTAACTCAATGCATTTAAGATGTTATTTTAATATTTTAATATATAATCAATAGAAATATTGTTAATAAGAATATTACTTTCTTTTTGTAGTAAGTCTTCGAAATCTGGTGTTTATAGTACACTTCTAGCACATCTCAGTTTGGAATTGCACTTTGCTTGCTTAGCAGCCACCTGTAGCTAGTGGCTACCACGCTGGACCTACCACAGTCCTTGGCACATAGTACATACTAATAGATGTTCAGAGACTGAAAGAATTGAGCAATTGGCATATCAGATATTGAGAACTAATCCAAGGCAGAAGGACCACAAGACCTACCCTGGGGAAGGATGTGAACTGTGGTTAGTAGACCTGTATTTGTTTCAGTCTTTGTTTGGATATTCTCTCTTTTTCCAACTTCTCCCCTGATGTGAATATTTACTCTGGGGCCTGAAACCATCAACATTGTCTTTATGAAAGAAAACTTGCTTGCTTTCTTTTCAGTGTGCCTTTTTATTGGTAAAATTTCCCAACTGTTAACCTTTTCTTTCCTAATCAGTTTACACTTTGAAATAGCTCATTTGTTTAGTAACTGCCATTTTATTTCCACCTCCTTTTATTTTCTTAAAACCAAGTTACTCCCAAGCATCCTTGTTATATTGGGGATCATTTGGTTGCAAGGAACAAAAACAGATTGAAATATAACTTAGCAGCATAGTATTGGAATGACATAGCAGGTAGTGTCATGGATATCCACAGGCAGAGAATGCACCGGAATCCCATGTGTTCCACATAAGCAGCTGGGAAGTTGGGTACTGAACTTCCCTCACATGATCTTTCTCCTTTGCTTATCTCTTTTCTTCACTGTCTTCCTAACCTTCATTCTTTTCTTACATGTCTAGAACATATCTGCCAGCACTTACGACCTGAGAGCCTCATTGTCCACCGCAATCTAGCTGATTCAGTTTCATATTCTTAGATGAAAGAATTTGATGGGCCAGACTTGCCCTTGCCTTGGGTTAGAGGAGTATGTTAGTTTCCTTGAGCTATCTAATAAATGACCACAAATATGGTGGCTAAAAATAGGCATTTGTTCTCTCACATTTCTGGAAGTCCAAAATCAAGGTGTTAGCAGGGTTGGTTCCTTCTGGAGGCCCTGAGGGAGAATCTGTACCATGCCTTTTTTGCTTCTGGTGTCTTGGCAGTCTTAGGCTTCCTTGATTTGCAGATGTATCACTTTGATCACTTTGACTGTCTTTCTAGTCACATAGCTTTCCCCTGTGTCTCTCTGTGTTTTCTGTCTCTTCTAAGGACACTGGTCCTTGGTTTTAGGATCTACCTAATCCAGGATGATTACATCTAGAGATCTGTATCTTAATTATATCTGCAAAGACCTTTAATCCAAATAAGAGCATATTCTGAGGTTCTGGTTGGATACATCTTCTGGGGGTCCAACAGTCAACCTGCTTCAAGAGGTATAGTGAAGGGATACCAGTATGTCTTCTAGATCTCATCCCAGATGTCAGCAAATATCTATTACACATCTTTGTCCCAGAAATGTTTATAATACATCCATGTATTGTATTCCACTAAAAAGTCCCTTTTTTATGGTTAAAGTTATTTTTTTAACTTAAATTAATTAACATATAATGTATTATTATTGGTTTTAGAAGTAGAGGTCAGTGATTCATCAATTTTGTATAACACCCAGTGCTCATTACATCACATGCCCTCCTTAATGTCCATCACCCAGTTACCCCATCCGTCTCCTCTCCAGCAACCCTCAGTTTGTTTTCTATGATTAAGAGTCTCTTGTGGTTTGTCTCCATCTCTGATTTCATCTTGTTTTATTTTTTCCTGTCTTCCCCTATGATCCTCTGTTGTGTTTGTTAAATTCCACATAGAAGTGAGATCGTATGATAATTATCTTTCTCTGATTGACCAAAAAAGTCCCTTTTTCTTATTTATTTTCTGGGATCCACTTCCCTTAGCATAGAATTAATGGCTGGCTCCCTTTTGTCATTTTCTTTTTTTTTTTTTTTAAGGTTTTATTTATTTATTCATGAGAGACACAGAGAGAGAGCAACAGAGGCAGAGACACAGGCAGAAGGCTCCATGCAGGGAGCCTGACATGGGACTCGATCCCAGGACTCCACGATCATGCCCTGGGCTGAAGGCAGGTGCTAAACTCGCTGAGCCACTCAGAGATCTCCCTTTTTTCATTTTCTGTAGCACTTTATACATGTCTCTTTGGCACCCCTTGCCATATTGGTTTACAGCATTGTGTTTACATGTCTCTTTTCCCAGTTAAGTTGTGAACTTTTTCTGAGTGGGGCCTCTTTTCATTTCCACAGTGCCAGCACAGGACCTGATGTCAAATTAAGTTTGTGGAATTGGGTTGAAAGGCTGGAGTGTGTGGATTGAGTCTCTTCTCCAACCTCAGTGTTACTTTATTCAAGCTTAATTAATGATCTGTTCTAGTCACTTATGATATTGTCCTCTGTTGTGGTCTGGTACATGCTCAGATTTGTCCATGTTTTCCTCTTATGTGGCTACCGCATCCTTTAACCCTTGTCATCATACTTCTGCTGCCATAATGTCAGTGAGCCTTGCAGATAGGTTACTCTCCTGCCTCCATTTACATTAATCTTCATTGTGGCACAGATGTTATTTATGATAATTATGTTCTGTGAACTCTCTGACAACACTAAATTATTGAATAAGGAACCGTTCTCTCTGGGGGGAGGTACACAGTTGAGTTCATGCAAGCCTCTGGTTACAATGATTTCATCAGTTGATCATTATATAATCTTGTTTTATGTGTATTTTGGCCTAAAGATACCTTATTTAATATGTATAGTTGATGCATTAACCTTGAACTTAAAACCAGTAGCCATGTAATTCATGCCTAAGGTCAGTAAATACAGGTATTTTCTTTGTAAGGCACATTACTTCTTCCACTTGGGGACACTAATGAGTGCTTTAGCATTGTTCTTAGGGATCATTTTAAACAACAAAACCAGCAACAAAAATGCAGAAAACATGGCTCTCAATAGATTATGAAAAGGATATTTGTGTACAAGGATGAGAGCAGAGTGCTCCACCTCCGCTGGAAGTATGTGCATCAGGTGGTTCTGGTGTTTTGCCAGTGCACATATTTGCAAATGACTGTGAAAGCACCTAGAGTATTAATTTTGGGGGTACAGATTAGAGAGTAGATCTGCAAACAGAATCCATGAATAACAAGGATAGGTTATGCCCATCTCGTGTCTCAAATTTGTGAGCCATTATGAAATTCCATGACATAATTCTTGTTGGCATAATTCTTCTCTTAGGCATTTTTAGCTTTCAGCTCTCTCATTTTTACCAGCTCAGTTACTACTTGATTCATTTCTCATTTTCCAAAAACTTGTTGACATCTTTGATTTCATGTGTAATTGTCTCTGCTCCCATTTGTTTTGTTCTGTGGCTCTATACCTTTCCTATAATTTTTGTGGGTTTTCCTGAGAGAATACAGATAACTGTATATGTTTAATCAATAAATTCTTAACCAGAATTTAATTTCACACACATCTTTAGGCAGATGTGACACATATAATAGGGGTTTATTAAGTACTGGTTGAACAAACTAAAGAAGTGCTATTTTATGCATAAGTTTAGCTATGCTAGATAATACTTTACAGTGGGGTTTTTAATATGTCATAATCTACTAGGTAAGAGACTACCTCTCTTCTTATTTTTGCTAAACTCTTTTATTTAGTGGAACATTGCCTGAGGAAGGTAGGGAATGGGTTTAAAGTAAAACATGAGGTTGGAAAACATATCATGTTTTAAAACTTCCATTTCTGAGGTGCCTGGGCGGCTGCGTTGATTGGGTGTCTGACTGTTGGTTTCATGATCTCAGGGTCCTGGGATCAAGTCCTATGTTTCCGGCTTGGAGCTTAGAAAGGATTCTCCTTGTCCCTCCCCCTCCTTTTGCTCCTCCTCCCCACTCACACACATTCTCTCGCTCTCAAATAAATAAAAATCTAAAGATAAAATCTTATGTTTCTTTCTCTTTGCATCATAATCTTTTCCTTAGTCTATGTCCTTTATGATTTTGTTCATTGCAAAAGAACGTAGAACTATAGTGCTCACAGGAACCCCAGAGATCATGTAACTTAAACTTTCAATTTGTAGGAAACTGCAGATCAGGCTGCCTTGGCTCATTTCTTGGCTCTACTACTAACTTTGGACAAGTTTCTCAATTGTTTGGACCTCAGTTTCCTCCTCTGTAAAATGGGAATAAAAATATTATCAATGTTTTAGGAATGTTGGAAAATCCAAGGAGGTAAAGTTTTTAGTACTGTGCCTGACACACCATAAGAACTCCACATATTATTAATCATTATTGTCATAATAAACTGCTAAATAGGAATCTTAGGTGGCTTAGTTTGGGCTTTAGACATAAAAAAGAATTATAAAGAATTATAAATCTCTTTTCTGAGCTCCTATTATTTTCTTCCCTTCATCTCTCTCTTCGTTTAAAGCCAATCACATGATTACATATTTCTCTTTTTCAGTTAAAGATATTCTCAGCATTTCACCCATTACAACATTTGTAAGGACTTCCTGAATAGAAAATTTCAAATTTAGTAGTTCCTTTTAATTGTTTATGACACTTTCAGATGGCATTTTTCCTGTAAAGTTGAGTAATCTCACAGAAGCAGATTTTTTTTTCCAGTTACAATAATGCATCTCACTTCCCAGCATAAATGGGTTAAGTGCCACCCGTCTTGGGTTTTGCTTAAAAGCAAAGAGAAAGCTTCCAGACAACCAGAGAGGAAATACACATCTCTAGATAAATTCCAAATTCCCTCTCTGTCCTGACTTGTGCTGTAGGGAACAGAGCACCTTTGATGGGGATCCTTTGAACCAGCAGGACATCTGGACACCACAGGGAGGTGAGTGCCATACTCCTTTAGAGAAGTTTGATAAACCCTTGCAAATTAGGCCTCTTTTTCAATTATGTGAGGGTCTTTTCTCCTTAATGAAATTATGGGTCAGAACCCACCATATGAATTACTCCTTAGACTGGTTTTTGATAATTATGGGAATATGACCCACTTTTAAATTGCTGAGGTAAGGCTGGGGAATCATGGGGATCAAAGGTCAGGGGCTGGTGGAAATATATGAATATATATAATGGATTTCTCTTTCTGGAAACTCTAGGCTAGAGAAAATTAGGAGCTTCAGGGGAAGATCCTTTTGTGTATTAGTGTTTCGTGGCAGGAGATCTGAGGGACAGAAAATCATTAATAGCTACTGTTTGATTTTTGTGGAAAGAGTCTAGGCTTTGGGATAAGACAGTCATGGGTTAGAATCCCAGCTATGCCATAAATGGTTTTTGGACTGGTTGTATAATATCACTGAGCCTCAACTTCCATATCTGTGAAGTGGAGTTAATAATACCAAGTCCACAGGGATTTTTAGAAGGGCAGGATATGGGGTGCCAGGGTGGCTCAGTCAGGTAAACGTCTGCCTGGAACTCAGGTCAGGATCCCAGGGTTCTGGGATCAAACCTGTTGCTCCCTCTCTTTCTGCCCCTCCCTCCTGTTTGTACATGCTCTCAAATAAATAAAAATCTATTTTTTTTAAAGGCAAGGTACCATTTTTTGTAATGTGTCAGTGCTTTGTAGACTCTCACTATCACATCACAATTCTGATTTTGCCTATCTTGATGCTGGCATCTCAAAATGTTCTTTGTGTAAAGGCATCCTGCACCTCAAGTGGGTTTATAGACTTTGTGGGTTTTTTGACAGCTTTTTTCCCCACATTTATATATAATTGCATATAACATTATATTAGTTTTAGGTGTACAACATAATGATTTGATACTTGAAAATATTGTGAAATAATCACCACAACAAGTCTAGTTAACGTTCACTACCATGCATTGTTAAGGAATGTGGGGGTACTGAATGAGGCTGGGTAGCTCCCTGTTTGCTTCCTCTCTCCCATCGGTAGAGTTCATAGATTCTTTTTTTTTTAAATCTTTTTTTTTTTTTTTTTTTATTTATGATAGTCACAGAGAGAGAGAGAGAGAGAGGCAGAGACATAGGCAGAGGGAGAAGCAGGCTCCATGCCCCGGGAGCCCGACGTGGGATTTGATCCCGGGTCTCCAGGATCACGCCCTGGGCCAAAGGCAGGCGCCAAACCGCTGCGCCACCCAGGGATCCCGAGTTCATAGATTCTTAATTAAACTTGTGGCCAGAGTTCTGTACTTAAAATTTATTTCTTCTTTGCCCATCCTTTAATAACCCAATTCCATAGTATGCACGGGTCCTGGCAGAGAATGAGTATCAACATACATTAGTTGAGTGAATGTATGAATAAATGAATGAATGAAAGTAGGACCAGCCCTGGGAAAAATCACATAGTGGTACTTTTTTGTACAAATATATTCACATGAAACTTTGTATCCAGGATGCAGCCTGGGCTGGGAATTGTTGAAAGGCCAAAGGATAGTGTGTGTGTGTGTGTGTGTGTGTGTGTGTGCGCGTGCACGTGCGTGCCTTCGGTCAGGGGTGTGATCCTGGAGACCGGGGATCGGGTCCCGAGTTGGGTTCCCTGCATGGAGCCTGCTTCTCCCTCTGCCTGTGTCTCTGCCTCTCTCTTTCTCTCATGAATAAATGAATAAATAAAATCTTTAAAAAAACACAGGTTACTTAAGTGGTATCACTATATATTTTCAGAGTCCTATAGTCCAATGTGGAATATTCATAGTTGTTTGAGATTTCTGGGTCTCCATTAAATGCTGTATTCAAATGAGGTCCCTCTAATGAGAAACTGTATTTCTAGGAAGTGACCTTTTACTGAAGATAGTTGTTCAAAGCTGCTGCATTTAGATGTTAGGGATGATGACCCAGAGAATGCAGGAAATTGTTTGATTTCCTCCAGAACATGGCATAATATTTGTGAATTTCCTGTGGCCCAGGG
The DNA here is from genome assembly GCF_053574225.1 of Canis aureus. NCBI lineage: Eukaryota > Metazoa > Chordata > Mammalia > Carnivora > Canidae > Canis > Canis aureus. The sequence goes on from NC_135615.1 coordinate 43,924,126, forward strand.
TCTTGAATACCCCCCAGAAATTGCTCAGATTTTGTGAGGCTACTTTACCTCATTTAAGACTGCAAGGAGACTGATGTGTTGTTTTTTTTTAACACGAATTTTCACAAAGTTACTCTTGTGCCCAAATTCACATATTTGCTTAGAAAAGGTAGCATAAAAAAAAAAGCAATACATGAATCTGTCTTCACTTAAGTACATACCTTCAAGCAAATTTTAGAAGAAAAGTGGAATTAGGGTCTCCAGAGCTTTAGGAGTCCATCTTCCCTTTAAGTAGCAATCACGTTCTAATGAGAGTGATGTGTGATACCAATCATGTCCTTCTGGTAAACTGTCCAAGTTCTCTCCAGTTTGCCAATAACTGTGCTGATACACTAAAGCACAAAGTCCCCTGCTACACAGTAGATCCATTCACCACAGGCAATTAGGGTGCAGCAAACAAAATCACCACCACCTCTCTTACCAGAGCTGAAGCTTCTGATCTGCCCCCTGCATGTTCATGATGACCATTATATTTCATCTTTTGCACACCACAAAGTGCTCTGGGATTTTGGGAAGCAGGATCACACTGTTGACAGTGGTATCTCCCCTCAGTGCTGCTTGGGATTTAAAGGTATTTGAACATTCTGTAGTCTTCATATTCTAGATTTCCTCAGTGCTATCAGATGGCCCACTAATAAAAAGTCCATCTCATGTAAAAGTTGCTTCATTAACAAAGGAGGAATGGCCACAGAATTCCTTCAGGGTTTTCCCAGATTTTAAACCATTAATTCTAATGGTCTTGTCAAAGGAGGCACTAAGGATATGACTGCTTTCAAGAAAAGCTTCGACAGGTGACACCTTTACGGTGCCCAAAGGGAGTGGGGAGGATTTTTTTTCTTTTTTTTAAAGATTTATTTATTTCAGAAAGAAGGGAGCATGGGTGGGAAGAGAGGCAGAGGGAAAGAATCCTCAAGCAGATTTCTTGCTGAGTGTGGATGCCACCCCACCCCCGGCAACTTGGGGCTTTATCTCACACCCTGAGATCATTACCTGAGCCCAAATCAAGAGTCAGTCGTTCAACTGACTGAGCTACTAAGGTGCTCTGAGGATAGTCTTCATGTCCTTGTTCAGGGTCTCTTCCCTTAAATTAATCATCATAGAAGTCTTCGCAGAATCATAGCAATGGTGGAAATCTTTGGTTTTGAGTTTTCTTTCATCAAGACTGTGGTTAGGTCTGATGAGTTGCCTTGTTCAGTACAAGGAAATTTCATCATTTCCTCCAGGAGATAGTACGGGATAAACTCTGCCAACTTCTCCCTTCTTTAACCATCAATATTTTAAAGTCTGAGGGGACCTGTCCTTTGTGTTCTCAAAATCTCCTCCCACTTAAGATACAACTAGTTGAGTAGTTTCTTGCAACTAAATGATGATAATGATTTTCCAGATCCACTTGTCTGAGAATATGCCCAGATTTCCTCGGCGGGAGTTTAGAGTAAACTCAAGTTCTTCAACTGCATTTGACCTCTACCCACTGATTTACACTCACAGATAACTAGATTGGCCTTTGTGCACAGATTTTGCTATTGAACTCCCAATTGAACTTATTTCTAAGTCCCTGGGAGGCACCTCAAATTTGTTCATGTTTACTCCCCATAAACAATCACTTTGTGGTGGTCCTTTGATGTGTGTGGGGAAAGTGGAAAAGGCACTGGAAGACGGGCAAGTGGTAGAATGAGGAGTATCATCATTTAGAACCACTTGTTGACTTTCTATAGTCATTGGCTCATTTCTCTCCTTAGATCCTCTGTGCTCTTTGTTGCACTATTATCATTACAGCACTTACCATGTGGTATTTGCTATTAGTGTCTGTGCTTCTGTCTCTGCAAGTGATCCATGGTTCTCAACTCTTTTTCCTGTTTTCTTAAACCCATTTGGAGGAATATGATATGGACCCATCAGTCATAGTAGCTCACTCTGGATTTTAGCATCCTCTCCATCCTCTGACTCCCTTTTCCTTGTTAAAAAAACAAACAAACGCTGAACTAGAGTGAAGTTAAGGACAGGATTATCTTTTATTCCACACACCTAATGTGTGGCTAGGACACTGCTGAATGAATATGAGAATACCTGAGGGGGCACCTGAGTGGCTCAGTGGTTGAGCATCTGCCTTTGGCTCAGCTTGTGAACCCTGGGTCCTGGGATTGAGTCCTGCGTCAGGCTCCCTGTAAGAAGCCTGCTTCTCCCTCTGCCTATGTCTCTGCCTCTCTCTCTGTGTCTCTCATGAGTAAATTTCTTTTTTTTTAAAGGGAATACCTGGGGTCACCAGATGATTCAAAGGAGTGCCAGGGCTAGAACTCAGGCTGTGTCAAGTCCTAGAATACCACTCTCTTCAACTACTGCAATTTTTCTAGTTTTGTCTCTGAGTATGTTTTGGTACTGCTGATTGTTTTGAGGATTTTTTTATAATAAATTTATTTTTTATTGGTGTTCAATTTACCAACATACAGAATAACACCCAGTGCTCATCCGTCAAGTGCCCCCCAGTGCCCGTCACCCATTCACCCCCACCCCCGCCCCCCTCCCTTTCCACCACCCCTAGTTCGTTTCCCAGAGTTAGGAGTCTTTATGTTCTGTCTCTCTTTCTGATATTTCCCACTCATTTCTTCTTCCTTCCCTTATATTCCCTTTCACTATTATTTATATTCCCCAAATGAATGAGAACATATAATGTTTGTCCTTCTCTGATTGACTTACTTCACTCAGCATAATACCCTCCAGTTCCAACCACGTTGAAGCAAATGGTGGGTATTTGTCGTTTCTAATGGCTGAGGAATATTCCATTGTATACATAAACCACATCTTCTTTATCCATTCATCTTTCGATGGACACCGAGTCTCCTTCCACAGTTTGGCTATTGTGGACATTGCTGCTAGAAACATCGGGGTGCAGATGTCCCGGCGTTTCACTTCATCTGTATCTTTGGGGTAAATCCCCAGCAGTGCAATTGCTGGGTCATAGGGCAGGTCTATTTTTAACTCTTTGAGGAACCTCCACACAGTTTTCCAGAGTGGCTGCACCAGTTCACATTCCCACCAATTGTTTTGAGGATTTTTTTAATTCACAAATAATATATGAGTATTCTCATTTTATTTTTTATTTTTTATAATATTTTATTTATTTATGATAGACATAGAGAGAGAGAGAGGCAGAGACACAGGCAGAGGGAGAAGCAGGCTCCATGCCAGGAGCCTGACGCGGGACTCAATCCCGGGACTCCAGGATCGCGCCTGGGCCAAAGACAGGTGCCAAACCGCTGAGCCACTCAGGGATCCCCGATTAGTCTCATTTTAAAGGAGAAAGCAGTAATTACCATAAATTTTAAAATGTTTTATTCAACAGTTAATATTGATAAGATTTTAAAAACATAAAACCCCATGTCAGAATAACAATTTTAACTTTCACATCCATAATTATTCATTTGTTGATAATTTGAGCACCGTAGTTTTTATAGAGTTTTCATGGTTGGGCCTCTATCCTTTTCCAGAATGCTTTTAGGACCAGTATAAAGGCATGTCTCCTAGCTACAAAATGGAGAAAATTAAGACAATGTTATGAATAATTAGGCACTGACAAATACTATTAGTATTACAACTAATTTTAAAGAACACATTCCTCATTTTAAAAAGTTAAAAATTTCCCTTTGATTTGACTCCTTTAAATCAAAACCGTTATTTCCTAAGAGAGTAGCTACTGCTGTTGAGTTAACAGGTGGTTACTATTGCTGTTATGTAACCAGTCTCATACTGTTTCCTGATGGCATTTTTACCATTATAGACTCAAATTTTCATTCTGCTTTATTGCCGTAGGCATTTTCAATTAGTAAGACTTCATTTAGTTTGTATATGAGAAAATTTTATTCTGGTGTTTTTTTCCAGAAATGATGCATATGAATTTTTCTCAAATGGTTTATTTTGTTGAGAACTCTTTCTTTTTCTTTTTTTTTTCCCCTCTAATGATCTGTCAGATGAAATGTGGCATCCTTTATTTCTTCCAAAAATGAGTTACTGCTTTTCCATTTGCTTCATCCTTAGATTATCCCACCATCTCTCTGTGGGATGAGATGAAGAGTCAGCAAACTTTTTGTTCTAATTAATTCCATTAACAGTATTTTATGTCTATCATGTACCAGTAGGTACTTAAATTCTTAGCTTCAAAGAGGAATAAGAGAAGCTTCACTATTCAGAAGCTCTCTCTACATAGAGAAGCCAACTGGTAACACCATTCTGTCTGGCACATGCAATAGGATATGTTGCAGGGTGAGGGGTTGGTGCACAACTCCATCTCTGGGGTAGGGAGAAGTATAGAGGTTAGCCTTAAGGATAAGTCTGGAAGACTGAATTAATTTGCCAAGAATGAGGGGAAAAGGACATTGTAGGCAGAAGGAACCACATGAGCAAAACATGGGGATGTTGAAATACCGTGGCACTTTTGGGAGATTAGGAGTCATTCCATTTGGCTGCAGGGCTTAGGGCCTGAGGCAGAGACAAGATGATGGTCTCAGATCTCTACAACTCACAGTACTTTTTTTTTTTTTGGTGGCTGGTATTCTTTTCAAGTTATAGAGTGGAATGAATTATGGACAAATTAAATATTGAGTGGGATTGATGAAGTAATTGTGAAGGGTCTATGTGATAACTAAAAGTATAAAATAAGAAAAAAAAATAAAGGACTCTTCCTTAAAAACCCCAGAATATGCTTGTCACTGGAAATAGAGTTGTTTAAAGGAGAGGAGGATCATAGGGGAAGAGAGGAAAAAATAAAACAAGACAGAATCAGGAAGGGAGACAAACCATAAGAGACTTTTAATCATAGCAAACAAACTGAGGATCACTGGAGGGGAGTGGAGTGGGAATATGGGGTCCCTGGGTGATGGACATTAAGGAGCGCATGTGATGTAATGAACCCTCGGTGTTATATAAAACTGATGGATCACTGACCTCTATCTCTGAAATAAATAAAACATTATAGTTAATTAATTAAATTTAAATACAACTTAAAAAAATAAAAACAAAAGAGGAAACTAACTTTTGACCAGTGACATTTTCAGTTCTCTTCTCAGCCTTCCTGCATTAACTTGGGGATGATGTGGGCCAAGGTACTATGGATGCTCCTTCTACTCTGTAAACTCAGCCTGGCAGGTAGGTTGACTTTTGCCCTTTTATAGATTATCTGATTTTTATTAACTTCTTTGTACAAGAACTATTAATTTGAGTGCAAAGGGACACCTGGACCATGGGCATAAGTAGATGAGCAACAAGAGGTTTTTGAACTCCCTGAATTTGTGTGGATAGGTGTGTGCATGTTGATGTACACATATCTGTGTGCAAATTTGGCAAGATGGCCTATCATATTTTCAGAGGATAATATGACCCCCCCAAAAGGTTGAGATCCACTGTTTTAGCATGATAGTAAGTTCTTATCTCAATAGTTTTTGTGTTAGGAGGAGTGGTTTCATGTAAAACACACACATAAAAACAAAAATATAATTTTCACAGTATTTTCAATAATTCCCAAGGACATAAAGGGAAATGATGAAATAACACATTTTCACAATGGTCTAACTCAAGACTACAGGCCTAATATCCATAGAGTACATTGTGGATTTAATATCCATTAGTTTGATTGCATCTTATATTAAAAAAGTATTAACAGCAGAGAAGAAAAGTGGGGACTGGGGACTGGGAACATAGAAAAGGCATCATGTCATGTACCAGTTTACACACTGAATGGCTTAAAAGGCAGAAATTTATTTTCTCATAGTTCTGGAGGCTGGAAGTCAAAGTGCCCACAGGGTTGATTTTCTGACACCTCTCTCCTTGGTTCATAAGTAGCATTCCTTTCCATGGCTTTTCATATGGTCATCCCTCTGTGTGTTCTAATCTCTTAGGATTTTAAAGAACACCAATCAATTTGGATTAGGGAATACCCTAATGGCCTCATGTTAACTAATACCTCCTTAAAAACCCTATCTCCAAATAGAATCATTTTCTGAGGTAATGGGGGTTAGGGCCTCAACATATGCATTTGGGTGTATATAATTAAGACTGTAACATTTGGTAATTGAAGGTGACCAAGGGGCAGTAGTGATCCACAGAAAATATCTTCCAGACGTCTTCTCTGGGACGGCCTGCCTTATAGCCACCCCTGGGGTATACCTGTGGTGCTTAGGAGTTTTATAGACACTATAGGCATGTAGGCCTGTATCTCTCAGTCTCATCTAGCCTCTCCTCACCAGCTTAGAAACCAAAAATTTGCCCCACTTATCCAATTTACAGTTCAAAATATGTGTATCATGACTTTCATCAACTCACCCTTCCCCTTATCTTTTTCTTCTATCTCTGGCTTCTTCTCTTCTTATTACCTTTTACTTAAACCATGTTCTGTGCAATTGGTCCAGTTTCCACCTGACTTCCCTTCTAGAATATCTTTCCCTAGGTTTCTGATCAGCCCTGTTCTTCTTCTTTTTCGAGACATTTTTCAAAACACTAACTTGCAACAGTGCATCAGGAGCATATAGGGAAGAAGGGAGATCAAAGATATTTAATTTTGAAAAATATTCTTTTTTCATGTGGGAAATTCTCTGATAAACATGAATATTCTTCTCATCTTTCTTAGAGGAAAGCTAATGAATATTTCCCCTTAGTTCTAGACATAGGAGAAATAGATAGTCTTAGAAACATAGGAATATAGTTAAAGCTTCTTTTTTGAACATGTTGGGGAAGGATAGATATGCAAAATGGCAAATCTAGCCTTCAGATGCCCATTTTTAAAAAATAAAAATTCTGGCTTTTTAAAAAAAATGTTTTATTTACTTATTCATGAGAGACAGAGAGAGAGAGAGAGAGAGAGAGAGAGGCAGAGACATAGGCAGAGGGAGAAGCAGGCTCCATGAAAGAAGCCCGACATAGGGTCTCCAGGATCACACCCTGGGCCAAAGGCGACACTAAACCGCTGAGCCACCCGGGCTGCCCAAAATTCTGTTTTTGAATAGTCTTAGATTGATAGAAAACTTGTGAAGATAGTACAATTTTTGTATACCCCTCAACCAACTGCCCCCATTGTTAATACCTTATAATACATTTGCCAAAACTAAGGAAGTGATATTGACACATTATTATAGACTAAATTCCAGACTTTATTTGGATTTCACTAGTTTTTTCATTAATGTTCTTTCTGTTCCAGGATTGAATTCAGGGTACTATATTGCATTGCATTGTCACATCTCTCTGATCTCTTGTGGTCTGTGACAGTTTCTTAGTTTTTCCTTACTTCTCATGATCTTAATAAAACTTTTGAGTACTTGCCAGTACTCCTGAGCTTTTATAAAAAGTATAACAGAGGTGAAGTGCCCTTTGTGCCCTATCACATGTTTGTAACAGTTTTCAGATATAGAGTTGATACTAGAATTAGGGATAGTGGATAAGACTTAAAATCAGTACCCTGTATGCCAGTAAGGGGAAAGGGAGGATGATAGAGATGTAGGCTCTGTGAATACTGGTGGTTCTACTACATACATAAAGTAAAAGCTGTTAGGATATGCGGGATCACACCAGGTAACTGGCAAAAATGTAATTGTAAGTAAAGCAAGTATGTTAAAGTGAAGCCTAACATTATTTGTTATCTGGTTCCTTATTCCAGTTCTTCCCATCCCCAAATGGTGATAATACTAATCTCAAATGGCCTAAGATACATGTGTAGAACTTGAATTCATGAGGACACATGAAGAGAAGAAAGAAAACTACTGATTAAATGAATTATTCTCCCAAGTCTTAGCATCCTGGATTTTTAAAGCAGACTGTCTCTTTTTTCACATTACTCAGGGAAGTCATTCATGCTGTGAAAATCTCAGTGTTTAAAATGGCAAATTCTATATGTCTATCAGAAGTAGGCAGGAGCCCAGGGTGATGAAGGCTCTACCATCTTAAGACACTATCATCTCAGCATGAATTTGCAGAGTGTGCAGGAACAGAGGAAGGAGAGAAAGGAGAATCATACACCAGAACTTAAACGCTCCTCTTATGTCACTGGCCAGAGCAAGTCATATGGCCACACCTAATTTCAAGGAGGCAAGAAAATAAAATCTTGCCATATGTCCAAGAAGGGGAGATATTGATAAACATTGGAAACACAACTGAACATATATTTTATTCATCACAGATCTTTTCTGTAATACCTGGGTAGGGGATCAGAATATTCCCTTGCAAAATATGCCACTTTGACGTGAGGATTATTTTGATATGGAAACACATGATGAGAATCAACAGATTCAGAAATGAAGGCTACTCCATGAGTTTCCTACCTGTATTTACCTTCCTGTAGTTTACTACCCTTAAAAACCTAAATTCCAGGGATCCCTGGGTGGCTCAGTGGTTTAGCACCTGCCTTCAGCCCAGGGTGTGGTCCTGGAGTCCTGGGATCGAGTCCCACATCGGGCTCCCTGCATGGAGCCTGCTTCTCCCTTTGCCTGTGTCTCTGTCTCTCTCTTTCCCTCTCTCTGTCTCTCATGAATAAATAAATAAAAATATTTTAAAAAGACTAAATTCCTTTTCCTTTGTTTTGTCTCTTCTGCACAAATTTATTGTATTTTTGTTAAGATACTGTGTGAGCCTGTGATCTAACCACTTCTTTGAGTTACTCTTCATTGACGTTTCTCCTGTATGAATTGTGCTTCATGCATTAATAAACTGTTTGTCTTTTTTTTAATCTGTCTTTTGTTAATCTCATCTTTAAGGTTCCAGCTGCAGAACCTAGGAGGGTAGAAGAAATAAGATTTTTTTCTTCTTAAATTCCAATATCTTTATAAGTATATTGCTTTCTGGTGCTTGCTTTGGCAGCACATATACTGAAAAAGAATATTGCTTTCTGGGATGCCTGGGTGGCTCAGCGGTTTGGCACCTGCCTTTGGCTCAGGGTGTGATCCCACAGTACTGGGGTCAAGTCCCGCATTGGGCTCCCTGCATGGAGCCTGCTTCTCCCTCTGCCTATGTCTCTGCCCCACCCCTCTCTGTGTCTCTCATGAATAAATAAATAAAATATTAAAAAAGAATATTGCTTTCTTGTCCTATTCCAAGCAGTAAGGATAAGACAAATGTAGTTTCATTTATAATAAGCTCACGTAGAGTAGAATATCATTCTTTTTTTTTAAGATTTTATTTATTCATGATAGACATAGAGAGAGAGAGGCAGAGACACAGGCAGAGGGAGAAGCAGGCTCCATGCCAGGAGCCTGACGTGGGACTCGATCCTGAGACTCCAGGATAGCACCCTGGACCAAAGGCAGGCGCCAAACCGCTGAGCCACCCAGGGATCCCCTACAATATCATTCTTAAAACAATTTTTTCCTGATACCCATGGAACCAGATGGTTCTGGTTCTGGGAACCAGATGTTTGACTGAGATGCAGTAAAAAAATGGAGGCTCTAATTGCTAGGATAAACAAGGCAGAAGAGACAGTGATATAGAAGACAAAATGATGGGAAGTAAGGAAGCTGAGAAAAAGAGAGAAAAACAACTAGTGGATCATGAGTGGAGAAATCAGTGATTCTGTAAAGCACAATAATATTCTAATAGGGGTCCCAGAAGATAAGCGAAGATAAGGGAGTGGGGGGGGTGGAGGAGGTGGGGTCGGGGCAGAAGGCTTATTTGAACAAATTATAGCTGAGAACTTCCCTAATCTGGGGAAGGAAATAGGCATTTAAGTCCACAAGGCACTCAAAATCAATAAAAATGGTCAACACTCTGACATATAATAATGAAGCTTGCAAATTTCAGAGATAAAAAGAAAATCCTGAAAGCAGCTCCAGGACAAGAGGTCCTTAACCTATAAGGGTAGAAACATAAGGCTGGCAGCAGACCTGTCCACAGAGACCTGGCAGGCCGAAAAAGACTGGCATGATATATTCAAGGTGCTAAATGAGAAAAATATGCAGCCAAGAATCCTTTATTCAGCAAGGCTGTCATTCATAATGGAAGGAGAGATAAAGAGCTTCCAGGACAAACAGAAACTAAAAGAATTTGTGATCACTAAACCATCCCTGCAAGAAATATTAAAGGGGATCATTTGAACAAAGAGCCCAAAAATCACAAAGACCAAAAAAAGAACAGAGTCAGTCTACAGAAACAGTGGCTTTGCAGGTAATACAATGGCACTAAATTCATATCTTTCAATAATAATTCTGAATGTATATGGGCTAAAAATGCTCCAATCCAAAGCCAGAGTATCATACTGGATTAAAAACAAAACCTATCAATATACTGTCTACAAGAGACTCATTTTAGACACACAGACACCTCCATATTGAAGGTGAGGTAATGGAGAATGACTTATCATGCTAATGGTACCTCGGTCTTTTTAAGCATTTGGACTTAGAGATCACTGTCTTTGTCATGGTTTTTAGCATGCATGCAGTAAAGACAGAAAATCTTTTTAAAAATTTGTTGTATTTTAATTACAATCTAGTTACCATACAGTTATATTAGTTTCAGGTGTACTGTATAGTGATTCAACAATTCCATATATCACCCAGTGTTCATCATGACAAGTGCCTTCTTTAATCCCCATCACCTATTTCACCCATTCACCCACCCACCTCTCCTCAGGTAATCATTAGTTTATTTTTTAAGAGTCTGCTTTTTGGTTTATTTCTCTCTCTTTGTTCCCTTTGCTCATATGTTTTGTTTCTTGAATTCCACATATGAGTGAAATCATATAGTATTTGTCTTTCTATGACTTATTTTTCTTAGGATTATACTCTATACCTCCATCCATGTTATTACAAATGGCAAGATTATTTTTTATGGCTGAATATTATTGTATTTATTTATTTATATCACACTTTATCTATCATTGGACACGAGCTGCTTCATATCTTGGCTATTATAAATCTGCAATAAACATAGGGGTGCATGAATACTTTTGAATTAGTGTTTTGTATTTTTTTGGGTAAATATCCAATAGTGTGATTACTGGATTAGAGGGTACTTCTATTTTTAACTTTTTGAGGAAGCTCCATACTATTTTCCACAGTGGCATTCCTAGTTTGCATTTCCACCAACAACAGTACAAGAGGGCTCCTTTTTCTCTACATCCTCACCAACACTTATTCTTTATTGTTTTTGATTTAGCCATTTTGACAGGTGTGATGATAAGTGATGTTGAACATCTTTTTATGTATTAGTTGACCATCTGGATGCCTTCTTTGGAGAAATGTCTGTTCATGTCTTCTGCCAATTTTTTTTCTGCCAATTTTTTAATTGAATTATTTTCTTTTTGAGTGTTGAATTGTATCAGTTCTTTATATATTTCAGATAAGAACCTTTTATCAGAGATGTCATTTGCAAATATATTATCCCATTCAGTGGACTGTCTTTTGGTTTTGTTGATTGTTTCCTTTGCTGTGCTGAAGCATTTTATTTTGATGAAGTCTCAACAGTTTATTTTTGCTTTTATTTCCCTTGCTTCAGGAGACCTATCTAGAAAAATATTGCTACAACCAATGTCATAGAAATTACCACCTATGCTCTCTTCTAGGATTTTTATGGTTTCAGGTCTCACATTTAGGTCTTCAATCCATTTTGAATTTATTTTTGTGTATGGTGTAAGAAAATGGTCCAGTTTCATTCTTTTGCATGTTGCTGTTTAGTTTTCCCAACACCATTTTTGAAGAGACTGTCTTTTTCCCATTGGATATTTGTTCCTGCTTTGTTGAAGAATCCCTGACCATATAATTGTGGGTTTATTTCTAAGTTTTCTTTTTTTTAAAAGTCTTTATTTAGTTCAGAGAGAGAGAGAGAGAGCACCAGTGGAGAGGAGGGTCAGAGGGAGAGGGAAAAGTAGACTCCCCACAGAGCAGGAAGTCCAATATAGGGTTCGATCCCAGGACCCCGAGATCACAACCTGAGCTGAAGGCAAAGCTCAACCAACTGAGCCATGCAGGTACTCCTATTTTTAAGTTTTCTATTCTGTTCTGATTTATGTGTCTATATTTATGTCAGTACCATACTATTTTGATTACTACAGCTTTGTAGTGTAACTAGAACTCTGGAATTGTGATGCCTCCAGCTTTGCTTTTCTTTTCCAAACAAAATTGCTTTGACTCTTTGAGGTCTTTTGTGGTTCCATACAAATTTTAGGATTGTTTGTTTTGGTTCTATGAAAAATGTTGGTATTTTGATAGGGATTGTATTAAATGTGTATATTGCTTTGGGTAGGATAGACATTTTAGTGGTATTTTTTCTTCCAGTCTTCCATTTCTTTGTGTCATCTTTAATTTCTTTCATTAATGTTATATAGTTTTCAGAATACAGGTCTTTCACCTCCTTGGTTAAGCTTATTCCTAGGTACTTTATTATTTTTGGTGTAATTGTAAATGGGATTGCTTTCTTAATTTCTCTTTCTGTGGCTTCATTATTAGTGTATAGAAATGCAACAGATTTTTGTACATTGATTCTGTCTCCTGAGACTTCAGTGAATTCATTGATCAATACTAGTAGTTTTTTTGTGTAGTCTTTAGCATTTTCTTTTTTTTTTTTTTAAAGATTTTATTTATTTACTCATGAGAGACACAGAGAGAAAGAGGCAGAGACACAGGCAGAGGGAGAAGTAGGCTCCGTGCGGGGAGACCCATCCCGGGTCTCCAGGATCATGCCCTGGGCTGAAGGCAGGCGCTAAACTGCTCAGCCACCCGGGCTGCCCTCTTTAGCATTTTCTATATATAGTATCATGTCATCTGCAAATAGTGAAAGTTTTACTTCTTCCTTACCAATTTGGATACCTTTTATTTCTTTTTATTATCTGTTTTCTGTGGTTAGGATTCCCAGTATTATGTTGAATAAAAGTGGTGAGAGTGGACATCTTTGTCTTGTTCCTGATCGTAGGGGAAAAGTTCTCAGTTTTTTCCCATTGAATAGGATGTTGGCTGTGGGTTTTTCCATATAAGGCCTTGTTATAATGAGGTATGTTCCCTCTATGTCTACTTTGTTGAGAGTTTTTATCATAAATGGGTTATACTTTGTTAAATGGTTTTTCTGCATCTATTGAAATGATCATATGGTTTTTATCATTTCTCTTTAGATATGATGTGTATCACATTGATTGATTTGAGAATATTCAATCACCCCTGCAATCTTGGGATAAATCCTACTGGATTGTGGTGAACGATTTCTTTTAATGTATCATTGGATTCAATTTGCTGGTATCCCATTGAGGATTTTTACATCTATATTCATCAAAGATATTGGCCTGTAGTTCTCTTTTTTTTGGTGGATTTGTCTGGTTTTGGTATTAGGGTGGTTCTTGCCTCATAGAATGAATTTGGAAATTTACCTTCCTTTTCTATTTTTTGGAATAGTTTGAGAAGAATACATATTAACTCTTGTGTAAATGTTTGTTAGAATTCACCTGTGGAGCCATCTGATTCTGGACTTTTGTTTCCTTGGAGTTTTTTTGATTACTAACTCAATTTCCTTTCTAGTAATGAATCTGTTCAGATTTTCTATTTCTTCCTATTTCAGTTTTGATAATTTTATGTTTCTAGGAATTTATCCATTTCTTCTAGGTTGTCCAGTTTGTTGGCACATAATTTTTCGTAACATTCTCTTACATTTGTTTGTCTTTCTGTGGTGTGGGTTGTTATTTCTCCTTTTACATTTGTGATTCTGTTGAGCGCTCTCTCTCTCTCTCTCTCTCTCTCTTTTGATGAGTCTGGCTAGACATTTATCAATTTTATTGACCTTTTCAAAGAACCATCTCCTGGTCATTGATCTGTTGGATTGTTTTTTAGTTCCTTTATCATTTATTTCTGTTCTAATCTTTATTATTTCCTTCCTTCTGCTGGTTTTGGATTTTATTTGTTATTTTTCTAGCTCCTAATTTAGGTGTAAGTTTAGATTGTTTATTTGAGACATTTTTTGCTTCTTGAAATAGGCCTGTATTGCTATAAACTTCCCTCTTAGATCCCATTTTTCTATGTCCCAAATATTTGGACTGTTCTATTTGTAACTTTTTTTCTCTTGCCGCTTTTATGATATTTTTCTTCATCACGACTTTTTACGATTTTAATTACTATGTGTCTTGTGTGGATCTCCTGCATTGATTTTTTTTGGGGGAAGTGGGGTGGTTCTCTGTGCCTCTTGGACCTGGATATATGTTTCTTTTCCCAGATTAGGGAATTTTTTCAGCTATTATTTCTTCAGATAAACTTTTGCCCCCCTTTCTACTCTTTTCTTCCCTGCTATTCCTATAATGCAAGTGTTAATCAGACTTGATGGAGTCACTGAATTCCCTAAGACTGTTCTCAAATTGCATAGTTTTTTCCCTCTCATTTGCTCAGTTTGGTTACTTTCTATTACTCTGTCTTCTAGGTCATTAATTCATTCCTCTCTTTCATTTAGCCTTCTATTTATTACATTAAGTGTATTTTTAATTTCATTTATTGTGGTCTTTATCTCTGATTTATATACCCTCTACTCTTTTCTAAAGTCCAATGAGTATCTTTATGGTCATTACTATAGATTCTCTATCAGGCATATTATGTCTGTTTTGCTTAGGTCTCTTGCTGTGTATTGGTCCAATTCTTTCACTTGGATATATTTCTCTGTCTTCTCATTTTTTGTAATTGTCTGTGTCTTTCTATGTGTAAGGTAAGTCAGCTATAGCTCCTGTTCTTAAAGGTAATGGCCATATGAAAAAGAGGTCCTAAAGTGCCTTGCAATGCACCATTCCCTGCTCCCCAGGACCTAGCTCTTTAGGGAGTTTCTCCTGTGGGTATTGCATTTGCCTTGTTGCATTCTTATCTTTTTTTGCATCAGTTTAGTTGTCTGAAGTGGCTCTCTCTGCCTGTTGTGAGTAGTGTTTGGTTCCTGGCAGGTGTAGCCTGCATTTAAACAAAGTACATGCTGGTCTGCCTTCTACTTTAGACCTGGAGCTGCTGCTATTGGTACTGGCCAGCCTAAGCAGATCTGCAAAGGACACTGTCTGAAGGTCTTGGACTTTTAATAAGGTGTGCCTTAGGCTTTTTCAGAGTCTGCCGCCATCATGACCAAGGCTCTGCAAAAGGCACAGGTTAAGAGATGTAGCACTAGTGAGGTTTATATTGATCTTTTGTGGGAGGGGCTCCACAGTGCTGGGACTGAGGCAAGTGTGACTGGAAAGGGCAGATCCATTGAAGCATGGGGTGGGGGACTTGTTGCAAGCAAGTTAGGTAGGGAGTGTGGGCAAATTACTGGTTCCCATAGGTGGCTATGAGTTTATGCTGGGAGGCAGGGGTGTGAAATGGTGCCTACCAACTCCTTTGTTACTGGAGGAGTCTTTCTGAAGTCCCTAACTAATAGGTGCTTCAAGGATGGAGTGTAGCATTCAGAGGAAAGCAGCTTCTCAAGAAACAGCTGGGAGTATTGACACAATATGCAGTCACCAAGCTCTCCCTCATTCTTATTTATTATTCCCAGGGGCTACTTTACCCATGTGGACAATTCTCATTTCATAGAACAAATATATGAATAAATATACAAATTCAAAAATCCTAGACTTAAACAAAACAGTGAATGCCATCCATTCTGGAACCATTTATTGCTTGCTGCCTTTTTGTTAGAAGTTAATGCCTCTGACAGAGGTGAAATAAATATAGTGTGGGTTAGGTGTGCAAAGAAAATAAAACATCCTTATAGTCTATGATCAAACTAATCAATTCCAAAAGTTCCTTCTCCCCTGGAAAGCCAGGCAGAGTTGAGAGGAGGAGGGGAGAGTGGGCAGCACTCTTATTTGTTAACTTGGCTCAGTTTCTTCTGGTTTGTAGTGTCTTTCAGCTAATTTAGTCTCTCTGGTGCAAATGCTCACTTTCCAGAGTTCCTGCCTTTCCCCTGCTCCTCTTTAAGATGGTATCTGGGTATATGATCAGAGTTTATATGACTGACTGCAGAGCGTCTGGTAAGGGATTGTGAATCTATGTAAGAAAGTCTTTGTGTTGCCTTCTGGTCTTCTCTGGACTGCCTGCTTTGGTCTCATGCTTTCTCTGCTATCTATTGCAGGACAGGTGGCTTTGTCTAGACTTTGAGGCATCAAATTAGCACCTGTTCCTGAAGCTCATGTCCCATTTGTTTTCCTGTGCTCCTGAAGTCTTCCGTGTGCAGAAGTTTCTTCATCTAAATCCCAGGCCTGGACCAACATCACACATCTATACCCACTCCCCACCCTGAGATACCAGGGACTTCAGGATCTCTGCATACCCTTGCCTGTATAGAGCTGCTGCCTCAGCTTACACTGTGCCATTGCAGTGTTAGGACTTCTGCATTATGCTGGAGTTGAAGCTGAGTGGAGCATAAGTCTTCTTTTATTTATTTTTTTATTTTTAAAATATTTTATTTATACATAAGAGACACACAGAGAGAGAGAAAGAGAAAGAGACACAGGCAGAGGGAGAAGCAGGCCCCATACAGGGAGCCCGATGTGGGACTCGATCCCGAGTCTCCAAGATCATACCCTGGGCCGAAGGCAGTGCTAACCTCTGAGCCACCCAGGGATCCAATAAGGCTTCTTTTAGATTAAAGGCTTGTGACCTGCCCCAGGCTGTGCCTGATGAAGTAGGTCACCAGCCCAGATGATCTTGTTTCACAGATCCATCTGTGTGTTTCTACTGCTCCACCAAGAACACTGACATCTGAGCTCCTTGCTCTACCTTACTTTCATTGTCTCTCCACCCATCCCCATGAGTATTTTACTTGCTAGAAGTGATGGGCTTTTTCCTATTTCTTGTCTTGCGAGGACTTCTTCCTAGATGCACTGAAGCTTTACTTTGATATGAAAAGGTAACCTAAGTTGTCTTCCTCTCCCAAAAATGCCTGCTTCTTAAAATTGGTTTTACTAAAGACTCAAAAAGAAGTTAATTTCAGTCTCAGAACTGAACATTGCCCTTAGTTTAGATTTGCCTTTGTTCTTAATTATGTATGTGTATATGTCCATGGATGAGTGTGTAGATTAACCCCTTGTCATTTGGTGAAATGTCTGGACCACTTCTCAAAATAATATGTGGGCAGCCCGGGTGGCTCAGCAGTTTAGCACTGTCTTCAGCCCAGGGCCTGATTCTGAAGACCCGGGATCGAGTCCCACGTCAGGCTCCCTGCATGGAGCCTGCTTCTCCCTCTGCCTGTGTCTCTGCCTCTCTCTCTCTCTCTCTCTCTCTTTATGTGTCTCTCATGAATCAATCAATCAAAAGAAAAGAAATAAGAAGGCCTAATAATTACTTTAATTATTAGTAATAGTTACAGTAGTATTTGATATTTTCAAGGTATTTGCAATAAATATAAATATAGTATGAAAATACTCTTTTGATGGTGACATCACAAGTAATGATTCAACTATAGATTGTTGACCACATTCATGATGAAAGGAAATTATTAATTTCAACAATAAACTAGTGAAAATATTTTCCTCTTTAAGTTCATGTACCCATAGATTGTATCTCTGGACCCTTGCAGGGTCTAGATCCATATTCTAGATTGTATCTGATTTTCCTATGAAGGAATAGGTATTACTAGGTGAGAAACTACAAGGAGCAAGATTTATAAGCTATGAAAATACAGATAAGGATATTTTAGAAATTTTCTCTATTAATGCAGTCCTTTAGGGAAAAATTATTGATACATAAGTTTGAAGTGTGGTATAGTTGAATGTTTTGTGTTTTTCTCTTTTCCACATATCATCCATTGCCTAATTACCCGGACCGGTTCTAGCATATGATGCTTTATTTAGTATTTAACTAACACTTTATATTTACCTGGTATTTTAATATGAGTTTTGCTTCTCAAATATTATTTTTGAGTAAGATATAAAAAGTGTTTTTTAAAAAGTAGAAATCTAGTTCTTTGAGGGGGATATTTGAAGAGAGGGAGTTAGATTCTTTCGTTGGCCCTGAATGGGAGAATCTATTATCAACTAATCAAAAAAGACCAGCTTTGATCTGCCTATTTTCATGAAATGATTGTGTGTGTCTTTGTATTTATTTAGTTCTGCCAGCTAAGCCTGAGAACATTTCCTGTATCTTCTACTATGAGGAAAATTTTACTTGCACCTGGAGTCCAGAGAAAGAAGCCAGTTATACATGGTACAAAGTGAAGAGAACTTAGTAAGTATGGGAGCTTGTGTGCTATCAGTGGGAGTAAGGGAAGGAGGCAGAGACTCCTGGTTCATTCTTGGTTCTAGTCAATTATGAAGTGAAGTTTTTTCTCCATTACAGCTTCTTGGTGACCCCTATTTACGTTCATTGTCTGGGGTGACATCTTGGCTACTGTAGCCATGCTGACAGGATCTGTAGCTACAGAGGGAGAGGAGGTGTAACTTTATGATGACCTCCTCTGAGAAGCCCTGAATCGGCTGAGAGTAGTCACCAGTGGAAAAAAATCTGTTTGTTTACTATATTCAGCTATATTTGTCCTCTTTCCATAACGTGTCATAAAACTGTTCCTTTTTTATGGATCTAATTATAGTAAGTGAGGTTACAAACCCAGAACTAAGAGGCAAATTTTTCTCAGTTTGCCACTTATTTGCTTGTGACACTTGTCAAAAAGTATTCCACCCGGACAGTGATTCACACATTTGTCACTACCTCAAGCATCCCTTTTTATTCTAATTCTATTAGGATAAAAATTATAAAATTTTTATTCTAGCCAAAAGCTAGATGTTTTAGTGAGCATTTGCAGAGAATTTTTTGAAATTTTAAAAATAGCTCATAAAACCCTTTATGTCCTTCATGTTCCCCTAAGAATAAGGAAGCCCATGTTAGGAAATATTGAAAGATGATCTTTAAATTTTTTATGTTTCAAAAAGAAAGTCTGTAATTCCAAGTTTCTGTTTTGTTTTGTTTTTCAATACAAGATCTTATTTATATGTATTTTCCCTCTACCCCTTGGAAATTGGTAACTAGTGTTGTACGGAAAGTATATGTCATTTTTTATGGTAGGATAAAAGGAAAAAAGCAAACACTATCCTTTGCAGTACTCATATATCAATGATATGTCAGAGAGATGATTTAAAACAGAGGTCAGGAAACTTTTTCTATAAAGGGACAGATAGTAAATATTTTAGACCTAGAGGAGATTGTGTCTCTGTGAAAATATTTAACACTCCTGCTATAGCAGGAAAGCTGCCATAGACAATGTGTAAACCAATGGACCAGACTATTGTCCAGTAAAACTATTTGTGAACACTGAAATTTGAATTTCAAATAATTTTTACATGCCACAAAGTCTTTTCTTTTTATGTATTTTCCCCAACCATTTAACAATATAAAGCCTGTTTTTTTTTTAAAAGATTTTATTTGTTTATTCATGAGAGACACAGAGAGAGAGGCAGAGACATAGGCAGAGGGAGAAGCAGGTTCTCTGTGGGGAGCCTGACATGGGACTCGATCCCAGGACCCCAGGATCACGACCTGAGCCAAAGGCAGACGCTCAACCACTGAGCCACCATATGTCCCTATAAAACCTGTTTTTAACCTGTGGGCCATACAAGAACAGGAAGTAGGCTATACTTGGCCTGCAGGCCTACTTTGCTGAGCCCTGCTTCTGAAAATGAGTGATAAAGGCCCAATAATCCATGGTCCAAGTGTTTTTATCTTCCCCCAGATTTATTAGTTCTAGGCCCAGTATTGAATAGAAAGTACCTGTAGAATGAAAATCTGGAACCTCAGTAAGTGTACTCCTGTTTTTTCTTTTAAGGAGTCATTCGACCTCTTCCATCACTCCCTGTGCATTATCATTCTCACCCATTGGTCATGTAAAAGTAGGAAGCACCTGGTTGTGTTTTCCTTAAGATTTTATTTATTTATTTCAGAGAGAGACAGAACACGAGCAGGTGGGGTGGCGGGAAGGGGCAGAGAGAGAGAGGGCCTAGCTGACTCCTCGCTGAGCAGGGAGCCCAATGTGGGGCTCAGTCCCACTACCCTGAGATCATGACCTGAGCTGAAGTCAGGTGCTTAACCAACTGAGCCACCCAGGTGCCCCAGGCCTTGGTGTTCTTAGGCCTGTATACAACCCTTATTGATGGCTCGGGCCTGCTGGGATCTCCAGGACTCCCAGACTGTTTGTACTTTTCTAAGCTTATCACTGAGAATATCTCTTCAAGGTAGAATGGGAAGATTTCTTGTGGATGGGATGATGTTGGGTCAGTGGTATGAACAAAAAAACCTACTGATGATCAGAAATGATAGGAATGGCTTTTTCCTTGGGGAAGAATAAGAGGAGTTGGGATGCCTTTCTGGAGGTAGTGACTTTTGAACTGAGAGGTAAAGGAGCTCTAGAGGTGCAGAAAAGGGAAGAAAGGGTATTTCTTAAAGGTTATAGCATGAATAGATGCAAAAATATTCAACTATAGTAATAGTACTAATAACAATGATAGTAACATCTCACTTTTTGACTAAGTGGCTGACATTTTAAAAGTACTTTATGTATATCAGCTTATTTCATCCTTCTAACAGTGCTATGTTATAGATATATTACTATTCTCATTTTAAAGATGAGTAAACTCAGGCATGGAGAGGTTAGGAAACTTGCCCAAGGCATAGGATTCAAACCTGGCCAGCTTTCAGAGCTTGTGCTTTTAACCACAAACCAATATTACTCTGGAGGCCATTTTTACACTGCACAATAACCATAGAAAGCCTTTAAAGTCTTTTTTACTTTCAAAATTTTATTATTCTATATATTTAAGCTCTGCTCCTTTGCCCTCAACCCCAGCCAACATTGGCATCTTGCAAAGTGGGGCCTTTTCTATTCTCTGCCTATTTCATCTCTGATATCATTCCCATAGCCATGGAGACTCTGACTATACCCACCCATCTGATTCCTACCAATCTTTGTACTTGTGTTCATTAAGTTGTAGTTTGATAGGATTTAAGTTACCTATATGTCTAAGGAAAAAAATTTAATGAGTTGTCTGAAAACAATATATGCCAATGGTAAAAAATTCAATCTGAAAAATAAAAAGAATGTAAAAAAAACCTTGAAATTCCATCACTAAAGGTAATAACTTTAACATTTTGATGAATACTTTTCCAGACATCTCTAAGAATAGTTACTTTTTTTAAATAAGACTTCATTTTTTTAAAGATTTTATTTATTTAATCACAAAAGACACACACACACACACACAGAGAGAGAGAGAGAGAGAGAGAGGCACAGGCACAGGCAGAGGGAGAAGCAGGCTCCATGTAGGGAGCCCGACGTGGGACTTGATGCCGGGTCTCCAGGATCACACCTTGGGCCAAAAGTGGCGCTAAGCCACTGAGCCACCTGGGCTGCCCTAAGAATAGTTATATAAATATATAAGTTTATATATATAAATGTGATTATTCAATACTTAATATGCATCCTTTTTTTTCTTCTACCACCAGTAAGTGTACGGGCATCTTTCCATATCAATAACTATAGATGTGTTAAAAACTATATTTTAAATTCTGTTTATATATCTACCACTCTTTATTTGACAAATGCTCTTTGATTTTTCTTTTTAAGAATAACTTCTCAAGGCTAGAATCTGGGGTTTTCAGGATCCTAGTCAGTATTTCTTACCATTAGGAGATGTATTACAAGCATAGATTTTGGTGGACTTACAGAGTTGCAAGGAAGTCTCCATGGCTCATAGCATCTCAGGCAAAAAGCAGGTAACTGATCTCTCCTGGGAAGAGATGAGGAAGCAATTTGGAGAGGCATCATATTTGGGTCGATATAGTCCTCAGAGAAACCCAGAATGAAACTAATAAATACATGCTTAATATGTTACGTATGACTTTGTTTCCAAACTGCTGTACTAAACTCATGTTGAATTGCTTTTTCCTTCAAAGCTCTTATGGATATAAAAGTGATATTTGCTCAACTGATAATTCTACAAGGGGAAATCATGCTTCTTGCTCCTTTCTTCCTCCAACAATAACAAACCCAGATAATTACACCATTCAAGTAGAAGCTCAAAATGCAGATGGTATAATGAAATCTGATATAACATATTGGAACTTAGATGCCATAAGTAAGTATCATTTTTATTCTTATATACTCATTTTTTTTTTCTCAAAGAGGTGAAGACCCAAAAGTGATTCAAAACTCAAGGATATGGTAGGTATGTGTTAGGGGTATACCTAGAGTTATGGATATGTATGAGGGTTCCTTTTTCTTCACATCTTCACCAATGCTTGTTATTTCTTTTTCTCATACCATTCTGACTAGTATGAGGTGGTATCTTATTGTGGTTTTGATTTGCATTTCTCTGATTATTAGTGATGTTGAGCATCTTTACATGTATCTCTTCACCCTCTCTTTGTCTTTGGAAAATGTCTTTTTCAGGTCCTCTGCCCATTTTTTAATTCAAATTGTGTGTGGGTTTTTTGTTTGTTTTGTTTTGTTTTGGCGTTGAGTTGTATGACTTTATATATTTTGGATATTAGCCCCTTTTTGGATATATCATTTGCAGATTTCTTTTTCCACTCAGTAAATTGCCTTTTCAATTTGATGATGATTTTCTTCACTGTGCAAAAGCTTTTTATTTTGATGAGGTCCTGATAGCTTATTTTTGCTTTTATTTCCCTTGCCTGAGGAGATATATCTAGAAAAATGTTCCTAAGGCCAATGTCCAAGAGGTTGCTGCCTGTGTTTCCTTTAGGAGTTTTATGGTTTCAGGACTCATATTTAAGTCTTTAATCTATTTTGAGTTTATTTTTGTGCATAGTGTGAGAAAGTGGTCCACTTTTATTCTTTTGAAGTACTATCCAGTTTTCCCAGCACCATTTATTGAAGAGATTCTTTTTCCCCAGTGTATATTCTCGCCACCTTTGTGATATATTAATTGATGATATGTTTATGTTTATTTCTGGACTCTCAATCCTGTTCCACTGATTTATGTGTCTGTTTTTATGCCAGTACCATGCTGTTTTGATTGCTCTAGCTCTGAAGTGTAGCTTGAAATCTTGGATTGTGATACTTGAAGCTTTATTCTTGTTTTTCAAGATTTCTTTGATTATTTGGAGTCTGTTGTTGTGGTCCCATACATATTTTAGCATTATTTTTTTCTAGTTCTGTGAAAAATGTTGTCATTTTGATAGGGATTGTACTGAATCTGTATATTGCTTTGGGCATCATGGGCATTTAAAATTTTTTAATTCTTCCAATCTATGAGCATGGTATATCTTTTCATTTGTTTCTGTTGTCTTCAGTTTCTTTCACCAGTGTCATAGGTTTCAGAGTACAGGTCTTTTACTTCCTTGTTTAAGTGTATTCCTAGGCATTTTATTCTTTTTGATGCAAATGTGAATGGGATTGTTTTCTTAATTTTCCTTTCTCCTACTCTGTTACTAGTGTATAGAAATGCAACAGATTGCTGTATATTAGTTTTATATCCTGCAACCTTATTAAATTCATTGTTTGGAAGAATTTTAATGCTAGACAGTACATACTGATTGAATAATGTTATTTAAGAAGACAAAGGTTTTAGTTAGCATAATATCAACTTTGTTTAACAAATAGACAAATAAGGATCCCTGGGTGGCGCAGCAGTTTGGCGCCTGCCTTTGGCCCAGGGCGCTATCCTGGAGACCCGGGATCGAATCCCACATCGGGCTCCCGGTGCATGGAGCCTGCTTCTCCCTCTGCCTGTGTCTCTGCCTCTCTCTCTCTCTCTCTCTCTGTGACTATCATAAATAAATAAAAATTAAAAAAAAACAAATAGACAAATATTTACATAGAAAAGCCTGGAAATACACTAGAATGTTATAATGGCTCTGGTTGATGGAAGTATGGATGATTTAAACTTTTTCTTTGTATTTTTCTATATTTAATATTTTTTGGAATAAGCATATGCTACTTTGAAAACCAGAAAAATGTTACGTATTTTGAAAGAGAGAGACTTAGGGTGAGAATATTCATAGTGTTCAAGGGAAATGAGAGGTGCTTTCTACTAGACACTTTTGGGAGTCTAGGAAAGAGAGGTTGAGGGGTGTGGAGAGTAAATAAGGGAAACAACACATTTTCTAGTCATGTAGTCTCTTCATTTGACCTCCTTTCTTGTTGGCATAAGATCTGGAACCAATCAGTAAAAGGTACATTTGTAGAAAAATCAGAGGAATGTTCTCCTCACTGGCCATTCCTTTTTATGGTGGGGTGGGGGAGTGGGAGAAGCAAGGGTGGCACCATTCCTTTTGTACTGCCTTCCTCTTTCTTTTTTAAAAAGATGTTATTTATTTATTCATGAGAGATGCAGAGAGAGGCAGAGACATAGACAGAGGAAGAAGCAGGCTTCCTGCAGGAAGCCTGAGGAGGGACTCCATCCCAGGACCTCAGGATCCCTACATGAGCCAAAGGTAGACGCTCAGCCACTAAGCCACTCAGGTGTCCCTTGTACTGCTTTCCTAATGCCATCTACATATAACAGATTACAAAATACGCATTATGATTTCCTTTCTAGTTTTCTTTTTTTTTCAATTTTAGGTGGATGTTATTGGCACCTTCTGGTCTTTTTGCAAATATGAGAAATTTATGACTTTTATTTTCAGTGAAAATTGAACCACCTGAGATTTTCAGTGTGAAATCAGTTTTGGGCATCAAACGAATGCTTCAAATAAAATGGATAAGGCCTGTGTTGGCTCCTCATTCATCTACTTTAAAATACACTCTTCGATTCAGAACAATAAATAGTGCCTACTGGGTAAGTTATGCCTTTACAATGTTTCTATTAGTGAGCCCAAATAAGAGAATTATTGATAACTAATTTTTTCCTTTTTCTACCTTGAAAAAACAGAAGACAGACCATAGTAATACTTTTCTTGCCAATTTCCTATTTGGGCCTTTTAGATCAGACAAGTGTTTCACTTGCATTCTGGGTACAGGGACATATTAAAGAGTGAGAAATTTACTTTTGCATTCCACTCTGGTTGTGTCTAGATGTGTTCGTGGTCAAAGAGTCTATGGCTTGGCTATTTCCTTTTTTATTTTTCCAACCTTTTATGAAATTGTGATATATGACTTGTACTTAGAAAAGTGAACAAAACATAAATATTACATTTAATAAATTATAGTAAGTCAGCACTTATGTTAGAATCAGTGAGGTCTAAAATAGTATACCAAGGTTCCCTGCCTGCATTTTCCTAATGACAACCCTCATACCTCCTTAAAGCTGTTATCTTGATTTTTCATGGTAAATAATCCTTCACTTTTTATTATGGATTTACCATTTAAACCTGCATCCCTGAACAGCATGGCTTGAGACATTATGTAATAGAAATCCATACATTTTGTATTTTTTAAGTATTTGGCTTCTTTCAGTATTGTACTTTTAAGGTTCATTCATGTTATATAATGCTGGAGTTTATACATTTTCATTGTTGTATAGTTTTACATTATACAAACACAGTGGAATCATGGCTTTAATTTGCATTTACCTGACTTTTAATGAGCTCATGTACCTTTTCATGTGTTTATTGTCTGTTTAGAGTCCTTCTTTGTGAAGTGTTGATTTAAGCCTTTTGCACATTTTTTTTTCTAGTGGGTGGTCTGAATTTTAAATGGACTTGTAGGGGTTTCTTATATATTTCATTTCTGAGTTTTTGTTTGTTATGTGTGTTGTAAACATATCTCACTATGTGGTTTGCCTTTTCACTTTCCTAATGGTTACTTTGGATGAACAGAACTTCTTTATTTTAATATTATCACATTTTATCAAATTTTATCTATTGCATCCTTTCTTAACCTAAACCTTTTCAGAAAGGAAAGTTGGTTAAATTTCACTTGTCTGTGTTTAAGACAAAAGAAATAAAGATGTTCACTCTTCCTCTTGGTTTTCTTTCTATGCCAGCTTTGGAACCATACTCCTAGTACCTGACTACATGTAATGTAAGATTACTAATTTGTAGTTTTCGAAACCCAGAAGGTAACCCTTAAGCAAGGTAATTCCTGGCACAACCTAAGCTCATCTTCCTTCACACCACATTTATTGTTTAAGTAAAGCTAAGAACTTGCTAGGGTGATCTGCCCTTGATTTATTCTGTTTGTCTGAGCCCAGAGTCCTATGGCTGCTGAATAGGATTCAACAAGAAAAATAAACCAGAATCTCTTCCTCTAGAAAATTAATAAGCCATGTACAACAGTGAGGGCAGCAGGTGTAAACTACCCCAGCATTCAGCATTCTCTACACCACCTCTTTGACAAACTCACCTACATCTTCACGTATCTTTGCTCTATTCCTTCCAGTGTCTGAGGTAAGAGGTCCTTCTTCTTCTCTCCTGAAGGAAATGAGAAGGGAAGTGGAATATGTATTTAGTATCTCTCTGCTTTCAGCTTTCAAATACAATCAATTCTAAATCCAACTATAACAACCCAACTTTTCTACAGAAAAGGTCCAGATCCTTACCCCTCCAAGATGTGGCCCCTACCAAACTCTCCAACCTCATCTTTCATCCTGCCCTTATTTCTCTAATGGCTCTAAATTGCTGGTTTCCCTTAAGTCATGTCATTTCACTATTCTGTCTCTCTGCTTTGTACCTCTCCTCCTTCCCACAAACTTGTTAAGTCTATTCATGTCTCAGAACTCAGTTCTGACATACTTCCTTCTGAGAACTTGAGAGAGGTACTCCTCCTCTGTCACTGCACTTAATAATACTCAGCACTGTCATTTAAAGTCATCTCTCCGTACATTAGACTATAAAAAAATCCCAATATGTCCATATCAGGGAGACTTACATTTGTATGATGCTGTATGGGTTGCACAGTGCTTTCTTAATACTCCAGGCTATTTAATCCTTGCATATACCTTTCAATGAGGCATCACTATTATTATTTTTACAGATTAGTAAATTGTGATGTATAGAACTTAAATCCCTTGTCCAAGATTTAAAGTTTTATAAGTTGCAAAGGTTTTCTGACTCCAAGTTGTCATTCACTTGACCATATTTTAGCAACCTCCAGACCATCTTCCTGTTGCCTATTCTAAGGAGTTTCCACTTTTATAAAATGAAACCATATGAGCACTCTGCCAAAGGATCTCGAGACTGTTTTAAGAGTTTAATTTAGGATTTGTACCAATAGTTTTGACTCATCTCTTAAAACATAAACACTTTGGGTGAGCTAGAATTTGGCATAAAGTATAGGTTGTTAGAAACAAACCTGATGAAGTTAACCTAATGAAGTTAATTAGTATTTTGTTAGGAGTCCTTGTCTGTGTTGAGCTGGGGAAGTTTTAGTTAAGCATGTATAGGGAGGATCAATTGAGGGCCAATTGATCTTGGACTTGCCTGGACAAAAAGCCAAACTAAAAGAAGCCTTTCTGGCAGGCACATTGTTTAAAAGACTGAGCAGATTTTTCTTTTTCTTTTTCTTTATTTCTTTTTGCTTTGGGAGTAGGGCTGGAAAGAACATGCTTGCATAGTTACATTAGAGCTCTCTAAGCATGAATCCGAGGATCCCCAACATATAGGCCAAGTGTGTGCTTGAGGATACTAGTAAAGCAAGAGAAAACTTTGAAAGATTATTTTAAAAGAATATTACATATTTAAATGAGCATAAAAGGAAAATAGAACTTTATTAGACTTCTTTGCATCTATTTTTTTGGTTAATATGGTTTTTATTTTGATTCACATAAGGAAGGCACCATATGTATGATTGGCTTTCTTCTAAAGGTCTTAATCTTGCTTCAACTCTCCCCGTAACTAGGCTCAGTTGGGGAGGCTACACTCCCAGAGATGATGGATTATCCTAGTGACCCTGTTCTGCCATTGCACATTTCCAGAGGCTGTTGGAGGAGGGTGATCAGGGAACTTTGGATTTAGCTGTGAAACCTCTAGTTCCTACCTCCTTTTCCCAGCACCATTTTACTAGCCCGGCAGTACAGAAGTGTCTATCTGCAGCTGGGATGCTCAGCTTTTTGCCACATATACACATTCTCATTTTGCTCAATTTCCTTTAGGCCCAATACCTATAATTATGTACTTATTTTCACAGCTGTTATATACACATAAGAAATGTCATGACTTCCCTCTCTCATAAGGTTTTATGGGACTAGTGGGCATACTCTCAAAATAGACATGCCTATTAGTGCAGTTTATTAATCAACTGAATATGAGTTTATATAAACGAACACCTAAAAGTTCTTATAGCAGCAACAGTAACCATGCTCAAAAATAAATATCCGAATTTTTAGTTTTCTTGGAAATTTGGATCCACAAGGGACTTTAGAGATTATATAAGGCAATTTTACCAATAAGGAAACTGAGGTCTAGAAAGGAAAAGTGATTTGTTTACTTTATTTATTTATTTATTTATTTATTTATTTATTTACCTACCTCTCCCCCTCCACTCTTTCAAGAGAACGTCAAAATGAATTCATGCTGAGATCCTTAGCAGCCCTATTGGTCACCCAAAGACCAGTAATTTGCTGTGGAAGATTTTGGTAAAGGGAAAGTATCTAGGAAGGAGGAAATCTATGTTCTGATCCCAGTGTTGCCTATAACAAACCCTGACGTAGTCCATGGTCACTTAACTTTGTGAGGTCTTGCCCATGACCTGAGGTTGAACTTAATGCCACTAAGATCTCTGTTGCCTATTATTCCGTATATCGAAGTGTTAGAGTCACCTGCCATGTTTAAACTGAGGCCCAGGTTGCCCTGTGTCCCAGGACTCCACCTTGTATTTTCCAAAACAAGACTGCTCATTCACACCCAGCCCAGGGGCAGCAATCTCTGCTCTCCAAACTTGGAGACAGGAAACCGGGAGGGTGCTGGATGACTCACATCTGTTTAGGTGCAAATAATTCCTAGGCATGCATGGAGGTTTATTTATGAAAATTATACTTTTTTAAACTTAAGGTACAATGCTTCTAGTTCTGAAAAGGTAAGATAGGGTTGGGGAGTGGAGAAGAAAAATAGAAAGATAACAGGTGGTCTCCCATCCAACTCAGGAACTCAGGGTCATCTCTGTCTTTTAGATGGAAGTCAACTTCACCAAAGAAGATATTGATAGAGATGAGACCTACAACCTCACAGAGCTACAGGCTTTTACAGAGTACGTCATGACTCTGCGATGTGCCCCGGCGGAGTCTATGTTCTGGAGTGGCTGGAGCCAAGAGAAAGTGGGAACAACTGAGGAAGAAGGCAAGCTGGTCCCCTGCAATTCCTTCTCTGCCTAGCGCTTTTGGGTGGCCTGGGCCAAGCCTGAGTGGGTTTTGTCAAGCTCTGTACTTGAGAATCATGCGCTCTCACAGTCTGTACATTCCCTCTCCTCAGGGCACTCACTGTGCCCACCTGAGCCCACACAGTAAGCCAGCCCTCCTCAAAGGCAGAAGATCACATCTTTAATATTCTTAAAACTTCTTATACTATATGTGAAGCGGTGTAATATTATTCAAAGGTATCCTATGATAAAGCTATATATTGTAAGCATAAGCCATGGAACTGCTACTAAGAGATAAATAAAGGTATAATTAATAAGAAAAAAAAATTCAGATTCTTAATGATAGTGATGGAAAGAAAAAGGACCGTACAATGAATGAGCGCTCATTGTGACTCAGGAATGGTCATTTAGAGCAGTACTTTAACTCTGTGGGCTTGGCGAAATCCCAGCCTGGCTGTGGAGTGACTTTGGGTAGACACCTAATCTCTAAGCCTCAGTTTTCTCATTATTTATTCCCCTTTTCCATAATGGAATATAATTTATAAAATTGAGTTAAAAGTAGTCCCTACTGTTTAGTGTTATTTTAAAAATTAAATGAAAGAATGTACTTAGCTCGCAATAAACATTCAATACATGCCAGGCTTTCTGTTTTATTAAATCTCCTAGGAGCCCCATAAAATATGTGGAACCACCCCCATTTATTTGGAGGTGAAGGATCTGGGTTTCTTAAGTATTAGCAGATTGCTCAGGATCACTCAGCCTGTGTTACCATTTTTTGTAAATCAAGAGTCTTCCCAATGCCTGTCCCTCAGTAGTCAATAAATGTTTGCTGAATGTATCAGTTTCTTATGGCCACTGTGACAAATTATCACAAATTTAATGACTTAAAACAACAAAGTTTTTTCTCTTACAGTTCTGGAAGTCAGGAGTCCAAAATTAGTTTCACTGGACTATAGTCAAGTTGTTGGCAGGGTTGTTACCTTTTGGAGACTATGAGGGTAGAATATATTTTCTTGCCATTTCCAGCTCCCGTGGTTGCCTGTATTCCTTGGTTCGTGGGCCCCTTCCCGCATTTACTAAACACATCACTCTGGTATCTGCAACCATCATTACATTACTCTTTTTTTCTCCTCTTCTGTGTCAGATTTCTTTGTTCCACTCTTATAATGACCTTTGTGAAAACATTTAGGGCCCACCCAGATAATCCAGGATAATCTCTCCAATTCAAGATCCTAATGTAATCACATCTGGGCAAAATCCCTTTGGCCATATAAGGTAACCTTTACAAATGGCAAGGATTAGGATTTAGATCTTTGGGGTACATTTTTCAGCCTGATACCATGAATGAATGAATGAATGGGTAGTTGAATACTTGGTATGTCCACACATCTTTTGAAATAAGGAGAAGAAATGCAAAATGCTAATCCTTCTAACTTTCTGAGGCTTTACTGTCATTTGTTTGTAAGACACACAGGTTCTAGACCTTAAATTTCCCCCACTCACACATTCAGCCTAATTTCAGTCATATTCTTGTAAGTCTTATTCAGTCTTACAGCCAAGTATCATAGAGATCTCAGATAACATTTGCAGTCAATTTCTGTGCTCCTTGGTCCATATGACAATTTATTCCTCTGGATCTTGGGTGAGTTTCCTATGAGACCAAGTTGGTATTAACAGATGTTCAGCACATTTGCCCAGATGGTCAGATGTCTGGAAATAATCCAGTGTCTTCTGAGTTTTGTAGCCCCCACTGGAGATGTCCATGCTAGTTCAATCTAAACTACCCTTTGATGGATGTGGTTGCACAACAGTGGTTCATGAAGCACATGGGAAACTAGGCTAGATGACTTCCTGTTTTCTTTTCTTTTTAAATTCACTTATTTGAGGGAAATATATATATATATAGAAAGAGTGAGTGCAGAGGCAGAAGAAGAGGGAGAAGCAGACTCCCCATTGAGCAGAGAACCTGATATGGGACTTGATCCCAGGACCCTAAGATCATGACCTAAGGGGAAGGCAGATACTTGCCCAACTGAGCCACTCAAGCACCCCAGGCTGAGAAGACCCTTTTCACCCCAAGACTCCATTCATCAATGTCATTCAGGCATCTAGTTTTCTATGCCAGGCTCCAGCAGTACAAGAAAAAGTCGTAGAGAATCCCAAATCATTATGTCTTTATGTACTTCTAACAGTACTACAAATGATAAGGCTATTTAAATTTTACATCAATAGAAATACAGAAATGATTAAAACAAAACTAGTCAGATTGGTTGGTTGGTTCTTATGTAAGAGTTACATAAGTTACATAAGTTACATAAGTTCTTATGTAACTTTTGATTAAAATTACATACAATTTTTGAGAACTTATTTGCATTCTACAGACATCACCTCAAAGTGTCAAACGAGTACAGATACAATAGTTTATAAATACAAAACAGCACATAAGTTACCCAGCAAAAAAGAGCCCATTGGTTATAATCTATTGGAGTAGTCGTTGTATTTTAACTGAGCCCTCCCTTTTAAAAGATTAGAAGGCAACGCACGCAGTGTCATTGAGCAAAGTGTCCTCTGCCTTTGCTACACCTTTCAGCAGGCAGTCTAGGAGGTTAAGTTCCACTTCAGGTTTTGCACTTCCCTTCTCTGCACTGTAGCTGGCAGTCTTCTCTCCAGTGACCTTCTGAGGCCACTATGGCTCCGGGTCTTCAGTTAGCACATGACAGCCCAGCCACTCTCTCATGTCAGCTTCAGTTCCATCCACTTGTTTTATTGCCAGAAACAAGATTTACCATTTCAGCTGATGTATTATTTTGGCTAACTAGGCTAGGATTTGTTAGCAGAACACTAGATGCCTGTCTGATAAAGCAAACCACTTGTTTATCAAAGTCATCACTATAGAACTTTTGTTTTTGTTTCTCTTCATTTTTTCAGGATCCCAGTGAAAATCGATGAAGATGCACCCCCTGGCCCTTAGCAAATCCTGATTTCCCCTTTTCCAATTCATAAACAATTTGTTTCTCTATTTCACAATGAAATGCCAGTTGTTGAATACGCATCACCTCAAACCATTTCTTTTTTTTTTTTTTTTTTAATTATTTATGATAGTCACACAGAGAGAGAGAGAGAGAGAGGCAGAGACATAGGCAGAAGGAGAAGCAGGCTCCATGCACCGGGAACCCGACGTGGGATTCGATCCCGGGTCTCCAGGATCGCGCCCTGGGCCAAAGGCAGGCGCCAAACCGCTGCGCCACCCAGAGATCCCTCTCAAACCATTTCTAACTGAAATTTTCTCTTCTAACTTAAATGTGAAAATTATTTATTTTCATTTGGATTTCCATAGATTGATTGTTAGGGTTATTTGCCCACATTTAAGCATATAAGTATCTACTATATGACACAGATGTAATTATATTCTGATCCTGGCTTTATTACCTAAAAGCTTATAACACTGAAAGAGGCTTCTCTGTGTTTCAGAAATAGTAATGATGATAGTACTGTACCTAATTGTAAGAGTGTCAAGGTTAAATGAGATAAATCAGGTAAAGTGCTTAGTAGAGCAACTATATACTATAAAATGCTAAAAGTTAACTATTCCTGTTACTGGTTTTCAGCAAGGGCACCAGGATGTGCCTGAGGTGTCTGACTGGTGGTGGTTGTCAGTCTGGATTGTAATGGAAGATTGTAATGGAAGCAAAATAGTATCAAATTGTTGCTAATGGGTTCAAAGAATTGATGCCTTTGAATATGTAGCTGTAATTTTTATGGACTTGGAAAAATTTAATTTTGCTCTTTTACAATACAGAATTAGTACTTTTCTAACTTTGGTTATACTGCAAAGCCATTACTAGCGCATGGCTAATGGAAAATTGCTGTTAATTGTAGAAGGTTTCCGTGCTACTCAGGCAGTGGTTTCAGTAAAAGCTGCATCTGTGGGAAGTCAGTAGCGAGAAGACTGTTCCTCTTTGGACTTTATCTACAGGAAATAGTGGCTTCAAGTGAAAGGAGAAAATATCTGATTAAATTTCTTTACCGTCATCATCTACTATAACTAAATGGCTGCCTGTGGGATAAATATAAGGAGAATTTCACTCATATTTCTAACCAAGTACCTGGAATGATTGATTATCTAATAATCAATTTATTTTGCCTTTGTCCATCAGATGACTATTTGGAGCTGGATTGTAATACACACTTTGCCTTTAGATTTTTTTCTTTTTTACCCTCAGTGCTATTATCCCTGAGTCTGACTGAACATAACTGGAACGGAGAGACTCTGCAAGTGAGAGATGGAGTGAGAGTCCTTCCGATTCTGTGGGTTACCTTTGAAGATCTTGTGACTTTGGAGCTTTGTGCTAAAGCTATCTGCTGGGAGGAACCCTGTGTTCACATCTTATTGGTTTGTAGACGGGTGGAAACCAGCCTCTTGTTCTCTGTCTGAGAATGGTAGCTACAGGCTGTCTTCTGATTTCTTTATTGAAGAATCAATTTGAAGATACTGATATTGAAGAATATCGATTTCTTTGGGAAATCAGAAAACTTCTGACAGAGCACATAAGACAGTAAGACAACATCTTAGTGGAGCACAAATGAAGTTATGTTAAAAGTCTAAACAGTTCTAATTTCTTGATATGCAACTTAACATAGAGTTACAGTAGATCTCATTAAGATTGGGTCCTACCAGTTAAGCTGTTTTACCCGCACTTTAGCTTCTGCATGAGTAGTTGTAGAAATGTGGCTCTCCATTAATGATAAAACAGGCTACTGACTTAATTGCCCTTTGGCTCATTTTTCTACGTTATGAAGTTGTTTTCAGTTGAAGTTCAGCAATTTCACCTTAAGACACCCCATCTCCCAAAGTGTGATTTCAGATACTTGAAAACAGTCTGGCAGTACTAAAATAGCTCAGATCTTGGCCTGAGTGGTTGACCCCATTCTCTGCAGACCTACTTACCTTATCTTCAGCCATGTGGTTTCCTCAAGAAAAATTCAGAATTCATCAGCTGCATCTTCAATTAGAGGCATTTGATTCCTTCTCTAAGTTACAGGCAGTGCACTAGCTTTCTGGACAGTTCTTTAGAATTCTCTGCTTTCTTCTCATTGCTAAAGTGCATAGGTCATTCTTAAACCAGAAACTCAGGATTTTGAAATTATCTCTGTGTGGTTAAATCATCAGAAGCTAATACAACTTGAACTGTATTGTCTTGGATTATGTTATTCACTGGAGAAATGTACAAATCAGGTTTAACATCATGCCCTTGCATTTTATGGAACATAAATATGAAAAATACATATGCCATTTTTTGTGCTTTTGCTCAACTCTGATAGCAGACATTGAACTTTATGTTACCCATTTTTTGAGAAGATCCCCATTATAAATTCCATTTATTAATTCATTCCCCTAGCCAGAAAATACTTGCTCCTTCATATGGTTGCTTTTTATCAGCCTATGAGAAACGTGCAATTCAATATGATCTTTTTGGCTTTTTCTGCCACGAAGATCGGCATTGAATTTAAAGCTCAGGGAATGACCTAGTAAAGATTATTTCTTGGCTCCTTTCTTCTTTAATTCTTTCTTATATTTTATAACATTTTAAGTATACAGTTTTATCCTTATTTGGAATCAATCTTGGTCTCTCTTTCTCCCTTCCTCCCTCTCCTACTCTCTCTTTCCCCCACCCTGAAATAGCATATATAATATAATATATCTCTATCTATGTGTCTATCTCATCAGTTATTTCTGTCATTCTTAGCTTTAGCATATGTAGATGTTTTATCTTAGAGGACATGAGATGTTACATTTCAATCCGGATTTCAGTGATAAGTTATATTACAGTAGTACCTATTGTATTTTTCTTTTACCTTACATTAAGTCATCAGATCTGAGAGCAATTTTATTTTTTACTTTTGGTTGATGTCAATCTTTTGGCCACAAAATGAAGACATCATTGGTTGTTGCAATGCTGCCATCCCTCCACCAATCACTTTTCTCCTACTGCATTTCAGCAAATCCTTCCCAACTGCATTTCTAACAGGCAGCCCAGCTAATTTCCCCATATTTTGTTTCAGCTCCCTTCTGTCTTATGTTGACACCCCACTCTTGTTTCCTTACAGCTCCATATGGCCTGGATCTGTGGAGAGTCCTGAAGCCAGCCATGGTTGATGGAAGAAGGCCAGTGCAGTTGATGTGGAAGGTGACTTGCTTATATATATATTTTTCTGTTTAAAAACCCTTGGCCTTGGGATGCCTGGGTGGCTCAGTGGTTAAGCGTCTGCCTTCAGCTCAGGGTGTGATCCTGGAGTCCTGGGATTGAGTCCCATGTCGGGCTCCCTGCACAGAGCCTGGTTCTCCCTCTACGTCTCTGCCTCTCTCTCTCTCTCTGTCTCTCATGAATAAATAAATAAAATATTTAAAAAAACAAACTCTTGGCCTTTACACCTCTAAGAACTAATTCTTGAAATTTACCTCCTGAATTTCCTTCCCTCAAGGCTTTATAATGCCCCAAATCTTACTATGGTTTTTCCATTTCCCAAAGCCACATAGGTCATCTTATAGATGGCCTAAATGTGCATTATAGACCCTGTCTCCTCTCTTCTTTGGTCTTAAAAATTAACATTTAGGACAGGTACAAAGTTCAAATGCAGGCAGCACCTTGACCTTCTGGGAACACCCCCCCCCCCCACCCCTGCAACCTGCTGGCTACATTAGAAGGCAGTGTAAAATTGTATAGTACCCACCCCGACATGGGAGAAGAACACTGACTTGTGGTCAGCTCACGTCCTCATGTCATTGAAAACATATATTGTATATATGTCCCTTTGAGCACTGGTATAGTGGGGTACAAGGACAGAACAGGGGCCAAATGGTCCTTTCTAGGTTGGAGGCCTGGGATGGAGGAGCAAAGGAGAAGGTGGGGGCATCATGCAGAGAAAAGAAAAAGAGGTAGGATAAAGGACAGAAAAGGAGGGGAAGAAACAATAAACAGGAAAGGAAAGGGACAAATATGAGAAAAAAACAACCCAGCCAGGAGCCAGCAGATTAAAAACGGGAGAGTTTGGGAGAGGAGAAGAGAGGAAGGAGAGCAGCAAGATGTCAGAATTCTTTAGTAGTGTCCAGAGTTCTCAGGGGATACTCATCATATTATTTCACACTTGCTAAAGTCCAGGCAAGTTTAAAATCCTTCTGGAAATGGAGAAATCACCTGCTTTATAAAATGATATTCTATTTCCAATTATGTCCTCTACTTTCCCCACTCGCGTCAAACCCTAGGGCTATGGGACGCCCTCTGGTTGCAGAGGCAGCAGGCCAGGGAGCACACAAACAGGGACACTGGGAAACCTTTGAAAATCAAGATTGTGAGAATCCCAGATGTTGTGTTTTCTTTCTCAGTGATTAAGTGTGGAAACAAATCACTCAGTCAACATATTTTGGGAGAAAGAGAGCAAACAGTGGCACATATTCCATCTGTGGTCAGCCACAGAGTGTTGGGTCAAGTAGGCTAACATGTGAGGCTGGTGAAATGGACTTGAATACCTTCCTCTTTCTCCCCCTCACCTGGGGAGGTCTTTCTTTTTGCCTCAGTAAGAGATTTTTCTAAGAATTAAAGTTAGTTAAAAAGATTGGACCAAAACTGAATGGTGGTTATGATTGCGCAGGTCTGAGAATATACTAAAAAAAAAAAAAAAAAAAAATCCCTAATTGTATACTTTAAAATAGTGAATTTTATGGCATCTGAATTATATCTTAATAAAGCTGTTGTTTACAAAAGAGAATGCATTGTCCTAAGAGGTAAAAACC
The DNA here is from genome assembly GCF_053574225.1 of Canis aureus. Lineage (NCBI taxonomy): Eukaryota > Metazoa > Chordata > Mammalia > Carnivora > Canidae > Canis > Canis aureus. The sequence goes on from NC_135615.1 coordinate 43,961,093, forward strand.
TCCCAGTCATTAGGAAGTTTCAGTCAATTCCTGAACTGGAAAGGCAAAGGGACAAAGTGACTTCTAAAGTCCTGTTTGACCTTACATTCATTCTATTCCATCTGTGTGTGTTATCAGTAACATAAAGTGAACAACTGGAAAGCCTTACAGTTCCTGGGAAATACTCAGTGTGCTGATCCCTAAGCAAAACATAAGGTTAGTAGGTTCAGGTTCAAGGCTGAAAAGAAGAGTTTGGCTTGGAGTCCCTGGGGTCACCTTAGGCTTCTCACCACAGATTTAGATTGACAGGGCAACCCTGAATATTTTAGGACTCTTAGCTGGGATTTCTGGTATGCCTGGTCCAGAGAAGCTAATTCCTTTCTCAAAGAAGGAGGCATGCTGCTTTTTATGCAGTAGCACAAGTACTTTTCAACCCTTGGAAGCTTCTAGACAGGAGATGACCCAAGGCCAGAACAGAATTGGGATTCTTAGAGTGAATGACTCACATTTTTAGCTTATACTGTCCTATGCATGTGGGAGAAGGAAAAAAAAAGATAAGCATCAAAAGGTTATGAGGGTGACTTGCTTACATTGGCTTGGACATTCTCCTAGTTAAAACTGCCTCATGGAATTAGACTATTTATCAAATCTCTTTTGGCCCTTGAAGGGTTAATATCACAGCACAGATTGTACTGTTCATCCCAGAAGGGTGATAACCTAATTGTAGTTTAGCACCTAATAATTAACATTACCCCACACCCCTCATCCTCACCATTTATCACTGTCTCAATGCTTGTCTTTTCTTGTTTCTGGCAACATGTTTTGTTTCCTTTGGGTTCAGAAAGCAACTGGAGCCCCAGTCCTGGAGAAGGCACTTGGCTACAACATATGGTACTTTCCAGAAAACAACACTAATCTCACAGAGACAGTGAACACCACTAACCAGACACATGAACTGTATCTGGGAGGCAAGACCTACTGGGTGTATGTGGTTTCTTATAATTCTCTTGGAGAATCTCCGGTGGCTACCCTGAGGATTCCAGCTCTTAATGAAAAGAGTAAGTACAGTGTAAACTTCTTACTTAGATGCCCTGTCCCAACTAGTTGGCCAGGAAGTCCACTCAAGGATGGCTATTTCCCTCAAGTCAAAATGCAAATGAAGTGGAAACCTTTTAGGTTATGGTGAGGAAACCAAAATCTTGTGGTAATTAATGAACTCATGAGATACAATTCCTTTAGAACAAAGCCTGTGTTAAAATCTGAGACTTCATAAAGTCATATGAGACAAAGTCATACACCTAGAAGTTTTACAAGCAGTTCATATTTGTTTTGGTCTGAGTGAGCCATATAAAACTGTCAGATAAATCATGTTTGTCCTCAGTGGCAGAAACTTCTCTTTTGAGCTCTCCTTCTCACAGTATTGACCATATCCCAGCCTTTGTCTGCTCACTCTTCTGTGTTCTTTTTTTTCCCTTTTCCATGTGACTACTCAGTTGGGAAAATTTCTGATGTTTGTACTTGTCAATTAAATGCTCATTATTGCACTGGGTGTTATGCTATATGTTGGCAAATTGAACTCCAATAAAAAAAATACAAAAAAACAAATAAAAATAAAACCATTCAATTTAATTGAAAAAAAATGCTCATTATACTTTTGGTTAAGCAGTTTTAAACATTTTACTGCTCCCAGGCAAACACATATTTTATATTGCATATTGGAATAAGATACCTTCTTTGATTCTTATTCAAGGAATTGCAGGCAAGGGATTTCTTCTTTCTTTTTGTCTATAGATCTTACTGTTTCTTATTCTATAGATTTTCTCATTTATTTTGTTTATTATCTATCTCTCTGTCAGTTGGATGTAACTTCCTGAGCACAGAGATTTTTGTCTGTTTTTCTTTTCCTCCTCTTTCTCTTTCTCATATCACTTCCCCCATCTGCAACACCTAGAACAGGCATAGAGCAGTTGGCATTGAAAAGGTACTCAGTAACTATTTGTTGAAACACATCATAGTTAGATAATGTACTCTCCAGTTTCTTACCTCTCTTTATATAGACCTAGACCTCTCTTTACATAGACCTAGACTGATTCAGTCCTTTGTATTATCAGCCCTAGACTTGTTTGTCTATACTCCCTTCTTTCTCTTCACCTCAGACTTAACCCATTTCTTCCCTTTTGCCTCATTTTAGAACTCCTATATACAGTTGACCCTTGAACAACATGGGTTTGAACTGAGTGAGTCCACTTAAATGTCAGTTATTTACAGTACAATACTGTAAATGTGTTTTCTCTTACAACTTTCTAAATAACATTTTATTTTCTCTAGCATACTTTATTGTAAAAATATAGTATGTAATACATGTAACATACAAAATATGTGTTAATCCATTATTATTAGTAAGGCTTCCAGTCAATAGTAGGCTATTAGTAGTTAAGTTTTGGGGGTGTCAAAAGTTATACACAGGTTTTCAATTGTACATGGGGTTGGTGCTCCTAACCCCCATGTTGTTCAAGGGTCAGTTATATACAAAATCTGTGTTTTGAGCTACAGAAATCTAGATACCATTAAACTTGGGCAAGTTATCTAACGTCTCTAAACCTCAGCTACTTGTGAAATGGAACTATTATATAGTAACACCTCCTTCACAGAGCTGTTGTGAGGTTGAAATGAGAGTGTGTATTTAAAATAATTTGCCTAATTCTAATTATTACTATTTTCATTCCTTTTTAAAAAAGGATTTTGTTTGTTTGTTTATTTGAAAGAGAGAGCGAGAGCGAGGGGGAGGCCGAGGAAGAGGGAGAGAGAATGTGAAACTGACTCTGTTGAGCACAGCCCAGTGCAGGGCTCATTCTCATAACTGCAAGATTATGGCCTAAGCCAAAACCAAGATTTGAATGCTCAATGGACTGAGTCACTCAGGCACCCCACTATTGTCATTCTTAATAAGATGTCTGATTGATTAAATTTTTATTAGAGAGGGATTATCAACTTAAAAAATACTACAAAATCTGATTTTAACTAAAATTAGGCTAAATTCCCATAGAGTTTTTAATTTTTCCCAATTCAGAAGGTACTTGCTTTGTGGCAGAAGCATCAGTGTGATCCTCAGTTATAATGGTCCCAGACCAGAAGTGGGCAAGTTACAGTTTATGGATGAAACCTAGCCTGACATCTGTTTTAGTAAATAAAGTTTTATTGAAACACAGCCACACCTGTTTGTTTACATTTTTTTATGTCTCCCTTTGTGCAACAGTGGCAGAGTTGAATAGTTGTGACAAAGACCATGTGTCCTATAAAACCTAAAATATTTACTATTTGGCTTCATACAGAGACTGTTTGAAGACTACTGTTTTAGACATATAAGAAAGTAATGCTTTACAGAACTTTGGTTAATAAGGTAGGTAGAGTCAACTAGAGAATAGTTATAATAATAATTATTATTATAACAATCACTAAGAACACTAAGTGTTCACTAAGAACAATCACTAAGTAAGTGTAATTATCATATACTGTCTATTAGTATATGTCACACATTGTGCTAAGATGACATAGGTTTATTTAATGTTAGCTGTGAAATGGTCCATGAGGTAGATGCTATTAGAACCATTTCATAGATGATGAAGCTGAGATTCAGGAAAGCTTAGGAATCTGTCCATGACCACTCAGGTAGAATTCAAACCCAGGTCTGCAGGTTCCAAGCTTGTACAATATACTTTATTCAGAATCTTGGACTTGATGCTATTTGACACTGAACATATACCTCTGAAGGCCTCCATTTTTACCATCTTTAAAATAAGGGTTTGGAATAGATAGACCTTCAGATTCCTTCCAGCCTGAACTTCCTTTAAGTTTTAAAGTGATCTGAGGCAGGGCCCAGAAGAGCACAGCCACTGTGTGGTGGGGGATGAGAGGTGGTCAGGATTCTTGGGGCAGAGCTGAGGGTAGGCTCAGACAGCTAAGGTGAGGCACTGAAGCACCCAGGGCTGTCCTTGATGGTCCACAGTGACTGCCTTCATGTAAACCACAAGAACTTCAAGGTGTTAGCAGTCAAAGCTCCTCCCTCTTTCAGGAAGAATATGGATTTTTCTACTGCACCTGGGGGTATGTTGTATTTGGAGAAATTGTTTAGAATGTTCTCTTTTTAAAGATTTTATTTATTTATTCATGAGAGACAGAGAGAGAGGCAGAAACATAGGCAGAGGGAGAAGCAGGCTCCCTGCAGGGAGCATGATGTGGAACTCCATCCCAGGACCCCAGGATCATGACCTGAGCCAAAGGCAAGTGCCCAACTGCTGAGCCACCCAGGCATCCCAAAATACTCTTGTTGAATAATAGAAGGATTCAGGAGTTACTTTACATAAAGTGGAGTGATGATTTGGAAACTTCTCTTTCAGCACCCTTGACACAGTTGACTTATGGCTTAATTGAGCCTTTTCCACACCTCCCATGGCCTAGAGACTGGGCTAGTCCCTTCATTCCTGCAGCATGTTTGGCTCTTTCAACCTGACTCCTGATCTTCAGACAGCCAGTGTTGGTAAAGTAAAGGAGTGTGGGCTTAGGAACCAACACTCACTCCTGTGTTCAGGTCAGGATTTGTGTGCAAGAAATTATTACGAAAGTGCCTCCAGGGAGTCCAGAAGAGGATGTAAAGGAAACAAGGCCGGGGAAGGGGAGTTGGCCAAGCCAAATGTGCTATGTGATTTTCCCAGGGCTGCTGTAACAATGTACCATAGACTGAGTGGTTTCTCAACAGAAATTTATTGTCTCATTGTTTGGAGGCTAGAAGTCTAAGGTACTGGTAGGGCCGTGGCCCAAGGGAGGATCCTTCCTTCCTTCTTCCAGCTTTTGACAGCCATAGGCTTAGGCTTCGACAGTATAACTTCAGTCTCTGCTTTGATCTTCACAGGGCCATCTTCCTATGTCTCTCGGTCTCTGTGTTCACATTCCACTTTGGAGGACACCAGTCCTATTGGGTTAACTACTGACATCTGCAACAACCTGATTTCCTGATAAGCTTAAATTCTGCAGTACTGAGGATATCTTTTTTTTTTTGTGAGGGACACAGTTCAACCCATAATGGGTACAATCTGTAATAAAAATCTTAGGGAGGGTGGTTCCAGCATGACCTGCAAGGGGACTCTGGAGTGTGGAGTTACATCACACAGTTCTTCCAACCAAAGAGAACACACAAAAACAGTCAGAAGGAATTGAGAAGATCAGGGAGCATGAACAACACCTGCTACAGGAGGCTAGGGAGGGTTCCAGAAGGCTTTTAGTCTGACTGGAATGGTAACTAAGGATACTTAGAGGTTATGAGCAGATGTAGGGGTGATAGAAGCTCTAGGGATCACGTGGGGTTGATACCCTGGCCCCCGCCCCTCCTCCACCTCACATTTCCTTTATGCCTCAGGTGCATTTCCTGACCCTTTCAGGCTGACAAATTACCTGGCCTTGTTCTTGGGACTAGCAGTTGGAGTGTCTCATAAAGGCCCAGTTTGGGAAAAGATTCATAAAGTGTAGCCTTCAAGAATAGAAGCTTCAAAATACGCACACAGCTATTGAGGCATGTTGCCTAGCAATAGCAGGATTCAGCACTCCTAGACCCCTCCCAAATTCCTATACTTGGCGTAGGCTTCTAGCTTCAGAAGCTCTCTGATTTGTTTTTGTTTTTGTTTTTGAAAGACACTGTCTACTGTCTTTATCCAGGACTATCTTTAATGTTCATTGAAGTATACTTTCTGTTAATTCCAAGTTTGAAGCCTTAGGCATGTGGCAAGGAGCAGAGAAAAGGGGAGAGTGGCATCCTGTGATCTTCTGGGCCCCACCCCTTTGTGCCATGCTTCCATACCACACTGCCCTCCAGTAGTTCTCCTCAATTTTGCTTATTTAGAACATTTTTAGTAAGATAGCTCTCTGGGCAGCACCTGGGTGGCTCAATTGGTTAGGCATCTGCCTTCAGCTCAGGTCATGATCCCGGAATCCTGGAATTGAGCCCTGCATCAGGCTCCCTGCTCAGTGAGGAGTCTGCTTCTCCCTCTCTCTCTGCCTCTCCCCCTGCTTTGCTCTCTCTTGCTCATTCTGCTCTCTCTCTCTCTCTCTCTCTCAAACAAATAAAAAAATCTTAAAAAGATAGTTCTCTGATTCTAATTAAATCCTAGGTATTGTATTTAAACCCCCATGTTCAAATTTCTAGTAAAGGAGTCCTTGTTGCCCGTTTCCAGACATGAGGGTTTTTTTTTTTTTTTGTTATGCTTGTAGAAAATGTTGTCATTTGCATATCAGTCCATACCTAGGTGCTTTGGAGAGTGTGTATGCATCTTTTTGGTACAGATACAATTCTTACCACGTTGGGGATAGGAATCCATAGCCAGGTTGTGTGGGGCCAGCCTAGACAGTCAAAATTTGAAGCCACCTCCCAGGTATGACTGTAGGGACACCATCTCCCAGTTCCCAGACGTAGAATTACTGATACCTGAAATTTTGTGAAGATTCACTCCTTGTTTCAGACTTGCTTCCTTTTACTTGCACTGACATATGTGGAAGGGAAGTCTTGTGAGTCTAGTGAGATCCTTTCTTGGAAACAGGTAAATTGTGGGGATATAAGGAAAGATTAAGAAGGTAATTAATCATCAAAGGTGAGGCGCAAGGAGAAGTGATACAATACAAAGGATGGAAACAGCACCATAAGGGAGACTGCACTGGAGATCTTGAACTTTGACCTTCTTTGATTTGGGCAGTGAATGGATGCCAGTGTGGTTATTGCATTTGGAGAATGAGTTGAGCAGCTTTCTCTTTTCTTTTTTCCTTCCCTTAGCATTTCAGTGCATTGAGGCCATGCAGGCCTGCCTCACTCAGGACCAGCTGGTGGTGGAATGGCAAAGCTCTGCTCCAGAGGTGGACACATGGATGGTTGAGTGGTTCCCAGATGTGGACTCAGAGCCCTCCAGTTTTTCCTGGGAATCTGTGTCTCAGGCCAGGAACTGGACAATCCAGAAAGGTAGCCATTGTGGATCCCATAGTCTCCCTGTGTATAGGATTCGGTTTCATTTCCATTAGTTTTAAAGTCTTTAACTTTGACTTCAAAGGTGTAGATGTGGTTAATAGTGTTTGGCACAATGAGTGCAAGCTTAGTGAAGTGACATACTTCTTGGCATTTCCCTTAGGCTGGGTTGGGAAGCCATGGGTATCAGACCAGGTATTTGTCCCATTTCCAGGTGGAAACCACCATCAGAGAGTCCTTCCTGGATTCTTGATCATATAGATAACACTAGAGTTTGTATCCCACCTGTTCTGTCCAGGCTACCCTTTTAGTTGTGGTTTCCTGTTTAAGATCTATGTCCCTTCTCCAGGAAATAGCCTTCTTTTTCAAAAAAGTCCCTGCTCCTCTCCTTGAAAGACAGATGAGTGAGGCTTCACCCTCCCAATCCTGTCAGCCCAACCATTTCTTAATACTTGATAGCATCTATATAAAGAGTTACACTCTTGCAGAGATTCAGGCAGACAGAGGAGCTGGAATTCATGGTATCTGAGTTCTCAGGGTGACATGTTGTTAACAGAAGGATTACATTTTATTCTGCTGTGCTTCCAAATCGTGTAACAAAATCCACGATGGAAGAGGGACTGGATCTCTTACGTTTCCCTTCCTTGATGGCTCTGTCATCTCATCAGAGTGGCACAGACTTAATTCTAAGAATTAATTTTAAAAGCTTAGAACTGGAATAGGCATTGGAGACCATCCAACCTAATCTCTTTATTTTCCAAATGTGGTACCTGTAGAGAAATAGAGTATCTTCCCTAAGTCATAGCTGTAACTGGGTCTAGTGGTTCTTCTCCTTTGCCAGGCTCTGAGCTTAAGACTTGTTCTCTCTCTCTCTCTCTCTCTCACAGATGAATTAAAACCCTTATGGTGCTATAACATCTCTGTGTATCCAGTGTTGCGAGACCGAGTGGGTCAGCCATATTCCACCCAGGCTTACGTCCAAGAAGGCAGTATGTATGGAAAAGCCATGTGGAGCGAGTAAACACTGGGGCCTGTCAAACATCCAGATGAGGCTATGAATGTCTGTAGCCCATTCACAGTTGCCTCAGTGCTTAGCTGTGCTGCACCTTCAGCTTGTAAACTACATATTCTTGACACAGTGTGGGCAGGCTGTAGGTTCACTGAATTTCAAAGCTGGGGTAGAAGTTAAAGACCATCAAGTCCAAGTCCCTCATTTTACAAATGGAATATCAAGGCTCAGAGAGGTGAGATAGTTTGCCCAGCCTCACAAAGGAACTTTGTGCAAATAGCCCTATAAGCAGAAATAACGTTTATTTAAGACCAAGTTAGGGACTTTACAGATTTAAATCATAAGTCGGAGATGCTAAAAAATTTTTTTAATTGTGCGGCAGTAATCAAGGTTTGTACTGATGAACTGCTCACGCTTTATTTTTATCTTTTAGTAGTTAACTTTTTCCAGATTCAATGTGAGAAAATAAATCCTGTCACTCAGATGTAACCCATGGGGACATGTCCTTCAGCTATATTTGATAATAGTGATTAGTGATATGAATGAAAGCTGAATGCCAACTGACAGTGAGGGCTCTGCAAGAAAGTACTTTTTTGTAGGCCTTTAATAGTGCTTTTATTCTGTTCAAGATGGATACTGCCAGAAAACTGTGTTCCCAAACAAGGTGATACATCGTGTCCCTACTCTGCCCCTATCTTCCACCTCTGGCACCGGTTTTGCTTTGAGTACTAGCCACAACCTTTGTGGAGAAAGGATCTACTCAGCTGTGATTCAGTGTTTATTGGTTTTCTCCCTGTCCTGTAAAGTTCCATCAGCAGGTCCTGTGACCCAGGCAGACAGCATTGGTGTGAAGACTGTCACAATCACATGGAAAGAGATTCCCAAGAGTAAGAGAAATGGTTTTATCAAAAACTACACCATATTTTACCAAGCTGAAGATGGAAAGGAATTTTGTAAGTGTGCTTGTAGACAAGTCGGAAAACCTCCAAATCCCAAGTAGATGCTATGGATACACCTGCCATAAGGGCTGGTGCTCTACAGTCTGCATCAGTCACTTCGCTTCTTTGACTCTCTCTGATAATGAGACCAAGAGCACCTACCTCTTGAGTTCTTTTGGAGTCAAATGAGAGTGAAGTGATAGTATTTAAGCATCCTGTAGGAACCACAGGAGTTGATACAGTTTGTCCTTGTTAGGCTGTAAACAAGTTGGCCTCCTGGGAGCTTCCCAATCATTAATGCAGAGTGGGGTTATCCTGGATTAAAGAGTAGAGTGGTGGCACTTACCTCAGTGCAGGACCCATTATCCTGACTCCTGCTGCCCACTGCTAAGTCATACTTTTGTCTTGATCCACAATAACTACTCACATCCTAAATTCTGGACAAGGCTTGGATTCCTATTTAGGCTAACATTTTGTTGTTGTTGCTGTTGTTATGGTAAAATACATATAACAAAATTTACCACTTGAAACATTTGAAAGTGTATAATTTAGTGGCATTAAGTGTATCAGGAATGTTTTGTGACCATCATCTCTATCTGTTTCCACCCCGAATAGAAACCCCATACCTATTCATCAATCACTTCTCATTGTCTTCTTCCCACAGTCCCTGGAAACCACACAATTGCTATTTGTCTTTTTGGTTTTACCTAATTCTGGCTATCTCCAATAAATGGAATCATACAATCTAAGGCTTTTTGCATCTGGCATCATGTTTTCAGAGTTTATCCATCATGTAGATTGTATTAGTATCTCATTCCTTTTTATTGCTGAAGAATATTCTATTATTCTACATTTTCATTCATCAGTTGATGGGCATTTGGGTTGTTTGCACTTTTTGGCTACTGTAATTAGTACTGCTATGAATATCAGTGTGCAAATACTGTTTGAATCTCTGCTTTTAATTCTTTGGGGCATATGCCTATGAGTAGAATTGCTGGTCATATGATAATTCTAGTTTAACTTTTTGAGAAGCTACCCAACTATTTTCCATAGTGGCTGCCCCATGTTACATGCCTACCAGCAATGGATGAGAGTTATAATTCCTCAACATTCTTACCAACACTTATTATCTGTTAAAAAAGTTATTATGGCTATTCTAGTGGGTATGAAATGGTTTATCAGTGTGGATGGTTTGTTTTGTATTTCCTTAATAACTAATGATGTTGAGCATCTTTGCATGTGCTTATTGGCTATTTGTATATCTTCTTTGAAAAAATCTTTTCAATTTCTTTGCCCTTTTTACAATTTGGATTGTCTTTTCAGTTGTTGAGTCATAAGAATTTTTTAAATATATATTCTGGATAGAAGTTCCATATAATATACATGATTTGTAAATATTTTTTCTCATTCTGTGGTTTGTCGTTTCACTCTCTTGATATGTCTCTTGAATGTCTTTTTTTTTTTTAAAGATTTTATATACTTATTCATGAGAGACACACAGGCACAGAGGCAGAGACACAGAGGGAGAGTCAGGCTCCTCGCAGGGAGCCTGATGTGGGACTTGATCCCCAGGCCCAGGATCATGCCCTGAGTCAAAGGCAAACGCTCAACTGCTGAGCCACCCGGGCATCCCTCTTGATAATGTCTTTTGATGCACAAAACCTTTTAATTTTGGTGAAGTCCAGATTAATCTATTTTCTTTTGTTACTTATGTATTTGGCATCATATAGAAACCACTGCCAAATTCAAGGCCACCATTTACCCTATGTTGACTTTTAAGAGTTTTATAGTGGTAGTTTTTATGTTTAGGTCTTTGGTATATGTTTATAGAGTAATTTTAAGCAGAACATGGATAGAGAGATTGGGATATGTGATGGACTGGCTTGGGAGTACAGGTTCCATTACTCTTATTTTACTGTTCTAAAGCACAGTTTTTACTTGGGCTTGGCTATTGTATTTGACTTCTATATTTTTCCTTTAGCCAAGACAGTCAATTCCAACATCCTGCAGTACAGACTGGAGTCCCTGACACGAAGAACCTCTTATAGTCTCCAAGTCATGGCCAGCACCAATGCTGGGGGAACTAATGGCACCAAGATAAACTTCAAGACATTATCCATTAGTGAGTATTTCCTTTACACCTTGGCTAGGTCTTCCTGGCATTTCCATTAGGCCAGTTAAAGATGATATTTGCCAAAGGCAGGGGGAAGCCTAACATAGAGGAAGTATATAAGTGAGAAGAACCATCTGCCCTCTGGCTCATTGACCTTTCTGGAAGGCATATGGGTGAGGAGAGAGCAGGCACACTGAGAAGTGATTTTGAAAAGACAGGTCCTTTTGCTCCTTCTTCATGGATACTACCATGTCCTCTTGAGGAGAGGGGATCAAATTAATTCCAACTTCACTCTCAGTCCAAACCAGCCCCTGCTTCACAGCTGTCCCCAAGGTCATAGTCACCAGTTTCTGTGTGTCAGAGGTTACTGCACAGTGGGGCCTTGGAGGGAAAGCCTTGGTTGAACAAGCACTGTTGTCCCACAGGAAGGAACTTAACCTCCATCACTTGTGAAGATTTTTGAGCAAAAAAAGTACATACTATGTTCTATTTACCAGCTTTTACATGAAAAAATAGAAATAAAAATTTAGTAAATAACAAAATATGAAATATAGTGTTATAGGATGGTTATGGGAAATAATCAAGAAGAAAAGAAGAATGAGAAGAGAGATGAAGAGAGAAAGAAGGGGAATGAGAGAAACAGAAATATGTTAATTTTTTCAAGTCTTTGAGGGGCAGAGGTTTGGTGTTAAGCATATACTAGAACTGTTTTAAGAACTATTTATATTAAAAGTGAAGAGACATTGCCAATTTTTGCAGTAAAAACTGAAAATAATCTGGTTTAAGTTCTTTCTCTCTCTCTTTTTTAAAGAGAAAGTGTAGGTGGAGGGTGGGGAAGAGCAGAGAGAGACAGAGAGAGAGGGAGAAAGAGAATCTTAAGCAGGCTCCATGCTCAGCATGGAGCCCGACGTGGGGCTTAGCTTCATGACCCTGAGATCATGACCTGACCGGAAATCAAGACACCCATCCCACTGAGCCATCCAGGTACCCGTGGTTCAAGTACTCTGGAAAGCCTCTTACTCAACATATTTTCAAAAGAAAAATATCTTTAAGGTTCTGGAAACTATAAATATAGTATGTGTATTTACACAGAAAACATGTTCTGTCTTTAAGGACTAATACTGCCTTTTCGGAGTTCTTTTTGATATTATTCTTTAGAATCTTTTAAAATCATACTGTATTTTCATAGCACTAGGCACAGATTACATTATCTGCTAGAATTTTCTCCATGGGTCAAATTTAGGCAAGAGCCTACCTTGGAGCCTCAATATTTCTTACACTTGTCTGCAGATTGCAGATCTCTCTGCTCCTATCTTTATTCCTCTGCAGTCTATTCTCCACACGGCAGTCAGAGTTTAAAACTCTAGCCTTCTGCTTGAAACCCACCAGTAGCTTCTGTTGGGTTTTAAATAAAATGCAAATACCTACCCATAGCCTTCAGGATCCTTCATGAGCTTTGGTTTATTGAACTCACCTCCTACTGCTTTCTGCTTCCATCTGTGCTCTCTGACTTCTTCCTGCTTCAAGGCTTTTGCATCTGCTTTTCCTTCTGTCAGGAATCCTTTCTCCATATTTTTGCATGAGTGGTTTCTTTTTATTATTAACACTAGCTCAAATTTCACCTCTCAGAGAAATCTTCCTTTGCCAATATGGAAAGTTACTAACTGTCCTTCCACATTACATTTGATCATCCTGTTATATTTGAAATAACCTTTTTTTATTGTCTGACTCCTTGTACCAGAATGTAGAGTAGGGATCTTGTATTTCTTGCTTATTGCTGTTTGTTTTATTACCCAGAATAGTGGTTGATAAATGGTAAGTGCTCAGTAAATATGTACTAAATGAACAAGTTGGAGAATAAACTTGGTATTATTCAGGCAGAAGAGAACTGGATGAGGAGCCACAAATACCATGTTTCTTTTTATAAATAAATTTTAATTGAACTGAAAACTCCTAAGCAATGTGTTGCTGAAACTACTGGAAGAAAAAAGATTAATTTTTGTCAAGAAAGTGAGGAGGCCATCCTTTTACTGACTTTTGTTCTCCTATTCCCAAAGGTGTCCTTGAGATTTTCTTCATAACTTCTTTGGTTGGAGGTGGCTTTCTCATTCTCATCATGTTGACAGTGGCATATGGTCTCAAAAAACCCAAGTGAGTTTATAGGCAACAGCACATACCCTCAAAATCAGGGATCGAAAGGGGTGGGAGATGTCATAAGTGGAGAGGGTACTCTGTTATTAAGAGGGTATTGATTCATTTATTAATCTGGTACATATATACTGAGTTTATTATATTGCCATAGCCTGCTTATCAGAATTCTGACCAAACAAGATGACTTTCACTTCTCGCAGCCCCATGTAGCAGGCTTACGCCAGGGGATTACCAGCTGCCCCATAGGCTTTATCTTCTGTATCTGGCATCTGAAACTAAAGTTAGGGAGAAGGTCCTTTCTCCCAGTGTCTGGCAGCAGCAAGAGGCCTTAGGCCACTAGCTGCTTTTCTGGGTAGAGAGGGAACATACCCATGGAATTAGAGCACTGGCCAGTACTATGCCCAGCATAGACTTGCTCCTTGCTCGTGGTGCAGTGTTGGAGGCCTGGCTGCAAGGACATTTGTCCTGCCTGCCCTGGCCACTGTGGAAAAGGAAGCTCATCTTCAGAGTCTTGTGCTTTCTCTCCCCAGAGAGCCTCATGCTATCCTGCTGGTCAAGGGCTCCCTCCCCAGTAGACCTCTCTCTCCAGAACTGCATAGTTCTGGGCCTACTCTGCCACACAGCTGTGCTTGGTTATAGTTAAAGGAATGTCAACCTTATTTCCCAACTATAGGTAGAAACCAAGTGACCAACCAAACTCTTGTTTGGCTGACAAACTCCCAGGTGATGCTGCTGCTGGTTGAAGCCACACTTTGAGAATCACTGCACTAAAGTGTGGGTATTGTATCAGGCTTCGAGTGGTACTCTTCCTGGAGAACACATCTCAAAGACATGGTTCCGTGATGGTGTGATTTCCAGCATCAGGACCAGTGGTAGAGATGCAGGGGCAGGGGAAGGTAGAAAAGGTGTCTTTCCATCACATCCCATTGATGACTTGCAGTTTCACTCCCCAGACTATGTGTTCTCAGTTTCTGTCAGGAGGTCAGAAGCCTGCCATTGTTTAACAGGGAGCCATACAATTCCCCGGAGCAAAGCTTCCCTCTTCTAGCATAGCCAGGCAGTGTAAGTAACATACTTCTTGAATTCGCTTCATATTTTAAAATCTCATTTCTTATTAGCAAATTGAAGCACTTATGCTGGCCTGATGTCCCCAACCCTGCTGAAAGCAGTATAGCCACATGGCGTGGAGATGATTTCAAGGTAAATGCATCTGTTTTTGTTAAGGAAATCATTGAGCAGGCTGGTTGCAGAAGACAAGGAAGGGCGATGGAGATGGGGAGGAGTCAGTCCAGGGCTGAGATTTGTACAGGGTTCACATAAACAGAACTTGAGGTATGGCTGGCATGACAGGTGGAACCAGCCTTCCTGAATCCACTTTGGCCTTAGTCCTCTTGGACGAGCAGAAAGGACTTCACTAGGCTTAGAGGACCTAGTGTGTGCTGGGGATGGAGCTGGTCTACTGGGGATGGTACTGAAGGACACTGGCCCTACCCTGAAGGACCTGACTGCCTAATTGGGGAGCAAAAGAAAGCCTGGCTATAAGATTCAAGACTATTTAAAAAGCAGTCAAGAGCAAGCTAATCTAAAGACCACCAGAAACTGTTAGGGGATGTTGACATATGAAGCTGTCCAAAGGCTCACAAGGCTGCCTCCAGTTTTCCCCAGTTTGGAGGAGTTACAGCCAGATTTTAACTGGCAATCGGGTTTTTTAGTGAGTTATCCATAAGTAGAAAACTTCCTTTCTTATAAGTTTAAATTGAAAACTGTTTTGGAATTTTTAAGGTATAATTTCTTAGTAAAAATAAGCCCTTTCAAATATAGCCATTAATTTAATTATTGAAAGACTGTTTATAGTATTTCTTTTATTTTTAAAAAAATTTATTTATTCCTGAGAGACAGAGAGAGAGAGGCAGAGACATAGGCAAAGGGAGAAGTAGGTTCCCTCTGGGAGCCTGGTATGGACTCAATCCCAGGACCCTGGGATTATGACCTGAGCCGAAGGCAGACGCTCAACCACTGAGCCATTCAGGTGCCCCTGTTTCTAGTACTTCTTGATGCAGGAATTTTTAGTATTAGCGCTTGTTTCAACTCAGAAATATTTTCTAAACATGGACATTTTAATTTATCTTAATATTTGTTATTTGTTTTCTTCTCTCCTTTATCATCTCTGTGTTACTCTATTTGCTACTTATTAAAAGTCGTGAAGAGAGTAAGTGAATTTATAGGTAATATTGTCTGATGTTTTAAATGCTTTTTTGTATAATATAGGGCTGACTTCCATAGCAAGCACTTATTAATCACTCACTGAATGCCAAGCATTGAGTTAGGCTCTGGGGACACAAAGATGACAAAGACACTGCCCCTGCCCACCTTTGATTTTCTGGTAATGTTGGGTAAGGTCACTTGTCTTCATGATTATAATTTTTCATCTGTAAGAATTCTAATTTTGATGCTCCCATCTCAACTAGAGTTTTGTGAGCTTATGATTGTGTAGAAAATATCCTTGAGCTCTCTAGAAGAAAAAAGTTGTTTGAATATCATATGCTGTTTCTCAGGAGATGGGCCAGTCTTGCCAGGCTCCTATGGAAGGGCATATGGAGGTGATTGGCCATCACTTCTGGTCTCTAGAAGGAATGTAGGGGGAGCTGGTCAAGAGGTTAGACATTGGTAATCCCTAACCTAATGAACTGTAGAATACTTCATGTGTAGCTCCCAAATGATCATAGGGGGTGTCCCTTTCTTTTTTCAGGATAAGCTAAATCTGAAGGAGTCTGATGACCCTGTGAACATGGAAGAAGATCAGGTTCTAAAACCATACTCTGCCCCCACTGACTTTATTGACAAGTTGGTGGTGAACTTTGAGAATTTTTTGGAAGAGGTTTCCACAGAGGAACTTGGAAAGAGTCAGGAAAACATTTTGAAAGAGGAAAAGAATAAGCATGTGACTTCTCCATATTGCCTTCATCATCCTCCCATTTCAACCGAGATTCCACAGAGAAAACCCCAGCAGCTGTGTTCTAGAATACCAGAGGGGACCTGCTCAGAAACCAAAGAGCAACTTTTCTCTTCTGTTCAGAGTTTAGGGCCAGACCATCTCTGTGAGGAAGGAGAACCAAATCCATACTTGAAAAATTCAGTGACAACCAGAGAATTTGTCTGTCTGAAAAACTTCAAGACCAAGCCTAAAGAGAAGTTTAGTGTTGCTGTGGCTTGAATCTCTATGGGTCTCAGTGTGGGTGACTCTTGCAGAGAGAATGTATCATGACTTGCCAGAAGAGCTTCTTTGGCTGTCTCCCCACCCTTGCTTGTGTTAGAGAAACTCTCACATACCCCCAAGGGGCTTCTTGAGCTTGGTTGGCACAGACATGTAACTTGCCTGAGAAGGGGTGATGATATGTCTGAGCACATTGCCCAGGAAAAAGCAGTTTATTTTTTTCAATTTCACCCTGAGGCCTCTGAAACTGACTTTAAGGAACAGTGGGGCTTCTAAGATGGATATATCTGGCCTTCCCTAGGAATGAGGTCATTGTCACAGCTTTTGCTGGAGCTACTCCTCAGAGTTCCAGCAGACTTTCCCAGTTGTAAGAGGACAGAGGTCTGGTAGGAAGTGAGAGTCTCTCCTTATACCTTGATCTCCCCTGAGCTCTGGCCTCCACCTCCAAGGCAGCACTGAAATCTCACTTTTGAGATTTTGTTTGTCCCTCAATATAGAGGTAGGGGAAATGGAGTGGCCTTTCCTGATGGTGTGCCTGCCTGAGGTTTCTTATTAACCTCATAACATCTCAAGTGTTCTGCAGCAGTACCTCCACTCAGGATTCTTGCCAGTAGCTCACAGCACATTGGCTGCTGGTTAATCAAGGAATGTGGGGAGGTCTCAGCAGGGCACTGGGGAGTAGACTCTAGGCTGGGCCAGAAGGTCCACTCCAATCTTAACATTGCCCAGCCCTGGAAACAATTCCTGGAGGCCTTTGCTGCCACTTTCTCTTGCACCCAAGCCTGGGAGTAGGAAGGCACCAAACACTGCCTGCTTTTAGACAGCGACTCTGGGCCCTCACACTGGCTCGAGCCTGGGAATGCTTCCTGAGCACAACCTTCAGGGCCTCTTCCCGGAACGACCTGAGTAGGGTGTGGAAACATGCTGCTAAAATTTTGCTGCTCCGTCACCAGGACTCCTCTCTCCTTTGCCTTGGCTGAACACAGAACTTATGATAGTCAAGGGAGCCTTTAGGCCAAGTGCTAAGGGCAGGCAGGATTCAGTTGTCAAGACCTGGCATCTTGACCCCAGTGGTGCCAGACGACTTCCTAGTGTGGGCTTTGATTCATCTGGTGGTTCAGGGAGGTGGCAAGAGCCTGGTGAGATCGGGGGAGGCCAGGCAACAAGCGAGCAGCCAAGGGGCTGTGAATCTGGCATTTACCGGCCAGAAAAGCTGACGGTATTTTTTTTTTATAAGAGAGCATAAGAAGTCAGTACTTAGGTAGCAGGCATGCACTTCACAAGCCACCAGTTCAGATGTGCAAAAATATCACTTTACTTTCCAGGATGCTGGAATTATAACTGAAATTAATTTCTGGCCCAAGCCCTTGATATTTGGAAATAACCAATTTGGTGATTTTTGAGTGGCTTTGGGTTTGAACTCAGTCACATTCAGGATTTTGACTCCCCTGTCCAACCTGGGGCTGATTGTGAGTGCCACAGGGTTATTCAGTGGGACCGCAGGGTTTTCTCTCCCGTTTGGTGTCTGCCTAACTCTGGTCTGGGGATGTGCCTATGCCCCCACCTGTTGGGTCACCTGCTGCTTTCCTCAGCCAATTGCTGCATCCTTACCCTGGGCACAAGCAGATAGTGCTGTTCTCCATGAGTTTTCTCCTCATGAAATCTCCAGTGTCTGCAGCACCCTTCCACACACTACGCTGCCCCCCACCTGGAACTCTTCACGCCTAGTGTACTGAACAGTGGCTGCTGAGAAGGCAAGGAGTGAGGGAGGCCTGGGGCAGGAGGCCTCACTGGGGAACCTGCCCCTTTGTACTGGGAGTAGAACAGAGCCAAACAAAAGGGATACCCCAGATCCAGCTGTGGTAGGCTCTCTCTGCTATCTTCCCACCCTATCTGTGGTGACTCAGGCACTTCTATGGACCCCTGCCCTCCAGAGTTTCAGATGGAGACCTTTCCACCTGTGCCTTTGGACTTGTGCACTTATAGGGAGACGCTGGCCTTGTACCCCACAACTGTCCTCTTTCCCGTGGCCATCTGCCCACTCCCACTGAGAGATCTTCACAAATTTTGTAGGGGCAAAGTGGAGGAGGAGGGGAGTGCCTGGAATGAGTTCCCCTAATCTTGTCTGTTTCACACCTAGATGAGATTTTTTTTTAATGTTTGTTTAAATTCAGTTTGCCAATATACAGTACAATACCCAGTGTTTTTTTTTTTTTTTTCCAAGACTTTTAAAATTTATTAGAGCAAGTGAGCACAAGCAGGGGGAGCAGCAGAGGGAGAGGGAGAAGCAGGCTCTCTGCTGAGCAGGGAGCCCAATGCGGGGCTTGATCCCAGGACCCTGGGATTATGACCTGAACTGACGGGAGATGCCCCTGGATGAAGTTTTTTAACCTAAAACTCAAGAATGAGATGTCTGAGGAGAAAGGAGAGGCCCCAGATGGCTCCTGTGAGTGGGTCTCAGAGACGAAGACATTCCCCTCTGCTCCTCCTCCCTTATTCATTAAAGCCTGAAGTGTCTTCTGGTGGACAGTTGGCATATGCCACGCTCCTGGTCCTTCCTCTGCTTCATGCCTCCCTCCCTTCTTGCCTCCTGTCTTTGGCTTTCCTGTCTCTCCCAGGAGCTGTTCATATTTTTAACAGTTACTCTTTTTTTCTTTCTTTTTTTAAAATGCATTTTATTTAAATTCAGTTTTTTCTTTCTTCTATCTTCTCTTTTTTTCTTCCTTTTCCACTAGCCTCCTTTTATCATTTTTCATACTGACTTTTGCTGTCTTGAGGGCTAGGGAAACGGGCTCTTTGTTGTGTTCTAGATGGCCTGAGATAGGTCATGGGAGTCAGTGTTTCCTGCCATAAGGGGAGCAGGAACCCCAAAAGCTTCTTCAGCAGGCCACACACTGCTCTCCAGAGCAGATTCATAGGACGCAGGCCTAAAAGCTACAAGGCCACAGTGGCCTTTCTTTCCTTGGATTGAGTCACAAATTGTCCCCACTCCCAGCATCCTGGGCTGACTCTGGCCTGAAAAAGCCATCTGCATTTTCTCTGTTATATCAAAGAGACAGAACACAAGCAGGAAAACTTGTGTTTCAGTAAGGTCATTAAAAACTGTTAACATTCCCAATGAAGTTTTCTGGGGCTCTGGGAATCATGTAAACCGCTATGTCCGTGCCTTATTAATGGCTTTTCTAATAATGCCAGAAAATGTTAAAAGATTGGCAGAAAAGCCACTGTGTGGCTGGGGAAAAAAAAAAAAAAAAGTGATACTCTCATTGTGGTTTTTCTGGAGGCAGCAAAAACCACACCCAGTACAGACACTATGGGGCCGGGAGGTAGGTTTTGAAAAGAGACAGCAGATGGGGAGAGGGAGTTGGGAACGGAGAGGCATCTGGTGTGGGTCGCAAGATGCCCACTGCTGTTCCTCCCTTGTGTGGAGGAAGCCTGTGCCCGGCTGCCCAGACACCCTGAGGGCTTTCTAGCACCCTCTCCTGGCACACCCCTAGTTGTTGCCTACTGTCTGCAGATTGGCCCTCGGGGTAAAGCTGGGCCTTGTTTTTCTAAGGCCCATGACCCAGAAATGATGTTGATATTTTTAAAGGCTGGATAACAAAACCAAAGGAAAAATAATGTTTAATGACATGTGAAAATTGTATGGAATTCTAATTTCAGGGTCCATAAATAAAGTTTAATTGGAAAAGAGCCATGCCCATCCTTTACGTATCCTCCGTGTCAGCTTTCCTCCCACAAAGGCAGACCTGAGTTAGTTGTGAGAGAGAATTTCTCCCACAAAGCCTAAAATATTCACCACCTGGCCCCGTACAGGTAAAGTTCGCTCACCGCTGGGTAGCCCACAGACAGGAGGCTCGGACCGCACAGTGTTGGCCCACAGAACGTTTTAACTTTGAATTAGCTGCTAATTAAACAAAATGGTCATGATCATTCTGGATTTCTGAGCAGGGGCTGCTTCTGTAGGAAGGGCACACACTCTGCTCCCAGCCCAGGCTTCATAACTGCCCACAGCTCAGGTGGAGAGTTGGTGGTTGCCTATCACTCACCCCAGTGGTTCTTGATACAGTTTATTTGGTTTCCCTCCAACTCAAGGTATTTGGCAACGCCTTGAGGTATTTTGGGGAGTGTGCTGCTGGCATCTAGTGGGTAGGAGCGAGCAATGCTGGTAGAGACCCTGCAATGCACCAAATAGCCTCCACAACAAAGAATTATCTGGCCCAAAACCTCAGTAGTGTTGAGATTTAGAAATCCAGGTTGAGCTACCTCTGCCCGCTTGCACGGGTGCTACTCATTGTCCATAGCTGATCCCCTCCCCGCTTTTTGAATTTAAAATTTGTTTTGGACTCTCCTGTAACAATACCACCATCAACAACAAAAATCTCTAAACACCAATAATTTGTATCATTTTTTTGTCCCTTCCTGATATGATCTGTGTGTACTTATATACGTGTTCATCTCACTGCGTGTTATATATTGATTCTATTGTATTTTACCTTTACTTTCACTTACTATTTCATGTTTAAAATTTCACGCGGGAACATAGTCCATCATGGTAGCATTATGAATGGGCACTCAGGACTCCACGGTGTCCCTGCATACTATGGCTTGCTAAGGCCCCGTATTTGATAGGATTGTTTTAAACATCATCTTTGTATAGAGAGCAACTTCAGTAGATGTTGTTCTTTGCACACTTCCCTTTCCTACCTTTGTCCTAATTCCTCGGGGGCTCTTTCTTAAGGTAGATTTACTGGATCAAACTTTTATAGTTGTTGTCACCTATTGCATAACTCTGTTCCCCAAGAAAGCTACAATGGTTTGCAATATCGCCTGGGGTATCTGGGGTATCCTTTGACTTTGCTATTGATAATCAACCATTTACTGCTGTACACTGGATTTTGTCAATTTATTGGATATGGTTAATGACACTTCATAGTTATTTGTGTTAAGTCATTGTGAAGACAAAGTTTTCCCATGTGTATTTTACAGTCTGCTTGTCCACCTGCTGACATTACAGAATGTTCTACCTCCAAGCCATTGGGGCATTGAGAGACCAGCTGAGCTGCTAGGCATTTGAAGCCCTCAGCCAAACTTTACAACAATGGGTTGACTTTGTCATTTGGTTGACTACTTAAAATAATGTGGGTTTTGTAGGGCATTCAAAAGGAAATTTCACACTGATGTGTTTCCTATTAGTGACAAGGCCTATTTGTAATTGTAATACGGGACATTATCTGTGTCTTGTGCTTTTGCGGGGTGGACCAAGTATGACAATGCCATTAGCAGTTCTTGTCATGTTGCAGCTTTTACTCAACGCTGGGGTCAGCGGGGAGCGAGTTTGCTCAGAAGCGCAAACTGCCCCAGTCCATGTTGGTGAAAGCCTGGAGGTGCATGGCCCTTGCTGCTGAGAATGGTGTGAGAGAAGGCAAGGGGAGGAAGCCCAGGAGAATGCAAAGGCAGCAGTCACAAGCCTCAGATGGTCATTCAAGGGAATCTAGGCGCACATACTACCGATTTCATTTTTAGGAACGGGATTCTCTGTTCTGCCCAACCTCACTGTGTGTGTGAGCTAAAATGCCAGGAAAGTAGCCTGCGGCCTGGACTTTGAAATAGAAGTCAAAATGGGCGAAGCAGAATGGACACGCAGAATGTTCTGAATGATTGTAATGCAGAAGGCCGGACCTGTGTGCCAAGAGGACCACTCTCTCTAGGCTCTGCATGCTGTCTTTCCCACGTATTGTTCAGAAATCGATACCGTATGTAATGCATGTGCGTGACAGTTCGTCCTCCTAAGCAGAGTATGAAAGGGGGTGCTATAATTCGAATAGCCTTTAAAATCCTTTACGGTAAGCACATCTGTATTTCAATCTTTCAGGCAATAAAACTGTAATAACATTTTCATGTAAAGCTATGCTACTGTTTTAAAGTTTTACCTACTCCGGTGTTTAAAATGAGACTTCAAAATGTAAATATCCACCTTTGTTAAAGATCAAGGGAGTCTCTTGATGACGGACCCACAGAGGAGCAGGAATCAGACATAGGGAATTGCTCCTGCCAGCATACCTCCCGCCGGGGATTCGGCTGCGCCTCACCCTGCTTCTACTTGATTCCCAGGGGCAGCATTTTCAATCCTAGCTCCTGAAGTTCCCTCAGCATCTCCCCTCACGGCTCTCAGCAGATGATGTGTTTCCCCTACTCCACAGGGGATGCACCAGCCCATCTGTCCTCCCCTCAGGCCAGACTTCTGGGAAGGTCTCCGAGGCAGAGGGGGCCCTGCTTGTATACCTCCCTCCCTCTGGCTCTCGTTACTTTCAACTTCTCTCTCTCTCTCTCTCTTTTTAAAGATTTTATGTATTTATTAGAGACACAGAAAGAGAGGCAGAGGGAGAAATAGGCTGCAGGCAGGGAACCCAGAGTAGGACTCGATCCCACAACCCTGGGATCACGCCCTAAGCCAAAGGCAGACGCTCAGCCACTGAGCTGCCCAGGCGTCCCCCAACTTCCCTATCTTGAGTGAGTCCTTCCCATCAGTTTCCATAAACATTGCTCAGGTCACTTCTGTGTTAAAAGACAACAGAGTGTGCATCTGCTCTGCACCTCCGGCTGCCTGCCGGTTCTCTCCAGGGGTCAGCCCGTGGTTTCGGGGGAGATCAGGCCATGTCCCACGTAGCTGCCCGGGGGGGCGATGACCGACGGTAGAGGCTCTGGGGCATTGGCACGCTGGCACCCCAGCTTCGCCAGGCCACATTCCGGTGGGATTCGGACAGAGGCCGATAACACAGCAGGGATTCTCTGGCTTATTCTCACCACCAGGGCTCCAGAACCAAGCAACAAAGCCCTCTTTTGTAGGGTTACATGGCTACCTGGTCGTCCCTCGTGCCCAGGGCTGCCCCCGGCTCCTGAAGGGCTGTGCGGAGCCGGGGCTGTGGTAGGAGCCCAGCTGAGTGGGACCGAGGCGTCTGCCCGGGCGTGGGTCCTGCCGCGACAGAACTCCCAAGTCCCAGTAAACCCGGGTAGTGTGATCCTCTCCTGTAGCAACTCGGGCCTCTTGCCTCGTTTAAAGTTCTGTGCTTGTGCGGGTGTTGCCTTCCGTTTGCCGGTGCGCTTGCTCCCAGAGCCTCAGGCGGCTTGTGCTCCGTGACAGCACCCTCGGGGAGCCCATCCTCCAACCGGGGCATAAGCTGGTGTGGTGCGCGGGGCGCTCCTGGTCCGCTTGCTCCTGAGGCTCATCGGCCTCCAGTAAGGCTCCAGTGTCCCTCCCTGTTGCCATGATGCTCCTTGTGACCCCAGCTGGCCCCGTCAGCACATCTGGTCATGTCACAGAAAATTGCCCCGTGACACATTCAGTCCTTTTTTTTTTTTTTAAACCAGCAACAAAATGGGATCTCCTCTCGCTTCACTCCTATGGCCAGGGTCCATTCTAACCTGCTTTTGCCACTGATCCAGCTGGGCGTGGGACCACAGACCTCAGGATTTGCTCTGTTCCATTTCCTAGGATGACCTAGGCCCCCATCCTTCCTGAGCGGCACTGGTGTCCTAGAAGCATCTGCTCTTCCCAACAGACCACAGCCCTGCCACGCCATTGGCAAAGCCTGCTGTGAGCAAGCTTGTACTCCCCTTGGGGCTGTGATGAGCCCCCTCAGATTAGATCGGTCAAATCTCTTCCCCTGCAGCATGATGACGAATAGGTTCATTTCTGGCTGGCCTGCCAGCATTGTGCTTCAGCAGTTGGGGCCTGTTGGTTGGGGTTAATACATATCCTAAAACCTGGGCCTCCTGAGCTTGCAGAGACGTTAGGGAGCCTGCATACTGTCAACTATATCGAAGCTTCCACTCACATTACATTTTTTTCCATAAACATTTTGTAAGGGTTTTTATGTTTTGCTTTTGAAATTACTTGACTATATGTAATTTTATTATATGATTACATTTCTCAGCAATCATCCTGTATCTATAGGGATTCTTTTTTAAAAATTTTTATTTATTTATTCATGATAGAGGGAGAGAGGCAGAGACACAGGCAGAGGGAGAAGCAGGCTCCATTCCATGCAGGGAGCCTGACGGGGGACTCGATCCCGGGTCTCCAGGACCACACCCGGACTGAAGGTGGCGCTAAGCCACTGAGACACCTGGGCTTCCCTCTATAGGGAACAACATAACATTTTTATAACTTCTAAAATAATGAAGTTGATATTTTGTTTTATAACCACTTACTCAAATACCCTTCAATTTTCAACTTAGCAATGCTCTTTTCTTGCTAAGGATGTGTATGTTTTCGTAGATCCTTGAAAAACTCCCCGGCCTTGGATACTGTATCTCTGGTGATCAGAGTATAGACTATCTCTGCCTGAGTGTTGTAAATGAAGATACACAACTGGCATCTAATTAGAAACTGCTGTGGATGCCAACATCTTAAAAATGGAACCTGAAACAAAATGGGGCACCATTGTTTCCTTGGGGCAGGGTGGTTCCTGGTGGAGGGCCTTGGGGTCAGGAGTCAGCTCGTGTTGTGGGTGGGGAAGCAGGAGAGTACTGCGCGGCTGATGGGATCCAGGTGTAGGTTCTCTTCCGTCCACATTTCTAAGTGAAGCCTGGCTGTTAAATGGTTGCATAAACAAGTTATGCTGATGGGCCCTTTCTGAGTTGGATAAACTGGGGCCTGGTGAGTGAGTGTGAGCCTTTGTGTGAGTCTGCCTCCGCCCATCACCTGGGCCCCCCTATCTCTCTCTTATTTGGGGCTCACTCTCACCCCAAATTAAGGCCACACCCATATGGTTAGAGTACTGAAGCCTGCATCTGTGCAGGGTGTGGGTTGGGGTGGTATCTGAGATTAATTCCCCAGAAGCAAACACTGAGACACAAGTTCAGGTGACTAATTTACTAGGGTCACATTCCCAGGAAAAACTGGTCAAGGAGTGAGGGAAGGCTTAGAGGGAAGGGGAAGAAACCAAATATGGTGGGATTTCAAATGCCATTGGAGGGCAGAGTCCTCCCCCCCACACCCACCCTGATTCTGGGGGGACATTAGAGGTAAGTAACTGGGTTCCTGGAGTGTGTCGCCAGTCAAGGCAAGGGACTTGAGTTTTCACACTCCTAAACCCCTCAGTCACTGCTAAGGGCTTCTTCACTGGATGTGTAACTTTTAGGCACTTTTGGCTCCATATAGAGGTGGAGGAGGCCAGCCACCCAATGGGAGCTTCGGGGCCAGGTGACAGAAAAAAGCTCTCAGATGTTGGATGCTGGTAGGTTGGGAGGTATCCTGGTAAGGCTGTCAGATTTAGCGACTAAAAATGCATATGTTTTGTTTTTAAAGAAAGAACACGCTCACAGGAGCATGGGGGAGGAACAGAGAGGGGGAGAGAGGGAAAGGGGAGTGGGAGAGAGAGAGAATCTTAAGCAGGCTTCAGGTCCAGCCTGGAGTCCCACATGGGGCTTGATATCAAGACCCTGTGATCAGGGATCCCTGGGTGGCGCAGCGGTTTGGCGCCTGCCTTTGGCCCAGGGCGTGATCCTGGAGACCCAGGATCGAATCCCATGTCGGGCTCCCGGTGCATGGGGCCTGCTTCTCCCTCTGCCTGTGTCTCTGCCTCTCTCTCTCTGTGTGACTATCATAAATAAATAAAAAAATTAAAAAAAAAAAAAAGACCCTGTGATCATAATCTGAGCCGAAATCACGAGTTGGATGCTTAATGGACTGAGGCATCCAGGAGCCCCCAGGATGTGTTTTCTAACATGCAGCAGATTCTTTGGTCTGTGTGTGTTGGTCAAAGCTTGTGTTATTTAATATTCCCATGGCAGTCCTGTAAGAGCAACCCTCTATTGTTAAGATAGAGTTCGCAGCAGAAGCATTTCCGTTAAACTGCCTCAGCTTTGCTGCTTGCTCATCTGTCTGTGGTCTGGCACGAGCCCCTCAACCTCAGCTTCTTTAATCTATAAACTGTTGGGGGGGGGATAGTAGTAACACTGCATACAGTTAAGGAGAGATGAAATGAAGAAATGATTGGAGCTTAATGGAGGGCATGGCACACAGTACGTCCCCGGTGAATAACATATGGTTATTGTTGTTTTTCAAAATAATAAGCTTCTGCATAGTGAAAGAAACAACAATGCTAAAAGGCAGCCTATGGAATGGGAGAAAATATTTGCAGATGGCATACTTCATTTTTTTTTTTTTTTTTATGATAGTCTCACACGCACACACAGAGAGAGAGAGAGAGAGAGAGAGAGAGAGAGGCAGAGGGAGAAGCAGGCTCCATGCACCGGGAGCCCGACGTGGGATTCGATCCCGGCTCTCCAGGATCACGCCCCGGGGCCAAAGGCAGGCGCCAAACCGCTGCGCCACCCAGGGATCCCGCAGATGGCATACTTCATAAAGGATTAGTATCCAAAATATATAAAGAACTGACACGACTCAACACCCCAAAACCAAATAATCCAATTTAAGAAAGGGCAGAAGACACGAAAAGACATTCCAAAGAAGACATTCAATGGCCTCAATACCTCTTAACATAAGGGAAATGCAAATCAAAACTGCAATGAGATAATCACTTTACACCTGTCGGAGTGTCTAAAAAAACACAAGAAACATCAAGTGTTGGTGAGGATGTGCAGAAAAAGGAGTCCTCTTGCACTGTTGGTGGGAAGGCAAACTGATGCAGTCACCGTAGAAAAGTGTGGAGGTTCCTCAAAAAGTTAAAAAGAGAACTACCCTATGATCCAGCAATGGCACTCCTGGCTATTTATCCAAAGAATGCAAAAAACACAAATTCAAACTTGAAACACTTGAGGCAAATATGTTGTACGTTAACCAGTCTTCAATTAGAAAATGTTCAGAGGGAGCTGGGTAGCTCAGTTTGTAGTGCATCTGGCTCTTGGTTTCGGCTCAGGTCACGATCTCCTGGGTCCTGGTGATAGCCTACTTTTGTTGAATTTAATGTGAGTTCTCTGTGCTTCTTGGATTTTGATGTCTGTTTCCTTTCCCAGATTTGGGAAGTTTTCAGCTATAATTTGTTCAAACAAGTTTTTATTTCTTTTCTTTTTCTGGGACTCCTAGGATATGAATGTTACTAATTTTTAAGGAGCTGCTGAGTTCCCTAGGTCTACATTCATGATCCAAAATCTTTCTTTCCCCTCTTTTCAGCTCTATTATTTTCCATAATTTTATCTTCTATATCACTGATTTGTTCCTCTGCTCCATCTATCTTCCTTGTTATTGCATCCAGTTGGCTTTGCATCTCAATTATAGCATTTTTTATTTCAGCCTGACTAGTTTTTAATTCTTTTATTTCTGCAGTAAGGGGTTCTCTAGTGTCTTCTATGCTTTTTTCAAGTCCACCCAGTATCCTTATTATTGTCATTTCAAATTCTGGTTCAGGTATTTTACTTATATGTGTATTGATAAAATCTCTGGCTGTTACTTCTTCCTTTTCTTTTTTGGGGGGGTGATTTCCTCCATCTTGTTATTTTGTCTAGGTCACTGTTTTTGGGTCATAGTAAGGAAAGCCTGTTCTAGTCCTGCTTCTGAGACTGACTATAGTAGGAAAGGCCCTAGCTGGTCTTGGGCCTGGTGCTTCAGGAGGTGTTCAAGAGTGTGCACTGCTGAGCCACCCAGGTGCCCCGGGAGGGTCTTGCTGTGCTGTGGCCAGTGCACCCCAGAAAATGGTCTGTGACCACACGGTGGTTTGTAGTTTATATGCAGCAAGAAGCCAAGGTGTCTTTGTTACTTTGCTAGGGAACAGGGTGACATGTTGGCACCACCAGTTCTTTTGTCCCCAGAGAGGCCATGTCACCACTCCCAAAAGCACTCCAGGAAGAGGAAATCTGTTTCCCCATGTGATCCAGTGGATTCTCTGCCCACACTGTCCACTCCCAGGTCTCCCCTCTCCTTCACACTGGAACATTACTAACCCCACCAGGCATGACTCTGGCCATGGACAGACTTTAAAACTTTAGACTGCTCTCTGCTGCTTATAAAAACTTGCTGCAGTCAGTTCCTCTCCTTATCCCAGCCAGTAGTTTTGAGGAAGCCAAACTAGTAGTTTCCTAGCACAATCTCCTGCTCATGCTTTCCCTCTCTCTCTCTCTCTCTCCTTTCTGTGATCAAGGCTGCCTCCCCTCTGCAGCACCTGCAGCTCTTTTCTCCCCTAAATCAACTCCACAGCTCCTCCCTTCAAGGGAGGAGAAACCTGTGTTTCTCCCTTGAATTGTGCAGTTTGTTTTGTTCTCTCAGTCCTCAGGTCAATTTCTTGGGTGTTTAGAATGATTTGATGTTTATCTAGCTGTGCTCAAGGAATGGGGCAAGTTAGGGTTCATCTACTGCTGTGCCATCTTAACTCGTCCTCTTCAGTCTGTTTTTTTTTTTTTTTTAAGATTTTATTTATTTATTCATGAGAGACACACACACAGAGAGAGAGAGAGAGAGAGAGAGAGAGAGAGACATGCAGAGACACAGGCAGAGGGAGAAGCAGGCTCCATGCACCGGGAGCCTGACGTGGGATTCGATCCCGGGTCTCCAGGATCACGCCCTGGGCCGAAGGCGGTGCTAAATCGCTGAGTCACCCGGGCTGCCCTCCTCAGTCTGTTTTAAAGTCAATTTTATCTGATACAAGTCTTGGTACCACAGCTTTTTCTTTTTTTTTTTCATTTCAATTTGAGTTTAAATATCTTTTTCCTTTCCTTCAGTCTGTTTTTGTCTTTAGGTCTACAGTGAATTTCTTGTAGGCAGCATATAGATGGGTCTTGTTTTATTTTTTTTACTTCATTACATCAACCTGTGTCTTTTGACTAGAGTATTTACACCATTTACATTTAAAGAAATTATTGATTGTTATGCACTTACAGCCATTTTGTTAATTGGTTTCTGGTTGTTTTTGTAGTTCTGCACTATTTCACTCTTGCTCTCCTTCTTTGGGATTGATTGCTTTCTGTAATGTTACTCTTGGCTTTATTCTGTGTATCGGTAATAGGTTGGTTTTGTGGTTACTCTGCACCTATGTTACATCCTAAGTACACAGACACCTCTATTAAGTTGATAGTCACTTAAATTGAAACACATTATAAAAGCAATACATTTTTAATTTTTCTTCTCCACATAATTTGCATAGTATATTACATTACATACTTCTGTTTTGTTGAATCCTCTATTTTTTGATAAAATTGAACTTTTACTATTTTTGTCTTTGAACCTTCACACTAGCTTTGTAAGTGATTGATCTTCTACCTTTATTGTATATTTGCAATTACCAGTGAGATTTCTCCCTTTCTCATTTCCTTAAATCTAGGTAGGACTTATTTTGGTTAAAGAAGTTCCTGATAAGTTCTTATAAGACTTGTTCAGTGGTGATGACCTCCTTTAATTTTTTTTTTTGTCTGGGAAACTCTTCTTCAGTTTGGAATGACCATCTTGCCGGGTAGGGTATTTTTGGCTGTCAGTTTTTTCCATTTTGCATTTTGAATGTATCCTGCTTCTCTCTTCTGGCCTGCAAAATTTCTGCTGAAAAATCAACTGATAGCTTTATGAGGTGTCCCTTGTGCACAACCAGTTATTTTCTCTTGCTGATTTTAAGATTCTCTTTTTAAAATTTGTGCCATTTTATTTTATTTTATTTTATTTTATTTTATTTTATTTTATTTTATTTATTTTGGGGGGGTACATAAAGATGTGTTTTATCGAATAACTGATTTTTTTTTTTCGAATAACTGATCTGATTAATGCTGAGGCCACTACGTACAGACAAGAGAGAGGGAGTTTTATTTCTTGGTCTCTTCCTCCTTGGACAGAATCTTGATGATCTCCTCCTTTGTGGCCTGAAGCCACTCTTCACGGTGCTTGCGGGCCTCCTTGGCCTTAGATCTGCAGGCTTCAGATCCTTGTCTTGCGATCCTTGTCTGCCTTCAGCTTGTGGATGTGTTCCATGAGAATCCACTTGTTTTTGAACATGTTACCCTTCACTTTCAGGTACAGGCTGTGACACATGTGGTGGTCAATCTTCCTAGATTCCCGGTATCTTCTGAGCAGCCTGTGCAGAATTCTCATCCTCCTCATCCATGTTTCCTTCTCAGGCATTCGAGCATTGGCAATACCTTTTCTCTTACCAATGCCCATATGCCTCCCCGGTGGGCCAGAGTGTTTTTCTGGCCCCGAGCCTGGGAATGGACAGTCGCAGGCTTTCAGATGATCAGCCCACCTTTGATCAGTTTTCGTATCTGCTGATGGGAGTTTGCATTGGTGATTTCATTGGTCTCATTGGGGTCCAACCAGAGCTTCTTTTTGCCACAGTGGAGGTCCCTGGAGGCAAGCCTCTTCTGAAGCCTGAGCATACTCATGGCTGTGGCCGTAGTGCTGAAAGGGAAATTTGTGCCATTTTAATTATTATGTGTCTTGGTGTGGCTCTCCTTGGGTTCATATTTTTGGGGGCTCTCTGTGCTTCTTGGATCTGGATATCTGTTTCATTCCCTAGATCAGGGCAGTTTTCAGCTATTATTTCTCCAATTAAGTTTTTTCCCCTTAGTCTTTCCCCTCTCCTTCCGGGACCCCTATAATGTGAGTGTTCACATGCTCGATATTGTCCCAGAGTTCCCTTACCCTATCATTATTTTTAAAAATTCTTTTTCTTTTTACCATTCAGCTTAGGTGCTTCCCTCTACTTCCTGTTTTCCACATTGCTGATCTGTTCTGCATCCTCTAATCTGCTGTTGATTCCCTTTGGCATGTTTTTAAAATTTCAGTTGTTGTATTCTTTAACACTGACTGGTTGTTTTTTATATTTTCTGTCTCTTTTTTAAAATTCTCACTGAGTTCATGTACTCTTCTCTCATGCTGAGTGAGCATCTTTATGACCATACTTTGAACTCTTTATCAGGTTAATTGTTTATCTTCATTTTAAAAATTGTTCTTCTGCAATTTTGTGTTGTTCTTTTGTGACCTATTCCTCTGCCTTTTCATTTTGTTTGACTTTGTTCCTATGAAATGGGTGAAACATCTACTTTTCTGTCTTAAAGGAGTGGGCTTGTATAGGAATTTCCTTGTGTGGACTACATATGCCTGGCAGCTTTGACTAGTTGGTTGGATCTGGGCATGTGTAGGCCAGGGTTCCGGGCCTTTCCATGCTGGAGCCACCCTGCTGCGATGACTAGAGCTTCAGGAAGCATGAGCTGGGGCATTCCTCACAGAGGGTGTCATGTTGAGATGGCTGGAGCTGAAGTGGGTATGGCCTGGCAGATTCTAGGGTGCTCCATGCCAGGGCCACCCTGGCAGGATGGCTGGAGCCAGGAGAGACACTGGCCAGTGGTCACCTGGCAGGATGGATGGGGTTGTAGTGGGCATAGGCTGAAGATTCCCTGGTGTGCATTGCACCACGGCAGCCTTGGTGGGATGGCTGTAGCTCAGACAGCACAGGCGGGGGCGTGTGTTGAGATGATGATGGGCTGGTGTGGGCTAGGTGCCTGGGGCCCATGGAGGCAGCAAGTCAGCTAAAATGCCCGCACCCTGCTTCCACCTGTTCTGTCAAGGTG
The DNA here is from genome assembly GCF_053574225.1 of Canis aureus. Taxonomy (NCBI): domain Eukaryota; kingdom Metazoa; phylum Chordata; class Mammalia; order Carnivora; family Canidae; genus Canis; species Canis aureus. The sequence continues at coordinate 43,993,013 of NC_135615.1, forward strand.
GAGGGGAAATGCAAACCTACCACTCATCAGCACCTCCAACCCTGGAGAAAGTTGAAGCAGCTCTCCCACCGTTTAGGGGATGGTCTAGGGTTTGTTAAACAGGTTTCCTTTACTGACAGTCTAGTTGCCCTTTAAACAACTGGGGTTTTGTTTTGTTTTGTTTGCTCTGCCCCAGGTCAAGTGAATCTGTACGTGGGCCCCTCGGTGATATCCTTTCCTGCTGAAATTTGTAGCACTGAGGCTGGGGTTCCTGTCATAACTGTCTCCATGTCTCCTGCTGTTCTCTTTGTGATCCCTCTATCCTTTGTTGGGCAGAGGTGGTTTAGTCAGCCGTGAGTTCTTCAGGAAGAGTTGCTCTAAATGTAGGTAGATTTGGTGAGTCCATTGGAGGAGGTCAGGGTCTTGTTACACTGCCATCCTGGACCCCTCTTAGTAAGGGCTTTTAGCAATATTTTTCCAATCTATGAGCATGGAATACCTTCCCATTTACTTATGTCATCTTTATCTTTCATCAGTGTCTTATAGTTTTTAGAGCCCAGGTCTTTCACCTCTTGAGTTCGATTTATTTATGGCAATTGTAAATGGGATTGTTTTCTTAATTTCTCTTCCAGTTTGTTACTAGCATATGGGAATGCAAGAGGGTTTTTTTATATTGATTTTCATATCTTGCAGCTTTACTAAATTTGTTTATTCTAACAATTTTCTGATAGTCTTCGGACTTTCTACATACAGAACTATGTCATCTGAAAATAGTGACATTTCTACTTCTTCCTGTCTGATTTAGGTGCTTTTTACTTCTTTTTCTTGGCCTAATTGCCCTGGCTAGGACTTCCAATACTTTGTTGAATAAAACTGGCAAGAGTAGACATCCTTGTCTTATTCCTGAAGAAAAAAAGATTTCAGATTTTCACTGTTGAGTATGATATTAGCTAGGCGCTTGTCATATACAGTCTTAATTATATTGAGGTATGTTTCCTCTGTCCCATTTTGTTGAGAGTTTCTTGTTGTCAGTGGATGTTGACTTTTGTGAAAATGTTGATCCTTTCTGGCATCTCTGGAATAAATCCTGTTCAGTCATGGTGTATGATTTTTTAGAACATTGTTAAATTCAATTTGGTAATATTTTATTGAGGACTTTAAGAGTTTTTATTTAAATTCCAATTATGTAACATACTGTGTAATGTTAGTTTAATTCAACACTTCTCCTATCCAAGTACTAACCAGGCCTGACCCTGCTCTGCTTCTGAGATCAGACAAGATTGGGCATGTTCAGGGTGATATGGCTGTAGAGCTGTTGAAGATTTTTGCATCTATGTTCATCAGGGATATTGGCCTCTAATTTTCATGTAGTGTCATTATCTGGTTTTGGTTTCAGGGTAATACTGGCTTAATGATATAAGTTTGGAAATGCTCCTTCCTCTTCTATTGTTTTGGAAGAGTTTGAGAAAGATTGGTATGATTTCTGCTTTGAATGACTGATAGAACTTACTAGAGAAGTCATTTGGTCCTGGACTTCTGTGTTTTGGGAGGTTTTTGATTACCAATTCAATCTTCTTACTAGTAATCAGTCTGTTAAGATTTTCCATGCATGATTCAATCTTGGTAAATTGTGTGTTTCTAGGAATTTATCCATGTCCGGGTTGTCCAGTTGGTTGGTGTGTGCTTATTGTTGTTATTAAAATGAGGGTCAGAGAAGTGGTACCAAGTTAGTGTGCCTTCAAAGTCCCTGCTGATTCTAATGGGTAATCTTGCAGTTTGTTCATTTCTATGTGGGTCAGAGTGTGTAATTGCGGATGGCTAAATTCTGGGGTGGGGGGAGGGGGTGTGAACTTGGCTGTTACTGAAAACCTGGGGAGCATCTGGGGCAGGAGTTCCACATTTTCCTACCCCCTTCTCTACCATTTTTCTTGATGCTTTCCACAAACAGAATCTCAGCTGAGGCCTATAGTCTCAGGGCTGTGCTCTCAAAGGCTAGTCAGTGGATGCTGGAACATAGGAAGGAGGGATACAGGTAGATATTGATTGGGCAGGGGTATTGACTACAATTGTCTTAAAAAGGGAAATGAGCTCTTTCTCAGCTCCTGGCCATTAGTGATTGCATGGAGATACCCTTGTGAGGTTTCCTATCTAGTCACATCCAGGAAACGCTTCCTTCCTGTTGGCTTCACCCTCTCCAGCTAGTGGGCACAGCCAGAGGCATAGCATAGACAGGAGCCCCTGCAATCAATAAAATGGCCTCCCCAAGACAGAAACCTGCCAGTACTACTACGGAGGGGAGATAGGGCCTGGTGTCATAAGCCAGGGACCTAGATCCTTAGGCTTCACTCATTATCTGCAAGATGTCTCTCCTTGGGCACATTATCCACAGCATCAAAAGAAGTATAGCCTGTGTCTCACCTTGTGGCTCATTTACCTCTTTCCTGTTGGGCAGTGTGGTTTCTGGGATGTCTAGTGAGCTGTCTTTGCCTTCCTGTGTCACCCTTCATCAGCATCAACAAAGCTTTTTGTAACATTTGTCCTCCCCCAGGCTTTACTCTCTCTTGTCCATTCCTTAGCCAGAATCTCACGGTCACCCCACTTGCCCAGCTAGAGAACCTGGAATACTCCCAGTCTCATGAGTTGACAGAAATCCCAGAGCTACACCTTCTCCAAGCAAGATGGGAACAAGGGAGACACCTGCTTACCCTTAAGGCCATGCACATGCACCCAGAGTGCCTCTTTTACTGACATATCCTGAGTGTCAGGATGGCCTCAAGCCAGGCCTGTCATCAAGCTCCGTCTGTCCTGCTCATTCTTTTTTCTAACTATTCCCTTTGTGCTATGACAGGTCCTAGGGAGGCTGTCTGACATTATCAAATCCTGACACTTGGATTATCATGGGGTCAGGAGAGACTCTCACCTGCAGGATTATTTGCATAGAGCCTTGTTGCTTAGAAATGGGACTGGTTTGCTTTCCATGATTCTTTAGGAGAGGAGAGAATCCTGTTCAAATGTTGCCTCAAAATCAGTAAAAAGCTTGCAATTGGATATTTGTCTTGAACCTTCCTCAACTGTGGTCAGAGATCCATGATTAGAAGGCCTTCCTATTTCTGTCCTGGGTGAAGAAAAAGTGCAGGATGCTCTCTGCCTTGCACAGGACTGTGGATTGCACATCAGCCTGACCGTGGCCAGCCTGAGAGTAGTAGTGTTAGGACACTTAGGGTCCTTGCTTGAGAAAGTCGCACGTTTGGCTGTGGGCTGGAAGTAGGGCTGGTAACATCTGGGTGTTGCTAGAAAGGTCAACAAAATTCCTTTGAAATTTTGATCTCCTATTACAGTTTTGGAATTTTACTATCCTACTACAAAAAAAGAATTTTTATTTTTATTTTTATATTTTTTTTACAAAAAAAGAATTATGGTTGACTTAGTTTTGAAATTTAAATCTCATATTATAAAAAGAATTACAGTTGAATCTGACCCAGAGAAGAAAGGCAGCATTAACTTGAGAACAGTGTGCACATACTGATCTCTCTTCTTTGATCCATCCATGCCCATCACTTCTTCAAAGTTTTATAGAAAGTTCTTTTCTTCCAGGAAGGCATGCCTAATGAACAGATTTTTGCCTGAATATGAAATGAGTACTTTCCTTAAAATCATTTCCAGGGAAAGGAGGAGTCACCTAAAAATAAATTCCCTGCAAAGTTGCTCTTATTACATGCTCTTTTTCAGTTTGAAAATAGGAGTGTTTGGGAAAGACTCATAAATGGAAAAGACCTCAATTAGGCTTAGTTTGGAAGTTTTAGTGGAGATCACCAGAAGAATTGCCATAAACAGAGCCAAAGGCAAACCCCACAGATTTAGTAATCACTCCCATGGTATGAGCTCACTATTAAATATATATGATTTCATTTTAAGGAAGTTTTTTTTTTTTTTTAAAGACTCTCTTAAAAAGCAAAATGGTAAGCAGTTACCTTATGGGGATAATGCATATCCACTTCGGAGGCAGTTGGGGAAACTGTCAATATTACACAAGTGGGTACTCAGGACTGGGAGTCTGTTTCCCGACAGCTGCATCACTCTGTGTCTCAGCTATGTGGCAGTGACACGGATGAGCTCTGGAAAACTGTGCTAATACTTCAAAAAGAGGAACTGGTGATGACAAGGGAAAACCCTGTTGTCCATGAGCACAGAAAGATTTGGATAGAATTATTTCATGAGTGAAAAATCAGTACTTTGTCCTGGTGTATTGGATATTGTCTGATTTAAAATAGCAACTAGAGGCAGACATGCAGCTATTTAATCAACATTTATAAAAGGTACACATTCGTGTTCAAAAATTTTCTTCAGGTTTTTCTTAAGGGAAAATTGGGAGATGTCTCTTTATTTGGGGCTGCCTTATATTCAAGCCCTGAGGTAACCGAGAACCTGGGTTCCCTAGTCTGCACTTAATGTTCCTTTTCTGATGTACTCTTTTTTTTAAGGCTAAGGCTCATCCAAAGTGTTTATTTCATCTTCCTCTCCAGAATAACTTCTGAGGACAGGGCTGTTGTCTTTTTCTGGTGTAATCACCCCCAAATTGAGTTTTACCCTCCTGTGGTGTGGCAATGTTTGTTGGATTGTCTTCTCATGGTCCTTGTCTGAGGGATGAGGAGATGGAACAAGAAGCTGTAAGGATCCATCCCGGCTTTAAATTTTTTGGGGGGGAGGGGGGAAGTTGTTTTTTGACACATCGAGTATCTGTGTTGCTTTAGAAAAGCCTTTAAGCCCTTGCTGGTTAGAGGTGGGAATCAGGGGGTGCTTTCATGTTGGAGGTGGAGGAGAGGCAAGGCCCTGACTGCCTGGGTACCACGCACCCTTGGGCAAAAAGAAACATGACACCTGTGCTAAAAAAGAATTTGACTAACGAATTTGGAAATTTGCTCTGATACTCACGCTTTGATTTCTTCCTCTAAGCAAGATCTACCAAGCACCTACATCCACCTGACATACTAGGTGCCAGGGACTCGGAGATGAAACAGGGAACCTGCCTCCAGGGGTGTGGCTCCTAGGTTGGAGGCAAGCACTGGCCATCAGTGTGGTCTCGGGACGCGGAAGGCCATCAAGCCTGGGGAGAAAGAGGAGTGAAAGATCCCACCCAGGAGGATCTAGGGGAGTCTCTCCTTCATCAATACGTGAGAAATTTTCTAGCTAAACAAGAGACTGGGCCTAGGAGAACATTTTAGAAGAAAAAAAAAATCATGTGTGTAGCCTGGGAGGTAGGAGAAAACTGTGTTCCAGCAACTGGAGGGTATAGATCTGGAAAGGAGGCTACACAAGCATGGAAAGAGAGGCACAGCCCGACCAGGAAAGGTGATTGAACCGAAAAAGCCAGTGTTTGGCCCTAGGCTGCGAGTCGTTGGACAGCGGCAGGCCTTTCACGCCGCCAGTGCTGCCCCCTAGCGGCTCGGCAGGAGCCGGGCGGGGCCAAGCCGGGCGGGTGCGAGCCCGGGGCGCCGGCGTGGGCGTGGGCGGCCTGGCAGGACGGCGGGGACAGGACGTGTGGGACCTGGGCCCTCAGGAAAGGGCTCCTGCCCCCAGAGCCTCTTGTCACGAGCTGCTGTGCGCCGGGTTCCACCTCCCCTCGAGGCCCAAGAGGGAGCAGGCGTTGGGTTAAAATGCATTCTGCTGAGGAAGGAAGGACCCTTTTGCTTCCCTTTCCTCCTCTCTCCCTTCCTTCCTGTTTCTGTTTCTTTTTCTTGTTTTTATTTAAGTTCCAGTACATTTACCTCCCTTTGGGGTGCTGCTGTGTGTGCTAAGAGCAAATGCAGGGGCTGGCGGGGGAAGGCAGGCTTCTGAGCTAAATTATTACAGACAGCTCAAAGTTGTCTCTGCCCCTGAGCTAGGGGAACGGAATGCTGAGGGAAGTCTGTAATCTTCCTGGAAGCAGGTATTGGATGCATAATATAAATGACATAAATGACAAGAAGTGCTACTAAGAAGTCAGACTGAGCCTGTTAGGGTCAAATGAGGGATTTTAAAACAGGAACACTTAGCCCAAAGCCAGATTATTATTTTTGTAACCTGTAGTACGTATGTGAGGCGATGAAGTTAACTTGGTTTGTGGATTTAACTCCCTGCATATTTTAGACAAAATCACAATGAGAAGATGTGCAAATCTAATAGCGTAGGATTTTCCAAGTGGAACTGTTGACTTAGATTTACATACTACTACTCAGCAACCTCAGGGTAGCAGTGGGATGCTGCGTCTTCAGTTGGCTTCATGCCTCTGCCAGTAAGGAGACTCTAGAAGTGTGGCTTCGGCCAGCCACTAGATGGCGCAGTACCTCTGCACTTGGCTGGTCCGCCGGCAGCCCAACAGAAAAACCAAAACCAAAAAATAAAACCTACGGGGAGGCGGTATGATGGTTGGATTCCAGAACTCAACTTGGCAAATTCATTTAACAGTTTTCCAGATTTACAAGCTCTCAGTCCATTCCATGTTACTAAGACCAAGATAATGTACTAATTTTCTTCTAAAACCCATTCCATTATGCTAAATGAACATTTAAAAAGCCAAAGAAACCTCTAAAAGCATCTAGTTTACACTAAGACCCAACAACAGTAGTGACAAATAAGTTTTCTCAAACATTACATGCAGTTACATCACATTAGTGATCACGCAGAAAAAAATTTAAACAAGAATTTATTTCTTAAATTTACTTGAAAGATTAGAGCTGATACATTTACAGTAACATTTAGACTTGTTAACATAAGACTGATAACTACGGTAACAATTGGCACATGCAATTCACTACACAAGTGAAAATACGTACAATACTCTCTAGGCAAGCCTTCTACGTGAAGGTAGACTAGGTGGGGGTAAAATAGCAAGTGAACTTGAAAGGGTTGCACTTACAAGTAAAAGGGACACAGCTGGGATATAAAGAGGATATATACCTAATGCTAATCACTGTATTGTAATACCAGCAAATTGCACACTTATTTAGAGTATATTCAATAAACATATATTAAGACAAGAATTTTCAAATATCTGCTTTTAAAATACCCATTTGACATCACATTTTGGTATTCATGTTATAGCACTTGAAACATGTAGTTACCATCCAGACGAAGCTTGTTTTTAAGGGATAAGAGATCTAGGACATGTATCTCCATTGGTCTTCAATGCATTTTCATTATAATCAACTTTAAAGCATTGGGTAATGAAGTGAAACTAACCCACTTGTAGGAGCTGCTGACTGCAAAAAGCCCTTAAAAATTTACGAAAAAAATGGACACCAATTGAGCTCACACTAAGTTCCCTTCTTTCCTTTTTAATGCAGTGTAGACCAAAATACCACGCTAATGCATACTAGGAGCACGTGTGACAAAAAAAGATTGAAAAGATGGTACGTTTGGCTCTGGAAAGTCTGTTTTGACTTACATCTGAATTCTGTTTAGAAGTAGTCAGCAGTTCTGAAAAGGAACTGCTATCAAAAGACCAGCCAAAAGAATTAGGCTCTAAGTTGTTAGTTTATACCATTTTCGAAATCCATGAGGATGACCAATTTTATTTACTTTATTATTTTTTTTAGTAATCTCTACACCCAGCGTGGGGCTTGAACCTACGACACTGAGATCAAGAGTCGCATGCTCTTCTGACTGAGCCAGCCAGGTGCCCCAACAATGAACAATTTTACATTAAACAGCTTGCCATTTTATGGCTCCATAGTCTCAATACATAGAAAAGTGCAATGAATTTTTTAAAGCAGTATTACTCAGGCAACAGAACTGAACACGACCTGCAACAGGAAGCTATCCCAGTAACTTTTAACAGTTGAATTTTAAAAATTTTATATAGCTTATTACATTGACATACTACCCCTCTCAATGAAGTAACATATATATATGGTTTAAAAACTTCTTAAAACCAAACATAGGAGAATGATGTGGAATATAACAGAAGGGAGGAAGAGCTCTCCTACTTATACTTGGTTGATACATGCCAGTTAACAAGTTTTAGAGAATTGTATGTATGATTATCCTACTTGTACATTCTCTGCCATGATTTTAACTAGTTAACCCTGTGGAGAGAACACAGACATTTTAAAAAATTTGATTTCTATTTATGAAACTATTTAAGATGTTCTACTTAAAGGATGAGCTTTCATAAATAAATGTTTTACAAGTATATTTCTACTTCATGAACCATGAACTTCACAGTACGCCAGGAAGATTAGGTAACTTCATGTGTAAGGTTGAAATTAAATGAACAGACAGGTAGAGAACTGATATGAACACATAACATGTGAATTGTTTTGCTTTTCCCCCTGCTTCTACTTCCATGTTGGGTATGTTCCTGGGTGCTGACCTACTGATCCAAGTTTTAAAAAAAAAGTTTTAGATTTTAATGGGTTTGAGGTTTGGGTGTTTCCCCATAGTTGCTCAGCATCATGCCTTTATAAGGGGATGGGATACCCAACACGCCAGGAACAGTCAAACTACAGTGGCAATACATGTGACACACTTGTATTTTTTTAATCCCATCCGAGGGCAAGTGCATCAGAAGCAGTGCATTAGTTTTGTCCATTGAGAGGCTCTGCCAGCATTACTTTACAGGAAATTTTTAGATACTCAAGAGTTAGTAACACAGCCACTAACTCATAGACTCATTTTCATATAAACCAGATTTGTTTCTATGCCTACCTAAGATACAATTTCATGCCTCAAAACAAATTACCCTGAAACTTGAAGAAACCGCCCCTAACCCCAATTTATCCTAAGACCTGGCTTAGGAAAGTAGTTTTGTACTGTAAACAAGCTTGATGAATGCTTTTCTCTTGTCGGGCAAAGATGTATATCACATATTATAAACGAATCTAGGGCTATTTCCTGAATGGATTATTTGTATAGCAACTATTTAGTATGTCTAAAGTGGCCTGGCAGCTGGGGGACACCCAGGGCACCATGTTCTAGACCAGTTTCAACAGATTTGCTTATACAGTGTTCTTTCTTCAATGATTTCATTCTCATTCCCTTAGATTATGAGTTAACATTTTCTAACTGCTCCTATGCTGCCAAGTACATGTCACACTGGAATTCTTCCTAATGCTGCTGTTTATCATGAGGAAGGGTAGAGCTGACCATGATTATAATAACATGACTACTTACTTGGAGGAAATGAAAAATAAAATTGATAGAAATTTCTTGATAGACTCCTAGCAAGATCAGTGAAATCCTGGTTTGGACCAGGCTTTGACCAACCTAAATGGTGGTGGTGCCATTATCCTGTAGTGTGACTTTGGGGTCCTTCTGTCCCTATTTGGCTTCTCTGTGCCCAGTCTTCATCATGTGCTTCCTTGCCAATCTCATGATGCCTCTGCCCCATCTCACCAAGACCATGTACGTGAAAGCGCTCTGAAACATAGCAGGCAAGAATACACAGGATATCTTGTAAACAGGAGGTCTAATATGGACAATAGTCTCATAGTACTGAATAAAATTAGATTTCAATTGTCAATGTATAGCAACTTTTCTTAGCCTTTTATTATTGAGTAACTTCTACAAATTATCTGAAGTTGGACTGGTCTTTGTGAGTTAAATACGACAGAAAACCAAAACATACTTTCTGCAAATCTACTCGATAGCACTAGTCAACCACTAATGATTAATGAAAATTTCTTCATACTTCTTGTTCCTGTCTTTTGCCTGCCTCCTCGTCAAATGTGGTGGGTAGGTAGAGTATGGCATAAATGTGAAAGTGGAGTTAGTGCTAACTCTGGAGTCCTGGCTAACTTCTCTCTGGGAAGAACAGAACATGTGGGGAGACGCTTAAAATCTAAATCACAATGGGGAACTAAGTTCCACCTACCTCAGAACTGGCAGACACTAAAATACTATCCCTTCATTAAGTGCCTTTACAACAAGGGTATGCACTGTGATATTTACGAACATCAACACGTACATTTTTGGATGGTGCTTTATTTTGATAAGTAGTGCCCATGTCCTCTTAGTTTGCTTCACACAATTAGAGAAAAAAACAACAACCTTCAAATCTTGGCCTACTTAAAATCAAAACCAAAACCTATTAAATTAAAACACATTTTAAGGTGAAGATTCATTGTATAAAGTGCTTCATCAACCAAATTCTCTAGCCTTTTAACAAAAAGGGTCAATAATGTTTATAGAAAAATGTTAATAAATAAATTTTCATAAATGGCAAAGAATTTTTTAAATGGTTAACACAGTTTGGCATTCACTGCTACCTCCAAACTGGGCAGTCTGCTGAGTTTGTAATAATGTAATAATGACAGAAAGCAAATTTTGAAAATTTAGTTAGATTATTTATGATTATATAATGTTCAAAAATATTTTTTTTAATTTGCAAAATTCAGACTCTAGAATTCCATTTTCTAGTTACTGGCAGCATCATTACCAATGGAAGAGAGGAAGAGAATGTCCACTACTTTCTGTTGATAAGATTATAATTAAGCCCACTTTTTGGGGTGGGGGGGTTTGAGTTTGGTCAGACATCAAAAACTGGGTTTGTAAAATTATGCCACCTGCATCTCTTTAAGCTGTCAGCCGAAGTAGAGTCTAGATCTTGCTCAGACTAAGTTATTTTTTATCTTAACTCTATCTCAGCCAATGTGTTTGGTGACTATTCTCATTAAAATCAGTATAGCTGTGCTAAGTATATCACTGCTTATTATTTAAATACCCTCTGTTTTCTAGCTACCAAAACAAAGTTTTACTTTATAAATTTCAGACAAGCTTTCTGTTTTTCTTCAGTGCAAACATCCTGAAACAGCACAAAATCATTCAGCTATTCAGAGGATGAAGTCAGTTTATGTAGTGCTTGAAAGTAGAATCCCAGATATTCTGGAAGAGAAATAGCCCATGTGGGAGGACAGTTTATTGTTGTCCTCAAGGGCAAATGATCATCTTCAGTGAGTGAAGATTATTTTTATCTGAAATAACAGATAAAATTAGCTTTAGTTTACAGGTACTGCTGAAGTTGTAACAGGAACTAGTCTTTCACTGAGGCATGTAGCCACCTCTTCTGACAGTCTGTGGTAGGTAACTTTTAGGCATTCCTTCATCAATTGCGGCCTCCATCCCAACTGTTTCAAATCTCTCTACCTGTCCCTCAGTACGTGGGCCAAAAGCATCTGCTACAGAAATTTCCTGAAACATTTTCATTTGCCCAGATCCATAGGGCTGTGAAATATCTGAAATCTGCTGTTTGAGTCTAACAAAATCTTCTTCATTGACTGATGAAACTTGCTTTGACCTTTCAAAATGTGAAATATCTGGACTGGTTTCATGTTGACTGCAGTTCTGTTTGAAATACTGTTGCCTGGGCAAATTGCCAACACTGCTATCTATGTTATCTACCAGCTGTAGATCTTCTGGCCGCTCCTCAGAATCTAACAAGGGCTGGGTGGACTCGGATCTTGAGAAGACTTGGACCGATGGAACCTGGTGTCTGTAGCCACTGTGCACCACTGTGGAATACTGAACAGTGCCCGAGGTGTTTTGTGCAGACTCATTTTCATCGCTGCTAGAAATGCTTGGCCTAGAGGAGGACATGCATGAAGACCCTCCAATACCACTGCTGTGTCCTTCAGTACTAATTTTTTCCTTCTTGAACAGATCCAATGATTTCAGATCTTCTGGAAAAGGCTTTTTGTCATTTGCTGCTTCTATTTCCACAACACTTACATCAGTGAAATTACCATCTGAATACATTTGATCTTTTGAATTAAAATTATGCTAAGAAAGAAAGAAAGAAGAAGGTATTATCATCTATGGCATATGTTCATTTAGAAACTCTGAAGCACATATGTCAAATTCTAGTTAAAGCCACAGAGAAATGCATCTCTGAAACTTCTCAGTAATTCCCATGGTGCAGAGATAATCTATCAGTAAGCCCTGTCAACTAGATGAACTGCAGATACTGTTGGAAATGATTCTGAGAAATAAGAATCAGTCTGTATTTCATCAGAATTCCAAATCAACACTGTTGTTAAATTTTGATAAGCTACTGGTGTACAGAGTATTTCATTGCTAGAGTACAGAGCCTAGGATTAACAGGACAGAAAAACTAGAAAACATGAGAAATCAAACTCAAATGACTTAAGTCTTACAGAAGATTAAAATGTGTTACACAGTTTAACATAAAATTCAAGAATTATTAGAAGGTAATATAGTTCAGTTATTGTGGCTTTAGAGAATTTCAAAGAATTTAATCTAGGTTTCTAGAAATTATTTCAACAGTATTAAATTGGATTTAAATTTGGTTTTAATATCCAGTCCAAATGCTTGCCTTCTAACACAGTTGCCATATAGTAGTATTTACACATGAACTTTTCTATTTGCAAGTTCAATCAAGTACTTTTCATGTTTACTGACTAGACTAAGGAATATCAGAATATGCTGTGATAATATCTTACTATCATTTACTTTTCAATTTGGTCTCATCATTTGGTCAACTCCTTAAATGTACCCTTAACATGCCTGTGTATAAACAAGTCAGAAATATTATCTTACCCTTGGAGGTGTATGAGGTGACCATTGGGCAATATGACTCTTTGAAGGATCTGGAACATTAGGCCAGATATGTTTCTTAATGCTGGAGAAAAAAGAAATATAATGTCTGTAGAATTACATGCAATAAATAATAGTCCCTAATTCTAAACATGAGCTTAATCTAGTCATAATAAAAATCTGTTAAATATTCAATGTAAAAAAACTGAAATAAAATTCTGCAATAAAAACCAATTCAAAGTTGAGCCAAGTCACAAAACTTTATAGTACACCCCTTCCCAACAACAAAAAAAGCAAAAGTGTTCCATTTCCAACTAAAATCAAATAATAAATTATCACATAGTTACCAGATAAAACATGATAAATTTGGTTTTTCACAAGATTATTTCCCTTAATATAATTCCTAGCCCAAAGTTAAAGGTCCCTAAGTGTATATTAAGTATACAGGAAGTGAGTCATCTTGAGAATAGGTTCAAATATAAAAATAAAAATGAGTAATAAGATCCTAACAGACTAGACTGACTGTCCTGTGGAAACTACTATAACAATCTGGGTGTAACATAAAAAGCAATAAAGTTAACAACCTAAACAAAAAGACCAACCTGTCAATAGGTGAATTCCTGGAAACGGACTGAAAGAAAATCTGAGTTAAATTAACCTTCCTCCCATAGGAAAATTTCAGGCTCAAATGGATTGGTAAATTCTAGCAAACACTTAAAGAGAAATAATATGAATCCTATGTAAACTCTCCCAGAAAACAGAGAAGGCAATGTGTCCCCATTAATTTGATGAGGCTATTCATTTTATGAGGTAATTACTATTACCCTGATTTCAAAAGTAGATAAAGACACCACAAAAGAGACCAGACTAACATCACTCATGAAACATAAATGCAAAAATTAACACAATGAATCCAGAAAAGTCTAAGAAATGCAAGGATGGTTTAGTACATGAAAAAAAAAAAAAACAACGAATAAAATTCACCATATGTGTAGGAAGGAGAAAAATAGTATGATCATCTCAGCAGATGCCAAAAAAACACCTGACAAAATGTAGCACTTACTGATGACAAAAACTCTCAGCAAAATAGAAATATAAGAGAACTTTCTCTATTTATTTATTTATTTATTTATTTATTTATTTATTTATTTATTTATGATAGTCACACAGAGAGAGAAAGAGAGAGAGAGAGGCAGAGACATAGGCAGAGGGAGAAGCAGGCTCCATGCACCAGGAGCCCGACGTGGGATTCGATCCCGGGTCTCCAGGATCACGCCCTGTGCAGGCGCCAAACCGCTGCGCCACCCAGGGATCCCAACTTTCTCAATTTAAAACCACATCACACATAATGATCAAGACTGAATGCTTTTTCCCTTAAAATTGGGGATAATGAAAAGTTACTACTCAATCAGTATAATAAAAGTAAATGAAAACATAAACATCAGAATAACCATCTTTACTGGTGAGCATTGAAAATGCTAAGAAATCCAAAAAGGTATAGAGTAGATGAATGTACCCAGGTCTTAGTATATAAGGACAATATATTTTTAAAAATTGCATTTCTAGCAATGAGTGACTAGAAAATAAAAATTTCTCAAAATGCCATTTACAATTATATAAAAAATATTTAGGAATAAATTTAACATAAGATGTATAAGGCTCATTATCCACTGGAAACCACAACACACTACAAAAGAAAATTAAAGAAAATCTAAAGAATTAACATGTTCCTGGACTGAAAGGGTGACTTATAAAGATGCAAACTCCTGTTCAGATTACATTTCTTTCTCTGAACTGATTTACAGATTCAATAAAATCTCAGTTTTTAAAGGAAATTCCTTTCCATAAATATTATAAGCTTATGAAAGAACCTAGCCAAAATAATTTTGAAAAATATTTTAAGAATTCTACTAGCTACTTTCAAGCTTATTATAGAGTAGTAAAAATCAAGACAGTATGGTATTGGGATGAATAGACATATAGATCAATTGAATAGAATTGAGAATCCACAAATCCAGACTTACATGGATAATTGATTTTGGCAAAGATATCTAGGCAATACAAGTATTTTCAGCACGTAAGGCTGGAGCAACTAACTAGTTATCTATGACAAAAAAAGAACTTTGACCCTGATCTCATGAAATTCTGATTAGATCACAGATATATGGCTAAAATGATTATAGTTCTAGAGGAGAACAAAGAACGTATTCGTGACACTGACTTAGGAAAAGATTTCCTACACAGGACATAAAACAAGAATCACAAAAAAATTGATAAAATGGACTTCATGACAATTAAAAACCTTGTTTTTCTAAAGTCACAGTGAAGAAAATGAGAAAAGCCACAAGACCAGACTTTCCAAAATACATTTGACAATAATTTTGTACTCAGAATACATAAAGAAGTCCTAAATTCAATATTAAGGCAAATAACCCAATGTAAAAATGGCATTAACACCAATAAGAAACTAGCTAAAATTAAAAACCCTGACTGTACCAAGTGTTGATAATATGAAACTGTAACTCACAGAGCTGGTGAGACTACAAGATGGTATATCTGCTTTGAAAAATAGTTTGACAGTTTCTTATAAAGTTAAATAGGCACTTACTATATGACCCAGCAATCCCACTACTAGCTTTTTCACAAGATAAATTATAAGATATGTCCACACAAAGCTCTGTAGGTGAATGTTCATGGCAACACTATTCACAATAGCCCCAATTCAAAGAAACAACCCGAATTTCCATACCAGATATATGAACAAACTTTGATAAATCTACAGATTACTATTCAATAAATAGAAAAATAGGAGTATATGCAACAATGAGTCTCAGAAACACTATATAAAAATAAGACTACATATTATTTGACTCTCTATGAAATCCTAGAAAAGGCAAATCTACAGTCACAGAAAGCAGATCAGTGATTATATGGGGCTAGGGGTTGAGGGAGAGAACAGAGCATAAACCCAGGAAAAAACACCAAAAATAAAAATAGGGGTACTTACAGGTCTCGCTTATTAAAGCAGAACAATACTCCCAAAAGGGTAGTCAACAGGAATGCTAAGCAAACAGGTACAACTATGGCTTCAATTTCTCCTTGAGCTAAAAAACAGAGATAAGAAGGAAAAAAAAAAAAAAAAAGAAAATAATTGTCAGCACATGTACTAACACAAATAATGAAACTTCCCAGCCAGAGAGGACTGTTGAAAAGACAAAATACCATCCTGTTTTTATAGCCCTTTCAAACTTAGAGGCTATTTTCTCCCCTTCTTTCCTTGGTAAATGATATCCTAGCCCCTTATACCTTACACAGTAACCTGGCCACAGGGTAAGATAAACTGTATGTTGGTTAGGGGAATAAAATGACTAGTTTATCTTACTGGACAATCTACCAATAAGTTAAAGCTTCCAAACCTATTTATTACATTTATGATTTCCCCTCAGCAGAGCCTTAACAAAACCTTATCTTTGAGGTCTGTTTGAGTTCTGTGGAGAAGTGGAAAAGTTGCACTGTGATTCTCTATAAGAAATAAAGGTTCAAGCAAAATTTTTAGTAGTTATTTACTATTTTGAAATAGATGTCATTGGGGCACCTGGGTGGCTCAGTTGGTTAAGCGTCTAACTCTTGATTTTGGCTGAGGTCATGATCTCAGGGTGGTGGAACTGAGTCCTGCATCAGGCTCTGCACTCAGCAAGGGGTCTGCAGGAGATTCTCTCCCTCTTTCTGCTCCTCCCTCTCCCCCACCACATGCTCGCTCATGTGTGCTCTCTCTCTCTCAAATAAGTAAGTAAATCTTAAAAAAAAAAAAAAAAAAAAAGATGGCATATCTGATAAACGGCTAAGGATTTATAAGAATCTTTTTTTTCTTTAATTTAAGACATTACTTATTTGAGAGACAGAAGAGAGCACAGGAGGTGAGGAGGAGCAGGAGAGAGAGAAACAGGCTTCTTGCTTAGTGGGGAGCGCTAGACAGGGCTCGATCCCAGGGCTCCAGGATCATGACCCAAGCCAAAGGCAGATGCTTAACCAACTGAGCCACCCAGGTGCCCCAGAATTTTTAAGAATCTTAAGCACCAGGAGTGGAAGCACCTAAAAACCAGTAAGCATAAGATTTCTAAATAGCAGATGATCCCTAATCTGCATTTAAAAGAGGGCTGACTTAATCAAATGAATCACTAATTGGATAGTTTATATTGTGGAGATATTTTTTAATGATTTATCTTCTGGTTGTCTCAGGTTAACTCCTCCAGTCTCCTTCTAATTAGTATTTTATTGGAAAAATTTATAAAATATTGGAGTCACATACTATTCATTTACTCTAATCTTTGCACCACACATATCCCTTTGTAGGGAACTTGATTTTCTATGAAGCCTAACACAAATCAGTAAATCAGATCAACAGACTATATAGACTGGCATATACTAACTCTTGTACACTCAGGTTTCATATATATACCAAATTGAATTCAGGCAGAACCTTTCTTTACTGCTGCTCAATTTACTATGTTCTTATGTCTTGGACCTTTGCTCATTCTGTCCTAAGATGCCCTTCTCCTCCTATTTGTCCACATCCTAATCTTGAGGCTCAAGTACTCTCTCCTTTCTTTGAAGATGAAACTCCTCCCCTTTAAATTCCTACTCTATCTACTGCCTACACAGCCCAAATGCTTTTCCATTTAATTATTTTACTTATGCTGTATTTCTTCAAATAAGCTGTAAGGTCCTTTGGGAGCATGTTATATGACGTCATAATAGATCCATAAAACAATAAACAGATCAGAGAAAACAGCAGATGATGAAGTAATCCTAACACATATGCTCTAATTTTTAGAAAAAAATGTATGCATAGAAAATACTAGAAGAATATACAAATATGTTAAGAGATTATTCTAGATGAGGGATTAGAAGTGATTTTTCTTTTCTGTATTTTATGGTATAGTTTAGAGGACAATATAGGATGCAGTCTACTCCCATTAATGAATGTTACTTTCATAATCTGGATAATATTTTAAAAGTTTATTTTTTTTCTAAAGATCAATTTCAAATATTACTTGTTACATATATATTTTGTTAATATGTCACCACAAATCTTATTCAGAAATTATATTCATTACTGGCTATCCCAGCAAAGCTCAGGATCTTTTATCATCTATTTTATGTAATTATTCATTCATTTTCTCTTTCAGCAACCATTCAATCAACAAGGGATATGGAGTTTCTATTTATCAATTGCTGTGCTGGTACTTGGGGGTGGGGGTTACAATTATAATAAAATAAGGTAATTTCTGTAATGATTAAAAATGTAGTAGGACTAAAGAATGCAGCTTCAGTCTGCCTTAGGGATGCTACAGGAACAGGCAAAACAAGAGAAGGTGAGTAGGAAAAGACAAAAAGATGGAGAAAATCATGAGAAGCTTAGGGTCAAGGAAAGAGACTATGAAAGGGCATGCAAAAGCAGTAATTAGAAGACATGATCAACAGGACTTTATACTTGGCTTATGTAAGCACAAAGAAAGGAAGAAATTTACTATATCCTTATCTAAATTTCTGGCTTTGGCAAAGACTTGAATGTGGCAGGGAAAAGAGAAATGTATTCGGGAAGGAGAGAAAGGATGGCTGAAGTCATGGACAGGGAGTGTGAACAGGTAGATAATAAAATAGGATTGAGAACAGAGTTCTGGAAAATACAAACCATTTTTAAAAAGAGCGAAAAGGAGGCCAAGAAGGAAGTAGAGAGGGAGAAGACTCAGGAGAAGGAGAATAAATTTGCTATTACAAAAAGAAGTTAGAAGAACCAAGGGAAGAGGCAGTTTCAAGGATGGAGAAGCCAAGAGTCAAATGCTGAGAAGTACAGAAAAAAGAAGACTAAAAACATGCTCTGGAGATCATAACTAGGAGGTCTTCCCTGAGTGACATTAGGGAGATTTCAGTGGAGTGGTGGGTTGGAGTCCTGTTTTTAGCAAGTTAAAGACTGAGTGGAGGAATGGAAGTGGAGCCTGCAAGGGTGGACTCATCTTTCCAGCAGCCTGCCTATAAAAAGAAGCAATAAGAGAAGGAGGAAAGAGACCACAGTTGACTTTAGCCAGTGAATATATGAACCACTTAGAAAGAAACACAAATTCTTTTGGCATTTATAGAGTATAGATGAAATCAGTCAGAAGCAGTTCATGAAATAACAGAGGTGAGTTTTGACAGTTTAAAGAAACAACCAAAATCAGATAAACAGTACAAAGACCATTATTTATGGACAGTGCATTTCTATGAATCCAAAGACGCACTTTTAACAAAATTTTAGCTTATTAACTAAGCTGGTTTTTAATCTGATTAAATTTTAAAAAGAAAAAAGAAAAGAACAAACATCATTATTTCTTACCAAACTTTGGTGTAGTAAAAGTGAATTCTGGGCCATCCTTTCCACCTTCATCTGTGTATGCTGCCATTCGTACCATGTACAAAGTGTCACTGGTCAAAGAGGACAGTGTATATTCTGTGTGGGAAGAATCCACATTCACAGCTAGAAGAAATCAAGAAGTGTGCTTTATTACTACTCAATGTTTCTGTTTGATTTGGCTTTTATTTGACATTGCAAAAGTATTAAAAAGGAATAAAAATATATTTTTCAGAAAACTTTTGTATCTGACAATATTTTACAATCACAACACAGTATGTCTTCAATATAACCATGAAAGCCACCACAAGGCATGTTCTCAGGTGTCTCTTTTCTGAGGATAATATACCCTACACTAAGATGTATAACATAAGGTGAGACTTAATATCTAAAAGCTTAAGAAAAACCCCCCAGTAATTCTTAATAACTGATAGTTTCATTACCAGTTTCATTTCCAATGATTGTTCTATAAAATATAGTATAATTTCGGATAAATCCATTCTGAACATCAACAGGAAGTTGGTCCCACTCTAAGACAGCTTCATTTTTCCCCACTTTTTTTGTCCGAACAGTAGGTCCTTTGGAAGGTGCTAGAACAGAATAAAAGTATTTGATAACTGAAAATCATTACGATTCAGTCTATCACTAAAATTTGCCAAAATTTCATTATTATGATATTTGAACATTATGAGACACCCCCTTATTTTAAAAAGATAAAATGTCTTTGTTAACAGAAATTTCAACACATTTCATTTTTTTAAAGATTTTATATATTCCTGAGATATATATATATATATATATATATATATATATATATATATATATATAGAGAGAGAGAGAGAGAGAGAGAGAAAGAGATAGGCAGAGACACAGGCAGAGGGAGAAGCAGACTCCATGCAGGGAGCCTGATGTAGGATTCAAACCCGGGTTTCCAGGATCACGCCCTGGGCCGAAGAAGGCAGGCGCCAAACCGCTGAGCCACCCAGGGATCCCTCAACACGATTCAAAGAAAATGAGTTTGGACTTACGAGCTTGCTTAAGGTAAGCTTTTATGGACTCAGTGCTTCCTGGCCCATCAGCATACACTGGAGTAACTGTTATCAAATAACATTTGCTCTCTGCTAGGTTTCCTAAAGAAAGAATAGGAGAGTAAGCATTTTTTCCCCCCATAAGAAAAGAGTCTAATTCCATTATTTATTTTTACATTATAATTTCATGGTTATTGAACTTTCTTTTCTAACTGCAGTTTTTAAAGTAAGCATTGCTTTTTGTGTAATGGATTCAAGCTTAATAGAGTAAAGCTGTTTATGAAAGTAAAAGCTTACTTTTATTGCCAATATGATGTATATAAAAAATATACTGTCAGTAAAAGTAATTATATTTATATCCAGAACTTCTAAAATACTGATTTCGAATTATCCTTGGCCTTATAGCTTGACAGTGTTTGTATATATTAACTAATTATCTGAGAACTGCCTAAAGACTCACTGGTAAGAGCTAGGAAAATGGTCCTGGTTTGTCAGGCAACTGGAAAAAAAGAATTCATGTAATTTCCCCCAGAAAGTAAAAAAGTTTCAGAATAAAAAGTTATCTTGAATATCTCTTTATAATCTCTTCAAATTAACAAAGTATCTATTCCTTTAATATACAATAGTAAAATCTTTTTTAATCTTTCTTTTTATATAGAATTTTATCTGTCCATAACAGAAAATAAGGTATTTGTTATACTGAAGCTTATACATTCAACAAGAACTTTTATTTCCTTAAGTATTACTCATAAAGTTATATATGCTCTTTTGCTTTCTTAAACAGAGTAATTTTACTTTTTCTTGACTCAATATTATCAGGAAGATAATGATTAAGTGTTATATTCTGTGATGTTGTAAGAGCTATTGAGCTTTGGGGCTCCCTGTGCAACCTGAAGGTCTCTGGAGATTATGCCATGCTTTCTTAAAAACATTTCTATTGTCCAGTTACTATCAACATGTATCTTCTCTCTAGCTCCACCTGGTTTTTAATTTGATAAGGCTGATAAACAATAAAATTTATTAAAATTGTTTAATAAATAAGAGGTTAATGAGGGCCAAATAGCCTATTTTATAAATAAAACTCACAAACTTTATGGCAGATATGTTCTTGTTTTACAACTTTTCTCTAATTAATCCTGTTATTCATAGCTGAATTCTAATGTTTATCCTTCTTCACTAAAAAAACCCCAAAAAACCAAAAACCCAGATTCAAGCAGAATGTTTTCTCTTTAAAGTTGTTTTATCACTTTAAAATTATGTAGTAAGTTGTACCTTAAAACAAAGAGCAATCCACCATTTTGGAGCTCTACAACATCATTACTTTCTGTCCTCCATTACAACTTACAGTTAAAAGACATAAGAAAATCTGAGTTCTAGTTCTGGTTCCCCTATTCAACATTTTTAAGAGGTTAACAAGTCATTCAGATGCTACAAGAAATTATTTTCTCACTGCAGGAGGAGGGAGTTAAATCAGGTACAGAAAACATGCAACTAAGTACCATCAGAGGTCAGATTAGATTTCTCTTCCTTTACCATTAAGTGTTTCTTTGATGATCAAAATACTTAGTTATAAAAAGAAGATACTACTAACCCCATTTTGTTGATAAACAGACCCTACAATTGAGAGAGGTTAAATGTGACAATGTGAGAGTCACACATCTAGAAAACTAGATGTAACCAGTAACTGCCATAAATTGACAATCTTTTCAATGGACCACAACATCTATAAAGCATGAAAAAATATGTAAAAGAAAAATCTATCTGAAGAGTTACACAAAGGATATCAATTTAAATTTCTTCTAGCCGGGTATACCTCTTAAATAGGTGCGGTGTACAGTACCATCTTCTTGTTGCCAGTCTTGGATACAAGGTGCTTTATCTGATAATACACACCACTCAAGTATGTATTTGTTTACAGATTCATTTGGAGCAGTCCATTCTACCCAAAGCATATTATCTTTGGGAAATGCTTTAAGATCCGTTACAGGGCGAGTAGCTTTAAAACAAAGTTTGAATACTGATATGATAAATGAACATTTAAAAATTTAAATTTTGATATTTTACATTTGCTTGACCATGTAACCTTGCTATCAAATTTTGTAGCCTATAGTATTACTATGTATTTTCATGAATAAAAGCACTTTATTATAATTTACACATATAATTTATTTTGAAACGAAAGTTTTCTCAAAATTCTTCAAATCTTTTCTATAGGTAAATGGCAATTTTTCTTCTTTAAAGCAATAAACAATATATCTCAGTGATATTCATCTATGGCTCCCAGAGCCTTAAAGTAATATTTAAAAAACCAGATAAGAAATCAGAAAATTACTTCAAAGTTTAAGTGAGGTGCATAATAATGGAACAAACTATGTGGCTGTTGACTTAGAATCATTATGTATTATGTCTTAGAATATCTTATATATATATATATATATTTAAAGATTTTATTTATTTATTCATAAGAGACACAGAGAGAGACAGAGACACAGGGAGAGGGAGAAGCAGGCTCCAGGCAGGGAGCCAGATGTGGGACTCGATCCCAGGTCTCCAGGATCATGCCCTGGGCCGAAGGCGATGCTAAACTGCTGAGCCACCCGGGGTTGCCCCGTCTTATATATTATCAACTGCCATTTTCCACCCATAAGTCCGACTCCATCTCACAGACACAAACCTTGAAAGTCATAGGCAGGGATAGTTAAAACAGCTGCATTTGATTTGCCAACCAGATTTCTTGCTGTCAGAGTCGCTATATAACGATCATTTGTGATGTTTACTGTCCATTTTGTGTCATTAACTGTGTAATTCTGCAAACGTGATTTCCATCTTGTGAGAGTCACTTCATAATCCAAAATTTTTCCATTAGCTTCAAAAGGAGGCAATGTCTATAATAAGATAGTTTATTTTTTAAAATATGTTTAACAACTCTTTAATAAAGCTAATCATTTTTCTCGATGTTCACAAATTTTGTTATGTCAAACCTCTAAATGTTTAACTGAAAGGTACTGGCAACCTTATTTACAACTCACTATCCTAAGTAAAACTATTACATAGTAAATGAGTAAACCTATGACTTTGACTAGGCAGGAAAGTAGCACCATTTTGTTAGCTTTTAGTTCTATATAGGTTTCTGCACTGTGACTATCTGGCCCTAAATTATTTTATGTTTGAGTATTTTTTTTTCTTTTATTTTTTCTTTCTTTCTTTCTTTCTTTCTTTCTTTCTTTCTTTCTTTCTTTCTTCTTTTTCTTTGTATGATACACTTGCATTTATGGAGTTGACAATAATTCTTTATTTCCTATTACTGGCATAATTTTATATTTCCTATTACTTGCATACATATTATATTTCCTATTACTGGCATACATTTTGATTACTCAAAACCTCTAATAATTATTTTCTATGAAACTGAGGAAAGTTCAATGATAGACAAGATCCTTCTTATAAAACTTCCATAGAATTGTCCTAAATTATCTATGAGATATAACCTGCAGCTTATGCTCTTTTATGTAGTAGTACACATGAAGCTTTGTGTTTGTATGTTATCAAATGTTTTCCTGATATTAAGATGAATAAAAATTGAAGTTAAAAAACTATACTCATAATGCCATATAAAATGTATTTATGTAAGTGAAAAAGAATATAAACATGCAATTTTTGTTTTTTACCTTCCATATGAGTTGTACAGATCTATAGCCATGAGTATGAGATGGCTCTATCTTATACCAGAAACTTGGTGCCTTGGATGGTCCTAAAGAAATGATATAAACTTTTTAAAATAAAAGTTTTTAACATTAAAATATAATCCCGGAGATTATTCTCATTTTGTTCTTAATATTCTTGCTCTTCAGTCACATGGTATCTCTCTTTGTTTAAACTAGCATTTTTCCGCACCCTAGCATGCTATGCCTGGGTCTTCCTTTAGTCAGAATGACAGATAGCTTGATAATTTAATTATGCTGGAATGCTTTTCTAATCTTAAAATTGTAAAGCTACAAATATATCCTAAGGTATAACCAAAGATGCACCACCATTTCTTACCGCTAAAAATCAAGTTGAAAAATTATATTTAGATATATACTTAAAACTCCTGAATTCATATATGTAAGAATACAAAACAAAATAAATGGGGTAAATGTGGGCCAAGTTTATTACCTTATGTTGGGATGATTGTTTATAGGATATAATAAAGATGAATTCACAGCATTTTCTGATAATCACCAACCAATGTGAAAAATGAAAGTCCACTTTATAAAACCAAGTATCAAATGCTAGTAATTAGGTTTTAAAAATTCCTATGGAATCAAGTGATTTTTCAAAATTTTTATAAATGCAATTATAAGATATGGCACTCAACAGAATAAAAAAGGATCTGAACAAAATCTAAGCAGTGATATGCTGATTATAAAAAGGTAATTATGGAGGACAAAATAGAGAAAAAAGGCAAGGCAGATGAGGGAGGCTGGGGCCAAGGCTGCCAGTACAGGGGGGTCAAACAGATATACATACATGAGTATACAAAATAAAGACCAAGAAACTCTAAGAAATGTTACAGGCCAGAAAGACTTCCTAACATAAGAAGAACCTAGAGGCATCATTCATTAAGTTGAAGAAATGCTTACTTAATTTAATGGTTCATCATTTTCCAAGTATCTCTTTGATAAAGATTATGTAGTACCATCTCTCCAGAAAATACATATAGGCACTAACCATAATATTTTGTCTACACTTTAAAGTAGTTCTGGAACCCACCCCTCACACTCCCCAGACTGACCCACTAACTTTCAACGCCCCAATGATTCCAGTAAGAATTCCTGGCCAAGACAAAGAAATCCGGTTGAGAACTCCCAAATCAGCAATAGCAGAATTGCTTTCTTTCATGTCATTTACGAGAATAAAAGAAAATTCTTTGTGAAGAAGGGCACTTTACTTTTCTACCTTTCACATGTTGACTTCACTATCTAGTGGAGCTGGAAATGAAAGAATAGAGGTGGTTATAGGAGGATTTACAGACATAGCTGTTGCCATTGACACATGAAAGGTGAGACTATTAAAGAAAAATGTTCAAAAAGGAAAATCTTTATGCCACAGGACTATTTCTTGACTGCTACAAAAGAACTCAGTGATGTTAACTGCTCTGGGCAGGGAATCTTACCTTAGACCCTATACCCTTTAGGATTCTGTACTATATGCCCTATATGATCATGGAGGGAAAAAAGGAAAATGAAAATAAACCAACCAAAACTCCAGGGTCCTTTTCAAGGGGTTTAAGTGCTGGTAGAAAAAAACATAATAGTATAAACATATTTATGATAGTGAGGGACTATGGTACATTTTGTTAGTATGATTTTAATGACTCAGGATATGATTCTCTATATAGGGACATCTCTGAACCACTGTCCTTTAATAAAATGTTCTATACTTAACTGTTAGGTCAACAGTTTTCTCATGGTCATTCCATGATAATTTTCTTTATTAAAAATCAAATAGATTTATACTATCAATGTACATTTTATATCTTGATGTCCTTAAAATAAAACTGTAACATGTAAATTTGAATAAAATAATCACAAAAATAAAGCAATGAGGTCTTAATTATTAAAGCCAGGCACAATGCATAGCCGCAATTCCAAAACCTTTATTTCTTCATATATCTTAATTACTCACTATCTTCATATGTGATACCACTTGCTTCTTCACTCCAGTCACTCCAGAATCCTTTACCATCTTCCTTCATACAACGAATCCTAAACACATATTCTGTAAAAGGTTTAAGGTCCTGGACAGTGAATGAATATCGGGTGGATGCTGTATCTTCAGGAGGAATCTGAAATCAAAGCACATCAGCCAACAAAAAATCCAGTGGTATTTATTGTAAGGGTCCTAAATTCCCTAAGATTTTAGAAAGTGATTTAATGAAATGAGAATAAACTCAAGCTCTAGAAAGAAATAAGTGCAAGTCCAAAAGCAGTCTAAATTAGTGAAGTTAATAGATTTAGGAAGTATGGAAGTATCTATTATTAATCATTTATTTTTATTTCTTTCTTCCATGGGGCCTCTACCACTTAGCAGGAAAAAGATGGTATGTTCCAATTAGAATTTAATTCAAGAAGAGTTTACTAAAGGAAGTATGGGCAGAATGGAGGGAAACCTTAGACAGTGGTAAGGACTTTGGGGCTTGTAGCTATTATCACCCATAGGCCCAAATGAGGCGAGGTACCCGAAACTGGAAGAGGGTCAGTTGGGATTAACTTGAGAGAAGCAGTGGCCTTAGGTTGAAAGACATGGGCAGCTCCAGGAAGGAAGCAGGGAAAATAAATATGCTGATCTCACTTTTCTTCCCTCCTCTTTCATCAGACCCTCTGGCTCTCATTAACCATATTCATGAGGAAACCAGAGAGAATGTGAATCCACAGATGAAATTCATACGGATCAGCATTCCAAGACAGAGTAAAGTAGGGAAGAACAGAGTACAGCTCTGGATAGGCAAAAGGAAGATATCCAGCTCAATCAAGAAAAGCAAAAGGTATCATTGTATATAAACTTGGTTTTCAGGAAAAGAGAATATATAGATAACTGATTGTACTACTCTGAGATTTCAATATTGAATACAAAATAGGTATATCAACTTTTTTGTATCAAAGAATTAAGATTCTATGATATTAAAAAATATTTTGAAGTTCAGGTATGTATACTCTCTGTAAAACAAGAGGCATTGAGCCATTTTCATTTGTTGCTTTTTCTAATTTTATTTTGAGTAGCCTTTTAGATAAGTGGAATGGAGAGCAGAAGTATTAAGGTCATGGGCTCAAATCCCTTATGAGCTCATTATTGCAACCAGAGAAAGCAAAAGCATACTGTTAGTGACAAATGAAGCTATAACAAAGAATATCGTTGGGGAGCACAAAGCTATGGTGATCATCTTTTAAATAGTTCCAAGCACTTCTTTCGATGACAGCATCATCTTTGGTTCACTGTTCCTTTTCAGTCCTATAAGTTCCCAACAACTCCTTCCTTTACTAAGAGCTTGACAAATTTTCTAAAAATGGCTAGATAGTAAATACTTTAGGCTATGGGTCAGATGGTCTCTGCTCTAACTACTCAACTTGTGCACTGTAGCACAAAATAGCCAAAGACAATATTAAAAAAAAAGAGTGTGGCTGTGTTCCAATAACATTTTATTTATAAAAACAAAGCAGGCTGAAATTGGCTTGCAGATATAGTTTGCCAACCTCTGCTCTACTTGAGTTATATAATCTCTTCATATATTCCCCCACTTAATATGCTTATTTTTTATGTTCCTTTAACCTTCCATCAAAAGTATTATTTCTGGGGTACCTGGGTGGCTGAGTCAAAGGGTCTGCCTCTGGCTCAGGTGAGGACCTCGGAGTCCTGGGATCAAGCACCACCTTGGGTTCCCTGCTCAGTGGGGAGTCTGCTTCTCCCTCTGCCCCTCCCCCCAGCCCATATGTTTTCTCTCTCAAATAAATATATAAAACCTTAAAAAAAAATACTATTCCTTATCACCTTGTATCGCTTCCATACTTCACTTAAAAGCTACTGTACTCAGTAAAACTCTATTTTTTATCTGAAAGTCCTCCTGTTTGCCCTTATGAAATATAGAACAAGAGGAGATGTCAAGCAAAATATTTCATATAACCACAATCTTAGGACACTGAGACTTTTAGGTTAGAGGGATGCAAGACTATTTGCATAAACAGTAACTTGCAATTTACCTGGCTCCAAGTTGAGGCATCTCTGGTCCTATACTGAATGTTATATTTCAGTCCTATAAAACCCTGAATACTTGAGTTGATCCATGTCAATTTTAAGATACTGGACAGTTCCTCTGAGTTGCTTACTGACAAATTATGTGGTGGACTGGGCTTCACTAAAGAAAAAAAATAAATCTGAATGTTTATCGTGGTTTATTTTTACAACTTCTTACATAAAATCAAACATACTCCTTATATTTTCTTTATTTCACAATATTCATTCTTACCAAATGAACTAATTTTTTTGAAAACAATGCAATGTCATACTAATATAATGAAGAGCAAAGGTTTCTAAAGAAATCTTACTTTTCTTTGTCAATTTATTATATGCTCGTTAATCTTTTTAGGTTCAGTTATCAAAAGTATTTATGATATATGTATAGAAAAAGACAATAAAAATCAAACATGTATACTATGATTACTATGTTATAAAATGTTTGAAAATTGCATAAATACTAACAGGTAACATTCAAAGTGAAAACTACTATAAGTACAGTTAGATTATTGAGATTTTTCCAGATTATTTTTAATGTTGTTGATAAAATGAATTTTTAGAAGTCACTAAGATAGTAAGTGCTTGTTTCTATATTAATTAAAATCTAAAAACCACTTTATTTATTTATTTATTGGATAAAAACCACTTTAATTAATAAGCCACTCTATATATCCTAATAAGTTCTAAAATTCAGGTTTATAACTACCTTTATCTACAGGATCAAAATTTATATGATCTGACGTAACCTTCCCAAGGGCATTCTCTGCTTCTACCCAGACTTCAATGTTGACAAAATACACAGGAGAATAATCAACAGTGCATGAGGTGGGTGTGTCACGTTTTGTTTTACAATCAGCAAACTTCTCTGTTGCCCTAAATACAAAAATGGAAGAATCAGTCATTAAAAATAGATTCTAAAAAATTAGAGTGAAAAAGGTTACTTGATGAGACCCAGATTATTACAACTTGAAATAAAATTTCTTAAAAATATGCTTTCCTTTAAAACTGAGTTTGATCTATATTTTAAAACACATTATTTTTGAATTTTTACTCCAAGAACACTATTACATTTAGAATACTGTGCTCTATCCCCAATGATACTTCTCTAAAAATCATCTATTTCCTGTAATCTTACTACTATTTCTTTCCATTCCAGAAAACTACCTGCAATGCCTTTCTTTAAGTACAATATGTTTTTTCTAAACACAATATGCTAGGGGGACAGGGATAAAAATTTCTGTCAACCCCAGAAAAATCCCATTAGCCTCTTTGCAGTCAAACCAAGGCAAAAGCTTCCTGATTTCTATCACCAAAAAAGTTTCAAGTGATACTACTATTTACTCATTCATATTTAAATTATGCATCAGTTAAAAAAAATACACATAGTCTTTAAATAAAAGAGCAAGTCAAAACCACAAAACAGGAAACTTTTATGAATCACTATGATGTACACACACCTGAAACAAATAAAATATTGTATATCAATTATATCTTAATTTAAAAATTCCTAAAAATCAAAAGTAAAATGAACAAATGAACTCTTCCATTGAGTTGGTACTATAACACATAGGAAACTATTTTAAGTATATTTAAAACAGTAATTTAACTATATCCTTAGTGGAATAAAAACAATCTTAAAATTCTTTTTAGTATTCATATTGTTGGTGCTGTTACTGGCATTACTATTCTGCAGCTGTTATGTTTACTATGAGATAAAGCAAATGAATTATATTGGTGCTGTTGGAGAGGTTTTCAGCATAGAAAAAAAGAGATGTAGATGTTAGATGGATGAAATTAAGTAAAAACAGTCCAGATTTTAAACTAGAAACATCAGTATTAGTACATGACATATTTTACCTTAAAAACATTTTCTAGGTTTTTCTGCTGAAAAAGCTCAGAAAGAACAACCCAGTAGCAGTAAGCTCCCCTTGCACCCAGACAATAGATAGTCTCTAAATAGTATTTCATATTAAATGGAATCATGGCTACTTGGGAAATGGTTGATTTTAGGTCTGGGGCAAGACATATATACGAAGATGAAACTGGAAAATCATGTCATATCAGAAATGAAGGAAGCTGTCAAGACTAATGACTGAAGTCAAAAGGAAAAGCCAATCTGAGTAAGTTCCTACAAACCAAAGATGGGACAATATAAGTATCAATAAAAATAATGGTAATGGACTGAAACACCTCAAATATATCTTAATAGGAATTCAAAATGAAGGGAATAGGGATCCCTGGGTGGCGCAGCGGTCTGGCGCCTGCCTTTGGCCCAGGGCACGATCCTGGAGACCCGGGATCGAATCCCACATCAGGCTCCCGGTGCATGGAGCCTGCTTCTCCCTCTGCCTATGTCTCTGCCTCTCTCTCTTTCTCTCTCTGTGACTATCATAAATAAATAAAAATTAAAAAAAAAAATAATAAACAAAATGAAGGGAATAACCATCATCTACCTGTGGAGGATGCTAACTCATTATAAAACTGGTTAGAAAGGGAAAACATTAATACCATTTTGCTTCTCTATATGAATGTACCTCAGGATAACCAACAGGTAATAAAAGAAAGTTTTAAGTATATCAGGTTTTAAAAAAAAGAAAAATAAATAAAAAAAATAAAAAAAAAATAAAAAAAAGAATACCACTATTTTGTACCTCATATACAAATAATGATCACTGATGATCTCAAACCTTTAAGTGAAAAACTAATGGGAAGCAATATAGTTAAATCCCCAAAACGTTTTGCTGAGTCATAACCTTGCACAGAAGAGTATATACTGTGTGATTACATTACAGGACATTCAAAACAAGCAAAAATCTACAGTGAAGAAAATCATTTCAGTAGTTGTCTTGTGGGATGACGTGAGATGGGGGTGGATTCGACTGGGAAGGAACAGGAGGGAACTTTCTGGGGGTATGAATAATGTTTTATACCTTGGTAAGGGTCTGAGTTACATAACTGTACTAGTCAAAAGTTACTGACTGATACACATAAGGTATGTAAGTATATTTTAAGATACACATAAATTTTACCAAAAACCAAAAATGTACATGTAAATATCTAGTTAATTACATCTAATTAGTGATGTAAACACCAAAGTGTTTAAGGATGAATTATACTAATGCCTGCAAATCACTTTAAAATACAGTTAAAAAAAAAAAAAAAAAGATGGATAGGTGGGGAGAAGGATGCATAGATAAACATATATATGATACAGCAAATATAGTAAAATGTTGTATGACATATGTGATGGATCTGTGTAAACATTCACTAAAAAGTTCTTCCAGCTTTTATATTTGATAAAAATTGTGCCAAGAACTGTTTGTTTATGATCAATTTGTACTAGGGTATGCAGAATGTGTCACTCATGTCAAAGCCAAGTCCAGGGACACTTGAGTGGCTCAGTGGTTGAGCATCTGTCTTTGGCTCAGGGTGTGATTCCATGGTCCTCAGATCTAGTCCTGCATTGGGTGTCCCACACTGGGCTCCCTGCAAGGAGCCTACTTCTCCTCTGCCTATGAATCTGTCCCTCTCTCTGTGTCTCTCATGAATAAATAAATAAAATCTTAAAAAAAAAAAAAGCCAAGTCCAATAAACAGAAACTGTCCTTGCAAAAAAAAAAGAGAAATTTTATAACAAATGGATCAAGCTGACAACTGAAACCAGTGCTCAATCTTAGTACCAGAAAAACAAAAAATATCAACCAAAAGATTTGTTAGAAATAGGAATAAATCGGCAGCCCAGGTGGCTCAGCAGTTTAGCACCGCCTTCAGCCAGGGGTCTGATCCTGGAAACCCAGGATCGAGTCCCACATCGGGCTCCCTGCGTGGAGCCTGCTTCTCCCTCTGCCTGTGTCTCTGCCTCTCTCTCTCTCTGTCTCATGAATAAATAAATAAAATCTTAAAAAAAAAATAGGAATAAATTTAACTAGGGAGGTAAAAGATCTCTACTCTGAAAACTAAGACACTGATGAAAGAAATCATCAAAGATGCAATAAATGCAAAGGTGCCCTGTGTTAATGAATTCAAAGAATTGATATTGTTAAAGTGTTACTACCACCAAAAGCCATGTATAGATTCAATGCAGTCCTTACCAAGATTCCAATTTTTTACAAAAATAGAGAAAAACACTCTGAAAACTTATGTGGAAACGCAAAAGACTGAATAGTCAAAAAAAATCCTGATAAAAATAAATGCCAGAGATATCACACTACCTGATTTCAAGCTATACTACACAGTTAAAGTCATCAAAACAGTATGGTACTATCATAAAAACAAATGGACCAACGGAACAGGACTGAGAGAAATAAATCCAAGCATACTTCAACTAATTAAGCCAATTAATATTTGACAAGGGAGCCAAGAGGAGTACTTGTGGAAAAGAGCCTCTTTTCAATAACTAGTGCTGGGATAATTGGATATTCACATATAAAAGAATGAAATATACCCCTATCTCATACCATTCACAAAAACGAACTCAAAATGGATTAAAGACTTAAATGTATGATCTCAAACCATGAAACTCCTAGAAGAAAACACAGGAATAAAGCTCTGTGACATGGGTCTTTGTACTGATTTTTTGAATACAGCACTCAAAGCACAAGCAAAAATAAAAATAGACAAGTAGAACTACATGAAACTAAAAATCCACATAGAAACCATCAACAAAGAGAAAAGGCAACCTATAGAATAGGAAAAAATATTTGGAAGCCCTAGACCTAATAAGGGGTTAATATTCATAATATATTAAGAGCTCATGCAACTAACAGCAAAAAAACAAATAATTCAAATAAATAATTGGCAAAAGACTTGAACAGACATTTCTCCAAAGATCTACGAAAGGGCAATAGGTACATGAAAAGACACTCAACATCACCTGTCATGGGAAGAATATTAATTAAAACCATAATGATGTATCACCTCAAGCCTATTAGACTGGTCATCATGAAAAAGATAACAAATGTTGGTCTGCATGTGGAGCATAACGGTTCCCTTATGCTCTGTTGGTGAAACTGTAAAGTGCTATAGCCAGTATGAAAAACAATATGGAAGATCCTAAAAAAATTAAAAATACAGTGGCCATGATCCAGGAATTCCACTTCTGGGGAATACATTCAAATGAATCAAAACTGCTAACTCAAAAAGGTATCAGCACCACCACCACCACCTCCCCCACCGCAAGCCCCATTCATAGCAACATTACTTCCAACAGCCAAGACATGAAAACAACCTGAAGCGTCCATCAATAGATAAATGGATAAAAAAGTGGTAACAATGTACTATTTATTCAGCCATTAAAAAATGAGGAAATCCTACATTTGCATTAACAGAGATATACTTTGAAGACATTATGCTAAGTGAAAGAAGAGAAAGCTACTGTACAATACATAGGAAAGATGTTAAGGGAATAAATCCTATGAGTTATAACAAGGAAAAAGTTTTCCCTTCTTTTTTTTTTTATTATGTCTATACGAAAAGATGGATGTTAGATTAAACCTACTGTGGTAATCTCTTCACAATTTAGGTAAATCAAACCACCATTCTCTATGCCTTAAACTTATACAGTAATGTATATCAAGGATTTCACAATAAAACTAGAAAAGATTAAAATGACTGACAAAAATAGTAGACATACATTGTCTAATTGCTTATTATTACTCCACTTTAAATTGTGATAAAATATGGTGTGCGCCTAAAAAAAAAAAAAAAAAAAAGGCAGCAAAAGGGGAGAAAAAAGAATCAAACACTATGTCGTGTTCCTGATTAGAAGTATACACCACCCCTATGAATTATTTTTGGGGAAAAAAAGAATCCCAAATCTGATCAAGTGTCTAGATCTAATAGCAATTTCTAGGAAAAAAAAAAAAAAGAGGAGTATGTTAAACAATGTATAACTGTTACTTGAACAACTGAATTGTAAAGAAAAAGAAAGAGAAATGCATGGAGATTACTTAGATTTACATTATCAATTTGCAACGCATGGAGATTATTTAGACTGTGATTTGGTAACTTGTAAAAATATATACATATATTCATGATACAGCATAAGGAATAGAGTCAATAATATTTTTAAAAAAAATTTTTTTTTTTAATTTATTTATGATAGTCACAGAGAAAGAGAGAGAGAGAGGCAGAGACACAGGCAGAGGGAGAAGCAGGCTCCATGCACCGGGAGCCCGACGTGGGATTCGATCCCGTGTCTCCAGGATCGCGCCCTGGGCCAAAGGCAGGCGCCAAACCGCTGCGCCACCCAGGGATCCCGAGTCAATAATATTTTAATAGTGTTATATGATGGCAGAAGCTATGTTGTGGTATTGCCTAAGACATAGAAAAGTTGAATCATTACATTGTACAGCTGAAACTATTATAACATTGTCAACTACAGCCAAAGAAAAAAATTTAAAAATATGTATATACATCTATTCATGAAACATCTGAGGAAAGAGGAGTACTAAATGAAATGCAACAATTAAAGTATCTTCAATTATATTTTGGTATAATGGTATATAGTTATGTGTTTTAAAAAAGTATCCCTATCTTTTAGAGATATAAACTAAAATATTTATGGATGAGATGATATTTTTTAAGATAATTTGGGGTGGGGTATATAAGACTGGTCATGAGCGGATTGTTACTGAAGCTGGATGATGAACCCATGGGAATTTATTATACTTTCTATTTTTATATGTTTCAGATGTTCTAAAATAAAAGCTTAAACAAAAATATGCATTTAATATTTCCACTTGAAGAAAAAGAAACTCCAGCACAAATTACTAACTTTATAAGTTTAACACACACAAAAATAAAAAACAACTTGCCATTCAGATTTTAAAGTGAAGTTTGTTTCCAGGTATGTTTCCCTTCCAGGATCCCACTGACACATCATTTTCTTTCCTTCATTCACAATGCAACTCAAATTTGTAGGTTTTTCTGGTGGCACTAAAAGGGAAAAATGAGCAATTTTCAAAAAGCTTTATATCCACAAATAATATGCAATTTATATACTACCCAAGACATTTGTAACCTAAATTAGATGAAAAAACCAAACATGAGCAAAACGTATGGACACAAAGAAAGATTAGTGATTAAAAACTTAATCTTTTCTATTTTTAGGTTAATACACATTTTCTATAACTATCACTAACTAGCATGTTTCAAATTAATTTTCTACATAAAATCAGCTTTCATTTATAAGTAAGAATATTTACTGATTCTCAATGAAGTGTATTTTAAAAAGTAATACTGCATGTTAGTAAGAGGCAATTAAATGGAAACATATGATTCACTTATACTTCGCTTCCTATTGTTTTCTGAAACTCTGCTGGAGGAAAGGCAAATACCAAATTATGGTTTTGGGGATCCAAAAATTTGACAGTCCACTCTTGGATCATATTATTTATTCTGACACAGAAGGACTTTGTCCAGTATTTATTCACTTTCTTCAGATAGTTGCTTTAAATGTGAATCTTCTCAGCAATTGAAGGATACTAAAAGTTACTATGAATACACTCAGAAGTTTCAATTTAACACTGCTTTTTTGCAGGTCTCATGTAAAAACATTTTTCTAGAAAACTGACAGATACTTGGCTTTCAGGAAAGATACAAATCTTATGTTACTCTTCAGGCTTTCTGTATATTAGTGATGCAAATGGAGTCCTACTTCAAAACGTATTTTTTTTAAAACAAGTATGTACAAAAGCCAATGAATCAACAAATAAATGCATTACCTAAAGACCAACCAGACATTACAAACGCAATTCAGTAGTCATAACAAAGTTTGAAATGAGACAAAAACAAAATAAAACTTACAGCCTGAAATTATTCTGATTCCATAAACATTCTGATCAATCTGTCCAAACGTACGAATGTTGCAAGTGAGCTGAATATTTAATAAAGATATATCTGTAAATGTGACACTAGATGCTGTTTTGTTTATGATGGTATATTGTTCTTTGGGAATAGTAACATGGTTTGTTTTCCAGAAAATATAATTAGCATTCACATGAAAATAATCCATACATTTTTCTTTTAGCACACAAACTGCAGTGAAATTAGAACCAAGTTGTACAATTGGAGATTCAGGTTTGATATAGCCACATGGATCCAGAAGTTCACCTGAAAAGGAACAAGAGAAAATATAAAAATGGACTGAATTATTCTGGTATAAAATGATACTTCATATCAATGCAGTCCCTTAATCTTCACTAAACTACCTCTGAAAGACAGGGAAAAAGAAATACACAGTGAAAAAATAATATGGCCAGAATTCAGTGCCTTGATTTGTAAAGAAATATACAAATTATAAGGCTGATGAAAAAAAATCTATCCTAGCTTTAGCCCTCTTTATAATATCTAACTTTACTTTAAGGAAACACAGACTGTCTACAGCATGATTCATACTTACTCCACCACCAATCCTGTTCCTGTCCCAGGGTCTAAATTAAACCCACCCCCAGCAAACAGGCAGTGGTAGGCTCTGTTCCTCTCTGGTCCTGAATGCTGTTGGATGTGGATGGGGCCAGGGAAGATATTATACATTGTTCATTTATCAAAATTCAGACAACAAAGGAAACAGCAAGGGAGCAACAAAAAAAACATAAGAGAACAAGATGGTCAAATATATTAGTTTTAACAATAAATGAATGAGGTAAAATCCCATATTAAAAATCAAAAAATCAGCCTGTATAAAAAATAAGTATACCACAACTATATGCTTTAACTATCACCTAACTCCATGCTGATGATAACTATATTCCTATCTCCAGCTCTAACTTCCTACTGCTTTCAATAACCTGTGAGACACATCTATCTGAGATAAACCCTAAGTACTTTAAGATGAACACATCTAAAGGGTGCCTAGGTGGCCCAGCTGGTTGAACATCAGGCTGGTTTTGACTCAGGCTTTCATCTCCTGGGTGGTCGGATTGAGCTCCACATCAGGCTCTGTGCTCAGTGGGAAGTCTGTTTGAGATTCCCCCTTTGCCCCTCCCCCCACTCACCCATCCACTCTCAAATATTAAAAAAAAAAAAAAAGGATAAATACATTTAAAACTACAAGCATCACAGTCCCTTTCAAACTTATTCTTATTTCGCTACCTCTGCTAACAGCACTATTTATATCCAGTCATCTAGGCCAGATATCTTGCAGTCACCTTCTACATCTCTTCCAACTTCCAACTTAACAATATCACTTGAAATCTTGTTGGTTCTATATTCTTAATATGTCTATCAACTTCTTTACCCCCAACCATATTTTGCTTACTGAAGTTCAAGCCATTATATTGCAGTCTGACCTCCTTCCAGTTTACCCTATATACTGCTATCAGAATTACTGTTCAAAATGATCATGCCATTTCCCTATTTTAAATTATTTAATGGCTACCTACTACCATCAAGATAAAATCCTAAGTACTTGGCATGATTCTAGCCTCACTGCCCAGAAGTGTAAGGCAGCTTTCCCTAGCGAACCCTATTTGCCAATGGGTTCTTCGGTGATTACCCATTCTAACTGAGGTTCGGTTTTTTCACTTGGAAAATGAAGTTAATAAAAGCTATCTTAAAGAGTTTTGAGATTAAAAATTACTTATGTAAAGCATCTATAACAATGCCTGGTATTCAGCAGTCTACCAATAATAAATGGTAGCCTATCATCATTATTATTACTCTCCAGAGACAATCAAGTCACACTGATTGGGTCTGGAAGGTTCTCTCAAAATCAGCAGGAAGAATTAAAAACAGTTTTTTAGGTCAAAACTATACTCTCAAATGGAATCCCAGAACCTCTCATAAAACCTATAATGCCCAGAGTAGGAATGTGTATTTCTCTATTTCAAAACTTATGGGCTGTTTATATGACCTTACTATTATTTACATATGTCTACACTAAATCCCAGTGTACATATTACTCTACACAGCCAAATGTATGCAACTTCATCTTATGGTAAACTAATAAGTTACCCTGTAATACTGAGCCGGTCCTTACAACTCCCTAGACCTCACTTTATTCCTTGGTAAAATCACTCTTATGATTTAGAGAAAGTAATAAGGAACAGTAAATATGAAATATAGTTTAAAATACTAAAGAACATAAGATGTAACTACAGACTTAGTCATTTTTAATCACACAGAATAAGAGAAATACTAGAAATGAGCAAATGTTCCAAAGTGAAACACAGGCTCATTAATCATCCTATGCCAAATTTATCTAATTTTTACAGGGCTATCAGGCTATTTGAGATTAAATTATAAAAAGAGCATTTTAATTTTATTGATTGATTGATTGATTTTATTTATTCATGAGACACACACACACACACACACAGAGAGAGAGAGAGAGGCAAAGACATAGGCAGAGGAAGAAGCAGGCTCCACGCAGGGAGCCTGATGTGGGACTCAATCCTAGAACTCCAGGATTTCACCCTGAGCCAAAGGCAGACGCTTAACCGCTAAGCCCACCCAGGCGTCCTGAGAGCATTTTAATTTTAAAAAAGCATTTGATAAAGTTAGTTGGGGTAATTATTCAGACAAGATGAAGAAATATAGGTTAGTATATACCATAACAGATAACAGCTGAACATTACAAAACTGCTGATATCTGGCTGTCCTTGGTCTACAAAAATAGAAATTTCATGGGTTTCGGATGCCTGGGTGGCTAAGGGGTTGAGTGCCTGCCAATGGCTCAGGGCGTGATCCTGAAGCCCCAAGATTGAGTCCTGCATCTGGCTTCCTATGGGGAGCCTGCTTCTCCCTCCACCTATGTCTCTGCCTCTCTCTGTGTCTCTCATGAATGAATGAATGAATGAATGAATGAATGAATAAATCCTTAAAAAAAAGAAATTTCATAGGTTCAAACTAAGAGATTCTTAATTGGTTGATAACTCATATATAAAAAATACTACCAAAAAAAGTCAGAGAGGTCTTAAGTAGAATATGCTGAAGTCCTTGCAGTAGACTATATTTTCCAGACATGGTCATACCTATGTATTTACTCCATACCACATGCTCTTCTTACAATGTGACCGATACCCCCAATACAAAGAAATAGGGTCAATATTCCCCTTCCGCCCTCAGATCTGTGTGGGTGCTTATGTCTGCCTCAGCCAATGAAATGTGCTATGTGACTAGCCAGACTATGAAAAGAACACAACTTTCGACTACCGTTCTTTTTCTCTTGGGACATCTGTCCTTGGAACCTACCCACGTTACAGGGAAGCCAAGGCCACAAGGGGAGACCACATGTAGTGTTCTGGCCAACAAGCCTAGCAAAGCCCTCAGCCTACAGCCAGCATTAATACTAGACATGTAAATGAATGTGCCTTCAGATAATTCTAGTCACCAATCTCTGAATATTCCAGCTGAGGCCTCGGACATCACAAAGCAAAGATGAAACAGTCCAGTTGTGCCCAACTTTATTTCTGACACACACAAACCCTGAGAAATAATTACTATCATTTTAAGCCATGAAGTTTTTGAGTAATTTGTGAGGCAGCAATAATGTAGTCCTGCTATTCTGAACATGTTTTTAATAATTTGGCAGAAAACAGACACATATACACACACACACATCAAATTAGCAAAGGACAAGACTATGAAGAATTGCCAACACTTTGGATGGTAATACTAGAATTAAAATTATTTTAAAAGATTAGACCAACAGGCCAAAACTAATATAATGAAACTTGCTAGAGAGGATAATATCTCTTACTCAAGCTGAGATTAAATAAACATACAGTAAGGGAGAAATGGCTTAAAAGTAATCCATGTGAAAACCTAAGAATTTTCACTGACCAGTAGCTTACCATGAAACTATGGTCTATCTTAGCTAGCAAAAACTATGCTGATTAAATAAAAATGATGTTCAGATCAAAGTAAATAATAAAATCACTATATTCAGACCATGTCCAGTTCTGGTATATTAAATTCATTTTTTTCTTAAGTGCATTTTATTCAAACCTCAATAATAATCAGATAATTACTATCCTTTTTATAATGTTTACTGTGGGCCAGGCACTGTCCAGATGTCTTCAGTATAGTAACTCATATAATTTTCACAATATCCATAGGAGTCAGGAACCATTAT
Source organism: Canis aureus (assembly GCF_053574225.1). Taxonomy (NCBI): domain Eukaryota; kingdom Metazoa; phylum Chordata; class Mammalia; order Carnivora; family Canidae; genus Canis; species Canis aureus. The sequence goes on from NC_135615.1 coordinate 44,032,784, forward strand.
TATCTCCATCTTATAGATCAGGAAACTGACACAAATCAAGCAACTGGCCTAGTCCTACAGCTGGTAAGTGTGAGAGGTGTGATGGTCTATTTCAAATGGGCTATGGGCAACCAAGAGAAGAATCAGGAAGGGTAATCAGCATATATAGGGTTAGAAGTCAAGTCCTATAAAGAATAATTAGGACACTGGGTAAGTTTAGTTTGGGCAGGAGATGCCTCAGAGACACATGAAAGCAGTCCTTCAATATTTTTCAAGAGCTGAACAGTGGGAAGAGAAAGTGGGACTACTCTAGAATTAAGGATAATGGGAAAAAATTACAAGAAGGAAAATTTGGGCTCAAGAATGAGGAAAAAATTTCTAAATAACAAAACTTTTCAAAATAAGTTTTATGTCACTTGAAGTGTTCAAAAAGAAGCTGCGTTCCCGGATTTAGAAAGGGTTGATTTATGGCAGTGCTTTTCAAGCTATCTGTGATGAAAGATCAGTTTGGTTTTTTATCCTCAATGTTTCACAGACTTATACTTTCACTCTATACCATGTTTGATGAGATAAGTCCAATGATCACATGTTTGGATGTCACCGCTATGTCAAACTGTTAAGAGTGTCTAAACATTTTTTCTTAATTTCTGTACTTATCTCATTGTGAAGTAGTAATAAAGGCATCATCAGGCTGTGGACCAGTCTGAGCAGTACTGCTTCAGACCTTTTTATTCTGCTAAAGGTGTCACTGAGCACTGAACAGCAGTGACACCTTTGGCCATTAAAAAACAAAGCGCTAAAGGTTAACAGATTTTCTCCTATATATTAAACAACCAAAAAACCAACAACATATTTTTCCCCCTCCCACCTTAAAGTTATTTTTAGTATACCTAGACAGAATTTAGGATTACTGGGTGACTTTTCATGTCAAATTATAATTACATAATTATATAAAAATATATAAACCTAATTTGTGAGGTTGGGAGGTAGGGTATTTCATGAGCCTTACCTACAGATTCAGTGGTGAAGAAAATAAACAATGCTTGCACTATCCAAATCTTCAATGTCAACATCTTGCAGTAGATATTTCTGTAAAAGACACATATAATATTATTTTTATTAATTTTTCTCTTATTACACAAAGTAAGTAAAGACTCGATTTCTAAAGCTCTTGTTTCCATTGTATAAGCTATCTTCTAAAAGGTGGTAAAATTTTAGAGAATGCAGAAAACACATTTAACTCTTCAGAATATTTTTCTTTATTCTCACTGGAATTATGGTTACATAAAATAGTGATGAAACACAACTTATACTCTAAGGTTAATTAAAAGAGCAATCCTGTTTCTTTATCATGTGAGGACTTATGCTATTAGCAAGTACTTCAGAAAGACAAATTTCTTTTAGTAGGCAAAACCTACCAAAAGCAACCTCAAAAGCTACTTGCCAAAATGTAAAAAAAAAAAAAAAAAAGTTTGTAATTCATACCATGACCAAAAACATCCCATCATATGAAGAATGCCTACAAATCACTAAAAATCTCCAACACCTAAGAGAAAAACCAGCAAGATGAGCTGAATAGGCAATTTATAGAAAAGGAAATACAAATAATTTAAACATATGGATTGATACTTTCAACCCTACTCATAATGAAAGATGCAAATTAAAACTACCCCAGAAAGGAATGCAAGAGGATACAAATACTTTGGAAAACAATTTGACAGTTCTTTACCAAGTTAAATGAACATAATAATAAGCTGCAAGAATGTATTCAAGAGAACTAAAAAAACATGTCCACATGAAGACTTATACTCAAATGTTCACAGCAGCTTTATTCATCATAGTTCCAAACTATAATCAACTAAAATGTCTTTTAACTGGAGAAAGAATAAACAAATACTCAATATCTAAACAATAACATCCATATAGTAGAATACCACTCAGCAATAAAAGGGAATGACCTAGTGATACATGCAAGGGCATGAATGAATCTCCAAAGCATTAAGCTGAATGAAGGAAGCCATGCATAAAAGGCTATGTACTATATAATTCCATTTATGGGATATTCAATAAATGACACAACCAGGGTGACAGAAAGCAGATCAGGGGCTGGCTGGGGCTGAAGTGGAAAAGGGAAATAAATGTAAAAAGGTACAAAAGAACTTTCTAAGGGTGGTAAGAATGTTCTATGACCTCATTGTGGCAGTGATAAAACTCTAAATATTTGTCAAAATTCACTGAATTGTATCAAGAATTGTGAAAGCACTGAGATTTTACCCTATTTGCAAGCTAACAATTTAGCCTGCTAGTTCCATGGATATTGGCCGAAGACACAAGACTCTTGTGTCAGAGACAGAAGACTTTATCACTCATACCAGGAGCAGCATTTTCAGAGTATTAGCATTTTCTTGTGCTGGCTGCCTGGGCCCGTTTCTGACAAAGCGCTGTGAAGAGAGACTGGTAACACCTGTACACCCAGTGGGTCATGTTACAGGGATGAAGACTGAGCTTAGGAAACCAGGCCTTTTAAAATGGGCGTAAGCATGTCTGTCTTTTACTCTAGAGAGAGACATTATCTCTATTTTCTAAGCCTCTAAGAAAATCTTCAAGAGCCCTATGAGGAATTGTTCCCTAAAAACTGCACACTAAAAATGATAGATTTTATTCTTTATAAATTAAATGCTAATTAGATTAGATATTAAATCAACCAAATCTACCCGACGTATGGAGTCAAAAGAAATGAGTGCTTCACTCCTCCAAAAGACATGTACAAGAATGTACATACAAGTTTTATTTCTAAGTACTGAAAAGTAGAAGCAACCAAAACCACAAATATAGTAAAACAGAAAAATTCAAGTAACTCAATTACAGCAATGAAAATGAACTACAGGTACTTACAACATGACTGAATTTCATATATAACAGAGAAGAAAGAAATGAGACACAAAAAAATTATACATGATTCCCTCTATATAAAGTTCAAAATCAGGCAAATGTCATCTGTGGTGATAGAGATCAGAACAGTGGTTATCTTTTTGGGGGGTTGGGGAAGAGGGCAGAAGGGAGCCTTCTGGGACGCTGGACATGTTCTATACTTTGAACTAGATGGTGATTAAAACTTACTGCGATTGGGATGCCTGAGTGGCTCAGTGGTCGAGCATCTGCCTTCGGCTCAGGGTGTGATCCCAGGGTCCTGGGATTGAGTTCTGCATCGAGTTCCCCACAGGGAGCTTGCTTCTCCCTCTATGTCTTTTACCCTCTCACTGTGTCTCTCATGAATAAATAAATAAAACCTTAAAAAAACCCAAACTTACTGAACTGTAAACTTGTGATCTGTGGACTTTATTGTATATTAAGTTGTACTTAGTAAAAACACTAAACAAAAACTACCCCAGTATCATTTCTAGTTTTGGCAAAAATATAAAAACTAAAAAATTATCAACACAGTATTATGAGACTATGACATAAAGGCATTCTTATACACTGCACAGTATGGTGTAAAATGGCATAACCTTCCCAACAAACTGTGGGAATTTATTATTATTTTTTTTATTTTTTTATTTTTTTAAATTTTTTTATTTATTTATGATAGTCACAGAGAGAGAGAGAGAGGCAGAGACACAGGCAGAGGGAGAAGCAGGCTCCATGCACCGGGAGCCCGACGTGGGATTCGATCCCGGGTCTCCAGGATCGCGCCCCGGGCCAAAGGCAGGCGCCAAACCGCTGCGCCACCCAGGGTTCCCCAAACTGTGGGAATTTAAAAGTGAATTTCATTGTTTGTAAATTAAAACTCAATTATAAACAAAGAACTACCCAGACAAGGTTTATGTCCAGTTTTACATTATCAATCAAAATTAAAATATATATACACATTTGAATCCAATGATTCTACTTCTAGTATTTTATCCTATAGATATGAGCAAAACAATACATACAAGGTTATTCACTACAGCACTGTTTTTGTTTTTTTTTTAAAGATTTTATTTATTCATTTGAGAGAGAGAGAGACAGAAAGAGAAAGCACAGGGAGGGACAAAGGGAAAGGCAGAGGAAGAAGCAGGCTCCCCACTGAGCAGAGAGCTTGATCCTGTGACCCTGGGATCATGACCTCAACGGAAGACAGACACTTAACTGACTGAGCCACCCAGGCGCCCCCGTAGCATTGTTTTTAATAATAAAAGGTTGACACGTGAATAGGGGACCAGTTAAATTATGGTATATCCAAGTATAGCATACGTGTAGCTACAAAAAAACCGAGGAAGCTCTAGATCTCTACCTAGAGGTGTGTAATGATATCTAAAATAAAATATTATTAAGGCAGAGAACAGTATATTTGTTATTTGTGGGGAGAAGCCCAAAAGGAGCTAAAACACACACTCATTTCCTTATATAAGCATAAAATACCTCTAGCAGGATAAAAATAAAGACTGGCTGCCACTGGGTGAGATGCCAGGGTAGAAGGAAAATCCTCTACATATACTCTTTGCATCTTTCCAATGTTGTACCATGTGACTTCAGTACTTAGTCAAACCTAAATTTAAATTAAAAAATACTTGAGATGTAACTTCTTTAGTACTTTACAAAACTATGAACTTCTTGATGAGGGCTTCACAGTACTACATCTGGAATATGGTATTCTTTTATTAAATATCAATACTAACTTGACCCGCTAACCATGCAACAATCACTCTATAAATTATTTGCTCATCACAAACTGTTCAGACTATTCCAGGATAAAGGATTAAAGAATTAAGTTGCAGGACTATTTTTCTCCACCTGTTTTATTTCTTAGTTCCTAACTTTAAATAGTCCCATATTAGAAAAATCCACATAATTCAACTGCTCATCAAGACAAAAAGAAGAAAACATCTGAGCATACTGGGAGAGTACTATGTGGTCATGCCATCCAGACCACCTACACCAATGAGTTTGTTCACAGTGTAGGGAAGATTCTCTGTGGTTCCTAGAGACTGGCAATCTTTCTCTTGCTGCACTATAATCTTGTAACAAAACTCGGATACAAAGAGATCCCATAAAAGTATTTATAGTTACCACAAAGCAATTAAATTTATCTAAGCAGGGCTGTGAAACAAAGTATGTAAAAGAAAAACAGGCAAAGGTAGGTTTCACATTTTAATAGTTAGTAATGTTTCCTGGGGCACCTGAGTGCCTCAGCTGGTAAAGCAACTGCCTTCAGCTCAGGGCATGATCCCAGGGTCCTGGGATGGTGTCCCTGTGTTGGGCTCTGCACTTAGCAGGGTCTGCTTCTCCCTCTTCCTCTGCCCACCTTGCTTGTGCTCTCTCTCTCAAATAAATAAAATCCTAAAAAAAAAAAAAAAAAAAAGCAAGCAAGCAGGGGTGCCTGCGTGGCTCAGTCAGTTAAGCATCTGCCTTTGGTTCAGGTCATGATCTCCAGGTCCTGGGACTGAGCCCACATGGGACTCCCTGCTCAGCAGGAGTCTGCTTCTCTCTCTCTGTCTCTCTCTCCACTTCTGTCCCTCTCCCTGCTCATTTTCTGTCACTCAAATAAATAAAATCTTTTTAAAAAAGTAATGTTTCCTGATTTTTAAAAGATTGTCATTGAGATGTGAAGAAACATCTATTAAGGAACTTAATTTCATAGTCCCAACCTAAGATATGGAAACACAGTAGCACTACCTAAAATATTAAATACAATACAGTCAACTTCATTTTGGGGCTTGTTTTAAAATGGACCAAATTGACAGTATACTGCTTACTGTTCCTCTCCTTTCATTTTGTTGGCAATACATATTCAACTTAAATTTCTATTATTAGCCTTATCCTCCTTCATCTCTGGCAGAATTTTTCACGTATATATTTCCATGCATATAACCACATATTGCATACAATGATTTTCCTTGAATTCTGCATATATCTTACAAGATTCTATAAAACCAAAATATAATTATTAACCACATATACAGAAGGTTTATTCCAAGCACTGAGTGGTTCTTCTAGAGTGACAATTCCCCAACTACGGTGGTTCAACAAGGTAATGTGTTGAAAGGTGCTATAAGATGCATCACAAGTGGAGGAGGAGGGGAAAGATGGCGGAAGAGTAGGGTCTCCAAATCACCTGTCTCCACCAAATTACCTAGAAAACCTTCAAATTATCCTGAAAATCTATGAATTCGGCCTGAGAATTAAAGAGAGAACACCTGGAATGCTACAGTGAGAAGAGTTTGCGCTTCTATCAAGGTAGGAAGACGGGGAAAAAGAAATAAAGAAACAAAGGCCTCCAAGGGGGAGGGGCCCCGCGAGGAGCCGGGCTGAGGCCGGGGCGAGTGTCCCCAGGACAGGAGAGCCCCGTCCCGGAGAAGCAGGAGCTGCACCGACCTTCCCGGGCGGAAAGGGGCTCGCAGGGAGTTGGAGTAGGACCCAGAAGGGCGAGGATGCCCTCGGGCTCCCGGGGACACTAACAGAGCAACTGCGCGCCCAGGAGAGTGCGCCGAGCTCCCTAAGGGCTGCAGCGCGCACGGCAGGACCTGGCGGGACCCGGAGCAGCTCAGAGGGGCTCGGGCGGCGGCTCCGCGGAGGGGGCTGCGGCCCGGGAGCGCGAATCCAACAGCGCAGGCCCCGGAGCACAGGGCGCCGGGACACAGCCCAGGATCCGGCCTCCCCCCGGGACAGGCAGAGGCCCAGAGGGCCCAGGACAGCGAGGACGCTCCTGCCCCGAGCTGAGCAGATCAGCGGCCCGCCCCGGAGCCTCCAGGCCCTGCAGACGGAGAGCTCCGGAGTTACTGCAGGGGCTGACTCCAGGGCTCCAGAGCTGGCCCCGCCACTAGGGCTGTTGCTCCTGGGGCCTCACGGGGTAAACAACCCCCACTGAGCCCTGCACCAGGCAGGGGCACAGCAGCTCCCCCAACTGCTAACACCTGAAAATCAGCACAACAGGCCCCTCCCCCAGAAGACCAGCTAGACGGACAACTTCCAGGAGAAGCCAAGGGACTTAAAGTACACAGAATCAGAAGATACTCCCCCGTGGTTCTTTTTTTGTTGTTGTTGTGTTGTTTTGTTTTGTTTTGCTTTTTGATTTGTTTCCTTCCCCCACCCCCCTTTTTTCTTTCTTTCTTTTTCTTCTTTTTTTTTCATTTTTTTTCTTCCTTTTTTTTTTCTTTCTCTTTTCTTTCCTTCTTTCTCTCCTCTCTTTTTCTCCTTTTCCCAAAACAACTTGCTTTTGGCCACTCTGCACTGAGCAAAATGACTAGAAGGAAAACCTCACCTCAAAAGAAAGAATCAGAAACAGTCCTCTCTCCCACAGAATTACAAAATCTGGATTACAATTCAATGTCAGAAAGCCAATTCAGAAGCACTATTATACAGCTACTGGTGGCTCTAGAAAAAAGCATAAAGGACTCAAGAGACTTCATGACTGCAGAGTTTAGAGCTAATCAGGCAGAAATTAAAAATCAATGGAATGAGATGCAATCCAAACTAGAAGTCCTAACGACGAGGGTTAACGAGGTGGAAGAACGAGTGAGTGACATAGAAGACAAGTTGATAGCAGAGGGAAACTGAGGAAAAAAGAGACAAACAATTAAAAGACCATGAAGATAGATTAAGGGAAATAAACGAGCCTGAGGAAGAAAAACTTACGTTTAATTGGTGTTCCCGAGGGCGCCAAAAGGGACAGAGGGCCAGAATATGTATTTGAACAAATTCTAGCTGAAAACTTTCCTAATCTGGGAAGGGAAACAGGCATTCAGATCCAGGAAATAGAGAGATCCCCCCCTAAAATCAATAAAAACCGTTCAACACCTCGACATTTAATAGTGAAGCTTCCAAATTCCAAAGATAAAGAGAAGATCCTTAAAGCAGCAAGAGACAAGAAATCCCTGACTTTTATGGGGAGGAGTATTAGGGTAACAGCAGACCTCTCCACAGAGACCTGGCAGGCCAGAAAGGGCTGGCAGGATATATTCAGGGTCCTAAATGAGAAAAACATGCAACCAAGAAGACTTTATCCAGCAAGGCTCTCATTCAAAATGGAAGGAGAGATAAAGAGCTTCCAAGACAGGCAGCAACTAAAAGAATATGTGACCTCCAAACCAGCTCTGCAAGAAATTTTAAGGGGGACTCTTAAAATTCCCCTTTAAGAAGTTCAGTGGAACAGTCCACAAAAACAAGGACTGAATAGATATCATGATGACACTAAACTCATATCTCTCAATAGTAACTCTGAATGTGAATGGGCTTAATGACCCCATCAAAAGGCGCAGGGTTTCAGACTGGATAAAAAAGCAGGACCCATCTATTTGCTGTCTACAAGAGACTCATTTTAGACAGAAGGACACCTACAGCCTGAAAATAAAAGGTTGGAGAACCATTTACCATTCGAATGGTCCTCAAAAGAAAGCAGGGGTAGCCATCCTTATATCAGATAAACTAAAATTTACCCCGAAGACTGTAGTGAGAGATGAAGAGGGACACTATATCATACTTAAAGGATCTATTCAACAAGAGGACTTAACAATCCTCAATATATATGCCCCGAATGTGGGAGCTGCCAAATATATAAATCAATTATTAACCAAAGTGAAGAAATACTTAGATAATGATACACTTATACTTGGTGACTTCAATCTAGCTCTTTCTATACTCGATAGGTCTTCTAAGCACAACATCTCCAAAGAAACGAGAGCTTTAAATGATACACTGGACCAGATGGATTTCACAGATATCTACAGAACTTTACATCCAAACTCAACTGAATACACATTCTTCTCAAGTGCACATGGAACTTTCTCCAGAATAGACCACATATTGGGTCACAAATCGGGTCTGAACTGATACCAAAAGATTGGGATCGTCCCCTGCATATTCTCAGACCATAATGCCTTGAAATTAGAACTAAATCACAACAAGAAGTTTGGAAGGACCTCAAACACGTGGAGGTTAAGGACCATCCTGCTAAAAGATGAAAGGGTCAACCAGGAAATTAAGGAAGAATTAAAAAGATTCATGGAAACTAATGAGAATGAAGATACAACCGTTCAAAATCTTTGGGATGCAGCAAAAGCAGTCCTAAGGGGGAAATACATCGCAATACAAGCATCCATTCAAAAACTGGAAAGAACTCAAATACAAAAGCTAACCTTACACATAAAGGAGCTAGAGAAAAAACAGCAAATAGATCCTACACCCAAGAGAAGAAGGGAGTTAATAAAGATTCGAGCAGAACTCAACGAAATCGAGACCAGAAGAACTGTGGAACAGATCAACAGAACCAGGAGTTGGTTCTTTGAAAGAATTAATAAGATAGATAAACCATTAGCCAGCCTTATTAAAAAGAAGAGAGAGAAGACTCAAATTAATAAAATCATGAATGAGAAAGGAGAGATCACTAGCAACACCAAGGAAATACAAACGATTTTAAAAACATATTATGAACAGCTATACGCCAATAAATTAGGCAATCTAGAAGAAATGGACGCATTCCTGGAAAGCCACAAACTACCAAAACTGGAACAGGAAGAAATAGAAAACCTTAACAGGCCAATAACCAGGGAGGAAATTGAAGCAGTCATCAAAAACCTCCCAAGACACAAAAGTCCAGGGCCAGATGGCTTCCCAGGGGAATTTTATCAAACGTTTAAAGAAGAAACCATACCTATTCTCCTAAAGCTGTTTGGAAAGATAGAAAGAGACGGAGTACTTCCAAATTCGTTCTATGAGGCCAGCATCACCTTAATTCCAAAACCAGACAAAGACCCCACCAAAAAGGAGAATTACAGACCAATATCCCTGATGAACATGGATGCAAAAATTCTCAACAAGATACTGGCCAATAGGATCCAACAGTACATTAAGAAAATTATTCACCATGACCAAGTAGGATTTATCCCTGGGACACAAGGCTGGTTCAACACCCGTAAAACAATCAATGTGATTCATCATATCAGCAAGAGAAAAACCAAGAACCATATGATCCTCTCATTAGATGCAGAGAAAGCATTTGACAAAATACAGCATCCATTTCTGATCAAAACTCTTCAGAGTGTACGGATAGAGGGAACATTCCTCGACATCTTAAAAGCCATCTATGAAAAGCCCACAGCAAATATCATTCTCAATGGGGAAGCACTGGGAGCCTTTCCCCTAAGATCAGGAACAAGACAGGGATGTCCACTCTCACCACTGCTATTCAACATAGTATTGGAAGTCCTAGTCTCAGCAATCAGACAACAAAGAGACATTAAAGGCATTCAAATTGGCAAAGAAGTCAAACTCTCCCTCTTCACCGATGACATGATACTCTACATAGAAAACCCAAAAGTCTCCACCCCAAGATTGCTAGAACTCATACAGCAATTTGGTAGCGTGGCAGGATACAAAATCAATGCCCAGAAATCAGTGGCATTTCTATACACTAACAATGAGACTGAAGAAAGAGAAATTAAGGAGTCAATCCCATTTACAATTGCACCCAAAAGCATAAGATACCTAGGAAAAAACCTAACCAAAGATGTAAAGGATCTATACCCTCAAAACTATAGAACATTTCTGAAAGAAATTGAGGAAGACACAAAGAGATGGAAAAATATTCCATGCTCATGGATTGGCAGAATTAATATTGTGAAAATGTCAATGTTACCCAGGGCAATATACACGTTTAATGCAATCCCTATCAAAATACCATGGACTTTCTTCAGAGAGTTAGAACAAATTATTTTAAGATTTGTGTGGAATCAGAAAAGACCCTGAATAGCCAGGGGAATTTTAAAAAAGAAAACCATATCTGGGGGCATCACAATGCCGGATTTCAGGTTGTACTACAAAGCTGTGGTCATCAAGACAGTGTGGTACTGGCACAAAAACAGACACATAGATCAGTGGAACAGAATAGAGAACCCAGAAGTGGACCCTGAACTTTATGCTCAACTAATATTTGATAAAGGAGGAAAGACTATCCATTGGAAGAAAGATGGTCTCTTCAATAAATGGTGCTGGGAAAATTAGACATCCACATGCAGAAGAATGAAACTAGACCACTCTCTTTCACCATACACAAAGATAAACTCAAAATGGATGAAAGATCTAAATGTGAGACAAGATTCCATCAAAATCCTAGAGAAGAACACAGGCAACACCCTTTTTGAACTCGGCCACAGTAACTTCTTGCAAGATACATCCACGAAGGCAAAAGAAACAAAAGCAAAAATGAACTATTGGGACTTCATCAAGATAAGAAGCTTTTGCACAGCAAAGGATACAGTCAACAAAACTAAAAGACAACCTACAGAATGGGAGAAGATATTTGCAAAGGACGTATCAGATAAAGGGCTAGTTTCCAAGATCTATAAAGAACTTATTAAACTCAACACCAAAGAAACAAACAATCCAATCATGAAATGGGCAAAAGACATGAAGAGAAATCTCACAGAGGAAGACATAGACATGGCCAACATGCATATGAGAAAATGCTCTGCATCACTTGCCATCAGGGAAATACAAATCAAAACCACAATGAGATACCACCTCACACCAGTGAGAATGGGGCAAATTAACAAGGCAGGAAACAACAAATGTTGGAGAGGATGTGGTGAAAAGGGAACCCTCTTACACTGTTGGTGGGAATGTGAACTGGTGCAGCCACTCTGGAAAACTGTGTGGAGGTTCCTCAAACAGTTAAAAATATACCTGCCCTACGACCCAGCAATTGCACTGTTGGGGATTTACCCCAAAGATACAAATGCAATGAAACGCCGGGACACCTGCACCCCGATGTTTATAGCAGCAATGGCCACGATAGCCAAACTGTGGAAGGAGCCTCGGTGTCCAACGAAAGATGAATGGATAAAGAAGATGTGGTTTATGTATACAATGGAATATTACTCAGCTATTAGAAATGACAAATACCATTTGCTTCAACGTGGATGGAACTGGAGGGTATTATGCTGAGTGAAGTAAGTCAGTCGGAGAAGGACAAACATTATATGTTCTCATTCATTTGGGGAATATAAATAATAGTGAAAGGGAATATAAGGGAAGGGAGAAGAAGTGTGTGGGAAATATCAGAAAGGGAGACAGAACGTAAAGACTGCTAACTCTGGGAAATGAACTAGGGGTGGCAGAAGGGGAGGAGGGCGGGGGGTGGGAGTGAATGTGTGACAGGCACTGGGGGTTATTCTGTATGTTAGTAAATTGAACACCAATAAAAAATAAATTAAAAAAAATAAATAAAGCTAATTGGAGGAAAAAAAAGATGCATCACAAGTAATTGACTATTAAAGCAATAAAGTCTATAAATGGTTTTTAAAAATTAGAACACATTCAAGATTATCCCTATAGTTGATCACTCTTATTCATTTTCATTCTCATGGATTTTCTTAAGTGGGAATTATAATTAATAAATATTTAATAGTTATGCCCTTTATAAATTATTTTTGTTACTTATGGATTGATTTTTGAGTCTCTTTTTCTTTTTGACGGAAGGACAGAAGAAAAAGTATGAATAATACATTTAGATACAGATTTCATGGGAGGAAGAATGTCAATATAAACTTAGTTACTATAGTAACGTTACTCCTATAATTGTAGAATGGTAGATGAAGTACAATTGCCAAAAAAGAAGGCAAAGTAATGTTTGTTGAATGAGTAAGCTGGGCAGGGATAAGGATGGGGACAATTTAAATATGGTATCATATATACACATTACAGTGTTACTTTGAATAAATATGCAAAGAGTCAGTCATACCCTACATTATACTAATTATTATCTTAAAAATTATCCAACTCTGCTCTATTCCATTATTACTAATTATTAATTCATACTAACACTTACATACTATGACACATTACACAAGTGCTTTTATGTAAATTACTTCAGTTGATTCTCCTAATATCCTAGAAAAGGAGGTGGGTAGGGCAGGAATCATTATTTCATTATTTTAAAAGTTTATATTTTTAGAACAGCTTTAGGTTTAAATGAAATTGAGAGGAAGGTACAGAGAATTCCCATAACTCTCTGCCCCTACACATGCATAGCTTCTGCTATGGTCAGTATCACTCACCAGAATAGTACATTTTACCAAGGATGAACTTACACTGACACACTTGAATTACCCTAAGTCTACAGTTTACCTTAAGGGCTCGATGGTGTTGTACATTCAATGGGTTTCCATTGCAAGGATTAATTACTGGAACTTTACAAAAGAAAAATTCTGACAGTTTAAGTTACGTACCCAAATCACAAAATTAAGAAGTGAAGAAACAGGGACTTGAAACTAAGTCTTCTGTCTCCAAAGGTCATGCTCTTTTCATCAGGTCTCACTATAAAGAGAGGAGAGCCTTGTTCAGAAAGCTGGCTTTGATAATATTTATTATAAGCATTCTTCTTAAATCTTTGCCTGCTATAAGCGTTTCTGAAAGTATCCCATTTTACATACCCTTGGATCTTCAGTAGAAAACAATCCTATAAACACCTGTATAACAATATTTAAGCATCCTAGTCCTGTTTTGAAAAATACTTGGAAACATTATCAGCCCTCCATGTCCAGTCCAAACTTCCCTGATGTTGACATAATGTCACAGAGACATGAAAGGGATATTTTGTTGAATGTGACAAAGGGAGTAAAAGCAAATTATTAACAGAATCACACCTTTTACCCTTTCACTAGCAGTTAAAGGCTACTGACTCTTCAACTGCCATACTATTTTGTGCACACAGACATAAAAATTCAGTTTAAAATTCAGTTCCAGGTTAAATTCTAGTGTGAGTGATGGTGGTTCCTCTTTGAAATATAAAAGATAACTTCAAACTTGGGCAAGAAGTTGAATCCTCCATTACTATTTCACACGTATTAAGCCTTTGATGTAATTTAATAATACATAAGAAATTAAATTTATATCAATGAGATATTAAAATGCAAAGGAAAAATTATTTTTAAAATTTCAAATGAACAGAAGTTGAAAATACATCATATACAAGTCTTTTTTCCAAAAGTATCCACCAAATTGTTCACATTAGTTATCTTGGTGGGATTATAAAAGACTTTTTCAATTTGTATATTACAACATTATATTGTATAAATATATGCATTCTTTTTTTTAAGATTTTATTTATTTATTAATGAGAGACATACAGAGAGAGTGAGTCAGAGAAATACACAGAGGGAGAAGCAGGCTCCATGCAGGGAGCCTGACGTGGGACTCGATCCCGGGTCTCCAGGATCAGGCCCTGGGCTGAAGGTGGCGCTAAACCGCTGAGCCACCCAGGCTGCCCAAGTATATGCATTCTTATTATACAAAAATGGGATCACAAAAATGTTCTGTAACATGCATTTTTCACTTATATTTGGACACCTTTCTAAGTCAATACATAAAGATTAATTCCTTATAGCATTTTCTTAAATTCACCTTCTCAAACAGGTCTTCCCTGAGCACCCAGGATTGCTTTTCCCCCTTTCCTATTTTTTTTAAATTTATTTTTATTGGTGTTCAATTTACCAACATACAGAATAACCCCCAGTGCCCGTCACCCATTCACTCCCACCCCCTGCCCTCCTCCCCTTCTACCACCCCTAGTTCGTTTCCCAGAGTTAGCAGTCTTTACTTTCTGTCTCCCTTTCTGATATTTCCCACACATTTCTTCTCCCTTCCCTTATATTCCCTTTCACTATTATTTATATTCCCCAAATGAATGAGAACATATAATGTTTGTCCTTCTCCGACTGACTTACTTCACTCAGCATAATACCCTCCAGGTCCATCCACGTTGAAGCAAATGGTGGGTATTTGTCATTTCTAATAGCTGAGTAATATTCCATTGTATACATAAACCACATCTTCTTTATCCACTCATCTTTCGATGGACACCGAGGCTCCTTCCACAGTAACTCTGAACGTGAACGGGCTTAATGACCCCATCAAAAGGTGCAGGGTTTCAGACTGGATAAAAAAGCAGGACCCATCTATCTGCTGTCTACAAGAGACTCATTTTAGACAGAAGGACACCCCTTTCCTATTTTTTTTCTCAATGGCACTTAACACTTTCTAAAATGATTTGGCAAACATTTCTTGTAAAGGGCCAGACAATAAATATTTTAGGTTTTGTAGGTATTAAGGTCTCTGTTGCAATTTTTCAACTTTGTTATAGATAGTAAACAAATGGGCATGGGTAAATTCTAATAAAATTATTTATTACGATAGGATGCACACTAGATTTGGTCTGCAGACCATAGTATGCCAACCCCTGCTCTAAAATAATATTTAATTTACTTATTTTATTGGCTGTTATGGATTGAATTGTGTTTTCCTCTTGAAAGATATGTTGATGTCCTAACCCCCCAGTATCTCATCATGTGACCCTGTTTGGAAATAGGGCTGTGACTGATGTAATTAGTTAAGATGTGATAAAGGAGTAGGGTGGGTCCTTAATACAATATGATTGGCTATCCTTATGAAACACACAGGCACAATGCCATGTGACAACACAGGCAAGCATTGGAGTGATAGAGCTATAAGCTAAGAAATGTCAAGGGCTAACTAAGAACCACCATCAGAAGTAATGAAAAGGCAAGGAAAGATTCTATCAAGAGTTTCAGAAGGACTTCTGGCCTCCAGAACCTTTTTTTTTTTTTTTAATTTTTTTTAAACTTTTATTTATTTATGATAGGCACACAGTGAGAGAGAGAGAGAGGCAGAGACACAGGCAGAGGGAGAAGCAGGCTCCATGCACCGGGAGCCCGACGTGGGATTCGATCCCGGGTCTCCAGGACCGCGCCCTGGGCCAAAGGCAGGCGCCAAACCGCTGCGCCACCCAGGGATCCCCCTGGCCTCCAGAACCTTAAGAGAATAAACTCCTGTTATTTTAAGTCATCCAGTTTGTGGCACTTTGTTACAGCCACTCTGGGAAACTAATACATTGTCTGTGCACCTAAAACAGAATGCTAGCAAATTAGGCAAGAAATTTTGTTGTTTTGTTCTCTACTGTATTCCTAGCATCAAGAATCATACCGGGCATAGTAAGCACCCCAATATATTTGTTGGATAAACTGACTTCCTTGTTATAAGTAGGTGCATAATGTATTAGTGGAATAAATACACTATATTAGTCCCAAGTCTTTGCATGGACATAGCTTTCATTTCTCTTGGTAAAATACTGAATAGCTAGGTACTATATATGGTAAGTATTTATTCATATTCTTCTTTGGTGATGTGTCCAAATACTTCGCTCATTTTTAAATTGGGTGTGTTGTTTTCTCATTAATATGTTTAGAAAGTTTAAAAAAAATAGAATGCTAGATATAAGGTCTTTATTAGAAAATCCTTCGTAATTTCTCCCTGTGGCTTATCTTCCCATTCTTTTAACTGTGCTTTCTAAAGAGGAGACATTTTCATTTTAATGGAGTCCAATCTATGAATTAATACTTTTAGTACTGTATCTGAGAAATCCTTGCCTAACCCAAAGTCTCAAAAGTTTTCTATGTTTTCTCGTTGTAAGTTTTATAGTTTTAGGTTATATACTCAGGTCTATCAACTATTTTGAGATAATTTTTATATATGGTGTAAAGTAGGTATTCGAGTTCATTTTGTTACATACGGATAGTATCTAAACTATTTGTAGAAAAACTATCCTTTCTCAAGCGAATTGCCTTTACACTTTCATCAAAAATCAGTTGTCCATATATGTGTGGGTCTATTTAGTACTCTATTCCACGGCTGGGCAAACTTTTTATGTAAAGAGCCAGAGAATAAATGTTTTAGGCTTTGCAGACCATAATGTCTGTTGGAACTATCCCATCTGCTGTTTGTAGCACAAAAGCAGCCATAGATAATACATAAACAAATGAATGTGGTTGTGTTCTAACAATACTTTATAAAAACAGGAGGCACCCTGGATTTCACCTGTGAGCTCTAATTACCCAATTCCTGCTCTATTCTGTTTCATTGATCTATCTGCTTATAAGTCTTGAAATCAGTGTTCTGTGTGTACTTAAAAAACATGGCTGTTGCAGGAGTGTTATATAAATGTCAATCGGGCCAATCTGGTTGACAGTGTTATTCAAATCTTTTTTTTTTTTTTTCCAAATCTTTATCTTTAGTCATTTTCTGTCTATTTCCTCTACCAATTATTGAAAAGGAGGTATTGATATTCCCAAATAGAACTGTGGCTTTATTTCTTCTTCCACTTCTTTTAGATTTTGCCCTGTTTTGAAGCTATGTTATTAGGCACATAAATATAAGGTCTTGATGAAGTGGCTCTTCTACTATAGTGTAATGATGTTCTTTACCAATGGTAATATTCTTTGCTCTGAAATCTATTTTGACATTATTACAGACATCTAATCTTCTCTTCCATTAGTGTTATCATGGTTTATCTTTCTCCATTCTTTTATATTTTATCTGTTTATTTCTTCAGATTTAAAGAGCACTGTGTTTTTTGTTGTGTTTTGTTTTGGTAGGTAGCATATAGTTGTATCTAATCGGACAAAGTCTGCTTTTTTTGGGTGTCTAGGCCACTAATATATTATTATTGATACAGTTAGGTTTAAAGCTATCATCTTTTTGCTTTCTACTTATCTAATCTCTGCTCCTCCTTTTCTTCTATTTCTGCCATTTGTGTTGAGTATGTTTTAGGATTTCTATTTTGCCTTCCTTCCTGACTTATAAGCTATTAATTCTTTATTTTGTTATCTTAGTAATTTAAGGTTTATAGTATGTATCTTAAACTTTTCAGTCTACAAGTGATGTTATAGCACCTCATGCACAGGAGTAGACATCTATTTCTCTCCTCTTAATCTTTTTTTTTTCCTCCTCTTGATCTTTATGCTATTTTCGGCATACAAGTTACTTTTACATATTTTATAAACTTCAGATGTACTTTATATATGTTGTAAACCATACTGTTACTGTTTTGGTTTAAACAATTATTTTAAAAGAGATTTCTGGGGGATCCCTGGGTGGCTCAGTGGTTTAGCACCTGCCTTCAGTCCAGGGTGTGATCCTGGAGTCCCGGGATTGAGTCCCACGTCAGGCTCCCTGCATGGAGCCTACTTCTCCCTCTGCCTGTGTCTCTGCCTCTCTCTCTCTCTCTCTCTCTGTTTCTCATGAATAAATAAATAAAAGAGATTTCTATAATATAAATATCTTATGTATATATATATACATGTCAGTAACATTTCCAGAGTTTCAAATCCTTTGTTTAAGGTCTATATTTCCATCTAATATTTTCTTTGCCTGAAGGATGATGATGATGATGATGATTATGATGGATTATTATTTGCAATGTGGTTCTGCTAGTGATGAATTCTTTAAGTTTTTACATACCTAAAAATATTTAGGTTATTTATCCAAAGAATACAAAAATATTAATATAAAGGGATACATGCACTTGATGCTTATAGCAGTGCTATCTACAATAGTCAAATTATGTAAATAGCCCAAATTATGGAAACAGCCATTGACTGATGAATGGATAAAGATGATGTGTTATATATACACAATGGATTATTACTCAGCCATCAAAAAAGAATGAAATCTTGGCATTTGCAATGATGTGGATGGAACTAGAGAATCCTATGCTAAGTGAAACAAGTCAGGGACAAATATCATATGATTTCACTCATATTTGGAGTTTAAGAAATAAAACAAGCAAAGGGGAAAAAAAGAAAGGCAAACCAAGAAAGACTAAAGAAAATGAACTGATGGTTACCAGAGGGGAGATGGGTGAAACAGGTGATGGGGATTAAGGAGTGCACTTGTGATGAGCACTGGGTGTAATAAAGAATCACTATATTATACACCTGAAATTAATATCATACTGTATGTTGGGATCCCTGGGTGGCGCAGCGGTTTGGCGCCTGCCTTTGGCCCAGGGCGCGATCCTGGAGACCCGGGATCGAATCCCACATCGGGCTCCCGGTGCATGGAGCCTGCTTCTCCCTCTGCCTGTGTCTCTGCCTCTCTCTCTCTCTCTGTGACTATCATAATAAATAAAAAAAAAATTAAAAAAAAAATATCATACTGTATGTTAACTAACTGGAATTAAAATTAAAACTCAAAAAAAAAAAAAAAAGGTACACTGGGTGAGGTTGGAGCAGTGCTTATTCTAGGGTGATTTATTTATTCCCTACTACTGAGGCAGGATTCTTCTGTATCTCTATCAGTGTCCCATGAGTCAAACAGTTCCCACCCTGGCTGGTGAGGACAAGTACCTTTCCTGACCCTATGCAACCACCAAGTACTGTTATCTTTACCCCTCCAGGAGGTTCTTTCTCTGGCCTATAGTAATTTCTTTATATGCATGCACTGGTCAGTATTCAGCTGAATCGTTTAGGGGACCTTTGAAGCTTTCAAGAGTCCTCTAGTATTCTGTTCTGTGAACTCTAGCTCTTTTGATATTGCCAGCCATCTCCACAGGTCAAAGAGAATCCACGGAGCTTACCCTGGATTCCCACTACCTGTGTCATGGCCTGGAAACTTTTTCAAAATAGTAGGCTAGTGCAATCATATGTTTCATCTTACTTGTTTCCCACCTATCAAGACTAGTGCCTTTCATTATCCAGTGTGAAGTATCTTGATTATATTGTCTCATGTGTTTGTTTTATGGTTGTTTCAGGCAGGAGAGTAAATCCTATCCTTATTATCTCATTTTGGCCCTAAGTGCAAGTTGCATAGTCATTTGGATACCAAATCAAACAAGGAGTACATAATAAAACCATTGTCAAACTGTTATGCATACTGGTGTGAAATATCCTAATTAAAGCATTTGCAAATTAATTTTAGCAGAATACATGAAAACAACAACAAAAAGCCCGTAAATTCTAACAAGTATTTAGCCTAAAAATACAAGTATGGTCCAGTAAGCAAAAAGATAACAATATTAAATATTACCCACTCTATTTATTAAGATAAGAGAACTATAAAATCATTCCAATAGATGCTTGAGAATCATATGACAATGATAATATTCAACAACCATTCAATTCAAATTAAAAAATAACAACAAAGTGTCAGAAAACTAAGACTGAAAGAGACCGTCCTTATCTTGATGAAGTACAACAAAGAAGAGGATGGATTATGAAATCAGATTGCCTATGTTCAAACCCGGACTCCTTAATTTTTTTGTAAAACATCTTAGCTAAGTTATTTGATATCCCTCACTTTCATTTTCCTTATCTATAAAATGAGCATAACAGCACCACCTACCCACTTATTACCTAGGACTTGTGTGAAGATTAAATAAGTCAATAAACATAAAGCACTTGGAATCTACCTGCTCATATTATGTACACAATACATGGTAACCTGTTGTTACCAACACAGCTTTTGCTGTTGCTGCCATAGTCCTTTATCAGAAACCTAGCGTAAATGTCATATTCAAAAATAAAAATTAGAAGCATTCCTATTCAAGTCATAATTCAAACAAGGTGCTTGGAGTTATCACTTATTCAACACTGTTCCAGAGGGCTTAACCAAAAATAGAACAAACAAGTAATATAAAAATGGAAAAAGAAAAACTTGTAGATGATATTATCTATGAAAAAAAAAGAGAGAATCAAATGACAAACTACTACAACTACTGAAAATTTAACATTAGATTTAAGCAAAAGACCATCAAAATATAGAGCTCTCCTATATACCAGGATCAATTAGAAATGTAAAAGAAAAAATTCTATTCATAATAGCATCAAAAACTGTAATAGCTAAGAAAAAATCTAATCAGAACTACGTAATAACTTTATACAGAAAACTATAAACCTTTACTAAATAGCTCATCATTTAAGACTTAAATGCCAAAAAATAAAAAAAAATAAAAAAAAAAAGACTTAAATGCCATGGAATGAAAAACAAACTATATGTAGAGACACAAATTATACGTAGACACAAACTATACGTAGTTCTTCACAAATTAATATAGTAATGCAATATAATTTTAATCCAAATTGCAAAGTGGTTTATTATAGAACTTTACAAACCAATTTAAAATTTCATATAAAATATTAGATAATAGCCAAAAGCCAATTTTCAAAAGGAATAAAGAGAATACTTGCCCTATCATCTATGAAGATGTACTAAAACATTATAGTAATTAAAACATGACATTGCATATGAATAATTCGATCAATGGTATAAAACCAAAAATCCAGAAAGAGATCCATATATACTTAAGAATTTAATCATCTGATTAAAAAAAAAAAAAAAAAAGCACTGCATATCACTGGGGAAATAAAGCAGCATTTAATAAACAGTACTGGGACAACTGGCTCCACAAACAAAGTTGAAGAGCTCTATTTCATTACAGATAAATATACTCCTGATTAAGGATCTTCAGATTAAGAGTATTAGAAGAAAATACAGTTAGGTTTATGACCTTAGAGTTAGATAAGTCCCCCTACATATTATGACCAACTGTTTTAGACCTATGAAAAAGGTTTAAGGAGTATTTTTGATGACCACCCACATTCTCAGTACAGCTTCAATAAAATATAACAAACACAGTTGGAGCCAAATAAACACATCTTGCTCTTAAGAAGTTCAAAGTTCAGAAAGGTAGAATATGCACAGAATGCTACAGAGGCTTGGAGAATAGCCCAAGTCCCAAAGGGCCCAGGAAGGCCCAGAAATGAAAATACACATAAAGATTTTTTCTAAAGAGAGAAAATAGCATACACCTGAGCTATATGTTACCTTTGACTCTAAATGCCAAATGAAGATTATATTATCAATGGCAAAATCCCAGCACATACCAGTGTATAAACCAGAGCTGTGCTCTCTGAAACACAGCTCTGATGAGTTTACTTTGTGTTAGGGAATGGAGGTGAGGGCATACATACAACAGAACATACAAACAAAAACAGGTTGTGTAGACAACCAATACAAATGCCTCAGAGCACAGGATGAAACTGATTGGTTTGAGTAAAGAGAAAAAGAAAGTCTGGAGGCAGAACATCTAAATTTTAAGAGGGCAACAGATTTATTGTGCTGAAAGGAATAAAACTCCGGCTCTGGATATGTATACAGACAGCTTTAAAATAATAATCTACACTGCAGCCACATTTCAACACATAGAGCTCTCTTAGTCATGATCCATTAGCTAACTAGTATCTCATTAAATCTCACTGAGCTATACTAAACAGACATAGAAAAAGAGACTGTAGCCATTGTAACAATATCACAAATGTTTCTGAAACATTGTTGACCATGTTTGCTTCTTGAATTTTCTCTCCTGGTTTCTATGTAATGGTTTCATGTGGTTGAATTCTTTTACCTACTTTATTGTCTTCTTCACTGAATTCTCTGCTAGGTTTTACCTCTCGGCTATGAATGTACCTGAGTATTTGGAACCTACTATTTTTTAAAAACTTTAAATTTTTTTTTTTTTAAATAACAACTTCTTTGAAGACATATGACTTGAACTATCACTATTTCAAACAAAATACTTTCAAGAACTCTGGTTGGGACCTTTCTTTTGATTCCAGTTACGTATCATTGTCTTGGATATTCTGCCTCTAACTCAAATAGAAAGGTCTAAAAACAATACACACATGTATATATATATATGTAACCGCATGCGCTTCTAAAAAAAAGTCACAGTACTTATCTTTCCCCCATCTAAGACCACCTTTTTTGAATTGCTAAAGTCAATGGGATCCATTAAATTCTAGCTTATCCAATCTTCTTTTATGCTGTCTTTCCCATTTGTCTCTTCTTTTCTACCCTCTACCATGACAAATGTGATTTAGGCACTGATCATCTTAATACTTATCTGCCTTCCTGCTTCCAGTCTCTTTCCATCCTCCAAATCATTCTGACATTATAGGTGAATGAATACACCTAAAACACTACCTTAAACTTGTCACTCTTAAGCTCAAAAGTTTTTCCAAGGGGCAGTAACAATGCCAAATATTTTAGCTATTTAAGAACCTAAAAGTTTGGCTTCATGTGCCTGTCCAACTTATCTTTTCCAGTATTTAAAATCTATTCTAGAGGAGCCTGGCTGGCTTAGCTGGTAAAGCAAGTAACTCTTGATCTAAGAGTTTTGAGTTCAAGCCCCACGTTGGGTGTAGAGATTACTTACAACAAACAAACAAATACTAAAGACGACTCTAAAAAGCTCTCTACTCAAACTGTTCCCTAAGCTACCACTTGTAGCTGTACATCTAAAGAGAATAGTGAACAATCTGTTGAAATTATTAATGTAGTTTCCCAAATGCAAAGCAAATATCTTAAGCTTTCATTTTTCTTTGACCTCATCACGCCATTCATATTTTGGTCTACTTTTTATCATTTCCTACTCCTACAGACTAAGCTCACTCCCACAGACCAAGCTCAAGACACAGCAAACTACCAGACTTTCTCTAACACATTTTGTTATTTAAGAGTTTGTACTTCTACATATGCCATCCCCTAACTCTACAATGTCTTTCCCCAGACTCTGATTTGCCCCGTGTGTAACTCAGATGAAACATCATGTCTCCTAAGGAAATCCCCCCCATTCCCACAAACATCTTTGCTCCCAATGCACTTGCGTACAATTCCATAGTAGGAGTTCAAGCCCTGTAATATAACTGTTTCTATGTCTCAATATCCTCAGAATCCAAGATACTTTGAGGCATGACGAGGGCAATTAAGAGTGGGTTTTAAAAGACCTCCTGGTATGGCCATATTATTTTAGTCACTGCCTTTCAAATATACTATATGAAGAGGGAATATATGCATCACAGTTAAAAGCTCAGATTCTGAAGCCAGGCTATCTATGTATGAATTCTAGATCTACCCCTTATTCAGCGTGGCACTAGACAAATTAACCTCTCTTTGCTTTGGTTTCCTTCTTTGTAAAAGGAAGATGGTAACATTTACCTCCTAAGGTTATGAGGATTAAAAGAATTAATACAGGCAAAGTGCTCAGAACAGTGACTGGCACAAATAAGCATTATTTTTG
The DNA here is from genome assembly GCF_053574225.1 of Canis aureus. Lineage (NCBI taxonomy): Eukaryota > Metazoa > Chordata > Mammalia > Carnivora > Canidae > Canis > Canis aureus. The sequence goes on from NC_135615.1 coordinate 44,056,668, forward strand.
TACTGGCTATTGTAATTAATATTTTTTTTTTTCCTGACTCTTTCTACATAGACCTCTATTTGGAATGGGCTTCTTTCATTTTTCTCTTTATCCAGGTCTCACAAAGGTTTCAGGTCTGACCTCTGCTCAATCCTTTGATTATTCCAACTCTTTAATAATCACTCCTAATTTATTATTTTTTATCACTCCTAATTTAGATATCTATAGCAGTTTCTGCATCATTCTACACTTAATTAAAGCTGCCTTGCATCCTTGCAATTTTTCATACATTTGTCAGCCCAATTTCTATAAACTCTATACATGTCCTAACAATATCTCATGCATATTTGTGAATTCCTGTAGCCAGCAGTAAGTGGTTACTATTTATTATGTAAAATAACAGAGTAGAAACTTCAAATCTGATCATACAGCCTTTGCAATCAAAGAAATGGAGAAGACTGTGAGAACATTCCACACTTCTCTAGGAGCCAAGCTGCAAATATATTAGAGCCAGGGAGTCCTGACTCCTGTTAAAATGAGAAGCTCTAAAATAGCTTCTGTGGAGGAAAAAAGCCCTCCCTGCAGATCAGTTATGGGGAGTCCATAAGTGGCCAAACTAAACTGTAGTAGTGGATCCTCCATGAGAAGTGTGTCAGTATAACAGAAAGACCAAGTGAGAGTACAGGGGTTGGAATTACACAGATCTACGTTTCAAAAGGACCCTGAGCCTCAGTTTCCTTCTCTGTAAAGTGGATACTGAGACATTTTACTTCAAATGTATATAATAATCGACATTCACCCTAACATTTAACTGCAGTGCAAATGCCCTTGGGAAAACCTATAAATAAACTGAAAACACTGCAAGTCATAAATAAAAATGAGGACACTGTGCACATTTTTCATTACATAAGAAAATATGTCCGCAGTATTTAGAATATTCCAAATTACCTATGAGAAAACTAAACATGTTGTAGCACTGTCAATTATACAGACTTGAAAAGAGGGGAAAATTCCACCATGAAACTTACTCCCCTTTTCTCACACTTTCTCCATCCTGTAACTTTCTTCTTTCACTTGTAATTAAAAACAAGTGTTCAAAAACTATCCCCCGAAAGAAATAACTGGAAAACAGGATTTAACTTAGTATCCAGTTGGCTTTATAAACGTAGAGTTCTATTTACAGTTCAAAAATACTTCAAAATGGGAATTACCATGAATTTAAGAAATTAAGATAATGGCGAACAGCTCCTAGGATGATCTGAGTCAGGAATTTCAAATTAAGAGTTGTTCCAACTTGAAGCTGGCAGTCACACGGTCTAAAGGGTTTGTTTACAGCTCCGACTTAACCAAAGACTCCAATCTTTTAGAAGAGTCACCCTGGCATTCTAATCACTAATTATTTTAAAGCTTAGTGTAACTGCTGAAATGCCCATGACTACACAAATTAAGCCGAAATGGGTGTTCTGAAGTGGCGGGGGGGGGGGGGGGGGGGGAGGGGGGGACACGACAAAACCCCAACAACCTCCAAGTGGCAAGTCTTATTTCTAATCTGATATTTTTTTCATTTGGAGTTATGAATAAAATGCTGTTCATCTACTGAAAAACAGAACCTTGCCGCTTGGAATAACCTTTAAGCTTGGGGGAGGGGTGAAGTTTTAAAGATGGATTTGGTACTTTTCAGATACAGCGTTAAGGTGGGATTCTTTAAGGGCGGATACATGTGAGAGAGAAAAAGAAGAAAGAAGAGGCTGTGAGTTGAAAATGTTTGAATTAAGGTGAACTTTCAACAGGGTTGAGACATTATGATTTCAGGATGGAAAGATGGCTTTGCTGAGGAGCTGCTAACTTCCAGGGAGAAAGTGAAGAGTCAAGTGCGGGGCCGGCGGAATTGAAGGGGAGACGGAAAGGAGCGAAAAGTGGGGCCTGGGGGGCGTGGGCCTAAGAAGGGTGTGTGTGTGTGTGTGTGTGTGTGTGTGTGCGCGCGCGCGCGTGTGTACCGGAGAAATATAGGTGACAAAGTTGTGGGAATCAGATTCCGGGCTGTGTGAACACGGAAAGGAAGGAGGAATGCGGGGGTTTCCAGGCTGGAACTAGCAAGCTGGGGACGCGCGGCGCTGGGGCGCCCCTCTCCCGCGGCAGGGCGGCCCCCTGGAGGGCCCGGCCCCAGGCCCGAACGCCCCGACCTAGCCCTCGTCCTCGCGCTACGCGGCCCTTCACTCGGTCGCGGCACCTCCTCACCTCAGGCCTCGGCGCTTCACTCAACCGCATCCGTACAACGCAGGACTCCCCCGGCGCCAGGCCGGGCCGGTCGGCCGCACAGTCGCGGCCTCCAGCTCAGCTGCGCCCGGGCGTTCCCCTCGCGGCTCCGCCGGCCTCTCAGCTCTGAGCTCCGGCTCCGGCTCGCTCCCGGTTCCTTCCCGCAGACGCGGCACGCGGCCCTCCTCCCACCGCGGGGCGCTGCGCCCCCTGACCCCGCCTCGCAGCGCCCTCGCCGCGCCCCGCCTCCGGATTTAGGGGCTGTATGCTGATTGGCTCCGGCGAGACCCGGCGCGCCCGGGCATTGGTCGGGAGGCCGCCCGACGGCGAAGGGGCGGGACTCCGGGCAGCTGCGATTCCCGTAACGCGGCTCCTGGCGTCCGGGATTCCGGCGGCTGCGCCCGCGTCGCCTTTCCTAGACCAGATCGAAGGGTTCCCCCCGCCTCTCCTCTGCGGGCGGAAGGAGCGGAATGTTCCATTTTTCCGTGGAATAACAGGCTCGTGAACTGAAGCCCGGTGCTTCCTACGCCCGCCGCCGTCCCGTCTCGCTGCGGTGCCCCGGGCCTGCCCTCGCGGCCTTCCCCGAGGGACCGCCGGCTCCCCTGGGGACAGGGCAGGCGTGGGAGTTTCTCAGGGAAAGTGAAGGACTCGATGGTCGTGACTCGACACGAGGTGACCGCAGACCGTGGCGGCGGCGGCCTCGGTGCGAGTCTACCATCAACGAACCTTGCCACGATATGTATTTCCAAGTTTGGCTGCGATTGATCGGTGAACCCCCCAGAGCTGGCGTGACCTGCCAAGAAACTAGTTCTTCCTTGCGGTTTGTACCTCTCAAGCTGTGATAAAAAAATACCTAGCAAAAACTAATTTCGTTACATGCCTCCCCCGCCTGAGAAATGGACCTTCAGGCTCGCTGTGATTTTTTTTTTTTTTTTTTTTTTTTTTACTCCCCCACCGAGGGCATGGAGAAACTTGTAGGATAAGCCGTGTGCGCGTGCGCGTGCGCGTGTCAAGAAACACCCAGAGGCCAGGGCCTTTTGTGGAAGAATGGCAGGCCAGGCCGTAGGAGGGCAACAAGGGTTTAACAGACTTGGAACACATTATACCCCTAAATGAAAAATTACAAAGTTTGTCATTATATTGAGGATTCAGATGCAGAGAGAATAAAACACAGGACAAATTACAATCTCTTAGTTGTTGATCAGATATTTTGAAGAGACACGGAAAAGCAGATCTAGGGCTAAGGGACTCCCAAGCAAACCCGGCGACGGTGCTGTAAGAGACGCAGAGCTCCACCGTGTTCAGCTCTCGCTCCTCCCTGTCAGGCTACAGCTAACCTACAGGGTATGATGGAATTGTATCCTAGTCCTGACATTTATAGGGGTGCTGAAAACAAACGTAGAAAAGATTTAAATTAAAATGTTTATTTAGAGCTAGCAAACATTTATTTAGAGGCAATGGATAGTGGTTAAGTGTACTTTCTGGTTCCAAATCACCTGAGTTGGCATCCTGTTGCTGCCATTTCCTGTGTCTGTGACAGTTGGTTGGCAAGTTATCTCAGTTTCTTTATTTGCAAAATCAGAATAATGGTACCGACCTAATAGGATTGCTGCAAAGGTGAAGTAAATTATATACCAGACATGAAGTGTTTGGTATACAGGAGGTGCTCAATATATGCCAACTGCTTTTGAATGTCTTCTATGTCGGTGCTTCCCAAACCTTTTGCATTGACGCATATATTGAAAATGATGATATTTCACTGGTACAGGGAATAAAGATGGAAGGAATCAATATCTCATAGCACACTAGTCTGCCTTGTGCACTGGTCAAGAGAGCGAAAGACTGAGTCAGTCCTTTCGTGGGTATCTCTGTATTGGCTTAAATCAGCCCTAATGTCTCAGAAACTCACATTTTATGGGGATGGTTGAAGTCCTGGGCTAAAAGAATAGATCAATATTGGAGAAAGATTTTTCAAAACAGGAAGAGCCTCCTTCCCTTCCCGGGCTGGAATTCCATGACTTTGCAGACACCTCTTTAGGGTATTGGCCCTGCAATGACCACTTTTTGGTTAAGGATTTGTCAGGAGAAAACTCTGTCAAAATGCAACAATAAGTGGAAAGAGTGACATAGCCATCGAGAACTTTCCATGTATGCCTTAGGATCATTTGGGATTTCACATATGTCAAAAGCAGAGGAAGTGTACAGTGAGAGCAACATGAGGATAATGAGGTTAGTCGAGAGTAGGTGAACAAAACTAGAAAAAAAATGCTACACAACAAAGGTAATATATGCCAAAGACAAATTTGGCCTGCTTGTATTTTCATATAGTTGGCTGTGACCAAGATAGCCATTTACTTCCTTGCCTGTGCCCAACGTGCTTCTGAAACTCTGTGTCAGCCTTGGAACTATCTGCATGTCCCGTCCCAGCCCAATGATTCTAGCATCCATGATAATGACTCACTTAGAACCCTGACCTCCCAGTTTCTCATCGTACTTTTCCAATCATCTCTTTTTTTCATCTATATCAAAACCCACAGATGTAGTCACTCCTTGAATCCAGTCATCAGATGAAATTACAACACCTGCAAATTTTTCTATTGTAAGTTTCTCTCTACCCAACACCACCTACTCTTGTACCTCTCTTACTGGCTCACTCCTATTGAGTCTACAGTTTGTCCTCAGCATGACCTCCAGTCTTTGTTCTCAAAGTTTATCAGTTATTTCCTACCTTTGCTTATCTCCCTAAACTGTGGGAACCCTTTTATTGACTTTTTAAACCACACTCTCACTAGTATCCTCAATTCCCTTGACTTTCAGCCACGTTTACCTTATCAATGCTATTTCTCATTTCCCTTGTCCTTGAACTACTAGCCCTAACCTAACATTCTATTCCTAGTACAGAACCTTGTTTCATTATTCCCTGGAAAAAAATCAGTACCATCCTCATTTGTGTGCAATCTTAACTTTTCTCCAATTTAGGAGGAAACTGTATACCCTTCTTTTCCCATTGCCTTACTCTTTTAAAGTTTTCCTCCTTCTGCATTCTTGGTCCTACTCTTACCAATTTCAGTCCCCTAGTTTTATATTTTTCATTATTAGCCTAAAATACCTTAAGAAAATTTTAAAAATTAAATATTTAATCAATGGTGAGTTGGGGACGGCTTTTCTGTATGTGTTAAAATCTTTGTAACCTAATAGCATCTAATTCACCAAGCAGAATGAAAAGTAATTCAAAATAAATTTCAAAATGAAGCAGTTTCAGCCACATTATAACCTGCTTAATAAGTTTGGGATGAAGTATGAACTTAAATCAAGTTGTACCTAATTTAAAAACTCAAAAACATGACAAATTCATTTCATAGCAACAAAACTAGGCAACAATGTGACTCTATTTCAAAAATTTTACATTATATCTGGGCATACTGTAAGAGCACAGCTTGAAAGTTTTTCACAAACTGAACAAAGCCATATAATCAGCATCTAGATCAAGAAAAAGAGCAACACCCCCCAAAGGCCCCTCTTGCTTCCTTCTAGTTATTGGAAAGCCACTGGTGACCCCTATTGTGACTTCTAACATCATAGTTTTATGGCTATCGTTTTAAAAATGAGAATTTAGCAGAAACTTTTTCATGTTATTAGTATTTGCTTATTTTATTGCATTGTAATGGATAACTATAGTAGAGTGTTCTGCTCTATATAAAATGAATACTGCTCTATATAAAAATTAAACACAGATGCAAATTGACTTTGTTGAAGCAGAGGGCATCTAGCTTCTCGTTACTCTAGACCTCTGGGAAACCCTGTCAAATGGCCCTGGGCTTGTCAATGATCTTGAATTCCCTCATTCACAGGGAGCAGGAAAGGCCAGTGTAGAAGTGTGAGCAGCAATGAGGTGGCATCTTATTCTTAGACACCTGCATAGATAGGATAAGGAAGTCAGGTATTGGGACACTAACTTTGCAACAGCCTAGACTAGCTTCAGAATATCATCTTGATGATTTTTACCATAATTTGCTTTTTGTTAACTCTGACACAACTCTTGAGAGAAGCAAAAGTTTTTCTTTTGTTGACCTTCATATGCAAGAATACTGTTTAGTTACAAAATAGATTCCTTGGCTCCAAGTCTGATACTTACCAGATAAATAAGAAAGTACCAACATGAATGTTTTAAAAAATATATTTTATTTTGTGGGCTTGTATGGCCAAGAATTCCCAGCCTTTTGCCTAGAATTTGGATAAAGATTTGGTACTAACTGTATTAAATACTGGCTTAGGCAAATGTGAGTCTGTCTCCTCAAGGGAAGCTGGCGGTACCTACCGAAAAGGCAAACGTTAAGTGAAGATACTTCTTCAGACAGCTGAAATTTCTTGAAAATGGTCCTTTCTGATTTTTCTGTAGAATTTTAGGGTTTGATCATTTTCCAGGATCAACAAATAATAAAGGGAATTTAGTGTCAGAGTCAAATGAAACTCAGAATGAAGCTAATCTAGCTCATATTTCAAATTATGAGAATCATTATTTTGCTCTAAGTGGGCATGATAGACTTTTAGTGTAAATTCTTTGACCTCTTGCTTCTCCGTGTTCTTTGTGTGGTTTTCTCTTCATGATAGAAGAGATGCAGAGGACTACGTGATGAAAGATTACGGTGCCCATCTTGCTAGTGTCTGTTGTGGCTTTGAAAAATCAAATAGCCATGTTGTAGCCTCTAAGTTATATGAAATTGTAATGCTTGTCTGGTGAGGAGACTCTCTTCCTTGCTGGCTTTGATGAAGCAACCTGCCATACTGAGAGCTGGCATATGGAGAGATCTAATGAAGGGTGGCCTCTGGCTAACAGCTGGTTAGAAACTGAAGCCTTCAGTCTTACAACTCAAGGAACTGAATTCTGCCAACAAAAGCAGATCCTGCCCAAGTCAAGCCTCGGATTAGACAACATCCTCAGCCAACAAACTGACTGTAGTCCTGTGAGACCCCAAAGCAGAGAACCCAGTCAACCTGTGCTCAGACTCTTGACCCACAGAAACTATGAGATAATAAATGTGTGTCATTTTAAGATGCTAAGTTTGTAGTAACTTGTTCTGCAGCAATAGAGAACTAACACAGCGGGCAAAAGTCAAAAGCTATTTACATATATGTTCATGCAGACTGTTATTTGTACACATTCAAATCCAGCATTTCTTAAGTCAATAAGAAGATCTAGATCTGGGAAAGGGAATTATATCAAATAGGAACTTGCTCTGGTGTTCCAAAGAACCAGGAATTAAGGGGACCCCAATTGTTCCAATTTATTCAGTTCATTTATTCCATAAACAATTACTGAACATCCACTATGTGCCAGGCCCTTAGATATGGATCTGAATTAGACATGTGTGGATCTTGAGAATCTCAGGGATGCCTGGGTGGCTCAGCGGTTGAGTGTCTGCCTTGGGCTCAGGGTGTGATCCTGGGGTCCTGAGATCGAGTCCCACATCAGGCTCCCTGAAGGGAGCCTGCTTCTCCCTCTGCCTATGTCTCTGCTTCTCTCTCTCTCTCTCTCTCTCTCTCTCTCTGTCTCTTATGAATAAATAGAAAAAAAATTTTAAAAATCTTGAAAATCTCAAAGTGTAATGAGATAGCCAGACAAGTATGGCCATGTCATAGTGCCATGAGAAAGGTGTTAAGAGAACATTTGCAAGTGCTTGTGCAAGAATACTTAAGGAACTAGGGGTTATAAGAGTTATGAACTTCTCTCTACCTCCAATCTCACATCTTCTCACTCTGTGGTGGGTTAAAGATGGCCACAAATTCTTTGATACTTCTCTGTGGAGGGGTGAGGTTTATTTCCCTTCCTGGTGAATTTAGCTAAGCTTGAGTATGGCACTGATCCATATGGTACAGAAAGTGACTCTATGCCTAACATTTAAATCTTTTTTTTTTAAATTTTTAAAAATTTATTTATGATAGAGAGAGAGGCAGAGACATAGGCAGAGGGAGAAGCAGGCTCCATGCACCGGGAGCCCGTCGTGGGATTCGATCCCGGGACTCCAGGATCGTGCCCTGGGCCAAAGGCAGGCGCTAAACTGCTGCGCCACCCAGGGATCCCTATGCCTAACATTTAAGAGAAGTTTTCACCTTGGTCTCTGGAAGTCCTGGGCCACCATGAATAAGTCCAACACTCTTGTTAGACCATATGGAAAGGGTCGAGATGACACAGAGAGGAACAGTGACTTGGCTGCCCAGTTACCAGGCATGAGTGTAAAACCATCTTATAACATCCATACCAGATCAACTGGCAGATGAATACTACTGGGGTGCCAACCAGTGCATATAGAGCAGAAGAATTGCCTAGCTGAGCCCTGCCCAAATTCCTGACCTCCAAAACTGTAACATGTAAAAAAATGTTATTTGAAATCACTAAGTTTTGTTAGGAATAAACAACCAGAATTAAACCCTCAGATCCATCATGCACAATGTTGAAAATCCAACCCTTTCAATGCCTTATGTCACGTAAGCCACTTTTGTGTGTCATGAAAGTCCTCCAAAAGTCCTGACCTCTACTTACTTCTCCAACCATATCTTCATCATAACCTCCAACTCCAGGCTGTCATATTACCAATTTGCTAATGGTTCCTGGGCTAGCTTCCAATATACTGTTTCCTACTTCCATGCCAAGAAAACACAGCTTTACACTGTTCCCTTGGCCTATCATTGCCTCCTTCACTTTCTTCGCCTATCTTGATTACCGTCTTTCAATATTCGTCTTAGGAGTTATTTCCTTCTCCCAGAAATATATCTGATTTCTCCCTGCTCTAGGCCATGAGAAACACACAACAAAAGAATGCAAATGATTCCAGATGACCTCCTCTATTTTCTTCTCTCCAGAGAGCTAACTTCTGGGGGCAGTGGGAAAGGGCTTCTGTCCCCAGTCTTGACATGGCCTGGCTTCTGCTGAGATGACCAACAGCCCACTGTGGTTCCTGGGTGTCACGGCTGCCACATTAGGTTACCTGTGGAGATGTTCTTGACTCACCTGGACTCGTGATGTGCACATTCCATGCCACTTCTCACTTTTATGACTCACTGTTATGATGATAAGACCACGTGGGCTCTTTGTCAGCTAAATTCTGTGCCCTTCTTGGTGTCTAGGGGCCATTCAGCACTTCACCTGTGCCTCTCTGGGGCTGCTAGAGATTCAGAGGGGCTGTGTTAAGCTTTTCCTACTCACGGCACTCCATGTGGCCATCTTTAACTTACTACTGTCAGAGCATTGTGTGCTAGGAAACACTGAGAGGCTATTGCTTCCCAAGATTTCACATGGTAACAGATCCCCAATATCATCATGAGCCTCCATCATCCTTCCCCACCGTAGAGCTAACCTCAAGGTAAAGGACATGGTAGACGATCCTTTCTTTTTTTTTTTTTTTTCTTCACTACTTCTACTTCTTTTGCTTACACTCATTTATCTACTTCTGCTCTCCCCAGCTTGGGAAGGCTTTCTCTGGCCTGGAGGTGGGTGTGGGTGGGAGGCTGATGTTTGCAGGAAGGGCAACAAAAACTGGCCAGCAAACACTCTTCCCAAGTCCTTCTTACACCTGACCAAGTCTTTTGAATTTGAAGGCCAAGAGTTTTATACCTTTATTCCTGACTAATGCTGTGATAATTTTTCTAAAGAAATGGGGGAAAGTTAGTAAAGGGGAAGTGCAAAGAGAAAAAACTTAATTTGGAATGAACTTCACTAAAATACTTGTCATACCAGAAGAAACTTTTTAGCTCTTCCAAACCTGTGCTCTCTCCTCTCACATCTGCCAAGACAGTCAGAGGTAAGAAGCCCCAAGTTAGAATAAAGAGTATCTGCTGTCCTAAATGTGATTTTTGCTACGGAGGGAATGAGAAGAGGGGAGAGATCAACCCGGTGAAAACTCACTTTCAAGTACCCGGGGCCAGAGTTTAAAACAAGGCTTTTTCCCAAGGGTTGACTGGCTTGGGAACTGAGCCTCAGAGGTCATGTAGAAAATTTCCAGGGACATTCAGGGCAGCTCACACTCTTGATTGTGGTAAATAAAGGGAACAACTAAAAAAGCTGTGTGGCATTGCACTTTTTGTGTCCAGCTCTGGTTCTGCTTGTGGATCTGTGCGAGAGAGGGTGGCCAATGTCCCAATGTGCCGCCACACATCATACACTACCTTTTTCTGCATGCATGAAAGCAGAACAGGAAATGAAAGAATGGACAATTCCTCTCATGTGTTTACCTGTAACGGTAGGAGGTAGGGAGAAAGGAAACCCAGTATATCTTTACATCTCTAGCATCTAGCTACCAATGGACTAAATGATCCAACCTTATATACAGAAAACTGTTCTAAATAATGTAGGCTGTGATTTTGATTTTAAAAAGAAGATAAAGTGATTTTTCTTGCAAGTAGGATTAAATCATGCTGTTTTCTCTAACTGATCAGAGACAAACATCCAATGCCTAAATAACTAGTCATTAGGCCACCCTTCCTTGAGTGCCAGCTGTGTGACAAGATTGGGCACTCACTATATTAATCTTTGCAATGAACCAGTGTGGGAAGTGTTGTCATTCCCATTTTATATATGGGGAAGCCAAAGCTCTGAAAGTTTAAACAACCACTCAAGGTCACACAGCTGGAAATTTGTTTATGGGGACTGGGGCCTAAGTCTTTATCGTTCTCAAAAATCATGCTCTTTCATGATGCCACATTATCACTTCACCATGTTTCACAAATACCTTCTAATGATTTTCATTATTTTGAGCTTTGTCAAAAATGTAATGGGACAGAGAGGATTGGAAGAAAAATCTTTTCTATCCACAATGCTCTGTCACACTGCTGCCTCTGGGGATTACTGTGTGAAAATCAGGGTGATAACAAACACTAGTGTTTACCACAGGCTGGACACTTTTCTAAGTGTTTTATATCTTAATTATCAATTCTCACAACAATTCTGTGCAATGAGTATTATTATCCTCCTTTTAAATCTCAGAGTGGTAAAGCTACTATCCCAAAGTCTCATTGCTACTAAATAGGGACTCTGGGATTTGAATCCTGAGACTGCTCTTAAATACTATGGGAAAAGCTACTCATAAATTACAGAGTAAAAAGTTACTTTTATAATTTAAAATACAGTCAGTATCAATTTCTGTATCAACCAGGGCTTCTTATACTGCAAGCAACAAAATAACCCGATACCACTTCTGAGAAGTCCAGAGGCTCCAGGCAAGCTTTGGTCCAAGGGCTCAAATGATGCCACCAAGAACCTGGCTTCTCTGTCTTTACTCAGAGTTGACAGTATGGCTGGAGCTTTGGGCTCTACTCAGTGGTCACCGGAGTCATTACCATGCTTTCACTCTGACAAAATGACTGCTGCAGTTTGAAACTTAGCATCACATGCCATTTCAATAGGAGAAGAGTGAAATCTGCCTTTCCTTCAAATTCTAGCAAACATTTCCTCATGTCTCATCGGCTCAAATTTGGCTAAATGTCCATGCACAGACCATGGTAGGAAGGATGAGATGACTAGCTTTAATCCACTGGGTCCCACCCCTGCAACTTACCCAAGATACTTGTCTGAGAAAAAGGGGAAGGTGGTTCAACAAGGCAAACATAGGGGATAATTTCCTGGAGGAAGAATGTGTACTGGGCAGGATACAGCAGTAGTCCACAGTATTTCCAGGCTAGTAGTGTTAATATTTTGTGTATTTTCTTCAAATTTTATTGTCTAAGAATATTTTTTACTTACATATTCCTTTTGTTTTATTTCTTCATTTACCATTATGGCTTAAGCAATTTCCCACATTGTTAAAAGCTCATTTTACTGAATACACTTATAAAGCTTTTATTAGCTCAATGAAATCTTCCAATAGATTTCCCATATATAGATCTTGGCAGTAGACATGGCAGGAGGGTGTGATTACTTCAAGTGAGCCTGGGTCTGGTCTTGGAAGGGGCAGATACCAGACTGCTCCTCGGTACTCTTGCCTCTCCTACAGCCATGCCTCAAGCCCCTCTTTGCAAGGCTTCTGGGGCTTGGCTTGTGAGGGAGAGGATGAGGGGAAGGAAGGCTCACATGTGCCAGAAGCATCTGGCCCAGTTTGCTCGAGCCCCACATTCTCCAACATAAAAACATTAGATACCAACACACACCCCCTCATGACCTGGGAAACTTGCTACCCTGGGTAAAAAGACCAAACAATGGGAAAAAATTAATTAGAAGTATGGCAGATCATGGGTAGAAAGAGCTGCCATTGCATGACTCTGAAAACCCTCATCATGACTCTGGCATCATCTCTAAAAACATATGGTATTGCCTCTGTGCAAGGTGTTTTTCATTTTGGTTAGAATTTTCACTTTTAAGAGGGCCAATTTCTTTAGGATTTGGTCAGAAGACTTTAGATCCTGAATTTTTAAAAGATATTATTTATTTATTCATGAGAGACACACAGGAAGAAGTAGAGACATAGGTAGAGGGAGAAGCAGGCTCCCTGCGAGGAGTTCCATGCAGAACTTGATCCCAGGACCCCGGGATCATGACTTGAGCCAAAGGCAGATGCTAAACCACTGAACCACGCAGGGGCCCCTGATCCTGAATTTGTGCATCTAAACTCATCTGTGCTTATTCTAAGTAGAACAGTCAGGTTGAACTTGTAGATCAACAATCAACATTGTGCCAAACAAAATATTTTCTTCTTTGAGGCAAGTAGTGAGTTCCAATATTTTTGAGCCTTTCTCACACAAGGAAATGGATCACATCATTGAAGCTGCACTAAAGGAAAATCTACAGTAGCATTTGTAAAGCTATAACATTGTAGAAGAAAGGGGAAAACATCAATATAGAGAATTATTAATTGCTGTTTTGTGCCTTCCGATGACTTCACGTTTTGTGTTGGTCTCTCAGTAGAGATCCCAATCATCACATTACACGTAAGGGTGCAAGGCCCTGATCGTGGGGTGGGGTGGCTGCTGGTTCTGCTTTCTGTTCTGTCAGGCTTTGGTGGAAGCAACCAGTCAGGCAGCTAGAGGCGGGCACAACCCCATGTACGTGCTGAACAGTTGGAAATGATTTGCTATTTAAGATGATGGGGTGGAGAGGAAGCACAGGGTGAGGAGACTGAAGGCCACATGGTTCTAGCATGTATTTGCTCTATGATTTTAGGGGAGTTAAATGTCTCATCTAAGTCTCCAGTTCTTATCTTAATATGGGAATACAATTTAGTTCAGCAAGTTATTATGAAATCAAAACATGTAAAGTTGCTTTTTATGGAAAAATAATATAAATGGGAAGGTGTGTTATTATTGCTTTATGATTATTTTTAACTATTAAGCTCAATCATGGAAAGACCTATATACTGACTAGTGAACTGTGATAGCTTCGTAGAAGTCTGTAGTTTAAGGTCCCAAAATAAAACGAAAACATAAATGTCAGATCTTTACACACACACACAGAGCAATTTGTTTAGTTGGTGAGCTTGGTAAAGATGAGATAGGTTTTTAAATTTTTTTATTTTTATTTTTCTAGTTCCTGCTACCTATTCACCAAGCAGTGAAGGCAGGATTCTTTCTAGATTCCAGAATCACAGCTTTAAGGAATTAATGGGTAGAGACTGTAGAAAATATACTCTATGTCCAAACTTTTTTGCCGATGAAGAAATTGGGACTTGTCAATTAGTTCCAATTAGTACTTGCATGAAACAAATAGTTAACGGCAGAAGTGGGATGACATCAGACTGATGACATCAAATAAATATGCTACAAGAATGAATGACTTAGAACAGCCTAGATCTGATGTTAAACCCTAAAGTGATCTCGTCACATGGAGACGCAGGATCTTATGTCTGCAAATAATTGAGGTTCCTGAGTAACTGGCTGCACCTGATGGAGGCCAGAGAGGGATTGAGGACAACCAATGGATTTTTGCCATTTTTCTGATTATCATTAAATTGTATTATCTGTAAAGATACTGTTTAGAAAACACTGCCATGGTATAATTCCTGTGAATTGCTTAAAATAAGAAGTCATACCTACCATTTATCAATCACCCAGTATGTGCCAGGTACTTCACTTAACTTGGATAACTTAATCCTCCCCCTCTCCCCCCAGTCTGGAAGGTTGGTACCACTCTCCCATTTTACAGATGAAAGCAAAGTTCAGAGAGGCTAGGGAAGTTACTTAAGGTCACAGAACTGGTAAACTTCAAGAGTAGGATTCTACATCAGGTCTGTAAGATCCTGAAGTCCAGGCTCTTTATGTCACTTACCGTGGTGGGTATGGATGGCTCAGAGACTAAGGCTGGCCGATACATTCTTGGCCATGTTTTCAGTTCTTTGCCACTCTTACAACAAGACTTCTGCACCACAATCAGCTGTCCCACACTGGAGTTGCTTGCTTAATGTGATTTACACTAAGATTCTCTGTTTCAGACAAGTGCTTAGAATCCTTCCCTTTGGGCAGTGATTTCACACTGTTTTGACCCCAGATCTCTAAATCTTTCCAACTGATTTTGTCCTCTTCTTGCAATTTCCATAAGCACTTCAGGTTCCTTCCTTGAATAAGAAGGGAAAGCAAAGAATCACAATAGATAGGCAAATATGGGAACCTTTTTTGCATTAACAAAAGTAGAGCTTTGGGTAAACACTCAAGTGAAATAGGATTTGGGTCCTGCTTGCTTAGGGTTCAGGCATGACAGTATATACTTTTTTTTTTTTTTGAAGGTTTTATTTATTCATGAGAGACACAGAGAGGCAGAGACATAGACAGAGGGAGAAGCAGGCTTCCTGCGGGGAGGCCAATGCAGGGCTCCATCCCAGGACCCTGGGATCATGCCCTGAGCCAAAGGCAGATGCTCAACCACTGAGCCACCCAGGCGTCCCTTATAGTAAATACTTTCTGCATAACAAATTGAAAGCAGACCTGTGGTCTCTTTTTCTTGGGAATCATATACATACTTGAACATTAAGCAAAGGATCCTGGAGAGAGAGGTGAAAAGTTTTTCACTATTTGACATTTGGCCGAATAATCTTACATGTAGAACATATGAATTATGCTTTTCTTTGGAAAACCTTATTCCATGTACAGGGCATATGGGTCATGAAGGAGGCGGGCATATGACTAAGAGTGAGAATATCTCTGAGTCCTGGCTCTGTAACTTCCTGACTCTGAAGTCTTTGGCAAGTCACACAATTGCTCTGATTCCTAATGGGTAAAATGGGGCCAACAGGGGTGATCCCTGGCTATGGCACAAGGATGGTACGAGGGCCAAATGAGAGAAACGATGGGAAAGGGCTTTCTAAACTGTAAAGTGCTGGGTAAATGCAAGGAGTTAATATCAACCACAGAACATCCCTGCTTTGCCTGTGACTCCCTGTGAGGGTGGTGGCTCTTGAAGGTGGTGCGAGAAAGTGTTGTGCTGAGGAGGATATGGGTCAGTTTTATATTCAGATGCTAAACCACAGCTGCTGGGCAGGCAGAAAGCCAGGGCAAAGACTGCTCTCTCTAGCTGCATTGAGATTCCAGTTTCCTCCCTTTACTATTCACTCACTGCCCTGCCTACGAACAGGGAAGTGCCAGCCACCCCCCTCCTCCCACATCCACAGGGAGGAGGGAGGCCAGCACAGAGCCACAGAGAGGTTGGGTCACTAACAAGAACTACTATTTATTGAGTGCTTACTGTATACCAGGCATGATGCTAAGTGTCTTACATACATGATCTTATTTATTTCTCATGTCAGAAAATGAGGTATAATTAGTACTCCCATTTTACAGATGAGGAAACTGAGAGTCAGAAAAGTCAAATAACTTGTCTAAGATTATAAGTAGACAGTAGACTCTATGAAGAGTCAAATCCAGGTGGTCTGATTCTATTTTTAGTATATGTGCTGCTGAAGCGAGCACCAGGTGGTCTGATTCTGAAGCTCACATCCTCAAACAGCCTTCTTAGGAGCCAGAGTAATCTCTTCACTCTCAGCTTCCTGCCACCAGCACAACTCTGTTGGTGTATCCAGTTTCTGAAGAGAGCAAATGCCGAGAAGGGTGCTAATGATGGTCTGGCAACTCCATTTCCTACTCACTGCATAGACCTGCTTCAGTGCCATCAAGTCCTGTTCTGTACAGGTGGCCGAGCATTAACCTGGTAACCTATCTCTTTTTGCTCTTGGAGTTTCTGTCTCATAGATGTCATAAAGGTGTCTAATTTTAGGCCAAGGCAGAATTAGAGTTGTAATTAAGGCAGGGTTTGATGTGGTGGTCATAGCCAAGGAACACCTGTGACCTGGGAATGGCAGTTGCTAACAGTGGCAGCAACGGGTGCCACACCGAATCCCTCATCTCCATGGACCAGTGGAATCACCATCTATACCAAATAGTTCCTGATATCCTGGTACATGGATCCCTATGCCAGGTGCCATGTACTCGCACATGACAAGGCACTTAGGAGACAAAGCAGTAGGAGGTAGGATATGATGAAAACAGACCAGTGCTTCAGAAAGCAAGTGAAACTGAATTCTGAAGAAGAGACAAATTGGGGCAGAGCCTTTATGAGGGAGGCAGTGAACTAGACTTTGAAGGAGGGGTAGGATCTGACTAGGAGACAAGGAGTGGGGATAGGAGGGAGAAAAGAGAGGATGGCATTGTGGGAGAAGATAATGGTGTGAAGGCAGGTTCAAGACAAGTGGGAATGGGTGCTGGCATAGAAGGATGCTTTCAGTTGGTTGAAATAGAAATGGCTTCAACAAATAAATTCTTTCACATAGTCCAGAGGTTGGATAGACGTCTGGATTGCTTGATCCAATAGCCAAACAGTGCCAGTGTCTTTTCAAGTGTCTGCTCTACAGTTCACAGAGAAAAAAAAAAAGTCATTTGTCTTCAATCAGTAAGGCAATATATCTCCTTGTTCAACAAGAGAGAGATTGACTGATCTTTCCCAGAAATCCCCAGCTAGCCTCTTTTTATATTTCATTGGCTCAAACTGGCTTTAGGCTTTCCTGTTTTTAAACCCATCGGTGATGAAGGAAATAAATATTATGATTGGCTTACACCAGTAGATCTCAAACTTTAGCCTTCCTTGGAATCAACAGGAGGGCTTCTAAAACCCACATACTGCTGCCCTGCCTACCTCAGAGTTTCTGATTCCATAGGTCTGGGGGTCAGAAGTTACATTTCTAATAAGTTGCCATGTGATGCTGGCACTGCTGGTCTGGGACCAGACTTTGAGGACTACCATCCTCGAATATCATTTGGGGTGAAATGGAGGTTGGAGCATCAACTGTAATGTGTCCGATGATATGGCCACCAAATATCCTGGTTTGCCTGGGACAGTTTCTGTTTATGCCTATTAAGCTAATATAATTATGCTCCCTTTCACTTTCAAAAGTGCCTTGGTCATCTTCACATATAAATTACATGATTATCTTACTATAGTAAACTATGAGTTCAAGTCAAAGACTCCTCTTTATAAGTCAGCACAGGCTTATAAATCCTAGTTCATACTAAGATTCATCAATAAAATATGTGGACCAACTTGGAGATCTCTTCTTTGTCCTGTGTTCAAGGACCTAAAATAAAGGAAGAAAGAAAGAGAGAGAGAGAGAGAGAGAGAGAGCAAGCCATCACTACGAACCATATTTTATGCTGTTGGATCTTGACTGTTGTCTTTTGGAAGCACTGCTCTTAATTTGTATGGAAACTATTCTCTACTAATCATAAATACAGCTTTTGATATTCTTTATGCTAAGCATTTGTAAGAGTATAACTCATTTTACTAAATAGTAAGGCATCAACTGCAACTAACTCCTT
Source organism: Canis aureus (assembly GCF_053574225.1). Classification (NCBI taxonomy): domain Eukaryota; kingdom Metazoa; phylum Chordata; class Mammalia; order Carnivora; family Canidae; genus Canis; species Canis aureus. The sequence goes on from NC_135615.1 coordinate 44,074,686, forward strand.
TTGTCTTAGGCTCATTGACATAATTTTTAGGAAAATTCAAAGCATATTTTGTATTAAACTAAACTATCATATTTTTAAAACTTTGACCATAATGCAACTCACAATAAGAGAGAGTTCAGAATTAATAAACAGTGTTGGTTGCCAAGCAGTTTTGGTTCATCCAGAACTAAAAGTTTTTATTGAATATTTACTACATCTGGCAGTCATGCTAGGAGGCCATGTAATTTCTGGAAGAAAAGTAGTGAAAAAATATTCCTATTTTTCTTTCTTAATCTAGTTTCTTTTTCTTGGCTTTTTCTACCTAAAGGTTACCAAACACTAGGTATGAAGTGATCTTACATATTAGACACCTCCAATCTTGTTCATGGAATCCAGTCTGACCTCTCCGAGTTTCTTAAGAAAGCAACTGAAAACTAGCAGTGTTTGGGATGCAGTTTAAGAATTTTCTTAAACCACTTCCTCCCAACCCCACACAAAATCATAACCCCGAGCAAATCCAGATGAGAATCATAGATATATCGTTGCTCTCTGCAAAACCAAGAATTGTGAAATTTTACTTAATCCAAAATTGTTTGAATTTTGTTGTTTTAAGCCTTTTACTGAACTTCTCTTCTTATGCCAAAATAACCACATATGGTTTCAATCCTTTGAGAGAAGGACAACTAAGGGTGTATCCAGTAAAATAGCAACATTTTAAAAGTTTAAATATGGTAGAATTTTTGAGCTGCAGAGACCCTAGTAATCTTCTGTTCTAAACTTCCATTCACAGTAGGAATCTCCGCTCCAACATCACTGAGAGATGGTTCTTTGAGCTGAATTATGACTTCCAGTGATAGGAAGACCGCAGTTTCAGAGGGTTGGCAATTGGCTTCATGGTTGAACAGCTTCAGCTAGAAAGTTTTTTTACACTGGTTACAACATGCCTCCAAATATATTTACTTTATTTATTTATTTTTTAAAGATTTATTTTTATTTATTCATGATAGACACAGAGAGAGAGAGGGAGAGGCAGAGACACAGGCAGAGGGAGAAGCAGGCCCCATGCCAGGAGCCCGACACAGGACTCTATCCCGGGACTCCAGGATCACGCCCTGAGCCAAAGGCAGGCGCGAAACCGCTGAGCCACCCAGGGATCCCCCTCCCAATATATTTACTTTAGAGGGCTACAGACTACTGTGGATTAAATTGTGTCCTCCCAAAATTTGTATGTTTGAGCCCTAACCCCCAATGTGACTGGATTTGGAGAGAGGGGTTTTGGGAGGTTAATTAAGGTTAAATGAGGTTATACAGGTGGGGTCCTAATCTGATAGGGTTGATGTCCTTATAAGAAAAGGAAGAGAGGGAGCAAGCCCTGCAAGCACTGAGAAAAGGCCATGTGAGCACACAGTGAGCACTCTGCAAGCCAGGGAGAGAATGCTGCAGAAACTGAATAGGCTGGCACCTTAATGTTGGACTTCTGGCCTCTGGAACTGTGAGAAATAAATTTCTGTTAATTAAGCCATCTAATCTATGATATTTTGTTATAGAAGCCTGAGCTAAGAATATGTGTACTGACTTTTCTATACCAGAACTGTCAACTATTATGAGCACTCTAACACTTAGTCTTTAAAATGAAAATTCACAGTGAGTTCCATTTTTCTTTATCTGATAAAATTTCCAGATCACTGTCTAGCCCCCCCCCATTTTTTAAAAAAGATTTTATTTACTCATGAGAGACAAAGAGAAAGAGGCAGAGACACAGGCAGATGGAGAAGCAGGTTCTTTGCAGGGAGCCCAAGACAGGACTCAATCCCAGGACCCCAGGATCATGACCTGAGCCGAAGACAGACACTCAACCACTGAGCCACCCATGTGCCCTTAGCCTGCCCATTTTGAGATCACTCCAGCGTGTGCCTGTCTCATCAAAATAATGTTGTCTAGAACAGAGCATAGACTATCCTAAGTTCATTCAGACCAATGCAGAATACATTGAGACATTATTTTCTGTGAGCTGGATTCTATATGTCCTTGTAGGCCACATGGAATATAATATTGGCTTTGGTTTTTCAGAAACACATTGTATGCCAGTTAAACTTGAGGTCCTCTAAAATCTGCATTTTTTTCTTTTTAGATGAGCTTCTTTCCAGGTCCTGTAATCCAGAAGACTTTTAAGTTACCAAATATGAAATCATATGGAAAAATGTAGAATAATAAAGAAATAATGATATTTCACTATACAAATGTGAACTTGAAGCATTGGTTGGCTTACATAATATAAAGTCAGCTATATATATACTATATTGGCAGGTGCTAAATGCTATGAAAATCAAGAAAAAGTAAAGCAGGATAGGGGGTGCTGGGACTACATTCTTCTGGTCACAACATGGCAGGAATCACTGATCTCATTAACATGGTTGTCCCTTCTTTGATTTCTGCTGTCTCAACTCTAAGTACCTCACCCTGTTTTAGCCTAGCCATGAGTAAACTGATTAACTTGGAAATTTACTACATATTTTACATATTTAATATCTCTAATGTAGAATCATTGTAGACCATGGTGATTAATTCAGCTTAGGAAGTATTCATTGAGTTATTCATTTAGAATAACAGCTTGTGATTTTATTAGTGGTACATCTGATTTTGAAAATGCCTTCATTTAATCAATTGATTCATCACCTGTCATTTAGTCAACAAATATTTATGAACTGCTCTCTGTGCAGAAGTCTGAATCATATGTACATGTATTAAAGTATTGCTACAGAATTATGAACTCTAGAATTCCTCGGTGTTTATAAAGGTGGAATTAGATATGCGGAAATACCATGGAGTGAAAATGGCAGTATTTTCTAATCCAAAGAATACAGCATGAGCATTTTTCTTTTCTCTTCTTTCTTTTCTTCTCTCTTTTTTTTTTTTTTTTTTTTGCTTTATGATTATATAAGAACATGTAGTTGGTCTGACAAGACTTCCCTATTAGATAACTTAGCATGTTTTCTAACTGTATACGTGGGGGAATTGAGATTCTGGGAAGATCAATGGCTTATCCTTAGTCACTGATGGAGTGTTAATACTAGAATGGAAACTTTTGGCTCCAGGCCTTCTTGTGAGCCAGGAGGCTTTCACTGTAACACCCACTCAGATCTCACCTGTTTCTGGGGTCCACATCCTTGATGTCAAAAGGACTCAGCTGTGAGTTCTCAGGGTGCTATCGACTTGTCTTTGCTATTGGGGTTCAGCCCTCCCTCTGGTCCAGGTATCAGCAGGTACAAAGGAGGGTATATGGGTAAAAGTGGGGGCAGGAGAAGAGGCCAAAGAAGGAATCAACCATGTTTATTTCAGCTCCTTTACCTTACTGTGGCTCTCAACTTGCTATGTGGCCATCTCCTATGTGATTATACGGAGGGGTGGGGGAAGGAAAATGATAATCACAAAAGAATTCTAGATATGTGACCCTGACCATTTCACTTTTAGGAATGTCATGTGGACATTTTGTCTGGAGATTTTCAACCTGGTTACAAAACAGGCAGAAGGAGTCTTACCCTATAGAAATGTATCAAAACTATGTGCGAGGAGGGTGTTAAACCATGAATCTCTGCCTAGACCCTCACACCCCCGCCCCCGCCCCCACCAAAGGATCTCACCTGAGCAAAGGTTCTTAACCCTGACTACACATTAAAATTATCTGTGGAGGGGCACCTGGGTGGCTCAGTGGGTTAAGCATCTGCATTTGTCATGACACCAGCATCCTGGGACTAGCCCAGTGTTAGACCCTTTGCTCACTGGGAAGTCTACTTCTCCCTCTCCCTCTGCCCCTCCCCACTGTTAGTGCTCTTTCTCTCAAATAAATAAACAAACAAACAAATAAATAAATCTTTTTAAAAATAATAAAATAAAATTACTTGTGGAATTTTTAGAAATTACCCAGACCCGGGTCCCACCTCTAGGCATTCTTAATTTTTTGGTCTGAGGTACAATCCTGATTGATATATTTTTTTAAAAACCCCATGTGCTTTAATTTTTTTAAAATTTTTTTTAATTTTCAATTTTTATTTTTTAAAGATTTATTTATTTATTTATGATAGACAGAGAGAGAGACAGAGAGGCAGAGACACAGGCAGAGGGAGAAGCAGGCTCCATGCCGGGAGCCCAACGTGGGACTCGATCCTGGGACTCCAGGATCGCACTCTGGGCCAAAGGCAGGTGCCAAACCGCTGAGCCACCCAGGGATCCCCCCGTGTGCTTTTAATATGCAGCTAGGATCACTGCCCTGGTGATCCCCTATTACTGACAGGACAGCATCCCACCATCCCCAGTGCCTACCACCAGTAGTGTTAATGTGGCGAAGAAAGCATGAGAACCATCAGTCCAGTCATTCTCAAGGTGTTTCACACACCAGCAGCATCAGTATCACCTGGGAACTTATTAGAAATTCAAATTCTCTAATATTGTGAAAATGTCAATGTTACCCAGGGCAATATACACATTTAATGCAATCCCTATCAAAATACCATGGACTTTCTTCAGAGAGTTAGAACAAATTATTCTAAGATTTGTGTGGAATCAGAAAAGACCCCGAATAGCCAGGGGAATTTTTTTTTTTAAAGATTTATTTATTTATTCATTCAGAGAGAGAGAAGAGAGAGGCAGAGACACAGGCAGAGGGAAAAGCAAGCAGGCTCCATGCAGGAAGCCGGATGCGGGACTCGATCCCCGGTCTCCAGGATCACATCCCGGGCTGCAGGCAGCGCCAAACCACTGCGCCACCAGGGCTGCCCAGCCAGGGGAATTTTAAAAAAGAAAACCATATCTGGGGGCATCACAATGCCAGATTTCAGGTTGTACTACAAAGCTGTGGTCATCAAGACAGTGTGGTACTGGCACAAAAACAGACACATAGATCAGTGGAACAGAATAGAGAACCCAGAAGTGGACCCTGAACTTTATGGTCAACTAATATTCGATAAAGGAGGAAAGACTATCCATTGGAAGAAAGACAGTCTCTTCAACAAATGGTGCTGGGAAAATTGGACATCCACATGCAGAAGAATGAAACCAGACCATTCTCTTACACCATACACAAAGATAAACTCAAAATGGATGAAAGATCTAAATGTGAGACAAGATTCCATCAAAATCCTAGAGAAGAACACAGGCAACACCCTTTTTGAACTCGGCCACAGTAACTTCTTGCAAGATACATCCACGAAGGCAAAAGAAACAAAAGCAAAAATGAACTATTGGAACTTCATCAAGATAAGAAGCTTTTGCACAGCAAAGGATACAGTCAACAAAACTAAAAGACAACCTACAGAATGGGAGAAGATATTTGCAAATGACGTATCAGATAAGGGCTAGTTTCCAAGATCTATAAAGAACTTCTTAAACTCAACACCAAAGAAACAAACAATCCAATCATGAAATGGGCAAAAGACATGAACAGAAATCTCACAAAGGAAGACACAGACATGGCCAACACGCACATGAGAAAATGCTCTGCATCGCTTGCCATCAGGGAAATACAAATCAAAACCACAATGAGATACCACCTCACACCAGTGAGAATGGGGAAAATTAACAAGGCAGGAAACCACAAATGTTGGAGGGGATGCAGAGAAAAGGGAACCCTCTTACACTGTTGGTGGGAATGTGAACTGGTGCAGCCACTCTGAAAACTGTGTGGAGGTTCCTCAAAGAGTTAAAAATAGACCTGCCCTACGACCCAGCAAATGCACTGTTGGGGATTTACCCCAAAGATACAGATGCAATGAAACGCCAGGACACCTGCACCCCAATGTTTATAGCAGCAATGTCCACAATAGCCAAACTGTGGAAGGAGACTCGGTGTCCATCGAAAGATGAATGGATAAAGAAGATGTGGTTTATGTATACAATGGAATATTCCTCAGCCATTAGAAACGACAAATACCCACCATTTGCTTCAACGTGGATGGAACTGGAGGGTATTATGCTGAGTGAAGTAAGTCAGTCGGAGAAGGACAAATATTATATGTTCTCATTCATTTGGGGAATATAAATAATAGTGAAAGGGAATAGAAGGGAAGGGAGAAGAAGTGTGTGGGAAATATCAGAAAGGGAGACAGAACATAAAGACCCCTAACTCTGGGAAACGAACTAGGGGTGGTGGAAGGGGAGGAGGGCGGGGGTGGGGGTGAATGGGTGACGGGCACTGAGGGGGGCACTTGATGGGATGAGCACTGGGAGTTATTCTGTATGTTGGTAAATTGAACACCAATAAAAAAATAAATTTATTAAAAAAAAAGAAATTCAAATTCTCAAAAAAAAAAAAAAAAAGAAATTCAAATTCTCAGGCCTAACTCTAGACATACTCTCAAGGGTATAGTCCACAAACCTGTTTTAAAAAGCCCTCCAGGGGCAGCCTGGGTGGCTCAGCGGTTTAGCACCTGCCTTCGGCCCAAGGTGTGTTCCTGGAGTCTCGGGATTGAGTCCCAAGTCAGGTTCCCTGCAGGGAGCCTGCCTCTCCTTCTGCCTGTGTCTCTGCCTCTCTCTCCCTCTCTCTCTCTCTCTCTGTGTGTGTGTGTGTCTCATGAATAAATAAATAAAATATTTTTTAAAGCCCTCCAGGTGATTCTGATGCATAGTAAAATATGCAATCCTAACTTAATGTATAGCATTCTAAACTTGTAACTTGAATATAACTGAGTTAGATACTTGTCCTTTCTGATGAAGAGAACATTCTAGTTATAAACATGAGCATAGGGAGGGCTCCATTTAGCTTAAAATGTTAAGTGTGGCAACAGAAATGTCAGACATTAACTAGGGGGGACTCTAGGTGTGAGAGCAGAAGTTGTATTTTTTTTTTTTTTTTTTTGAGATATAGGCTCCTTCTCAGGAAATCATATCTTATGGGCAGCCATCTTTTCCCATTGAGCTAAAGCTCTTTTTGTATTGCCTAGGAGTTTATATTTTAACCTACTATAGGCAGGCTCTTCCCCATAATCAAATAATGTTCTCAAAGACAATGAAGATCAATAAGGCCCTACACTAGACAAAGGGGCTGAAAAACATCCAAAGCCACCTGACCCAAGACGCCTGCTAGGAATCTGTTGGGTTCTCAATTACAACAATAACAGATGATGTCATGCCAGACCACTGTGGTCATGAGAGTTGGGGCAGAAGAGTGAGGTGTTGCTACCCATTTTGTCCCTCAATGACCCCTGTGGCTTTGAGAGAACCTTTAGATATGAGTCTATGAAGGAGGGATGACAATGTGGTTTTGGACATTCTTCATATCATCTTATTTCCAGCTTTCGAGCACATCAATGAGGATGTGAACAATGTCCCAAAGTAGAGCTGAGATGTCATAAGAAAAGCCTTGTAGTTGACAAACCCAAACGTAGATTCAAAATTCTTCCTTGTGGAGAAAGCCAGTTTACTATCAGAAACCCAAAGGTGAGGTTGCTTCAGAGCCCACCTCTTTCAAGTTGCTCATAAATTCCTGAGGAATAAATCACTGTTACTGGGACTAAAGACATGCTTAAAGTCAGAATGTGATGGTAATGATTCACTCTGAGATTTCATATCAAAGCCACAGGAACTAAAAATGCAAGTATATTTCCCAATGTTTAACATGACCTGCAATCTGAATCCATTTAACTTCCTCAAACCCTATTACTCAAAACACCCTATTTCTTTGTTGAGTAGAGATGGATTTCCTCTGTGGTAACCGTCACCATTTGACCCAGTGATATGTCCAGGCTCACCACCTGTGTGTTCTCCTTCAAGGAATGGTCATCAAGCAAGCAGAATGGGTCTAGTTAAGGGCATGTGCTTGGGACCAGAATACCCATGTTCAAGTCAACCAACATATCTTGTTAGGAGTGTATATCTGGATGCATTTTTTTTTACCTTCCTAAAGTACAGTTTCTTTACCTATAAAATGGGGAAATAATAGTACCAACCTCATAGTACTAGTACAGGGTCTGGTCTACAGGGAGTGCTCACTAAATATTAGTTTTTATTTGAGGAGGCTATAGCATAATGGTTAGGAGCAGGATTTTTTTTTTTTTTTTTTTTTTTTTTATGATAGTCACACACAGAGAGAGAGAGAGGCAGAGACATAGGCAGAGGGAGAAGCAGGCTCCATGCACCGGGAGACTGACGTGGGATTCGATCCTGGGTCTCCAGGATCGCGCCCTGGGCCAAAGGCAGGCGCTAAACCGCTGCGCCACCCAGGGATCCCTAGGAGCAGGATTTTAAGGCCAAACTGTCGGTTCAAATCTTTAGAGGCAAGTTTCCTAATCCCTCTGTGTTTCTATGTCTTTGTGTGTAAAATGAAGATAATAACATTATTTTATAATTTGTCAGATCAAGTGAGTTAATATATATAAAGGGCTTAGAACAATAACTGGCACATGGCAAGTCTGGATTAAGTAAGTATTAGTTAATATTATGATGTAAGAATCATAACAGAATTCCTGTCAGGAATAGTAGTGAGTCAAGAACCTGATCTCAGGTAGAATTAGACTAATATTACTCTCCTTAACTTCATTACCTGATTAACACTGGCTAATTCATCAGAGTAGGAGTTGAAAAGAGAGTCCAAAGAAACTGGGACAACCTGCCACCAGGTCTGCACTCACATTTGGAGGGTACTGGGAGAGAATGTAATAAATGTAGCCCACCTACCATATTTTAAATATTTAGAAGTTATATATCAAGTTAAAATCTGTTAAACGTTTTCTATCCTCCTATCTTGACAAATACACCTCTCAACAACCTGGAAATTCAGGTTGGGATGCAGAATTCTCAGAGTTGCATGCCAGAAGAAGCTGGAGGGACAGAGAGAGCCAGTGTCCAGCCCCTGGTCTCCAGGCCCTGGCCTCTACCCTCTTCCCTTCTTGCCTTCTTCTTCTTCCTGCTTCAGTGTCCAAGGTCAAGCCCAGAACTCCCACCCCATATACATCCCAGTGATGGCAATGTGCCACCTCGCTCAGGGAAATCTCAGGCAGATATTGTGCAATGTGGCCTGAGCTCTTTGGGCAGAAAATTCCATTGTCTTGGGTACCATGAACTATTCAGGAAGGGGAGTGTTATATACTGAATATCTGTGTCCTCTGCCTCCAACTCCCAAATTCATTTATTGAAGTTCTAACTCCCAATATGGCTTATTTAGAAATGGGACCTCTAAGAAAATAAGTAAGGTTGAATAAGGTTAGTGGGCTGGGTCCCTGATCCGATGGGATTGGTGTCCTTATGAAAAGAGACAACAGAGAGCTTGCTCTCTCCCTGTCTTTGCACGGAGGAAAGGCCATGTGAAGACAGAAGGTGCCCATCTGCAAGCAAGAAATAGAGTTCTCACCAGAAATTGTCCTTATTGACACACTACTGATTGCAGAATTCTAGTCTCTAGAGCTGTGAAAAAATAAATTTCTGTTGTTTAAGCACCCCTGAGTCTGTAGTATTCTGTTACAATAGTCCAAGCTGATAGTCCAAGTCCCTTGGATAGTCCAAGTCCCTAATACAGGGAGTGTAGAGTGGGCTCCTGGTGGGCATATCCCTTGGCCTGCTGACTCCTTGATCTGTGTGGAGCAAGGCATCCAGAGAAAAGCTAGAGTCCCTCTAAAGAGACATCCTTGGGGCAAGGATCCCCTTGAGCTCCAAGGATGGTCACCTTTCCCCAAAGGAACTCAGGAAAAAGTGGAGAAATTGAAATTTTTTGTAGTACTGGTCCAGATAGAGAGATTTGGTGTGGGGAATTTAGGTCCCTAAGGGTTACCTAACCCTCATTTTACAGTTGGAGAAACTGAGGTCTACAGACTTTCCACAGGTTGCATAAAACTTTGCTGAAACCTTGGCTGTCTAAAATCTTGGGCATATACCCTTTTATTAGTTAGGTTAATATGTCTCCCAATTTGTGGATTAATTGCTGGAGGCCTCCTGAATGTGCCAGGACAACTCTGGAGAATGCTTTAGGAATTCTTGCCTCAGTGCAGCCTCGATCTTGCTCTGCCTGGCTTATAAGGCACAAACCTTTGGTTAAAAAACACACATAGCCGCCTTGTAGGTATGTTTCTCTTCACACTTAGTAACTAAAGAAGAAGTGCACAATAACACTTGTAGGGTGAAGCTTTAGATATTTACAGGCTGTTATTCACCCCAATGAGACAAACATATGACTAACAGCAAATACAGTCCTCTGAGGCTCAAACACAATGTTTATTTGCCTTAAAAGTCTATTCAGGTCACATGAAGGAAGCACTTTGAAACCAGGCAAAAGTGACCAAACTGTGGCTCAGGAATGGAGCTCATATGCTCTCACATCCCTGAGGGCCTACGGCTCCGGGAGAAGGGCTGGTGGGCTTCACAAGATCAGCCCACGGACGCGGTGTTGCTCTCTAGCACACCTGTACTTCCCTGCGGCTTCTGTGCGTCCTGGGACAATGGACTAGCAGTTCCACAGTGATAGTCCTTCCAGGCACAGACCACGGTCTAATTATATCAGAATTTCCCTCTCTCTGGCTATTTTCAATTTCAAATGACTCCTACACATTGGAGCACATTTGAGTCGACTTGCCATGCACTTTTATTAATCCTATTTGAAAAGTGACCATATTAAGATTCAGAGAGCCTAATTAAACGCTTGGCCTAAAGTCATAAAGCTGATAAAAGAAGAGTTGAATTCATGTCTTCTGGCTCCAATTCCTCTGTAGCATGCGTTAAAAATAAAACAGCCAGAATATAAATCTATCTTACTTGGGCTTGGCTGCACTAAGGAAGTAAAACTACTTTGTTTTCTCTCAAAAGGGCTGTAAGTGTGGACATCCCTTGCTCACGGTTTGGGCAGTTTAGGTGGTCCTCGGCTGTCTTTCTTTAATTTCCAGAAGAACAGAGGTGTGGTCCCTTTCTTAGGAATTCCAGAAGGTTTCTGGTTTCTGGTTGAGTCAACTGGGTACCTAATCAGATCCATTGGAAGTAATGTTAATCTTCTCCAAATAAATTTATCTCTTATTTCTATTTCACGGATACTGTCAGTTGCTGAAAATATGTGGAAGATGCCAAAGTCTAAAGCAATCTGTCCTTCCTTGTTCCCTCCGCTCTGACAACAACCAGAGCAGAGGCCAAGTGGAGGTAGGGAGTGGAGAGTGGAGAGAGATGATGCTTATCTAAGAACAGGTGAAGGAGGGCTCTGGGTAATGGTTTCTGTAGCTCTGAGTGCTGGCTCTGGCTGGGTTGTGGTCAATCGTCTGCAACCTTCCTTCTTTCCTTTTCCTCTGCCCGAGTCCTGCTCCTTTCCCTTCCTCCTCCCTCCTTGAGGACATGGCAGTGGCCAAAGCCTCTACACTGAGGAGAGAAGTTGCTAACATGCTTCTTGTTCCAGTAGGAACTTGTCGGTCTTTGGTCAAAAGATGGGACCTCGTATCACATGCAGAGGCCCTTAGTACATCTTGCCTGTACTAGATGAATGAAGATGAATTTCCTCCCTCCTCTTCATCTTCTCTGCTCCCACCTTCCTCAGAGCCGCCAGCAATGCCCACTTTGATTCCTACCATAGCTTTCAAAATGCCGCCACTCCCCGCCCCGCCAATCCGTTCTCACAGGCTACTCAATCTTCAGAAAATCCCTCTATGGTATTATAGTCTGAGTGTGAAACATTTGGGATGACTTAGTTCAAGTGGTATCAATATTTTATAGTGAGGTTGGTCATGTGGTAGTGACTAGCTCTCAAACCCCAAACACCTACTCAGCCTCAAAAACCCTAACTATGATGACTCCTTTTTATCACTTGCAAGAAAATAAGAGTTAATCTTTTGATTTTCATCTTCTGAGCTTTATTCCCCAGCAAGTGAAACCAGCTATAGTGTTGTCAACCACTGAGACTTCTTTAAATATTCAGTGGCTAGCTGAGGGACAGTTTAATTCATTATTCTTCAAGGACTAAAAAGTGTGCTCACTAAACAAAGCAAAAAAGTGTACACACTAATTGAACAAATTTGTAAAACACTGTTACTGTGGGCTACATATAAGTGTATGTCCTTTAAGCATTAGCACCATTTTCTAACTATTCCTAGAGAGCATCTCCATCCAACAGAACTTTCTGAAATGATGAGAATGTCCTAGGTCTGCGCTATCCAATAGAGTAGCCAACAGTACATGGGACTACCAAGCACTTAAAATGCAAGAAATTGCATTTTTTATTTCGTTTAGTTTTTTAAAAAGCTTACTTATTTATTCTTAGTAAGTTCTACATCCAATGTGGGGCTCAAAATCATGACCCTAAGATCAAGAGTCTCACGCTCTTATGACTGAGCCAGCCAAGCACCCCAATTTTCATTTAGTTTTAATGAATTCAAATTGCCATGTCTTGCTAGTGGCTCCTGGTTTGCACAGGGCAGTTATTGGCAGTAAATGACATCTGGATACTCTACCAATGTTTAGAGTCATCAAAAGTTCACTTATGTGCAGCGTCTCTGTGAACTTCACTAATTCAGTAAGTTATTCTGAGCTTGTTTATTGTACCCAAGGTGACAGGGATAATAGATCATGGCATTTTCTTCCTCTCTAAGCTTAGAAGTGGCTTTATAATCTTTCTCACTACTAGGCTCTAGAAAGTCACTGAGAGAAGTAAGCAGTATGCTAATATTTACTGTGGACTAACTATGTGCTGAACATCCAATCAAGTGTCACCTCAGAATTAAATCCTAGTCATTCTAACAACAGATCTGCATTTTCTTCTTTGTCTCAGGAACCAAGATATTCTTCTTCATTTTTTTCCTACCATTCTGAGAAAGAATCTCAGGGACATATTGTCAGAATGAAGGAATAAAGAAAATCAGTAGGTATTTGCCAAATCTGCCCCAATAAGCTTATAAGCAAATGATGAAAAAGAGGTAAGTATATATTCGACATAAATATGCACAAAATGATTAAAACCTCCTAAAAGGGTGTGAAGGTTGAAGTTTCGACTTTGCATTCCAGTGGCTGGGAGAGGGTGGGAAATGGTGAGGAAAAGCATAATTATGAGTTTAAGCTGTACTGTGTGAGGAAGAACTGCCAGAGGCATACAAAGTCATCGGGGGGGCGGGGGGAAGGATACCACTATGCTCTTTCAATATCTTGTTCTTAAAAAACAAAAGTAATCATTCCTGGAACTCTGATAAGAAAGGTTCCAGTAGGCAGGTCAGCTGAGGTTCAGCCAGGAAGGCTATTTACTTAACAGTGTGCTGCCGGGATTGAAGGAAAGAGACACTCTTATTTTGAAACTCAACCGAAACTATAACCCATGGGAAAAGGATTCACACATTTTCTAGGGAGAAGCAGATGTCATCAATAATAATAACAACCCTACATAGCTACTGGGGTTATAAGATTCACGGATGAGAACTCCTACCATATTCATATATGATAAATGCCATCTTTCTCTTTACATAAAGGTAATAATGCATTTTCAAATCATCAGATAGCTAAGAAATATATGATCTTTCAAACCTAAGTTAGGAGATGAATTCTCTGAGGCTAAAAGGTGCTCATGTGAGGCTCTCACAGGTACAGATTTCATTTTGTTGCAACAAATATGCATGAAGTGGGTGCCAGGCACTATGCCAGATGCCGGGTGTAAATTGGGGGATGAAAGAGACACAGTCCTTGTCCTCATTGAGCTTAGATTCTAGCAGGGGGGACACATCTAAAAAATAAATGCCATAATAAATATCTAATTAATGCCTTAAAGGGAAACCACAGCATGCTATGGGAGACAAAAAATGGGGAGAATGTAATTTAGGCTGGACAGCCAGGGGAAGTATAGATCTCCTAGTTTCTCTCTCACTGCCAGTTAAACAGATTCCATTCAGCTGTCTATCAAGGATTTCTCCAAGCAAAATAATTCTGTAAGCATCCAAGTCATTTAAGTATTATTTAAGGATTTTGTGGTCAGAAGCATTATTCAATTTCCATCCTTGACATGTGAGTCAAAAACTTTTTTCACTCCTAGCACCCTGTACCACAAAAAAATAACAACGCAATCCATATGTCATTCCCTTCAGATCTTGATAAGGTTCCTGAAACCTCCCTTATTCCATGCTCTGCAGAAGCCAAAGTCCATTCCAACACTTTGCAAATTCCCAAGGAGTTTATGGCCTCATGGTCACCTCTGGCCTCAAACTCCTGCTTTTGCTGTCGGTTTAGATTATTGAATATATTACTCCCTGTAAATGTGGTTTCTGTTCCACGCCATGTGAACCCAGCTGTGCAATTCAGCCTCCTTTATGATTGCTACAGGACTCCCACTCTCACAGGACATTTGTGTGTATTTTGAAGATCTGAGGGGGTAGGGGTGAAAAAGTTTGCATTTGTCAGCATAAGTCAACTGCTATAACAATCAAGCCTCAACGGCAATAACTTAGCAATAGCAAAAGGATATTCTCTTACTCATATCATTGTCCCATGGAGGTGGCAAGGGGACAGACAGAGCCTTCGTGCATCTGGTGGCTCTAAGTTCAGCTGGGGTCATGGCGCCCTCCACTTGGTCTTCTACGGCCAGCCTGCAGGAGAGGGAAGAGAGTGGAGGTTACAGGGGTAGCTGTGTAAGCCAGGCCTGGAGGGGGCGGCCCCACCCCTGCCGGATCCCATTGGCTAGAACTAGCCACGTGACTGTACCTAACTGCAAGGGACGCTGGGAAACGTAGTCCAGTTTCCAGCCCATGAAGAAAACGGGTTTGGTAGAGCACCTGATCTGTCCCTGTCACAGGACCTGCGCCGCGGAAACACAACTTCAAATTTAATGTTACATCGCCTAAGTTTAGGAATTCCTTGGCCTTTTCACTACTGGGGAGTTTTTAATGTAACGTCGAGCCTCACGCTGACATTCTTCTCTCTCCCTTCCTTCCTTCTACCCTTTTCTCTCATCCCTAACCCAACACTAATTAATTAATTTTTTTTTCTAAAAAAGTTTTGTAACTCTTTGTCATCGCCTCGATCTCCCACAGATTCCTGAAGCTCTCACCAACCATCAAATGTCCTATCGGAGAAAGAAGTGTTTCACTGGGGAACTCCATGGGCCATCGAATTCGAAGCATCTGAGATACCACATGTGTGTCTGCTTTTCAAACGGACTTAAATGTATTCTGGAGAATATGAAGCCTCAAGATAAAAATAATCTACTTCTGGCTCAGGACAATTCCCACAGGAGCCACCTCTGTGCTCTCCTTCTTCTTTTGGGGGAAGAGTTCCTTTGTACCCCATTTCTCCAATATGCTGCCTAAATCCTACAAATATGATTGGTGTGTGTGTGTGTACAAGCATGTTACATTCTTTCTTTTCTCTTTGCTGGTGAAACTGAACTGTGGGTCCCCAAATCCTGCCATGTCCTCCACTTGCAGACAGAAGCAGAAGCAAGAGGCAGAGAGGAAAAGTGAACTAGGGGTTTGGGGCCCCTCAGTCACTCTTTTCCTGGTCCTTCCTGGTTATATGAGCCAATAGGTGCCCTTCCCTCTCTGACCTAGTGCACATATATCTGTCACTTACAGACCATATGTGGCAATTTTCCTGAAGAGTCATTGTTTGCTATCAAATTTGTACAACCGGGCAGCCCAGGTGGCTCAGCGGTTTAGCCCCTGCCTTCAGCCCAGGGCCTAATCCTGGAGACCTGGGATCGAGTCCCACGTCAGGCTCCCTGCATGGAGCCTGCTTCTCCCTCTGCCTGTATCTCTGCCTCTCTCTCTCTCTCTCTCTGTATCTCTCATGAATAAATAAATAAAATCTAAAAAAAAAAAAAAAAGGACAAATTTGTACAACCCCCCAAACATTATTTTTATTTTAAATCATATATCTATAAATATGTAGTATATATAATATATTATATATGTGTGTAAAATTGGATAGAACCCTGCCTAGGGATGCCTGGGTGGCTCAGTGGTTGAGCGTCTGCCTTTGGCTCAGGGCATGATCCTGGGGTCCTGGGACTGAGTCTGCCATCGGGCTCCCAGCATGGAGCCTGCTTCTCCCTCTGCCTGTGTCTCTGCCTCTCTTTCTGTGTCTCTGATGAATAAATAAATAAAATCTTGAAAAAAAAAAAAAAGAACACCTGCCTATAGCTAGATGCCCAGTTCTGTACATACTCCTCCTCACTTAGAGGTGCTTAGATAGCAAAGATGAAGAACACACCCTATTCTCAGTTTGAGGAAGGGTCTAACTCCTTCATGGAAGAAGTTTTGCCTGGGGACCCATGACATAATGAGCCTTTAATGCGCTTTCTAGCTGGATGGACTTTTGGGGAGTGGGGCAATAGAAGCTGGGATATACAATGGAGTATACATCTGAAAAGTCTGCTGAGCCATGTGGCGTCAGGAAAACTGGTCCTGTTTGCTTCCTGGAGGTTGTGATAAAATTTATAAATAATTTACAACACAAGGACTTCAAGAGAGGCTTATAGGAAAGAAAACTCAGTGCTATCTCAAGCTGCTGGGAGCAAGCTGCTAGTCCTCAGCTACCTACCTCCCCCACTACAAGTGCCAGTCTTGAATGGAAAGGAAACACTTGTAGCTCCATTTCCTCCCTCTTGGGCACAAGCAGCTCTAAAAAAAGAAGCAATGTGAACAGAATGCCTGAGAGAGAGCTGTAGCTAGGGTTTGCAAACTGATGAGGAAGCAATAGTGTTAGAAATAGTTTGAGATTAGGGCAAGCAAAGAGATTGGCAAATTAGAAAATATATTCTACAGGGACAGAAACATCAGATAGGATCTACCTCACTACATGTTTTGTTTTGTGATGTTTTTCCTTCCTTTGTCTCACAGTTGAAATTAGCATTATCTTTGCATCTAACCATTGCCTGCTTCTTGCTTTTTTCTTCTTATACCTGGGAGTTTCTATTTGTATTTTAGCCACCTTGTTTGAGTAGATAGATGATCAGCCACAGCAGGATATGGGTGGTTTTTTTTTTTTTTTTCAAGTGAGACTGAGCACAAGTCTAGCCCCATAACCAAGGGGGGCTGGTGTCCCACATAAACATCTGCCCATGATTTTCATTTGTTTTCCACAGATTTTCACAAATAAAGGGATCCAGGGCTCTGTGAGGAGGCTACTGTCAAATATGTCAGTCTTATTTTCCTCTATGTGAAATTTGAAAATCAAATTTTAGGAAAATAACCAAAATGACTTACATTGGTGTTGGTTAGGATCATTGGGTTTATCATATAAAAACTTGTTTTTGGTTTCTGATTTGGGATTGATTTTAAAAATAAATTGTTAAACATGATGTTTCAGCTGTTACATGTGATGTTTTTGGAAATTCATAGGTTGTATTCTAATCTCCATCACTGTAAATGATTTCCATATTACTCTGATTATAATTAATCTAAGAGAGAAAGTAGAACTCATATTTTTAAAGAAAGCTCTAAAGTCACCACATTTGCTGTGGTGGTTTTAGTTTGGCAAACACTGTTATAAAATCACTGCATAGCCCGTGTCCTGTGATCTGCTAATACTCAGATATATACCATACTCCTGGGCATGGCGACTTACTCCTGTACTTTTAGTCTGTGCAAAATCCAAATACTGTGATAATAACCAGAGAAATAGTAATGGTAAGTTGGCTGGTCCCAGGTGTCCAAAGTGCAACTCAACTGGGTTATAGAATAACTAGGTTGTCCAGCATTATCTATGTACTCATTTCCCAAACAGGCTACACATCATAAACACCTAGAGAGGTTTAAAATGTTTAAAATGTTTCCCAGAAAAAAAATAAAATAAAATGTTTCCCAGTTTATTTTTAAATTTAAATGGAGTAAGGGGCACCTGGGTGGTTCTGTCGGTTAAGTGTACAACTTGTGATTTCAGCTCAGGTCATGATCTCAGAGTCATGGGATCCAGCTTCACATGGGATTCTGAGCTCTGCAGTGGAGACTGCTTGGGATTTTCTCTCTCCCTCTGCCCTGTCCCTCCCCCTGCTCATGTGTATGCTCCTGCACAGAGTTCTCTCTCTCTCTCTCAAAAATAAATAAATAAATAAAAATCTTTAAGTAGAGTAAAAGTCACTTTTCAGTGTCAAGTTCTATGCATTGGGACAAAGGCTCGTTACTGTCATCACAGTCAAGATCCAAAACTGTTTCATCACGCCTCCCCAAATTCCCTGTGCTATCTCCCCCCCCTTCTTTTTTTTAAAAGAAGATTTTATTTTTTTAATTCACGAGAGACACAGAGACATAGGCAGAGGGAGAAGCAGGCTCCCTATGGGGAACCTGAAGCAAGACTTGATCCCAAGACCCAGGGCTCATGCCCTGAGCCAAAGGCAGATGCTCAATAACTAAGCCACTCCAGCACCCTATGCTATCTCTTTTTACCCAAAACTACCTACCCTCCGCCCTTACACTCTAAAAAACAATGAATCTGCATTTTCCAGAATGTCATATAAGTGGAATACAGTATGGAAAGTGGATTCCTCCACTAAAGGTTCATCCTTGTTTTTTTTGTTTTTGTTTTTGAGAAAACATGTGTGAGCAGGGGGAAGGGCAGAGGGAGAGAGAGAAGCTTGAGCAAACCCCATGCTCAGCATGCAGCCCAACATGGGACTTGATCTCATGACTATGAGATTCTGACATGAGCCAAAATCAAGAATTGGGCACTTAATGCCCTGAGCCACCCAGAAGCCCCTCATCCTCATTTTTGTTCAAAAACTTATCCCATTTTAATTGCTGAGTACCATTCCATTATAGGGATTTATCACAGTTTGTTTTATATCTCCAACTGAGAGATACTTCAGTTATTCTCAAGTTTGGATGATTATGAGTAAAGCTGCTATAATCATTCATATATAGATCTCTGGTGGACACACATTATCATTTCTTCTGGGAACAGAATATCTAGGAATGGGATACCTGGAAACTTGTAGAAAACATTTCTATACTCACTGAATTACAATCACTTGGGTGTGAGGCCTTGGAATATATACTTTTAAAATGCTCCGCAGGTATGAATTCTTAATGGGTGCAGAGTGTCCTTTCAGGGTGATGAAAAGGTCTTAGAAAGAGATATAGGTTATGGATACACAGCACTGTGAATGTATGAAATGCCACTGAACTGTACGCTTTAAAATGATTAATAGTTAATATTATAGTATATAAATTTTACCTCAACTAAAAGCGATGCTTCCCAGGTGATTCTGATGTTGGGAAGTCCTGATCTTAGGAGGCTTTCATATTCAAGTTGTCTGTATTTGTTAGACGCTGGCCTCAAGATAACAGCCTCGGAAGTGGGCCCTATCTTCAACTCATGGATCTGTAACAAAAGGAATTTTCTTTAGAAAGTTTGGGGAGTCTTAATAACTTTTGGTGGTTAGAAGGTAA
The DNA here is from genome assembly GCF_053574225.1 of Canis aureus. Taxonomy (NCBI): domain Eukaryota; kingdom Metazoa; phylum Chordata; class Mammalia; order Carnivora; family Canidae; genus Canis; species Canis aureus. The sequence goes on from NC_135615.1 coordinate 44,093,981, forward strand.
ACCTGTAGTTTAAGTGCTCTTGGAGGGTGCTCCTGGTTGGAACGGATCTAGAATTCTAGGTCACCACAATTCTGCTTTGGTGTAAGCAGAGCTCTAAGGAATTGGCATTAAGCCCGGGTCCAGCTTCTCCTGGAGCAGAGCTGTGTGGCTGGCATTCTTCTCACGGAAGGTTACCAGGGACATGCCAGCTCTAGAGTCTGTTGAGACATTTTACAGAATAACTGTGGATGCTTGCGATTGGCTGCCTATCAATTCCCATCCCTCTGGGGTTTTTACTTTTCATCAGCAGAGATAGAGCTGCTTACTGCAACAGATGAATAGACCACACCTCATTACACTGGCACAAGATAACCTTACATTCATAGCCCTGACTGTGCTCGAGTATGTCTAGCCCTGCAGATATGAGCCAAACCAGTCAGACAGGGTGTGAGATTAAAAAAAAAAAAAAAAAAAAAAAAAGCATAGGACAATGAAATGAGTGACCTTAGTCTTAGTTCTGGATTTTTCTTTTGCTGGAAAGACTGAAGTGGAGGGACAAAGAATAGATTCTCTGGGTCTCTTGGGTCCTCCATTTCCTATTCAAATCCAGAGTCTACAGACTCTGTTTCCCTCAAAATCCCTATATCCTTATGCTTTCTGTTTTTGTTTTTCTGTATCACTTGTGTTTCTAGCCACCTTTGAAACCAGAGGATCATCCTACATGAACATCTTCTTCTGGGATTTGTGTGTTCCCAGCTGTTTCGTCAATGAGGGGACAAGCAGAGAGAGAAGATAGTTGGGAACTGGAGCTCAGAGTCGAACTCAATCCCTCAGGGTTTCCCTAAGCCCCAGTGAACTGTGGAAAGTCCTTCCGAAAGGCAGGCGTCATCCCAAGCTCCATGCATCTCTGGGAGGACTGAATCTTAGAATCTGAAAAAGACACACTTTGGCCTTTTTCTTACTAGCTCCAAAGAACCCTGTCTAGTATGTCAGGGGAGTCCTTTCTCTACCTTTTCCTTTCTCCCTGAAATAGAAAGATAGATTGGATAGAATGGATAGATAGATTGGTCTCAATACTGCAGAATTTTTGACACTTGTCTTTTACTCGTCTGGCCATCATTGCCTTTTCCCTATTAAGTTTCATGAGCTGAAACATGAAGGGGAGAAAGGCAGATAAGACTGTACTTGAGATAAAGCAGAGGTGGAAGGATGGCCTGGAGAAGGGGGTGCTTTGTATGATGTGGGGGAAGGAAAAAGAGAGATTGGGAGGGGGGGTAGTATCACAAGGAGGTCACAGTTCAGTCTGGAACCGGTGAGGAAGAGATCACTGACTCAGCTTCCTGTCTACCTAGACTGCATCTGATCATGAGAAAAAATGAATTTACAGCCCTCCCCCGCCCCCACACCTTGACTTTCTTGCCCGGGAGCGGTTACTACAGATTGGTCATGGGGATGAGGGACAATCAGGAAAACTTGTAGGCAAGACCATTTGTTTGGCTGACTTTTTATCTTCCTTCCTGGACTTCTTCCCCCAGAACTCAGTGTCTTTAGAGACTCCTAGGGTGGAGAGCTCTGGGGCTGTCTACCTCAGCAAGACTTTAGGTACTTCACCATTTCTGACCACTCTTCTTTCCTCAATCTTATTTTTCTTGTATCATCTCTTCCCTTTAGAACTGGTATGAAATTGGGCTGAAGGTGTGGCAAATGGCACAATCTTAAGATGTTCACTCTCTCTCTGCTTCCACGTGATATTTTCTTCTACCCTCACTATTACCCGAAGAAACAAGCAGGGCAGAAGTGTGAGGAAACATGGTAGTGATTTTGGTGGAGATATATTTTTGGATGCGGGAACATAATGTGTATTACATAGGAAACTGACTTGACTCTATCGACTTGTATACATGAAAGGTCAAAATTCTGGAGTATTTATATGGAAGCATAAAGTTAACACGCTTATACATCCGTCTATGCATTCAATAAATATTTATGGAGCCTTCCTATGCACCCACTATTGTTCTATATGATTACTATACCATATGCTGGAAAGGAGAGGAGGAAGAGACAAAGAGAAGGGAGATAAATAACTGCCTTAAGGTAGTTAACATCTGGGATTCATGCGAGAGAGATTGAACATCTTGTCTGGTGCACACGATGATGATCCCTAAGGAAAACAATACAAGTGCTTCACTGCCTATAAGGGAGACCAAGAGAGTACATAATGACATCTTGGCAAATCATACCTCAAGGAACATTTCCCACAAGGTTGTGGTTATCTGGGTCCACACCCCCCCTTGGTTGTAACGGTGGTGAGCAGACCATGTTCTGTCATTAGTAAAAGCTCTTTTTGTGGGAACAGTGGTGTACTTGTGGACAGAAGTTCACGGTGAGTTCTATTTATAGCTTCTGATGACTCATTAATATGTTACCTTAGCAAAGGCTAGCTCCAGAGCCAGGCTTCTATTACCTCTGAGTCAAAAACATTCTCACTGGAATATTCTGATGACATAAAAAGCAAATTGTCTGTAAAAAGCCCCAAGCAATTTGCGCGTCAGCCTTTTTAAGTTGGTGTAATATTAGCCAAACTTACACTCAGTATTGTAAACTACAGTTGTCAAAGGCACCTGCGTCTCCCAGCGTTTACCAACATTTAGATTTTGTGTTAAAGAAAAAAGAAAAAAAGAATTCACTGGTAATCTTCTGAGGAGTTAAACCAGAAGTAGATCTGGAAAATATGTTAACCAGTCTTCAAAAGTATTTCCGTTCCCGGAAGTCTTCACACCCTTTGTGACTATGCCTTTTGTGACATTTCCACACATGTGACCTTCACACTCACCACGTTGATTCCAACAGACAAGTCGTGGTCAGGGTTTTATAGAGATGGTAAGGTAAGACTTTGAAGCTGCTGTACATCATCAATTCAGTCTGAAAAACAATCTCTGTGGTTAAGCATGTTAAATCCCCTTGTGCTTTCACAGCAGCTTGGCTAAAGGTTACTACTATGAAGGCTCAGAGGGGGAGACCGAGTGCTCTCGCTGAAGCGAATTCAGAGGAGTTACTCATCTTGTATGCATTTCCGTGGAACCTCATCATCAGGTATCATTCTATGCTTTATTAAAAATATAGCATATAACAAAGGCTACCAATGCCAAGTGCTAGCAAGGACTTGAAGCAACTGGAACCTTCATACGTTGCTCTACATTCCTGGTACAGCTACTTTGGAAAACAACTGGGTGGTTTCTTACAAAGTTAAACACACACTTAGCATAGAAAATAACAATCTCATTCTTAGGTATTTACCTAAGGGAAATGAAAACACATACCCCTGGTGGGGAGTGGTACCTGTGGTGGAAACAGAGCATTCAGGCAGATGAAATGGCACCTTCAAGAGCATGATAGGTTGGAAGACTGAGGATGTGGAGCAGCGAGGGCAGGAGAAGGCAACGAGACGAGGCTAGAGGCATATTCAGTGCTGGGTTTTGTGGGCCATGGTAGGCATTTTACTCTTCTGAGACTGATGAGAGACTATTACAATGTTTTATGCAGGAGAGGGGCATACTCAGATAGGACCTTTAAAGAGAAGTCTGGCTGCAGGGTGGAGAAGGCACCAGAGGGAGGCATGTATGACTGTGGGAAGCCAGTTGGATTGCCATGGGCTGGTCTGTAGGCTTGAAGATATTCTCTTTTCTTTTTTTTTTTTTTAAGATTTTATTTATTTATTCATGAGAGACACAAAAAGAGAGAGGCAGAGAGACATAGACAGAGGGAGAAACAGGCTCCCTGCAGGGGGCCTGATGCATGATTCTATCCCCAGACCCAGAATCACGCCTGAGCCAAAGGCAGATGCTCAACCACTGAGCCACCCAGGTGTCCTGAAGATATTCTCTTTTATCCCGAGATAGTTTGCACTGATGCCTTTTATATAACAATATTTCTAATAGAAACAAGAATGATGAATGGTTCCTCTTAAAATTTGTTGTTATAAAAATACTCAATAGATAAAAAAGAATTCATGTAACATTAAATTATAAGGAAAAATCCACAGGCATCTCCTTATTTCAGGACTAGAACATTATCATTATGAAAACCCTCTTTAAACAAGGACCACAACTCTAGTTAATTTAACAAAATAACTGTGTGCTCAATTTTAAAAGGGGATTCAAACTTTCCTTGGAATGCAGTGATATCAGGATTTTCTAATAATCAGAGCTTTTACACAATAGGAGAGGCTGCCTTGGGAGGCCATGGAAGGCCCAGGGAGGCCAAGGGGCAGCCTGTGTCAGGGTGTGGGTGAAAGTGTCCAGGGAGGGTAGGAAAGCTGGTAGTGACTTGGCAAAGGTGCCAATCCTAAAATATTCAAATTCTAAGAATCCTAAAAATTTCAATGCCAATGAATAGAATAAATATATTAGGAGCAAAGCTTTCAAGGGGGCATTTAAAAACCTTGGGTGTGGCTTCTTAGAGTAAATGTGGAAGTACGGCTGTTTTTTGGATAATTCCTTGATATTTGAAATAAGATGGAACCATGTGCATACATAAATTCAAATACATAGCAATTTATGTGGCTGAGGTATTTTGAGTTCTTGAGCCCTTGAAGTAGTGAGTTAGGAGCAGAATGAGGGGTTAGTGTTTTGAATTCAAAGAAACAGTGGCAATAACTCCAATTCCTATTCTGTAGCATGGATTGGCACATGACTGCTTTTGGGCCAAATGATGATTGTTTTTGTTCCATGAGCTAAGGATGGCTTGTACATTTTGTGTTTTGTTTTGTTTTTTAAAAGATTTAATTTATTTATTCATGAGAGACACAGAGAGAGAGGCAGAGACACACAGGCAGAGGGAGAAGCAAGCTCCAGGCAGGGAGCCCCATGCGGGACTCAATCCCAGGACTCCAAGATCATGCCCTGGGCCAAAGGCAGGCACCAAAATACTGAGCCATCCAGGGATCCCCTGGTGTGTACCTTTTGTCTGACTGACTCAACTTTTAAATTTGAGATAGTTGTAGATTTGCACACAGTTATAAGAATACAGAAAAAAGTTGATAAACTGGATTTATTTAAATTTAAAATTTTTGTGCATTAAAGGACTATCAAAAGTGTGAAAAGGCAACTCACAGAAATGGGGAAAATACTTGCAAATCATATACTTGATAAGTGATTAATATCTAAAATATACGTTCTTACTCAACAACAAAAATCCCCAGACAATCCTATTAAAAACATGGGCAAAAGATGGGGCATCTGGGTGGCTTGGTCAGTTGAGTATTCAACTCTTGATTTCAGCTTAGGTTATGATTTCAGGGTAGGAAGATTGAACACCTCCCCCCATCCAGCTCCGTGCTGGGGGTTAAGCCTGCTTGGGATTCTCTCTCTCCTTCTACCCCTCTCCCACTCCTTTTCTCTAAAAAAGGGGAGGGGGGAAGGACTTCAATAAACATTTCTCCAAAGAAGATATAAAATGGCTAATAAGCCCTTGAAAAGATGGCCAACATCAATAATCATTAGGGAAATGCAAATCAAAACCACACCAAGAAAAAAAAAAAACCAGCAAGAGACCACCTACAATCATTAGGATGGCTATGAGAAATCAGGGAAAAAAAAAACTTCAGAAGATAGCAAATGCTGGCAAGAATGTGGAGAAACTGAAACTCTTACACACTGCCGGTAACAATGTAGGATAGTGTAGCTGCCATGGAAAACATTATGGTGGCTGTTCTAAAAATTAAAAACAGGGACTCCTGGGTGGTTCAGCAATTAAGTGTCTGCCTTTGGCTCAGGGCATGATCCCAGGGTCTGGGATGGAGTCCCACAATAGGCTTCTGCAGAGAGCCTGCTTTTCCCCCTGCCTGTGTCTCTGCCTCTCTCTCTCTCTCCGTCTCTCATGAATAAATAAAATCTTAAAAACAAACAAACAAAAATCCAGAGCTACCATATGATCCAGCAATTGCACTTTTAGTTATATATACAAAAGGATGAGAAGCAAGGACTTAACCATATATAAGTACACTTAGGATCACAGCAGTATTATTCACAATAGCCAAGACAGCTCAAATGTCCATTAAATGGATAAAAAGATAAGCAAAATGTGGTATATACATACCATGGACCATTATTCAGCTTTACAAAGGAATGAAATTCTGGGAGTACCTGGGTAGCTCAATCGGTTAAGCATCGGACTCTTAGTTTCAGCTCAGGTCATGATCTCAGGGTCATGGGATCAAGCTCTGTGTTAGCTCTGTGTACAACACAGAGTATGCTTGGGATTCTCTGCTTCTTCCTCTGCTCTGCTCCTTTCCCCACTCATGCACTCTCTCTCTCTCTCTCTTTCTCTCATAAATAAATAAATAAAATATTTATTTTATTATTATTTTTTTAAATGGCATTTATTTATTTATTTATTTTTTTATTTATTTACTTATTTATGATAGTCACAGAGAGAGAGAAAGAGAGGCAGAGACACAGGCAGAGGGAGAAGCAGGCTCCATGCAGGGAGCCTGATGTGGGATTCGATCCCGGGTCTCCAGGATCGCGCCCTGGGCCAAAGGCAGGTGCCAAACCGCTGCGCCACCCAGGGATCCCCAATAAAATCTTTAAAAGGGAATGAAATTCTCATACATGGTAAAACACAAATGAACCTAAAAAAATATGCTAAGCAAAATTAACCAGACACTAAAGGACAAATACTGCGTGATACCACTTATTCTAAGGTATCTAGAATAGTCACATTCATAAAGACTGAAAGAGAGTTGCAGGAAAAGAAGAATGAGGAATTGTTTTTAAGTGGCTACTGTTTCATTTTGGAATGATAACGTTCTGGAGATGGGTAGTGGTGATAGCTATATAACTCTATAATGCCACTAAACTCCATTAAATAATAAACTTAAAAATGGTTAAAATGATACATTTTATGTTATGTGTATTTTACCAAGATTTGAAAAAAAGGAATACAAAGAGATCCCATGTATACTCCAGTTTCTTCTGGAGGTAAGTGTGGTATCATCTTAAAAACTATACATCAAAAAAAAAAAAAACTATACATCATATAACCAGGAAGTTGACATTGGTATAATCCACTGATTTTGTTCAGATTTGCCTTGTTTTCCATGTACTCATTTGTGCAGTTTTTACGTTTTTTAAATGTTTGAAAACAATCAAAAGAATAATAATGTGTGACAAGTGAAAAGTATACATAATTCAAATTTCAGCATCCATAAATACAGTTTGATTGGAACACAGCCACACTCATGGATTTGCATAATGTCTATATCTACTTTTATAGCTACGGTGGCAGAGTTAAGGAGTTGGTACAAAGACATATGGCCCACAAAGCATAAAATATTTACTACCTGGCCCTTCACAGAAAAACTTACTGACTCCTGTTCTAGAGTGTAATTAGCTGCCCCCACCTCCAAAAAAAAAAAAAAAAAAAAAAAGCAGTGAGTGTAAAATAACTTGGGAGAAAGCCACTGAATAATATGCATAACTTTAGGCAAATGAATCATAATGAAAATGATAAATTGTCAAGGTTGTATTTATAAAATGTAAGTTGGTGTTATTTGGCCTTGCTGGGAATCTTAATTGTTCCCAACATACATACTCTTAGCTCTTCTCACCAGGGTGAGTGTTGAGTACTGGTATTTTTTTTTTATTGGTTCTTATATTTTTTGTCATTATACCAATGAATATGCTTTTGATTTAAGTAACAGAAAACAGAACTGAATGTAGTTTAAATAATAGGAAAATTGTATTATCTTTCATTAAAATGTGAGAAACACAGGGACTCCAGAGTTGACTAGTTCAAAGGCTTTAAGATGTAATCAAGGAGCCAGGTTCTTTCCACTTTTCTGTTCTGCCATCCTCAGTTTATTTTCAGGCACACCCCCTCATGTTCTCAACATGGCTGCCATAGCTCACTGTGTCCTAAGGTTGGAAGAGGGGAAGAGGCATGTCCCTTCCATGTGCCATTGTAAGGATGATGTAAACTCTTGCAGAAGTCCACTGACAGACTCCCTTCCTCAGTTGCTTCATAATCCTACACTAGCCTTGGTAAGAAGAGAATACCATGACTAGCCTAGACTAATCAGAATTCATCCCTGGGATGGAGAAGAGTCCTGTGTTTCTGAAACATGTGGTCATCTAATATGTGGACCAAAGGGGACTTCATCAGCAAAGGGAGTGTGGGAGTGTGGGAGTGTGAATACTGGGAGGTAACAGATATGTCTGTCATTTAGTTCGGGTGTCTACAACCTTCGTTGTGGAGTGGATGAACCAGGAAGTGGGATTTCACCAGACATCAGATCTGCCAACACCTTGATCTTGGACTTTCCAGTCTCCAGAACTATGAGAAATGAATTCCTGTTGTTTATAAGCCACTGCATCTATGGCTTAGCAGCCCAAAGTGACCAAGACATCATTGAACATTGCTCACCATCTCAGTCTTAGAGTACTTTTGAATGGTGACTTCCTTTCTTAGGTGACAGAACTCAGTACTAGTCATCTCAATTTGTGGGTGGAAATAAAACACTTACATCATCCTGATTCATGAAGACTTTCAAATTTACCCACAGTCAACCCACCCCCTTTTTAGGAATAGGAGGAAAAGTCTGAGAAAGGTATGTCTGATTGAAACAGAGGAAAGAGGTCAGCGTTATCAATGAGATGGGTGGGGGATGCTGCAGGAGGGGGATCTGAAAGCTGAATACCTATATGGTGGGTACACTTGGGGCAAAGGCCATCAGAACAGGAAATCTGGAGTAACGGTTATGCCTCTCTCTCCTTTAGATTCAGTGGACACTCTCAGCTGAATCTGAAATCCTGAGTGATTAGAAGTTTCAGATGGAAGCTATTGGGGGTGCCTGGGTGGCTCAGCTGGTTAAGCTTCCGACTCGTGATTTCGGTTCAGGTCATGATCTCAGGGTCATGAGCTCAAGATCCATGTTGGGCTCTGGGCTGGGTATGGAGCCTGCTGATACTCCTCTGCCCCTCCCCACCTGCTCTCTCTTTCTCTCAAAAAAAAAAAAAATTAAAAATTAAAAATTAAAAAAAGAAAAAGAAAAAGAAATAGAAAAGAAAAAGATGGAGACTACTAAATTCTTCAGACTGGTCCAGAGGAAGACTGTCCTGGCCTGGGTTAACCCTAGCAGACTTAACTCCCGTCCTTGTCAAGCAGCAGCTCTCTCCACCTTCAGGCCACCAGGGTGTATCAATCTTTGCCTGCATCTTCCAGGAGGGCCAGCATGTCTACAACAGTAGCTAAAGTCTTGCAGGGGGTTGTAGGAGGTTGGGCCTACCGGTCCCTCAGTCAGATCTCTTTCCTGTCTGGTTTATTTGTGATGTTCTTCCTAGAGCCAGAATGCCCTCACACCCTTTTTCAGACTTTGGAGAACTTTCCCTGAAACTTCTTTTGTATCCATCTGCTCTGAGTGCATTTGATGGATATCGTGGGTACAATTTGGATCTTGGTAACTACTCTCGAAGCATCAGGGAGCTTCCAGGAATGGGATGGTGCGGCTGGGGGGGGGGGGGGGGCAGGAATAAATTCTGAGTGTGGCAAGGAGGAATCAGAAAAAGTGCCACCATTAGTGCCCCTGGATGTTCAATAACAGAACACTGGGATGATGCAAAAAGCACACCTGCCACTCTTGGTGAACAAGCAGAAGTATGAATGAGCAGAGGTGGAAGTGGGAACAAACGAGAAGAATGCTTCATATCTCAATTACTTTCCCTTTGAAATCCTTGTATTTTCTGGTGTGGTTAGTAAAGAATTTTTGCTTCAAATTCATATACCTGTACCAAAACTGTAACCAGAATGCTTTGGAGAGAATCTTTTATTAATTCATATCCCTATTCTCTAGAGAAAGGAGATAGAAAATCCAATTGTATAGCATGAATAATTATTGGAAATAAAGGGGGGAAAGACAACATTAAACAGAGACAAGAACATGATTATAAAAGCATGTCATAAGCACTAGGCATGATTCAGCTGCAAAGTGAACTCCAGGCTTCCCAGCAACCAACTCAGATTGGAGAGTACTGCTGGTTATACATATAGTTCATGTAGCTGATAAGATAAACAGGTCAGTGGCCCCAAACAAGTAAATCATTCTTGGTACTAAGACTAGATGCTAAATGCTAGATCTCTAAATGCTTTAGAGAGTCCCCTGTAACAGGACAGTGAAATGCTGAACACTGTGGTCAACCATATCTTTACAGGAGATCCAATGATAAGTTCTTTCTAATAGCATCTTTCTTTATAGCAAATCTACTGAGGGGAAGGGTGGGTGGTGGTTGTTTCTTTGAAACGTCAGTGTGTGTTCATAACTTTGGAAAGCCAGAAACATATTGGCAAGTTAAGAAATTTCGATGTTTCAGTGAGAACAAAACCTAAGAGTCTACCTTCTAGAAGAAAAAGAAAGTCCTGTCTTCAGAAGCCCTCCTCTCACTGTTCCCCTCCTCCATCAACACACACACAAACACATGCACACACACAGACTTCTCTAAATTCTCATTCCATGGCTTGGCTGGATGAAAGAAAGATAATACTATAATAACTCTTTTTAAAATTAAAAAGAAGCTACCAATTAAGGAAACCAGGCAATAAATTATAGTGAAAAGTGATTCACTCTTATATAATAGTAAATCAGATTTTGTGGGTCCTGGAGCTTATACAATGTTGGGGAGCTCTCTTTAAGGAAAATAATACAAAATTATGAATATAAAATTGTGTGAAAATAAATATACGTAAAATGAAAATAAATCACAACAAATTACTGGCGCCATGGAGATTTGAATCCTTTTCTTCTGAGATTAGGTAATTTACCAGAAATGCTTACAAAGAAAAGCTTCCTGATTGCAAACTGCCCTCCCCTTCCCACCAGCAATGAACTCCCAGCACTTGCAGGGGCCTGGGCAAGTGAGGGGCCCTGCAGCTTAACCTTCATTAATTCATGGCTTTATAGAAAAGTCTTCAGAGTTCCCGTCACTAAGTCTACCAGCTTTTCCTAGAAGAGGAAGCTTCTCTCCTCCTCTGATAATGCAAACTGTGAACTGTTATTGACAAGACCCCAAAGAAATCAATGCCTTTATTTCTTTAAAAATGACTCCCTATCCATCTGGAAGAAATAATAGCTCTAGTCTTGCTCTTTTTAAACTGATCATTTGCCCTTAATCACATGTCAGGCTCTAAATATGGGGTATCCTTGGCTCTCATGCAGCAGAATTTCCAGAGAAGTGTTTGGGGCCAAAGAGGAGGAATGTGAGATCTGTTCTCCTCTGTGAGGCAAACAGCAGGAAGTTGGGAAAGTCTGATATTTCCAAGCGTATTTTCTGTACGTCTTGTCCTCTGTTCAAATCAATTTTACTTTTTTTTCTTGGATGAAGAGCTATAATCAAGCTGCCACTGCAGAGCTGTGAGAATTTTGACTTCAGCTTTGTTCCTGATGAATTTTCTAAGTGGAAAAGCCAGATGGAAAAACAATCTCCAATCTAAAATGTAAAATCTACTTCAAGACAAATATTGCCTATGACTCAGAAAAATTAGAATTCAAAAATGAAACCTCAAGGACACAGGTTTTGCTGAGATTGTTTCCTCTTTGCTTCTTGTACTTTTAATCTGGAATTTAAGCACTGTTAGCATATTTGCTACACAATAGATTTCCGGTAGTAAGAGGAAAGAGTCATAGGTTGAGTTTAACTGAAGGAAGACACAGGCCCTCTAATGATTAACACAAAATGTAAAGTGGTCGGATTTTTAGAAAGTCAACAAATGGTTTAACACAGGAAGGTTCTCTTACATGCATGTGTGGTGCCTTTGAGTAACTGGGCTCCTGGCCGTCGCTGAATGTCAGTGATTCCCTACAGATCCTCTGCAGGTGTGTGTGATGGGAAACTGGGTGAGTGTGAGTGCCCAGGGGGAGGCCGGGCTCTGAGCCAAGCCTGGAAAGCAAAGCCTGGGGTTCTCAGAGCTCATTAGTCAACCTCCTGGCCCAGGGGGCTTTGGAGAAATTAGGGAAGCCTTTTAGAATTGACGTCTTTGCTTAAAAGGCTGTAGAGCTGCCAAGGAGAACCTACCAAGCTGATCCACAGGATCTCTGTGCACGGGGAAAAGAATGGGAAATGAGGCATAAGAAGGAAAAAGAGGCAGGAAAAGGAAGCAAATAGAAGTTCAAGCCAAAGCTGGAGAAGAAATACTGATGGACAGCTCTGGAGCATACAGTGAGCTCTCAGTAACTCAGAATAGCGTCAAAGAAGTCTGATGTGGATAAAAACATAAATTATGTGTTAATTTTTAAAATAAACATAAAGTTATTATTTTAAGGCATGTTCTTTAGGAGTTAAAGAGCTGAGGAAGCAAGTAGAAATCCTCCAGGGAGTGTTTATCTGCTGGGGGGGGGGGGGATGCAATTGGGTCAATTAAGTGTTATAAAATAGATGTTAAAATCACTTTAAGTACTTGAGCACAGTTTGTTTCCTTCAGGAGGCTAAACATGATTTTAGCATTTGTTTTGCAAATCTTGTTTTTCAAAATATTGCTTTGATGGAGTCTATCTCTTGAGCTTTTTCTGCACTTTTTCTTTTTTGCAGGTGAGGAAGAATGTGGTTTTGTCCCATGTGGAGTATGTTAGTATTGCAGCAGTAATCGCATAATGCTGGTTCCCGTTTTGTACTTACTATAGACCAGGCTCCTTATTGATGATCTCTTTTTGCATCTGCTTTTTGAGGTTTTCTTAAGAATTGGCAGTCTCCATCCACTAAAACACTGAACACTGAAAAGAAACTGGAGTGCACAGAGTGAGACGTCCATAAGGTAAGTCTTCCATTTGTGTTCCCGAAACATTCTGCCCAGAGTCACCGCAGCTCACCAGTCCCCAGTGTTTGTTTGCCTTCCAAGGTGGTGTGCTGAGCATTTAAAGAGCATCACCACAGTTAATCCTCACTACAACCTTACACGGCGACTACGATTACTCTCTTCGTTAATCGACGAGGAAGCTGTGGCACAGAGCGTACTTGCCCCAGATCACAAGAAAATAGGAGAACCGGGATGAGAACTCACATCCGTTTTATCACGGCTGTACTTCCTTCCCATTATCCTCACTGCAGATGGCCTCAAAGCCTGGACTTTCCCCTCTCCCCCATCTGCTTGTCCAAATCCTAGCCATCCTTCAGGGCCCTGCTCAGGATAACCCTACAAGCATTTATTGAGTGCTTACTGTGTGCCAGGCTCTCACATACTCCATCTTCTCTAATCCTCATGAAAGTTCTACGAAGTATGCACTATCGTTGTCCTCGTTAACAGAAGTGAAACTGAGACTTCGAAAGTCACACAGCTAGTAAGTGGCAGAGGCAGCGCTCAGCCAGGACACCCTCATCTGAGGCCCTTGCCTCCCTGCTGGGACACACGCACACCACAAAGCCCTCCTATATCCCCAGCTTGTAGTGATTTCACTCCTCTGGGGACGGCCTTAACACTTCTCATCATGAACCAAGAGGTATCTGCTTGCAAGTATTCTAGAATCTTCTCTTCCAATGTTGCTGTCACTGGCAGAGAGCAAAGACGCTATTTTTAATGCTTGGTCATAATGCCTGGCAAACATTAAGTGTGCAATAAACAATTGGTTTATTATTAAAAAAAAAAGTTTTAGCTCCATGAGAGTGGTTGTAGGGATCCTACAATCCTACAATTTCTTGTAGTAGAACAAGAAATTGGACTAATGCAAATCAAACTCTTTAAACCTCTGCCTGGAATTATGTCATCAGCATTTTTAACTTCTCAAAAATCAAATATTTGATTTGTGCCCTAGAAAAAAGTGAGAGAGGAGAAGGGGCGACTGAACAGTGGGGTGATTCGGCCCACCACTGTTCTCCTGGCACCCTGGCCTCCATGTGGGCATGCCCCAGGGGGTGTGCACCTTCCAATCAGGCAGGGAACCTGCACAGCTCCCTCTATAGCTGCCAGCACAGCCACATGAAGACCCAGAGTCCATAAAACATGCTGAGGACAGAGTCCTTGACCTTGGGGCTCTGAGTCTTCATTATGGGTAGCAGCACTCAGGGGCCACCGTTTTTAAATGAAATTAAATTCTCTCCTCCTAACTTCCATGAACTCAATGGCCTCTCAAATCCATCCCTCGTTTCCTTTTTTTTTTTTTTTTAAAGATTGTATTTATTTATTCACAAGAGACACACAGAGAGAGGCAGAGACATAGACAGAGGGAGAAGCAGGCTCCATCAGGAACCTGATGTGGGACTCGATCCCAGTACCCCGGGATCACGCCCTGAGCCAAAGGCAGACACTCAACCACTGAGCCATCCAGGCACCCCCATCCCTGTTTCCTAAGTGATATAAGGTCCAGCAGCGCCACCCCCCACCCTCTTGCTCCAGACAGATGGTCTGTCTCCAGGCAGTAAATCATTCACACTGGCTGCTCCTGGCGGAAAAGAAAAAGTAGAAGAAAAGAAAAAAGACATTTCCATTGATTGAACTGAGAAATAGGAGGGGTTTTGTCCATAGTCTCCGCCATAATGTCTGCAGGGAATTGTCTTGGCTGAGACACTCCAGCAAATCATCCAGGAAGAACAGGATCTACTTTTCATTTCAGAGGAAGAGGAAGAGGTGGGCTGCTTGGGGAAGGGAGAGAATTGAGTTGGTGGGAAGTTTTGGGACAGCTGGGTGTTTAAGAGTCCCTGGGCCAAAGGCAGCCAGAGAACGTGAACATTTCAGGCTTTCAACAGAGAGGAATCCTAAGACTGTTGACCCCTCTTTAGGCAAAGAGGGAATTGGACAAGGAGTCATGAAAGCAGGGCATGTGAGCTGGAAATCCTGAGGGGACAGTCTTCTCCACTCTGATATGAACATCTGTTGGCTTTGGCTCCATTTGTGTTTTAGGGTTTTGGGCTTTGTTTTGTTTTTTTAACAAGGAAAATCTCTCCAACAGCTACATTTCTAGTGCTGCAGTAGGTCACATTTCATTCTTCCCGAACATGGTTGATAGGCAACAAAGGGGAGAAAAGAGACGACTTTAGACTTCCATCCAAAATTCTTAATGTAGGGGTCGGTTAAACCGTTTTATTATTTGGTTCTTCCTCTGAAGAATTCTGTTTCCTGTTTTCCCTGTTGGCAGTGGTGCTCTTCCTTCTGCCCTTCTGCTTCCCACTCCCCTCCACTCCCTTTCTCTACTTTCATTTCAGTGGCTGGCAAAATCAGAACGTTATTTGGTTTTGAAATCGTCACTGCGGAAATTTATGAAATCTCTTTATCCACAGGTTTTACTAAAGCGGGTGGGAGCCTCTCTTTTTTTTGGCAACAGTTTGTGGAGCCTATGTGTGTTGGGGGAGGGGTTGGTGCTGGAGACAGACCAGGGGACCTCTCAAGGACTCCCCTCCTTGTGGTAGAGAAAAAACCCTGATCCTCAGAGTAAGAGCAGAGCATGGACATGGGAAAAGCTCCTCTGCTTCCTCCCCAGGAGCCAGCAGGAGGCCTGGTCATTTTGGCAAATAATGGTGGCTCATCGCCACCACTTTATTATGTGGCTGATCTGGAAAGCAGATTGCAGAGAGTGTCAAAGGCGGGCAGAGCCTTGAAAACAGCTTTTAGGTGTCCTGACGACACTCCCGGATGGGGTCTCGGGCACCTGTGCCCGCAGGGGTACCTGGTCTTCTGGGATCAGCTGTGTGGGGTGGACAGTCCCCTTCCTGTGGAAAGCTGCACTGGTGGGGGGACGGTGGGGGGACGGTGGGGGGGTGGATCTCAGGTGGCTCCGGCTTTCTGAGACCATATTATGAAAGCAACTAAATGACATGAAATAATCACTTGAGCTGTACAGCAGATTGGCGCTTGATTGAAGCCACTAAGTGCAGAAAATGGTCTCAAGGATCCTAAAACAAACAGAAAGCTGAGGGAGGAGGAGGGAGAGAGAAAAGCAAGCGTGCATCTTCAAAATCTGGACGCACCGCACCGCTTGACTGTGCAGGTCTGAGAGCGGACTGCACCGCTGCTGCACTTCTACCGCTAGGTTCTTTCTTCCTTCCCCTTAGCCTCTGCTTCCCGAGCTCCAGGACCTGAGGCGGCGCCAGGACTGGTCCCCGGGGCCCCAGTGGGTGGCCGGGAGCTAAGACCCACCTTTTAAAGGAAGGAAAGAGGATGACTGGATGACAAGGTCTGTTTTGTCATGTTTTCTACTTATAAGTGAAACCACGTTCGGAGAAAATTTGTGACCGTAAAGTTGGCATCTATCTATCTGGGTTTTTTTAGTCAGTGGCCTGTTGGGGGATTTTCTCTCTACTTTTTAAGAGAAAATAAAAGCCATTGGAGAGAAACTCCCTCAGGTTCTCGCCACACACCTTTCTTCCGCCCTTCCCTTCGTCTGCTCCCTCCACCGCAGCTGAAGAGATTGCTCATTGCCACGGTCAGTTTCCCTGGTAGCCTGATGGACTTGGCTCCCTTCTAGTCCCTTCCCCTTCCTGCTGCCTCTTGCTACTGCTTCATTTCATCAGCATTTAAACCAGCTTAAGTTTCTCCCAGCCCCCAAACAATGCCCTCCTTTGTGGCCACATTCCTTTCCAGTGTATTAACTATATTTTTGTAATTCTGCATTCTTGATGCTCTAGGATCTGAGGCCTTGTTGACCAGGGGGGCGGGGGCTTGCCTCTCTTCAGCTTAGCTAACTCCTAGAGACATAAAACAACTCACCTGAGAGTGTGTCTGTCCTGTGCAAACTAACCAGTTAGGAACCCATACCCTAACCACCTCTTTTATGTAGCTCTCACAGAACCACTGTACTTGGCCCACTTCTTCCTACCCTAACCATCCCAGGGCCAGATATCAGACAACTACAGACAGCCCCTCTGCCCAGAGCCTGCGGGAATCATTCCCACTAGCCAATCCTAAGCCTGTTCACCCCACCTTGCCTTTGGTCCCTGTAAAATCCACAATCAAGTCTTCTGTCCATGTTTCCCCCCACCACCGCCCTGCCTCCTGGTGCTCCCCCCAAGTGGCCCTGTGTGGCCCGGTGTGCCCCTCCTCTTGGGAACTGTAACAAATTATGTATTCCATGTTTCCATCTCCTGATCTGCTAACTCCCCATTACTGGAATAATAATGAAACTTCACATTTTCTAATTTTAAAATATCAGCCTGCTTCCTTATCTGTTTATTTTTGGTTTCTGTCAAGTATATTGAAACAGGTGTCTATACTCACCTTCACCACCTCCTTACCCTCTGCTCTGAAAATCTCCTGAAGTTTAGCTTCTCTTCCAGCACTCCTCTAATACTGCTCCTGTCAAGATCACGAATAATCGTGTTGCTAAAATGTAAGGTAACTTTTCTGGCATTGTTTGATTTAAGCTCTAAGCAGCATCTGATACGGGTAATCACTGTTCTCTTGAAACTGCTTTCCTTTGGCTTTAGTGATATTTATCTTTTTTACCACAGTTTCTTAGAATCTTTTGTGGGTTCCATTTCTGTTTATCTGTTTACTGCAGAATCCATAGAGAATTCAATAGTATACTTGTCATCTCCACGTGGATATCTACTGCATTTTAGAATGGGGACATCCTAAACTGAGATCACAGCTCCACCCCACGCCCCCTCCCCACTGTACTCCCTTTCTCAGTGAAGGGCACTGTCCTCCCTGTTGTGGTTCCAGACAGAGTCTCGATGGCGTCCCTGGCTCCTCCCTCTGCCACATTCCCCACATCTAGTCACTGAGGCCTATCAGTTTTACTTCTTCAGTTTTTCCAATCTATTTATTTCCGTCTATCTCCATGGTCGCTAATAGTTTCTCTGACTCCAGTTTTGTCCCTTTCTTCCATTTTTCACATTGCAGCCAGCGCTCTCTCTACACATGTGCATCAGAATACACAACCGCTTTGTGGAGACTTTGTACCCCTTTGATTGTGCCTCATTACCCTTGGGATAAAGGCCACATTTCTCCACATGACCGCCAAGGACTTTCTTCTTGAGTTCTTCTCAAGAAGAGTGCTTCTCTTGTCTCATTTCCTATCATCCCTGCTGTTACCCCATCATATGGAACTGTTGGCAGTGTCTTAAATGCCCTTTCTCATCTCTTAGCCTTTGTCTGTGCAGTTCCATGGATTCTCTTTCCTTCTCCTGTTCCTGGCGCACTCTAGCTCATTATCAGATCCCAGGTTAGAGATATGAATCCCACCTCTTAAAGCCTTTTCTGATTTTTAGGTGGCTCCAGAGCCAACAGAGTACCTCAAAGATCAAAAGTCTTACCACATTCCTGTCAGTGTCTGATAGTGGTAAGCACCTTGAGGGCAAGCCCATCTCTGGCTGACTATACCATTTCTAACACCTTGCACAGTGCTGACAAAAATGCTTGCTTAATAAATGACTGTGATTCCAACCAATGCTTGTGGGCAAGAGTGGTTCAGTGAGATGGCCTGTCCTGAGAACACTAACATTATTGTTCTCATGCTCCTTTCGTCATCAAAAATAATATTCACTGAACGCTAAATACAGGTCATGCTATTTTCCAAGGGCAGGGAAAATAGCCAGATGACTTCCTTATTTATTCCATTGAAATGGTATTTAAATAAAGTCACTTTCATTTTTTATTTCAGTGGTGATTACAACTGAGATCATCCTTGTAGGGGCCAGTGTATGGAAGCCCAAAGAACTAATCACTGACCTTAAGCAACACTAACCTCAGGGGGATAGATTTCCCAGCTATCCATGATATTTTGACCATGTACATCTAACTATTTAGGAGAAGCTGAGAAATGCTAAGGCCAAATCATCACCTCTTAAAAATATACTTGTTTAGGGTTTGTTTTTCAACTGTTTGACCTGGACCACATGTTTCCCATCTCTCATTCTCATAAATAATTAATAAACCAAAGCCATCTTTTGGTTTGCTTGTAGAAATGCAGTTGCTAACATGATATGCTAATATTAATGGCTAATATGGGAAAAAGGAGGTCATTGTGAAGCACAATGAGGTCACTATTTATGAGTTAGTGGAATTTCTGATGATCTCCTAGAGCAAAGAGACATTCCTACATCTGAAGCTTTGAGCATATCTGGCAGAAACCATAAATAGTATTGTAACTTACACATCTGCTCCTGGCTGGCGATTGCCATCTCCAGAGTCTTCACCCACATTTGTTATAAAACAGTTGCAAAGCCCTAACAGGGAAAGCCAGGCCATTCCTGGATGAAATTATTCCATTTCATCTTCAGAGAGGAGAAATTGTTATATTTCAGGCTTCCTTACACTACTATTCAGACTGGGAGGAGAGGTGTTGTCTTCACCCAATTGGGCTCCTATACCAAGTCCCAGAGACTGTTAGAACAACAGAAATCTATTTCTTACACCTTTCTTGGTCTGAACAGACTAAGACAAATGGATCTTGCCGAAGAGAACTTCTTAGAGTAGAGAGGGGACCCCAAAAGAAAGGTGGGCAGTTAGGATCTTTGCTCCCTCCTCTCTCCATAAGGTGACCCTGAGTGGTCCAATACATGGGCCAGGAGGTTGGAGAAGAGATAGATAAAGGAGGAGGGAAGAAGCTAACGGCATCTACTTCTCCACAGCAGGCCTCCAAACCTAAAGCCAACTTGCACTAGAACTTCAGATGAGGATTAGGTTGGAGTTAAGATGTTAAACTGCTCTGATCCTTGAACATGACAGACTGTTCTTACGCCTGAAAACCTATGGGACCTGCCAGAGATTTTATCTAGAGCCTAGAAAAATGGTCTCTGTCTACTAGGAAGTGATGGGCAACATTAAAATTGATTTCATATTCACTGTTGATTGAGACTTACTTTTTTTTTTTTAAATTTTATTTCTTCTACAGAGAGAGAGAGAGAGTGAGAGAGCACAAGCAAGGGGCATGGCAGAGGGAGAGGGAGAAGCATCTGGACTTGATCCCAGGACCCTGGGAATCATGACCTGAGTTGAAGGCAGATGCTTAACTGACTGAGCCCACCCAGGCACCCTGAGACTTCTTAAAAGAAATGGGTCTCAAAGGCATTTGGGAATCTTTGCTAAAAAAAAAAAAAAAAATCAATTTGATACTTAATGGCTTCTTTTTATGTGGATGTGGGTATGTATGTATATACATATCATACATACATAATCATAGACTTCTACAGTTGGAAGCATATTTAAGGATGTTCTAGTCTAACATGCTCATTTCATAAATCAGGAAAATTAAATTTCGTTAAGATCTCTTTCAGTTCCAAGGTTCTGTGATTTTACAATATTGACAGCCACTTACAGAAGTTATTGAAATAAACCAAACTTTTTTTTTTACGGATATGGATAGACTATCTTAAAACAGAGTGAAGTAATCTCTGGTGTCGGAGAGGCACTCCAGACACCAGCTGGTTCACTGCTTCTGCAGGAGATGCAAGGATGCTTGCTTTTTCTTTTTCTTTTTCTTTTTCTTTTAATAGACTAGGGATCTGTCAGCCTTTGAATAACTGCAATATCTGACCAACAGCCAAGCCTGGGCATCCAAAAACAGAGTCCAAAATTGCCCTTGTTTTAGATAAGATCAGTTGACCCAAGTATTCAGAGAGCATTTGGGTCCTGCCTGCTTAGAGATTTAGGCTTGCTGGCTTATAAAATGGCAGTCTTTCCACAGAATGTTGCTTCTGCATCCCTGAGGTTTTCTCCCCACTCCAATTGCAGAGGCAAAGGTGGAAAGATATTTCAAAGATCTTTAGGAAAACAGAAGAGCAGACAATGACCATAGTTCATTAATCTCATTCCTTCTGAGTTGTCCCTTTAATATCAGCAAATTCTCTCCTTTACCACTCATGAACCACCACTTACCATGTGTACTATGGTGATTGGCGGGATTGGGAAGATACGAGTACCTTCTTTTGTAGCTTGGCAAGCATTCTGTGGTTGCCAAAGCACCAAAAATCCCAACCCCACTTTCCTTCTTAGGTCTGGAAGGTCTAGAAGTAGATGCAGTGATTGAGTGGTTAAAATATCAGAGGAAAGAGGCAATTGTCGGTAGCTGTGTGTCAGGACCTTGGATATTCAGAAAAATACTGAGGGTAGTGAGGAATGTGTGGAACTTTCCCTGAGAAACCTCTTGGGCAATGCACAGATAGAACCCAACGGTGTCTCAATGACCTGGCAGACTGTAAGAGGAGGAGGCCTGAACTGCAAGACTTCTCTTTTGGCCTTGGGGATCCTCTGGCACCAGTTCAGGTTGACTCTCTTAAAAGATGCAGGTACCAGCTCTGGCTAACAAGCCTCCTTGGCCTCCCAGAGTGTACAGGTTTCCAGAGTATATTTGCCCGGGTTGTTGGTCACCAAGAATTCTGAAGTGTTAGCTCTACAAGCAAAGCCAACAGCCAGTCCGCTAGTTTGTTGAGATTCCCTATTCAAGATGACAAAGAGCTTTTCCGTGAAATAAAAGGAGTCTTCACAGCAAAAAGCCACTATTGTAGCAACTCCCAAATCTCAGTGATTTAAGACTAGACAAGTTATTTCTTGAAAACACTGAAGTCCCTTTGGGTCTTTGGCATTTGGACTCAGACCACTTCCAGGGAGTGGTTTCATCATCTTCTATGGCCTCAGAGTTCTCCACTGGGTCCTCCACATCTTAGTCTCAGCGAGAACATGAATGGACCCATGAGAGGTTTTAGGGAGTTCAAACACATCACAGCCACTCACTTTCAGAACTACCCCATGCCTCACTCTGCTGCAAGGGCACGGGACAGGTAGTTTTGCAGTTGACAACTGTAAGGCAGAGTAATGGTCCTTGTCTACTGGGATTGTTGGGAGGGTTACCCAAGAGGCTTCCCATGAGTTCTGGACTTAGGACAGTGGCTATACCATAGTAGGGACTAATGGGTAGTAGCTATTTATGAATGGGAAGCACTTAAACCAGGCCTAACAGAAGAACATGAGCTGCCATTGTTTCTCCTCTCTCTTATTGACAGCTTCAACTAAAAATGTTTTCTTTTTTTTCTTTCTGTTTTTAAAGTAGGTTCCATGCCCAGTATGGAGCCCACATGGGGCTTGAACTCACGACCCTGAGCAGAGATCAAGAGTGAGGTGCTTAGCCCACTGAACTACCTGGGCTCCCCTAAAAATATTCTTTTCTAATCTTTGAGATCCTTCACTGACTTCCATCTACTTCTCCTTTTCTTTCCTCTTTTCTTCTTTGCTGCTGCTTTGGATGGCTGTTTCTGTTCGGGATTCTTATCTCCTCCATCAGGCACCCTCCGGCTGCAAAAGCCCCCTTTGCTTCAACTCCATCCTCTGGCCTCCAGTTCCCTCCCCACTATCAAATACCTCCTGAAAACCTCCTCTTAATGGAACTTTGTCTTTATTGCCTGTTTAAAGAAATGCAACGTTTTAGAGAAAGAGAAGCTTTCTAAATTAAGTGGCGTAGTCCCCACTGGTTTTCTACTTTTCTCCCTGTATATTTTGTCAATTTGCACAGGCAATATACCCCAGGAGGAATAGGGCTATTGGCAGCAGCTATGCCAGTATTTGGCAATCAGATTTGGTGGATTTCCTTGGACACTGATGGGACAAAGTCAGAAAACAGAACCTGAGATAATTAACAGTCTTTGTCACCGTCTTGCCCATATAAATGCAATCTGGGGAATTTTGGTTGGCATCCTCATTGACAATGAGCTTTACAAAAAGCAGCCATTTTGTTTTATTCACAACTGTAGCTTCCTCACCCTAGAATGATGTGCATAATGAGTGTGCACAACGTTTTTTGCTGAAATAATCAATCTTTGTCTGGAGAAGGGAGAGTTAGCAGCAGAAGGTAACTGGTAAATGAAAACAAGGAGGCATTTATAAAAGACTGCATAGTTTCTTCTGATATTCTCTGCCACAACTTTTTATGGAATTCTTAATTACAAGACCAAAGTCATTACTAAGAAGTATTCTTCTTTGTATCAAAAAATATATTAGTAGTGTTAGAAGGGCCAGCACATTTTATAAAAATGTATGTCTTAGGATCTAAATGGCCATTCTTCTTCATCACATTATTCATATTCTCTTAAAAGCTGTCAAAAAGACACCTACTCCAGATTCACTTTAATTGAAAAAAGGCAATTACCCATATGTTCTTACCAGGAAGATTGTAAAGTAAAAAAAAAAAACAAAAAAAAAAAAAAAAAAAAACCCTCAGAGCAAAGCATTATGTTCTATTAAGTTTAATCCTGATTTTAAAATGGTTTGTACAGTTAGCTTTCAAATGTTGATGATAAAACACACTTGAGAAGCTTCCTGACATTTTGTTCTAAGTTTCTTTTCTCAAAAGAACCAGCATCACATTTAAAACACAGAAGAGGCAGATGATTTTTAACTTTATGCTTGATGTCTATATGTACACATACTTGGGTCTATGCTACTCAGAGCCAGTTCTCTATCATCGGGGGACTGCTTTGGACGTTGACAGGTCTTGCAGGCCTCTTTCCTTCTCTTTCCCATAGTTTATGAACGCACCCACAGAATGGCTAAGAGGTTAAGAGAAATGGGATCACAGAAATCAGTTGTTTGCCTCTTGCGAGAGCAGCTGTGTTAAAACAGTTTGCTTCGAGAGAGAGATAATGGATAAACCATTAAAAAAGTGGGCCTCAGGAGTATCAGAAACACCTCCCTACTCTTTGCTGGGGTAACTACCATTGCTTCTCCTATCCCTCACCTGGAGAATCTATCTTGGCCCTTGGGTTAGGCTGGGCATGGCAGAGACGGGATGGTGAAAGCATTAGCTTCAAAGTCCACCCCCACCCCCTCCACCATCCTTTTCTCACTTCCTACAGAGTCTCAGCAGTTGGCTATCCTTTCCTGAATAGATCTACTGATGAGGAAATGAGGTCAAATTAGCACGAAGTATCATTCTGAGAAAGAAATACTTGGCAATGCCAACACTTTTCAGAGCAGCACAGCTTTATCAAGTATGTCAGGTTTTTTTCTTTCTTTTTTTCCTAGCCAGTAAGGTTACCATTTTATAAGATCCGGTTCAGATTTCCTATACTCTGACCTTGTACCAGCTTTACAAAAAGACTCTGGCTTTCATCTTTGGGATCTTGAAGAGGTACAGCATTAATACTCTGGATTATCATTTCATTAAATTGTTACTTTCCCACTATGGGAATCTTTAACATGAAAATGTATTCTATGAACATAAACATTTTCTTAAAAAAACTAAAATGCTATAGAGGAACCCAGCTGGCTCTGACAGTGGAGCGTGCGACTCTCGATCTGGGAGCTGTGAGTTCGAGCCCCATATTGGGTGTAGAGCTTACTTAATAATAAAATCTTTAAAATAAATGAATAGGGGATGCCTGGGTGGCTCAGCGGTTAAGCATCTGCCTTCGGTTCAGGGCAGGATCATGGGACTCCAGGATCAAGTCCTGCATCGGGCTCCCCACATGGAGCCTGCTTCTGTGTCTCTGCCTCTCTATCTCTGTGTCTCTCATGAATAAATAAATAAAATCTTTAAAAAAATAATAAATAGGTAGATAAATAAATAAATAACATGCTATATATTAATTAAAAAATAAAAGTAGAAAAGCAATTTAAGAGATAACATTTGGTTTTACTTGTGAAAAGAATAAAGGACACCTCATTTAAACTGGACTTGGGAAACCCTGAAGGGGGAGCTGTCACACACTACCACTTGCCCCTGTTTGCAGACCCCACTAGAAGCAAGCATGGCTGAAGCTTACTTTACCACCCTGTAGGAAGAAGGAAGTTTTATCCTGGCCCAGAACAGTCCAGTCAGTGACAACTATAGCAATTTAGCCAATGAGAAGCTGCCCCAACCGGGAACTCTTGCCCTCTTCCAATGGACTTTTATTCCTGACAGGTCTTCCCAACACCCTACCCATTCCTACAAAAGAACCCTCCTCTCCTTAGTTCCCTGGACTTGCCTATGGTTGCCATAGTTTTTATGTTCAGAACTGCAATTCTTCTATTCCCAAATAAACTCTTTTTACTGCTAAACTGGATAGTTTTTTTTAAGGTTCACATATTAAGAGATAATGTATTGGCTCCAAAGTTTTAAAATGAGCAAAACAGAGAGTGCACAGTTTAAATGGCTTTTTTCTTCTAACAAATGCAGGAAAATCCTCATAACTTAACCTCATATAAATCTGCTTTAGCCTTTATACTTTATACATTTTTTTCCTACAGCATCTACTACAGGGCAAACAGTCCATAAATGCTCGCTGAGAGCATGAATGACAGCATAAACGCGTTACAAGCATCTGCTTCTGATCCAAAACAAGCTAAGGCAAGAACAGAGAATAGGTGCTGGAAATGGAGATAATTTCCAGGTGTTGATATTAGAACTGAATACAGGAGAGGCCTTCCTGCCTCTGAGTGATGTCTGAGTTCTCAGGTCACATGGTTCAAACTAACCTTTCTCTTTACCAACAAAAGTGACGGGTTATGCAACCAGCCAAACAATTCAGACCCATGTATATCCATTTCTTCACAAAAGATGGATAATTTGCCTGGCGCACATATATAAGGAGAACCTTGTTTATTCCCTTGATTCTAGGAGAGGTGGCCTAAGGAAAGGCACGGTCACATTCATTTCCTACCTGCCTTTCACCCCTTACCTTGGCTAGTATTGATCTCTGAGCTAGGAGGGCAGTTAAGGGGGAAACTATGCATTTCTCGAGGATTATAGGGGGTAACTATAAGATCAGACATGAAGTTATAGAGAGTTGCTGCCTACATTACCACAGGCTACGCACCTTGAATAGAAAAATGGACTAAATTGAGCTGTGAACTGTTAATAGGCTCACAAGGTAGGGCGGAGAAACAGCATTCGCCCATGAATACTCATAAAGGTGTGCTCGGGCTCAGGAGGAGCTCTCAGAGGAAATCCCATTTTGGTGCAGTGTTGAGTCATGCATACACGTATTACACGGGTTTCATTAGCCCCTGGATTATATCCTATCCCATAAAATATTACAATTTAATACAGTAAAACCTAGGCATGATTCCCGTGCCTCAGCATCAGTGTTTGCAAAGGGATATATTTTAAAAATATCGCAGTCTGCTGCACAGGTCCAGGTATGTCTCTCGCTTCAACAGTGTTTGGAAGGAACAGGCCCGGGACGCCCCTTCCTCCGGCTTCCCACACCCTGCAACCTCCTTTCCCGTGGCAACCTTCTCGGGGTGCCCCGCCTCCCGGAGCGCCACCCTGTGTCCCCAGCACTAACCCCGGCGGCCCGCAGAGCGGGGCTCCCGTGGCCCGCGGTTACTCCCCCCGGGGGCAGGCCGCGCCCCCCTCTCGCCCCGGGCCCGCCGCAGCCCCCACCCTGCGGGCCCCTCGCCAGGCCCACCTGGCCCCGCGCCCCCGCACACCCCCATGGCAGCCCCGTCTCTCACCACCCCCCCCCGCCCCCCCGGCCCCGCCCCCTCCCCGCCCCCCCACGGCCGCCCAGCCCCTCACTCCCCGCCCCCCCCGTCCATCTGGCCCCTCCCCCCTCCTCCCCACCCGGCCCACCTGGCCCCGGGGACCCCTCGCCCCACCCCCTGCCACCTGGCCCCTCACCACCCTCTGCCTCCCCTGGCCCCTCACCCCTCCCGGCCCACCTGGCCCCGCGCCTCCCCCCCCACAGCCGCCCAGCCCCTCCCCCCCTCCCGCCTGGCCCACCTGGCCCTGGGGACCCATGCCCTGCCACCGGCCCCTCACCCCCTCTGCCCCACCTGGCCCATCCCCTCCCCGCCACTGCCACCTGCCCCCCCCACTCTCCACCTCGCCTCCCCCCCTGCCCTCCCCCCCCAGTCTCGGGGCCGCCCTTCCCCGGGAGCACGTGCTCCGCCGCCACCGGGAAGCCCCGGGTCCCCCGCGCCCTTGAAGGTGCGCACCGAGCGGGCGGCCGCGCCGGGGGGAGCCCGAGGCAGGTCCCCCAACCCCCCCCGGGGTGCAAGCCTGGCCCCCGCCCACGCCGACCCCACCCCCCACCCCCGGGCGCCCGGAGCTCGCCTCGGCGCAGGTGCCGCCCGGAGGAGCCGGTGGCCTGGCGACCCCGCGGGCGGCCCGGGCGGGGCGGGACGGCGTCTCCTCGGCCCCTCAGGCCCCTCGGGGCTCCGGCCTGAGCCCCTTCCCTGGCCTCCCCGGAGCCCCCTCCCAGGCCACAGGCCAAATGGAAACAGTGAAGCTTTTGCAGAAAGCAAAATTGAAGTGCTCTTAAATCTGGAAGATTACCCCCCAGAATGTTACACCCAGTGGTATGCTTGTAAACCAGATCTTAAATAAAAGCCCTGATTTGCAGTGTTTTCCAGTTTCCATGGTGGAAATGTTCCTACCAGGGCCAATATCAAGCCATCAACGGTTGAACAACCAGTTCACAGAATTCTTGAATTCTGGATTTAACAATCAACTCTTACAGGCTGGTAAGAGCTGGCTCCAGCATATCCAAGGAAGCAAAATCTTATTTATTACATAAGTCTTTGTTAGAACAGTACAAAGGGCTTTATGGAAATTTGACTCTTCATCCTTCACTGGTGCAGTGTGGCAGCTCCACTAATGGAGACTGAATGGCCTGGCTCTCAGAAACTCAGGAACTCAACATTCGGTGGAAGGGAGATTCTTTAAATCTTTTCCCTTTTCTTTGCATTTCTATTTTTTCCTCCTCAAAGTCACTTATTCAGAGAACATGGGGGTAGATATCTTAGAGCGAGCTATTTTGACACAGGAGAACATTAACTTCTCTGGAATTCAAAGGCTTGCTTGGCTTTGTCATAGATACTTGAGAAAACTCCTCTGGTAGCCTCTGTTTCGCTGTAAACCACAATGCTGATTATCCTCACCATCTATTTGTTATTCTCTTACATACTTTCAAGATACTTTTTCTTGTCTAGCTTTGCAGCTTGAATAAGTTATACTTTCAAACATGGTTAGTGTTTGGCTCAATAGTGATGCTCCTGAGCTTTTGATATTATTTCTTCATTGACTTTTCGTATTTGGACTTTGGGGATTTCTTGGAGCTCAGCTGCCTAAAAGACCAAGATTGGATGGATTAAAATCGAGGTTGGAATGGGAAAGCATTTTCTTTGAAAATAATAGTTTTGATGGAAACGTTTGTTGACAGTCTTCACCTATCAGTATTAATATTTCTATGCCAATATCTAGGAAACATGTGAATCTGATAGAATTTCCTGATTTTATTTTATTTTTTTAAAAAAAGATTTTATTGATTTGAGAGAGAGCACAGGCAAGTGTGCACTAAGGGAAGAGTAGAGGGAGAGAGACAAGCAGACTCCATGCTGAGTGTGGAGCCCAATGCGGAACTCAATCCCAGGACCCTGAGATCATAACCTGAGCAGAAATCAAGTTGGTTGCTTATCCCAGCTGAGCCACCCAGGTGCCCCTAAGGAGAAAGATCATTTTCCCTGAAGGCAGTAAGAGAGGCTAACTACTACATGTGATAGCTGCTTTCATGTTTTTTATTTATTATTAATTTGATTTTTAACTTGAGTGTTGTATTTTATGGTAAGGTCAAATATGTTCCTTCTTAATTACCCCCATTTGAGCCCTATGGTAGATTCCAAGGGGTTGTTTTCAAAAGACTACCTTTAAAATGCCAGGATACCCTTGCTTAGAGACATGCGTTGGTAAACTTCAAAGAGTAGGGGCAAAAGCAAAATCACTAGTTATGTTTGTCTTTCTGGGAGGCACTGTTTCTAATTGGTCACTTGGTGAGGCTTTCTAAAATTTTGTATCAAGCTGTGATTTAATAGAGTTGGAAAGGATAATAAGCTAGAGCCACAGAAAGCTATTTATGTTGGCTGAATCTATGAAATGAGAACATTAGCGTTTAGTGTTTATGGGGAGAAAGAACACCTGTGTTACACCAGGTGATCACCAAAAGGAAGTAAGAAAAATGGGGGGGAAACCCTACCTTCCAACAACTCTAATTGGTTAGCACAAATTACTGAACTGGTGGACTCTTGCCACAAATATTAATATTAGCTCCATTATGCCTCTACAGCTTTTAGGCTGAATGAATAAATTCAGAAAGTGACACTTTGCCAAAGGTGTATCACACCATTGAAACTTGTGGAACAGGAAAACAAGATATGGGAATTATGTATGTGGACTATGTGACTAGAAAGACTGCCATTAGCTGTGTGACTTCAGGCAAATTAGTTAACTTCTTTCTTTGCCCTGGATTCCTTGTCTGTACTTGGAGAATATAAATTGATGTAATAGTCCCGATGAAATAATGAATGAAAAGTTATGATTCGTGTGTAAATAAATGATATGTTCTTAGCAGGGAAGGGGAATATAAGAGGTCAAATAAGAGAACTGTCATTTTAGAAGAAAAACTCGCTTGACATTTTTTTAAGTTGGGCACAAATCAGTGATTACCTAATATCTGATTTCATCAGTAAAATATTGGCTTGAGGATAAATCCACCCCAAACAAGCAACTTTTCTTGGTGGCAAAAGGGTAACTGCTCTAATTTTAAAAGGTGGTGATTGGTAGAAATTACTTCTTCATATCTAACAAAAGATCCTTAAATCCACTTCAGGGGAAAGGCCTAACACTAGAAAACGCTATGTGTGGGGGCACCTGAGTGGCTTAGTTGGTTGAGTGTCCAACTCGGTTTCAGCTCAGGTCATGATCTTAGGGTCATGGGATTGAGCCCCACATCAGGCTCCCTGCTCAGCAGAGTCTGCTCATGATTTTTTTTTTCTCTCTCTCTCTCCCTCCCCCTCTGTCCCTCCTCCCTGTGCTCTCTCTCCCACTCTCTAAAATAAAATAAATAAATCTTAAAAAAAAAAAAAAAAAAGAAAAGAAAAGAAGTACAAGTGCTGGGGGATGGTGGGTTTTTCCCCTAGCTATAACAGGTATGGTTTGCTTATTTGTCTTTTTAATTGCTTTGGCCTCTTAGCTATCTACTTGGTAAAGGGACCTTAAATGATCACTTAGGGACTGAGCTTTGGTTAGTGTGGTAATCTTTTGGATAATTCATAAATATTCCAATTCTCCCCTTTCCTGCCCATGGAAGGATTGCATTTGCTTACCTCATTTGGACTTAGGCATGTCCATACGACTTGATTTGGCAAATGAAATGTGAAAGGTAGTGTGAGACTTACCTTGCACTTCCTCTGTTCTCGTCACCAAGGAGGTGGATGCTGAAGTAGAATCTACATCAGCCAACTCTGCCAGCTGGTGTGGGACATGTATTGTGAATGAGAACTGTCAGCCGGTGAGATTTTTGGGGTTGTTTATTATTGAAGTAGAGGCTGTCCTATCCTGATTAAGCCAAACAGTAGATGGCCAGGTATCTCCTGCAGGTGAACAGAGATTCAGAAGTAACCAGGTGACATAATAGAACCACCTAATTAATATGATTATGAATGATTCACCTAAATCATTCTCACAGGGAATGATTTTTCAAATATGCAGTGCACAAACAAAAGAAAAGAGAACAAAACAAAACATAACAGAAAACCCCTCAGAATCTATGTCCTGAGAGCTCTCCCATTTGCACCAGGATTTGTCCTCCCTACCAGCTACTGTCTAGCTTGGATGACTGGCCATGGGCTTTCTCTTCTATAATCTTTAATTCAGACTACTATCATTGTCAAAATGAGACTGTGGACCTCTTTACTATCACTTCCTATGTCTCTCTACCTTGCCACCTTCCTCTCTACATCCCTACTTTCTTCCCTTCCTTCTTTCCTGGAAAAAAAAAAAAAAAGACTGAGTGCCTGTTATGTGCCAGGCACTGTACACATTTCTGGAAGTGCAAAGCCAAAGAACTATGATTTGGCCTCAGAGGAGCTTCTATTTAGTTAATGGCACAGTCTGATCTCTCTCAACAAATAATGCTAATACAAAATGCTAAGTGTTGTACTTGAGATAATTACAGAATGACATATAGGCTTAGAAATAACACAGAATGACTACGATCTTATACATCTAGGCCTTGAAATTTAAATCAGTCCAAATAACACATAAACATCTTAGTGACTTAAGATCTACAGTTAGTAGTAGTCTTTTGAACTTTACTACATCATAAGTTTGGGAATGTCTTGAGTAGGCGGAGACCATTATTTCAAACAGAAAAAAGAATGATTAAACACACAGAGTATTTGAGGAATGTATGAGAAATGCCTATCTCATTCTGTTAGGCCAGGATGTAGATGCTTCCAACTTACATGATCTTCTCACTATTAGAACAACCACATCTGGAAATGACAATAAGTGGAAATAATCAAATAACAAAGAAGATACATAAACATTGGCAAATAATTTGGGCTGTAGCCAGAATCAGAAGATGTTGGAAAATACTTTACAGAAGCTTATACATTTAAAAGCTATTAACTGTGACTGATTAAAGGAATTTGCTACTTTAATTTTACTTAAGTTTCATGAACCTAGGGTAGAATTATAATAAATGTGAAGAGAAAGTATGGAATATGCTTTTCTGTTGTTTTTTTTATTCAGCTAAGCATACATTTTTTAAGACAAAATCATTCAGGAAAAACAAAACAAAACAAAGACAAAAACCTCTGTTGATGTCACAACACAAACCAAACATAGCAGAGTTTCCCTGCTGATAACAAATCCTGACTTTTTATTTTGGCATGGAGACGTTACAGAAACTCACAGACTTAAAATATATATACAATCAAAGATTCTAAGTGCTTATTTGGGAAATATCATTGGAATAAGGAGTTATAAAACCGTGAATGGCTTCCATAATGCAATTTACTAAATCAGTCTTGGTTCTCACAAACTAGAGTACTCTCATCCTTTGACAGTTGAAAATATATATAATCTATATTTTTACAGTGAGCGACCCACAGTTAATTTTCTTCATTGGTGGGATTGGCAAAGTTTTCACTGTCTTCAGCTGGCATGCTCTGCCCCCGTTGGCTTGGAATAGCAGGAAGCACTCGGTTTGTCCGCAGAGGTCCTCCAGATAGAACTGGGGAGAAAGAACAGAATGAAAGCCTTTCAAGGTTTGCTTCTCTCAGAGTCCCAGGAGGAATGGTGTTGGGAGAATGATGTTATCTCTAAAGGAGTGGAGGCATTTCTACGGAGCTTGTCTTGGTGAGAGCTCAGCTGCAGGAAAAAGTTGTGTCTGTATCTACTCAGGCTTATCACATGTCATCAGGATGTCAAATACGCACAAATACAAGACGGGGCCAAGTTTGATCAAAACATGATTGGACTATGCTTGCCTGGCACAGCTCTCTTTTCCTGGGGTGGAGTAGCTGTTGATGGCCAAGTCAGCACAGTGCTCTAAATGAGCCCCAAGACATCTGTACTGCCTTTTTATGCGATCCTCAAAAGGCAATTGAGTTTCTTTTAGGAAAAGCCCTGTGTACCTTCGCATTTCTTTTTCATAGAGCTAAAGTTGATCAAAGATCTTTATCTTCCCTTCTCTCCTTAAATTTAATTGTGAAGAGCAAAGCTCCTGGGCTCTGCCTATGAAAATCCCCTCTCTGGCTTCTCCAAACCCCACCAGGATTCAAGGCTGAGAAACTACTTCATTAGATAACTTTGTGAGTCATTTCTGCTTAAAGACAGGGTCGGGCTTGAATTTCATCAGTGATTGAATTCACACCATCCCAAACTCTCACTTTATACAAATCAGTAAAAGCAGAGGAATGGATCTGTTAAGGAAGAGATTTTGTTTTTTGCTACTAATTCCTTGTGTGAGTTTGGAAATAAATCTCCATCTCTCCCTTTCCTTATTTGCAAAATGACAGGGTTATACTAAGACCCTGTGATTCACTGTTTTTACCTAAGAAATCCTAGAACTCTTGATTGGTCCCTTCCACACTACAGCCTGGGGCTGAAAAGACATACTGGGTATTTATTCTGTGCAAACAGTTGCCAGTGTTTTCCATATATTACCTATATTGGATGTATAAATATATTTCCATATATTACCATGTAATCCTTCAAACAACCTTTTTAGGCTGGCACTGTTCTTATAGGCTAAGGGAGGAAACTGAAGGTTAAGAAACTTGTCTGAAACCAGGCAGCTCCTAAATCATTCAACCTCTGCAATTAAGGGGGTATGGAGAGAGAGAGAGAGAGAGAGAGAGAGAGAATGAGAGAGTATGTGCATGCTTGCATACATGTTATAAATGACAGGGCTGGGATAGAAAGAGAAGGATGGAAGGAAATTAGAATCCAGTAAGAATTGCTTGTTTCCATGAGGCAGCTGACTCAGTGTCTTATAGTTTTGCTCCTGGCTCTGCTACTTACTACCCAAGTAATGCTGGGCAAATCATGCAACCTCTGTGAGATCAGTTTTCTCATCTGTACAATGGAAATAATAATAAAATCTGCCTCCTAGCACAGATATGAGGATATGCAAACTCGGAATTTCTGGGTGTGGAGCCCAGAAATCTACTTTATAACAATCACCCCAGGTAATACTTGAAGTACACTCAAACTTAAAGATCACTGACTAATAGAATATATTTAATATTTTATGTTGTGAGAAATTTTTGTACAAAATATTATTTAATAAATCAATAATGTCAAAAGTAACATGGGTGAACAGCATCTACATAATTATTCCTTTCCGTTTAGGGATGCATAGCCTCTGAGTAGAGGGATGACACATATTTGTACCTGTTCATCATAGTCAGGAAACCAACGTCAAAAGACCAATCTTAAGAGAAAAAATTTTAAAGCACTTTCTTACACACATTAAATAGAACATAACAAAATAAACATTGGTTATTGTTTTTATAATCCAAACACAAAAATTCCTCAAGGGAGGGAGTATTTTTTTTTTTTACCCTAAACAAGCATTACCAAGTTGGACAAAACTTTAAAGACTGTCTCTATTCTATTTTCCTGTAATTTACAAGTTTTGGCGCCTGATGTTCCCTTGAAAAATGAAAGTAAACTGAAATAACAGTTAGTTGTGTCTAGACATGTTAACTTGCAAAGGAAGCTGAAGAAGATTCATAATACTTACATTTTTGGTCTGGTAGGGGAGCTAGGTTGTTCCGGGTGAAAGGAAGATCCCTGATCTGGGGTCTATTTGGGGAGACATGCTGAAAATTTTGTCCTAGGGACAAACAAAATTGTGTCAATTATCTGAGCATAACCAAGTGCAAATTATAAAATCCAGTGGATAAGAGAATCATAAAGTTGTTAGAGATCACTCAGTTTAAGATGCTAACAACAACAAAAATCATAATAGCTACACTTCTTTGAGTTTCTATTATATACCAGTCACTGTTTTAATGAAATAAAAAGACATCGGAAGTCATTTCTTGAATAAATGAGTTGAAATAAAATTTTATAAACAAGCACAGTTGGCCACTCACTCTATAAAACTTAAAAGTTTGAGGGATGCCTGGGTGGCTCAGGGGCTGAGCATCTGCCTTCGGCTCAGGGCATGATCCCGGAGTTCGGAATCGAGTCCCACATCGGGCTCCCTGCAAGGAGCCTGCTTCTCCCTCTGCCTGTGTCTCTATCTTCTCTCTGTGTCTCTCATGAATAAATAAAATCTTTAAAAAAACCAACTTAAAAGTTTGAAAAAGTAAAATAGGGTATACAATAAAATATATCAGTCAAATCTGTGGTGAATGACACATAAGTAGGATATATTCTTCTCGATCAGTGTTTTTCAATGCTGGTTGCACATAGGAATTGAATTATCTCAGGAGTTTAAAAAAAACACTGTAGCCCAGCCAAACTCCAGATCAATTAAAAGAGAATCTCTGGGGCTGGAATAGGGCATCAGATTTTTATCACTTCCCAAGGTATTCTAATGTGCTGTAGGATTGAGTATCATTGACCTAGAAGATGGGATCTGGGTGAAGTCACCTGGCATGTGGCTATTCTCTAATTTAGGCTATAAGCAGTGCTATGCTGGAGCCATGTGTACTGGCTCTTGGGAACTGATGGTTAAAATTTCAGGAATTTAGTGAGCTCTTGACATCACAGTGGTGGCTTGGCGTCGGTCATAGAAGTATTTACACCATGGAAATCAGCAAGCACTGAGTCAGCTGTTAAATATTTATCAATATACCACCAATTACAAGAGATAGACCTAAATGTCTGAAAATAGAAAGGAATACCCAAGTTATTTATGTCCCTTTAAATAGTTGACCATTTGGTCAACTCCTGGGACAGGAGTAGACTTGTCTGCCAACTTGGGTAAGAGATGCTCCCTCTCTAAACCTCAATTTCCTGAAATACAAAATGGTGAAAGTAATTGTATCTGTCCTTTTCACTTGTCATAAAAATTAAATAAGAGACCAAATGTAAAGCATTTAGCTTACAAGGTGAACACCTAATAAACATTAGTTATTATGACAGTTTTATTCTGTGGAGTGTTTAACACAATCTCCCGGAGAGTGGGGAAAGTATTCATTTGATCTTTTGCCTCATAATTTTGTAAGAATCAGAACAACTATAGGAACTGCTGATAGGCTTAATTCTTCTGCTTGGGCCAGACAGTCCTTAGAATAAGGGAGAAAAAAAGATTAGCCAAGATCCACTGTCTATCTGCATAGGGGCATTATAAGGGCAGCCCTCTGAGCATTGCCATTTGATGAAAATTGAGCAAAATTTACAGTCTCTCTGGTGGATATTATGTTTTTATTCCTTTGTATTCTAAAGGTCAAATAACCTCATAAGCTACTATTTAAAAAGAAAACATCCCTGAGTAGAATAACAGTAAGTAATTACAGTAAGTACCCATATCAACTCATACCTTATTTATCCATGAACATTTGAGCAGAAATTTGCAAAACCAAGAAATGAGATAATGATAATTATGGCTAAAGTTTACTGAGAACTTACTATTGTAGGGACTGGGCTGGATGCTATGGGCATAATTTCATTTAATCTTAACAATCACTTTTCCTTGTGACATAGATGCCATTATCATCCACATTATGCAAATGAAGACACTGGCTTGGAAGAGTTCTCAAATGTGCTCAAGGTTACATAATGGAAAGTGACAGAGCTTGGGCTCCAACTTTGGTCTGACATAAAACTCATCCTGCCTCCCTAGCAGTCAAAGCAATTTTGACAAGATGAGACATGGGCAGAAAGGGGTGGGCGGTGATTTGGGAGATGGGAGGAGAGCCCAACTTCATTCTGCACTGGCATTGGGCTCAGTTTTGAAGGACAAGGTGGATCTGTGCGCAGCCCAAAGCTCTGTTATGTGTGCTGCAGGCATCTCAGGGAGCGTCAGCCCATCAGGATAGGATCAAGGACCACTGTCCTAGATTCAAAGGTGGAAGGGTTTTCACAGTTTAACAATGGAATTCAGTCAAGCAATTAAATAAATTCAGCATTCATCTATTGTGTATCACCGTATTCCTGAGCCTAGAGCGCAAAGAGGACAAGGCAAGGTGCTCAGGAAGGGATAACTGTATGTTGGAGGAAAAACAGGTTAACTTCTATTTTGAAGCCTAAGAGCAGTGGTGTGAGGGTATCACATAGGAAAGGGATGTGGAGAGGTGTGTCTTGAATCCCACAGCACTCGAACTTCTGCTTCATCACTTCCTGCCCAGCTCTGTGACCTTAAGCAGGTGGTATAATCTCTCTATGCCTCAATTTCCTCATTTCCAGAATAGGGATTAAAAACTCCTCTCCAGCAGTGCTGGCAAAAGGGAAGTACGCACTTTGTTATCTGCCTCACAGGAGGCTCAGCAAGGTGGAGCCATTCTATGGTTCACAGTAAAAAAGAGTCTCAGCTCCTAGAGAAGTCAGGGGGACTTCCAGGCAAGGTGGCTTTTGAGCTGGTTCTCAAAAGATTGTACAAATCTGCCAAGCACACAATGGACAGAAGGTAAAAATAACACGGGCACTGATGCCATAGAGCGAAAGGTATGGGGTGTTGGGGCCCTGAGACATATTCAAGGAAGTGTTCAAGGGGATGGGGGAAAGGATTGGAGATGTAAGGCCCAGATGCTGAGAATGGAGCCCAGCCATGTGGGAGCATTTTGAGGCCCAGCCATGTGGGAGCATTTTGTTTATCAGCTCAGGAGTCTGGTCTTTGTCCTGGAAAAGATGTAGCACCTCTGATGAGTTTAATCAGAGGGGTCACAGGATCAGACCTACACAGGAAGAAGAGCACATTGCTGCTGGGATAGTCTAGCAAATTGGGGAGAAGGGAGTTCTCTCTTGAGGAAGAAGGGAAGCGAGCACTTTCTTACTTTTGTGATGGCTTGAAAATAACCAGGCTGGTTGCAAACACCACAGAGCTTTCTGTTCCATTTTCTCTGAAAGCTGCTCGCAATGAATTAAGCTGATGTGCTCCAAATTTCCTCATTAGGTTAAGTGCCTCATCCCGCATCTCTCCATCTAGCCCACTGACAGGTCTCAATGAATGTTAAGCAATAATCATTACGGCTAAATGTTCAGGGTTGCTGATGTAAGCACAGGATATTGGCTGCCAGGAATTCAAACAGTAGTACTGCTAGCCCTATTATTTCTACTAAACCCAGGGCAGGAAAAGAGAAAATCCACTGCTAAAGGGACTATCCAAGTTCAGACCAGCAGTGCTGTGGTATGATTTGCAGTATCTAATTGCTTTACCGTATTATACTTCCATATCAAATATGGGCGCTCAATCTAGAAATCTGCTAGACTAACAACTTAAACCACTTAAGTGAACCCTCCTAATTGTAGTCCAGAAGCCTCAGTAGTTCTAAAAACATTTCAAATTGGGTTAAAAATGTCCACAAAAATAAAATCTATAAGGCAGGGAAATCTTTTTGTTTTGGGAAGGACAATGTCATTTCTAAGAAAATTGCAGTGTGGGTAATTGGTAAGTATACTAACAAACTTGACTTTGAGATTTAA
The DNA here is from genome assembly GCF_053574225.1 of Canis aureus. NCBI lineage: Eukaryota > Metazoa > Chordata > Mammalia > Carnivora > Canidae > Canis > Canis aureus. The sequence continues at coordinate 44,131,734 of NC_135615.1, forward strand.
GGAGAGAAACACATTGCCACAGTGATACCTTGCTATTTAGGGGATGTGGGTTGGAGTGCTGAGAATGTCACTAATTAGTTGTAAGACTTTGAGTAAACCATTTTAACTATTCTAGGCCATGTGAATTATAACTGAAAAGGGCCTCATGAGACATAATGGCCCCAGCCTCTGCATGAGTAAGAAACTGGCTCAGAGAGACGACATGTCTTGCTTTATCAATCAGGGCTCATCCAAGAAAAAAAGAGACCTCTCTTGGTCTTTCAAACAGAGGGAATTCCCTGCATATATTTGTGATAGAAAAGCTAAGAAGCCAAAACTAAGAGAGAGTAGGACAATCCAGAGATTAGCTGTTGCAAAAAAAAAAAAAAAAAAAAAAAAGGCAACCACCCCTAGGCTGGAGAGATAAGAGGAAGAGATGGTGTTATGAAGGCCTACAAGCTAGTAAAAGCCAGAGCCACAGTGAGCAGCTGTGTGAAAAAGTGGGAGGAGTTAGAAGCACTGTTGGGGCTTCCAGAAGAAGCAGAGGGACACTGTGTACAACTACACAGCTTTCCTTCGTTCTCCTACTCTTCCTCTTCTGCCAAGTGCCTCCTGGTACTTGGCCTAAAGTACCTGGAAGCAGCTGCAAGGGAGCCTAAGAAGTGTCGTTTCCTTAGAGACAGAATGGACCTGGGGGGAAAAGAGGAGATGTGAGAGCAAGCAAGCAGTTGACTAGCAACAGGTACTTAAATTTCGTCTTTAAAGCAAGGTCACTTCTAGTTTCTGTCTAAAGCATACAGCCTGGCACATGGTTCTTTAAAAAAAAAAAACAAAACTTTTGTATGTGTATAACATTGTGTTCGAACCACTGTTCTAAGTACTCTGCATGTATCACCTCTTTAAATCTTAACGGCAACTCACAATCCTATGAGTTAGATATTTCCTCTCAGTTTTTTTTTCAGGTGAAGAAACAAAAACCCAGAGAGATTAAGCAACAGCAAATAAGTGGGAGAGCCAGAATCTGAATCCCGGTGTCTTAACCGCTGGATGATTCTGCGTCTTGACAGATTCCAAAGACCCTCTAACCATTTAATGAATGACTGGATTGCTAAAGTCCTCTCTATTTAAAGACCCTATAATCTTGTATCTAAACATGAGAAGAAAGTTGCTTTATAGTCAGTTGCAGAATCATTCGAGCAAATCTATATCTTTAAAAAGTTCATTTATAGGCTGAAGATTCTTGGGAGATTTATCTTATCACAACTCAGTTGCCTAGGATGGCTCCTAGTTATTATCAGCGCTTAAAAACATTGGTTGGAAAAAGAAATGCTTTGATGTGCCACAGCTAATTATTCAAGGTTTTCTTGGAGAATTTTGCTTCTTCTTTTCTGCCACCCCAGGACTGACTATTCAAATTATTTCACTGGCAAATGAAGCAAAATTTCAAATGAAGCAAGTTTATTGAGTTTCCTTTTATTTCCAGTAATATAGCAAGTTTAGATGGTTCCAGTGACAGAGCGTACTAGTTCTTCATCCAATATCTACTCTCTTAGAAACAAAAATTCTTCTCTCTTAGAAACAAAAATTCAATTTTTGAGGGACAGCTATGTGCTGAGATTTAAAATACTACAATTCACAGTCTCCCTTGTAGTGAGGCATGACCTTGTGACTAGAGTTCTGGCCAATGAGGTGTAAGAGAGACATGGGTACTTAGTGGAGATGACATCTTAATGGGAGCTGACTCAGCTGGGGCATATCCATTTTTTTGGCCTCTCTGTGCTCCTTTCCTCCTTGTCTGTTAGCCATAATGCACTGTGAACTAAGCTGAACAATGTTATCATATGGTGAGCTGTGGAGCACACAAATGGAAGGAACCTAAGTCTTTGGTGATGCTGGAGCTACCAAGCACCTGGGAACTACCTACTTCAGACTTCTTTCCTACAGCAGCACTGAATTTCAATGTTGTTTGAGCCATTGTTGCTTTGCTTTCTGTCATAGGCAGCTGAACTCAGTCGTAACTGATGGAGAAGAGACAGACTAAGACTGTCTTGGGAAAAGAAAAAGAAGGAGATTTTCACAAATTTCAAAAGATTTTCAGAAGAGAAGGTATTAGCCAGGACAGGACCAAATCCAGAAAGAAGACTGCTTTGAGGCCCTGGAGGCCACTAAAATTAAAAAAAAAAAAAAAAAAGAAGATTAATATCTTTCCTTCCTTTATCCTTCTGTTGAATAAAAGCAAAAACACTACCTATGCCACTGACCACACACTTTAGTGCTTTGCGGGGGAAGTAAATGTTGGGTGGAGTTATTCTCAGACACCGGGAAATAGCCTTCCTGTGCTTATCCATATTTATCCTGTGCTTAAATACATATAAATTTATACGCGGGGAGCCATACTCACATGTTTCAGACACCAGGCAAACAGAAATGGGGGAAGAGAGCCAGATTCATGCTGTTTTAAACAGGAAGGAATACTCTACCTTTTCAAATACATATATTCCTCCTCCACTTCTTACCATACACATAGCTCTCTTGGTCTTTCATTCTGTGTTTGACAGAAATAGGGGTTCAAGATACATCATTCCCCCCCCCCTTAACCCTACCATAAGAAAAACAACAGAAACACATTGATCACAAACAACTGACATGACACAGAGAGACACTGGAAAGTGTTGTGGATGGCGTTGACCTGGGGACCGTGATGTCCAACTGGCGTCAAGGGGGCTGTGGTTATTCCTAACCAGTCCATTATTACCAAGTAGAATTTGGGTTCAGTGCTGCCAGGAGTTTTAATTTCTCAAGAGAAGCTGAATCTTCCATTTTTTTGTAAAACTTCATGATTTTTAAATATTAGCAATTAACTCGCTTGAAGACAAAACAAGATACTATGGTAATGAACTGATTCTGGAAGCTGTTTTGTAACCTCTGTTTTAGAACAATAGTTCCCATTCTCTGGGGTGCATCAGAACTACCTGTGGGACATTTAAAAAATGAAAAACAAGTTTTAGTGTGATACATTTATTTAAAAAGGGGGAATCAGATACATATATATTGCTTGTATGTGTATAAAAACAAATTCTTTAGTGAGATACATTTATTTTAAATGGGAGATATTTGTTGGTGTATATATATTTCATGTGAGTGTGTGTGTGTGTGTACATACATGTGCATAAAACATCACTGGAAGAATAAATAAAAAATAACATCAGTAGATTTGGATGAGTGGCGGCGCTGTGTATCTGGGAGAAGAAACAGGAGGGAGAAATGTAGTGTAAGCCTTTGGAATGTGTGGAAACTCGAACCATTAATGTGTGAATATATTTCCTTCCTACGCATATACATAGAAGGCATTGCCATTCTCCTGTCTCCCTCACCAAGATTTTGTTTCGGTACGTTTGGAGTAGGGATTGAACACCTGATTTTAAAAACAAGCCATCACATAAACATTTTGACCCTTTCTCATATTGCCACTTACCCCGGTTAAGAATCTTTGCTACCGGAAATACCAATGTTCCTGCGCTAATCTGCCAGTCACTGCACATATTTGCTAGGTAGATGAGAAGGCACATACTTTAACTTGATGATTGCTTTCAGGGTGGAAAAGCCGAATGTTTCCACAGGCTGGAGATCTTGAATCCACTAGATTCAAGGGAAATAATGGGCCTTAATCATCCATTTTGTTCTGGCCCTGCCCTCTGGGCTACTGCCGCTCCAGTTCCTCATCTAGAACCCTATGAAACATTTCTCATACAGAGCCTGCCCAGAATGAGAGAAGGAAGCAATACCTGATGAAGGATTGTGTAGATGAGGAAGATGGGGCAGCCCCAAGCCCTCCTGGTGCCCAGACCTGCTGGTGAGCAATCTGTCCAGCAGCTTATCAGAAGAAGAAACAGTCCAAGCCTTGCAGAACACCTGGTTGGAATCACCTCTCCAGGGGTTATCTAGCAATGCTTGGCAGCCAGTTCTGTTATGCAGTAAGTCCTGCTCACTTCGGCTTTTCTGAGATCGCTGGGCCATATGATGGGTACCGGAGCTCAGGCCGGCATGGGAAGTGGCCCCCTGAGAAGCCGTCAGGAAGTTATTGCCCAGGGTGATGGGTGGGAGGCTCTGCGTTCTGATTGGTGGAAGCCCCTTATGGGCCACAGGCTTCTTTTCTGGCAAGAGATATTTTGAATTGTCTGAGGTCCGCTTCTTAAAGTCAATCATAGCCACCTGGTCACCAGGCTCTTCTTGGCAGTTGGTATCCACGATGCTGTCAAAGGTGGTGATGATGTCATCGACTTCCGAGGTGCGCTCTCCTCTAGGTCGGTCCCTGCTGGGATCCTTGTGATAGGCCCCCTGCTCTTCCTTTTTGTTTTTGCAGAAGATTTGGTTGAGCATGCTGAATCGTCCCTCCTTCTTCTGGGGTCTGCTGTTCTGGGAAGGAAGGGGTCGAGTAGGCTCTGTCCTATGGGAATATAAAATAACAAGGATGCTATGAGAGGATAGGAAATGGAGACGATCCCCAACCTCTCCCTCCCCTAAAATGACTTCCTTGTGTTCTATCTGCTTGAGAAGGTTGTCTGAGGTCATCCAAAGACACCCCAAAGCTGTCTCAAGTCAAAGGATGTAGAGGAACTTCCAACACCCTTTGTGACTCCCTTCCTTGCTATGGTCAACTCTTTGTCCAGGTAGACTATTTCTTAGATCCCTCTTGGCCCCACAGGAGCTGTCCTTTCAAAATTTACCTCTAGATAATCTATTTTCACCAAGGGTTTAGTAAACTAAACTAAAATAGCTTAAAACACTGTTCTCACTTCTCAAGGACAGTCAGTAGGCCTGTAAGTTTTATTATGTCACAGAGATGAAGGCCAAGAGTGAGGTGAGGCTTCAACTAGAAGTAGGGTGGTGCTTGTAGAGGTGGGGGATGTGTGGTTTCAGGCTTTCTCTGAAAGAGATCCCAGCAGATCCCGGCAGAGCTCGGACATTATCTACGTCGGGAAGCCGGCCTATTTTTTGCTACTTGAATGTTCTTCACTTCCCTTTTAATTTTTACTAAATCTCCCATTGAAAAAAATGCTTTTAAAAAAAATTGTACTAAAGGAAACCAAGGGAAGAAGCTTCAGTCTGGGCTTCAGCTGCACAAGAGGAAGTGTGTATGCCAGAGATCGGGCGTGGCAGGGCAAGAAAAGCGAGCAGTGCCCAATGGGCAGGCAAATTCTAAAGAAATAAAGGTCAGCAGTTGTCCGGCTAGCTCCTCTTGTGTGGAGAGTTTCCCTGAGGCACCATTCTGTTTTTGTTCCTTGGAAAATTCTGTTATTCCCTTTTGAGGCCAAAATTGACTTTGCTTTCTGTGGTAACGAGTTAATGATGAAACCTGATGAAACCTGACCCATGTGCGCGTCCTAAAAGCCAGATTGCAACATTCCTCTTCGGAGTGAGATATTGTCATCTGTAATTTGAAAAACATCACCACTTGACGGCCTATAATTAATGTTGTTCTTCACAGGCCACACAGTGTGTAACTGAATAAGATTCAGTGATGTATTTCCGTGATGTATTTTTATCTTCCTTCTTTCACCTTTCAATAGGCTTTCTGAACTACTGAACACAACTTCTGAATCCCTGATACTACCAGAGAGCCCCAGGGGAATCTCTAACATTCTTTCAAGTTGACCTGTATAGGATATGCCCTGGTGTGATTTAATCCTACTTGAGTACTTCTACAATCTCTCATCCTTCTGTTACACATTGTGATTTAGGCCAGTGGGTTCTCAGAGTGTGGCCCATTGAACCCTGCAGGTGGGGCCCCTAACGGTGTTCAGCGGTTCCATGAGGTTAAAACTATATTAATAACAATAATATCAAGATGTCTTTTTCACTGTGCTGCTTTTTGCTCTAAGGGTACAATAGAGATAGTGGGGTGAATATGGCCCCTTGGTACAAATCACGATAGCAGCATCAATGGACTTACATTTAAAAAATTGTCATCTGACTTATTAATGCCCAGTAAATGTTATTAATTTTGTTAAATATTAACCTTTGAGTATACATTTTTTGACAAAACAGGAAATACTCATAAGCACTTCCACTATATAATGAGGGTTGACAGTTGTCTTCAGGCAAAACACTTGTGTAATTGTTTGAGTTGCCAGCTAACTCAGACATTTTTTTTCCCACAGAACACAATTTTTATGACTCACAGACAAACTATGGTAATTTGGTTAAAGTTAGATATTTGCAGAAATTTTCACGAAAATGAATAAAATAAACCTGTCATTTCAAGGTAAACAATTGACAGTAACTGCTGCCAATGACAAAAGTCCAGTTCTCAAGCAAAATTAAAAGTTTGAAAAACCTGTATACCATAAGCTTGACTACTTCCTGATACATAAAGGCTTTTCTGATAGGATCAGTGGTGATATTAGCAAATGCAATTTTAAGAAATTGTATAATGAGATGTGTCATTTGGAAAATATTCATAACTGAATGAACCAGTATTTTCCGAATGATTATGCACAGGTATGAAACTCATTTAAAGTGCAATAGACTGGGATGCCTGGGTGGCTCAGTGGTTGAGTGTCTGCCTTTGACTCAGGGCGTGATCCTGGAGTCCCAGGATCAAGTCCCACATCGGGCTCCGTACATGGAGCCTGCTTCTCCCTCTGCCTATGTCTCTGCCTCCTTTCTGTGTCTCTCATGAATAAATAAATAAAATCTTAAAAGAAATAAAGTGCAATAGACCAATTGATTTTAATACAACAGGGTAAAAAAAAGTTCATTGATATGCTGATAGTCCACATTGCAACTAACTTTTAGGAAATTAACACTTGTCAAGTTTTGGTGTAATATCAAAGGAAACGTATTCATAATAATCTGAAAATGTTACTGAAATATTCCCTTCTCCAACTACATGTCTATGCAAAGCAAGATTTTTTCAAACACTTCCATCAAAATAATGTATTGCAACAGACTGAATGCAAGAGCAGATGTGAGAATTCAGCTGTATTTATTGTAGTAGGTTCCTATGAAGATATCAAAGAGATTTGCAAAAATAATGTAGAGCTATGCTGTTCTTCTCATTACAACTTTTTTTGGTTTCAGAGAATAGGTTATTCTTAACTAAAACTATGGTACTTGTGTCAACATGTAAATGTCATGGGTTATTGTTGCTTTAAAGGAATAACTAATTAAATATTTTATTAAAATTTTGTTTTAACTTCTAATGCCATAAATATTGATAGGGGTAGCTCACATACACAGAAGCACTTTGGGTTTCGTGAGTTCTGAAAGTGTAAAACAGCACTGAGCATAAAAAGTTTGAGAATTGTTGATTATGGAAAAAAAGAAAAAAAGATTAAGAGAACATGGCATAAAGGGAAGAAGAAAAGAAGAAGAAAACAGAAAGCAGAAATGAAAGTCCAGTGGACGTTAGGCTGATGGATTTGGGCTCACTACTACCATTTTGCTCCACAAGGTAGAGAGAACATGTCCCATTAGATACACTAGACAACGGCAAACACAATATTAAGTTAGTGCTGGCTTTGTGTATCAGTAAGTTAAAGAATGTCAACTGATTTTATAAATTCCCTGAGAGGAAGAAAACAATGAGTGCCTCCTGGTACACTCACCTGCTCTCTTGGGAGAGGAGTCTGACGCAGGCTGCGTGGCCGCAGTACAGGGCGTAGGCCAGGGGTGTGCTCTCCTTGGTGTCTCGCAGGTTGCTGTCTATGCCCAGCTCCAACAGTGACTGCACACAGTCTGCCTTCCCTGCAGCTGCAGCCCAGTGCAGAGGGGTCCTGGGGCACCACAGGGGAACAACACAAGGGTCAGAGCACAGAAATGGCCCAGGTTGCTTAGCCAGTGACAGCTCCCACTCAAAGTCTGGGCCTGGCCTGCAAAACACGTTGCTATTTACACTGTGAAGGTGGTAAGTATTAGACGGGGCTTTGGGGGTGATGGTGGAGCCTCATTGGAGCCTGTCCTCTAAGCTCTAAGCATTCCTTGACCTTTTGCCTTCTCTGGACTTCCTGAGAATGTCCTAGAAGAGGAAGTAGTGGGGCAAAGGCTATGGATAATTTTAAGGCTCTTTATTCTTAGTGCCAAACTGTCTTCTAAGAACACTGACTCAATTTATCCACCTACCAGCTGTGTCCCTATTCCTTCCCTCAACTGAGTGTTATTATCACCTTTAAAAATCTCTGCCAATCTGGTAGGCAAAATGATACTCCAGTGTTGTTTTCTTTTGCATTTCTTTAATAGCAAGGCTGAACTTTTGAAATATATTTTTGCCATTGGAGTCTCCTCACTGAAATGACTCTTAATGCCGTCTCTTAATGCTATTTTTCTTTTAGATTGTTAGTGTTTCTTACTAATTTATATAGGCTCTTTAGAAATTAAAGGTATCGATCTTTTTGCAAATATTTTCTCTAATTTGTTACTTGACTTTTAATGTTTTAGTGATTTTCCATAAAAGTTTTTTAAAAATTACCACATTTAATTATCTCTTCACTTTTCTTTCATAATTTTATGTGTAGAAAGTCCTTCATCAGCCAGAAGGTAGATACATATTCATCAGTACCTAAGCCTTTATTAAATTGTAAAACCAGGATTTTCTCAGGAAAAGAAAGCAAGAGACTGGGAGAAAATACTGTAATTTGTAAATTGTCCTGGGAAAGGCTTGATCCTGAGGCAGGAAAGGAGGGCACGGAAAGCTCTTGGCTTTATGCTGGGGCCTCAACCTTGGGCAGAAAGAAGGGCAGCCAAGTAGTCTCTCAGGAGGCAGCTAAGGGGCTGCACAGATGAGGGCTCAGTTGGGGTTATCTGCCTTAATATTTGCAGAGTAGCCTTGTCCCCATTGTGGCCAGCACCCCGATGTATGGATTGTGTCTCTGGTCAATCAAGCATTCTTCTCCTCAGGTTACGCTATGGGCAGCAATTTGAGAACACTTACTAGGACCATGTCTTTTTTTTTCAATATAGTGATCAATCACGGTGCTTATTTGAATATGTGTCAGATGTGATTCATTCCACTCTCCTTGAGAGAGGTCTCCAGACAATATTTATTATGAAACAGGACGAGGCACCAGTCAGATTATGCCATCCTGTTGAGAGGATATATTGCCAATAAATTCAGTAGATGAAGGGCTGGACATCAATTTTGTCAGGTTTACTAACACATGACAACCCACTTTGGAGCAGTGTGAAATATTTCTTCACAACAATTGTGAAGACTGTTTTAATTCTTCTGACTACCAACATGGAAAAAAGAGGTCCAGAAGAACAGGAGGGAAACTTAAATTGTTTTGCAGAGAAACAAGGGGGAATATATGAGTAATTCTTAACTAGTATACATAGAGCCTTTGTGGACAATCTGTAGTATCCAATCTCAAATTATCTTGGCTATAATTCCTTTCTTTATCTTTAAAGATAAAGAAACACAGCAAACACAGCAGATTGGTTTCAGCTATCACAGTTCAGGGTTCAGGGGTAGGAGTTTATGATTCAAAGAAATTCATTAGAGATGGCTGAGGAGGTAGTCTCTGAATGGCAGAAAATGATGAGTATAAGCATGCGGCAATGGTTGAGGTATCCATAGCTAAGAAATGATTTATAGGACATGTAAACATTCCCTAGAGAATTCCCAGAACTATGTAGGGAGGAGAACTTGATAAAAGACTGTATTTCCTGAAGATGGAATGGGTTGGATATTAAAGTCAAGTCTGACTTCACGGGCTGATGAAACTTGGGATATTTACACTACTTCTGGGTTTAGTGTGCTGTGCCATCCATCTTAGGCTAATTTACACCATGTTTTGAACATCATAGATCTACAAAGTACTTTAATACCTAGGAGGACTAGGGCCCCCACATTTTCCCTCTACTCCTCTCTCTCTCTTTTTTACCATTGCCTTATTTTTCTTTCTTTCTTTGCTTTAAGTGCTTTCTCTCCACTAAGAAAGAAAAGATAGGAAATCAGTTACTACAAATTCTCAAAGCACTTACACCTATGAAAATTTTGAAGAATTCTACTACTAAGACAAGCTCACAGTTTCAGTGTAAAGGCACAGGTGCATGAAGCAGGAAACGTGAAACAAAACGGAGGACAGAATTTGTCAGTGCAGGCAACTGGTGAGCTGAGCTTTGGAGTAGGAACTAGATTCTTCTTGATTTACTTCAATTTGAACTCTCCTAGGACCTTATCTTCTGTATTTTTATTTTTCTCTCCCCTTGATCTTACTTCCTTCCCTGAGGCTTGTGGAACGGGATTTTCTTTGCTAAGTGTGTGATCATGCAGAATGGGAAACAGCCCATTCAGAGTTGGTTCTAAAAGTATTTTGAATTAGGCAAACTTTTCACCTGGCCTCCTTTTTAAAAATGTGTTGCTTTTTTTTTTTTTTTCTTACTCTTTTTGGATCATTCACCTTTTCTCTTCATGTAACTTTAGTCTTGCTACTGTCTTACCTGCTAAGGATCAACATCTGCTGTTAGGAAAAGGTCTACTTTCAAGGATCTATACTTTAATTTTAATTACAGTCATCAGGTTAACCATCTCCAGCTCCTGAGACTAATGAGCAACACAAGATTCTCCCCCTGTGTTATTAGGATTTCAGGTATCAGGGAGTAGGAGGTGCTTCTTGGAGTTTATCTAAAGTTAGGAATAATAGGTGGCTAATTTTGCACCTCAACAGAAGAGAGTTTAAAAAAAAAAACATACGTAGTGTGTAAGCCTTTTACTTATTTTCAATAGTCTTGTTTGTTGTTATATTATTCTTGTATTTCCATTGAATCAATGCCTAACCTAAACTAAGATTAGATATACAGTATAATTGAAAAACTCCAATAGTTGATTATGGGTGAAAAGCAATTTAGATGAAAAGTTCTATGTTTGGAAGACAAGGGTACAAGTCTTCCTCTAATTGCTAACTACCTCTGAGATAACTCTCTTCCCCTTTCTGAATCCACCCTCCTTTTCTATGCTGATATATTTTTAATGATTGGGTAAAAAACCTTGATAAAGTCATATCTAGTTCTGAATACAAAACCTCTATTATACTCTTGTCTGGATAACAAGAAATTGTTGACTTTATGATATAATCCAGGAATGAAGAAAAAAATAAGAGTTACTGTTAAGAATAAAAAGTGCGTATAGCAGGAAGTTGACATACAGAAAGCCTTCTGAGAATGTTTAGCAAAAAGTGGAAAATCTGACAATACTGTACAGTCACAGCGTGTCTCTCCATAACAATGATTTTTCCTGCCCTGACTAAAATAGAGTAGTTTTTATTGTCACAAGTACATGTGTAAACATTACTAGCAGTAAGGATATAGTCATATAGGATAACCCCTTAACCATGTTCTTTATCTTAAGACTAACTTTCGGAGAAGAGGTCTGGTAGTCCCCAACGCTTTTAGAGTCACCATGAGTACCTGTCATCCACATCCAGAGCCTGCAGGTTACATTCAGGCACTCTTGCTAACTCGTTAATAATGTCACTGAAGCCCGCTGCTGCAGCGATGTGCACGCACGTCTTCCCACTCTCGTCATCATAGTTGATTATGGACGGACCCTGGTGGTGGCTCAGGATGATCGAACACAGAATTCTATTTCCACTCTGGAGAAGAGGGGTCAAAGGAAGCTCGTTATGTACAGCCCAGGACTCCTCCCTGTCTATGCAGGTTGAGATAAAATACAAGGGGGAAAAAATCCAAAAGAGAAAAAGGAAGTAACCACATTTTATCAAACCCTCTGACAAATTCCCATTTGTCTCTTGTCACTGCAGGGATCTTTGTTTCCCAGAAGAGCTAAATTGTCTTCTATGATTAACCAACTAAGGAGGACTTAAGTTAAATACAGGTATAGTTGATCAACATTGGAGCTGGCACACACAGAGTTTACCTACACAGTAGCTTGCTGATCACATCTCTGTACTTTCCTTCCCTGACTGCTCCAGAGGCTGACCACTGAGAAGCTGAACTGAATTTTAATGTTAACAAAATGACCATGATAAGTACTCAGTGGTGGCATAATGATGAACAAGATGACCTGGTAATGGTCAAATGCCTATAAATTACATGAAATGTAATCTTCAAAAATCTTTGGTGACAGGAGATGGATCATAATTTAGTAGCTAATCAATAAAAAAATCAACAAATATGTGAAAGAAAGAACTTCAGACAACCACATAAACTGGGTCTATCTCTCTGTGTAGATCTGTAACAAACTTTTCATCTTATCTTTGAAAGGAGGCTTTTTTTTAAAAAAATTTTTATTTATTTATGATAGTCACAGAGAGAGAGAGAGAGGCAGAGACACAGGCAGAGGGAGAAGCAGGCTCCATGCACCGGGAGCCCGACGTGGGATTCGATCCTGGGTCTCCAGGATCGCGCCCTGGGCCAAAGGCAGGCGCCAAACCGCTGCGCCACCCAGGGATCCCAAAAGGAGGCTTTTCTATCTACACTCTGTCCCAGCCTTAAAAGCCACCAATTCTTCCCTGAATGCCCTATATCTCTTCAACTTGCCCAAATAGGTGAGTAAAATCTGTGTGTATTACTGGTGTGGAATATCTTTTATTGACCTGAAGGAAAACCCAACAAACCCCCCAAAACCATTGCATGAACATTTGCAATGTAAGATGGCAATAAATCTTTAGGAGTAAAAGAAATTCTCATTTTATAACACACAACAGGTAGTCTTATCTTTCAGATTCTCCTGATATCTCTGGGAAGATCATAAAACAATCCAAATAATCCACTAACATTTTAATTTTCTCAGTGAATCCACAGAGAGACCCTGTAACTCTATGCACTAGGACTCATGGGTGGAATGGAGGTCCCTCAGAGGCATGCAGAGCAAGTTAAGGAAATAGGAGAAGCAGGTTGTTGTTCTGGAAGCCGAGTGTTGGGCCACGTGCTAGGGTCAGAGACCTGGGCAAGATAGTTGGATTTTTACAAAGCTGCAATTCTGACATGCTTCAAATGCTGTTCAACAGCTACCTCCTGATACATTTTTCCATGTAAAATTTCCTGTTGGTCTTCTTCCCACTGTGTTACCCTGTTTATGTGACCCCAGGGTTGTGTTCTAGGACTTGAGTCAGTTTTACACAATTCCATGGAACAGCACTTATGTATTTCACCTTTCTTCTTCCTTTCCCTCCCTTGCCTCTGTTTGTACCCTTGGCTCTCTGGCTCTCCGGATTTCCCATTACTCAGCTTGCTGCTGGCTTCACAATGAGCCATTGCACAGTGAACCCTGGGGTGTGCTTCCAGGGCATGAGGGGACAGCAGCTGATACCAGTTCTGAAACCTCTTGCAGGACCAAGAGCCAGGAGCCCTCACAGCTCTCAACTTTGAGGTGTAGGAAGACTGCCGAGTGGGTGTTAAACATTACAACCAGGGCCAGATATAAAATGTCTGAGGCTCAGGACAAAATGAAAATGTGAGAGGGCCCCTATTTTTTTTAACATTCTATTTATTCATGAGAGACACACAGAGAGAGGCAGAGACACAGGCAGAGGGAGAAGCAGGCTCCCTGTGGGGAGCCTGATGTGGAACTCGATCATGACCTGAGCCAAAGGCAGAAATACTCACCCACTTGGCCACCCAGGTGCCTCTGGAGCCCCCTATTTACATGCCAGGAAACAAGCTTATTCCCTTCCTTGTTTTTCTTGACACATCACGGTGATTTTTATTTGTTATTTAGGGCTGTGCTCCTTTGGGCCGGAGAGTCTCACCACTAGCGAAACCCTCACGGGTCCCTGGGGCCCCTCTTGCAACCAGGCACATGCTTGATGCTGGCCCTCGCCAGGTTTGTGCCCAGATCCCTTGTCTGTGGGCCGAGAATTTTCCTAAGGAGGGAGGGAGGCAGGACTGTGTGGGCCATGGTGCCATTGTCCTATCCGACTTTACTCATGAAATAAAAATTCAAAGATAAAATTAATGAGAATTTCCAGATGGCGACCACAGAGCATTATACCCCATGTACAGGTCTCCCTTTGGGCATGGGGCTCACTGGTCCCATGCCCATTAAGCGGTTCCTACCCACAAGCTTCTCCCTTCTTTTCCACTCGCAGCCCCTCTTTCCGCTTCCACCCTCCATCCTTCCTTTGCCTAATGACTTTTAAATTATTTGGATCAATTGGTGAAGTTCTTTGGCATGCCTTTTACCAGAAGTCTGCTACACTGAACACATCCAAGCTTTTGTGCTTGCTCTATCAACTTTTCTAAAATTCTTTCAGCTGCTGTTACCTAAACATTTCGAAGGAGTCTAAAGTACACTTGAAACAATCAAGAGCCGTCCACCTGCATTGCCAACACACACACCTCTTAAAAAGCTACCAACCATATGAGAAGGAAAACAGAAGCAAAGAGTTGTCAGTTCAATGAATTTATTCTGTTTACAATTTCCTGGAAAAGCAAAGGAATTCGGGTTGCCAAGGTGATTCAAAGGGCAAAATGCCCTGTGACGATTCTCCCTTTGAGTGGAAGAGTGAGCATTAAGGACAGATAGAAGAAACAAAACCCATCTCCTCATTCCTTGTCCTCTTCCCTCTCCGCCTGACCCTCGGAGCAGCCATGTGGAAGTGGCACACAGAAACCCGGGTGGCTTCCTGGGACCTCTGCACCTGCCAATAACCCACTCAGCAGTTTCGCCTGGGGGCTGAAGTGTCACACACTCCAGAACTCCAGCCCCTTATCCTTTTGCTCCCAAATGCCCTCTGTATTGAGTTTTCCAGGCAACTTGTCTCCATACCCAGCTCTCACTTATACAACATTGTCACTGTATTTCTTTTTCTCTGATAAGAAGATACTCCAAGGAATAATGGGGACAGCTACCTTCCCTAAGTGAACATCGTGTGCCTGGCACTGTTCCAAGCATTTTCACTTACCAGTTCATTTAATCTTGACAACAACCCTGTGGGGTAGATACTCCTATGATCCCCATATTGTACAGCAGAATATGCTCTTCCAGGTTTACTCTCTCATCTTTTTCCATCCTGCTCTTCAAGCGTTAACCTGTATAAATTGCATCAAATGGGCTCCCTTGCTCTTTGGCTTCTGAGTGGCACTGACAGGAGATGGGTGTGGGAGGACAGAGATAAGAGTGTTTATAGTTCAGTCTTTTCCATGCTAGCTATGGTTTGGTCATTCCACCAAAGGCGACACCTACTGTCGTGGGCCCTCTCCTACAGCTCCAGCTTTTGCTGTCTTTGTAACTCCCCCTTCCCATGCCCTCTTAGGCCCAGATGCCCTAGTGGCAACCTGCTATGGTGTGTTAATAGCCTCTTCATAAATCTCTGCCCAATTTATCACATCATGAATAGGCTATGTTTCCTGCTGTGACCCTGACCTGTACGGTGGGGATAGAGAGGAGATGACAGAGATGTGAAAGCTGAGCAGATAGAATTGAGGGATCTCAATAACCAACTAGACATGAAAGGTGATAAGGAAGGAGTGTTATCATGCAGAGGCTTTTGGCTTGGGCTATGAGGAGGACAGGAATGTGATGGGAAGGGAAGGCCATGGGCTGAGTTTGGACATGTCCAGTTTGAAGTGTCTGGGAAATGATGTGGAGATGCCCAGAAAGGCCAGAAATATGAGTCCAGAACTCCAGAGATCAGATCTGAGAATCTTCTCGATAGAATGATAGTTGAAGTAATGGACTTTCTGAGGCAGAGAGGAAGAAAAAGCCTGGGGACTGAACTTCTACAGGGTCTCATGGACAGATGAGGGAGGTGAATGAGGGCAATAGGTCCACAGGAGGCTACCACCAGCTAGCTACCAAGGCACCTGAGAGATGGGGAGAAGCCCAGTTTCAAATCACTTCAAGAGCCAAATGTTTCCAATCTTTCCTGCCTTAGTTATCTGGGTCAAATACAGAGGCTTTATTATTTTAAAGTGCTATAGCTTTAAACATGGTCTCATGTGGTCCAAGAGAAAAGCAGGAAGTTTGGGAAAAGGAATAAATGACACCAGGAAATAGACTCATTCATGTGGAAAAACTGTAAAGGGAGCACAATGCTGGTGCTGTGCCATAAATGAACACGAAGGCTAAAGGCGGCAAGCATAATCATGGTTTCAGCTGACATTTGGAATTACCTAGTCTTCTCTGCAAAGTAAAGGGCAGGACACACCACTTCTGAAGTGTATTGCTAACCACAAGGACAGAGAGGGTGCACGGTTCTTCCATTTTTTAGAGGTTGTTACCGATCCTCACTGAGGAATTGAAGAAACTCATGGATGACTTTTTCAGAAAAATGTATGCTAACATATTCACACACTCACACATAGCATATTTCATACAATTGTAGGGGTTTTAGAAGGGGCCTGTCTTGTTAATCCTCTTTACCCCCAATGCCAGATACTCAAGAAATGTATATTAAGCAGTTGAGTAAATAAATGAATGACATAGTAGGCTTATGCCAAATCATGGTCAAAATGCAAATATGTTTAGGTAGGAGTAGATAAGGTTTTAGCACCCATTGATATGAATTCATTTATCATAGCAGTTTTCAACTCTTGCCGCACATTACAATCTCCTGGGGTGAAGGAAGCTTTAAAAAATATGGATGCCTGGGCTCTACCCCAGAATAGATGGCTGAAATCTAAGGGTGTGGGGCCTGTGTATCAGTACTATTTAAAAGCTCTTCAGATGGTTTTAAAGTGCAGACAGGACTGAAATCAATGTCGCAGGTTAAAAGCCCTATTTAGTGGAGAGAAAGAATAAGATGTGGGTATGATAACTCAGCTGTTGTGGAGGAAATCAGGAACCATAATAAAAATGGTTATCTATGCTAATTACCTAGCACATGACATATTGCTGTCATATGCACACTTCATTCATCCACCAAAGATACATTGGTAGTTAAGCCAAGAAGAGATTGGTGATTTTTCTCAGATCAAAACCAGGTCTGTCAATGCAAACAGATATTCTGAGTTGAGTACTGAGTGTTCTTTTCATTTTGCCAAATGACCTCTTGGAGGATAAGGGCAGGTGTTCCCACCCCTGAAGAGTCCAAACTGGTAGGTCTGGAGCGGGGTCTGGGAACCTAGCACTTTATAAGCACTGTGGCTGATTTCATTGCAAAGTCAGGATTAGAGCAGCAGCTCAAAACTGGGGGTGGGGTGGAGGATGTGTGAACAGAGACGTGAGCCCCATCCCAGATCTGTGCAAACAGAATGCAAGGGTGATGAGGGTAAAAACAAGAAATGCCTGATTTGGATTCCACTCCCACCTCCACTGAGCACCAGCACACATGGTTGTCCAGCCAGAGGACTGGGCAGGGACTGGCATCAGGGAGGCAGAAGCAGAGATTAGATACTGAAAGTACATAGGAGGATGCTACAGGCAGGTGGGGAAGACAAAACAAGTTTTGCTCACTTCATGGTTTTGCTCAGGGCTAGTTCTGGTACAGAGTAACTGAAGTCAAAGAGGCACAAAACCAGAGCAGTTTCCAAATCACTTCTGTTACAATTTTACCTCAGCCCTGAAAGTGCCAGGTGCCCGTCTCTGGTATACTCTGCACGTGAAACAAGTGGGCGAAACCGCCAGCAGGGCAGGCAGGAACCTCTTACAAGGATCCTGGCAGCAGTTCAGCAAGGATGCCTTTACTGGGGTGATAAAGATCAACAGTGGAGGTGTCTGTGCTTGGCTCTCAAAAGACAGAATGGGCTAGCAAGCTTGATGCATAGTAGCACTCTCCTCTGAAGGATGTAGTAGATGTCTCTTAATTAATCATTCCTCCCGAAAATAGAAAGCCTGTCAATCGACGTTAGCTATGGGCATTCTTTCACCTTGTCCTCACTTTCCTTCTCTTGGGGCTAGAGATTTCTTGGGCCTATTCTGACTTATCTGGTCATGTATACAGACAGAGACTCCCGTCTGTGATCATGGGATAGTGCTATGAGGCATGATTTTCAGTGTTCAGCACAGAACTCATGGTCACCCGGAAGAACTCTGTTTTGCAGGATTTGGAAGAAGAGAAGTATGGTCCAAAGACTTTAAAGGTATTTTCATAGTAAAACTTTGAAGGTTTATCCTGGTGCACCATGAGCTATTTGGCAAGCATGGGGACAGAGAGAGAAAGAGAGCAATCGAGAGAAGTGTTATGTGTGTGTGCGCGCTCCCGGGTGCATGCACGTGTGCATGCGTGTATGACAGCCAAAGCAGGCTCTCTTCCCCCTCTGTATCTTGGCAGGGTTTCCTTCTCCACAACTGATGTACCCAAAACCTCCAAAGTGACAGATTTGCTGTTGCCCTTTGGATGTGAAGGGACCAGAGGAGGGCAGTGTGAATCTTATTTGCTCTAGCACACATAGCATCTCCATATCAGTGCAAGTGGCTACACCTTTGATAATTCCATCTTTCAGGTCTGATACACTCAGAGAACTTGTAACATTGCTTTATGCCATCTACACTTAAGACAAGTTTACTGACCAATTTCTCACCTGGACTGCCCAGTGGAGAGCTGTCTTAAAGTCTTTATCCACAAGGGTGGGGTCTGCTCCCTTCTTCAGCAGCATTTGAGTGTGTTGAGGCCGGTTGTGGAACGCTGCCCAGTGGAGTGGTGTCATTCCCTACAAAACCAGTAGGAAAGGGGAGAGGTGAACACAGGCTATCAGGAAGGAAAATGGAGCTCACTCTCCCCCAGACCCGAGGGTCATCACCAGATACGTTGGTCGCTGCCTGTCAGTTCATTTATTCCTTAAGCCATTCAATTAACAGACATCCATTGAGGTTCCGCTTTGTGCCAGGAAAATAGGTATGGAGAATACTGTAGAGAATTAGATAAACAAGATCCTTGCCCTCATGGGAACTGCAGTGTGGTAGAGGAAGACAGATAACAAATGCAAATGAGCAAAAGGATTTTCCAGATTGTGCGATGCTATAAAGAACGCATTCGGGGTGCTGTGAGAGAGAAATTGTGGGTTTAATCACTATTCTACATGGGCCTCCCTGAGCCGGCTGGGGGAACAGGGCAGCAAGTGCCAAGCCACAGAGGCAACCACTTGTGACTGGGGTCACGCTAAGCTGCCATATCCCACCACGAGGGGAGATGCATTGTCCACAGTATCCCCAGCGACTACAACAGAGACTAGATAAATAGCTGTTGAAAGAAAGAATGAATGCAGAGGGAGAGAGTGCCATGTGAGATGAGTCTGGAGAGGAAAGCAGGGCTGATCCTGAGAATGTGGGATGGAGGGATACAAACTCTGAATAAAGCATTTAGATTTTATTCTAAAGTCAATGGAAAGAGAGTGAAGGGTTTTAAGTAGATGTTGACACAATCTAAAGTGTGTGACCTTAAACTCTGAAAGAAGTTGGGTTTCACCAGACGGACTCATTCAAGCGGCCACAGCTTTAGGCATCATTCAATAATAAAATGAGCTTATGCTGGGAAACAGTAACCACGAAGACCCAGCATTATTTGGGAGTGTACTATGAAAAGGTGGCCTCTTCTCCTTGCTCACACCTCTCAATTACACAAAATATCTCTAAAATGACTCTAGATTAAGATGACTCTAGATTAAGATGTAAAGAGTATGGGCAGCTTTAAAGTTGTTTTCATAGTCCTCTCTGCAGATAACATAAAGGTAAGAGTCTAATATTGATCAATCCAATGAGTTGAGTTATGAGTTGTTATGTAGATTATTTGACGGAATCCTCCAAACAGTCTTCTGAACAAGGTACTGTGTTGAAGTCCACTATGAGTTCACCAAACTCTATTTCCTCTTCCTCCAGGGCATACAGGGTACATTTCCTAGCCTCCCAGCAGAGAGATGTGGTCAGGAGACTGACCACATTGTAGACCTGAGGCGTGGAAGCCCCTAGCAGGCCTGCCTAGAAAACAAAACCCACATGGTCTTTCACACCTTCTCTCTTTCCTCATCCAACAAGTGAATGCAGAGAACAAGACTGAAGGAGATGCTGGAACCATGTAATTATGAAGCCTGGGACTCTGACTGATGAAGATAAGGCTACTCCATCAACAAGTATTGGACTATGACTCTAGTAAGATATAAGCTTTTACTGTGTCAGGCCACTGAGATTTTGAGTTGATTGCTATAACAGTTGGCCAATTCTGACAGGTACTGCTGTCCTTCTTTTTATAGAAGAGGAAGCTGAGCTCTAGAGAAACTCCCAAGTCTGTGAGTGAGCACAGAACTGAATCTAGGGTTTGAGGTTTATGAGGCACTGGGATTAGAATGTTAATTCCTTTGACTAGTTTGAAAATTCTAAATCATTATATTATGGTCTGCTTTCAAGTTGGAAGTGTCATATAAGTGAGATATACTCTTGGGTATATTTTAAGAAATTGGTTCCATATGGAAAATAATGCTGATACAACATCTTATTCTGACAGCTGAATATTTACTGGGGATTCAGAATAACTCAATGTATTTCAATAAGTCCTCTTCATTACAAATTTGGCCCATTGGAACTAGAAATCTGGACTCAAGGGAATCAGATTCTTTTAATTATGTATGGATTTCCCCTTCCCAATGCTGAGTCCCATTTGCTTCAGACTCACTGGCTTCATCATGGAGTGCTACCAGTATCCAGGGTTAAAGACATCAAAGAAAATCTGAAGTCACTGCCATGTAAACTTCATGAAGGTAGGTTCTTGTTTGCTGTCTGAAGCCGTGGAGCTTAGAACAGTGCCAGGAACACTATAGGTGCTAAGTAAGTAGTTACTAAAAATGAATAACTTCTTAACTATCCTTGATTGAACTTTTTTGCTTTTGTAAAATCTAGCTTCACTTTTTAAAAAAACACATAAATTTAAAAAAAGGCAAAACATGACTTCTCCTTTATAGAAAATCAATTTGTCAGATATGGTCATTACTAGCAACTCTTCAACTGAAACCTGAAAGAAATTTTGATGAGTTCTCCAAATAGGTATATGGCAATACTATATGCCTAGGTATGATTTACTGATATGAGAACTCAGTGTGAAAATATGTTTATGAATTAAATTATGATTATGCACTGCTAATCCTTATCTCCTAAACACAACCACTAAGCTTCAAGAGCTATTTCCTTAAAACAACCCCACCCCCTACCAAATCCAACTTCTGTATGCTTTGGTGAAGTGGTGGGGTGGGGGAGGAGCACTATCATTTTTTGTATACCTACTTTCTGTCAATAAATTTATATATATATATATCATCTCATTGAATATTTATATACCTACACAATCTTAAGTGGCAGGCATTTTTAGGCCCATTTTTAGGCCCATACAGATAGGGAAACTGAAACACAGGTTAAGTAATTTGCCTGAGGCCAAGGATACATGCCATAGTTGAGATTCAAGTCCAGGTCTCTCCAGCACTGGAGAATAACATTCTTCCCAGACATCATGCTGGTAGGCTTTCATTTTGGAAATGAGCTCAAATGCTGGAGAATTCTTTGTGATTTTAACTAGATTCAGGTCCTCTAACTCTCATGGAATGGTAGTTTTTATTAGTGTAAGGGTTGCCATCCTATATTATTATTTGTTTTATTTGGCATTGCCTCTAGGCTTTCACTAAAAACACAGCTGGCAAGTATTTATTTTTGTAAGGTATTGAACTATATATTTCCTCCCACCCCGCACCCTAGAATTTGGGTGATCATGTGTTCCTAAATCAAGACTTGAATCATTCATTCTTTCTTGAAATAATAATTATAAACACACACACATTGTTTATATTACACTAGAGCAGGTTGCAAACCATCAGTCAAGTCAAGGGAACTTTAATGTTGCTGTTTTTTCAATTGGGCTAGTGAGAAATAAAAATAAATCCCCTTAGGGTTAGTAATATGAAAACCAAAACTTTCAAAATCAGCTTCAGTGCAGCCGCTGGTATTGCACAACATACTTTGTTTAGGAAATTAGACTTTTTTTTCAAGTGTCTCCTTCTCTTTCCTCCAGCTTCTGTGGAGCCGGAAGGCATCCTAGTTGTGTTATGTTAAGACCAGTGGCCATTTAAGGGGCTGACTTCGGGCTCTGAGACTGGTATCTGCCACTGAGTGGTGGCAGGTGTTCAGCTGTGATGCACTTAAAGGTAGACACTGTGACTTATTTGACGTGGTATGTCCACAGCAGTGAGCGCACAGTAAGTGTTCAAGAAATACTCACAGGAAGAATTCGTGAATTACAGGTTATCAGGGCTCCCCTGGACTCATGGAGAGTATAAACTACCAGAGTCTGTCCAATGCAGGGCAGCCCTCTGTGTCCAAACTGTGGAGATCTTTTCTACCAGCTTACTCCCTGAAATTTCATTTAGGACTCAATTGGGCCTTTGAAGCATCGAGGGGCTGAAACCCTAAGAGTCATTTGCAGACATGTTGCAGCAAACACTCAGATGGCCCTGGTGACAGAACTCCACCTTTTTGGAAAACAAAAAATACTGGTTCAAGACTGAAAAGTAACCCACATTCAGTTAAGACCACAGCTCTCCAGAATGTTTTGAAGGGAAATGTTCAGTTTTAGCTGGCTTAGAATCCATTTCAAGATTGCTGATGGGACTAAGTGTATGTCATAACTGTTGGGTGCCTATCAGGGTTGCTTTGAAACAGCGGTCTTATTCAGATGAGTAATTCTGTGCCTTGAGTCTGTGTCGCCGAAATTTTGTTTAAGGGCATACAAGACCCATCAATGTCTCAGAACTCCCCACCCCACACCAGCCAAACCACTGTAACTTGTGTGTTTTATGAACCAGAAATCTGGTTAAGTGCTCAGAATGGGAACTTTAGATTGGCTCCAGCAGACACTGAAAGGCAGAGAGAAATGTGTGATATGGCCAGGTGCTTGCTGCATCCCTCATTTTGGTACCCTGGAGGATAAAATTATAGCAAGTGCTGAAATGTCAGCAAGGAAATCTTGATCTTCTAAAGGATTTAGAATTTCAGAGAAGTCCAGCTTGGCTCTCATTGACATTTTAGAATTCACATACTACTATTAATCTCCCAATCACATATGACTACTTCCACAAACGTTGTCTCCTCTAGACAAAAAATAGGAATACACGATGTGCTTTAAAAGATTTTTTAAAAATAGATGGTTAGAAGTGCAGGAATGAAAGCTATTTTCTTTAATTTTTATTTTGGAAATATTTTACAATCATAGATCAAAAAGATTAACAAATTATTTCATTGTCTTTGTTTTAGAGTTTTCCAATCCAGACAAGTTGTGCACATAGTAACAGCCAAAGATTATAACTGAAGACTAAAAATAATTAGATGTTGGATTTTAGGATGGTAAGAATGGCCACTAATGATGAAATACTTTAAAAATGCTCACTCTCTTCCTGTAATAAAGATAAAAACAATGTATCTAACAAAAACAAAAATCTTTAGGGTGGAGATTTTTATAATTTAAATGAGATACTAACACAAGAAAAGCAATATAGATTAACTTAGGCCATGGAAGTAGAAGAGCAAATTTTAACAAGAACAAACTTCTAAACAAAGCCTTTGGAATAGAGACCTAAGTTGTATTTATTTTTCAACTAAACAGAACATCTACATTCTGCATTAAATTGTGAACTATTTGAGCAAGAATCCAGCCTATATGAGACAAGGTAGGTACTTAAATATTTTTTAATGAATAAAATGACTATTTTCCCATTTCAAGGAGATCACCTTGGGAGACCTATAATTATTTCATTTGTTGATGAAAAGGTTTTGGAAGATCCTTTTTTCGAATTACCACTACAGCAGGGGTTCTAGCCACTGACAGAAAACAAGCTTTGTGTGAGCTTAGATCAGAGAAATAAATTACATCTTTACTGTCACTAACTTCAAAGTGAAATTTAGCATCTTCTTTAAATATGAATTTAGGCAACAACACACAGTACTGTTAACAATACCTGTGACTTTGCCAGTGATATAAATCACAGATATTTTCGTATTGCATTAATTAGTGCAGATACCTCAAAATATTGTTTGTATGTGTCACTAGCACAGTAGTTACTGGTCCTACCACTAAATCTTATTTAATGCATTAGCAAACAAGCTTGCATATTACCTTTACAAACCTGATCTTTATAATATTTTGGTAATTGTCAAAATACTGGTTTCTTTTGTAATCCTACGTATTTTATTTTGTTTCAAACATTTTTCTGCAGAGGGATCCATTGGCTTCGCCAGCACATCAGAGGTGTCCATGTCATAAAAATGAATGAGGGATCCTGGCCTAGAATCTAGAGTACATTTTTTGAAGATCCCAAATAATATAAAATCTTTTTTTTTTTTGAGAGTAGATTTTGGCAATAATTAAAAGTCACCTGCAGAGCCAAGTCTGATAAATAAAATGGGTAACTGAGTTGGATCAACAAAACAAAGAGAAAGGGCCAAAAAAATAAAATAGGACTTTTCCTGAAATTTAGTAATTCTCTAACTATAATATATACACATATACACAAGTCTATATTTGGAGTGAGGCCTCTACTATGTGCAAGTTACTGAGCTAGAGTATAGGGATCCAAAGATAAAAAAGATATGGTCTGCCTCTAGACATTCACAGGGAAAGGGGAACGTGAAGGTTCCCTAAGTAGCAGTGACTCTACTCCATTTTTTTTAAGGTGTTCATTTTTAGGATAAAAATTCTAGAGCATTAAAAAATTTTTACTTCATAATTTTACCTTTTGCTATAAGGTAAAATGATTTCTAGAGTCAGGCACTGTTTCTATTGATTTTGCCTTTACAGTGCACCGTCTCTACTTACGGTTATCTTAGGGATGCTGTAAGAGAATTTAGTGTTAAGAATTATATCCAAAGGTTCATATCTGTTTTCACAACTTGGATTTATTTTCTCACAGTACTGTAATAATGAAAGTTTAGTTGTCAGGTCACTCACATAAATCTACTTATATCAGAATTTGCATTCAATATAGGATCAACAATATATCCTAAATACAATAAAAAACAGTGCTTCTCTGGGTAAATGTGTTCAAAGTTCTAACCCAGATGCCATTAGTTTATAGCCCCTTTTGATGGGACAATCTTTCTGTCAAAGCTAAAATGCCAGCAAGAGAGGTTAGATTCTAGGAGTTTAGCAACTTCTTAACTCCCTGTAACTATAATAGACTGCTTCTCTCTATGTCAGTGATTCCTCTGAGGTCCGGAAGAACAAAGGCACAAAGGACAATCTGACCCATTTTGCCTTTCCCACAGTATTAAACTCTGTAGTGTGGATAGCTTGTAAATAAGTCACTTTACAATTAAGCTCTGTAGTCAATGAAACAGGAAAAATAAACAGATCGTTAGAACAGAACAATTAAAAGAAAACTTAGCATAATGTAGTTATGTCTTGTGGGGTTAGGGAGGGCCTTCTTTAAAAAGACATCAAAGGCAAAAGCAGTAAGGAACAAGAATGATCACTTTGATTATATCATATTTTAAAATTTCCGTACTAGAAAAGACATCACAAGCAGCTCTAAAATGAGCAATGGACTGTGAAAAACTATTTGTGACCCAACAGCAGACAAAGGATTAATGTTCAGAATGGAAAATAAACTATGAATCCATACAAAAATGACAAAGTAAACCCATAGATGAATGGACAAAAGATCTATATAGGCAAGTCGCAAAAGGAAGATATAAAAATGGCCATTATGCCTGTGAAATGGTGCTCAATCTCATTAGCTATCAGGGAAATGCAAATTAAAACAAGAAAACATGACCAGCACACTATTCAACTGCAGGTGGAGCTATAAATTGATATAGCCATCTTAGAGAAGCACCAGGCATGTGTATTAAAAATTAAAATGTACACCCTGGTGCCCAACATTGGTTTTCTAGAGAAATGATTGTATAAAATACTCAAGGAGGCTTGTGTAAGAACACTCTTTAGAGGAGTGTTTGTGATGATGAAAAACTGGAGACAACCTAAATATACATTCACAGGAGAACAGCAAACTAAAGGGAGGTATTTCCATTGTGTGAAACATCATGAACCCATTAAAAGAAATAAGCCAAATCTATATGTATCGACATGAATAGAGCTCTAAGACATACTGTTAGGTGAAAAAACAAAGTTGTAGAGGAACATATGGAGTGTGATACCTTCTACGGTACAGTCCACAGTGTCTGTGAATATATACAAGACATTGGGAAGGAGACGCATCAGTAATTAGCTGGGGGCTAAGGTGGGAGGGTGGAAGTAATCAAGGACTTACTATCATTACTTGTAATATTTACATTTTTTAAAAGCAAATGTGTTCACATATTACTCATACAAGTAAAAACTAATAATGTAAAAACATTGTTTTAAGTCCCTGAGCTCGGATCAGGACAGGTGCTAAAGCGATAATCACTTCCCTGATACAAAGTACTACATCATGTTTTATTTTACTTGAATAGTTATAGGAGACAGGCTTTCTTTCTTCTTTCTCTATTCTGTAGTTTCAATTATAATCTAATCTATCTCTTAACAAAGTTAGATTTCTACTCATTGATCCTCTAATCTTTAATCAATATTGTGATAAGCTTGGGAGTCCTTCAGTTATTCTGGGAATATAATTTATTCAGACTATGTAGAGGTATGCCTTGCTCTTTCCTCTTGTATTAGAAAACCCTAATGCTTCACTAGCAGCATTAACTTACCTTTTCCCTCATTTCTTTTGCCTTTGATCTTTTCTCTTTCCTGTTTTTAGCAGACACAGGGTGTGTGCCTATGCCTACACTTTGTTATTCCATCATACATAATGGAAACTGCATTGTGCCTGGAGCTTATTGGCAAAGTGATTAAGGAAGGGGGAGAGCAGGCCATCGCTTGCTCAGAACACTCAGAAGTCGTAGGCAGGAAATCTACCAAGGTGGTGAATGAAAAAAACGCCTTGGCTGTGTTCTTTCCATGTCCGAATTATCCTTATTTCCCAGGGGTAAAGGGCTTCTAGCCCCTATACATTTATACTGATTGACTCATACTAGCAATGATATCTACATCATTGTTGTGTGTGTGTGTATTTTAAAAACACAGGCAAGTATTAGCAGTAGGCTTAGGTGGGTTTCAGACGAGCTGTGACATGTCCCCAAGAGGAAGCTGCAACATTGTATGTAAGTGTCCTATTTGAGGTCCTGCTCTCTGCACACAAAAGTCACTGGGCCACAACGCTGGTGTAAGAGTGGGAACAATCTCCTCTGAGAGGCTACTTTGCATGCGAAGGAACTGGAGACATTTCTAATATTCAGTGCATATTATCTGAAAAGTATAACAATCAGCACTGTTAGATCTGGGTCTACTTTCACTGTCCCCAGCAGCCAGGGGCCTCCCAGGGTGAGGAAGAACAAGGAACCATCACTTTGGTGGAGCATATTCTTTCAGCTGAAGGCTGAACAGAGTTAGAGGTCTATAAGAGGAGTCAAGCTTTCGGGTATAAATGACTATATTTGTGCCCTTTCTGGGTGAGGGTGGGAGTTGGAGGTGGATGAAGCATTTGTCAACTTTGCCAAACTCTAAGGAGTTTGTGATCTGTTGACATAAACTGCACGACTAAAGCTCCTTTTTTTCACACTATGGGCAGAGTGGTCAGAGTGTGCGCTCTCATCACTGGTTCTCATTTTTAAAGCAGAAGTTTAAAACAGTGCAATTCTCTCTTTCCTCTCTTTGCTTTAAACCCCTGAAGACATGGAGAGTGAAAGCAGCGTGTGATCACTGAGTCAGGGTGGTGTCCAACCTCAGATTGAGGTTGTGAAGAAGGGGCTTTTTCAGTGTGGTCATTAATGCCAAGCTAGCTGGGAGGAACCAGAAAGCTCAAGAAACAAGGGGCCCAGCCCTTGTTAGGGGACTTCCTCCCACACTGTTGTCTATGGCTACCTGGCTTCCTTGAAAACACTGTAATCTGGGATTTGGGTGCATATGCATTTTCAATGCTATCACACTTTGTCAAAGTGACCAGACATGCTTAGTAAAGTGCAGCCAAACCAAGCACATAATTATATATTAAAAAAAAAAAAAAAAAAAAAAAAGCTAAAAAACCAGGTATTTAAATCAGTTTAAAGAAGCTTGCTAAAGAAAACAGGCTAGGTAATGAAAATCAGTCCTGCTTTTTAAAAGAGTTAAGTAGCTAGAATAAGATCCTAAGCTATTCTGGGGCAGCTCTGCCTGGTATCTGGTAACACTCCTGCAGGAATTTTGTTTGAGAGTGCTGTATTGTCTTCTTGGAGGCCTTATGTTGTCTCTGCAGCATGGAAGAAACAGCAATTGGGATCACTGGTGTTAATAATGTGGCCTCCGGAGCATGGAGCCTGGAATTATCAACTATCATCTTTCCCTCAAAAGAAGAGCAGTGGCAGTAACAGCTTGCCCTTGAAGTTTCTGGGACTCAAGAAGACAGGAAAGAACAACAATTTGTTTCTCAATATCCAGAGGGAAATTACAAAATTTCAGTGGTATGATAGACACTTAAGTACTTAATCCAAGAAATTATTCCCTAGTTGAAGCTACCCATACCCAGAGTGGGGATAAATTTCTGCCTGAGGGTCAATAGTAAAGACACAGCTCCCCTGTCAGGATAGGAGCCCCAAAATGTGCTCCATCCCTTTCTGAACCTTTATGATAGGAAGCGCTGGTTGAGAAAAGCCCTTCCTCCTACCCTAACAGGTGCAATGGCCAACCATTCCTTGAAAGGGCAGGCTCACCTCATTGTCCTGGTGATTAATCTCGCTGAGGTTTGACTGTTGCACCAAGACTGTTAGAAGCCTGTGAAGAAAAATTGGAGAAGAGGCTCAAAGGAACAGAATCCGTATGAAAAAATAACATTAGAAAGATAGTATCTTGAAGGACTCCAAATGAAGACGGGCCCTTTCTGTTTATCTAGGGGAAAGAGTCATAGAAAAGAAGACAGTGTGATCCATGAGAAGTCACCTGGCAGGGTTGCTCTATCTCTTCTTCCACCTCCTCTCCATCTCAGTGCCTCGGGTGCGGGTGAGCACAAAGGGAATGGAGAAAGTGTGTCTTCAGGCTCATCTGATTCACCAGATCTGTGTATCTATGATTGCACTTAAAGAACTGAAGTCCTCTAGTACTTATTCTTTATTCTTTCACATAAATGTATGCGATGCTTTCGAATTGCTTCACCGCTCAGTACACGTGTCACACTTTTTAAATGTATAGCTTATATTAGGAGACAGCATTTACAACTTGGCTTATTTTTTTTTTTTTTGTAAAACATACAAATATCTAAGCATGAAATGATACTCATCAGTGTGAAGCAACTATCAATGATTCTCAAATTCAAGTTCTTTATCTCACTTGGGTCCCACACTTGGTTGACGGAAGTCAACACTGTGGGAGAGAAGTGGTTGAGTGTAGTGGTTAGGAAGCGAGACTGCATGGGTTCACATCCCAGCCTTGCTGCTAAGCAGCTTTGTGACGGAAGGCAAGTACCTTAATCTCTCTGTGCCTACATCTTCTCATCTGTAAAATGGGGGTAGTAAAAAGTGCTCACCTTATAGCTCAGTATGAGGATTAAAGCGTAACACAGCAAATGTTATTTGTAGAACACTTAACCCTAGAAGTTTTAACCCTGGCTCCATCCCAGAATGTCCAGGGGAATTTTTTTTTTTAAACCACAAATACCTGGATCCTTTATTCAGTGTTTCTGACTCAGTAGGTCTGGAGAGAAGCTCAGCTTTCACAGTTTAAAAGGGCTGTTCAGGAAATTCTGGTAAACAGGTCTGAAAACCACTGAGAAAGGTATTGAATAAATTAACTAGTGGATACTCATTGCTATGAACTAACTTGTGTCCACCCCCTCCAACCTCCAAATTCATATGACTCTGGTCTCCAGAGCTTTAGAATGTGACTATATTTGGAGACTGAGCCTTTAAAGAGGTAATTAAGTTAAAATGAGCCATTAGGGTGAGCCCTAACCCAATTTGACTGATGTTCTCAGAAGAAATTAGGGCACACATGAACATACCACAGGTGCAGGCTTCCAGAGGAAAGACCATGTGAAAAGGCAGCAAGAAGGTGACCATCTGCAAGCCCAGGACTGAAGACTCAGAGGAAACCAATCCTACTGACACCTTGCTTGTGAACTTCTAGCCTCCAGAAATTTGAAAAAATAAATTGTTGTTGCTTAAGCCATCCAGTCTGTGCTATTTTGTTATGGCAGCCCTCGCAAACTAATATACTCATCAAGATGATAAAGGATTGTCTATGGGGCGACAATGAAGGAAATTATTTTTGGGAAGAATTATTTGAAAAAAAATGAAATGGCTTAGCCTTTCCCCCAGACAGATCATTGTCTCTCAGCTTAGATGACCTGTAGTCCTGAGTGTTAAACTGCTACCTACGATAGAAGAAAAGAAAGTGGGACAATAGAAGAAAAGAAAGTGGTCATGTGGCATTAGTGGTAAATGTAACACAAAGAGAGCTTAACTAAGGAAGCACTTTGGTTATTTGCTGTGGAGGTAAAATAACCAGGAAGCCAAAGGTTTAAATCTAGTTTTTTTTTTTTTAATCTAGTTTTATCACTGTCCTTTGGGGAGCCAGGATAATGCTCGGATTTCATTCTGCCCTCACTGCTGTGTGACCTCTCTGAGCTTCTGTATCCTTACATTTCTCATGGGTGTAACAGCATGGGGTAACAGGTGGTAAGAACGGAATACCATAGCAGGCGTAAAGCTCCTAGCACACAGACTTGAAAAGAACAGTGGCTCTGAATGCAAGCTTTCTGAATTCTAAAATTCCTCCATCTAGAGGGAGGAGGCTATAAAAATAATTGCACTTTTGGATAACACTGTTTTTATCTTTGTAATTATATTTCGCTACTGGATATATTTGCCCTTAGAGTTGTTTTATAAGGCTGGAGCGCAACTGGCAACTGACTTTATTCTCTCTCTTTACTGGCCACTGTTTAATCTCAAGGCTCATTTGGTCTGAAATATGGAGGGAGTGGGAGGCAAAGGCAAGAGGTCAGTTGTGGTCCAATCTGGTTATCCTCGGCTAACCCTGAGTAGACTGAGATCATATGTAGCCAGACAGCATCTTCTGGGGGCTGCTCTAGGGCAGTGATCACATTGAGGGAAGTCGGGCTCTGACCAGATGGGAATGAGGGAGGAAGAGCAAGACCTCTTGTCACATCCTGCGGATGCCTTCAAATGGTCATGGGATGAATCCTGTATCTGGATATTTATTTTCTTCTCAAATCCATTCACTGCCCTGCAATGTTCTGCTTTGAGGTTGACCCACAATATCTTTATCATGCAGGCTCCCTTGCCCTCTGACTTCTTTCTGGGTTTGGCCAGGAGAACTGGCAGGAGAACGGAGGGAAGCCACTTCCTTTTCTGACTATGACTTTTACCAAAGGCCATGGCTCCTGCAGGTGGATCCTCTTCTACAGCCAGAGCTCTCAACAAGTTCCAATAATAGCTCCCTTCCTTGCCCCTCCAGCCTAGGGGTGGAACATTTTCCTGTTTTGTTTTTTCTTTTTAAGGTGGGGGAGTGGATGTGGGAAATTATTTCACCATCTCTTGTTAATTTTCAATAGTCTTCCATTAAGCTTGCTACAGTTATCTTCTATTATTCCATTAGTTCCCTGTTATGACCCTGATTGATATATGCCAATCGATACTCCTTGATTCCCTTTGATTCTTGTGTCTCAGATTTGTCAGTCTCCAAAGATAGACACAAATTTACAGATAAATATGATCTCTCTCTTTTTCTCTTTATTCTCTTTCTTCACGTCAGCAAATGACGTGAACCACTATCTTGCTTGCAGGGCCATCATGTATTGCCTTGGTGGTGATCCAGACTGGACTAGAAAGCAGGTGTTTGGATTCTAGGCTGGGACTTCCATGCTGTTCCATGGTACATGACTAACCTGCCAGATGCTTGTTCCCCATCTGTCTTAATTACCAAGGGACTTGCAAACCTCTTAGTTTTGTTTTTTCACAGTCCTTGTTCTGTGCTGAGGTGGCTCAGTAGTATTTCTTCCACAACCTCCAGCTTAGTCTCTTTTTAGCATCAGCTCTGTCCTGTTCTCAGCTCTCTAGGCACAAAGCCTACCTTATCCCAAGTAGCAGGACAGCAGGCACAGATGCCCAGCAGGAGCATTCACAGACAGGCAGCATGGTGAGTGGTAAGACAACAGATGCTGGGGCCCGACTACTTCCATTAGAATCCCTGCTTCATTACCAACCAGCCAGTAAGCTAAGGCAAGCTAGGAAACTCAGTGCCCCTATTTTCTTATCTTTGAAATAGAAATAATAATAGCAGCTATTTATTAAAGATCTGTTGTGATTTTAAATGTGTTAATACATACAAAGCAATTAGAATGACATTTACATGTCACAGTAAGTTCTGTATGATTTGATAATTTTTCTTTTAGACAGAGAGCATGGGGGCAGAGGTAGGGAGGGGGAGGAGGAGACAGAAAATCTCAAGCAGGCTCCACACCCAATGCAAAGCCCAATATGGGGCTCAATCTTATGACCCTGAGATCATGACCTGCACCAAAACCAAGAGTAGGATTCTTTTTTTTTAATTTTTAAGATTCTATTTATTTATTCATGAGAGACACACAGACAGGCAGAGACATAGGCAGAGGGAGAGGCAGGCACCCCGAGGGGAGCCTGATGTGAGACTTGATTCCAGGACCCTGGGATCATGATCTGAGCCAAAGACAGATGCTCAACTGCTGAGCCACCCAGGTGCCCCAAGAGTCAGACTCTTAACCAACTGAGCTGCCCAGGCATCCCTAATTTAATATTTTTTTTAAAAAAGCTCTTACTCTTTATATTTGGAGATTCCCTGATCTCCATAAGGTGATTGGTAGGTCAGAGAGAGAGAGAGAGAGAGAGAGAGGTCAGCTAGATGTGTGCTGGGGGGTAGAGTGGAGGGGAGTTTGTTTCTGTTGGCTTCTCAGTTTTACTGGCTCCTTGGGCTCACAGCCTTGGATCTGGCCAGCACAGTGATGGTTGGGGAAAAGGGTCCCTAAGCTAGTTGTCTGCCCTTCTATTCCTGAAGCTGCTGATGTGAGAGTATCCTGTAATACTGTAATATAACATCCATACACAGGTTAGAATACATCACCTGGTAACTAGAGAGCAGAACCTCAAAGAAATAAAATTTCCTTCCCCACTCTGTCATTAAAAGCCATGAAAAGAGGCAGATCCACTGGCACTCTCGCAGGGGGAAAAAAAAGAATCTGCCAGTAACTATGGAGACTATGAAAAAGATCTGCAGAGAGCCCGGTGGCTGCCTTCAGAGGAAATCGCTGCTCGCCTTCCAAAGCTAGCATGTGAAGCATTGTACAAACACAACTCCTTCCTCTTTGGAGCTTCATCGTAATGATCATGTCCCCTCTTTCACACTGGTGCCCCCTGAATGTCCAAGCCAAGGAAGCAAGAAATGCCATGAGGAACTGAAAGGGAGACAACCTAGACCTGCAGAGAAGCTGAGGGTTCAAAGCAGAAAGGGAAACCTGTGCACTTTCCTTTTGTACATCCAACTTGCTTTCCTGTTCATAATAAGAAATCCTTTATTCTTGTATCAGCTTAAGTCCCCACTGAGCTGCAGCTTAGCTTAGGCTGTGTATTGGAACTGGCTAGTTTGTCTGTGAGTTGTTTCCATCACAGAATCTTGCTGGGTGCAAAGGGCTAATTGAGGTGTCCCCTTGGCTTGTTTTTAAGCAGCTACAGTTTGGGGCTTCACTCTTAAAACCCCCCAGTTGAGCCCTGAGTAGAAGGAGCATACTATTCAGAAATACAAGAGTTAGTAGATTTTAAAATGAGTATGAATACCCAAGTACAGGGATACAATGTGGCCTTATAATTATAATTAGGGGACAAGTAGAGATTTTTTTGCACTAGCAAGGTAGGGAAGGAAGTTTCAGGGGAACTGAACGGTCGAGTTTGATGTTCATTGGATTCTAAAGTCTAGCAACAGTCTTGTAGGGGCCAATGGCAGGCCACCCCAAGATGGGCTGCTTTGGTATGGAATTATTTTGAGTTAAAAGCAATCAAAACTTAGTAGATTCAGAAAAAGCTTTTTATCTCCCCCTCAACTGCCTGCCTCTACCAGGAAGAGAACTATTAACAGAGATTCCCTTTTACCTAAGAAACTTACCTGCCTAATAGGGTAATCTTTGTTTTCTAAACATCTCCTCTCACCTTCCTTCTAATGGCCTTCCTCCCCTTGGTATTCTCAGACCCCAACCCTTCTCCTTAGCCCAGATAAGCCTCATGTTACCTTACTATGTCTGGAATTTCCATGTCTGTGTGGGTTCCCAGTACATACGCTACTAAATTTAATTTTTTTCCTGTGAATTGTCTCCTGTCTCATGTCAATTTGCTGCTTAGACCATCCAGAAGAATCTTGAAGCTTAGAGGAAACTCCTCCTCCCCAACACATCTGTATGGGTGACATATTTTTTCTAGACTTGTGTATGCTAAAGTGAGGAAAGCTGGGGTGAGAGTTGGTGCGGTGGTAGGAGCAGGGATTCATTCTTTAGCACTGATCTGTGGTATTTTTTTTTTAATTTCTATCTACCTTCCATCATAATCACTACTACTGCCATCATTATCACCAACATTTATTGAACACTGATGATTAGCAGTGTTCCATGCTTTTCACATGTTTTCTCATTTACTTCTGCCTATTTATTCTGAGATAAATACTGTATTATTCATACTTTGTAGAGAATGAAAGCTAGCTGAGCTTTGACAAGTTAATATGGTCATTAAGAGGAAGACCAGACTCAAATCCAGTTGGTCTGACTCCAGAGCTGGCACTCCTGGCCACCCTTTACCTCAATCCAAAAAGAAGTTTCATTAGTTTTCAGGTACATATAGTAAAACAAGGTTACAAGTGAAGAAACCAGGCAAAGAAAACAAGGGCAGGACAAAGAAGATGTGATTATGATCCTTCCTACATGTGTACCAAAGGTGGGACATAAGTTGGGCTTTGAGTTTTATACAGAGAGAAAAACATAATCCTAAGTCACAGTGTTCACATAGTACAAATAAATAATTATCAGGAGCAGCACAGCAATTCCTCCTTTAGGAGAAATATTTTTTTGCTGTTTCTCATTTTTTAGATGCTGTGACGAAGTATTTTCTGACAATGAGACAGTAAGGAGTTTTGTAAAGGTAGGGCTTAATGACAGAATGTGGCCATTAAAGTACATCCTATAGGGTCCACAACAGTGGATCCTAGGAGCATATCAGGCCCACAGGGCAGGTTACTTATCCTCACACATGCACCAGGGCAGTAAGTTATCTTTTTGGTACCTCAGCTTCCTTATCTGTAAAATGGGGATAGAAATACCTATCACATAAACATGTGGTCAAGATTAGATAATACATGGAAAGCACTCAGAACTCTGTGTAGAACATGGTAAATTATGTGCTGTGTGTTCTCCTTTTCCTCATCATTGCAAATGCTGCTTATATACTTTGTGGTTAGCCAAACCAGCCTAAAGTTGTATCCATTTAGGAAAATTAAACAGACAAGTTTTCATGGCCTAATGGAAGGTCACTCCCTCTGCATTATGCCTATCAGGTTAAGAGTACCCACAAGCGAGACATATATATATATATATTTTTTTAATATATTTATATATATATATTAAAATATATATATATATATTTTAGAAAACTATTACAATTACAATTCCACAAACAAGTGGAATAAAGAAGGCCAACATTTGTGCCAGAGAGCATGGCTTAACTACTTTCTGCTTAAAACACTGAATGCAGATGCTATCAAACACTGCCATGGCTATAACATTTCTCATAAAACAATGATAAAATATCTAATTTTAAGCAATGTAATTCCATAGGGAATTCTTTAAGGCAAGCTAGTTTCTAAACGTTCTCTAGGTAACAAAGCCAATTGCTTTGCTATATGGGTTGTTGAGGTTTAACCCAATTCATTTCTGGAGAACATTTATCAGAAATGATTATTTTGATTTTGGAATACTTAACATTAACCTTTGGGTTTTCCTAGTTACCACAGTTAGTATTATCATAACTCAAGCAGAATATTATCTTCCAGAATCAGCTAAGTGTCCATTTAGGACAATAAAACTATATCATCAGCACATAGAAGGATGTTTATTTTTCTGGCTTCAGCTCTTCCGAAGGTGGTGGCTGGGTCACTAGGTATAATTTCAAGAGAAGGGGAAACTGCAACTCTGTGTTATCTCTGTTATAGTGATGTAATGTAGATCCTAGAGAGTCTAGGGCCACTGCTGGGCGTAATAAGCAATATTAATATGTCCACAAAAGAGGAAGTACAATTGGATTGGTTTTCAATTTATTACTGCAGTGATTCGAGATGATGAGCCTAATCAACTGACCAAATTGACCTTGAGTGTGATTTTGACTGACAAAGCTTAGTTTACCCGTCGGTTGCAATGGCATGACAGAGTCAGCTTTCCACCAAAATTCATTACCCCATTTCTTGTATTGGAGCCATTGCCAGGAGATGGATTCTATATTCCCAAGTGTTCCTTATACCCAGGTGTGGCATAGGACCAGTGTGGTAAGAGACTAGTCCTTATTAAAAGAATATGATCTAAAGTGAATGATATCAAAGGCTGAGATTTTAAAGAAACAAGGAGGGCTTCTCCACACTACTATTTCCACGTTTCCAGGCTGAACAAAGAGGATTCTGTGATCCTAGAGGATGGTGGAGCCATAAGATGGAAGAAACTTAGATCCCTGAGTTACCATGTGGAGGGGAGCCACCCCAAACCAGGAACACCTACATTGGACAAAGAATTTCTTGTGTTAAAATATGGAAGCTTTGGGTTTAATTTGTTACAAATGCTATAATCACCACAAGAAAGGCATTTATCTTCTAGAATCAGGCAAATTTTGAAATGACCGCTCAGTGAGGCAAGTAAGACCAAATAGAGCCAATCAAGGCAGAACAGTCTTAAAGTTACATTTTAAATATATTTTTAAAAGATTATTCTTGGGAAAACAGTGTGATTTTGTGACTATTTTTGTGGATTGTCCAGAAAATTCATTCTTTCTTTTTCCCAGTTCATCAAAAGAGAGTCATCCCTTTATGATGTCTATTGATTGTTAGCTCTGAGCTTGCTATTTCTTCTCCAAACTTCCTTGTTTTGTTGGCTTTGAGTAAATCCTAGTTTTTTATTATTCCTGGATATAATCCAATGATAATAAGAGGCAATGCTTAGTTGGGAATAGTTCTGGAATTTCCCAGAGCCTTTTAGTGTAAAACAGAGTGAAATGAAGAAATCAAGTTACCTCTCAACCTTGGTCTCATGAACCCCCGCAGAGCCTTAGGTTTAGTTTTGGACACAGGGTCTAGAGGATGAGGCTCCCAGAATGCACCCCTGTGGTACTGGCCTGCACCAAGCTCTGGGGAATCCTAAATTCCTATCAGAGGCATGCTCTGTGCTACAGAGGTTAAGGAAGTGCCCAGAATGTTGCTGATGCCACAGTGGGAAATGCTGTTATTAGGTGCTCCAAGGGGCTTTTGAAAGATTGTAGACTGAGGCCTTTTAGATACAGAATTGGGGAAGCTACACTTAGTCTGGACAAAACTTTTTCCTATATTGCTCAATTGTCTTACAAAAATGTGACCCTCTTGATCATCTAACTTACTTGAATATATTTCTTCATACAGCTCCCTGCAACTCACTGACCTGGTTTTCTTTCTAACTCACTCATTTCCCTGTATCACTCTACTTTGCTGGGTCCCTTGCCTCCTTCCAACCAACAAATATTGGCATGACTTTGGGGCATCTGGGTGCCTCAGTTGGTTAAGCATCCAACTCTTGATTTTGAGGTCATGATCTCAGGGTCCTGGCATAAGCCCTACATCAGGCTCCATACTCAGTGGAGAGTCTCCTTGGGGGTTCTCTCCTTCTCTCTCTGCCTCTTCCTCTGCTCACTCTCTCTAAAATAAATAAATGAATATTAAAAATGAATGTTGGCATGACTCTGACTTCAGAGTCCAGTCAGTGTTCTTCCACTCCCCTCCTCACTATTTGAAATTATCCTATTCATTTTGAGATTATCCTATTTATTTGTTTACTAGTGTGCCACTCAGCTCCTTCACTAGAATGTAAGCTCTGTGAGGTCAGAGATGCTATAATGCTTACTGGGAACCCCTAGGGCATACAATAGCAGTTGGTCCATGATAAGCACTCAACATTAATTGAATCAATAAATGCCTGATTAAATGAATGAATATAAGAATTCAGATGATGAAAAATAGGATTTCTTAAATCAGAGATTAGAAGAAAAGGGTTTTATTCAATAGGAGGGGAATGAGAGTAGAGCTTAAGAATCTTCCAGGGTATTTTGATTTACCGAGATGTGGTCCTGTCCACTACAATGTCAATAAAACTGGATGGGTTTTGTTTTTATTCACTGCAGAGGGTTGATTAAGTGACATTTTAATCCAAGTTAAGTCCCTCCCAATGTGAACATTGTGTGAACCTGGCTACTTACCTCACATCAGGCTCAGCAGTGGCAGCGTGCAGTGGCAGACGGCCATTTTTATCTGGGATATTGTGCTTGGCACCATTTCTAAGCAGACTCACACAGCCTTCCAGCCAACCCTGAAATACAAGAGCAACTGTGTCATTATATAACACAGCTTGGTATAACATAGACCAACAAGCTTTCTCTAATTTTCTTTCTCTTTTTTCTTTGGTATGGCTAAAAACATATTTTATTTTATTTGAGGTGGCTCAGGATCACAACAATTCCAATTTAGGCACTTCAACAGAGGACTAACGGTCTTGAGGTGTGGATTCCTGAGTTTCCTAGATTCCCTTATCTGTCTCCCATTCCCCATTTCTTACTTGCTGTTTTTCACTTTTATACTGAGTTGCTGGGGCTAAATGTGGCACATGGTACCTCTAGCCTTCTCATTCTATGGGTTTAGCTCCAAATGATGCTTGTCAATGGTCTGACACAGGTGCCATGATCCAATTCCAAAAATTGGGCTCCTATGTCATTCTTGAGTTCTAGCCTTTACTCTGTGCCTCAGTTTATCTATATCTGATAAACAAGCTTTGGTCCACTTTTCCAAGTTCCCTTTCTATTAACCACAAGCATAATATTTTGCTTATTCTAGTATGTCTTTTCCCAATGTCTAGAATCCTAACCTGAGCCCTAGTTCAATGGCTGGGACCCTGCCATCTTGTTGACCAATTTTTCTGATGCTGAATATGGGGGTATCACCAGGATCCTTTAAGGGTTCCCTATTGCTGTGTTTCACTCACTATGAATTTCTCAAGAAACTTTATGCGAACTCTCTTCTGTCCACTAATTCTCCAGATTGAGAATAGTATTACTGCACCTCATGCTTGTCTCATTTCAAAGAGCAGGTAAAATGGCAGGCTAGTTCTCACTCTCTGTTCTTTACTACCTTAATGGACTCAACCCTACTGATAACCAACTTGGCCAAGAAGTATGCCTCCTACATTCATCTAGAGCCATTGGAGTTACTTATTCAATTGTAAGTAGACATATTAAGTAGATGAGGCTATTATTATGAAGAATAATATATTATCTCTCTCTCTCCTGCCATTCTCCATCCCTATATAGTTAAGCATCAAGACTACGCAGTCAGATGAAAAAAATTACTGATTTTCCCTCACAATACCGGAAACAATGAAAGTGTTACTAAATTAACGGAGAAGAGAGATAGTAAGAAAAGAAACTTATGGTTCTGGAAAGTCTGGAAAACAAATCTTTCAGTAAAAGCACATTCTCATAGGTTCTAATATTGAATATTGTTTTAAATAGGCTAATAATATCTAGGTCTTAAATAGAAGCAAATGTTTTTCAGCCTTGAGTTACAGTTCAATAATGTATTAAATCTGGTTTTAGTTTCTAAGGTCCGAGTCATCAAGATCTCTGATTAAAAGGAAAAAATATGACCCGGAGACCCACAAGAAAGGCATGCTGGACAAATTTGAGAGTTGCCTAAGTTTTACAGTTTTTGAAAAACAGATCTTCTCATGGGGGAGGGTTTGAAACATTTTAATCATTTTGCAACATTTCCTGGAACTATGTGTATGTGGTTTTCTTTTTTTCTTCAGAAATCAGAAAATCACTGAATACAATTGAAACCAATGGTCACTGTTCAGAACCAACAAGTACATTTTTTACTCACTGTGTGCTGGGTAGTTCCACATGTGTTTCTCTTTCTCTTGTGATAAATGTGGGATATTATTTTTACTACATTTTACAAATGAGGAAGGAGGTACAAGGAAGTGAAGTGATTTGCCTAAGCTTACACATCCACAGTAAGTATATTTGTATACTAAGTTTGGAGCTGTGACAGACAATTTCTAAGTGCCCTTTTTGCCAAGTTTCTCTTTAATACTTGAATTCAAACGCTGCTAGAAGGGAGTGGTGGGCTCCATGGTGCAATCCTCAGGACCAACCCTCACCCTTCCCAGGGAGCCACAGAAGAAACAGGGTGGGGTCCTTCCTTGGGTTACCACAAAGAAGAGGGGGCATTATTAAGAGAGTGATACTACATCCTGTCGTGCAGGCATACTTCCCTCAGGTAGCTCCTTAGAAAGAGTTGTCTGCAAAGGTAGCACCTCTCTCTTTAGGCTCACTACAGATCTAGGCGATCTACAGGATACCTCTTCTCAGTCCTGAAACTTCAGAATTTTGAATGAAGTGCACCTTGGTTTCAGTCTATTCCCTACACAAGTAGCAGTCAACTCTAGAAACCATCACTATTCTCTTCCTCCATGCTTGATCCAAAATTTGTCTTTCCTCAGCTCAGATACCAGGAAAACAACAAACAAATAAAATCCATAGCAGGAGCAGTTATTAGGGCATGCTGGGCTATTGGGAAAGGGGCTGAGAGGGCATTCCTGTGTCTCTCTGAGATATGAGATTCCATCTAATACTCATAGGCCAGTGGCTTTCAAACTTGATTGGGTATAAAAATACCCAGGGAGGTTTGTTTAACTTGCAGACGCCTCCTTCCCACACTCTACCCATGTCTGCTCACGGTGTCTGACTCAGGAAGTCTACGGTGTACTCCTGGAAAGTGTATTTGAAACAAGTATTGCAAT
This sequence comes from Canis aureus, assembly GCF_053574225.1. NCBI lineage: Eukaryota > Metazoa > Chordata > Mammalia > Carnivora > Canidae > Canis > Canis aureus. The sequence continues at coordinate 44,172,714 of NC_135615.1, forward strand.
ACTTTGAAAAATTCTTCCCAGTTTCATGTCTAAGTCCTGGAGAAAGGGGACATGCAAATAGAAAAAGAAAAAGTAGTTTCTAAAGAAAGTCTCTGTAAGAATTAGGCAATGGCTCAATGTAATCTATGCTACATCATGGCAGGAAGGTGTGGCGTATGGGGAAAGGACATGTGCCTACTTCAGCAGGGCAGCTGCAGGACACAGTGGGGCTTGTCCAGGGCAAACCCACCACTGTCAATGGGAAGCAATAGCAAATCCAAGAATCTGCTTTGGTAGCAACAATAGTTATGGCAAGGGTTTCCAGGAGCCTCACTGGAGGTGAAGGAGAATGATGATCCATGTGTGGTGCTAAGAACTTGCTTGCCCTAGACTTAATGTAGCCATGGAGTTCCCTAGAAGGATTGCACGGAGGATCTGAAAAGAGAGGGGCTTGAAGATTTCCAGCAAGGATTACCAAGCTTGCTCTAATGTTGGGAAATGCTGAACTGAAATCTCTTGATGAAGACACACTCTATACAATTTTCATAGTGAGTACTGATTGTAGATGGAGTCCTATGCTTGGTATTGCCCCTTAATAGTCTGATATTTCTCCCCTACTGCCACCCCTCACTTTTCCCAGCTCTCAATATCCCCATATTCTCCAGCTACCACTCAACTCATCTTACTCTGCAATGTTACTTCAGCTTCAAGGGCCACCACTCACTCTGCGTATTAGCAGACTGCATTCTTAGAAGTAGTACCAAGTATGTCCAGAAATGCCCCAAGGCAAATTCTGATGCAATCAAGATGGAAAATAATAATATATCCGTAATGGCAATGTCACCTCTATCTTGAAGGATTGTTAGGAAGATCCAAAATGACTGAGATCCACAAAACCAAATCTTTGTAGTGCTGTAATTGTCAGAAATGATTGGAGCAAAGCTTCAACTTCTACTTCCGCTGGCTAGGTGCATAAATCCAAGAATACTTTTCTGCAAAGGGGGACCCCATAACAACACATTCTGCCCTCCCCACTCCTTGACCACCACAGAAACATTGTGGGTACCAGATAGGTTGCCAGGCATAGACTCGTGCGGCCATAAGCATCCTGCATGTTAATATTGGCACCCATCTTCAACAGCAGCTTCACTGTGTCCACTTGACGTCCAGAAACTGCATGCATCAAGGGTGTACATCCTGGAATGAGATATTTCATCAGCTTTTAATATTTGATTTGTGAAATTTATGGGCAAACTTTATTTACCTGTTCACTTATTATGTTCTTTATAGATAAATGAGCTGTCCTCAACACAAACCCAGCTGTTGAGCTACACGGGACTCGGGAGAAATGAAAATCATTGTTGCTACATTTATAAAAACTATGTATTTTTTTCTGGCTCTATTAAATCTTCCATAATTTTGCAGTAATCGGTTGATTAAAACATTTTGTACCAATGATTTAAAAAATTCCTCTTTACTACCTTGAGAATTAGCACAATTTGGGACATAACAGGCAGTTTTATCCTGGCTTGGCCTGAACAATGTAGAATCTGAAAGTATCTAGAAAGCAACTCCAGCCAGGCAGACAGGTCCAACAGACTTTTATTAGAGGTGGTGGATGATAAAGGGCAGTGATGGCAGTCTAGCTTTGGCTTGTACACATTATTGAGAAAAGGGTCTACCTTTGTTGAAATACTTCTGTTTTGGTTATTAATATAGGCCAAAGCATTTGGTTCCTCATGTGTTTTCTTTATGAATAAAAACGGAGCTGAAATTACACATTCTGATTAACTCGTAGGCCTGCCTGATGAGACAGAATCCAGGGGCTTCCCACTCTTTCAGATGAAGAAACCAAATCTCACACACAGTCCCTTGCTAAGCTGAGACTTGTTTACGTGTCTTATCATTGGTGGTTCCACCTTCTTCCAGTGAACTGCAAGCTAGGACCCTAGGAGATCCCTGAAAATGGACAAATGGCAGGACTGCTGTTTTCCCCGAAAGACTAATCCAGTTTATCTGCAAATCGCCCCCTTCTAATGCTCTTTGAGTAAAAGCAGCAGTGAAACTTTTGTCTTAAAAAGTTGTGACAGTTCCTTCTTTATTTCTTCCTCTCCTTTTTCCCCCTTTCCTCCCTCTCTCCCACCCTCCCTCCTTCTCTCTCTCTCTCTCTTTTTTTTTTTTTTTTTTTGTTTGCCAGTGTTGAATTGCTCTAGCACCATTTGTTGAAGAGGCTTTCTTCCACTCTGAATTACATCTGCACTGTTGTCAGTAATCAGTTGAGTATATTTGTATGAGTTTATTTCTGATTTTTTCTTCTTTTCCATTAATCTATGTGTGTATCCCTCAGCCATTACCACATAGTCTTGATTCCTTAGCTATATAATAAGTCTTGAAATTTGGCAGACTGATTTCTCCTGCTTTATTCTTTTTTTAAAAAAAATTTTTTTATTTTAATTCCAGCTAGTTAAGATACAGTGTGATATTAGACGCAGGTGTATAGTATAGTGATTCAACACTTCACTTGGTGCCCATCACAATCAGTGCATCCTTAATCATCATCACCTTTTTAACCCATCCCCCCACCCAGCTCTCCTCTGGTAACCATCAGTGTATTCTCTGTATTTAAGAGTCTGTTTCTTGATTTGTCTCTCTTTTCCCCCCCTTTGCTCATTTCTTTTGTTTCTTAAATTCCACATATGAGTGAAATCATATGGTATTAGTCTTTCTCTAACTGACTTATTTCACTTAGCATTATATTCTCTAGCTCTGTCCATATTGTTGCAAATGGCAAGATTTCATTCTTTTTTACAGCTGAATAATATTCATATATATACATATTATATATATAGAGATGAATGGGTAGAGAAGATGTGATATATATATATATATATATATATATATATATACATACATACATACATACATAGTATTAGGCTGAGTGAAGTAAGTCAATTGGAGAAGGACAATCATCATATGGTTTCACTCATACGGGGAATATAAGAAATAGTGAAAGGGATTATAAGGGAAAGGAGAGAAAATGAGTGGGAAAAATTAGAGAGGGTGGCAAAACATGAGAGATTCCTAACTCTGGGAAATGAACAAAGGGTAGTGGAAGGGGAGGCGGGTAGGGGGATGGGGTAACTGGGTGATGGGCACTGAAGAGGGCACTTGATGGGATGAGCACTGGGTGTTATATGTTGGCAAATCAAAATTCAATAATAAAAAAAATATATATACACATATATATGTGTATACACACACACACACACACACACACACACACACACACACACACCACATCTTCTCTATCCATTCATCTATTGATGGAAACTTGGGCTGCTTCCATATCTTGGCTACTGTAATAATGTTGCTATAAACATAGGGGCATGTATTCCTTTGAATTAGTGTTTTTGCATTTTTGCAGATCATAGGGTAGTTCTAATTTTAACTTTTTTGAGGGACAAATGAACCGAAAAAGGCCTAGAATGAACCAACCTCCATACTTTGCTTCATAGTGGCTGCATCACTTTGCATTTCTACCAACAGTACATGAGAGTCCTTTTTCTCCACATCCTCACCAATATCTGTTGTATCTTCTGTTGTTGATTTTAGCCATTCTGAAAGGTGTGAGGTGATATTGCATTGTAGTTTTGGTTTGTATTTCCCTGATGATAAGTGAAGATGAACAGCTTTTCATCTGTCAGTTGGCCATGTCTAAGTCTTCTTTGGAGAAATGTCTGTTCATGTCTTCTTCTCGTTTTTAAATTGGATTATTTCTTTTTTAGGTGCTGAGTTTTATAAGTTCTTTATATATTTTGTATACTAACCCTTTATCAGATATGTCATTTGCAAATATCTTTCCCATTCATAGGCTTCCTTTCAGTTTTGTTGATTCACTGTGCAAAAGTTTTTATTTTGATATGGTCCTAATAGTTTATTTTTGCTTTTGTTTCCCTTGTCAAAGGAGACCTACCTAGGAAAAAGTTGCTACAGCCAATGTCAAAAAGGTTATTGCCTATCTTCAACAATTTACATTTTGGTTTTTAATCCATTTTGAATATATTTTTGTGTATGGTATAAGAAAGTGATCCAGCTTCTTTCTTTTTTTTTTTTAATTTTTATTTATTTATGATAGTTACACACACAGAGAGAGAGAGAGAGGCGCAGAGACACAGGCAGAGGGAGAAGCAGGCTCCATGCACCGGGAGCCTGACGTGGGATTCGATCCCGGGTCTCCAGGATCGCGCCCTGGGCCAAAGGCAGGCGCTAAACCGCTGCGCCACCCAGGGATCCCCAGCTTCTTTCTTTTGCGTGTTACTATCTAGTGTTTCCAACACCATTTGGTTTTTTATTTTTAAAAGAATTTATTTATTTATTCATGAGAGACACACAGAGAGAGGCAGAAACATAGGAAGAGAGAGGAGAAGCAGGCTCCATGCAGGAAACCTGATGTGGGACTCTATCCCGGGACTCCGGGATCATGCCCTGAGCCAAAGGCAGACGCTCAACTGCTGAGCCATCCAGGCGTTCCTCCAATACCATTTGTTGAAGAGACTATCCCATTCCCATTGGATATTCTTTCCTGCTTTGTCAAAGATTAACTGACCACATAGTTGTGGGTCCATTTCTGGATTTTCTATTCTGTTCTGTTGAGATATATATCTATTTTTGTGCCAGTACCAGACTATTTTGATGACTATAGCTTTGTAATATAACTTGAAGTCAAGAATTATGATGCCTCCAGCTTTGTTTTTTCGTTTTCCAGATTGCTTTGGCTATTCAGGGTCTTTTGTGGTTCCATATAAATTTTAGAATTATTTGTTCTAGTTCTGTGAAAAATGCTGTTGCTATTTTGATAAGGATTGCATTAAATGTGTAGACTGTATTGGGTAGTGTGAACATTTAAACAATATTTTTTCTTCCCATCCATGAGCATGGAATGGCTTTCCATTTCTATGTGTCATCTTCAATTTCCTTCATCAGTGTTTAATGGTTTTCAGACCACAGGTCTTTTACTTCTTTGGTTAGGTTTATTCCTAGGTATCTCACTGTTTTTGGTACAATTGTAAATGGGACTGCTACCTTAATTTCTCTTTCTGGGTGTTTCATTATTGGTGTAGAGAAATGCACCAGATTTCTGTCCATTGATTTTGTACTCTGCAACTTTACTGAATTCATGTAACAGTTTTGACAGTTTTTTTGGTGGAGTCTTTGGTAGAGCTTTCTATATATACTATGATGTCATCTGCAAATAGGGAACATTTTTACTTCTTCCTTACTGATTTGGATAACCTACATTCCTTTTTCTCATATGATTGCTGTAGTTGAGACTTTTAGTACTGTGTGCAAGAGAAGTGGTGAGAATGGACATACTTGTCTTATTTCTGACCTTAGAGGAAAAACTCAGCTTTTCCCCATTGAAGATGATGTTTAGGATTTCCCATAGATGGCCTTTATTATGTTGAGGTATGTTCCCTCTAAACCTACTTTTTTGAGGATTTTTATCATGAATGGTACTTTGTCAAATGCTTTTTCTGCATCTAATGAAATGATCATATGGTTCTTATACTTTCTCTTATTGACGTGATGTATCACATTGATTGATTTGTGAATATTGAACCACCCTTGCAACCCAGGAATAAATCCACTTAATTGTGGATGATTTTTTAAAATATTGTTGAATTTGGTTTACTAGTATTTTTTTTTTTAAGATTTTACTTATCCATGAGAGACACAGAGAGAGAGGCAGAGACACAGGCAGAGGGAGGAACAGGGTCCCCACAGGGAGCCCATCTGGGACTCAATCCCAGGACTCCAGGATCAAGCACTGAGCTGAAGGCAGAAACACTCAACCACTGAGCTACCCAGGTACCCTTGGTTTACTAGTATTTTATTGAGGATTTTTGCATCTATGTTTATCAGGGATTTTGGCCTGTAGTTCTCTTTTTTAGTGGTGTCTTTATCAGGTTTTGGTATCAGGATAATGCTGGCTTCATAGAATGAATTTGGAAGTTTTCCTTCCTTTTCTAGTTTTTGGAATAGTTTGAGGAGAATAGGTATTTTTTTATTTTATTTTGTTATAAATTTATTTTTTATTGGTGTTCAATTTGCCAACATATAGAATAATATCCAGTGTTCATCTCATCACGTGCCCCCCTAAGTGCCCGTCACCCAGTCACCCCCACCCCTCGCCCACCTCCCCTTCCACCACCCCTAGTTTGTTTCCTAGAGTTAGGAGTCTCTCATGTTCTGTCTCCCTTTCTGATATTTCCCACTCATTTTTAGGAGAATAGGTATTAACTCTTTTTTAAATGTTTGGTAGAATTCACTTGTGAAGCCATCTGGTCCTGGATTTTTGTTTCTTGGGAATTTTTTGAATACTGATTCAATTTCTTTTCTGGTTTATTGGTCTGTTCAAATTTTCTATTTCTTCTTGTTTCAGTTTTTGTAGTTTATATGTTTCTAGGAATCTATCCACTTCTTCCAAGTTGTCCAATTTGTTGACATATAGTTTTTCATAATATTCTTTTATAATTGTTTGTATTTCTGCGGTGTTGGCTGTTATTTCTCCTCTCTCATTTGTGATTTTATTTATTTGAGTCCTTTTTCTTTTTTTCTTGATAAGTCTGGCTAGAGGTTTATCAATTTTATTGATTTTTTCCCCCAAAGAACCAGCTCCTAGTTTCATTGATCTATTGTGTTAGTTTTTTTTTTTTTAGTTTCTATATCATTATTTTTGCTCTAATATTTATTATTTCCTTCTTTCTGCTGACTTTAGGTTTTGTTTTTTGTTCTTTTTCTAGCTCCTTCAGGCGTAAGGTTAGGTTGTTTATTTGAGATTTTTCTTGCTTCTTGAGGTAGGCCTACATTGCTCTAAGCTTCCCTCTTTGAGCCACTTTTGTTGCATCACAAAAGTTTCGGCCCATTGTGTTTTCATTTTTATTTGTTTCCATGTCCTTTTTAATTTTTCACTTATTTCCTGGTTGGCACATTTATTGTTTAATACTGTGTTACTTAACTTCCAATTATTTGTGGTCTTTCCAGATGTCTTCTTCTAGTTTCATGGCATTGTGGTCAGAAAAGATGCATAGTACAGAGAATGTTCCATGTGCACTTGAAGAAGAATGGGTATTCTGCTGTTTTAGGATGGAATGTTCTAAATATATCTGTTAAATCCTTCTGGTCCAGTATGTCATTCAAAGCCATTGTTGATTTTCTGTTTAAATAATCTAATCACTGATGTAAGTGGGGTGTTAAAGTTCCTTCCTATTATTATATTATTGATCATTTCCTTTCAGTTTGTTATTAATAGGTGCTTCTATGGTGGGTGCATAAATATTTATAATTGTTGAATCTTCTTGCTGGACTGTCCCCTTTATTATTATATAGTTTCCTTCTTTGTTGTTAACAGTCTTTGTTTCAAAGTCTCATTTGTCTGATATATATATATATATATATATATATATATATATATATATATATAGCTATTTTGGCCTTTTTTGAAAAAGATTTTATTTATCTGAGAGAAAGGGAGAGCAAAGAAGGAGAGTGAGAGGGAGAAGCAGACTGCCTACTGAGCAGAGTCTGATGCAGGGCTCTATCCCAGGACCCTGAGATCATGACCTGAGCCAAAGGCAGATGCTTAACCAACTGAGGTACCCAGATGCTCCTCTGGCTTTCTTTTGATGTCAGTTTGCATGATAGATGTTTCTCCATCCCCTCACTTTCAAACTTCAGATTTCTTTAGGTATGAAATGAGTCTCTCAGAGGAAGCATATAGATGGGTCTTATTTTTTTTAAAAGATTTATTTATTTATTTATTTATTTATTTATTTATTTATTTATGTGTGTGTGAGAGAGAGAGAGAGAGAGAGAGAGAGAGAGAGGCAGAGACACAGGAGGAGGGAGAAACAGGCTCCATGCCGGGAGCCTAACACGGGACTCGATCCTGGGACTCCAGGATCACACCCTGGGCCGAAGGCAGGTGCCAAACCACTGAGCCACCCAGGGATCCCCGGGTCTTATTTTTTTATCCATTCTGTCACCTTATGCCTTTTGATTGGAGTGTTTAGTCCATTTACATTCAAAGTTATTATTGATAGATATGCATTTATTGCCATTTCATTACTTGTTTTGTGGTTGTTTCTGAAGATTTTCTCTGATCCTTTCTTGTCTTTCATGTTTTGCTGATTTTCTTTATACTGTATTTGGATTTCTTTCTCTTTATTCTTTGCATGTTTATTAGTGGTTTTTGACATATGGTTTGACATCTAGGTTTGTATATAACCTCTTCTGCATATAGCAGTATATATTAAGTTGATGGTCATTTCAGTTTGAACCTATTCCTTTCTTTTCTTCTCCCCACATTTTATTATGTTTTACATCTTTTTTTATGAGTTTGTTGACTGATTTTTTTTAATAGAAATATTCATTTTTACTGCTTTTGTGTTTCCTGTCATTATAGTGTCACTTTTGGTCTCTCCTTTTCATACAGAGTCCCCTTTAATATTTCTTTTTTATTCCCTTTAATATTTCTTACAGGGGAAAAATCTTTATCTCTCCTTCTATTCTGAATGATAACTTTGCTGGATAGAGCATTCTTGGCTGCAGCTTTTTCGCATTCAATACTGAATATATCATGCCACTCCCTTCTGGAAGTTGCTGTTGAAAAATTTCCTGATAGCCTTATAGGCTTTCACTTGTAAGTTACTGGCTTCTTTTGTCTTACTGCTTTTAAGATTTTTTCTTTATCACTATATCTTGCAAGTTTATTTACAATATGTTTAGGTGTGGGTCTGCTTTTCTTTTCTTTTTTTTTTTTTTTTTTTTGGGTCTGCTTTTCTTGATTTTGATGGGAGTTCTCTATCTGTCCTGGATCTGGATATCTGTTCCTCAGAGAAGTTTTCAGCTATTATTTCTTCAAATAAAATTTCTGCCCCCCTTTCTCTCTCTTCTTCTGGGACTCCTGTAGTACAAATGTTACTTATGTTTAATGGAGTCACTGAGTTCCTATGCCTATTTATGTTTTGTTCAATTCTTTTTTCTCTCTTTTGTTCAGCTTGATTACTTTTAATTACTGTCTTCTAGGTCACTAATTACTTCCTCTGTTTTTTCCATTCTGCTATTCATTCCATTAAGAGCATTTTTCATTTCATTTAATGAGTCCTTTATGTCTGTGATTTATTCCTTATCTTTGTATTAAGGGTCTCACTCATGTCTTACACTCTTTTCTCAAGTTCAGTGAGTCTCCTTATGATCATTGCTTTAAACTATCAGGCATGTTACTTAAATTTGTTTCACTTAGATCTCTGGCCATAGCTTTTTCCTATTCTTTCAGTTAGGATAAATTTCTGTCTTTGTTTTGTCTGCCTCTCTGTGTCTGTCTCTCTGTGTTAAGAAAGTCAGCTATGTTTTTTGTTTTTAAAAGTAGTTAACTTTGGGCAGCCCAGGTGGCTCACTGGTTTAGCGCTGCCTTCAGCCCAGGGCCTGATCCTGGAGACCAGTGATCAAATCCCACGTTGGGTTCCCTGCTTCTCCCTCTGCCTGTATCTCTCTCTCTCTCTCTCTCTCTCTCTCTCTCTGTGTGTGTCTCATGAGTAAATAATAAAATTAAAAAATCTTAAAAAAAAAAAAGAAACTAGTAACTTTATGAAAAGGAGATCCTGGAGTGCCCTGCAGTGTAGTGTCCCCTGTTACCACTATCCTGTGTGTGCTCTTCATACCTTGAGTATTGTGTCTGAGTTAATTTTCCTTTCAGTACCATTGTCTGCAATGACTCTCTGTGGTATTAGTGGGACCCAGGCAGGGTAGCCCTGAGGGGGCATGCCCACTGGGGAACTTGGGAGTGGGGTGACAGTATTAGCAAAATTCGTGTTGGGCCATTAGTCATATCTGGATGTCCTGAAGTGCTGTGGTGGCTGGAAGCTGTGCCCTGGCACCAGGAGGCAAGTGGCTGGCTGGGTGTAGTGCTGTGGCTGGGTGGGAAACAGGGTGGCAGTTGTGTACCTGGCCACTGGGCAGAGCATGTGCACAACTTTAACAAAATTTGCCTTGAGCTCTGGGCCAAGGCTACAAGTGTCTATGTAGCCCCACCTCCCACAGGTGGCTCTGTGTTTATACTGAGGGGCGGGGCGGGGGGGTGGGGAATGGTGCTGCCAGTTTTCTCATTTTCAGAAATCACTATGAACTGATCTTTCACTTGCGCCTGCTGTTATGTAAAGTGCCGTTTTTGTTGTTGTTGTTGTTCCTTCTCCATATAATCTGCTGATTCTTTAAGGGTGGCAACCCAGCTATCACTCACCCTCCTGGCTCACCCAGAGCTGAGTCAGCTGACTTTTAAAGCTTTAGGCTCCAAGACCCACTGGTTTTAAAAACTCGCAGAATCCAGTCCCTCTGGTTTTTAAGGAAAAAATGTTATGGGGATCAGACTTCCATGAGTGGCTCCCCGTGTAAGGGCCTGTTTCTCTGTCCTCTCCATGTGCAGCTCCCTCCCTCCTGCAGGTAGGCTCCATCTGCCTTTCTGACCTTCCTAACCTTTCAGATGCAGTTTCTCTATATTTAGTTGTGGAGTTTGTTATGCCAGCCTTTGGATCACTCTCCAGTTTATTGACTTGGATGTGGATGATATCTAGTTGTAAACATGCGATGCGTGAACTAAGGTTCCTTTACTCTTCCATCTTCCTAAGTTCTCCTTTCCACTTTATTCTTTTTCAAAATTGATTTAACTCTACTAATTCTTTGGCCTTTCTATATACATTTTAGATAATTTTGTGTATATCTACACAAAAATCTTGCTGGGGTTTGATAGAAATTGAATTAAACCTGTATATGAATTTGAAAAGCACTGAATATTTACTACCTTGAGCCTTCTAATCCATGAGCATGATATGTCTCTCCATTTATTTAGATCTCTTTTGATTTCTGTCATCAGCATTTTATAGTTTTTGGTATAAAATCTGGTACATATTTTGTTATATTCACACTTAAGTATTCTTTGGTTGAGCAATTTTAAATGGTATTGTAGTTTTTTTTGTTTTGTTTTGGGGGGGGCAGAGGGAGAGAAAGAGAGAAACTTAAGTAGGCTCCACACTGAGTGTGAACCCAGATGCAGAGCTTGATCCTGTGACCCTAAGATAATGCCCTAAGCTGAAATCAAGAATTGGACGCTTAACCAACTGAGCCACCCAGGCATCCCAAACTGTATTATAGTTTTAATTGTGATATCCATGTATTCACTTCTAGTATACAGGAATATAATTTGTTTTTCTGGATTGATCTTACACACTGTGACCTTGCTGAACTCATTGAGTTGTAGACATTTTTTTGGTAGCTTCTCAGGATTTTCTACGTGGAAAATCAAGCTGTGCAAAAGGGGAAAGTTTTGTTTTTTTCATTTTCAATAGATATGCTTTTTATTTCATTTTCTTGCCTTTTTTTTTGCACTGGCTAGAACTTCCATTATTATGCTGAATATAATTAAGAGTGGACATCTTTGCTTTGTTCCTGATTTTAGAGGCAAAGTATTCAGTCTTTTTTACCACTAAATAAAATGTTAATTCTAGGGGTTTTATCTTCTTTTGTAGATCAAATGGGGGAAGTGCCCCTTTATTCCCATTTTTCTGAGTTTTTGATCATCAATGTGTGTAAAATTTTTTCAAATGCTTTTCTGCATTCATTGATATGATCGTATGATTTTTCTTCTTTAGCTAGTTAATATGATGGGTTACATCGATTGATTTTGAAATACCAAATCACACATTCATATAACAAATCCCACTTGGTCATGGTATATAATTCTAGTTCTAAATTACTGACTTAAATTTGCTAACATTTTGCTAAGGTTTTTTATATCTACATTCATGAGGAGTATTGGTCTTTAGGTTCATTTTTTTATATCATCTTTTTATATCACCTGTTTTCAATGTCAGGGTAATAATTAGCTTCATAAATGTAACTGAGAAGAGTTTCCTTCTCATTTTTTCTGGAAGAGGTTATTTAAAATCAATATTAATTATTATTTAAAAGTTTGAAGTTTCCAGAGAAACCATCTAGGCCTAAAACTTTCTTTTTCTGGGAATTTAAAAATTATGAATATACTTTCCTTAATAGTTATAGGGACATTCAAATAGTCTATTTCCTACAGGATGAATTGTGGTTGTTTACCTTTTTTGAGGAATCGAGCCATTCATCTAAATAGTCAAATTTATGCGCGTAGAGTTTTTTTTTGTTGTTGTAGTTTCTTTTTATTGGTTAGATGTCCACAGGGTCTATAGTGATATCTTTGGTTTCACTCTTGATAGTGGTAGTTTGTGACTTTTTTCATTTTGCGTCAGTACTGCTAGAATTTTGTCAATTTTATTGATTTTTTTCAAAGAATCAGTTCCTTCATTGATTTTCTTTATTGTTTTCTGTTTTTAATTCCATTGATTTCTATTCTTTCTTTATTCTTTCTTTCTTTGGGTTTATTTTGTTGTTTTTCTAAATTCTTGGGGTAAGAACTTAGATTATTGACTGATACTTTTCCTTTTTTCTAATGAATATATTCAATGCCATACACTGCTTTAGCTGTGCCCCACAAATTTTAAGATTTCATACATTCATTTCTACTCAAGGGCCACAAGCTAGGATTGAACCCAGAGTCTGGATCTTGCATTATCATACAAGTGGTAACATTCATCTCTCCTCATTTTCCATTTCTAGCCCCAAAACATATGTACAAGTAAGTCTGATTTAAAAACAAACAAACAAATAAAACTACTATGGATAATTAGGGGCAACTACTCACTTTATAAAACATTTTATATACATTTATGAAACATTTTGCTGTCATTATAAGGGACTCCCAGCTCTTATTGGTACAAGTACACTGGTTAAAAATCGTTAATGACTTTCCACAAGTACTAGGACAGAAAAAACAATGAGAGAACTTTTGTTACAGTCCCACGGGTTCTTGATATTCTTTTTTTTTTTTTTAAAGCCCATTTTCTTTCAATTGTTCATTCAGACTGGCTGATTCCTGTCATTCTATTTTCAAGTTTCTTGATCCTTTCCTCTGCTTCCTCATTCTGCTGCTGAGCTTATCTATTGAATTTTTTTTTAATTTTTATTTATTTATGATAGTCACAGAGAGAGAGAGAGAGGCAGAGACACAGGCAGAGGGAGAAGCAGGCTCCATGCACTGGGAGCCCGACGTGGGATTCGATTCCGGGTCTCCAGAATCGCGCCCTGGGCCAAAGGCAGGCGCCAAACCTCTGCGCCACCCAGGGATCCCATCTATTGAATTTTTAATTATAATTATTGTATTTCTTAGTTTCAAAATACTCCAATTTGTTCTTCTTTATGTCTGTTATTTCTTTGTTGAGGATTCCTTTTTTTTCATTTGGTTCAAGCACATTTGTAATTGCTCGTCGAAGCATTTCTTTTTTCATGGCCTCTTCAAAATCTTTCAGATAATTCTAACATCTGTTATTTCAGTATTGGCAGGTATTGTCTTTTTTCATTCATTCCTGTTTCTTTTTTTTTTAAATAATAAATTTATTTTTTATTGGTGTTCAATTTGCCAACATACAGAATAACACCCAGTGCTCCTTGATATGACAAATGATTTGCTATTGAAACCTGGACATTTGGGGGTATTGTGTGGAGTTGCCTAATCTTACTTAAACCTTCTATTTTATCTGACATTCTCTGACACTGCTCCAAAGGGGAAGTAGGGGTGCATGTGTCACCTTATTATTGCTAGGTGGGATCAGAAGTTCAGGTGCCCTATTTGGCTACCATTGACATCTAAGGGAGAAGACTCTTCATTACTGGGTGGTGGTGAAAATACTAATTTGTAGAAAGGCTTCCTCTGACACCACCCCGACAGGTATGGGGATGGAGGCTCAGTAGTTGGAGTGGAGGTCCAAGATCTCTACTTGGTCTTTGTTGGAATGGTAGGGCTAGGACCATAAGTTTTTATTTGCTTGTTTGTATTTGTGTGATGTTTGGTTGGAGCGGACTCATTATTGTCTAAAAGTTTTCAGTCTTGCTATGTGGTCCCATTCCTGGTTCTTTGGCTAGAGAGCAGGCTTTTGTTGGGGGCTGTGTGTGTGTGTGTGTGACTATTGGCCTTTCTGAGCTGTTAGATTCTTCAACTCCAAGTACGAGATATAAGAAGCAATAAAAAAAACCGAGGAAACTTACCAACATGTCATTCCTTAGGTCCCATGGTCCTAGCTAGTCTGTCATTTTCTTTCCACTTTCCAGTGTGTTCTTATGTTTATATTATATACAACATCCAAGATTTTTAGTTATATTTAGCAGTAGGAACAGTACATCTACTCCACCTTCTGAGAAGCAAATCTTTGCTTTCTGGCTTTAATAGTAACACTTTCCCAACATCCAATGCTACCAAAAATAGCCCTCTTTCCATACTTCTTTTTTTAACTACTTGGCCTATCTACTTTAGTCATTCATACAAAGAAGTTGAAAGAAAACCAAACCAACTGGCTTCATTATACAGGTGATATAGAAGAATTAGAAGATTTATGTCCAAGACCATGGTTTAAAAAACTACTAAGAGGGGATCCCTGGGTGGCTCAGTGGTTTAGCGCCTGCCTTTGGCCCAGGGTGTGATCCTGGAGTCCTGGGATCGAGTCCTGCATCGGGCTTCCTGCACGGAGCCTGCTTCTCCCTCTGCCTGTGTCTCTGCTCCCCTCTCTCTCTCTCTGTCTCTCATGAATAAATAAATCTTAAAAAAAAAAAAACTACTAAGGGACCTTCAGCCTCAGGCAGGATACTCCTTGGCCCTCTAGTATCAAAATGATTTGTCATATGCAATTTTATAAACATTGCTCACCTCTGAAGGCCATCTCTAAAAGAATAGAGCAGAACCTTCAGGAACCTGCAGGATTCAAAATGCATAAATAGCTCACCTTCACTGTCACAGCATTCCAGGATGGAAGGGTCTTCCCGAATTACTGAAGTCAGAGCATTGACATCTCCATTAGAAGCTGCTTGATAAACCATAGTCAGGTCAACTTCCTCAGATGAGTCACCTTCATGAATCAAACAGAGATACTCTTAGTGTGTGTACCAAATTCGCTGAAAGAATAACACCCATAACATCACCCATACAAGTGACTCATGACTTCTCTGATGAATCTGGGCAGGAGGCTGAGTCATCCTCCTCACAAGCACCCTAAATGCTTCTTAAGAAAGGTGGACCCCTGTGGGCCATGTTGTAACATCACCATTTATTACGAAGAAATTGGAAGGACTAGATGTCCTCTGAGATTTTATGAATCTGTGTAGGCTTTCAGGCTACTCAAAATTGGTGAGACCAGAGTGGAAAATGGGACCCTTATGTTGGTTTTAGGTTTCCCTCTTTGGTCTGAAATATATTAAACTTTTCCTCTCAGTGACTCAGTTTACTTAACTCTGATAGAGATATTGCGTTATTTTCTGTTCTCCTGATGTATTCTCCACCCTATTCCCTCCTGCTGTGTACTAGTAGGAACTTTGGCTGCATTATTTGTTTAGTAAACAGACTGAAAGAGGTGATAGGCCTTTTCTGTTCTTAACTGGTCAGTGTCATGTTGAGGTCTATGGCCTGCAGATTTAATGGGCTCTCAGTGGCTGGAGAACACTCAGAGAGACCAGGATAGATCCCATTTGTGTCACCTGAGGAACAACTGAAGAAATAGATGTGTTAACTCCAGAGATTATTCTATGGGACCATGATAGCAGCAGCCTTCAGATATTTGAAGACCCCCTTTTTTTTTTAATTAAAAACTTGTAATGAAATGTATACAACATAAACTTTACCATTTCAACCCTTTTTAAGTATATAGTTCAGGGGCATTTTATACAATCACCTTGTTGTGCAATCATCACCATCAATCATTTCCAGAACTCTTTATCTTCCAGAGCTCAAACTCTGTACCTACTAGATAGTAACTGTCCATTATTCCCTCCTACAGTCCCTAGAAATCACTATACCACTTTCAGCCTCTATGAATTTGACTACTCTAAGGAATGTTATGTAAGTGGAATTAACAGTGTGCTTTGGTCTTATTTTACTTAGCATAATGTCCTAAGGTTCATTCATGTTGTGGCATTTGTCACAATTTCATTCCTTTTTAAGGTTGAATAATATCCTATTGTATGTTTATACCACATGTGGTTTATCTATTCATCCAGTGATAGATACTTGGGCTGTTTCTACCTTTTGTCAATTTTGAATAATGTTATCATGAACATGGTACTCAAAAACTGCTTTGAGCTTGGAGGAATGCCTCGATGGCTCAGTGATTGAGCATCTGCCTTTGGCCCAGGGTGTGATCCCGGGATCCTGGATTGAGTCCCACATCAGCCTCCTTGTAGGGAGCCTGCTTCTCCCTCAGCCTGTGTCTCTGTCTCTCTCTCTCTTTCTGTCTCTCATGAATAAATAAATTAAAAAAAAACTGCTTTGATACCCTGCTTTTAATTCTTTTTGCTATAAACTTAAAAGTGGAATTCCTGGATCATACAATAATAATAAATAATTCTATTTTTAATTGTTTAAGAGCCACCAAAATGTTTCCCATAGCAGTTGCACCATTTTATATTCCTGCCAACAGCACATGAGGGTTCCAATATTTCCATGTCCTTACAGATACTTGTTATTTCCTGTTATTGTTTCATGTGTTTGTTCTAATAATAGGTAGTTTAATAGATGTGAAGTGATATCTCATGGTTTTGATTCCCATGGCTCAATGATTAGGCATGTTGAGTATCTTTTCATGTACTTACTGGCTAGTTATATATCATCTTAAGAGAAATATCTCCTTAAGTCCTTTAACCATTTTTAAACAGGTGGTTTGATTTTTGGTGTTAAGTTATAGAAATTCTTTATATACTCTGGATATTAGCCCTCTATTAGATAGACATATGATTTACCTATATTTTCTCCCATTCTGTGGGCTGCCTTTTCATTCTGCTGATACACAAAAGATTTTAACTCTGATGTAGCTCAATTTGCCAATTTTTCCTTTTGTTGTCTGTCCTTTTGTCATCAAGTCCAAGAAATCATTGTCAAATTTAATGTCACAAAGCTTCTCTCCTAGGTTTCTTCTAGGAGTTTTATAGTTTTAGGTCTTTGGCTTAGATCTTTGATCCATCTTGAGTTAATTTTTATATATGGTGTTAAGGTAAGGGTCTGATTTTTATTCTTTTGCACATGGCTATCTAATTGTTCCATCAGTATTCTTCCCCGTTGAATGGTCATAGCACTCTTGTTGAAAATCAGTTGATTTAAATTTATGGAATGTAATGTATTATAGAAGGAATTCACACAGCACAGGGCAGAGCATAGCGGGACCAGAAGATGAGTGAGGCAGAACAAAATCTACTTCAGAGTTCCTACTAGTCCTTAGCTATTATACTAAACAATGGGGCCATTAAGATATAAGAAACAGAGGACTTTGTGGATCTTTCTTAGACTGTTTCTTGCAGTGGAACCGATTGCCTGTGAAGAGCTGAAGTTTAACGATTCATCCATTTACTCAGCATCTACTGTATGCTAGTGAAATTGTGAGGGCAAAAGTTGCAGAGTCTCTGTCTTTAAGAAAGACATACCCTAGTGGGAAGACAAAATGTGTATTGACAATTGAAATATACCAGGGAGGGGTCCTTGGGTGGCGCAGCGGTTTGGCGCCTGCCTTTGGCCCAAGGCGCGATCCTGGCGACCCGGGATCGAATCCCACATCGGGCTCCCGGTGCATGGAGCCTGCTTCTCCCTCTGCCTATGTCTCTGCCTCTCTCTCTCTCTCTGTGACTATCATAAATAAATAAAAAAATTAAAAAAAAAAAGAAATATACCAGGGATATGGCAGGGCAGAGGAAGAATCACTTAAATGAATAGTTCCCTGGGTATTCTCTTAATTCTGATCTCTCTGTCCTCCCCCAGGATTATCCTAGGTGTCTCAGAGACAGTAGAGAAATTCCATTTCAGGGGTTGCTTGGAATGACCTCTCCATAAGGTAGCGAGGCCTTCTACTTTTAGGGAGGATACCAAGCCTACACTGTACCTTGATGGCACCATGTGACAATATTGCCACCCGCTGGTGATGAAGAGTCCCTGTGGGCCTTGACTTGGTCCCCAGACCAGGATGGTACCAGTTCTGCTGGTTAGGATTAAAAGCCAGTCTGGAAGTCTCTGGCAGTGCAGAAACAAGTTTAAGGTCATTGATACAGTTGGCTGGCATTGAAACAAAAGTCGTTTCATATGATCCATCATGTGACA
Organism: Canis aureus; assembly: GCF_053574225.1. NCBI lineage: Eukaryota > Metazoa > Chordata > Mammalia > Carnivora > Canidae > Canis > Canis aureus. Next base: position 44,190,958 of record NC_135615.1, read on the forward strand.
CATTGCATACATACTTGGAGGCAATGTAGAAAAATGCTAAGAGCATAGACGCAACATCCAGCGTTTGAATCCTGGCACTGCCACTTACCTTGTAGCTGTGTGATCCTGGGTGAGTTATTTAACTTCTCTATTCCTTTTCATCACTTGTCAAATAGGATAAGAACAGTAACTACCTAGGGCTGTTTTGAAAGCTAAATGAGTTAATCCATGAAAAGTGCTTAGAGTAATGCCTGTACAGAGTAAGTATTCAAACCAAGCCAATTATTATGAATATTACTTCTTTGACATAGATAGGGCTCTCTGTCTTTGTCCTTAATGAGACCCCCTTTGCATTGCTGAGCAGGCTACGGAGATCTTGTGAGCTGAAACATTTTGCTATTTCTCCTGTTTTCTCCTCCAGTCCCTCAGGGTATATTGGCTGAGGCTTTAAGAGTATTTTATAAAGTGCTAGTCATATGTGAGGAGGAAAAAGAGTTTCTTTCTAACATTTTAAAGAGAAAAATAGCTCCAAGCTTTCTGCATATACCAGCTGAGAGAACAAGTACTCAAAGGAACTTTCATGCCCTGGGAGTGGAAAAGGGGATTTCATTCTCTGGGGAAGAAGTCTTGCAACAATATTATCTCTGGGTAAATATCTGGCCACAATCAGACCTTTCTTAATAACTGGATTTGTGATGTAGCACATGTTGTATTTCTTTGAATCTCAGCATCACTGTGTTCCTCAGGGGGCTTCTTCTGATTTGTGAATGCCATTCCACAGTTGGCATCTCTACTGGACATCAGGTGGTAGTGGGGTGGGGGGTGAGGGTGCTGGGAAATGGAATTTGCCATTTTAAGAAGCATGTCTATGTTGAACTTCAGTAATGATGCCACTCTAGAATGTATTTTCATAAAATGAACTTCATTTTAATAATACTAATTCTTTTTTTTAGATTTTATTTATTTCTTCATGTGAGACACAGAGAGAGAGAGAGGCAGAGGCACAGGCAGAGGGAGAAGCAGGCTCCATGCAGGGAGCCTGATGTAGGACTCGATCCTGGGACCAGGATCACACCCTGGGCTGAAGGCAGGTGCTAAACCACTGAGCCACCCAGGGATCCCCGAGATCTCAATATTTAATGCATAGGGCTTTGAGTATATGTACAATGAATGGATTGATTGATTTAGCATGCATGTTCAATGGGCTTTCTCATCCACTGGAATCTTGTGGAAATCTCTTGATGTTAAAATACTGTGTCAATAAGTTCTTTGGCAATTAGGCAGGTATAAATTTTAAATGAATTTTATGAAGGGCTGTACTAGCCTAGTTGGTCTTTGGAAATTGCAAAGGAAGCCAAGTGTTGTTATTTCAACCACACTTCTTCCAATCTTCCTAACTTTCTTCTGGATCAAATATATCACTCCACCTTCATCTTACACTTCCCAGAACTGACAGATTTCCACATCAAGTATTTGCTATTTTAACTGGGGACTCTAGAAGCTGAGGAACAGGTGAGGAGATAGGATTTGTTAGCTAGGAGAAGACATGAAAACTGTTTTCAAATACTGGAAAAACTGGAAGACAGTTTGGACTTGTTTTCTGTAGATGCACAGGGAAAACTAGTCCTGATGGGTAGAAATTGAATTAATTAAGACTTTAAATGACTAGAGTTATTTAGAACTTGAAGAGATTATCTTGTGAGCTAAGTGTGCTTCTTATCACTGCTGATGTTTGATCCTGGATCCTGGATCCTCTATTGATCTGAATGGGTTCTGACCAAACATAGCTTGGGATGCTGTTGATTAAACAACTGTGTTGAGTAGAAAGTTGACCTCTAAGATTCCTTTCATGACTGATATTCTACGTGTCTTTCTCACGTCTGTGGAGAACCAAATAACCTTTTGTTGATGAATAATGACTATTGGGCTAGAAGGGATCTGGAGAAGGGGATTTTCCTTGGGTCCTCTAAAAGGCATGCTTTGAATGGCCCTCTACTGTGGCCACTTATAAAAATGCTCCTAGTGCCTTGATCCACTGAGAAAAGTTTAAGAAAACAAATATAGTTTGAGTGGCTGGTCCATTGCCAAAGACCAAACAAGTCAATCATTCCCTTTGCTATGTATTTCTCCTGAAGCCCTGCTGCAGACACATTCTGTCAGCTGGCCTACCACGGATGTTCTTGTTGTCTTGATTCTGTTTTCTCCCCCTTTATCAATAATTCCCAGATTGGATATGATTCCTTACTTCTTTAAATTTTCTTTAAAATTGCATTGTCCCGGGATGGCTGGGTGGCTCAGCGGTTTAGCACCTGCCTTCAGCCCAGGGCATGATCCTGGAGCCCCAGGATCGAGTCCCACATCAGGCACCCTGTGTGAAGCCTGCTTCTCCCTCTGCCTGTGTCTCTGCCTCTCTCTCTCTCTCTCTCTCTGTGTGTCTCTCATGAATAAATAAATAAAATCTTTTTTAAAAATTGCACTGTCCCTGAAAATGTCCATACTTGCTTTCAGTCCACAGTCACAGATGGACAATAAGTTCCTCAATAGCTGCCTCATTTGTTTCTAAAGATATTTGAAGGAATGGAAATGGAAGAGTGGCAGAGTTCCTGCCATAGTTTCATTACTACTTTATAAAAGGCAGAGAATAAGACCAAACCTAGTGAATAATCACTCTTCATGTGATTGCATTAGAATTTTGGCTGTATAGCTTTGTCTTCATTATAGGAAAAAGAATCTCTCACATTATATAGTAGAAGCTAGAGTAGCATTGGATATATTGTAGATACTTGATAAATACATGCTTACTGATTTAATCAGCATATTCTTTTCCAATTGGCAAATTGAAGAGAGTAGATATACAAACTGAAGTCTCATTTTTCATAATCCCTGGGAACAGAGTTAGGAAAAATGGTAGAAGAAGGAGTCTTCCACTCCTTTAAACAATTTTATAAGACATATCACTAAGATTTTAAGTAGAGTTGAGGTAAATGAACAGCTTCCATCAACTGTCATATATTATGGATATATGGTTAAAGTAAGAGTGTTTAAACTATATTATTAGAACTTTGCAGCATGTAATACTATGAGGTCTAAAAGACTGACAGCAGAAATGACTTCTCAGTAATTAAGAGATCTGACTTCTCAGTTAAATCTAAATCTCATAAAGAATCCTCTTTTTGAACAATGAGCATATTAGCCAAGTATGTTATGGTGAACCACTATGGGTTCAGCTGTGTATTTTGTAAAATGAGAGGTTGACTATATCCCTGGATCTCAACACTGGCTATACATTAGAATCACCTTGGTAGCTTAAAACACACACACACACACACACACACACACACACACACACACACGGATGCCCAAATACTATCCCCAGATATTTTAAGTCATTGGATTTGTCATTTTATATGTTATTTTATTTATAATACTTTCTTGCTCTATAAAAATTACAAAAATAGAGATAAAAAGAGGAAAATATATCCTCAAAGATAATCACTGTTAAGATGTTGGTGTGTTGTATGTACTTAACTTATGTGGCACCATGGGCTTCCTCCCCACCTGCTCTTCCTTCCTGGAACATCTGTTCCTCTACCTGCCTATGTAAAGTAATAAGGAAGCATGGAAAAAATGCTAGCAGTTGAAACCTGGAAGCCTGAAGGATCTGGTTGCTTCAGAATGAGCAGTTGTGAACCTCTGCCCTTTCCACCTTATTCTTCAAAATCTGAACTGTCTCCTGCCCTCCATTCTGTACTCAAAATGGAGGTGACTGAAAATGAGTGGTAACTCACAGGCTGTATAAATGAGAAGGCAAGTTTCTGAGGAGCAAGCAGAGGGGATAAAAGATCCAAAAAGCTGTGAGGAGGCAAAAATCAGGAGGGAAAAAGTTCTGGAAGGTGCAACAGCACCCTGAGGTCCTGAGCCTCAGGGATAAGGCCAGTGGCTTTGTGCCTGGGGCTGCTGGTGCAGTAAGACTAGCTGACCAAGCTACTGATGCAAATCTTAAATCTCTCACACTGTGATCTTTCCATGGATTAGAATACAATGATAGAACCTGAAAAAAATGACTAAACTTTTCGAAGATCCAGCATGAGTTTGGTTAATAGTAAGGGCATTTTGTTGCTTTTTACTAAGTGAATCTCTGTATCTCACCCCACCCCAAAGTCCCCTTCCATGATAAAGGACCAGGTCAAGGGTGATATTAAGAAGATCTAACAACTGGTTTATCAGAGCTTCCATCAGTGGAGGCATGCCCCACAACTGGAGTGGTATCTGTAACTTTTCAGCTACTAAATTGTTCATAATATGCATGTGTTCCTGGGGAATGACTGATACAGGAGGATGGGTGGTCTCTACTGATCTGAAGATATAGAAACGTTTTAATATTGTAACAATAAATGATTAACAGTTCTGAGTATAGTGCTGGAATTATACATATCTATTTATTCTTTACAAAAATAAGATCATGTTGTACACATAATTTTTATTTTTGCCCTTTTTCATTTAATATATGATCATAAATGTCTTCCCAAGCCGTAAGGTAAGATTTTTAAAATGTTATTTATAAAAAGTGGCATAAAATCCCATTGACTGAACTTATTAGCACAACTGATTTCATCATTTTCTTATTACCAGACATTTACATGTTTTCTCTCTCTCTTTTTTTTTTTTTTTTGGAGAATCACAAGTTTTGTGGCTATTCTAAATAATGCTATAATATTGCATATATTTTTCCACATTTTTGGCTGTTTCCTGTGGATGTATTCCTAGAAGTGAATATGGGAATCAATGCATTTGACTCTTTGTCAAGTTGGCCTCCAGAAAGTTTAAACCATTATAATCTCCCCAAGCAGGCCTTGTGAGCATATACTTCAACTTTCTTAATGATACCATACATCATTTTTTTAAATTAATGTTGTTGTGAAAGCAAGAAAATAGTATATGCTTTTCAATGGCTATTTCTTTTATTCTTCCTAAAAGTTTTTTTCATCTGTTTATGGCCATTTTATGAATTACTTATTGGTCTCCTTATATCTTCTTATTTCAAGGCATTTATTTTTTTCTGATTGATTTGAAATACCTTTATATACAGTAGGTACACCAATTTTCCACCTGTTATCTGTATTTCAGTTATTTTCCCTGTTTGCCACTTAAGTTTTCAGGTATTTTTTTGGTTTTTGAAAACCACATCTTCAAAATTTATGGATATTGCTTTTACAAAATTTATTTCATTACTTTTATGATTAGAGAGGTCAGAATTTGTGGGACCTTTGGCTTATATTTAAATTATATTTAACACTTAAGTATAACTAATAAGAAATTTCTTTTTTTTTTTTAAAGCATGGGTTTTCATTTTTTTTTAATTTTATTTTATTTATTTATTCATGAGAGACACAGAGAGAGAGAGAGAGGCAGAGACACAGACAGAGGGAGAAGCAGGCTCCATGCAGGGAGCCTGATGTGGGACTCGATTCTGGGTCTTCAGGTCACACCCCAGGCTGCAGGCAGTGCTAAACCGCTGAGCCACCGGGGCTGCCCTAATAAGGAATTTCTAAACTTTATTTTTATATGCTACAGGTTTTCCCCCCAATAGCCAATTATTGAATAATTTTCTCTTTCCTTGCAAATTTGTAATGGCAACCTTATCATACACTAAATCATTACTAACTCCCTACAGGAGGCTCTTCCTACCTCCTATTCACTGAAATGGTGGCTTGGAAAGCAGGAATCCAGAACTGTCCTCTCTGCAAGTGGTGTACACATGAACTTGGGGATATAGCCAAAGTGCACCTCAGGCACATTCCACAGAGTCTTGTGGTTAGTCCACAGTCAAAGTTCTGAGCTTTTTTGTGTTTCCAGCAGAGTTTTGAATTCTAGAATTTTTGAAGGAATTAAAAAACTTAGAGCAACCCTAGAGTTAGCAAAACCTATGCTACAATCACTTCTACAGGACAACAATGTCTCCCAGTCCCTATGATAGTATCCACTGTCAATGTACTCTTCATGTCTCTGTCACTGTCTGAAGAACAATCATAATGATGGTTAATAATTATTAACCTATTAACTAATAACTAGTTACATCATTTTTATTATGTATCAGGCAATGTACTAAACCCTTTCTAGAAATCAATTAATTTAACTTTCACCTTATGAAGTAGGTACTACAAATTATCCCCATTTTACAGATGGGGAAACTGAGACATAGGGCAGGAAAGTGATTTACCCAAAGTCATGCAAGTAGTAACTGGTGAAACTCAGAAAAGGCTGCAGGCTGTCAGGCCTCAGATTCCACTGTCTGATCCATGTGCACTATTGTATATAACTGCCCTTTGACTCAGAAGGCAAAGCTCTCACGTATTCCAGCAAACGAACTTGTGACCTTTCTTTGGCACTAGATGGTCATTCTATGTTCCATTCTCTCTAACAGAGCCTATGCCTGGCTCTCCACTCTGCTGTACAAGCTGCATGGCTCAGCGTTCTAACAGACACCACTGTCCTGGAGTTTAAATTCATTTGTAGCAAAAATAAAATTCACACATTAACTGAAAATTGGAAATGTATCTAGTTGGTTGTACACCAGGGAGAGAACTAAAGTTTGTGGTAATAGCATAAAGATTCTAAAGTGATGTTGACTGAATTCTTTTATCATGTTAAGATAAATATCAAATGATCAAGGAAAAATAATTCTTAAACTGAAACACAGAAAAAGCATGAAATTTTGCTAATTTCTTTTTTTAAAAAATATTTTATTTTTAAATAACCTCTACACCCAACATGGGACTTGAACTCACGCCCCAAGATCAAGAATTGGATGTTCTACCAATTGAGCCAGTCAGGTACCCCCTCTAATTTATTTTCTAATGCCAGCAAAACCAATAACACACACACACACACACACATACATACACACACAGAGGCACCTACAGAAGAATTCAATTTGTGAATACAGAGTTCTAAGTTTTAAATTAAATTTTACCAGATCAACTTCAGTTGGATATTGAAAGAATAATGCATCATGATCAAATAGTTTATCATTTATAAAGATGTTTTGATTTCTTGACATCTATTAATAAAATATATCACACCACTAGAACAAAGGAGAAATACATGATAATGTGAGTAAAGAATCTAAAAAAAATGCTTAACAGCTAAAGGTTTACATTCCAAGTATGGTTAAGCACTTTATTTCTAATCAATTCCAAATATCATATTTAACAGTAAAACAGTAGAGGATGAAAGAGGACAAACTTTACCTAATGCAATAAGTATGAAGCAAAAGACAGAGAGAGAGATAGAGATAATAATCACAAAGGGAGAGCAAAATTATCATAATTTTAATAATAGCTAACTTTTACAGATGATTCATGTTCCATGTACTGTCCTAACAGTATCATTTGAATTAGGCTATTTATTTGCCTCAACAATTTTATGAAGTCATATCTTTATTCCAATTTATAGAAGAGGAAATTGAAACATAGAGAAGTTTAATGATTTCCCCATAGTTGCACAGCTATTAAGTAGCAGAACAGAATTTGAAAACACTCCATCTGGTTTCATCCTGTGCACAATGATGGCATAAAAGAATTAATGACAAACTCATTAGAAGTAGTAAGATTTGATTAAGTTAGATTTTAAAAGAAAAATAAAACTAGATAGTTCTCTGTAATAAATAATATAAACAGAAAATAACTCATTACAATGAAAATATAAAATGCTCAGGAATAAATATTTAAAATCTGAGGAAAACTACGGATTTTTAAAAAAGATTTTATTTATTTATTTATTAGAGACAGAGAGAGAGAGAGAGAGAGAGAGACAGGCAGAAGGAGAAGCAGGCTCCATGCAGGGCGCCTGACGTGGGACTCGATCCTGGGTCTCCAGGATCATGCCCTGGGCTGAAGACAGCACTAAACTGTTGAGCTACCCGGGCTGCCCCCAGATTTTTGTTGAGCAATATAACAGAAAAGTTGAATTGATGGAGATATATGTCATAGTCCCAGAAAGAACAACTAAATAGAATAATACATTTTAATTATTACACAGATTCTTTTGTTTGTTTAATGTGATTTTAATAAACATTTCAATAGTTTTCTGGGAGGTGGGATTTTTACAAATGATTCAACTTTTTATTTGTAAAAACAAATGGGTAACTTTATACTTTAAAGAAGAAAAAAATATTAAACTATTTGCTTATCTATACATAGAATCTCTCTGGAAGAGTACATAAGAAACTGCTTACATTGTTTTGCTTCCAGGGAGGGGAATTGGATGGCTAGAGAGTATGGCAGGGTGGGAGATTATTTATTGGATATTGTTTTACATCTTGAACACATATTAATGTATTGTCTTTCAAAAGCAAAAATTTAAAAAAAGGAAACAAAAAAATGACTAAGGAGATCCAATAAAATTGAAAAAAAAGTACTGAGGCAATTTTCCTCTATCAAATAGTAAAATATGATAAAACTATTAAATTTTTAAAAATGAGATTCTGTCTAGATTCCCAGAACCTTATAGAGAGCCTAGAAGCCTGCCTGGCACCAGCATGGACACTGAAAGCTAAAAGGTAGACTGGGCTTTTGAGCAAAGGGAAGAGTTTTATCTGGAAGGCAAGTCTTAAAGGACAGAACACCAGAAACAGAGGACAGGCAAAGTAGAAGTACTCCAGGTTGTGTGAGCTTTCCTGGAGAATTCATTTCCTTCTGACGTGGTTTTCCTGCCCCTTCCAATTTCCACAAAAAAACAGTGGTGATATGCCATGTATTCATTACCAAGGAGGATCCAACTTAAAGGGTAGATGTTTTCTTGACCTGGGAAGACCAGTTGTCCACGTGACATTATGTGAATCATGTTAAGAATCATCGGTATTCACTGAGTGATTACTCTGGGCCATGCATAGTTCCAACTGCTTTGTATGTATTACTTCATTAAATCTTTACAATAATCCTTGTTATAACTATCTTTATAACAATCCTATAACCACAATTAGCACTCACTGAATTACTATGAGCCAGGCATGGTTGCAGGGGCTTTGTATGTAATCATTAATTCCATCTATATAAGCAATCCTTTAGAGTAGCTTCATCTTAGTTTACAAGGTAGGAAAGTAAGGTGTAGAGATGTTAAACAGCTGGGTCACACAGTAAGAGGTGGAACTGGCATTGAACTCTTCAGTTTGGCTCCACTGGCCATTACAGCATTACACTCTATCCCCTTCAATACCTCTGTGTTTCAGTCTTCACATGTAAAAAGTGAGGGAATTGGATTACACACTCAGTGAGGTGCCTTCTAATTCCAAAATACTGCTATTCTAAGTCAAAACACTTGCAGGATCTATCCTGAAATTGTTTTCTGCTCTGACTACCTGAAATCAGAAGCTTGTGAACCTATCTTAACTCTTCCTTAGATCAGTGGTCATGTGTTGGCCAAGTTGTGGCCAAAACTCTAGAACACTATTTTTAAATAGCACTAAGTAATCAGAAGGACAAAAGTGTCAATTCAGATGAATTTCAGGTGTCCCTCTCACAGTTCTTAAAAATAAGATTTGTTTGTTTTTGTTTTTTTTTTTTTTTCTAAAAAAAAAAAAAAACAGCAGACTGTGCTCTGATTTACTATGGTGAGTTACAGAACAGAGAAATGGTCTCAAGGTTACTCACAATCAAACCATAGGGTATCGATGTCAAAATAATTCTTTTTTTGTTTTTATCAAATGCTGCTTATGAGTGGCCTTGTTTATTGGCCTGAGCTCCCTAAATGGTCTTTTGGAGAAAACATTCACAGGTTGCTGCACAGAACAAATGTGTTCAGTAGGAGTATAATAAAGAACCTGGCTTCTGAAGCTTCTGTGATGAAACCCAAGCCTGGACCTTGCGAATGATACCCAGCTTCTATCATATCAGCTCCGCAGGTCACATTTCAATGTAACCCCAACCTGTTAGCCACTGACTCCTCTCCTAGGATCCTAGTGCCCTTCTCTGCTCCAAAGGCAGTCCTGCATTCGAGACTGGATCCATCACTACCCAGGAAGAGGTCAGGCTGTCACCATGAGTAGACTCACTGGGCAGAGCTCATTGCAACTGAAAGTTCAGTGTGGGGTAGCCACTTCAGGGTTATCAGTTCCTGCCAGTCCCACTTGAGGTGTCACTGCCTCTCTTTTCCTTCTTGTGCTAGGATTCATGAGTGGTAGATGGGGTAGGCTATCAGAACCCACAAAGTATAACTGTGGGGAAGGAGAGTATGAGAAGGGCTTGGGTTTTAGAAGCTAGAGTTAAAATGGCAGCTGCTTTTGTCCTATGTGGCCCTGGACAAGTCGTGTAACCTCAGACAACTAAAGATGCAACGTATCTCATAGGTTCTGTTGAGGTTTAAGTGACATAACAGGAGTAAAAAGTTTCACACAGCGCCATCACATGGGAACTGCTTAATAAACCAGTTATTGCTCTTCTGATTAATGATACTGGTTAATACTCTTGGCTTGATCTCCTTTATTTCCTTTTGGAAGCTACTGCTCAGACTCCACATGGAGAGTGATTTTATTATAAGTCCATCTTGGTGGCTGACAAGCTGAGGACAGGCTAGGCTCACAGACTGAAGAACAGGCCATTTGCTAGCTATACAACACTCATTTTGCTAGAATACAACAGTTTTATGCTGAAATCCTTTTTGTATTGCTTGACTACTTTGAAGAAGGTGATATTAATTTTACAATAGGAAAAAATCTCAATATATTTTAAAAAACATTGTAAGAACTGGTTGATATGTAATAGTATAACACCTGTCACTTCAAATTACCATTTAAAAAGATTTAAATGATATTATGATAACCTGAGATGGAGACATCACCCTATGGTACCTTGGCTGGGAATGTATTGTCTAAATCTAATCATGAGGGAGCATCAGACAAACTCAGAAAGAGGAACTCAGTATTAAAAGAGAGAGAGATAGAGAGAGACTGTAATTTCAAAATGTCAACGTCATAAAAGACAAAGAAAGTGTGCAGAAATGTTCCAGAAGAAAGGAGACTAAAGACACATGACAACTAAATGTAATACCTAACTTAGACTGGATCAAGTACTGGAGGAAATGCTATGAAAGATGCTACTGGCTCACTAGACAAAATCGGAATGCAGACAGATTAGATAAAAATACACACACACACACATATATACATATACAGAGAGAGGCAGAGATAAGGAGACACAGGACAGAGAGAAACAGAGAAGAAAGCCAACAATAAAGTAAATGGGGCAAAACGTTAACATTAGGTGAATCTGAGTAAAAAGACAGTCAAGTGTTCTTTATACCATTTTTACAACATTTCATTAAATTTGAAATTATTTTCAAACAAAAAGTTTACAAAGGATTAGAATGCTATTAAATATTGTACACGTGTATTTTTAAATTCTGAGGAACATTTAGAAATAGAAATATTTCTATGTAAAAGGACAGCCTTCCCATTTTTTTCCTCCCCAACAGATCCGATAAAACAAGATCACTGATGAGCAAGTGACATTTTTAAGTTTTAAAAAGAGAAAACTAAGGGCCCTTACTAAACATACAATCTATTTATTAGTTGAAAGCTAATAAGTCTGAGGTAAAACCACTATGATTTTAAGAGATAAATCAGAAAAGCTAAGATGTAGGTCATTCTTGATGTGAGTGGATTCTCAGAATCAGCTAACACTTTGCACTGACTGCTTGATGGGCTTCCTGATAGTTACAAGTACTAAATATGACTCCTGGTTGGATGTGGTCTTTCTGCAAGATGGTATATAACTATATACATCTTTTACACCAACCTTGCATGTATGTGCAGCTAGACCCTCATCTTCTCATCTTGTCTTCTCTGTCTTGGCGACAGGTGAAATGTTTGTTTCGTATGTGTCTGGTAATAAACATAGCTACACAGGTAGTAATTTTTCTTTCAGATTCCATTAAAATATCCTTGCATCCAAATGGTTGGATCAAAGAGAAGATACATGAATATCAATTACTCAACACAGTTGCTTAATAATTGTTAAGGAAATGTGGAGTTAATCAATAGAGGTGGCAAGAAAAGCTCAGTGTGGTGACCCAGACGATTTCTGAATAAGGGGTTGAACAGAGGGTTGGCTTCCTGAAATTGATCTGGCTAAGTTGCCAGACATAACATCAGGGTTGACTCAGGAGACCTATGGGACCCTGTGTACCTCCATTCCCTCTGGCTACCACTCCTGGATTCTCCTTGGAATATATACTAGGGCAAGAGGCCCCATTCCCAAGGGCAGTAGGGCTGTTCTATGGTGGAGAATAGTGATAATGACACCACTCTCCTAATCCCCAACCCACTGAATCACTTGCATTTTCATGCCTAAAACTGTGAATGGTAATTGTTTGGGTAAGTTAGTCGAGGGCTTCCCTTCAGCTAGACTCACAAGAGGAGCCAGGAGTGGACTGCTTTGTCACAACCTTTCCCAGGAGTTTGGTTGATGGGAAGGACTTTCCTGTGCCAAAGAGACAACAAGGAAGCAAGTAAGGTTGAGGGGTAGGCTTCCAGAAAACTTGTTTGACTAAACTTGGTCTTGAGAGGGCACTGGAAAAAAAAATTCTCTCATCTCTCATTTTCCCTCCTCTTCTCTTTCTTTTTTTTTTATTTTTTTATTTTTTATTTTTATTTTTATTTTTTCGCTTCTCTTTCTTTACAAAAAGAGAGAGAAAGACCAAGCATTTCTCAGAGGCAACAGATATTCTGCTTCTAAACCTGCAGATTGGTGATTTACCAGCTAATCTTCCTTTATCTGGACCATCAATCTGAGAACTAATTACAGTATTCTCCTCAGTGTTCCTGAGTTTCATTCTAGGTACCCCTTCAAGGTTTTTCAACCTAAAATCATCAAATGAGCCCAAATTATTCCCTCTCCAATTTGTCTCTCCTTTGCCTGACTTTTCTCTGTTCTCTTCCCAAACCTCTTCGAAAATTTGCTTATTCTTCCTTTGGAGGCATCTGGTTGTCACACAGAATTTTCACTTTTGCTTTTTCAGCAAAGTGCAAATATGCACACGCTTAATTCTTTTTGTTTTATGTTCCCATTTTAGATGAAAAGTTAGAAATTAAAACCATCACATCTGTGTGTATGACATTTAAAAATTCACAACACAATAGAAGAACAGCTGGATTGTGAAAATACCACTTCATTAATTTGAATTTTCATTAATCTCTACTTCTTCATTAAAATATATGATTGATGAAGGAATAGTACTGTCTAGATCGAACATGGCTTTTGAAGTCGAGCAGATTTATACTTGAATCTCAGCATTGCCATTTTGTCTGTGGTAACCTTGAGTCAGTCATAACCTTTTAAAATTCCCTCATTGGTAAATGGAGGGAAAATAACAGTGGGGCAGTTGTGAGGATTAAATGATCTAGTCTGGGGATCCCTGGGTGGCGCAGCAGTTTGGTGCCTGCCTTTGGCCCATGGCGCGATCCTGATCGGGCTCCAGATGCATGGAGCCTGCTTCTCCCTCTGCCTATGTCTCTGCCTCTCTCTCTCTGTGTGACTATCATAAATAAAAAAAAATTTAAAAATAAAATAAATAAATAAATAAATAAATAAATAAATAAATAAATAAATAAGCTAGTCTGTATTCAGTCCTGGGCACAGAGCCTGGCTCTGCTAAATGCTCAAAAAACATTTATTCCTATCAAATGTGATCTATGTAAAGTACCTGCAGAGTCTGTATCAAATAGATGTCCTTCCCATCTTTCCCTCCCAAAGACTAAATATCCCTCTACCTTAAATAAGAATGGATTTTACCCAAACCCCAGTCATTATACTTTCTGTCAAGGGACTTGAGATTTGATACCTTTTCATGCCATGTAGCAGGCTGAATGGTGGCCCTGAAGATACATTCATGTCCTAATCTCTGGAACCTGTGAATTTTACTGTATATGGCCAAAAAGGTAGATGTCGCCTTATACATCAAAAGATGTGATCAGGTTAAGGATGTTGAGAATAGACGTTTCTTCCTAGATTATGTAGGTGGCCCTAGATGTGATATATGCATTGTTACCATGAGAGAGAGGCAGAGAGAATTCTAAGACAGATGCACACAAGAGAGACACAGGCAGAGGACAAGGCCATGTGAAGATGGGGCACAGACCAGAGTGGAGGCACAAGCAGCCAGAAGCTGGAAAAACTAAGGAAGGATTTTTCCCCTAGAGAGTCCAGAATGAGCAGGTGTCAACATTTTGATTTCATACTTCTGCCCTCCAGAACTGTGAAACAATGCATTTCTGTTGTTTTAAGCCACCCAACCTATGGTACTTTGTTATGCAGCCCTATGACACTACTGCAGTGATTTAATCTGCACTGAAAGGCCCGGCCCTCCACTTACTGTCTCAGCAACTCTACCAGTAAAAAAGCCTGTGGGGTGGGCCCCAGCCCCCTCAGGTGCCCACAAACACACTGCTCATCAAACATGTTGCCTCCTAGACCCCAGGCAGGGCCAGGTGTGGGCAACATCCTTGGGACCACTTGTCTAGCTCCCATTCTCTCTCTGAGGTCTTGGGTTCCTCCTTCAGGCACAGCAAAGCTTTTCTTCCCACAATTAGAGACAAAGCTTAAAATGCAAATATCTTCAGTTACATAACATCTCCACTGCAGTAGGAACCTTTGTGTTCTGTAGTAAGTGAGTTTACTACAGGTCCCTTCCTGCATGTGGGCTTTGAGAGGGAAGACAGCCAGGAAGAGCACGTGGGACCAGAAGCAATGTTGCTATGGTGAAAGCAAAGAGCACAAAGCAGGAGTGGAGAGCTCTGCAGACCCAGGCTTCCTGCGTCACAATTTCACAAAGCAAGCCAGAAACACAGCTCTAATGCCTTTGGCCAGTCAGATAACCAGATCTTTAAGGCTCCCAGCAACCCTGCACATTTTACAGACAGAGATCAGCTTGCCCAGGTGCATACAAATGGCAAGAAAACTGAGACAGAATATGAGCAAATGCCATCCTTCCCTATGCCCCTAGCATAAGGATGCCTCATTACCCATACCAAAGAGAAATAAAGAAAAATGCCAGTGGAGGGATTCAGACTTAGCACATCTACATCATTTGAGCCCTGATGGTCATTCTGTGTCATATTTTTCAAGTGCATAATGCTAACCATTCTCTGGGAACTCATAAACCAGAGTTGCTTGAGTCCTACCACCACTCCATTGTAGCTATGGAGGCCAGAGACCACCCATGAAAAGAAGTTTCTCATTGTTCTGTTGTCTAGATAGAGAACACCTGGGCCTCACTCCCCTCTATGACTTGTTAGCTGGGTGTATTAGTACAAACAGGGTCCATCTTTTAACTTCTCGGTGCTTTACTCTTCCCATCTGAGACTTTAGGGAGATGGGTTGGATGCATGCTACTCAGTTTATGTTGTACATGGGATCTTCCTGGGGAGATTCTGTTAGGCCACACCCATACCAATTAAACTGGAGATCTAAGCATAAGCATTTTCAAAACCCGTCCATGTGATTCTCATGTGCAGCTAAGCTTGAGAACCAATGGGTTACATGACTTCTAAGATCCTTCCAGATATCATGTCTTTCCTAAACATCTGCATCTACTAGAATTTTGATTTTCTAAATATTCAGGATTCATGGAAAGCCTTCAAATAAAGCCCACATTTAACTTTTAGAGAGAAAGTCAGTTTGTCATGGTTTGCCCAACACCACCATATTGGTATTTAAAATCTATATAATGGTCTAAACCATTATGGCCTTTCATGCTTTTAAGAGGATGGAAGGGTTAATGTGATAATAGAACTATTCAGGTATCATTTAATTAATTACTATTCTAGGGGATGCTCTGAATGGTACACTGGAATTCTGAAAAAAAAATAAAGTTTTCTAGTCAACTAGTATTAACTAAATTATTTGTTCTGAGGACTGCTAAATTCAAGCTGGAGATAGAGAAGTGAAGAGCCTTTCACATTCGAAGAACTCATAGTCCCCATAGTAATAATTATAATAGCAATAATAGTAACAAAAGCAGCCACAATTTTGAAGTACTTATGGCACGTTAGGCAATGTGACTGCTGCTTTTTGTATATTATTTTATATTCTCAAAGCAGCTTTGCTAAGCCAGCATCATTTCCTCCATTTTATTGCTGAGGAAAGTAAGGCCCAGAGAGGTTAGGTAATGTTCTAAGGTCACTTCGCTAAGAAGTCGATCTGCCATTCCAACCTATGCTATTTCCACCATACCACAGCATCTCTTAAAGAAAGGATTGAGAACTAGAGATAGAGATGGTAGGGAGAAGGTTAACTTCGATGAGGGAGAGTTAGGACTGGGATGGAGGAAATGCTGTGAATTGTTCACATGAAAGGTACTATAAGAAAATAAATATTACAAATTAATATGTTAACAGTCTTATTTTGCATAACTCAACAATGTCATTTTTTAGACAGTATTAGGTCTTGGATTTAGGCATATTTTCACTTTTGGATGGCAGTAGGCATAGCATAACAATCACTTTCTCTACGGTGTTCATCTTCAAATGCAGTTTGAACCAACACATTCTGAAGGTACACACATACACACACACACACACACACACATACACACACATTTCAAAGTGAGTCAAGATGTGGAGATCAATCTACCTGTGTGTGTGTGTGTGTGTGTCCCTGTACATACAGTTACTCAGAGATGTAAATGTAGATCTAATATTTGAGAAAGCACTGAACTAAAATAATTCACCCATGAAACCAGATGTAGCTTGAAGGATAGTAAACACAGTATGGCCTAGAGCAGGAAAAGGGAAAAAGAGAGAAGCAGTGAATTTTCTTAATGAGGCTTTCACAAATCACCATTTTCATGCTGTAGCCAAAACAAGTAAATGACCAAAGGACTTGAAGATCCTGAAGAATACTCACAGATGACAGAAAGTGGTTTAGATAGCAGGTATTTTTAAAAATATTCTAAAAAATATTTATGACATTTACAGAGTGGAAATTTCCTGTACATCCACAGAAAAGATGCACAGTTGCACAAAAGTATTATGAATATGTAAACACTTCACAGGCAAAATGTCTACATGTAAACTATCTGACTGAATACATGCTTTTTATGAGGATGAGTAGATTTCACAGCAATCTTTTCACGTGGAAAATGACCTCTACTCTGCAAATTATGAGTAGGAAATCTATCCTGTCATTACAAATAATAACATAGTGATAAATCATACAACCCCAGATGAGATAATAATCTACTAGAGCATAAATCTAGGTAACATCTATTCTTAAAAGGGAATCAAGAAGTATTTATAAAACTGTAGCAATGAGATATTGGGTTAATAGATTGAAAAGAGACATGTAATTTGTTCTTTTTATATTACTTACTATAACATTATTTTAGAAGATCTGAAAAAAATCAAATGAGAATAAAGATGATTGTATTTGAAATAGCTGGTGTGCTCGGAACCCAGTTCTTAAAATTTGTAGATTAAAATATTTTAACAAGACAAGCAAACCATAAGCTTATTTTTCCCTTCCAAATGCTTATCAAATGAGAAGTGAACGTTTAGAACAGGTTTGTTTTCTATGTGAAATTTTCTTTCCATATTACACACACACCCAAACACACACATCTCTCTTTTCCCTTAGAATTGCAAAATCTCTACTACTGAGATGAAGATGCGAAGAACCAAAGGATGAATTAAAGCATTTTTACCTTTCTGCTGATCAAACACAGATGGAGTGCTGAAATCCATGGTTGCCTGTCTCATCATTTACCATCAGAATGGCAAAAAGCATCCAGGTTTCTAGAGAGGAAAAAAACACCATCTCACATGCTACAGTCAACACATCAGTCAGATACAGCATCACTTGCCAAGACCTCTGTTTGAGAATGAAACATGCATGAGAGCTGCAGGTTGTTGTCAAGGCAAATGATGGCAATAGGTAAACGTTATTCCTATACCTGCCAGAAAAAGAGTTACTTCTTGTGGCTCCATTCATCAGCTATGCTTGTGGGTATTTATTATATACCTTCCGACCCCCAACAAATAAACAAAAAAGCTCAAATTCTAAAATAAACACCATTTGCAGGGGGCCACCTGCCTTGGATTTGAGCCAGGAAAACACTGGAGGTCACGGAGCTTCAGCAGCTGGAATGTTGCTTTAAACCTACAGAAATCTCAATGGGTGAGTGAGGATTCACAGGGCTAGACGGAGCATGTGCAAAGCTGCCAATGCAGTTGGATTCAGCTGTTCTTGGTGGAGTGAGAGCTGCATTTGGGTCATGTGAGCAGAGAGTGCCATCTCAATGGAATAGGATGTAAATAGTGTAGCAGGAAGCTGCTGGCCATGTGCTGTATGGAGTGATTATTGGCTCTCCTAGCTCATCTGCAGTCTCCCCCTTCAGTTTCATTCTCCAAATGACAGGGAGGATAAGGGGAAGCAAGTAGCATTTGAAAGGTTAGATTTCAAGGCTCAGATACCGAAGACAATGAAATTCAAACAGTCTGCAATCACAAGGGCGTTCAGTGCAGTATTATATGTGGTGTACGATAAAACCAGAAAAGAGCAGAATGTGTATCATTTGAGGTACAGCTGAATAAAAGATAGTCCATTCATACTCAAGATTTTAAAAATGTGAGGTAAATCTCTATATTCACCTGGTGGGATGTCTCTCATCTATTGTTAAATGAAAAAACAGTTATATACTTCATTTGTTCACATTTTTATAAAACCGAAAACCACCCACTCTATATGTAAATATGTTTATATATGTTCTAAGGAACATCAAGGAAGATGTAGAAAGATACCCACTAAACTGTTAATATTGATTACCTCAAGGGGTTAAAGTAGTAGATTTCTAACTCCATCCACCTTTGTAGTTTTAGTCTTATTATAACAAACGCCTATTATTTTATTTTTGTCATTAAAAATCTGATGTAATAAATTCAAAGCAAACTAAGAGAACTCTATACTCAATCAGATTTTTGGGTAAGTCACACAGCCATATAGCAGATGCTCACATAAATGCTCTTAATAATGATAGTATTTTCTTTTTAACCTTGTGTGTGCATCTGGAAATGAAAGCAGAAACCGTTTTCCTTCATATATATGACCATAATTTGTTTTGTTAATGGACTGATATAATTTAGGACATGTGTTCTTCGATAAGCAAGTTTCTTTCTTATTTTTTGCTTCGCATATTTTCTTACTGCCTTACCATTTGTTTTCCATTAAATGCATCATCTGGCCTCAATTCCCTGTGGCAATACTGCTACTCATTTACCTTCCCCACTTTAGTCCCTCTCCCCAAAATGTCCTGCATTCTTTTTATTTAAAACATGGGCAGAACCTACTTCCTATAAATCGTTATGCAAAATGTGCTCCATAGGTAAATCTCTTATATTTCCTGATGCTGTTTTTTTGTTTTGTTTTGTTTTGTTTGTTTTTGTTTTGCATTAGCCATAAAAGCTGAAACAAGAAGGCTCAGTGGATTGGCAAATAAAATGACTCATGCTAGCAAATACTCAGCTAGAGAAAGATGGCTCAAGCTTGCCCAAATGAGGCAAAAGGATTTAGATTAACTTCCTTCTCATTCATTTGCTCATTGATTCATCAATCGCTGTGGAAGGATTACCACACTCCAGTCATTCCTATAGGCTCTGATGATGCAGATATGAGCAAGGTCTCTACACTCAATGAACTTAACACTCTTGGGTGCAGCATCTGCTTCTGGCCATGCTGGAGTCATAGGAACTGAATTTACCTCCTATGTAAACAACTAGAAAACTGGGCAAAATATCTGAAACAATGGTTTTCAGATATTGGTTAAAGATCCCTGGTAGTCCACAAATAAGCAAAGTCTGGTAAGTCCCCAGCAGACTGCCTAGAGTTCTAAGGTTAAATGCAGGGAAGGTATAGTAGGCTCAATGGTGGGCCCCCAAAGACACATCCACATCTTATTCCTCAGAACCCGTGAAAGTGACCTTATTTGGAAAAGGGGTTTCTGCATAGGTAATTAAGTTAAGGTTCTCAAGTAGAAATCATCCTACTGAGTGGGCCCCAAGTCCAACAATAAGCGTCCTTAGTAGAGCCACACAAAGAGAAGTCATATGACTAGAGATTGGAATGATGCAGCCACAAACCAGGTATACTTGGAGCCGCTAGAAATTGCAAGAGGCAAGAAACAGATTGTCCCCTGGGACTTCAGAGGGAGTTCAATACATTCACTGATGATTGATTTTGAACTTCTGGCCTCCAGAAATGTGGGAGAATAATTTCTGTGTTTTCAGGCAAGTTTGTGCTAATTTGTCACAGCAGCTTCAAGAAATGAACATGGAGGAGGAACTCTCAAAATAAATGCAAAATCTCTATAATTGTTACATTCTTGCACCCATTTATAACATTACCAAAAACCAAATTCAAATATAAACAATTTCATGTGGGTAAAAGGGCTATTTGGGGCTCATTTTGAAGAAGGGCAGTCAAATAGAGTGAAAGGATATGACTTTGAGCTTGCTTCTCCTGAGCTGTAATTTAAGCAAGTTATAGAACTTTCTGAGCCTCAGTGTCTTAATCTGTGGCAAGAAAACTCCACCCCCTAGCTTCTTATGAAACCTATTATAGTTAAGTCTGCTTCCCGGGCTTCAAATATAGAGAAAATTCTTGCTATCCAACTAAAGCCAAGTGTAAGATAACAGTTGGTTCTTTCTTCAAGTATATTTCAAATAAGGCCCTTATTCAGACATATGGGGTGCCTGTGGTTCATTAACTATTATCTATTCTGTAGGAGGGGAAGAGAGAAGAGGTCTCTATGATTGCAAAACCTGGCTGCTGGCTTCCCCTGCAGCTCATCTCTCTCCACTTTTCTCAGTTCTCACATCCAGCCACACCGTTCTCCTTTCTGGTCCCTGAACATGCCAGGTCTTCCCCTAACCTTGCAAAACTGCCATTGTGCCCCTCCATTTGGAATGGCTTTCTCTAGCTCAAATGTCACCATTTCAGAGAGACTTTGCCTGAACACATTATCTAAAATAGTCCTCTAGTCCTTCACCCTACCAGTTACTTCCTTCTCCAGAATGCTATTCAGTGGATTTATGATGAGAAATACCCCTGTTAGGGGGATTGGGCCACAGTGTTTCTCAGACTACCTGTGCCAAAGGGCCAAGTTTTTAAATTTCCAAAGCATCATGGGTTGATACATTAGTAAAATATGATAGTTAATAATAGAAAAATAAAAAGAAAAGTTTACAGAATGCCAGCCCAAATTTTTATTATTAGATTCAGCAGGTATAAGGTTATATGTCAATAAGAGATCATTGAAACAGGGATGCCTGGGTGGCTCAGTTGGTTAAGGGTCTGCCTTTGGCTCAGGTCATGATCACAGGGTCCTGGGATGGAGCCCCACATTGGGCTCCCTGATCAGTGGGGAGTTTGCTCCTCCCTCTGCACCCTCCCTCACGCTCTCTCTCATTCTCTGTCAAATAAATATATATATAAATAAATCTTTAAAAAATTAATCAAAACAAACATAGAATAAAAAAAGAATTATAAAAAGTGTACCCACTGTTCACTGAAAGTACATTTAGGTATTAATACACTGCACTGTCCATTAATTATGGTAGCCCCTAGCCATATGTGGCTGCACAAATTTAATAACAATTAAAATGAAAAATCTATTTCCTCAATCACTATGGCCACTGGATTGTATCTTGCCGTAATTAAAAACTTCTGCTCTTTGAGAAATGCCTGTAAGAAAATGAAAAGACAAACCACAGAGAGGGAGAAAATATTTATAAAATATACCTGTTAAAGGACTTGTATCAAGAATACACAAAGAAGTCTCAAAACTTAGTAATAAAAGATAATCCGATTTTAAAAAGGGCAAAAATTTGAAAAGGCATGTCACCAAAGAAGAGACACGGATGGCAAATAAATACACGGGAAGCGGGGATCCCTGGGTGGCGCAGCGGTTTAGCGCCTGCCTTTGGCCCAGGGCGCGATCCTGGAGACCCCGGATCGAATCCCACGTCGGGCTCCCGGTGCATGGAGCCTGCTTCTCCCTCTGCCTGTGTCTCTGCCTCTCTCTCTCTCTGTGTGACTATCATAAATAAATAAAAATTTAAATAAATAAATAAACAAATAAATAAATACACGGGAAGCTGCTCAACATTATCAATTATTAGAAAAGTGTAAATTAAAATCACAAAGAAATATCACCACATACCTATTGGAATAGCTTTAAGAAAGCTAACAATAGACAAGGGTGGGGAGTCTGGAGGACTGCAGATGGCCACCTTGGAAAACAGGTCACCCATTCCTTAGACAGTTCAACATAAATATGGCCCAGTGATCCAACTGCCTGGCATTCACTGAAGAAAAATGGAAACATCTGTTTTCATAATACGAAAGAATGTTTATGAATGTTTATAGCAGCCTCATTATCACTCAAAACTGGCAACAGTTTGCATGTTCATCAGCTGGTGAAGGAACAGACCGTGGTGCACATGATGACGGAACACTACTCAGCAATACAAAGGAAAGACAGACATACTGCTGCCTGGAGCATGTGGATGAATCTTCATGGCGTTAGGCGAGGGAAAGAAGCCGGGCACAAAACCCTACACGCTGCATGGCTCCACTGATAAGGCATTCTTGCAAAAAATACAGAGATAGAAATCAAGGGAGTGCTTTCCAGGAGGCAGGGAATGGACTATCAAGGGAATGGAGAGAACTTTCGTGGTGATAGAAATACTCTATATCTTGATCATGGTAATGGTTACCTGCTCTATATTCCCTTGTCAAATTCCTATAACCTAACACCTCAAAGGGGTGATTATGTATATCCCACCTCAATAAAACTGAAAGAGTTAACAATACAAATTTACCTTTATAGTTTAATAATGTCATCCTAAATTATGAAACATATTTGTCAAAAATTAAACTGAAAATAGCAAGTTTTATAAATAAGCGTTTCTATTAGATATTTGTACACTTTTAGATTATAGTTGATGAACTAACCTTAAAATGCCACATGTGTAACATTATCCAACGGTGCATAACTTTCCATGCAAGCTTGACAACGCCCAAACAAGTCTACACAATGTTCAATGAGACAAATCCATCATCTTAGGCTTAGAAGTTGTGGCAACATCGAACTGTTATATCCAATTCTAAATGGTTACATTTAAAAGTGCTCTCAATTTTTGTACTTACCTTGTCTCCAACTGATGACAAGCAGTTCCTGGACTGGCACTAGCCATGCCCCATATTTTGCCTAGGGCTGGTCTAATTTCTCTTCCCCTGACCCTTCCATAGCCGGCTTCTTCTTATCCTAAGGTCTTAGCTCAGAGGCCTTACTGACTTCCATATTTTACCTAAAGTAGCAGCCACATCCCTGCACCATCCCAGTTACAATTAATACAACGAGCTCATTTTCCCTTTTATAATTATCACTACCTGTAATTAACTTATACTTCAGTATGTCTTCATTATCTATCTCCCTGGAGCTGATCCTGTCAGTCCCCAGACTTTTCAATGTGCTTCAGTTTCAAATTTCAAATGCCCATTTCTGTATTTTTGGTCGGAGGGAATTTTCTGGGATTCAGAAGGCCGCCCTGCCAGCTCTCAGGGTAGGTCAGAAGTTCCAGGGCCTTAATCACGCCCTCCCCCAACCAATAGTGGCCCTTGACCAATGACTCTTGGGAGCTGGTGTACACCTACCAGCTGTGTTGCCTTTGGATATAGTGATCCTGAGGCCTGCTGTTTTATGCCATTTTCCTGAGTTTCCCTTTTAGGACTAAGCTCCGTTGCTTCTTGTGTTAATTGGTTTAACAACACACTTTTTATGGGCTCCTGGTCCCTCCCCATATGACTTCCTCATTTTCCTACTGGTATTTCCTATGCTTTTCAGTAAGCCACTTGCATTGGAATCATTGTCTTTGGGTCTGCTCCTAAGGAAACCCAAAATAAGACATTTCACCACTAGAGGGTAAACTTCATAAGGGCAGGGCCCTTGTCTGCTTTGTCCATTTTGTGTCCCTATAGTCTAACACAGAGCAGGACACAGAGGAGGTGCTCAATAAACATTTAGTGAACGAAGGACTTCACTGAATACACTTTGAGAATGAAGAACATCATCAAATGACTCTCCCTGCCAAAGCTGATAATGTTATAATAAAACCCAATTAACAATCACTCATTGGGGGAAATTCCATAATAAGTACTTTCTGGTAAGAACTTATGATGAAAATTTCCCATATAAATGAGAAATCATGTATTTGAGAACTTCAGATTTTAATGATTTCTGATTGTGTTGTAAACCAAAGGTGAACTCTCAGAAAAATATTAGATAGTTCTACATTTTATCCAGGCAAAACCAGAGCTTCCCCTGCAACGTGCTCAGGTTTGGGAAGTGAGAGCTGTAACGGTAGCAGCACAGGCAGGCTTTAGGGCCTTGGGCGTCAGCCAGCCTCGAGTTTAGGTCCCAGTTCAAGCACATTTCTAGCTCATTTGTGATACTGAGCAAATCATTTAATCAATGAGGATTAAAAAAAATACCCAGTGTTGTAAGAATTAGGACCCAATAATGTATGTAAAATAATATTATGGGAAATAGAAATCATGCCCTGGTTGTAAAGAAATTTGTTTAAGTCACTTACCTATATTACTAAAAAATGCCTTTAGGTTTGTTTCTGATTTTAGAAGAATACACATAATCTTTTTTTCCTGGTTGGGTTAATTAAAACTAGGCCAAAGAAATCCATTAGTAGGTTAATTATTCCTAAGTCTGATGAAAAATTAACCTCTCAAAATGAACATGGTTTTAACTTTAAATGAGCAATTACAGCTCTCCACCATAAACTTGCTAAATCCTGCAGTTTCTTGTAACAAATAAAATGTTATGAAGTCAAAAATCCTTGGATCTTTTAAATAAAACTTTCAATAATGTATCTCTTTCTCCCCTTAGTAAGCAAATTCAACTTTATAATGCCAATATGACACCAAAGTGTAGATTAAACTTAAATTTTATGAAAATTGGCACATAATTTTTTTGACCTTGTTATTTTAAAATCTACTTAGAGGTGAAAACTAACTAGCACTTGCATTCTTTTTTTTTTTTTTTAAGATTTTATTTATTTATTCATGAGAGACACAGAAGAGAGAGGCAGAGACACAGGCAGAGGGAGAAGCAGGCTCCATGCAGGGAGCCCAATGTGGGACTCGACCCTGGGACTCCAGGATCACGCCCTGGGCTGAAGGCAGATGCCCAACCACTAAGCCACCCAGGCGTCCCATGGCACTTGCATTCTTAAAGTACTCAGGTCAACAACTTCTTTAAAACTTTCCATTATGACTCATGGTGTGTAGTTTCAATTATAATTTTAATTAATACTGACTTAAATAATTCAAATTTCTTTCATAATTTTTTCCACAGTACTCATTGTAGATGAATGTGGGTTTTTTTCCCCAAATTCATGTGTTGAAATCTAGTCCCCAGTATGATGGCATTTGGAGGTAGGGGGCTTTTGGGACATGATTAGGTCATGAGAGTGGAGGTGTCAGGAGTAGGACTAATGTTCTTGTAAGGACTTTTTTTTTTTGAGATTTTAATGGATCCTTATAAGCAATCATTTCAGAGCTTCTAGAGCTTCAGTGTCCAATACAGTAGCTATCAGCTAATACATCTGGCTATTTAGCACTTGAAATATGGCTAGTCCAAAGTGAGATGTATTGGAAGTCTACAATTTTGAAGCCTTATCTGAAAAAGATAATCTAAAATGTCTCCTTAATAATTTTTGTAAAAGATTTTATTTATTTATTTGACAGAGAGAGAGAGAGAGAGAAAGCACGCACAAGCAGGCGGTGTGGCAGGCAGAGGGAGAGGGAGAAGGAAGCTCCCTACCTAACAGAGAGTCTGATGTGGGACTGGATCCCAGGACCTTGGGATCATGACCTAAGCCAAAGGCAGACACTTAACCAACTGAGCCACCCAGGTGAGCCAATAATTTTTATAAAACTTTACATTATGATAATATTTTAGACACACTGGATTAGACATAGTATATCATTAACTTAATTTCACCTGTTTCTGTTTACTTATATTTGAATATGCCTACCAGAAAATTAATATTACACATGTGGCTTGCATTTTATTTCTACCAGACATTGCTATTTTATAGGGCTCCATATAATCTTAAGGAAAAGCTGTTTAACCGACTGGCTCAGCTATATCACTGATTTCCAGCAGGACTGAAGGGGCACAGTTTGGAAGAGGGTAGAGGAGGAGAAGAAATAGAACTACACTGAAGAACACGGAGCACTGAAGAGCCCCAAGAAGCCATCATCATTTTCATTAGTACCATTATAGTTATATAACATGAGCATTACCTTCCTATGGTATCAGTCTACAGGCTGCTTTAGTTTATGTCCCTGTGGAATTGGGGTTGCTTCTTGGTGTTTCTCTTTACCACTCCCAGATGCTCCCTTCCCACCCCCACCACTCCCATCCTGCACCACTTCTCTCCCTGATATCACTCCCCTGCTGGATCCTTGATTAGATGCTTCTGTGAACCAGCAGAGTTGGGGATGAAGAAGCAGTGGCTGCTCAAGAATATTATCAGCTTGGGGATCCCTGGGAGGCGCAGTGGTTTGGCGCCTGCCTTTGGCCCGGGGCGTGATCCTGGAGACCCGGGATCGAATCCCACGTCGGGCTCCCAGTGCATGGAGCCTGCTTCTCCCTCTGCCTGTGTCTCTGCCTCTCTCTCTCTCTCTCTCTCTGTGACTATCATAAATAAATAAAAATTTTAAAAAAAGAAATAAAAAAAAAAGAATATTATCAGCTGTGGAAAAGAACTGTGGACCATAGGACAAAAGAGTCTTTGCTGCTATCCCTGGAGTCAAGGGGTTCCTTACACTACTTCTGAAATCAGTAGATACTGTCTTAGTATCTAGAAGCTTATCTAACCTTTCCTAAGGATAATCATACACTTAAGAGTTCCCAGTGTTTTACTCAGAACTATATTCTTGTCTGAAATCCTGGAAGAACTGAAAATCGATGCTTTCTATCACTTTGGGTCTCCAACTATTTATTTATACTCTACCTACTCATTTCATGAAGCTGTAATATGAACTTTGTCCTTATAAAATATGCAGTATACTTTATATATATATACTTTATATGTATATATACATTATTCTTAAAACAATTTTCATGTTACTTTGATCTTATAACTTGTACCTTTTAACACTCATCTTCTTATTCATCCATACAAATAAACATTTAGCACTTACTAAGTGCCTGGGACTCTTAGAGCTTAAATTATATCTCCCTTGCAAAGACTTCTTTGATCATTTAACATTCATTACCCTAATTTGCACTTAATCATAAAAGACTGATATTTTGCACTGCATTAGAAAATTTGTTATATAATCATGTTAGACTTACTTTCACAACTAAATTCTAAGTTCCCAGAAGGTTTGAGCTGAGTGATAGGTCTTTCGTCGCTCTTCTGGTTTGTTAAATGCCAAATGCTAAATGCCCAAATGGACAAATCCAACTTTGGGCAAAATGATGAGTTAGGTGATGGAGCCTTCTGACCCCACAGTGGGTGCCCCTATTCTCCAGAGACAGAGAAAGCACAAGCAGGAGGAGGGGCAGAGGTAAAGGTAGAAGCAGACTCCCTGCTGAGCCTGAGCAAGGGGGCGGGGCTAATGGCAGGCTTGATCCCAGGACCCTGAGATCACGACCTGAACTGAAATCAAGCATCGCATGTTTAACCAACTGAGTCACCCAGGTGTTCCAGGTTACCTAACATTTTACCTTCATACATATCACGATAGGAAGTTGCTGAGTATATACCTGTCATTTCTAGCATTACCTGGAGGCTAATCTGGAGAAACAGCTTTATTCATTCACCCATCATATGATAAATATTTAATGAACACTAATTATGTGCCAGGCAATGGTGCTGGTGCCAGGGGCATGGTGGTGACCAAAATAGGCATGTGGTTCCCATTCGTAAAAAGCTTTCAGTTTAGGGATGATTTAGGAGGCTACCTTTCATGGCTTCCTGGCACCTCAGAGTCCATGGATGCTATTCTTGGTCACTAGAAGCCTGAAGAAATATCTCTGAATGACCACCTTCTGAAAAACACAGTAACCCTCCCCACAGCAGACAGAATGCTTTTCCTTCTATCCTTCTGTTGAATAATGCCGCTCTTCTGGCCTCTAGAAAGCATGTTTGCTACTGTTCTTTGGCCAGATGAAAAATGCTAAAGGATTTTTCACCTTAGTATTCCAGTTGGATATATTTAGCCTAGTACTCGATGATAAGCACTCATATTACCACGGATGTCCACAGATTAGAATAATCTTGGCCTTTATTTTAAAATCCCAAATAGATGTTTTTAATTTTTTTTCCTCTGAACTGCATTTGTTTCATTTAGATTTCCATCTCAACTGGAAACCGTGGGGATTTACCTTCAATTACATCTGGGTTGTGACCATTTCCTCAGCAACTTGATGGTTTGGGAAAATACAGAAAACAAAACATAACAGGAACCCAAACCATGATGCTTTGTAAATGTCTGTGCAGGGGATCCCTGGGTGGCGCAGCAGTTTGGCGCCTGCCTTTGGCTCAGGGCGCGATCCTGAAGACCCGGGATCGAATCCCACGTCGGGCTCCCGGTGCATGGAGCCTGCTTCTCCCTCTGCCTGTGTCTCTGCCTCTCTCTCTCTCTCTGTGACTATCATAAATAAATAAAAATTTATAAAAAATAAAAAAAATTTAAAAAATGAATGTCTGTGCAGATGGAGAATTTACTGAACATCTCAAAAATGTTTTTAAAAGTTCTAACTTTGGCCACATATCCTTCCCTTCTATTTTCAACTCATGAATGATTGGCCAAGTTCAAATGAAGTCCTGTGGTTTGAATTAAGTTAGCATGTCAAAGAGGTCTGGCTCCAGCAAGCTCACTCCTCCCCACCACTTCCTGACAAACTCTCAAGTGTTTAGAAGTTATTTTTCTTTGCATTAATTTTTCTGAGAGGAAATCCTTGTGAGGAATCTAGTTGAACTTGGCTCTCCAAAGTTTCTTGTAGAATTAGAAAAACAAAATTTGAGGTTACTAAGCTGGTTAATGGAAGAGAACCCTGTCGCTGTTTGCTCAGAATAGTTGCTAATGGGACAAGTCTCACTCTGTAGAGTCACTCTGTTTTGTGACCACAGACTTTACCCTTAACAACCACAAAGGGGATGGGATATGACAGAGTGTGTTATATCAGTGCCAGTCACTGCCAACTGCAAAAACAACATATAACATGACACATTCTTGGTACATGAAAGCCCCAATATCATCGTTGTAGGCTAAGGCAAAGCTTCTTGAATTTTAATGAGCATATATATCACCTGGGGATCATCTTATGGAGCAGATTCTGACTTAGTAGATCTGGGCAAAAAAAAAAAAAAAAAAGAATCTAGATTTCTACCAAGTTCCCAGATGGTGCTGCTAGCTGGTCCATTCCTTACATGGCAAGGGGCCAGAACATATTTCAAAGACTAAGTAAAATATACACTTAGTGGACTTTTACACCAAGGTTCTCTACTGGACAGTAAAGACCTAGAAACAGTAACTAAGACCCAAGGGGCAGCAGAAAAATGCATTTGTAAAAGAAGCCAGCCAGAGGCAGGGATTGGATGTAGAAAATACATTTTGATGTATCAGAAATGAGCCAGAGGTGGGGAATGGTTACCACCTTGAATATCTGTGGCTGTTTTTTTTTTTTTAATTTTTATTTATTTATGATAGTCACAGAGAGAGAGAGAGAGAGAGAGAGAGAGAGGCAGAGACATAGGCAGAGGGAGAAGCAAGCTCCAAGCACTGGGAGCCCGACGTGGAATTCGATCCTGGGTCTCCAGGATCACGCCCTGGGCCAAAGGCAGGTGCTAAACCACTGCACCACCCAGGGATCCCTCTGTGGCTGTTTTTTAGGTTAAAGAGGTATACAGGCCTATAGCTAGATGTTATTAGGGTCATATAGGGTCATGTTATTAGGGCCTCAGATTCCTTCAGAGTTCTGTCACCATTCTAGTTCTGTGCTCTTAGGCAAATTATATTTCTCCTAATATGTACACTGGAGATAATAGTGGTCCTCACCTTAAAAGGCTGTTGGATGAAATGGGGTAACCAAACACAGTGGTGTGCTCAAGTCAGCACATACTGGCTCTCTAGAGCTAACCATTAGGTACCAAGGAATTTTGTGAGGTGCTTTGGTACCTTGAAATTAGCAATGGTGGGAATATTTACACCATGGAAACTGGCACATGCTACTAGTAGAGGCTATTTTTTGTTTTTTTGAGAGCTGCTTTACCAACATATCACTTTGTGTAAATTACCTAGTGCCTAAAGAGCTTGATAAATATGAATACTATCTTAGCTACCTTATCTGAATTCTAGCACTTGTGATTTGAAACACATCATTTAGCACTGGATATTTTATAACAGTTTCCTTTTCAGCAAACTCTATAATTGGGTTCTTCTAAGACTGGGTCTTTTGGGGATCCCTGGGTGGCGCAGTGGTTTAGCGCCTGCCTTTGGCCCAGGGCGCGATCCTGGAGACCTGGGATCAAATCCCATGTCGGGCTCCCGGTGCATGGAGCCTGCTTCTCCCTCTGCCTGTGTCTCTGCCTCTCTCTCTCTCTCTCTCTCTCTCTGTGACTATCATAAATAAATAAAAATAAAAAAATTTAAGACTGGGTCTTTTGAAACTGGAGGCTTCAGAGGTATGACCATACTCTGCCATATGCCATGATTGGTCAATGCCTTGCTTTTTGACTTCTCCAAGGAAACTACTGAGCATAAGTTCAGAATTTTTGGAGTTCATTACTCCAACAGCTTTGATTCCTTTCACAGGAAAAATCAGAGTCCAAGCTGTATGGTGTCAGGATAGATCCCAAGAATATTAATGTTTCTTCAAAGTTCGTCCAACAATAAGTGAAAGTTAAAACAGGGAGAAACAGAGTGCTATAAAATAGGTCTGTGTCCCAGTCACAAGTTTTCACACATTTGTTAAGATAATCATAGCTGGTAGACTAACTGGGAAATGGAACCTGCCACAGTAAATAGAGAGGTAATGTCCCTCTGTGTATTTGTGCCAACAACATAGATCTGAACGTAAGAGGTCTTAAGAATCAGCCGAGTTATCTAATGTGAATGCCCTCAGCTATCCTCTCTTATTCCTCCAAATTTCTCTATTCCTCCCTCTAGCCTCTTGTCAATTCCTTCTGCTATAAAGAAAGAAGTGTCTTTTCTCTGTGAGAATGTGAGGCCACCCTTAGTGTATCTCATCCTATGTAAAAACTTTCCCTAGAGAGCAGATGTGCACAACCATTAAGAGCTTGACTGGAGCCTGACTAGCTGGGTTCAAGTCTTGCAACATGATGCTGTTTAAGCTATGCCTTATTTTCCTCATCTACAAAGTCAGAATCATAATAGTTACTTCCCATAAGGTTTCTGAGTGAATTAAAATAATTTAAATATGCAATTCTTATAATGTATATAAGCAATATACATTATAAATATATATAAGCAATTCTTATATACATTTACTATTATTTCCACCCATTATTCCATCCCTTTTACAACTTCATCCTTTTCCCTCAAGATCCTTTTCCTTAGTCTTACATGTAGGCTCACATCTTTCCATCCTTA
The DNA here is from genome assembly GCF_053574225.1 of Canis aureus. Taxonomy (NCBI): domain Eukaryota; kingdom Metazoa; phylum Chordata; class Mammalia; order Carnivora; family Canidae; genus Canis; species Canis aureus. The sequence continues at coordinate 44,222,628 of NC_135615.1, forward strand.
CAAAACAAACTGCAACAATATGAAACAGAACTGTGATGTTTCTTCCAACAGGTTTACTTTTTCTTTCCCACTGTACCTTGCGGGGGGGGCGGGGAATAAAGCCTTTTTCCTTCCTGACCACCCAATCTTTCCTTGGTCTGTTTAAATTTCAGTTCCATAGCTGCTCAGCATAGGCCCTAATGTGCAGGTACTCTGTTGACTGGATACGGGTTCTGATGGAACTGTAAGGATTCGCTTTACCTAGGGCTGCACCTATGACTGGTGGAGATGATCGGTAATGCCTGCTATGAAAAACAGGCTTAAATAATATTTTCCACACATCTCTAGGCTTCTACCACTTAAGTATCCAGGATTATTTTGGGGGTAGAGGCAGGCTCTTGGCAGTTTAGCCTAGGCAATGTGGTATGGTGGAAAGAAGGATGAACTTTGTTATCACAAGACCTGGGCTCAAGTTCTCATTCTGTTCTACACATTGTAAATCATTATAGCTGCTGCAGTGAATTATTTCCAGCGAATCACTCAGGACTCTTGCCTTCCTATTTTTATGCTAATGTATCAGTTATCCAGGTTGGGTCTGACTCTGACAGAGCCTGAACGGAGGCTGTGTGTCTGAGCCTATAAGTCAGGCTTCTATGCGCAAGAGTGAATAAACCCAGGGGCTTTGAAAGGATTTTCTCTCTGAAGGAAGATTAAGGCAGGAAGATGAAATTGGTCACAGGACCCACATCTGACCCTTTAAATAAAGAAATGGGGCTCAGATGAAATCCTCTCCTGCTTGAAGCCAGTCTGGTCTTTCTCTGGTATATCATTTCTAATGTACCTTCTCTCTTTCTAGCTCTGCCTCTAATCTCTTTTTTTCCTCTCAGGAGAATCTTAACCCTAGAATTCCTCCTGTCACATGTCTTGAAAAAAATTCTGAATGTTCAGAGAATCAGAAAATACAGTAGAGCAAAAAGTTATCTTAACCATCCTCATTTTACAAACAGACTCAGAGAATTGATAACTAAACCAATAATCATCGAGAAAATAATTTTCTTGCATTTGTAGGAAGAAAAATAAGGAAGTTTGGGTTATTGCTCAGCCAGTTGAGGCGACACTCCCATTGCATGAATACAGCATCAACAATTTAATGACATCAAGGATTTGGGGGTTTCCTTTACACATAGTCCAAAAGGATGTTTTCACATGAGCTTGTGCCAGATAACAGTTTTGAAATGCTGAGCTGATATCCAGCAATCCTTTTTTTGATTTCACAACATTTTTGTAAGACACATCTGTTTTCTTCTCCACTGAAAGTGGCATTGGAGCAAATAGATTTATATTAAGCTTATAAAGCAGAAAATTAAAACTTTAGCCAAACCATCATGTATTTTATTTGGTCTAAATTATGCTAAGTAACTAGTTTGATAGGCTTTGAGTCCCTAAAGTAACCATCTTTTTGGTATTGTATAGATCTAGGCTGCATGTTTCTGCTTGAAACAATGCCCGAGTCCTTCTTTGGCCTTATTTGTCCTATTTGTCAGTGAGAGACGTGCTGTTGAAGTTATACAGGCAGCAATATATCAGCCTTTAGGCAACTTTTGCTTAGTGGAACATTTCATCTGCTTGCAATATTGAAGCTTCCAGAGCTTATATTCTGACATTTCCCCTTCCTTCCCTCAGGGAAAGAAATTCTATTGAAATCCAAATAGAGAAATAGGAGGAAAAAAAGATCTTAATTTGCAGCATGGGATTTTAGGCACGATCAGGTTTAAGGAAGCAAAACAATAATTTTTAAGAGCTAAATCTGAATTAATCTCTGAATCTCCAATCAGACAACAGGCTTAACCTTTCTTTCATCCAGTTAAGCAAACAAACTGAAATTCTATGGGCATAGGAATACAATTGTCATTTGATTATATACTCTCTTTGTTATAACTTAAGATACAAAGAACATATAGGGAGAGACTCTAGCTTTCTGCTTGATAGACTGAGATGTGAGAAAAGTGATTTTCATTATCAGGCAACTAATAATTGATGGGAATAAGAGGTGGCTATGATGATCTCTGAATCCTTCTCTGGCAATGATGGGCTCCACAAGAGGAAATCAGCCTGTTTAAGTGCTATTCATGTAATTTTCTGTTTGCATGGAAACATACTTCTGGGTGTTAAATGCTATGCTTACTATGCACAAATAGAGATCCAAATCAGAATTCTTAAGTTTTTTGAGTTAAAAACCAAACAGCTGAATTAGAATGATGTACTAGAAAAAATCATTCATTGACTACTGATCAAGAAGTATGTATTGGATACTCACTGAGTGCCTGGCCTGATGTTTGGTGCCATTACTATCTCAACATACTTCATCAATGAGCTGCCTATTCTCAGACCTACTATACCCCTAAACTCCTAACAATCAAAATAAATAAATAAATAAATAAATAAATAAATAAATAAATAAATAAACTCCTAACAATCAGAAAGAAGTATTTTTAAGTCCACTTTTCTCGGCATGGATAGGTATAAACTAAGTATACATTTTGTCCCTTCTGCTGGCTCAGGAGTCTCACATATGACCCCTTTAGACCACTTTCCAGAGCAAGTCCTGTGTGTTCAAAACCTCTCTTGCCCCTTGGTTGGTTATACTTACTGTTCAAGGCCAGCCTCTGTGAGTCAGGTGCCAGGATTATCTAGTCTAAGACCCAGCTCTATGGTTACAATATATTCACCCTCCCAAATAAACAGATTCTTTCAGATAGCCTGACACCAGGAAGACATCCAGTCAAACATCCTGATTTTACAAAAGAGAAAACCAAGGCCACAGAGCTGTGTTGACCCAGGCCAGCACTTTCTCCACCGCTCCATGCTGCCTCTTGCTTTGTGAAATCAACATTGATTTACTATCACAGGTGGCTTCTGGGGATGATCTCCTAGCCAAGGACTTGCAACTTGAATGGGCAATGTGAGGGACAAGGATAATTTATCATACTTTTCAACACAAAGATAGGTCACTACTAGGTCTGGGTCAGCCCTGATTATCTCATTGGGCCCCTAAGTCTGAATTTGCCTTGAAGGGGCTAAACTGACCCTTTGACTCTCCCACCACCTTTTCAATTCCCTTTAACTCCCATGATCCCTAGTTGCTATCTGGCCACAGTGTTTCACTCAAAACTTTCATGGATAATAATATGTTCACAATTAACAGATAATCTGCATTAACAGTTCATTATGGGGCAGATGCTATGGCAAGCTCTTTATGTGTATTTTCTTCTTTTAATTCTCACAGGAGCCCAATGAGGTAGGTAGTATTGATAGCTTCACTTGCAGATGAGAAAATTCAGGTTCGGAGAGGTTAAGTCACTTGCCCAAAGTCGAAGAGCTAGATTTTGAATAGAGGTAGTCTAACTTCAGGCCTAAGCACTGACTCATACTATTAATAAACCAACTCAATACTTTGAACATTGACTATATGCAAACCATTCAGCAAGGGTCTATGAAGGATGAGGCTTCTAGCCTAGATGAGGTGGTCTGGACATATGAAAACATGTTTAGCAACATATTATGTGATAATACATAATAAGTAATAAGCCAATAATAAGCTAGGTAGGATGGGAGCTTAATCTTTGTTTTCAGTGTGTGTGTGCCAGGGACCTCTTTGGCAGTCTGGTAAAACCTATGGACTCCTTATCAGGAGAAATGCATAAAATAAAAAAGGACAGATTGCAAAAGACACCAGTTACGTAACAACATAGCACAGAAAGTATTAAAATGTTGTCATGTAATGGTATATAAGCTTCTATACTAATACATCATAAACATCATCATTTTGAGAACCAGTGACATGGAGGGGCCAGAGCTAGAGGAAACCAAGTGGATGTGGGTCCAAACTGCTTTTCATATCTCTAACAGCTCACCTAACCCTATGCTTCATTCCCAGAGATTGTAAACTGTATTTTCATTTTGCTATGCATGTCCACGTGTTTTTCTCACCAGTCTATAACAGATTTTCTCACAGCTCACTAAGTAGACACATTCTTGCCCTGTTATCACATCTATTGATGCTAAAGTCCCACAACTCAGAGAGGGATTTTAAAAGATGGTGTAGCTAGGTTTCTCCAATGTTTTCTTCATCAAAAAGCAATTTTAAAACCACAGTTTTAAGTATCAAGAAATGAACTTGGAAAGATTTCAGTAATTGCAAACAGTCACATTTAATTCCAAGAGTGAGGTTTCTGTTACAGGTTTTCACTTTTTGTACTAGGCTGGCAAAAGTTTATGTAATTACAATGGGGAATTAAAATTCATTTCACTGCAACATGAAAACCTTTTAGAGAAACCTCACTCTTTGAATTAAACTAGGCTGTTTATAACTGTTAACGCTTATTCTAATTCACTTTCTGGTATTTAGAGCGATGGTTTTGCAATTGTTTTTTCAAGGAGAAATACTGGTGTTTCTGGACTATGAGCAACATATGGTATCAAGATGTGGTTTTAATTTGCATTTCCCTTGTGAGTCATGATGCGGAGCACCTTTTCATTTGCTATTTGACCATTTTGATACCCTCTTTTGCATAGTGCCTGGTCAGGATTCTTGTCCAGTTTTTAAAACTGTGCTATTGTTTTCTTATGGATTTATAGAATGTTTAAAAAGATATTTATTTTTTAAGGTTTTATTTATTTATTTGAGATAGAGAGAATGAGAAAGAGAGAGCACAAGCAGGGAGAGCTGCAGCAGGAGAGGGAGAAGCAGGCTTTCCACTTGAGCAGGGAGCCCGATGCCGGGCTTGATTCCAGGACCCTGGGATCATAAACTGAGCCGAAGGCAGACGCTTAACTGACTAAACCACCCAGGCACCCCTAACAAGATGTTCTTGATATAAATCCTTTGTTAGATGTATGTGAGTGAGTGTGTGTGTGTGTGTGTGTGTACACGCCAATCTAAGGTTTCATTTTCCATTTTCTTAACAGCATCATTTATTGAATGGGATTTCTTAATTTAATTAAATAAAATTTATCAGCATTGCCTATGTCTATTTAAGCTGTGGCCTCCCCTGAGGTCCTGAAACTATTTTTTATGTTTTCTTTTATAAGTTTTGTTGTTCTACATTTTCACCTTTAGGATGAACCATCTTGTATTAATTTTTGTGTATGGTTTGAAATAAGGGCCAAGCTTCTTTTTTTTTTCCACTTGAGCCAGCACTGTTTATTGAAAAGACCGTCCATCTTTCTTCCACTGAATTGCTGTGGTGGTGTCATGAATGAAATGACTAATCATATGGGTGTGGATCTATTAAACTCTATTCTATTCCACTGTCTACTGTCTATTCTTATATTAATACCACACTTTTAATCACTCTAACTCTAACTTTGATATCTGGTTTTGTTTTTCTCCTTCAAGATTGCCTCAGTTCTTCTAGATCCTTTGTATTTCCAAATACAGATTACAAGTAGCTTGTCAATGTTCACCAATTTAAAAAAGCTGCTAAGGTGTTTACTGGGATTGCACTGACTCCAGAGATGAATATGAGAGAGAATATCTTAACAATGTTACATCCTTGAGTCATATGTTAATGTTATATTCCTTCATCGATTTAGGTTTTCTTTTACTTATCTTTTTTTCTTTTACTTTTCTCAGTACTTTTTTTTGTAGTTTTAAGTGTAGAAGTATTGTATATCGTTCATTAGAGCTATACTATAATTGATGTTTTTGGTGCTTTAAAAATTTTATTGTCTAATTGTTTGCTTCTATTTATTTATTTATATATTTTAAAAAGATTTTATTTATTTATTCATGAGAGACACACAGAGAGAGATAGAGACATAGGCAGAGGGAGAAGCAGGCTCCCTGTGAAAAGCCTATGTGGAACTCAATCCCAGACCCTGGGATCATGCCCTCAGTCAACGGCAGACGCTCAAGCACTGAGCCACTAGGCATGCCTGTTTGCTTCTTTTTATTATTTATTTATTTATTTATTTATTTATTTATTTATTTATTTTATGATAGACATAGTGAGAGAGATTGAGGCAGAGACACAGGAGGAGGGAGAAGCAGGCTCCATGCCAGGAGCCTGAGGCGGGATTCGATCCCGGGATTCCAGGATAGTGCCCTGGGCCAAAGGCAGGCGCCAAACCGCTGAGCCACCCAGGGATCCCCCCTTTGCTTCTTTTTAAAAATAGATTTATTTCTCTGTTGAAATTCTCCAATTTCTCTTCTGGCTGCCATTTCCTACATTTTCTTGAACATATTAATAATCATGATTATTTTAAATTACCTGTGGGCTAATGTGAATATCTGAATCACCTATAATTCTTTTCCTATTATCTATATTTTTTACTTGGTTTCAGTAGTTTGATCCCTTTTATTTCTTATATTTTCACGAGCATAATAATTTTCGGTTAAATGTCAGATGTCATCAATGAAAAATCATAAGACTTGAGATGATTATCAAGTTATCCTCCTCCAAAGTTAAGTTTTCTTCTGGCAGTAGATAGTTAAGATCTTGAGAAAACTTGATTTTATGCTTTTTGGGGCTAGTAGACTAGATTTCAGGGTTTTTTTTCCCTACTTATGGATTGGTCCTTATTCCTATAAGTATGGCTCTTATTCTTAGGACATGACTTTTCTAGGGTATTAGTTCAAAGCCTGGGATTTGTACCAAGCTATCTCCACCTTCGTAGGCTTTAATTATGACTTTTGGCTCCCTAGTTGTACTGAAATCTCTGATCAGCTCTTTAGGTCACCAGCTTAAGGTAATGTGTATGCAGAATTTCAGTGTCCTTCTCTACTGACCTCCTTCCTCCAGACTTTGCTCCCTAAGTAACAAAATCCAAGCTACTTCAGACTCTGACATCTGCCTCTTCAGTCCAATGAGACAACGGTTGTATGCCTTTGTTCTGCAATTTGTAAATGTCTTTAGAAAAATACCTGGGAGGAATGTGGACCTCACATCATGGGCTTTCCTTCAAGTCTGGTCTGTATTTGTTGTATCCAGTGCCTTCAGACAATTGCTTTAAATATTTTGTGCAATATTTAAGTTGATTTTGAAGACCCTATTAGTATGATGCCAGCTATTTTTGCAGGAAAACAAAACAAAACTTGTGCTAATTCCCTTTCTCAGATGGTACCAACTCATCTAAGATTGGAGGTCGGGGTGGGATGTAGGGAGAAATAAGAAAGATCAATTGTTATTCATTCAGGATGAACTGTGCTGGAAAATGGAGATTAGATAATGCATAAATAGCTTCCTAACCTTTGAAAACATGTCGTAAATTATATTTAAAGGATTAACCCTGATGACTTTAATGAATCAAAACTCATGCTTCTTCATACTCGTTTTCAAAGGAAAAAATGATGAGGCCATATATGGCTCCAGAACTTTCCTCTGAAAATTGTTTTTAGAAATAAGTTGTCATGTTTTTATTTCTTAGTTGGGCATATCCACAGTGTTCAGTGTTGGTCAAAAGTAAAAGCATTTATAACCATAATTGTCTTAGAATTTTTGTGATAAAAGTAATTCACAACAGTCAACTCTTAAGAATTCATGGCAAGATGATTTTATAAGCAATGCAGGGAGGAAGAATCAGAGGGAAAAAAAGCAGATAAGAAATTCTTTTTAAAAAATTATTTTAAAGACTTTATTTCTTTATTTGAGAGAGAGAGAGAGCATGAGCAAATGAGAGCATGAGCAGTGGAGAAGGGCAGAGGGAGAGAGCCCGATGAGGGCTCTGTGGAGCTCGATCCCAGGACCCCAAGATCATGACCTGAGCTGAAGGCAGACACTTAACCAACTGAGCCACCCCCAGGTATCCCAAGAGTAGATAGAAAATTCTTAAGGAGGTGGGCTTCTCAGATCTGGAAGAGCACTGGTATAAGGAATAGGCATGGCTATAAGAGTTATCTCAGGAATGATCCAATTCAGTTTTCTGTGTCTCCTCCTCTTCTAGTCAGTGACTCTTCAGAGGTATCAGGGTCCTGATGTCACCCAGGGTTCCCACTCCTGTGTCCCCAGGCCTGTCCAGAGGACCTGAACTGGGGATGAGGATGGGGTAGGAGGTGGGGAAATTAAGAGGTAGATCTGCTATTTGCTGGATGTGTGAAGTTCACCAAGTTATTTAATCAAACTGTTAAGAAGCTTTTTACTGCAAACAATAGGAATCTAAGCCTCAAGGGCTTAGAAAGAAGAGTAACTCGCTATCTCATATATTAAGAAGTCTGGGATAGAACTCCTTTAGGACTGGTTGATTTAATAGCTTGAAAATGTCAGGAAGAACCCAGGTTCTGTCCATCTTTCTACTCAGCCATCTTATGTATTAGTATTGCCTTTAGCTATTTGGTTTCCTGAGTTACATCCAGGCACAATAACTGAAGGAAAAAAATGGTAAATTTCCTTCCTGTGAATCTCTTTTTATTAGCTAGTGATCTTTTCCCAGGATCCCCCCCCCCCCCGGCAGACATCATTTCATGATTTATTGAACATAACTAGGTCTCTTGTTCCTGCCTAAGCTAATCTCCAGAAGAAGAATGTGATTCCTGTGACTGGCCTCCAGAATCTGTACACAAGCCAAAGCCACCTGGGGAGAGATGGGCATTTGAATAAAAGTGAACTCTACCCACAAGGAAGGAGGGTATTAGGTAGATAACCACTGGTGTCCACTATACTTGAATTTGCTGAGCCTTATTTACTTTATCTGCAACATGAAGAGATAATAGTATTTGGCTTTTAGGACTGTTATAAAGATTAAATGTAAGAACCCGGGCAGCCCGAGTGGCTCAGCGGTTTAGCAACGCCTTCGGCCCAGGGCGTGATCCTGGAGTCCCGGAATCAAGTCCCGTGTCGGGCTCTCTGCATGGAGCCTGCTTCTCCCTCTGCCTGCCTTCTCCCTCTGTCTCTGCCTCTCTCTCTCTCTCTCTCATGAATAAATGAATAAAATAATAAATAAAATAATAAGAAAGTAAGTAAGTAAGTAAGTAAATATAAGAACCCATGGGTTGGGACGCCTGGGTGGCTCAGCGGTTGAGCCTCTTCCTTCGGTTCAGGGCGTGATGCTGGAGACCCGGGATCGAGTCCCACGTCGGGCTTCTTGCATAGAGCCTGCTTCTCCCTCTGTCTGTGTCTCTGTCTCTGTGTCTTTCATGGATAAATAAATAAAATCTTTTTAAAAAAAAAAAAAAAAAAAAGAACCCATGGGTTATTGCTCCAAAAATTCCCACTAGACTTGTGGGGATATAGTATATATATCCTATATAACTTCTGAAACCATGCCCCATAGAGTTTTAAGGAGGTCGAGACTAACAAAATTTAAGGCTTGTTTTTCAGAGATTTGTTTCTTCTTAATCAGCTACTGTTTCTTTTCAGATCCCACTAACAAATCCACTAGCTGTCTCCACAGAGGCCTGGTCTGCCACAAATGAAGGTCACTGATACAGTTCTAGCCTATGAACAAGCTAGGCTCTGCATTCCTTCCCAGAAATAAGGAGCCCTAGGTCCCATCCAGTTTATACTAACTTGTGGAGGCATGTACACAGCCCTCTCCTTGTCTTACAGATCACCTCCTGATGTTAGGAGCCAAATTTTGCCTCATTTTAATGTTAAATCTCTACCTCAAAGTGAACATGGGAGGTATGTTTTCTTTCCTCATGAATAGTATTAAATTTCCCTCACCCTTTTCTTTAATATGTATATAATCCCAACCCTTATGATTGTAAAACTTGTTCTAGTCTCAGTCAGGGGAGGATTTGAGGCTGCCCTTCCATCTTCTCATATGGCTTGTTTCTCGAGATAACCCTTGCCTTGCTGCATACTTGATGTCTCAGCGATTAGCTTTGCTGCATGTCAGGCATATTAACTTAGGTTTGGTTACAATTCTGCTCTATCCGTAATATTTCCTAGCTACCATTAATTTTTGTCTTGGTGTCAGATGCTACACTAGGTGCTTTATATATATTTTTTCTAATCCAACCACCAAATATGTATTCATGCATTCTCTTTATTCATTCATTCAACACATATGTGATTGCCAAGAATCTCATCTTACAGACAATGCAACCGGTTTAGAGAAGCTGACTAGTATCTTTAAAAATGACACAGCAAGTGGCCAAGTTAGATACGTGTTAGGTCTGTCTGACTCCACAGTTTGAAAAACCTCTATGACTTCCTTTCCCATAAGCCTCCTCAGAGTCTCATGTCACCAAGCTTAACCTATTAACGAGGGGTGGCTGGGATCAACTATGGCGTGTCAACTCACACTCTAAGGTCTAAAGAAGAGAACAATCTTGTTAAGACTGCCCACTCCAGCTGCTTCCCTGGAACTTCAGGTTAGTTCTGCTTGGCTCCAGCAGGTGGCGGGGTGGTATCAGCACTTGCCTCCTCCACTTGGAAGAGACTGAAGCGGTGAGAAAGACTTTCTTGGCGAACTGTACAAATCAGACTCATCACTTTTTGATCCTACTCTGTAGGAAGGGCAGCTGGCCTTTTTCAGCTATTTCCAGGCATGAAGTGAGAGATGAAATAAACTGCATGTGAATTAACCTTTTTACTTTTAAAAAGTGCTCTCATTTTTATATACACATTCTTGCCAATTATGAATGTTGAGATGCTTAGAACAGACTTTCTCACTATCATTATCAATTGTATTGCTTTATTTACTTAAATGCTGTGAGGTCCCTAACGTGGTGGATAGAGTGACTTATCTCTGGACAACCAACATGAGGCACACGGTGTCCTGTGACTACTCAGTCAATATTTGCAGTGTGTGTTTGTGAATGTCCTGGAGTGGGGTGATCTGGGTTTGAGCTTTGTCTTGGTTATTTCCTATTTGGGAGATTCTCAATCATGTGCTCTCTGAGCCTCATTTCCCCCATCAGTAACATGGTGGTGATGATGATAATGAGGAGGAGAACGACGATGAGATGATGATGATGATGATGATGATGATGATAATTCCTAAGCTCATTTGTTTGACAGTGACAGGTATATGAAAAAGACCTAATAAAGTACCTGTCAGAAATACTTTAGTTTTTTTAGGTGAATGTGCCAAGGTTGTAAAATATACTAGTGGTTGATACTTCCTGATAGGGTTAGAATATAAAGTGCCTGGGCCAGAATTTAGCCAGGTCCCACTGGGGACATCTCATCTCTGGTTGTCATTTCCTGCCCACAGCTCAAGAACTTACCTTCATAACCTCACATGGAGAATCACTGAAGTTATCTACTTATTGTCTGTCTTGGCTCCAATTCTACCTTTTTCAACCCGTTTCTAAAAGTGTTATTCAAAGAAGTCCTTCCATTACCTGCCTTCAATCTGTTTTTCCCAAGGGACCATTTGCCACTCATGTACCTGCACAAAGCATCTATAGCAGGTGGCAGGTTTACTCCTGGAAACCCGACCTGCCTTGAGCATCTTCAGTTCTCTGCCTGTGTATACTCTCACTCCCTCTCCTTCTCCACGATGTCCTCCCGAACCACACTCGTCACTCTTGCTGACTCTTCCTCCAAAAAGCCTCCTCTCGCCCATATTGATCTCCTACCTTAGAACTCCCATTGCTCTCATGAGGCAGTATAGATCGCTGGATAGCTAAAGGCATGGTATTGGGTGTCAGACAGGCTGGAATCAAATCTTGGCAAGTTGCTTAAACTTTGTGTGCCTCAGTTACTTTATCCTTAAAGTGAAAATAATAATAATACCTACCTCATAAAGATGTTTTGAGGATTTAATTAGAAAACATATAAAGCATTTAGCAAAATGATTGGAAGAGTAAGCACTCAATATACAGTGGTTAGTATTACTACCATCATTATCATTAGATTATTTGATACTTCGTTGTTGGTTTTTGCCTCTTCCAAGTAGCCTGTTGTGTTCAAGGACCATATTTTGTGTTTATTTATAGCCCTTGCCATTGCCTTGTGCACTCCCTGAACATGGTATGTATATTACAGCTTTTTATTCCTCAGTCTTACCCAGTATTAAGAACCAAAACTGACCCACAAGTTAATTTTTAGCAAAGCTATATAAGACACTGGTGGAAGACGCCACTGCAACATGCCAGGAAACTTTATAGTTTTCTGATCATTGGATGCTGGCCATTCAAAACTCACAGAGTAGTTTGTATGACTATAATACACATTTTGTTAAGTTGAAGAGAATACTTTTATACAATTTGGGGATTATCTACAGGATAGGAAGAAACAGAACAGCGAAAAATGTGACAGGTGACCAAATAACATCCATATAAAGTTTATCAACCACCATGAGCTTGAGTTGGTCCCTGATCTCCTGAATATCTCTGCTCCCCACACCCCAGCCCTGAATTTTGTGATGATGATGATGATAAATAATGGCCCAGGTCCAGGGTTCTGCTGTTTTCTCTTTTCATTTTTACGATTCTCAAAAGAAGCACTAACCTGCTTTCTCTCACCTTGCCAGGGGTGGATACGGTTGCAAAGCTCTTCTCGGCCCCAAATCAAGAGTACTTTACCCATGGTTCCAGGAGATGCGGCTCTATTTCTCAAGCCTTTTGTTGTATGCTGGGAAACCCTCTGGTGAAATGTCAATTCTCTGGAGAGGTAGGGGATCTTTCACCACTTCAGAGTAGCCTAATCTCACACACTTACCCTGGGGCCCTCTGCTGGTCAGCCATGAGAAATAAGACAGAAAGCAGTTCTTAGGATAAGAAGTCATTAATTTTGTCTTTGAGAGTAATACACACAGAGACCAGAATATTGCTGTTCAGCAGGAATAGTCACATTTGGATTATGATATAAAACAGCGAGAGAAGACTAAGCTAGAAAGAGCAGTAAAAACCTCCTTCTAGAAAGAGGATTAACAACCAGATTCAGGTGTCAATTCAAAAATCAAAATTAATTTAATACAGAGTAATAAAAAATATCCTATTGGGGATACATGTAATGTACGATTGTTTTGTTTTTAGTACAGAGTCAGGAATCAGTAGAGTTTGCTAAATTGGTTTGAGTAAATCCACTGGAAAGTATGCTCCTTACCCACCAACACTCTGCCTTTCCCTGGGCTTGCTTTAACGCATGCATTAGATTACCAAGGTATCACAGTGACAGATGCCATAGAAATACCAAAATGAATAGATGGAATCAGACACTCAAATGTGCTCAGTAGGTGAGGCACCCTGATTACAGACTGGGCTCTGTGGCCCTCTGACCCCAGCTTTTGTTAACCACCCTTGCCCTGGCTCTCTACAGAGATTTAGCGAGTGTTTTGTGTCTGTGGCCAGTGCTTTCGCTCTCCCACAGGGAGCACAAGAGAGCAATGGGCTCAGGACTGACCCAGCCAAAGGGCTTCTCACAAAGAAGCAATACCTGGTGTCTGTCACCCAAAGGACCAAAACAAGAAAATCCAAAACCAAATGTAACAACCTCAAACCTTCTCTTGGCTCATTTTATGATCATGTGGAATGAAATCTATATACAATATAATGATAGCAGACATTATATACCACTCCAGAGGAGATACAGATGAAGAGTTTTAAAAATTTAAAGAAAACCGATGAGAAAAAGATAGCACCATGTAAGAAATACTGACAATAGAGCCAAAAATAAATCAGTTTGGCAACATGAGGAGAACTCATGCTAGTGCTCCTTCATCTGCATGTGTAGTTAGGGAACCAGCAGTATTCTCAAGAGACCTGGCCATCCCCAAGATGCAACACTTGCCAGCAGCCAGTGGGGGTCAGAGGTGCTCTATGTCTGAGACAGAGTCCAGGCTGAGTCTACAGTGTGGCACCTTTAACCTCAAGACCTACAAATCCTGCTAACAGGAACCTGGCTGGAACTCCCTCTGAGTTCACACTTGTCTTCAGGAGGAACAGAACCATGAAAACATAGGAGGCAGCTGATTTCAGATGCTTCACCATACAGATTAATTTTGACCTCAAAGCAATTTGCTTATTTTGTTTTTTTTTGCATTTGTTCTCTTCCGACCCTGCTTCTTCCAGCAACAACCCTTCTGCTGGACACGGACAAAGGGCGGTCATCTCTCAGAGTCAAGCATGTAAACACACTGAAGCATTGCCTCTAGTCTACATCCCTAACCCGTATCTTTTCAGAGCACAGAACTTTCCTTCTAAGAACTTTTCCTTCCACAGCAGTTTGAAGACTGCTTAAGTGGATGGGTAGATCTAACTGGTTTATAGGCTACACAGACACCAGACTGGAGGTGCTTACTCATGAGAGCCAACTGTGTACATCTCTTCCTACCACTTACTTAATGATGTCATGTTGGTAGCTTCATAGTGGCCATGGTGAGAGTATTTATACCACAGAAAAGAGCAAATACTGCAAATCAGGGCTTTTTCTCCTGGAAAGCTGACTTTGTTAAACATATAAGCACATCAATGATTCCAGGGCAGGTTTAAGAGTAAATCATTTAGCACTATCTAATCTATCATGCTCAGACCAGAATGCATGTAGTAAAGAGAAAAAGGAACAATATCTGATTAGCTAGACGATCTTCCAGTATGAGCCATTCCTGAAACTATGGTCAACAATTCTAATGAAGATATCTTTCCTATCAAGGGCTAGCAAGAAATTAAATAACATATTCCTAAATAGTTTTTAACATTGAATTGCAATGCCAAGAGGTGCACCCATGACCACATGTATGCTTTTTCCCTTTCTAACTTTGGGCCTTGGGGAAAATGTGAGCCTCGTTAGAAAGTCGATAATATCCAACTTTGTTTCTACAAACTGAAAATCTGGAAGAAAACTGTCTCTCTTTTGTGGCACACCAGGAGCCACTGAACCATGGGTCGTATTATACATTCACTGTACAAATCACAGATTTATTTAAAAAAATTTTTTAAAGATTTTATTTATTTATTCATGAGAGACACAGGCAGAGGGAGAAGCAGGCTCCATGCAGGGAGTCCGATGTGGAATTTGATCTGGAACCCCGGGATCACGCCCTGAGCCGAAGGCAGATGCTCATCCGCGGAGCCACCCAGGCATTCCACAACTCACAGATTTAAACCCACAAAGTAGGGACACCTGAGTGACTCAGTGGTTGGGTGCCTGCCTTCAGCCAGGGTGTGATCCCGGGATCAAGGATCGAGTCCCGCATCAGGCTCCCTGCATGGAGCCTGCTTCTCCCTCTGCCTGTGTCTCTGCCTCTCTCTCTCTCTGTGTCTGTCATGAATAAATAAATAAAATCTTAAAAAAAAAACCCCACAAAGTAGTCAGCTTTTCTTAGAGAAAACACTTTTCAGAGCCACAAGGCTTTCACCTTAACCCATCAATCAAAATTACCTGAAGAAACAAACATATTCAGACTCTGTAGTACCATAATTTTTGTAGCATTTTCTACAAAGGAAATGTGTTCAGGCTATTAGTGCACAGTCTATATTATTATCATTGTAATCGAATGTTTAAATGAGAGTAGTGGTCTGCTAGAACTCTGGCAACCCAAAGAGGATGCCCAAACAGGGGTAGCAGCTCATTGGGTTTGGGAGACAGATTAAAAACAGAGGATAAAGAGGATTTTAGAAAATAAGTCAATATAATAAGGTGATGAGAACTAGGTTTCTCACTAGAGAAGGGGGTAATAAATTAAGGGAGAGAGCTGGAATGAACTATGTGGCTTAGAATTACAATTGGAAGTTCTGTATAAGTAGAGTTCTCAATATGCAGAATTAGATACAGGAACAATACTGATCTACATTTCTGTGTATGCATGCAAACACATCTGTATCTCCATATGTATGCATATGCATACACATGTACATCACACATAAATACATTTATTTCCTAGCTCTATCCCTGAGAGAGCTTGGGAGTAATGAAACCCCAATAATGAAGAGTCTACCTAGAGCCCAGACCTTGGTTTCTCAACATCAGCCTCCATTAAAAGGGAACAGTATTGATTTCAGGGCTGAAACAGGAAAAAAATAAGACATGTTTAGAACATCTCATAATTCCAGAATAAGCAAGTAATCAAAGAGTGATGGAGACATATCCAAAGGACACAGAAGATTGCTCAAAGTGGTGCCAAGTGGTCCATTTTGGGATGATTTAATATGAATGAAATCATAGCATCAGATTAAATATCACTGACTGAAATGGGCATCCATTAGATTTTCCTGATATTAATAAGTAAATGAGTATGTAAGGGAAAAATAATAATCTTCCCTATAGTATAATGCCAGCTAACAAATGTTCAAGAACTTATGGAATTAGAAAAGCATAGCTTGAGATCCATAGTGATCATTATTTTAGGCAAAAAGTATCAATAGATTCTAAAACTAGTGGATAAAAGTTGGAGTATTTACATGACCTCAAAATAACTGCCCATAAAACCTTTATTAATTTCAAAAGAGAAAAAGAGTAACTGTACAATAGAGAGCCCTGGTAGATATGATGCTATTTCAAGAGCTCAAAGTCTACATCACCAGTAATGGGATAAAACCAACATCATATGTTATGTTATGGGATGCCATGAAAACACTACATCTGTGGTATTCCTGCCCAGAATGCATAAATTTCACTTTAATTTAACCATGAGGAAGTATAAAACAAATCCAAATTGAGCCATTTCTTGAAATAAATCTCCTTAAGAGGGTGCACATGTACACACACACACACTATTAGTCCTGTTTCTCTGGAAAATCCTTCCTGATAACAGTAACAAGTTTGGATTCAGAAGCTTTTGATCATTCAGTTTGCTTATTTTAAGTTTCTGCTCAAATGTCACATTCTCATAGAGGTCTATCACTGTATTGAAAATGAAAATTAATTATCTCTGCATTCCATATTCTTTTTTTTTCATTCCATATTCTTGACCCCACTGTACTTTCTTCCATAGCAATGTCACTTTCCACACACTGTGCTACTATTTATTGTGTTTATTTCCTATCTCCCTTTTCTAGTATATAAGCAGGTGTAGGACAAGTTCCTTGGGAAAAACCTCTGGAGATTTGTGTGCAGGATGCTTATGGGGGTGGGTGGTGCTCCCAGGAAGAGCAGCCATAATGGACTGAGGAAACAGGGCTGGGTAGAGAATACAGTTCTCAGCAGATCCCCAGGGGAGCTCTGAAGCTGGGGTAGGGCTTCTGGCTATCCTGAACTGAAACAAAAGGGGCTGGGCCTTTGTACCCCCATAGCAATCAGTCATTGGAAGCAGGGTGCATCAGCGAAGGGGAATTACCTTGGGTAACACAGTTCCCTTTGGCCAAGGGCAATTCCTAGGAGGAGTCAGTCATGGATCAGCAGCCGGAAACACTCCTGGAACCTAGGAAATGAGCAGTGTGATCCTGAATGGGGAATCTGGGCAGTGCACCCTAACAGTAGCTACTACAGCAGGATCTTTGTCTATTACTACTGTATCCCCAGCTCCCAGAAGAGGGCCAGAATTGTTGACCAGATGGGTGAGTACATGAATAAATGAACAAATGAATGAATGAATTCCTT
Source organism: Canis aureus (assembly GCF_053574225.1). Classification (NCBI taxonomy): domain Eukaryota; kingdom Metazoa; phylum Chordata; class Mammalia; order Carnivora; family Canidae; genus Canis; species Canis aureus. Next base: position 44,240,036 of record NC_135615.1, read on the forward strand.
ACCCAAAAGGTCAGCATGCACAGACAGGATGTGGCCACTAGTCTCAGTTGACAAGCAGAATGACAACAGTGTAAAAAGAGAAAATAGGCCAATGTGAACAGAGAAACCTTTAAGACAATCAGTATAAAACAAAACCAGCAAATGGGAGAAGAGATGCATAGGACTTCTGGAAAGAATGGTAAGGCTGGATATGGCATCGAAGACATTTATATTTCAGGGAGTTTCCAAATCTTCCATGTAGATTCTGAGCAGTTATTGTAGGACCAGGGTGTGCTGTTGAAGGCCTGAGGGGCCCAGGGTTAAAGAAAGCATCCTGCTAACACAAGGAGCAACTGGCTCCCGTGACAGAACTTTTAACAAGCCTTTTCTCATATCTGTTGACTTAACGCAGACCAGGGAATTCTTTGAAAGGCAACATGGCTATAAATCAGCAAGTCCCGTAACGTGCATTCCAGGGTCTTGGAGGAAAAAGCGCACACAAAGGCACCTCTTCTAAGTCTTTAGGAATGCTGTGGTGAGTGGCCCTGGGAGTCTTGGGGTTAGACTGGGGCTGGGAATGGAAAACATCCAGAAGGGAGGAGCAGGGAAGCACCAGTGACAGTAACACCACAGCATGTTTTTACTAAAACATTGGGCACTCAAGCACCTAGCTCAGGGCCTAATACTAGTGGATAATTAGCACTCGAGGAATTTCTGTTGAATGACACTAAATCATAGTCAGTTGTCTTGTTTCTGGCCCTGGTTCTGTCATTCACTAGCTGTATGACCTTGAGGAACTCCCTTCTCTGAACTTTGGTCATCCTGTGAATAAAACGTTGGGTTTGAATACAAATGGAATCTTTGGGAGTGAATGGCCCATCAGTTCCTGAGTTTTAAAGAGCCCTGAAAGAGGTTCGTGAAGCTGTGAAAAGGAAAAAAATACAAAAAACCTACATGTCAGAGAACACTGCAGCTTCCTGAGCTAGCTTGACCACCTGAGATGGTCAGAACCTGCTAAAGGAAGTAAACAATTCCTGCCAGGGCTGCTCCTCTCACCCCCACCCCCACCCACCCCAGGGGAATCTGCAGGGGCAGCAGGAGACTGCAGCGTTCACCACTCCAGGAGAAGTGCCTCTTCCACAGCTCGCTCAAACACAACAGATCCCCCGAAACACACACACAAAAAATCCCCTTTGGAGCAGAATGATGCCAGGTCAAGGGGTAAGAGCAGATGCTTTCTGATGCCCACTGGAACCTCCATTATATCTGGGGCAGACCATCTCCTAAAGGCCCCAAGGCAGGCAGATTCAATTTTAGTCAATTGCCTGCTTACTTCCATCAGTAGCCTGATGTGGTGGGAAGGACAACAGGCTCCCACTAAGAATACAGGAGTTCAAATTCTAGCTTTCCTGACACTTACAAACTTGACAAGTGACTTGATTTCTCTAGATCTGTAAAATCGGAATGATCAAATAGTTGATTTATTAAATCAGCATATTTATTTCCCCTCCCAACCTGTCCTCTCTCCCTCCTTCCTTCTCTCCTTCTCTTTTGTGCAAGTCAGCCTAGTTAGAGCAGAGTACAAAACAAGGCCAAGGGCATGATAAGTGTGATGCTTATATAGGGCCACATTCCTGCTCCTTGTCTTTGCCCTGTCAGTTCTAAAGAGTCAACTTGCTAATTGTGTGCTTATACCTTCTCATCACAGAGCAAAGGCAGTTTGCCACTGACCAGTATCACTGTGGACAAATACTATTTACTCAGCAAGGATGCCAAGCATTTTTAATCCCTGACTCATCAGGAAGAGGAATTTGGCAAAAGGAGGATTGGGGTGGGGAATGAATGAGATGAAACTGAGTGAGGCCAGAATGTAATTATGAGGGTCAGATTCCACCATTCTGGAGCACAGAGGAAGAGGGGAGGAGATGGTCCTTTCCCTTAGAAGAGCTGAAGCGACCTCAGTTCTCCCTTTGGAAAACTAAAGAAGAGATGACTATAAAAGATGTTTGGGGTTCTTCTTCTCTCTTTCAGAGTTGGACCTTATGCTGAACCAGGGCCTCTGAATCCTTGGGCAGGCTGCTGACATCATTGAAAGGGGCCCTCAAAATCTACATTTCTACTCAGCAGTATTTGTGTACTATGGAACTTTAAGTTCAAGTGCTTTCAAAGAGGACTTTTGACTTACTATCTGGGTCCTTGTATTCAAATCAGTTGGATTCAGACCCACTGCAGCCAGGCCTAATCGCTGAGTCTCCATTTCTCCAGACATCTCTCTCCATCTCTGGAGAGATGCCCCATCTCTCTCCACACTTGGGATTCAGCAGCCTAGCTGTGGGAACAAACCACAGAGCAGCTTTCTCCCCTCTGCCTAGGGCCTACCAGCAGTAGGCAGATATGGTCTGCCTGGGCCTTCCCCCTCAATGTTAATCCTCTTGGAGCTGAATCTGAAGCAGTACTTGGCTTCTCTGGGTATCAAGGGACAGTGACTCACAGTGACAGTCCATTTGCTTACTCCACTTTGACTGATGGTCTTGCTAGACCTACTCCTTTTATTGTTTCTAGCCCTTTCTTCCCGTTACTTGACTCTTCATCATCTCTTCCTCCCCCTTTTAAGATCCTAAAGACAGCCTTGTTGTCCCTTTGCACCTATCTTCCTTTCCCAAGATCCTTGCCTTCTCTTCTAAGTCTTTCCTCTGTAGGTAAGCCATGAGGATTTCCTCCTCTGTGGTGCCATAGGATGCTCTGAATACCAGATTGTACTCCGGTGGGCACAGCGAATCACCCAAGGTGAGTGGATATCGAGAAAAACTGAACAAGTCTCAAGAAAGAAAGAATGGCATCAATTGAGCCCTGACTGCAGGCCAGGGAATTTATATGCAATGTATATGTAGTCCTCACAGTACTCTTATGAGATCCTTTTACTCCTATTGTACTGGTGAGCAAATTATGGCTCAGAGAAGTTAAGTACCTAAGCTAAAGACTCAGTTAGCAAATGACAGTCATAACCTTCCCCACATTTGTCTGAATCTGGAGCTCACTCTTGTTTCCACACTTTGGCATCTTACTGACTCCACAGTAATCTTCACATCCACCTCTGGCTGATGCAATGTCATCTTGATGCTCAAGGAAATCTGATGTGTCAGGTTCAAATTTAATCACAACATCCTATAAATTATAGTTAGAGAAGCAGAAATAAATGTGTCAAGATGATTTATAGGATGAGACATAAGCTCTGATAATTTGACCTGAGTTGAAAGATGTTAAGTCTGTGTGAGTGTATGAGAGACAGAAATAAACAAGCTCAGCACATTAATAAAAGCATCAGTGTAGGGCGAGTGGTCCCAAATGCTGGAGCACAGTGAGAGAGCAGCTCAGGGAATGATTTTAATAAACAGAGACTCTGGCCTCAAAGGAATACCCAGAATTAGGAAAACCCTAAACTTTTCTCATTTCATGTTTTATTGTAAAGAAATACTGTATAGAATTTATTATTAGTAAGAATTATTGAATAAGGGGTCTTTAAACAAAACACACATAAAACAAGACTATGTATTGATCAGTTGACAAAAATGTGAACAGAGGCTTGTAGGAATCTGACCCTGAATTTCCTCAAGGAGCCATAGCTTAATACTTGCTGATTCAGCGTTTGTAGTGACTTTATAGAACATAATAACCGTGAATCATGAGAACTGACTGTATGGGTTTTTTGTTTTTGGCTTTTTGTTTTTTGTTTTTGCCTATTTATATTGTCCCTCTCACTGGACAGTATACTCCATGAAGGTAGGCATCATGTTTTCCTCACTTCTTGATTCTTGCAATCCCCTGGATTAATCCCACTATGGCATGTACCAAATAAATGTTTTTTTGGAATGAATACATGGATTAGTGAAAGTTAGGAAAAGAATCATGGAAGTTTAGAATCACAGAAGTCAAGAGAGTTTTGAGGAGTGAGTAATCATCCATGTAGCCAAAGCAGAGGGATTGGATGGGTAGGGAGGAGCAAGTATCCACTGGGTTGGCAGGCAGGAGGTCACTGATGGCCTGGGAGATCTGTTTAAGTTGTGAAAGAAGGACAGAAGGCATATTGCAGTGGGCTAAGGAACTGGGAGTGAAGAAAGAGGTAGGCTACATTTTTTAGAAGTTTAGGTAATAAGGGGAAGAAATAGATTCAACAGAAGCTAGAGGAGCCCCTGCTCAAGGAGTGGGTCTTTCAGGATTGAAGAAGTGTTTTCATAGTCAGAAGCTGAGGGGAAGTAGCCCAGAGAGAGGGAGAGGTTAAGGGTATAGCAGAGAGAGGTGGGAAGAATAGTATGTCATTCATGGCAGAAGTCAAACTTTGAACAAGAAGAGGGAGATCTCAGCCTTACAAGTTAGAGAAAAGGAAAAAAGGATGAATGCAGATACTAATATATTGATAGTGAAGGGGGCAGGAAGTTGAAGGAGATCATTCCTGATTACCTTGATTTCTCTCTGTCCAGTAGGAGGCCAGTTAGGACATAAGGGAAGGAGAAAGAAGACATCTGTACACTGAGCTGGGGCTTAGAGATTGTGAAGGAGCATAGTCCCAGATAAATCCAAGGACTGATGGGTAAAGGAGCACTGGAAACCATGATGCTGCAGTGGCATTAGCAGTCAGGGTAAAAAGAGCCCCCAAGGCAGATTGTTGTGTTTCTGGTCAGCTCTTGGGTTTTGCTAGGCAAGTGCAATGGAAATACTACAGAGCGAGGGAGCTGAGGAGTCTATGAGAGAAGAGTTCAGACTGGAACAGACTGATGGATGTGAAAAAAAGGCAGAAGATGAAGGATTTATGGTCCCCATGAAGTGGAAGAACAGGTATGTCAGGATAAGGATGGGAGTGGTCAAGATCAGAGGTTCATGAGGGAAGTTCTAGGTAATGACTGAGCCTAAAGTACTGCCATGTGAGTGGGCAGCTGAAGATCACTAGAGTTCTGGCTTTAAGGATATCCAGGGGTTGCAAGATCAATGATTCAACTAGTCTTGTATTAATTTAGCAAGTTGTTTCCTGAATAAGCTTCTTCAAGTAAGCTTTTGCTTCAAGCAGCTTTTCGGCCTTAGCAAGGTGACAGTGAAGCAAAATATGATGAGCATAACATAAATGAGGAAAATGGAAATATTAATCTCATAAAGTTAGACAAATCAAATCCTCCCTTCCTCTACACATATCACAAAACCTAATGGATTATTTATTTGAAAGAAAGTTGAAAAAGGTTTTACTGATATGGAAATAGTATGGTAATAAAGAAAAAACTCTGGGCCCCAAATTAAGGTAATCATATATTTCTTGATTCTAGATTCCCCATTACCAAATGGATCACTAAACGGTGATTGAGTGGACTTATTAACTGTTCTTAATCTTCTTGACTTTGGGAAGAATGGCACCTGGCACTGTGGGCCATCCCCTCCCCAGATTTTGCCTTCAGCAACACCACTTTTGAGATTGCCCTACTTCTCCTCTCTATGTCCTTCTCTGGATCCCCTACCATAAGGATCTACACTTAGCGGCCTCCCCTTCCTCTTTCCACACTTCATCTCTTGGCATTCTCTTTCCTTTGCATAGTTTCAATCAGGGGATTTAGTTCTTTATCTTTAGCTTTGACTTTTGTCCCTTGCTTTAGACTAACTTTCCAAATACCTGTGGACATACCTACCAACATATCAAGTTTATATCAAAATGGAATGCTAACATGGAGAAGACTGAAACTGTACCACTTCCTTACAGCATACACACAAATTAATTCAAAATGGATAAAAGACCTAATGCGAGACAGGAAACCATCAATCCTAGAAGAAAACACAGGCAGAAACCTCTTTGACCTCAGCTATTAGCAACTTCTTACTAGACATGTCTCTGGAGGCAAGGGAAACAAAAGCAAAGATGAACTACTGGGACTTCATCAAGATAAAAAGCTCTGCACAGTAAAGGAAACAATCAACAAAACTAAAAGGCAGCACATAGAATGAAAGAAGATATTTGCAAATGACATATTTGATAAAGGGTTTGTATGTGGAATCTAAAAAGAACTCATCAAACTCAACACCTAAAAAACAACATTCAAGATAAGAAATGGGCAGACAACACAATAGGCATTTTTCCAAAAAAGACATCCAGATGGCCAACCCACACATGAAAAGATGCTCAACATCACTCATCATCAGGGAAATACAAATCAAAACCAGGATAAGATGCCACCTCACACCTGTCAGAATATCTGAAACTAATAACATAGGAAACAACAGATGTTGGCGAGGATGTGGAGAAAGGGGAACCATTCACACTGTTGGTAGGAATGCAAACTGGTGCAGTCACTTGGAAAACAGTATGAAGGCTCCTCAAAAAGTTAAAAATCAAAATATCTTATAACCCAGAAATTGCCCTACTAGGTATTTACCCAAAAGATACAAAAATACTGATTCAAATGGGGCACATGCACCCAATGTTTATAGCAGTAATTATCAACAATAGGCAAATTATGGAAAGGGCCCAAATGTCCATGACTAATGAATGGATAAAGAAAGAATACTACTCAGCCATCAAAAAGAATGAAATCTTGCCATTTGCAACGATATGGATGGAGCTAGAGAGTATTATGCTAAGTGAAACAAGTCAGTCAAAAAAAGAGAAATACCACATGATTTCACTCATATGTGGAATTTTGGAAACAAAACAGATAGGGCTGCTTGGATGGCTCAGCGTTTAAGCGTGCGCCTTTGGCTCAGGGCATGATCCTGGAGTCCCAGGACTGAATCCCACATTGGGCTCCCTGCATGGAGCCTGCTTCTCCCTCTGCCTGTGTCTCTCATGAATAAATAAATAAAATCTTTTAAAAAAACCAGATAAACACAGGGGAAGAAAATAAGAGAGGGACGCAAATCATAAGAGACTCTTAGCTATTGGAAACAAACTGAGGGCTGATGGAGGGGAGGTGGGCAGGAGGTGGGCTAAATGGGTGATGGGTATTAAGGAGGGTACTCGTGTTGAGCATTGGTTATATGTAATTTATGAACAAAACTAAAAGGCAGCACATGGAATGAAAGAGGATATTTGCAAATGACATATCTGATAAGAATCCTGTTCTTCCACTTCCTTTAAAATGGAAGCAGGTATGGTCTTTGGACTGGAATGGATCTGTATTTGAATACTGGCTTAGTCTTTTGCTTGCTGAGTGACCTTTGGGGAGTTACTTAACTCCTCTTTGCCTTGGTTACCTTTAAAAGTTATTGTTAGCATCACTTAGATGATGGGTGTAATGTTATTAGTCAAGGACTTAGCACTTATTAAATGCTCAGTGAATGGTAATTATTATCAAGAATTCCACCTCTTTATTTTTCAGATGGTGAAACTAAGGACCAGAAAGGTAAAAGTGATTAAATAATACTTGAAAGAGTTGGAACTAGGAACCAGTCTGATAACTTTAAGACCTGTGTGTCTTCATGAATCTTAAGGCTCTTTATACATAAGCTAAGGGAGTAATAGAAACAGTAAGAAAACTGTCTTTGGAGAAGCCTATTTTTACATCATTACTGGGGGAAGGCACTATGTCTCTTTTGCTTGCTGTCAAATCTTAATTATGTATGCTAGTTGGGACCAAGGAAACTTGGTTAAATGGAAGGAACTCATAGTGTCCAAAGACCATTTAAATAACAGCTTTAGCTTTTTCCTCAATTACTGTCTATCAATTCATTGGAGGTACTACATTAAATGTGGAAACCGAACATGAAAACCAGCTTGAATCACGGGTTTCTGAGTTTCAAAATAGAGGCATAGAATCACATAAATAACTTCATCTCCAAAGAAATCTTGAAGGAAATTTTGAAAAACAGAAATGGAATGAGGGCATTGTGGTAAATAAAAATAGACAAATTAAATTTCTTATCTATTGTTATCAATGTCTGCAAGAGCTCCATGCTTGGGAGGAAATTATTCCCTGCTTCCTAATGCTGTTTTTCATTTTACTTATCTTGTTAACTTTATTAAACCCAACAGGAAATAATTTTAGCATAACAGCTAATTTGTTTTGACGTGTCTCAAGAGACCTATTTTTTTCTTTTAAATAATGCCTGCTGCTTTGTATCAAACCATGCCCCAACTGAAGGGGCATCTGTTATTGGAATGTCTTTTCAAAAATAACAGTGGAGTCTGAACGTCTGGAAGGTTTACAATAAAATCTTCTATTTGGAGCCCACATTTGTGATGGGATGCCTGAGTACATTTTATTTTATTTTTTAAGTCCTTCCAGACTTTTAAGAAAGTAATCATGTATAATCATGTTTCTTCAGCTGAACTCCATCGATTAAATCTGACTCAGTGAGGGTGGGATGGCATTAACAGCATATTCTGGATGGATCTAAAACCTACAGGCTGGGATGTAAGTTGAGATCCATGATTTTTTAAGAAATATCCTCACTTATAGTCAATTTCCAATGGCACCTATTTTGAACAGACATAAACCAGTTTGATCATCAGCAAATTATCTAATGTTCTTTTGATATACATTCATGTTATTATAGCATCCAGTGTAAGACGCAAGTATAGGAAGAAGTATATAATCCCTTACTGACAACCCCACTACCAGAGAGTATGGTATGTTAAAATGATAGTGATCCAATTCTGGGAGATACATTACTATTTAATTCATAAGTCTGAAAAACAAATGCAGAGATATTTCAAAGGCAGAATGGGCCAGCCTTGTAAGAGGGTCATGCTCTTTATGAAGTTAAAAGATGCATCTTAAATCTTTTTGATTTGAGATATGACACTGGGCATGTCAGACTCTTACTCCTAACTGATCCCCTATCTTTTAATGCTAAGTAAGAAACCCACTGGGGTAGATTAAGACAAATTATATGAACTGCTAAGCAATAGTTCTGAAAGGTATTGATTCCCAGCTGGGGTCCTCAAATGTTTTAACTACCTCTAAAGGGTATAGTGCTCATTAGTTACTTGAATGTTAACCAGATGCTGCTAAATTGCTAAACTTAAATATATATACATCACACTATTTGCAGCCAAATACAGCATCGCTATTCTCCCCACCTCCCAACCTAGACACCACAGAGGCATGCGTGTCATGCCCAACTGCCTTGCCCATCAACAGATTCTGACAAGCCTAACTGATTAATCATCTCTCCAATTTGCCTTCTTCTGTTATCTGCAGAGGCACTGGCTTAGTTTCAGTCCTTATCGGGAACTCTCCTTGAACGACTTTAACAGCCGTCCAACGACTCATTTTAAGCTTTTTCTCTCCCTATGGTTCATCCTTTCTCACCCTAAAAACAAGTCTGACCTTGTCACTCCCCAGCATAAAACCTTCTGAGGACCCACACTGCTTATTGTGTAATATCCAACCTACCTAGAAGACCTAAAGCCACTACCCACATGGACCCCTGTGGTCAAGCTTTCATAAACTTTTCACAATTTCCCATGCATTTGACCTGACTTATTCTTTAAGTCACTGGTAGATGCAGGTCCTCCCTGGTTTTGTTACCTGGCGAACGTTTTTCCTTATTTGAAGGTCTCCTTTATGTCACCTCCTCTATAAACGTTTTAGATGTTTGTTCAGGCCTTTGGGCTTCCACAGCCCTTCCTGCTTACATTCATCGACAGCAGCTATTGTGTTGTGGATGCTGGGGCTATCAAATACAAGACAGGACGCCCAGTTACATTTGACTTTCAGATAAATAATAAAGAATTCATAGGTCCCATACAATATTCCATAACAATTATTTGTTACTTACTGAATTTCAAATTGAACTCTGCATCTTGATGTTTGTTTGCTGAGTCTGGAAAGCCTAGCTGTGCTGTAACTCAACTGTGTACAACTTTCTTTCCTTATTCTGCCCCATGAGCTCCTTTGAGGCATTTGTATCTAAGTGAGAAGCTAGACTCCAGGCCTGGCACCAAGCTCCTATTCAATAAATGTTACTTGAATAAAGAAGAAAAAGAAATGTCAAAAAAGAAATGTCACTGCTTGTCTTTTCCCACTTGGGAAAATTAAAAACAACAACCACCACCACCACCACCACCACCACCGCCTTTGGGCGACTTGATTAGTACAGATCATAGGGCTCCTTGTACTTAGCAGTGTTTCAGAAGTCAAAAACTGTTCCAAAATGAGGCATGAAAAAAATAGGGACAGGGTGGATAGATATTTTCTAGCATGGAAGCCAGAAGTTATGCCTAATGTACAGATGTAAAAATAATAATGATGACTAAATAATGTTAGTTATATGGAACACATGCCAATATACTTCCTGGGCATCCCCAATGAATTCTCACAGATCCTATGAGGCAAGTGGTCACTGTGAGGGGCTGGACCCTTTTGCTCTCAAGTTTAGTGCCCCGTTAGCTCTGGTACCAAACACTGTTTCACTTCCTTCCCAAAGACACCCAGGGGAACTGATTCAGTAGGAGAAGTGTTCAAAGCCCCACCTTATAAACGGAAAATAATGCATGAAGTTGCCAGGTTTCTGTGAGGGATTTGGACTCAGTCCCATTTCTTCTTTGGGAAGCTTTCTTTGCCTATAAAGGATTCTCAGACTTACACTTTTGTTTCAGTCTTGTGGTCATAAAACTGCCTTGACGAAAAGTTTGTTTTAAGGGCTTATGACTTGAGGACATAAAGAAATGTTTGAAGAAGGAAAAGGGATAACAGCATGTGAGTTTCTTTATGGAATGGACGATATGGAGCCCCCTCCACTTCCTTTCGTTGAGCCCATGGTGGGAGAACATTCAAAAAGCCAACAAACTTGGGTAACAGCCTTAAATCGACATTGTTTGAGTATGAATGGATCCAATTGGCTTCAGATGTTTTGTTCCTCACATAATTCCTATTTTAGGCAGATTGGTTACTATAGAGACTAGAGCCACCTTAATTATGGATGGTCAAGAGAGGACATGTTGACTAATGGTTAGAGCAGAGGTCTAAGGTCCAAGGTCCTAATCTTAGCCCAACCACACACTCACTGTGAGCCTGTCTCACTTAGGCTCTGTGCTACAATCTTGCCTAACTAAGCAGGAGTGAAAAATATCTTTGCTGGAACTCTCTGAGGACTGATATATATATATATATAAAAATTTTTTTTTTTTTAGATTTTATTTATTTATTCATGAGAGACACAGAGAGAGAGAGGAAGAGACACAGGCAGAGGGAGAAGCAGTCTCCATGTAGGGAGCCCAATGTAGGATTTGATCCCGGGTCTCCAGGATCTCCACCTGGACTAAAGGCAGCGCTAAACCGCTGAGCCACCTGGGCTGCCCTATATATTTTGTTTTTAGAGGAGTGGGTGAAATAGAAGAATTGGGAATGAGAGAGAGAGAGAGAGATTCTGACATAAAATAGATTTAAGAAAATATTGAACTTGGAAGGCTTTGTTGACCTGCTAAGTAATCTACTGACAAATGGGAAGTGACTACTTATCATAGTATCACCTCTGGGCATGAAATGTGGGCAACAGTGTTTTAGGTATTTAAAAAAAGTATGTGTATGTGTACTTCAATTTCTTAAAACTAAGACATAAAAGCTACAATTTACAAATCTATATAAATGATGATTTGTCCCTTTAGAATTATTTTATTTTCAAGCACCCCTTTGTATGTATTTTAATTTTTAAAAATAACTTCTTATTATGAAGATTTTGAGACACAAAGCGGAGATGCTACTAATGTAAAGAATACCCACATATATATTATCCAGCTTTGACTCTTATCCACATTCTGTCAGTGTTCTTTCATCTCACTTAGCTCTATTTTTTTTTTTCCCTTTTCTGGATTATGTTAGAGAAAATCCCAGACAACATATCATTTCACTTGTAAAAGATGAAGGTTTACTTTCTTCAACAGAAAAAGGCTTTTTGTCCCCTATAACCATACTGCAGCATTATCTCCAACAGAATTAACAATTCCTTAACATTATCTAATACCCAATCCATTTTCAATGCTCCAGATTATCTTTAAAATATCCTTTTTTATAGCTGGTTTGTTCCAATTAAGATTAAGACACTGCACAGACATTACATTTATGTCTCTTAAGCATGTTTTAATCTATAACAATTTCCTTGTCATCTCCCTCCTTATTTTATTTGGAAATGAAACAGAAAAGTTGCGAAACAAAAAGCAATGAAGATTCATTCACCTTTATGTTTGATATATTTGCTTAATTCTCTCTTTCTTTTATGTGTATGTTAGGTTTTTTTGTTTGTTTGTTTGTTTGTTTTTTGTGCTGAACCATTACTGAGTTAGGTGCAGACATCATGACACTTTATCTTTAAATATTTCAATGCTTTTCCCATAATAATAAAGTCATTCTCCTACAAAGTTACATTATAAATGTCACATGGAAGAAATTTGACACTAACACAGTATTATCTATTATTCATTCTATATTCAGATTTCTCCACTTGTCCTAGTACTGTGCTAATAGTGTCCTAATAATAATGTAGCTTCTTGGGGCACCTGGGTGGCTCAGTCAGTTAAGCATCTGCCTTCAACTCAGGTCATGATCCTGTGGTCCTGGGATTGAGCCCGATGTCGGACGCCCTGCTCAGCAGGTTCCCTGCTTCTCCCTCTTCTTCTACTCACCACCCCCTGCTCATTCTCTCACTTTCTCTCTCTCTCTCAAATAAATAAAATCTTTTTACAAATACTGTAGCTCTGGGCAACCCCGGTGGCCCAGCAGTTTAGCACCGCCTTCGGCCAAGGGCATGATCCTGGAGACCCAGGATCGAGTCCAACATCGGGCTCCCTGCATGGTGCCTGCTTCTCCCTCTGCCTGTGTCTCTGCCTCTCTCTCTCTGTGTTTCTCATGAATAAATAAATAAAATCTAAAAAAAATACTGTACCTTCTTCTTTTTTTAATCCAGGAGCAAGTACAGAACCAAGTATGGCATTTAGTCATCATGTTCTTTGGTTCCTCTAATCTAGGATACTCTTCAGCTGTCTTTCATGACACTGAAATTTTTTAAGTGTTTTGGCTAATTGTTGGGCAAAATGACTCTCAGCTTGATTTGCCCAATTATTTTTATTTTCTGTGCATTCCCTACTCATTATTTTACTTTGGAAATGTCTGTCCTCAGACGGGCATTTATGTCTTATAATTTTTATCTCCCTAAATAGATTAAGACTAAAGTTTATTTTCAGGGGCTTCTGTGGGGTTCTAAGGATGCATCTGAAGCATTATTCTTTGTCTTGTTCTTGAGACTCTCCTTTTTTTCAATTCAGAGAACAGCAGATATGTGTTCAACTGCAGTATGGAAAAGACAGAAGGTAGGCACCAGACATTAATCTCCTTGAAACAAAGCCTAGCCTCTCCCACCTGGAAATTTGGAGCTTTCCATACTTCCTACAATGTGGGAACAGAAGGCACAGGATCCTGTTCCAGCCAGCGGTGCTGTGTCTGCATGTGTCCTTTGGTCTTTGGTGTAAACTCTGTTCTAGCCAAAGTAACTGGCTTGTCTTGGTCCTGGTAGCTACATATCGCTGGTGTGGGTGAACCATGGAGGAGCTGTGTATTTTCTGGCCAGATGTTCTAGAGCTGCTTTTTGATATTGAATTCAGAGTCCCTAAAAGTGGCTGGCAGTGGGGCACACCCTGGTAAGGTCTGACACCTCCACAAGATCCTCTGTGTCTGTGCCAGCAGCCTCTCTCCTTTCTTTGCCATGGGTGTGGATTCTGTGGGACCCTCTCTCCCCATCACCAAGGAGACTGCTAGTGCTGGGCTGGAAAAGTGTAGAGGGTGCTTTAAGCTCAGTTCCTAGTCCAAGTCCCTTTGTTTCTTGACCACAGAACTGTACCTCACCTTTCAGGCCATTTAGTGGAACGATATGGGAAGGAGGAGGTTGGGACAGGAAAAAATGCTTTCTGATAGCATTACCAGTGAACAGTTTTGAATCCCTAGGAGATCCCTCCTTCCCATCCACTCTTGATCAAGTATCTCCTGTACCAGACTTAGACAGCTATGCAGATATTGCTTTGCTCTCTCAAAGGTAAACTGGGTACCTACCATGGGACCCAAAGGCAAAGCTGCATTGTTTCTGTTTTTGAAAGCTTTACTGGGGTTATGTCCACATAGAGTCAGAAGATGGAATTGAAAGGGAGGTAACATAAGAAAGGAGAAGGATGGTCCCAAGTATGTGAGAGGCAGCTAGTGGACAAAGGCCTGTCAGTTCCCAGTTTTGTAACTCCCAGCCCAGTAGAGCTCCAGCTTTTGGCCTTTATGCAGGAGGAAGGACCCTGAAGCTGGGCCAGAGGTCTGGCCAGATTAGAGACTGCATCTCTCAAATGCTAAGGAAAAGGGATTTTTAGAGTTTCAAGCCTGGGAAGTTGATTTAGATGGACTTTAGCCTACCATAGGTATCTCCATGGCTATCTTCATTCATCTTAGTCCTATGTGTTCCTGGATATTATATTCCTATGCTCTAATCTTTGTGGCCAAAGGATTGAAATGCTATGTCTTGGCTTTCTACAGCATGTTTGGGCAGTGGTTTTATCCCAGTGACCATCATCTATGTGTTATTGCTGGGGAGACACAGACAATTTGAAATCTGTAGCAGAAATAGCAGGATGGAGTCTCTCTTTTTCATGCCTTTTCTAAAAGTGTCCTCTGTGGCCAAAACATCAAATTGTTATGGCAAGAGGCTCAGGACTCAGAGAGATTATTCAAATCCCCTATTTTCCATTTACAATTTGTCCTTGGCCAAATTTCACAGCCTCTGTGAGCCTCAACATCCTTATCTTGTAAAATGTGAAAAATAATGCCTCCTTCCCAGGCTTGTGAGGCTGAAATGATAGAATGTGTGCCAAAATGGCTCGATTTGTTCCTAGGAGTGTGAGAGTTGGTTTCCTTCCCCTTCTCTGTCCTCTGCATACTCATTCCTTCTTTTTCCCTTTTGTTATAGTTCAAATTAGCACTGTGAAAAAAAAAAAAAAAAGCAACAGAGAAACAAAAGGCATTATCTGCTTTTTATTTCTCCTGAAAAGGCTGTGTAAATTTAGCATCTTAAGTTGATGATGCTTAGGAGATAAATGCTTATGAGAACCATACCAAGGAATAGGACAGCCTCTTCCTATCCAAACACTTGTTTACCAGAAAAGGAGATAGACAGCTTGGCCCAGCGAAATGCAGGCCAAGGAAGAGAAAAGACACTAACAGAAGCCTCAGGATTTCCTCACCAGGTAGAACCAAGAGGTTAAAAGAGCAGGACGTTTCCTAGACATCCGTTTCTCTTGGGGCCACAGCGCTGATCTTTGCTTCAAGGATCTGAATGCCTCATTGCTGGAGGCAACTCAAAAGAAATTCAGTCAGTAGAGGCAGAAACAAATCAGTAGACAAGCTGGCTCAACGGAAATGCCCTCCACTAGAATTCTCTAGTTGCCTGAGTTGGATTTCCATCAGAACAGATATTTAGTAAGATAGTGGAAAGCTTTTTATATCTGGACTGAATAGAAATCCAGTGCAGGAAAACTACTAGAAAATCAAGGAAGGCAAATAAAATGCTGAAATTTTAATGTAGTCCTCGAGTGAATATTTTTGTTTCTGTTCCAAAATTCTGTGTTTCCTTCAATAAATCTGTAATGATTTTGTAACAGAAAGACAATAACAATGACTGGTGGAGCAGAGACAGAGGCAGAGAGGAGAAGTAAGATGTGTTCTGAGTTAGAGCTGTATATTTAATACCGTAGATTTGGAACTTCAGAGTTTTGAGATATAATTACATGAAAGTAATACCGTTTTTTCTCTCTGTGTGTGGTACATGTGGCAGGGGTATAACGGCTTTTGCAGCAAAGCAGAGCCTTTAAACAAGATGATAAAACCACTCTGGGTGAGACCCTCACGTGAATGTCTAAGCTGTGGTGAGAGGGTTCACAGCTTTGGAATCAGAAAGCCCCTTGGAATCCCAAATCTTCCAATGACAAACTATGTGGATTTGGGCAAGATTCTTAGTTTCTCTCAGTTCTGATCTTTAAAATGTGTGATCTTTAAAGGATTTAAAAGTAAATCCTTACTTTACAGGATTGTTTTGAGATGTAAATAAAATAATGTTTTTATTAGAAGTTTTGTTTCATTCAAAGAACTAGACCCATTTCTTCTGAGCATCTTTTTCCAGGTCTCTCTCAACACCTCAAATTATTCTTCTACCATTTCCTTTTTGACCAACCAGCAAATATTGACTAAGAACCCATGATACATTCTGTAGCCCCCCAGCCTTCCTGAACTCAAGGTAAACAAACCAATGTTTGTCGGGGGAGATATCAGGGGGTGGGTGCTAGGACTGTACTTGGCTCAAAGCGATGTACAACTGGAAATGGTCTTTGGCATTCTGCTGTCTCCCTTATAAATATGAGCTTCTTTCTTCCCAGGGAAGGTATTCATAGTCTATTCAGTGCCATTCACTCCACATTTCACTACCTGATTTTTGTAGTAGGTGAATTTGCTTTGTTATTATGAAGGGTAGGCCTCCTCTAACCTCAGAAGAATGAGTCATGGTTACTCTAAACATAGGGTAACCTTATTCCCCTCTGTCAGTGATTGGCTTAAGGGAAGGGAAATTATCCAGTTCTGACAATAAGATGCAAGGAAAGGTCTTTTTGCAGCTTCTGCTAAGAATTTCACTTTCCTAGTAAAAGGCACAGACAAGGCTTGTGAAGCTCATTCATTTTCCTTCCATTTTCAAAGTGGGAATGATGCCTGAAATTGCAGCAGCTAGCTTGGGGCCATGAGGCAATAAGCACAAGAATAAAAAGCCAATAACCAAAGATGGAGATTGCAGGGATAGGACAGAAAGAAGACAGAAAGAATCTGGGTTCTCCATGATATTATAGAGCTGTGAACTGCTAAACTTCTTATTAGGAGAGATGAATAAATATTTTTATTGCTTAAATCACTTTAATTGAGTTTTCTGATGCTTGCAACTAGAAGCATTCTTATTTAATATTCCTTTCTTTTGAACAGTATTCTTTTCTGAAGGGTCATACTGCAACCCTCCTTATAGCCCAACTGCCATTTTTGTTTCTAAACGGCTTCTAAGGAACCCTGCTAATTCCTGAAGATCATGGTATTAGCTGGGCATGGCATGATTTCATCAAAGATATTTGCATTTTAACAAAGAATTCCTGGGATGAGAAAAATTTCCAGAAAAAAAGCATAAAACCATGATGGTAGAATGACAGGCTGTGGAACTGATACTTTGCAAAGGACGGGGAGCCCTGATTTCTGCCCCTTCAAGCCTAGGGTATAAGTGGTCACCTGGTCTACTTAGGCATGTTTCCCAGAGCTTTTAACTCAAAATGTGGCCTACCAGCAGGACTAGTAGCGCTTGTGGACTTGGAAAAATGCAAAAATCTCATGCCCTGGCCTATATCTACTCAATCAGAACCTTTATCTTAACTAAGATCTCCAAGTGATTCATAAGCACATTCAGGTTTGAGAAGCACGGCTCCAGAGGACACGGAATTGCTAGAGTTAGAAAAAAAGCTCAATTTTCTCCTATTAGATGACAAAGCAAGGCATAATGTTATAAGAAAAACATCTCATATCGTCATTTTATCTGACAGAGATTTGGAGTAGACTAGATTTATTGAATAAATAAATATAATTCTTTCAGAGTCATCTGAAAACAGAGACTAGAACTATTTAGCACAACTCACCTCACATGTTTCAAGATTATACTATTTTTTCTTTTTTAGTAAACTTTACACCCTATGTGAGGCTCGAACTCATGACCCTGAGATCAAGAGTCACATGCCCTAGGGACTGAGCCAGCCAGACGTCCTAAGACTATAGCTTCTATATCTTATTTCTATAAGAGACATGAGTTATACAGAGATAGTGGTATGGTCTAAGGAAGGGTCCACTGCAGTTAGATACCTCCTCACATTACAGGCCTTCAATTAGATCACTTCATGCGAGGGTCCATCCATTTCCCTGAAGACTCAGAATCATTATTGGCAGTGCCTGGTAATCAAGCTTTAAGAGTTATCCATACCAGGAGCACTTGGGTGGCTCAGTCAGTCAAGTGTTTGTCTTTAGCTCAGGTTATGATCCCAGGGTCCTGGGATAGAGACCCATATCAGGCTCCTTGCTTATCAGGGAGCCTGCTTCTCCCTTGCCCTCTGCCTGCTGCTCCCCCTGCTTGTGCTCTCTTTGTCAAGTAAATAAAATCTTTAAAAAAAATTTTAAAAGCGTTATCCATGCCAGTAAAAATAAACATTAGTTTGCATGAGACTCAAGGATGTCAAAAAATGTATTTACATGAAATAATGTATAGATATCAAATGGACAAGAAAGCTCTCGTTGGCGTGGTCCAGAGAAATTCTTCCTTGTAAGAAGCTTCCTGGGAACCCAAGTCATAATCAGAAGTCATCTCACTGATTTATCAGGAGACCTCCCTATTTCAGGAACCAAAACACTTGAAAGTCCCTAAAATAAGTTCATTTTGCCCCCTAAAAAACATGGCAGACACAATTAAAATGAGAAGGATGCTTAGAAGATTTAGATAAATGTATACTAACAGCATCAGGCTGAGATAGCTGGGCATATCCATCTCACTACTGGCAGAGTCCTGATAAAGGGAGGAATGGAAGTCTAAAAACAAAGTCCTTCCATCCCTAACTAGTCTTTGCTGATATCCATTCCACCATTTTTCAGATTTCTTTGCTGATGATTATTTCTTTATATCTCCTGTTCTTAGTCAAGTTATAATCAACAATGTACCTGGGCAACATGCTATTTTTTTCAAATGATTGTATATCCTTCTTCTGGCCTAATACAAATTTATCTTAACATTTAATGTGCAGAAGGCAATATCATTTCACGTATTTCTCAATTCTTAGCAGGCATCTCATGGTCATCTGTTAAGTACTAGCATGGTATAGACAACAAGGTATAGCTGCAGTTCTACCCACTGCCATTAATGGGTGTAGTGGGATACAGCATCACAGTCCTCAACTTGTGTGTCTCCACCGGAATGAGTTACATGTGTGCCCAAGTAATTGACTGTCAAAACTCTTGGGAATACAGGCATGTCCTGGGTGCCTGGAGCCATTGGGTTGTTCTCTTCCCACAGCACTCTATTATAAACTATTATAATTTTCATATGTTTCAAAATATCAAAAAGGCTGGGAACCCATAGTGCAGTGTAATGGTCCTGAAATCAGGGCACCACTAGCCGTGTGAGTAGCCCCAGGCAGGTCACTACCCACTACTTCCTAATCTCTCTCAGTAGCCTAATATCTGACTAAAAATTTACTTGATGCTAAACTAACAAGGTTACTTACACTCACTTGGTGTCTTAGTCTGTTCAGGCTATTGTAACAAAAATACCATAAACTGAGTGACTTCTGAACATCAGAAGCTTGTTTCTCACAGTTTTTGAAGCTGGGAAGTCCAAGATCAAGGTTGCTTATAGATCTAGGTTCCAGTTCTTGGTTTATACACAGTCATCTTTTCACTATAACTTCACAAAGGAGAAGGGAATTAAGGTGATCTGTAGGGTCTTTTTATAAGAGCACTAATTCCAGGGATGCCTGGGTGGCTCAGCGGTTGAGCACCTGCCCCTGGCAGTCCCCAGTCTCAGGATCGAGTCCCACATCAGGCTCCCTGCCTGGAGCCTGCTTCTCCCTCTGCCTATGTCTCTGTCTCTGTCTCTCTCTGTCTTTCATGAATAAATAAAATCTTAAAAAAAAAAAAAGAGCACTAATTCCATTCATGAAGGCTGTACCCTCCAAAGACTCCACCTCCTAATAACATCACATTGGGCATTAGGTTTCGACATAAGGGTTTGTTGGAGACCACAAGAATTCAGACCAGAGCACCTGAGCCCGAAATAGGCTTCACCCTTGAGTGAGGGCAGTGCTGAGCCTGTAGGTCGAAGCTAAGTGGTTCCAGCTGTGGGCCTGCTGACTACAGAGGCAGAAGCCAAGGCCTGTGGGATTACAATGTGGGTGGCTTCCTCAGTGCTATCCTATATTTCTGTCAAAAACTTTCTAGAAAGTTTTATTTTAATATAACTATATTGGTTTGCTAGAGCTGCCACAATAATGTATCATATACTGGGTGGCTTAAGCAACAGAGATTTATTTACTTTCTCATAATTCTGGAGGCTAGATATCTGTGACCAAGGTGTTGACGAGGGTTGGTTTCTTCTGAGGCCTGTGTCCTTGGCTTGCAGATGACCATCTTCTCATTGGGTCCATACATGCTCTTGCCCCAGTCTATGTATGTTTCCTAATATCCTCTCCTTCTCTAAGGAAACCCATCATAGTGGATTGAGGCTCACCCATATGGCCTCATTTTATCTTAAGCACATCTTTAAAGGCTTTACCTCTAAATATAGTCATATTCAGAGGTATTGGGGGTTAGGGCCTCCATATATGAATTTGGGAGTAGGGGGACACATGTCAGCCCATAACATTCACCAATACAACTAAGATGAATCTGTGGCTGGCTCAGTGCTGTAGGGCTAAAAAAAGAAAAAAAGGATGTAGGTCACAAGATTTAATTACACAAATAGCACACAGTATTTTAGAATAGAACAGGTCCTCTGGAAGTTCATGTTATGCTATCATTTGACAGATTAAGAAACTAAGGCCCAAGTTGTGATATGACATCCCCAAATCTGTATAATTATGAGACAACATAATAAATAACCCAAGGGTGAGGCATATAGTCAGAAGTTTGTCAGAACTGACTTTGCATACATATTCTTGTTTATAAAATCAGAATAAAACACACTGTCTGCCTTGTGGCCAGAAAATACACTCATGGAAGAAGGCCTACTTATGGTCCTGCCAATTGGTCATTCACCTCTGGTGACTTCTTTCCTTGAATCCTGGAGAGTCCATCTGATATATTCATTTCTAACACTGATGTGGCTGTCTGCTGAGATGCTCTCTGCTTGCTCCAGGGCCAGCAGCAACTTCCCGATCTTGGCTTCCAGGTTGACAGCCACACTGCTTCTTAAGACTTAAGAGAGCTGGTGACAAAATCACAGAATGCTGGCTGAATCCAGTGCCTCAACTATTCTGACACATCCGCAGAACCTGCTTCCCAACAGGATTAGCAGCAGGGAGATAGCTTCTCTCTCACCTCTGTGGTTCAGATTTTGTCCACATGTGTCCAGCTGGTGAAAACTAGTTTGCATCTAGAACCCTAGATGCAAGAGTCTGGAAAATACAGCTTTTAGTGTTCCAACTGTCCAGTACAGGAAGGCACATAGAAAGAGGTGGAATCAATTCAAAGTGCCAATAAACCATATCTAGCACCATTACGCCTTGGGTTTTATGGATCTTAACCAGGAGAATGAATCAGCTGAAGACCACTGGAAACTCTGAGCAGAGAAGATTGTCATGTTTCTTTAGTATGGAGCTGAACTCAGGCCAAGGGGAGACTATTTTTTAAAAAGGGTAAATGGGTCACTTTTTCCAACACACGTAACTTTTGCAACAAGAGTAGGCATGCAATACACATCAACACATAAATCAAAGATAACTATTTTCAAGACTTGCCTGGGCACAAAAAGTATTTGTGTCAGAGACTGACACCCTACCCCCTTCCCATCCATCCTCTTTTTTCCTTCTTTTTAATAATAGGAACACCTATCGTTAAACATAAATACGTAAACAGACACATGGCCATCCAGCTAGTGAAGGAGTTGGCAAATGATAGCCAATGGGTCAAACCAGACACTGCCTCATCATGTAAATGCAGTTCTATTGCAACATAGCCACTCTCACTTATTTCCATATTGTCTAGGGCCACTTTCACACTCCACTGACAGGTAATTGCGCCAGAAACTATGCAGCTCTCAAAGCTGAAAAGATTTCCTACTTGGCTCTTTATAGAAAAATCTTGCAGACTCCTGAGTGGAAGATGGTATTTTCTGGCCTCCCTTGTAGCTAGGTAAGATCATGTCATCCGAGGAGCTATGAGTGAAAGTGACACATACCACTGTTATGCTTGGCTTTAAAATATCAACTGTGTATTCTTCCAATACTCTTTCCTCTTCCTGTCAGCTTAACAAACTTTTTCAGTGAAGGGCCAGAGTGTAAATACTTTAGAATTTGTGGGCCATCAAGTCTCTGTTGCCACTACTCAGCTCTGCTCTTGGAGCACAAAAGCAGCGGTAGACAACACATAAAGAAGTGAGCATGGCTGTATTCCAATAAGACTCTGTTTACTAAAGTAGGTGGCAGGACAGGGTTGACCTAAGGGCTGTAAGTTGCTGACCTCTGCCTTAGGAGATGGCTAAGTAACACAGAAAAGGAACTTGAATGACCACATGGGGAAAAACCACAACCTGGACTGTTTACCTCAAGCCTGGTTTATGAGGAAAACAAACAGTGTGACTTACTTAAGCCACTGTATATTTGAGTCCCTTTGTTATGCAGTTTAGTCTTATATAGTGATTCTTGGGCTTGTGAATGACATACAAACTAGGGAGATACTTTCTAATATTTGCTCAACATGTTGCTCTTAATGTTTACAATTCAATGTTATCTGAGTACCTGCTGTAAGCTTGCACTTGTGCAAAGCATAACAGGGGATGAAACAATGAGGAAGACACATTCCCTCCCCTCACAAAGTACAATCCTTGTGTTAGGATTTGGTGGTGGGTTGTAATCAGTTATGAAGTCATCACTAACAATTGATAACTTCAAAATTAAAGTTCTGAAGTATGTGAATGATGTGTTGTGTGAGGGGTCCCCAAGATTACTCCAAGGCTTCATGAAGTCTGTTAGGACTCACAAAGCTCAGAAACTGTTATGCTCACAGTTATGGTTTATTAAAGTGAAAGGACACAGATTAAAATCAGCAAAGGGAAAGAAGCATAAAGTAAAGGCAAGGCGAAACCAGGTACAAGCTGCCAGACGTCCCCTCCCAGTGGAGTCACATGGACGTGTGCTTCATTTTCTAGCAATGATGTGTGAGAACACAAAGTGCTGCCAGCAGGGAAGCTCCCCAAGCCTTGGTATCTAGGTATGAATGGTGTTTGAAGTAGGATCTCCAGCAACCAAGCTGTTATGAGACAAAAATTAGTGAGAGCCTAAACTATGGTTGTGGATGTGGAAAGAAGAGACTTACTAGAAACAATTCAGACAAAGAATCTATAAGAATGAACTCTAAGAATTTGGTAAATAGTGACACGCCACAGAGAGGAATGGAAAAGAGGTTAGGAGTCACATTCCAGGATTTAGAAACAAGGTGGTCGGGATGATTCTGGGGTTACTGTAGGAAATGGGAAAATGGAAAATTAGCACTGGAGTTTATTTGAAGAGGAGCTGGAGACAAGATATATAGTCTATTAGATTTGGAAATGGCAAATGAATACCAATAAAAAGTCCAAATGATGTCCATCAGGGCATTTAAGAAATGTGTTTATAGCCTGGGAGAGGGCTGTGGGCTTTAGAGCCCTTGGCATCAAATTCTGTGGAAATAAATGACATTGTCAGGGAAGATGATACAAAAGGAAAAAAGCGTCTGATTGGAGAACGGAGTTTGAGGATGCCAAGAGTTAAATGACAGGCAAGGAAGAGGCATGTGAGAAAATTAGAGGAGCACAGAGGTGAATCAGGTTGGAAGGCAAGGCAGCACAGAGAATCCAGCAGTCTGACAAGCTCTTGAGAAGCTGAGCAGAATACATGAGAGACAGACTGCTGAGGCTGGCTGGCAGCAAAGAAAGGTAATGTTCCATGACCTTGAGGGGGGCATTGGCCCAATTTCAGAGATTAGGGAATAAGTGAGTACTGGTAAAGTAGAAGAGAGAATCTCACTTCCCCATGCCTCTGGCAGAAGCAGGAGCTCCTGTGGATGGGAAGAGAAGGGCCTGGATAGGACATAGGGGTAGGCAACTAAAAGCAAAATGCTGACTGAGTGAGCACCGCAAAGCTTTGAAGCAGGCTTGAAAAGCAAGTTGCCCCAAAGGCCACAGATGATGACAAGCTGTTTTTTCTCATGAAGTTGGAGCAGCTACGTTGATAAGGCCCCTTTAAATGCTAGTGGTACTGTGAATGTCCCTCAGAGACCACAGGGAAAATGGCCCCACAATCAATTATCATCCGGGTGCTCTGCACTAGTCAGGGAAATTGGTGGGCACTTGGGTGTTGTTTTCCAGCTCAGGATCTCTACTCTTCAGATTAAAGAGTCATAAGTCTGTTTATTTTAGAAAAGATTAATGGCTCCCCCTCCTCACTTCTCAAGAACAGACTTTCGTCTGTCTAGAGTGAGTCATTAAATATATCAGCTCAACTGCTCTGCCTGCAAGATTACAGATATAAAATCATCTGATTTTGACAAAAAACAGCCACAGCTTTTCTTATTCAGTCTACAATCATTTGTGGATAGAGATAGATAGGAAATGTTCCATAATAGTAAGAGTGATACAAGCCCTCCATCCTATCAGCAATCTTCCCAAGACCCTCTAACTTGTCACCTTCACTAAGATGTCTCTCCGTTAATTCATGTCAAGTCAATTTAACTCAACTCTACCAACTCTCACGAGCTACACACATGGATATTGTGGATTACAAAAGATGAACTAAGAAGGAATATTTATGCTCAGGAATTTTATAGTCTATATGGTGAGCTAAACAAAAACCTACAAGAACTAAGACTGGTTGTGGTTAAGTGTTTTGGTAGAGGTGTTTGAAGAAAGAAAGTCTAGAAAGGCAAGCTCAGCCCTCAGGCAAGCTTTTCTGGAGGACGTGGTGCTGGAGGTGATCTTGCAGGACCTTGACTTGTATGTTTGCGCGTGCATGTGTGCATGTACACACAGGTTTACAGGGGTAAACTAGAAGGAAAGTGAAACATTCCAGGAAAAGATATGTTAAAACACATGGAGACACAGAATTGCAGTGCATGGGGAATGTGTGGGAAAATCAGAGTTGGAGGGAGTTTTAGGTCCAGATGTTCACAAACTTTGATGTGTGTTGGATCCACCTGGGCAGCCTGTGAACAATTCATCAGTTTAGGCCTCACCCCTGGATTTTACAAGCCAGGCTCCCAGGGCTTGGAGATGTTAATGATTAACCAGGGTCACACTGCTCATTAATTTTAGCAGTTGAACCAGCTGGAGAACCTCTTTTCAGGGAAGAACAAGCATTTTTTTCCCCCTGAAGGGACCTGAAGGTGTAAGATTTGTGAAGGGAGTTATAAAAGAGAGGACTTGAAAAGTAGGTTGCACTTAGATTATGGATACATTATAGATTATGGATGAAAGGTTAAGAAAACTAAGATTCCTATCAGCACACAAAACCATCAAAAGCTTCAGAGGGAGAAGTGACATGGTCAAACTAATCAGACATGTGATCTAAGAACAAAAACTTAAGGTTGAGCCCATTGACTGGAAGTGGAATTACAACTAGCTTACAGGTTCTGAACTTCCCAGCCAGTTAGGCCCTCTCACCTTCATCTGAAGCACATTCCTTTTAAGCCCTTAAAAACAAGGTTATGCCTTCTGCTTACATAAATGACAAAATATCCATGAAGAAGTATCAGTTCATCAAACATCCTCCAAAGCAGCTCATCAAACCAACAGATGCAGAGTCAGTGAGACGAATGCAAATACTCATCTAGCTCCTGGCCCAAGGATGACACATGCCAATTCTCCTCTCCCTGCTCTTGTGTTCTGCCCCCAAGTCGCCAAGTAAAGAAAAAGGGAGAGTACAGATGGGTCACCATGGCCAGAGCAGCACATTAGGAGCCTGCTCTACAGATGTTGGAACTCCCAGAGAACCTATCACCTTGGAACAAAGATAATGGTAAAATAATCCAGAATGAGGAAAACCTTTTTTAAAGAATTATCTATGCCATGTATACATCCATCTGTATTTTGTGTGAAAGGCAGATCAGAGGTAACATAGCTTTGCTTATGCTGTGCTCAAAAAACAGTGTTTCTCCATAGGGCTGCTACTGCTAATGTGACAGTCCTGTGTTATGCAGAATGTCCCCACACTGCAGGAAGGCCAGCATTCCTAAATGCCAACAGCACTGCTCAGTTGTGTCGAGTTAAAAATGTCCTGAGAACCATTGCTCTAATATTTCAGAGTGCATGGCAAAATCATTTTCTTGGATCAGTATAAAGATGTAAAATATTAATTAGCACCATCTTTACTCTTTAGATGATGAACTGAGAGTCCAAATGGATTGCTAGCTTTTTCATGTGACTAGTGAGGGGAGTTACTGGCTCGAAACCCCAATGGGCTGACTCTAAATTCAGCTCCTTTTCTAAAATATCATGCTGCCTTTTAATGAAGGCAGAGACTCAGCCTTGATTTCAATCAACTAATAGATACATGCAACTGAATTTCCATATTTCTAGCTATTTTCTCAGGAGCATGGATCTCATTATATAGAGGACACTTAGTTCTGTAAGGTCATTGATAGAAGGGTACAGGTAGGAGTCAAGGGAACTGCGTTCATTTGCTTAACAGAGGGAAAGGATCATGGAGCTCCCAAGGACAATAAGGGAGGCTGGGGAACAGGATAGAGAGGCAATAGGACCTTGTGCGTCCTTGTTATGTGATAAGACCCATCCAAATACTCTGACCCTTGGGTTGCAAGCCTTCAGTACAATGTATTATTCATGAAACACAGAGTGATTTGTGTGTGTGTGTGTGTGTGTGTGTGTGTGTGTGTGTGTATATATATATGGCAATCGCAACTGGATTGACAGAGGCTGATGCAGGGAGAGCAAACATGGTCCCAGAAGTCAGAGATAGGAAGGTCCACGAGAGTGTAGTGATTCTCCTTCAAGAATCAGCAGAAATCTAGGGCCGGGTGTAGGTTCTTCACAGATGTAGAACTGGTGAATTTACACAGACAACTGATACCATGGGAGTACCAGTTCACATCTGAAATATTGGCAGCTCAAGTGAGGGCAGAAACATTGCTAGGTTCTAGAATAGTTTTCAGGTACTGCAGGGAGAAGAACCAGTTTGTCAGAAATAACCCAACTTGAAGCTTTATCAAAGGCAATCTAAAGATTCATCTTCTTATTTAAAATTCACACAATATTTTAAGTGACTGATGATTTATTTCTCAGTCTAGTCAGGACCGTGACAATCATTCTTTGAATACAGTTAAAACTGGTCAGTGTGGGATGTGACAGAGACCCAGAAATAAATGGCTTATAGCTATATTCAGCTAGTGGCCCTAGAACTGTCACTTCCATAAGCAGGGAGAAGCCAACCATTCCAGGTCATGATCTGTAATAAAAACAAGATGGTTATAGAACTCCAGATGACATGAAAGTAATAAAATCACAGAGAATTACTGAATCCCCATATGAAATGAGGACCAAATGTTAAGCATAATTATCTAGTTATGATTATTATACCTTAGGATTCTCATATAAACATCCAGTTTGTTCTCAATAAAAATTTGGTGAAACCTGGCTTGTATTCCTTTGGACACACCAGTCTGTTCTTGTTTCATGCTGATGTGCTCTGGCTCACTGCTTTCTTGTATTCAAGACAAAAATATTATTACTGCTTGGAAAATGTTCCTTATCTTTTGCCTGTGCACTTTCCGTGAGAGGCAGGACAGAGTGGCCCCTGGATGCCTGCCCAAGGTTGCAGCTGGGAGTCTCACTAAGATCTGTACCGAGTGCTGCCCCCCAGGGGCTCCCTGCTGCATAGCCTTGCAGCCCTCTGGAATGTGCTGACCCACTCTAGGCCAACCGGTTGCCTCCATGGCTCCCAGGGGTTCAAATAGTTCAGAGAGCAGAATAAAAGAAAATCCATTACTAATACCAAATTTTGCTATCTTTTTCTACCCTGATGCTTCCATGGTGGGGTGGGGGGGGGGGTGTGTCTCTCAATTTCCCCTCATGGTCCCAATCATCTTGTCTAACTTTTTCCATTAAGACAGATTCTGGCCTGACATGTTCCAGACACAATTAGTCAGTGGTTGACTCTCATTCAAATAATATTTTTAAAAAAATCAGATGGGCATTGTGTTCTTTGAAGGTGAACTTGATAGGCATTAAATCTCAAAGGAAATCCTGCGGCATGAAGCCTAGGGTCCTCAGCGGGTCTCTCCCTGACTGCTGGGCAGTGCTTGCCTATCACAGCCAGCACAAGATGAAGGAACATTCTACCAAGCTTGTACCCTTGCCTTAGTGGCTTTGGATTTGCAACCTGTTCAGGATCCAGTGTTTTATAACGAAATGCCACAGAAAAGGAGCATAATTACTGCTCAAGAAGCAAACTGGCAGGGCCCCAGAATTTAAAGGAGTTCAGAAAGTATCCCAGAAATCACAGAAACATAGTGATTAGCAACAAGTATAAAGGCCCCCAAGCAGTTCTAACAATTGAGAAAGGGATATTTACGGAATACAGAGTCCCAAAATTCCAAGGAAAAAATACAACCTTACGCTAAACATCTTTATCTAAATAAACCTTTCATATCTTTAAGTGAGTCCTTTCTGGACTTTGGAATATAGATTTGAAATTTGCATGCCACAGCAAATCACCCAAGCCAAACTGGCTTTCTGGGAAATATAAAGTTTTTCTAGTTATTGTCAATAGCCTCCAGCAATTTAGAAGGGTGGAAGACTGGGGGAGCTTATATGTTCTTTTCCCCACAGTCGTGCTACCAGGAGTTGTAATTTAATGAAAACAAGTTTTAGACATTATTCTGACAACACCTAGATGGGCTCAAAAATACTCTGAAGCCTGCTGTGTAGCTGAGAAGTCCCACCCTTTACCCTCGGGCCCTCTCTTACCTGGGCCTTCTATTTAGCCTTTCCCATAAAAAGGCTTAACTGAATTTGAGGCAAGCATATTCTGATGGCAGGTTTGGCCAGCTTTGTGCTGTGTCAGGCACAAGGTGCTCTGGGAAGGGGAGGAATGCAGGGCCAATTCAGAGGTCTAGACCTCAAGTCTGAACCATTTGTATTCATTCACATAAGGGCGGTGGTTACTTCATGACGCTACTATCCAACCACCCTTTTTGAATACTTTTTTCACCAATTAAAAACTATTTTAAACATCCCTTATGCTAATTGGTAAGCCTTCGAGCATAGGTTTGCCTAATTACATTTACAATGCTAAGTGACCATCTTAGAAGATGTGCGTTTTAGCTAGGGTACTTCGTCTGTTGGTTAACCACTTCCACAGGGTAGCTCCCTGATAGGTTCTATAAAGGCTGGCTAACTGCACTTGGAGGATAGGCTAGAGTTAACCTGTAAGTACGACTACCTCACTATGTTCATATTGAAATATTTTATTTATTTTTTTATTTTTTATTTATTTTTTTTAAAAAGATTGTATTTATTTATTCATGAGAGACAGAGAGAGAGAGAGAGAGAGAGAGAGAGAGGCAGAGACACAGGCAGAGGGAGAAGCAGGCTCCATGCAGGGAGCCCAACGTGGGACTCAATCCCAGGTCTCCAGGATCACACCCTGGGCTGAAGGCGGCGCTAAATCACTGAGCCACCTGGGCTGCCCTGAATATTTTAAAATAAAATGCCACACAGACAGTAGAACACGTGAGAATAGTAACAGGGCAACGGACAGTAGGCTAGAATTGGAAGCAAGAGAAACATTCTTGACTAGCTGACTCTCTCCTTTGTTTTTAAGAGCATGAATCTGTTTCAGTAGATGATGAGTCTCATGTAAGCACAGGGTTTTCTTTGCTGAAGTTTGATTTATTTGATAAGAAATAGACCTTAATTGGCCTGAATTTTTTTTATTTTGAAGATGAGAATTCCACTGGCCCAGCACTATTCAGAATAAATCAGATAACTGTATTTAGAGCTTTCAGAAATTTAGAAAGAGAATGTGAGACAAAGGTCACGGAAATGAGTCTGTTCTAACCAATTGGGCATCACTACTCTCCCCTGCTGCTTCTGAAAAGCAATTTTTAAAAACTCTAGTAGAAAGACATCTCAAGATGAAGTAGCAAGTTTCAACTGTGTTATCAAAATTCCACTGATAAATAGAAAAATGTTACTAGTGAATCCTGGTTGAAAGGTAACACTTTGCCAGTATTTTAAGACATTTACCTTAATCTGTAAAACTAGTGTTCTTGCTGCCTCAAATCCTTTGTATGGTAATTCAAATCCTTATGGAACATGGAATATAAATGAAAAACACACATGGTCACATGCACACACACATTCTTGTAACTGTCACTGATATGCTATTTTAATATAAGATCTAAGATGAAAATCAGGCAATGAAAGTTCTACAATAATTTCACATTAAACCATGATAGTTTTGAAATTATGTACCATCAAGTGCCAAGTACCTGAAATTTGAGATGAAATCTCTTCTACCAGAACACAATTCAATGAATCTTTCCCAATTTGAGTCCTTTTTGGAACAAAGTGGGGTGGAAATAGATACTATGAAAACTATAAAATAATAGTAAATAGATCAATGCCTCAGGCTTAGGAAATAGCTCAGCCAACCTATAAACACTTTGTCTTGCTCAGCTTTCTTTCAGCAGCTTTGATCTCCTAGATGCTGTATGGCTTCTGAAAAGTGGCGGAAATAAATGAAAATGCAATACAAAAGGTACCAAAGACAAGAACAGTGATTGTGTCTTTGATTTCACTGAATTAAGACACTAGTATGCTCTGGCATTAATCTACCTGCTGGTGCTGGGATAACCTTTTCAAGCATCAGAGTTTCTAATTTTTAAATTTTTTTCTTAAGATTTATTTATTCATTTGAGAGAGAGGGAGAGTGCAGCACACACAAGCAGGAGGGACAGAATGAGAGAAAGAAGCCTAAGCAGACTCTGTGCTGAATTCAGAGTCCAATGTGGGGCTTGATCCCACACCCTGAGATCATAGCCTGAGCCAAAACCAAGAGTTGGATGCTCAACTGCCTAAGCCACCCAGACACCCCTTGCATCACAGTTTTTAAAGAAACAAAACCTCTGTAACCAGAGGGGCAAGATATGCACAGATCATGTGCAGGGCCTGCCTACATGGAGGTCTGTGTGGAGTAAACTTTATTGCCTGAATGATATGATTTCTATCATATCAGCCCCCAGAAAACCCCTGTCTTCAGAATATCTTCCTCTGTTATGGTTGCTTGAGCTTCTACCATGAAAGATTTTATTTGTTGGATAAAATAGTGATTTTCTAACCCCTTTACATTGTCAACCCTCTTCCTTTCCATAAAATTGTATTCAGAGGGCTCATAAATAAAACATAAAAGCAGAGATGCTGTAGTTGAAGTAGAAGACCTTTTGAATCATGCCTACTCACTTTCTGAGACACATCTGCAGACTGCTACAGCTCACTGAAGCTCATTTGCAAAAGCGCTGGGTTAAGACAAAGTTTCCAACTGATGTGCACAGAAGGATTCTACAAGTCGAGAAATATTGATCCCTTTGAGCCCTCTGTGGCCTATTGCCTCTCTCTTTCATGTATTACAGTGTATGGAAAGCTTTGCTCTATGTGCCAGACATGAAAATAGGTTGGGGAGAACTAAGCTAGAACAGTGTGCTCTGATGGAGGTTGTCATACTAAATACTACTGGTTATTAATCCTTTAAGTGTGAACTCCCCCCACCCTCTCCCCCCGCAATTCTCAAAGTAAAGGAAATCTTGGTAGGGAAAATAAGGGAAATATGGGTCATAAACCACACTCTTAGGAAGGAAAGAATTGAGTGGGAGGCCATAGGAGAAGACCAGAAACAAGAATCCGGATAGCCTGAAAGCCAAAGGTATGACATAAAGACATGAGAAAAGGACACTCTGAGGAATGAAGAGGGCTCTGAATGAAAGCCCTGCTCTCCCTCCTGTCAAGGATCTGCCCTGCTCCCGGTCTGTGGGATCATGTACACACACACATATTTTACTTCTAAGAGAGATTTTTCACATTGGAAGCACTCATTTGGGAGACCCGTAGAAGTGACTTATTCACCTGGAGGAAGGCAGACTGGAGTTTCGAAAGGGTCGATGAGTAATTTCCAGTGGAGACCCGTCACAGAAGAAGACAGGCCCTGACAACCTCCAACTGACGAAACAAAGCTGCTTCCCACCTCCTCCCTCCCCAGCATCCTGTCCTCTTCCTCTGTTTCTCAACCTCTTTTCCCATCGTTGTGACTCACAAGTGTCAGCCACTGGAGCGGCTCCCCATTTCCCAGCCCTCAGAGATCTCATTGTGAGCCCTTTCTTCTCATCCCCATCCACTTAATGTTGGGCAGTGATCCAGACACGATCCCCTTTTCCAAAGGCGCCCCCTGAGGTGCAGCTTCCTGGCAGGCACCTTCCACAGGCAAAAATGATTTGCCTCTGAGGACTGATGCGCCAGACGGACAATCTGAGGTTTATGGTTTTCCAGCAAGGGGTTTCACAAAGCCTTGCCAATTCCCCTTTTGCCATTGGCCAATTCCCTTTCACTGGCTCTCCCTGCCTGTCATCTGCTTTGTCAGCCAAATCCCTTTTCATTTTTCTCAGCTTCATCTTGGACTCAGGCCTAGGAAGGCCTGTCAAGAAGATTCCTGACGTATGAAGTTTTATGACTCTTCCACCACCGTCCTGAGAGGCACCATTTGTTCATCACCTCCAAATGTTTCAGGGGAGTGCATTCTCACGTCCTCCGTAGAGCATGTTTGACCAAAACACCAAATGAATAATAGCACACATATTATTTTCAAACAAGAATTGAAATCCAAACATGTAACAAAACGATGGAAGTAGAATCCTCGAGAGATTTGGGGGAAGGGAGAAACAAGTGGAGGAAATACTAAAATAGGGAACGTCCTTGTAAAAAACTGAAAATCTTTAGGGAGAAAAAAAATTATACCAGAAATGCCGCAGTTGTTTTCGATTCAGGATGCCTTGATTCTTGTCTGGGTCCACTCATCATCCAAGCCCTTCTTCTGTCTGCTCTGGGCCTGTCCCAAACTAACTTGCCCTTTTCTTACCAAATTGCTCGTGATTTCTCAGCACAATCTCTCCGTCTTAGCAAAGTATACTGCTCGCCGTTGTTCACACACAACTTGCTATATCCATCCGAGATGCTTGCCAAATGCAGTTGTCTTCCCATGGAATGGGCCTGGGGCCTATTTGGTCTTTGTTTAATTGAACATTTATTGAGGTTTATAGGTGCCAAGCATGTTACATGTGTTATCTCATTTAATTTTCATAACAACTCTATGAGATAGGCATCATTAGTGTCCCCATTTGAAAATAAGAATACATGGGAAATGAGCTGAGGAAATTTAAGCCAAAGGCTTGAGGACTGAGTGACAGAAGCAGCCCTCTAACTCAGGTGTGTGTGACCTCAGAGCCCCAGCTCAGAGCTATGGCATTCTCACCATCTCCTCCTTTGCTGATTGAGTTTAATGTTTAATGAGTTTAAGTTTAAACTATTTTGCAATTTGGGGACAGAAATGATCGCCACCTAGTTTGCCTTGGAAAATACAACTCTCAAGCCCACTGCCATTCGGATCAGCAGGAAAACCAATCTCTTTTCTTAGCTGAGCCCCTCATGCAGAACAAACACCTTTCCAGCTGCTTCTATGGAAGCTGGAGGCAGCTGAATGAAGCCCAGTGAGCTGTGGGTCTGCAGAGTCTTCCTGAACACAGCCAAGAGTGCTGTGGTGGCGTGGCTGGGCTCTGCTGCCCATCCCCCATAATTCAATGCAGTCTTCTTCAGAGATCAGCTGCAACAGTTCTTCAGGAGGAAAAGAAGACAATTCCTCATCCCCACCCTTTGGTGCTACTCTCGGTCAAGAGGTTTCCACACCAACCCTGGCCTGACTTGAAGTTTGAAACTGGCTCAGATTCACTCCCAGTCATGTCCTGAGGCTCCAGTCTGCCCCATGGAGAACAGGTTCCTCCGCTGCTCTCCTTTCAACCAGCTGGCTCATGGCAGGACCCAGCCCCTCCCTCTCATCTCTTTTTTTTTTTTTTTTTAATTTATTTTTTATTGGTGTTCAATTTACTAACATACAGAATAACCCCCAGTGCCCGTCACCCATTCACTCCCACCCCCCGCCCTCCTCCCCTTCTACCACCCCTAGTTCGTTTCCCAGAGTTAGCAGTCTTTACGTTCTGTCTCCCTTTCCCATATTTCCCACACATTTCTTCTTCCTTCCCTTATATTCCCTTTCACTATTATTTATATTCCCCAAATGAATGAGAACATATAATGTTTGTCCTTCTCCGACTGACTTACTTCACTCAGCATAATACCCTCCAGTTCCATCCACGTTGAAGCAAATGGTGGGTATTTGTCATTTCTAATAGCTGAGTAATATTCCATTGTATACATAAACCACATCTTCTTTATCCATTCATCTTTCGTTGGACACCGAGGCTCCTTCCACAGTTTGGCTATTGTGGCCATTGCTGCTATAAACATCGGGGTGCAGGTGTCCCGGCGTTTCATTGCATCTGTATCTTTGGGGTAAATCCCCAGCAGTGCAATTGCTGGGTCGTAGGGCAGGTATATTTTTAACTGTTTGAGGAACCTCCACACAGTTTTCCAGAGTGGCTGCACCAGTTCACATTCCCACCAACAGTGTAAGAGGGTTCCCTTTTCACCACATCCTCTCCAACATTTGTTGTTTCCTGCCTTGTTAATTTTCCCCATTCTCACTGGTGTCCTCCCTCTCATCTCATTCTTCCCTCAAAGTAGTTTTATTTCAGGGATTTCCTTTCCTTTCTTGTTTCCAAGTGGTGGCCATGCTCACCGACTGACCTTTAGTTCACCTCAAGAGATTTCAGTCACTTTGAATCATATGGAAGAGGGATTGGGGCTTTAGTTTCTTCCCCCACAGAAGATCCCTGGACTTCTCAGGCAAATTTGCTTCCACCACTCTCACTTCACAACGATCTTTTTTAAAAAATCAAACTTCACCTCACCCTGCTACAATCAAAACTCGATTCTCAGGGGGAACTACTTCACTGTTCCTTCACTTCTGCCACTTAGCTCTTACACTAATTTTGGCCCCACAAACAACTTGAAGTTTGTGAGGCCCTCCACGGCTGTTAGTAGTCCTCAGAGCCCAATAAACTGGTGTTCACTGACTAGGGCCCTGGAACAGTCGTTCTGTTCCTTTTGTCCCTTTTCCTTTTCTTAGCAATGTTGGGAGCAAGGATGAGTTTATTATTGGCAAGGCTGTTTGGACTCTTCAAAGAAGGTATGTCAAAGGCAGGATCCTGTGGGGGTAATTATTTTATTCTCAACCATCCTTTCGTATGTAATATTATAATGTAGCTGAGTCATATTTCTAACAATTTTATCTTCATCTGCATCCCCATGGGGAGCACAGACTAAAGACTCAGGATGAGCCTGGGAAGGTTCAGGGGCTTTAAAAGTTGTTGATTAGCATAGCATTTGGGAGAGATTCTCTTCCCCTCTTTGCTTTTCTTTTCATCTGATCCCAGTTGGCCTCAGAAGGCCAGCCAGCTCCCAGCCTCCTGGCCCAGCTGTTGCCCCCATTTGGATAAGTAGGGGCATTGTATAGGGGAGGGGTATATACTATTTCTCTCTTACCTCTGCATCCATCCTGCCTGATTACCATATCCACCGGTGGTAGGCTTTGCATTGCCAAGGCTAGAATGTATCCAGATGTACTTTCCCCTTTGGTTATACTATGTTTTGAAAACAATGAACTGTCAGGAGAAAGCACAGGTAATAAAAATTACTTATTTTTTAACTAACTGCTGTTGCCAGGAACTTTACATACAGGGTCTTATTTATAATCCTTATAAAAACACTGCAAAGGAGATTTTATTCCATTTCTCTAGGAAATTAAGGATGAGCAAGGATGTCTAGCATAGGCTGCAGCAAATTTTTCTAGATATGTATCCTGAAGCAAGGGAAATGAAACCAAAAATACTGAGACCACATCAAAATGAAAAGCTTCTGCAGAGTGAAGGAAACAATCAACAAAACTGAAAGGCAACCTACTGAATGGAAGAAGATATTTGCAAATGGCATAACCAATAAAGGGTTAGTATCCAAAGTATATAAAGAATTGATACAATTCAACATTCAAATAATCCAATTAAAAATGAGCAGAAGACATGAACAGACATTTCTCCAAAGAAGACATACAAATGACAAACAGACACATGAAAGATGCTTAACATCATTCATCATCAGGGAAATGCAAATCAAAATCACAATGAGATATCACCTCATACCTTTCAGAATGGCTAAAATAAAAAACCACAGAAACAGCAAGTGTTGGTGAGGATGTGGAGAAAAAGGAACCTTTGTACACTGTTGGTGAAAATGCAAACTGGTACAGCCACTCTGGAAAACAGCATGGAGATTCCTCAAAAAGTTAAAATAGAACTACCCTACGATCCAGTAACTGCACTTATGGATAGTTACCCAAAGAATACAAAAACATGAACTCAAAGGGATACATCCACCACTATGTGTATAGCAGCATTATTTACAATAGCCAAATTATGGAAACAGCCCCAGTGTCCAAAGATAGATGAATGGATAAAGAAGATGTGGTACATATACAATGGAATATTATTCAGCCATAAAAAGAATGAAATCTTGCCATTTCCAACGGCATGGATGGAGCTAGAGAGTAAAATGCTAAGTGAAACAAGCCAGAGAAAGACATATACCATGTGATTTCACTTATATGTAGAATTTAAGAAATAAAAGAGCAAAGGAAAATAAAAAGAGACAAACAGACTTTTAAAACTCTTTCTTAAGATACAGACTCTTAACTACAGAGAACCAAGTGACAGTCACCAGAGGGGAGGTGGGTGGCGAGATGGGGGAAATAGGTGATGGGGATGAAAGAGGGCACTAGTCATGATAACCCTGGGTGATGTATGAAATTGTTGAATCACTATACTGTACACCTAAAACTAATGTAACACTGTAGGTTAACTATACTGGAATTAAAAACAAAAAAAATTTTTAATAAATTTTTTTTTAAAGATAAATAAGGAGCACCTAGTAAAGACCTTAGCTAGCTAGCTAGCTAGCAAATAGTGTAGCAGGAATTAGAATCTGAAGTCCCACAGTCTTCCCACTGCTTGACTCTCCCTAGTAGGTGGGAGCCTCTCATCTGAGCTATGGCCTTCCCTTGGGAGAGTTCACTGAGTCAAAATCAGGCTAGACTTCTCTAGTGGACTGTTTTTCAATCATAAAATATAAAAGAGAGTAAACCTAAGTATTATATAATATTACAATGTCACTTCAGTGGATGACTAATTTTAAAACAAAATGAAACATTTCCCAGTGTCATTAATTCAACTCAATTTCTCTAAGTAGGATAATGTCTCACAGTTTAATAGCTTCTGAATTTCCCACTCACTTGCAGATTTTCAGTTTGGAATCTCCTCCAGTTTCTCTTCATCACTAGAATGTTCTGCAGCTTTGGTATCACCATCACACTGTCAGCATCTCTACAGTTCTTCTAAGGTGGTTAATCTCCTAAGTGGAATATTTTCAGGATTAAATAAGTAACTAGATTCAAAGTATTTAGATTGAAAGATCTCAGTTAATTGTAAGTATTATTATTAATAATGTTTTCAGCTGTCCTAGAAAAAGAGATGCATCTATGACTCCCTTCTAGGACTGCTGTTCAGTTGGCAGAAGACAATCCACATAGCCCCTTGAGCTATCCACTCAAGGGGTTATGTGGAACTGAGGACAGTTGCACAGTCCTGTTTTGGGGCAGAAGACAGAATTAGTGTGGACAACTGGGCACTCCTTGTCACTATAATGAGATAGGATTCGAAGGAGAAGGAGACTCTTTTGATCCATCCCTAACTTTATAATACAAGTTATCACCTTGTTATAATAAAAAAGGATCAAAATACTGTCTTTCTAGAGAGGAGGAGCATTTTTAATTTCAGTAGCATGGTTCCAACCATGGAAAGAAAACTGTATCTTATATTGGAAGAAAATAAATAAAAATATTAGTAGTATTTATCTCTGGATCATAAAACTACTGCAAATAGTTTTATTTAGTTTTGGGGGGCACTTCTCTACAGTTTCCAAAATTTTTGATGAATATACTTGCACAATGAAAGAGTTTTAAAAATAAATTTATGGGAATTATATAAATTAATACCCAAGGTTCCTTCCAGCTTGTCTATTCTCTGTGAACATTTATTTTTATGACAGTGCTTAGGTTCCCCCATCATTTTCTGTTGGATACACTAATGAGATGCCAAACTTAATGCTTGTCTTGGTAAGCCTAGTTTCAGGAGCAAAATATCATTCTTTACTTCTCTTCTGACATTATGCCTCTGGCTGAGACTAAAGTAGGAGAAACTGGGCAAATTCTAGGAAAAACAATAGAGTTTATTATAAATAAAAGCCAAAAGAAGCACAATAGTACTCAGCTCTAGTCCAGGAAACCTAACATTATTTGTTTGGGTTGAAGCTACACAAGTGAGTCAATCTAACATCATCCCAATTTGTAACCTTTTGCTCAAACATTTAATCCTTCCTAAAAACAAACTGCATTCTATTAAATGTCTCTATCTAATATTTTAAGGACATGTCAGCCTGCAGAACTCTTCCAAATCCTAGTAAGACAAACTGAAGTTTTTGATTGAATAATGAGCTCAAAAGACATCAGAACCTTCAGGATCAAATGAGAAGCTAATGTAAGACTTTAAAACAATGATCCCAGGATGCCTGGGTGGCTCAGCAGTTGAGCATCTGCCTTTGGCTCAGGTATGATCCTGGTTCCACAACTGAGTGCCACATCAGGCTCCCTGCTTCTCCTGCCTGTGTCTCTGCCTCTCTGTGTCTCTCATGAATAAATAAAATCTTAAATAAATACATACATACATACATACAACAATGATCCCTTCTCATTACATTTAGGATTTTTTTTCTACACTTAATCTAGAATGTTCCTGTTTAGAAAACATACCCAGAGGGCAGCCCCGGTGGCGCAGCGGTTTAGCACCGCCTGCAGCCCGTGGCGTGATCCTGGAGACCGGGATCGAGTCCCACATCAGGATCCCTGCATGGGACCTGCTTCTCCCTCTGCCTGTGTCTCTGCCTCTCTCTCTTGCTCTGTGTCTCTCATGAATAAATAAAAAATCAAATCTTAAAAAAAAAAAAAAGAAAACATACCCAGAAATGCTCAGAATCAGTGACTGATTAAAAAATGCTTCTCTAGAGGAGCAAGTTCATTATTTACCCAAATCATTACTAAATGATAAACAAGTGAGGTGAGAGTAGTTACCATGAGTCATAGTGCCACCTCAGGAATAATTATAGGTAACATTTCTGTAGTGTAGACACTAGTCTAAGCACTTTACACATAATTAAATCATCTGGTCTTTGCAACAACCTTGTGAGAAAAGACTTTGTTGCCTTCCTGTTACAGGGGAAGAAAAAGAGACCCAGAGAGATTGAGGAAGCTGTTCAATGTCACAAAATCATCAAGTGGTAGAACTAGGATTTGAACCTTAGGCAGGCTGGCTCTAGAGTCTGTGTTCTTAACTACTAGGTTATGTTGCCTCGACTTGATTGTCAAA
The DNA here is from genome assembly GCF_053574225.1 of Canis aureus. Classification (NCBI taxonomy): domain Eukaryota; kingdom Metazoa; phylum Chordata; class Mammalia; order Carnivora; family Canidae; genus Canis; species Canis aureus. Next base: position 44,279,479 of record NC_135615.1, read on the forward strand.
GATGGAAAAGGGGATATCTGGACTACTGGACAGTGCCAGGGCTCTGACACATCCCCAGCAGCTACCACCACCGCCACCACCAGCAACAGTCCTCTAAATACTGTATACATATCCATGTCCTAATTGCTGAACTATGAATGTTACTCTGTTTGGAAAAAAAAGGTCTTTGCAAATGGAATTAAATGAGGGATCTTGAGATGAGGAGAGCACCCTGGATTAGAGAGTAGAGTCTAAATTCAATAACAAGTATCCTTCTAAGAGAAAGGCAGAGGAAGATTTGAGACAAGGAGTTCCCTCCTGAAAGAGGGAACACAGCCACGCAGGTAGAGGTTGGAGCAAAGTGGCCTCAAGTAAAGAAATGGTGACAACCACCAGAAGCTGAAAGCAGCAAAGAACAGATTTCCCCTAAAGCTCCCCAGGGGAGGAGAGGTCCTGCTGGATTTCAGACTTCTAGCCTTCAGAGCTGTGAGAGAAGAAGTTTGTTATTTTAAACCACTCATTTTGTGGTAATTTATTACTGCGGCCTCCAGAAATGAATACAAATATATAGTGCTTTCCAGCTTTCAAAGTGCTTTGGTATATGTGATCTCATTTAATCCACATGCCCCTACACTTCATAATGGTTGAGTTTGGTGAGCCAGCTCCACCAGCAAATGACTGTAGGACCTCGTGCAAGTCACCAGCCTCTGTCCTCTATCCCTTTATTTGTAAAATGGGGCTAATAACAATGCCTACCCTGTGCCCTTCACAAGGTGTTACAACGATCAAAAGGAAAGAACTCATGTGATTGTACTTTCTATACTGAGAAGTTCCCTTTGACTCAGAGCTATTTTTACTTAAGAAGTCTTCATGTGACAGCTCAATCACTGCCTGGATAAGGATGTGGGCGCTGTGAACATATACCTGCTGGGCATGGGCATGCTACTGCCACTTCGTTCTCCAAGACCATCAGCAGTTTGAATCCTCTCAAGGCAGGGAGGGGAGAGAATGGAAATCATGGGGAAACTAGGACAGGGCCAGAAATGCAGCAAGACAGAGTTCAGTCATTGCGTGAGCTGAAGATTAGCGTCATAAGGCTGGCTGGCTTCTCAAGAGACATTTGCTGTAAGAGCAGAAAGGCAGAGACCCTGTTCCCCCAAAGCCCATGCTCTCTGCATGATCAGAAGCCAGGGGCCACCACAGAAGGTGTGAGTGGAGGTTCATTTTCCTGCTGATCTTTCATTTCTGAGCCTTTGGGTGATGATGGCTCTGAAAGGTGGTAATTAGTACCAATCGAGGTGATGTTTTTGTGAAGCTGACACCTCTCCATTAGGAAATGGGCTACAGCCAGGGGACCAGCCACTCAAGCAGGGCACAAAAAGCTAAATGATCAATGTGTGGCCAAACCCTGCACAATTAAGTGTCTTCCCCCAACCATGCTCTACTGCACAATGGAAACCCTTGCAAGGATGGAAAATGGGAGCTACAAGGTTGAATGGCACCCTAAGCCTTGGAATAGAAATATAAACAATGACAAGGAAGAAGAAACACAATGGGGGAGAGAATAGGAATGGGGGCAGGGCAACTCGGTGTGCTTGTATGGGAACAGAATAAGCCCAGATGGGAGAGAAGAGCATGTAAATCAAAGGCACTACTCTAAATTCAGTACAAAGCAAATTCATGATTTTTAATAAATTCTGTCACTTGCATTATGTCAAACTTCTTCCCTCTGTTTCTTCCACTCTTTATTCAGTCTCTGCAGGTACCTAGAATTCTACTTAAACTTGGCATCATTAAGGAACAAAAACTTCACTCAGGTTATTACAGTATCTTCTAACTTTCTCCTCTTTTCTCTTTAGCTCCAACCAAACCTTCCTCCATACCTCCATACTTCCATACCTTTTTTAAAAGACAAATTTCAATGCGTAACTTTCCTGCCTAAAATCATCACTGGCTTGCTATTGCTAGTGCATACTTAAATAAAATCTAAGATCCTCAGTACAACCCACCATATGTTCCAGTCGCTGCTGACCTCCCCAAGGCCAACCTTGTGCAGCACTCCCTGTCACTTTGTCTTGTCCTTTGCACTTTTCTTTTCTGGCTCAGGGTCTTCAAATAGGTTATTTTTTTGTACATATAGGAATATAACTGTGTGTCTATGTATATTTATGCATATGTAATGGAAACAGACAACCAAATGTAATATGTATCTAACCAAGTGAGATATATTCTCTTTGCCTAGGGAGCTCTTTCTCTTGCCCTGCGCATGACCAACACCCACTTCCTGTTCTTCCGACACACAGTAAGATCTTCCCAGACCCCTCCTCCTCTATTTTAATCATGTTCTCTCTGTTACTCTGTCTTGAAATAACATTATTCTTTCTCCTTTTCACCACAAGTGTGAGATATATATATATATATGAAATATAAGTGTTCCATATACATTTTTTATATATAAATGCATATGATTTCTGTTTGCCTTTTTGCTCTCCCACTAAATTGTTAGCTCAAAGAGGTAGGGACATATATACTTTGTTCCCAGCAATAAAGCCAGATACTTTACCCCAACTGCTGATATTCTAAGATTCAGTTAGTCAGGAATAAGGGCAGAGACAGGGTTGGACTGGCAGTTTTTCAAATTTCATCAGGTAATTCTAGTGTGCAGCTAAGGTGGGGACTGTTTACCCATCCTTTTAAGAAGGAAGGAACTGAAGCCCAGAGAGGTCATGTGACTTGTCCAAGGTCTTTTGGCTGCTATTAGCAGTGGAACTGAGGACTCAGTGGAGTGCTTTGTCTCTCTCTCTCTCTCTTTTTTTTAAGATTTTATTTATTTGTTCATTAGAGACACAGAGCGAGAGAGAGAAAGGCAGAGACACAGGCAGAGTGAGAAGCAGGCTCCATGCAGGGAGCCTGACGTGGGACTCGATCCGGGGTCTCCAGGATCACGCCCTGGGCGGAAGGCAGTGCTAAACTGCAGAGCTACCTGGGCTGCCTGCTTTGTCTCTTTATACACTATAATGTTCCTTCACCTAACTTGGAGAAGCTTTCTGAAAGAGAAGAGAAAGATTCTTTCTTTCTTTCTTTCTTTCTTTCTTTCTTTCTTTCTTTCTTTCTTTCTTTCTTTCTTTCTTTCTCTTTCTTCTTTCTTTCTTTCTTTCTTTCTCTTTCTTCTTTCTTTCTTTCTTTCTTTCTCTTTCTTTTTTTCTTTCTTTCTTTTCTTCTTTTTCTTCTTCTTCTTCTTCTTCTTCTTCTTCTTCTTCTTCTTCTTCTTCTTCTTCTTCTTCTATTCTTGTAAAGTAACTTTTGTACCTTTTTCCTTGAATTTCTCTGGTTTTAGCACTTAAAAAAAGGAGAAATCATGCTTCACGCACCATTGTGAAGGTTAAATAAGCTAGTATTTGTAAAGCACTGAGCACAAAGCCTGGCGAGTTTTAAGAGATCAATTACTGTTAGCTTTTAAAGTGTTATAGGAATCTTTGGGAAAAGGCATGCAAGGTAGAAATACCTTTTCTTCCTTCCTTCTTCTTTGCTTTGTTCTTTTTTCTTCATACAGGTGTAAAGAATAGAGATGTTTCAGGAGGTCTACCAATTGCTAGAGCAATAAAATACTTTTTTTTTTTTAAAACCAGCACTCATTACTGCCTGTTAGCTTTAAATGCCCCCCAGATGTCTCTAGGTAGTATAATTTCACCCTGCCAAGTGAAAGCATTTCAAGGTGCTCAATCATTAAACAGCTACTTAAAACAACTCTTTCAGGGCTTCTCCTTCCCTTGGGCATCCATGCTTGTTACTCTGTCAAAGTGCCTATTTCCTGGAATTAGGCTTCAGCTGACTGCCTAGATGTTGGTATGCCAGACTAATTATTTTTCCAAGACAGCACTGGAATCCTTGGGATACCAATTGAATTTGCTCCATATGGTAGCCCTGAGAATCACAAAATGATGGTTATGTGGAACTTAGTCTCCTGCTATTTACTTACTAGTTTATTTTCTGCATGGGCCAACCAAAAGATGAATGTGGGGGGCAACTCCAAACATGGTAACTGGAGTGTTCACTTAGTCTTATCTTACCAGCACTGGCTTTGTGTCCTTAGCAAATCCATATTAGAAATGATGGTTCATTTGTAGGATCATGTACTAAGGCAGAAATGTAGCAAAATTAGAGAATTTTTCAGAATGGGACTTTTGAGGATTACCTCATCCAACCCCCTTGAGAATATTATTCATTTAATATTACATTAATGCAACATTTTGCAATCTACCAAGAAATCCCTCTACAATTATCATTGCCCATCAAACGGTGACAAGAAGATTTCGGAAAGCTGCAGATTTTGATATGGTAGGGCAGTGGGTAGGTGAGGGAAAGGGGGATAAATCTTGTGTGGTGACAATCCAGGGAGCCAATCAGCAAGGAAGGGACAGTCTAGGGCAACTGGCAATCAATAAAACTTTATATCTACAAAGCTATAAAAAAGAACTACTTTTATATATAATAGGGATGAATATCAAAATAATTATATAGAGACAAAGAAGTCAGGCAAAAAGACTACATACTGTATTCCATTTACATACAGTTCTCCATATCTAAGAGTAAAAATTAAAAGTAAAAATTAATCTTTTGTGATAGGAAGCAGATCAGAAGTTGCTTGTGACTGGAGGACCACCATTCATCTGTTTCCTCTAGTAAGTGACTTGGCATCACCCTTGAACCCCAAGCAATCAACTCAGTTACAGGTCCCATAGATTCCACCTTTTTTTTTCTTTAAGATTTTATGTATTTATTTGAGAGAGAGAGAGAGAGAGAGAGAGAGAGAGAGAGAATGAGTAGTGGGGAAGGCAGAGGGAAAAGGAGAAGCAGGCTCCCCAGTGAGCAGAAAGCCTGACATGGGGTTTGATCCCAGGACCCTGGGATCATGACCTGAGCTGAAGGCAGACATTTAATGGATTGAGCCACCCAGGCGCCCCCAGATTCCACCTTTTAGAGTTATTCATAATCACTCTTTCCTTGCTATTCTCGTGGTCCCTCTCTTAGGCTAAATCTTCAAACATCTTATCTATTTTTAGTAGTCTCCAACTGATCTCTTTATCTCTGTTTCCTGCCTGTTCTAATCTATCCTCTGTACTTTTATCAGAGTAACTATTAAATGTTTTCTCTTTTTATATTGAAAACATAAAATATGAAACATTTAAAAAATGATTTTAAAACATGAAATTATAAACACCTATGAGTCTATCACTCAGAATTAAGAACTGTTCACATTTTGGAATTTCTACTTGGTATATTATTTAAAAAGAAAACTTACTATGAAATCATGTTTGTTTTTCCCCCTATCTTCTACCCCACTGATGCTTTCCCGTTTTTAACACTGTCATATATCTGTATGGATCTATTTAGTCATGTCTTTATATTCTTACTAAATATCTGTATTCTTATGTTAAAAATTAAATAAATGGTACCCGCAACTTGCTTTATTACAAGTCTTTGAGATCTATGTGTTTTGATATAAAGAGGAAATGGACCATATATTGTTATATAATATCCTATCATATTAACAAATCACACTTTATCCATTATCTTATTGGTAGGGCATTAATGTTTCTTTCCTTTTTTTTTTTTTTGCTATTAACAGCAATTCCTAATAAACATCATTGTCTATGTCTCTGTAGTGAGATGAATGATATTCCCAAATATTTGTTCATGTCCTAATCCCTTGAATCTGTGAACATTACATTATATGGCAAAATATGTGTTTAAGTTAATGACTTGAGAGGAAGCTCTTATCCTGGATTATCCAGGTGGGCTCTAAATTCAATTATATGTATCCTTGTAACAGAGAGGCAGAGGGAAATTCAACAGCACACATAGAGGTGAGGGTGATGTGAAGACAGAGCAGAAAGAGACATAAACACACACAGCCACAAGCCAAGGAAGAGCAACAGCCACCAGAACCTGGAAGAGGCAAGGAAGAAATTCTCCCCGGGCCTCTGAAGGGAGCACAATGCTGCCTCCACCTTGATTTCCAAATTCTGGCCTCCAGAACTGTGAGAGAACAAATTTCCGTTATTTTAAGTCATCAAGTTTGTGGTAATTTGTTATAGCTGCTATGGGAAACTAATAATGTACTATGCATAATCATTTTCTAGCATTTACACTTAGGAGTCGTAGAATATGTATATTTTATACCTTATTTAGGAGTTTGGAGAGGATTCTAATTTATATTCTCTACAGCAATACATAATATTTTCCATTTCCCACATCCTTGCCAGTTGCTGATATTGTTGGAGTTCAAAATCTTGGTTAGTCCAAAAGCTATAAAAGAGTATTTCATTATTATTTCATTTGCACCTCCCTGATTACTTGTGAGGTTGAGAAAATGTTTGTATGATTCTTGGTCACTTGAATTTCCACCTCAGTGAGTTTCCTATTCATAATCTTCATACACGTTCATTGGTTTGTTTATATTTTTCTTATTATTTCAGTAGTCCTTTACATTTCTGAATACTAATCCTCAGTCTCTTACCGATAGTTCAAATATTTTCCATAAGTCCTTGTATCTCTTAACAATGATATATTCTGAAGGAGAGGAGCTTTACAATTTAAAGATTTAGCAGATTTGTTCTTTATGAGTCATATTTTTTGTGTCTTGCCTAAGAAATCTTTCTCTACTTTCAAGTCAAAGGCTTTCCTATCCAATTTTTTTTTTACATTTGTCTTAAAGTTTAGTTTTCCACATTTGATGTTCAACCTAATAGGAACCCATTTTTAAGAATAGTTTAAGCAGTAATATAATTTCATTTTTTTCCTTTATAAAAGTCACTTACACCATTTTCCCACTGGTTTGTAATACTACCTTGATCACATAAAAATCACATAACCTGTCATTTCTGGGTCTCTAGTGTCCCAACCTGCAGATCTATATGCCTATATCAATGCCAGTGTCACTGTTGAATTCCTAAGGGCTCAGGAAGGAGCTGCATATGACCTCCAGAATAGAGATGCATCTGCCTGAGTCAAGAGAACACAGGAAGGATGTAAGCTCTAAAGGAACTCATGATAAGTTCCCATGGAGAGAGATCCATTTTGAGCATCTACTGAACCCAAAAGTGAAATGTTACCTGGTAAACTAAGAATTGCCTTCTTCTTTTACTTCTCTCTCTCACATCCTTTTCAATCCTGGCTGGGTCAGAAAGAAGAGCTAGTAAATGGGGGAGCAAGTGGGGACGCAGAGAGAACTGAATCAATCACACCCATATTGCCAGAGGCAGGCAACCATTAACTAGGTCTTAGCACAGTGAGTGGGGAGAAGTCCTACCTCTCAATGAATCTGAAAGCCCCTGTACTGGACTGGACATTCTAGAAATATGCAGGCAATGAAATCATGATTTCAGACCTTATGTCCTTTGTAGGCAGGTGAAAATTATCCCATTAAATAAATTGGAAGGGTCATTGGTAGGGAAAAATAAAGTTGTATCCAATCACCTCTCCTAAGTCATGCAGTCAACCCCTTAGTTACATGTTATTCTCATCTCCATCCACTCCTTAAACCTCTCTTCATTCAGTTGTTGAGTCACTACAGTTCCTCAAATCAACCCACTGGTTGATGCCTCCAGAATTTTGCACAAGCTGGTCTCCCAGCCTATAATGTCCTCTGTCCCTCCTCCTTCTTCTCTACCTGGGTAATTCCTAGTTATCTTTCACAACATTGTCTCTCCAACATCACCTTCTCTGAGATACATTCCTCTAACCTCCTCTTTCCCAGCCATATTTAGATGCATACTCCTATATAAAACCTCATCACATTATAGTTGTTGAAATTATGATATATTGTTGATTTCATGTGTGCCTCCCCACCCCCAAATATGTCTTATAATATCCTTTATGCTTAGCATAATGCCTCCAACATAGTAGGCAGTCAGTAAACAACTGCCAATGGCACGTGGTAAGAGTAAAGAATAGATTAAGAGCCCACACCCAAGATTCTTTTGGGAAATCCCCAAGCTTTTGGAGAAGAGTAAAAGACCTCTGGAAGGTATACAGCAGGCAGGAATTAGGAGAAATTAAACTGGTAGCAGAAAACAGGAGAAGGTAGATCTATTCATAGACAACATGGGCATAGCATGCTTAGAAGGATCATCTTTGAAATCTGAAGGATTTTTCCTCCCGTGTGGACCTTGAAATTACCCCCCCTTTTTTTTCAGGTTCCCTGGAAGTTTGAGTTGGAGAGGGAAGTATGGAAAAAGCTAGCATTCATAGGCATTATCAAGATTTTTGTTCAGTTGAACTTGAGTATTGTGAGATGAAACGATGTGGATACCAAAAAGATATATTCCCAAGGTTCCTAGAGAGACACTCAAGTGAACATAATTAAATGAAAGGAAATTGAAATAAATGTGTAGGATGTGTCTGGCACTGTTCTTGGCATACTACTTCACTCAAGAAAGAATTCTGAGGATCCTGAAGAAAACAACAAACATTTCTTTTTTTTTTTTTTAAGATTTTATTTATTTATTCATGAGAGACATACACACAGAGAGAGAGAGAGAGGCAGAGATACAGGCAGAGGGAGAAGTAGGCTCTATGCAGGGAACTTGACATGGGACTCGATCCCGGGTCTCCAGGATCCCACCCTGGGCTGAAGGCGGCGCTAAATCGCTAAGCCACCTGGGCTGCCCAATAACAAACATTTCTGATAGAAATTCTACATGAGGAAATCCCTTAGCTTAGAACATGGAAAGACAGACAAAAAGAGATATGAAAATCTGCATACATGCACACACACATTTGTATCAGCATTTCATCACTGCCTCTCATGAGTAAGTGCTACTTTCTTGACTCTTTTCCCTGTAAATGATCCTGCTCATGATGTTTATAATAAAATGCAGCAGTAATAAAATATGGTGAAAGATGAATGGATGTATTTAAAAAGTAGTTATACAAAAGACTGTTTATGTTGCGTGGCAGACCATTTTTCATACTAAAAGTGGCTAAATTTATCTACATAAATCATGATCATGTTCACTGCTTTTTCCTGTAAAGACTTACTGAAAATGGACTGACTTCTCTAAACTCTTCCAGATTTAACCTCTAGTCTTTGTATGTTGAGCACTGGATATCAACAGTTAGCTTATTGTTGGTCTTACCTGAAGGTGAACCACTTCTCTCTGGGGAAATCCTAATTCCTGAGAAGCCCACTAGCTGCAATTTTTTTTTTAACTCTTAGTATTCATTTTCAGCTTTGACATAAAACAGAATAGTGGATTTGGGAGCCAAAAGACCAGAAGTGAAGACTCTTAAGAGATTCTGTTTCTTCCTATTGTTATGGAATAAAAAGAGCGTCAGGACTGGCCTTTGCTCCTTTCTAGGCCTTCCTTTCTCAGGCTGAAGTCCAGTGAGGAGGAATTACTGTTTGTTTGCTTCTATACCATCAATCTCTCTCATCTTTTCACATCCCCACCCTTCTCCAGCTGACTACTGAAATCTGAAGACATTTGTCAGAGATTTTTCTTGCTTGTATTAAGGTTTTTGGTGGGGGAAATCAGAACAAATTTGTCATATATGTAAGTTTTATAATAATTGTCATCATCATCATCATCATCATCATGGATTCCAACATCTTCATAAATAAGAACATTATAATAGTCTCTATCTCTTATTGATCATTTACTACATTCTTGGAAATGTCTAAGAATGTTTCACAAATTATCTCATACAATATTCACCACTACTTCATGGAGTAGGTAATGATATTATTTTCATTTTATACATGAGGAAGTTCGAACTCAGAATTTTTAAATGACTTGCCCAACGTCTCAGAGAGTGAGAGTAGCAGAGCCAGGACTGAAATCAGGGCTCTCTGATTCCAAACTCATGTTCTTTACCACTGTACCATATGTATGCACACAGCACAAAGTACTCTTCATTGTTTATGGCTTTTTACTTTGGGAATTTTTTCCCAAAGATGTTGTTTTGGCAACATCTTAATCCCAGTCCTAACTTTATAGCCACCCAAAAGCATATACATATCCTACAAACTCATCTTAAGGTTATTCTAAGCAAAATATAATTACAAATTATATTGTGGTAAGTAATTTTTTAAAAGTAGTTATTCAAAATAAAATATGCAGCAGTTCTCATGCTCTCTAAGGGTGACTTGTGGAAAGTTGATTCTTTATAATTTTAATTCTATATTTTCTGTTCCTCGGTTCCTTTTCTAAAAAGTCTTTTTAAGAAGGACTAAATCAGAGGGAAAAATTAATGTGATTTTAAGGGCAGATTGGTTTATGCTGATTTTTAATTTTATTCCATTTCCATATTTGAACATCACTTAGTAAGCAAAATAGTAGTAATATTTTTCTTGACAAGGCATAAATTATAAATTCCCATATTCCCTAAAAGAGACTTTACAGAAAGAAATTTCACTGATATGAAGTTAATTTGAATCCATTTACAAAAAAATTCATGAGGTTGCATATATTTGACAAAAATGTACAGAACTTGTACAATGAGAACAATAAAACATTGCTGAATTAAAGTACAGAAGATCTAATTCAGTAGGAGAGATATACTATGTCTACGGATTAGAAAACATTGTTCAAAGGCACTATAGTGAAGAAAGAGGTTCAGAGTATGCCACTCCAAAATATGCCACTCTGGAATAAAGATTATTTTGAGCTAAATGCAATTAAGAAAAAGTAGACACAGGATGAGCTCTCTGCCCCCTTCCTATTGTGTGAAAGCAAAACATAAATTCCCATTGTGGAGGTGTCCTCCTCTCACTTCCTTACCAGGATGGGAGAACAACCTTATATTTTGAGATGAGATGCCACTAGAAGTCTACAACAAACAAAACTTACTAACTAGCCCTCATCATCCATTAGCTTCTCTCTATATTTACCTTCCCACAGTATGTCACCCCTAAATGCCTAAACTTCTTTTCCTGTCTTGTCACTTCTCTACAAATTTATTTTCTTTTGTTAAAATTCTATCTAAACCCCATGGTCTAACCACTCCTTCCATTTATTCATCACTAAGTTTCTCCCACATGTATATGCACTACTTGTTTGTTAATAAACTTGTTTGTTTTTCTGTTGTTAGTCTATCTTAGTCTTATCAGTTACTTTTCATGGTCACAGATGTGGAACCCAGAAGAGTAGAAGGAAAATTTTTTTTCTCTGCTATAGGGTCAAAAACCTATGGTCCATGGACCAAAGCTGCCTGCTTTTGTAAGCAGTTTTATTGGAACATGGCCATGCCTATTCATTTATCTATTGTATGGCTGTTTTTGCCCTCCCACCTTGCCAAATTTAAAATATTTACCATCTAACCCTTTAGAGAAAAAGTTTGCCAACTCCTGAATTGTAGATTTAGCATAATCTCAACTAAAATCCATCAGATATTTTTGGTATGTAAAAACTGAAAAGCTAATTCTAAAATTTGCATGGAAATGCAAAAGACCTAAATTGACAATCTTGAAAAATGACAATATTAGAAGACTGACAGCAACTGATTTTAAAGTCAATTTGGACTGCTTAGGGCTCTGCCACCTGGCTGGCATTTTTCCTAAACTTTGGACCTCCTCTTTCTTGATTCTGACTTTTAAGGAAGTCTCTTCTTGAAAGGACCCATTTCCTTGATGGGTTTGTACAGGGAAAGAGATGATCTTCATTCCACAGCTTGTGTGACATATGCAGTTCTGATGAAAGGCTGAGTGTGTATGAAGGTAAAAGAAAACAACTTCACCTACTAAACTCAATGCGCTTCACGGCTGGTACACATGAGTGCCACTCCAAGGGAAAAGTCTTTCATGGAATGATTTCTGAGTCAAGCAGTCCCTTGACTTTAGTGTCTCCCACTCCGTGGGATTCTACTTTGACCTTTTCTGCTATAACCACTTATGAATCCACTATTTTTTTAAAGATTTTGTTTATTTATTTATGAGAGACACAGAGACAGAGACACAGGCAGGGGGAGGAGCAGGCTCCATGCAGGGAGCCTGATGTGGGACTCAATCCTGAGTCTCCAGGATCAGGCCCTGGGCTGAAGGCAGCGCTAAACCACTGAGCCACCCGGGCTGCCCTGAATCCACTATTTCTCCCTCTAGAGTTCAAGTGTGGGCAAAACCAAAATCCTCTTCTTTTTCTTATTCCTTTTACCTCATGCATCATCTAGGGTCCTCTACCCCTTAGCCTCAAAACAAGCCAGTTAAATAATGTTCTTATTTTTAATTGGCAAAAGACTTCTAAAAGCTATGAAAACCAAAAGCAGAATAATCAAGAAAATAATGAATCCCACAACTGTCCGATTTATAAAGCTTGGCTTGTCGGTCTGATAGGACTAAAATTATGTTTAGGATACTCAATTTTGGTTTGGTTTCATGCTTTGTCTCAGATCTTTGTCATCCTCAGGTCATTTCCTAATATTCAGAAACTGATCTAGATCTTCTTGGACAATCCTTCATATTTTGCTCAGTCTAAAGACTGGCAACCAATGCCTTAAAACAATTTTTTCATGTTTCTGCCACCTGTATTTCCTAGGGGTCTCTAATTCAACATCTGCTTGGAGATATGAGCCTAGTTCAAAAGTGACTTAAAATGCGGTGGTGGTTGATGCTTTCCATTCCCAATAATTATGTAGCATTGTTAATATGGTCTCATAGTTAAGACAAAATGATTTTAAAATCACACTGTCTGGTTTTAACTCCTATTTCCACTTTTGCTAGCTCTATAACTTCGGGCAGGTCACTTAACCTCTCCATGCTTCCATTTCCTCATCAGTAAAGTGAGGATGATAGTGCTTACCTAGAAGCCCTATTTTGTAAGGTTATGTTGGGTATACATTGGGATGATAAACAAAATAGACTAAGGAATCACAACTATTTGTCTCTATTTTATCACTAATTTTTTCCAGGCCTCAGGTATCAGTTTTGCTCACCTCTGAGTTAACATTGAATAGGTGAGGAGGCAACTCATTTTTCATGATGCCCACAGATATAGGGAGGGTGTATATCCCTAAAAGAAATAGACAATAATCTAAATTAGGTGGTAGACAGTGTGATGAGCAGAGCAGTAGAGTGATATTAGTAGAGATATACTCTTCAGATGTGAGCAAGAATGCTACAGGAATGCCCCTCTAGCACTGGCCAGCCCACTGTCTAACTCAAATTTCCAAAAAGTGAAAATTAAGCTCATTTCTTTCTTTCTTTCTTTCTTTCTTTTTAAAATTCTTATTGGGGGATACCTGGGTGGCTCAGTCAGTTAAGTGTCCAACTCTTGATCTCAGCTCAGGATTTGATCTCAGGGTTGTGAGATCAAGCTCTCCATTGGGCTTACAGTAGGAATGGAGCCTACTTAAAATTTTTAAAATATTTTTAATTTGAGTATAGTTGACACACAATGTTACATTGGTTTCAGGCATACAATATAGTGTTTCTCTTCTCCATATGTTATACTACGCTTACCAAAAGGATAGCTACTATCTGTCATCATACAACATCATTGACTATATTCCCTATGCTGTGCCTTTTATATCAATGACTTATTCATTCCATAACCAAAAGCTTGGATCTCCCACTCCACTTCACCTATTTTGCTTATCCTTTAATCCCCTTTCCCTCTGACAGTCATCAGTTTGTTCTCTGAATATATAGGTCTGATTCTGATGTTTTTGTTTTGTTTTTTTAAAGATTTTATTTATTTATTCATGAGAGACACAGAGAGAGAGGCAGAGACACAGGCAGAGGGAGGAGCAGGCTCCATGCTGGGAACCTGATGTGGGACTTGATCCCCAGCCTGGGATTATGCCCTGAGTCAAAGGCAGCCTCTTAACCACTGAGTCACCCAAGCATCCCTGATCCTGATTTTTTATTGTCTGCTTATTCATTTCTTCTTTTTTTTTTTAAAAAATTCCACATATAAGTGAAATCATATTGTATTTGTCTTTCTCTGATTTATTTCACTTGGTATAATACCCACTAAGTCCATCCATATTGTTACAAATAACAAGATCTCATCCTTTTTTTATGGCACATGGTGTGTGTGTGTGTGTGTGTGTGTGTGTGTGTGTGTGTGACCATTTTTTTTGGTCTTTTTTATTTTTATTTTTTTATTTCTTCTTTATTGGAGTTCAATTTGCCAACATATAGCATAACACCCAGTGCTCTATTCATTTGTTTATTAATGGATACTTAGGTTGCTTCCATATTTTAGCTACCATAAATAATACTGTAATAAACATAGCGGTGCATGTATCTTTTCAATTAAGTGTTTTTGTTTTTTGAGGGGTAAATACCTCATAGTGAAATTATTGGATCATATGGTATTTTTTCTTTTCTTTCTTTCTTTTTTCTTTCTTTCTTTTACCTCCGTACTGTTTTCCATAGTGGCTGTATCAATTTACATTTCCCACCAACAGCATATGATGGTTCTTTTATCTCTAGATCCTCACCAACACTTATAATTTCTAGTCTTTTTGATTTTAGCCATTCTGATGGGTGTGAGGTGACATCTCGTTGTGGTTTTGATTTGCATTTCTCTGATGATTAGTGATGGTAAGCATCTTTTCTGATGCCTATTGGCCATCTGTATCTCCTGGTGTCCATTTTTTTCTTGTATGTTTTTCCCTTTCCAAAGAAAGGAAGCAAAGCCCTTCATACAGGTGGAAACTGTGGCTTAAGTTTTATTTCTTCAGGTAGATCCTGTTATCATTCTCTTAATCAGATTTGTGAGTCTCCTCTAAACTTTCACCAAGTACTGCATTTTCTTCTGCACTATGAACCACAGCTGGATATGACATTCTACCAAGGTCTGACTTATGGTGATTATAAAAAGATTAGCACTGCTCTATGGTGCTCTCTTACTACCCCATTTGGTGCCCAATGTAATCACAAAACTACATCACTACTTTCTGAGTCTACAAGTATTTTATTTAGATATAATATGTACATGCCCAGTATACTAATTCATTTGAAAATGTCTATCATTGGGATGCCTGGGTGACTCAGTTGGTTGAGTCTCTGACTCTTGATTTTGGTTCAAGTCATGACCTCAGAGCCCTGAGACTGAATCCCACATTGGGCTCTGCACTCAGCAGGGAAGCTGCATGAGATCCTCTCTCTCGCTCTCATTCCCTCTACCCCTCCCCTTGGTTGTGCACACACACCACACACAGAATTAAATAAATAAGTCTTTTAAAAAAAAAAGAAAATGTCTATCATTATTACAAAGGCTACTTTGCTGAGGTTTTTTCTCTCACTATGTTCCAGTGGATAATGGAATTCTTCATTCTGACAATGAAGCAGAGAGGGGTCATAAAACTTCATTCTGCAATATTTTCCCTATTTGCTATGTGTGCATTCCTTACTGATTTAGAAATTACTCAAGTTTCCAAAAGAAGGAATGATTTTAAATAGGAATCGTTAAAACATTCTGATGCATTAGTATTTCTCTCTGGGATGAATGTTAAAAATAAGAGTTATGTAGGTGGAGACAGAAAAACCAAATGTAGGAGGGAGAGGGAGGACGGACTATAATTTCTACTCGACACATGGCTATTCTGGCTATTCAAGAAGTGATGAGATTTTAGGTCAGCCAAAAATGCAAAAGATAACCTGAAGAAGAAAAGGGCTTACAGATATGGTTGTAGAATGCAGTTATCTCTAACTCACCCTGTCTTTGCTCCAGAGCATTTTATACAGAGAGAAGGCTTATTATATCTACCAGTGAAGTTTCTTAATGAAAGCAGTTTGGTTATGAAGACATACTCCCATTTGTGATCTCAAAAAACACCAAAGTAGACTTAAAATATTAGCATTATTTCTTCATGTACTATGTCAGCACACACAAAAAATATTTCATTACTTTTGAGGTTTTGCTGCTTAAAGAACAAATTGGGCTAACAGTTCCCCCTTATTGACACATAATGGAGAAATTCTTAAACTATATCAAAATCAGCTAAATGAAAAAAAAAAAAAGAAAAAATCAGCTAAATGTTGTAAAACCCCCAATATTTCAAGGGCTTTTAAAAAGGTTTATTTCTTCTCTCACAGTCCAATGCAAGGTTCTTTGAAGTGGAGGAATGGAGCAGGAAAGTCTCCTCCTTGTGGGTGTTTGGGTCCTTACATCTGGAAGTTATGCCATTTTCTGGGACCCTGGGGTCACCCTGGATCCTCAGGCATGGGCTGGCAGAGAAGAGAGGGAAGGAGTGGAGGACAAAGCCTAATAGTAATAGCCATTGCTTCCACCCACATTCTTTTAGGCAGACTATAAGGGAGACTGAGAAATATAATTTAGCTGTGTGCTCAGAAAGGAGAAGAAACAAGTTTGGTCAGCATTCAGCAAGTGTCTGCGATATAAATTTAAATTAAAGATCACATATTAACAGGACGGAAGCTGAATGTTGCCCCCAGTTCTGAAGTTCCTTCAGGCTTGTAGCCAATCCTTTAAAAAATCGAATGAGTTTAAAGATTTGAATATGAGTAGAGTTCACACTTAAAAAAAAACTATTATTTTGGGGTTCTCTTGAAAAATCAAAAGATTGAACAGACTTCTGAACCTACATTTCTACTTGACATGAAATGGCTGGAATGAAGTAGCAGCTGCCCCCTTAGCCAGAGGCCAGCTCTCCAGTTTATCCTTCAGCCTGCTTCACTCACCCAGCTGCCTGGCCTCCTTGCTTTCTCTGGTCTGCATAATGATTTCATCTTGTTGATATTTTATATCTTGTCATTAATACATTAATAACAACAATTTACTTCAATAGATTGATTTGGGTGAGCAATTGTTAGACTGTGTTTTATTTTTTTTAAAGATTTTATTTATTTATTCATGAGAGACACAGAGACAGAGAGAGAGGCAGAGACAAAGGCAGAGGGAGAAGCAGGCTCCATGCAGGGAGCCTGATGTGGGACTCGATCCCTGGTCTCCAGGATCAGGCCCTAGGGTGAAGGCAGTGCTAAACCACTGAGCTACCTGGGCTGCCCTAGACTGTGCTTTAATTGTGGTGAAAACTGCTAGTCAACTCTATCTGAAACCCCCTTTCTCCACAGAGATCATGGTCCAATTAAGAAAGAATTGAGATACATATTTTATTTTTAGCTTAATCATTTGTTTAGTCATAATTCATATTCTGAATAGGATGATAATCTATCACGAGCACAGTTTGTTGAATGTGAACACTTTGCTTTCCTATTTCTTCTGGATCAATGCTTGCTGGGCTTGTGATTTCCAATTCCTTTTTATGGATTAAGAGCACTTTACAGACACACAGGTCTCAGGCAACACAACAAGCCTTGGGTTGATAGCAGAACAGTTTACAGAAATATAACCTACTTTACGGTTGTTGATCATTTGCTATTTGGGGGAGAGGAGTGAAGTAAGGTAGATTTGGTGTGTAGCTATGAAAAAAGAAAACAACAAACCTACCTTAAATAGAAGATTGATCCCAATATAGCTCCTTTGTGCTTCTTTTAAGATGAACATAAAATTGTTCCACAATTGATGTTTGGAATATCAACTACTTTGAAGGAGGAGATTGTTGGGTGAATTTTAAATGACAATTATAAATGAATTGTTTCTTTGGAGAACTCTGCACAAATATCTAAGGGTTGACTGTCAGAAGTCTGTATATCATTCTAAAAAGAAGGAAATAAGTTATCAAACTTAAAATGGATCAAACTGTCTACAAGAAATTATCTCTTAACACCCTGAACAGGTGAAAAAAATAAATATAAACATACCTAAGGCCAATTAACACTCACAAAATAAAAGCACATTATATTGAGAGCTTTATCTTTTTTGTTTGCTTTTTTCTTAATGGAGCAGAGATTAAAGTATTATTTTTTAGAGTCACCTGAAGGTTTTAATGTTCCTGGGAAATTTACTTATGTATGTAACGGCAGCCTTTCTATTGCTTTTCAGTTTACATGTTTGCATTTACATAGAATTTACATAAATTCTGAGCAAGAGAAGTTTTAAGTGGATTTATAAAAACACCAACAGAAGTACTGACATCATTTTTAATTTTTATTATTGATTTGGATGAGAGGAATAAGCTATAAGCTACTTGCTCAATTTTAGGCTTAAGTCAGCTCTTGGTATCAGGAAATAAACAGTAGCATAATTACAAATCCTAGTGAAGACAGAAAAAAATCTCTCTCCTGAGATAAAATATGAGAGGAATTTTTTTTTTAATCACCTTGAAGGACTATCAAGGGAAGCTGTCCCTGGAGAAAAATAAGTTATTGAATGATGTGGGCTGCAAGAAGCCCACTGGAGAGGATCAGCATTGTCCTCACTCACCCAGCTACAGATTCCCACCCAATGTTAGGAAATGGGAATTATCCTCTTGTCCCAGATCAGGAAACTAAGGCTCAAACAGGTTGATCGACTTGCCCAAAGTCCATAAGCTAAATAATTAGGGCTGTAGGAATTCAAGTTCAAGGTCTCCAAACACCAAAATCTGAATTGAGAAAAGCAGACATGAATATAGAGAATAGCACACCAAGAGAGAGACTCAGATTGCACAAAAATGGACAGCAGCTTAGGTTTTAAATGTGGTTTGCCAACTAGATGACTAAAAGGAAGAAGTTTCAAAAGACCTGAGGCTAAGTGGGCTGAGGGATATAGTAATTCTCTCTCCAACTCCCAGAGACCGAAGACCGAAGCCTTAACCAGGGCACTTTGGTACCAGAAGGATACATGCTGGACAAATTCCAATAGAGCAATAAAAACAATAATGGGAACAGAGATTTATCTGTTGGAAAAATACACAAATCTAAGTGCCTCAAGCTTGCTCAAAAGGGCAGGAGGGTACTATGGACGGCAACCCTTTGAAGTGTGCATAGTACTAAGGAGAGAGTGTTCTGCTGTGGGGGTGTACTTGGGGGTTGGAAGAGATGAAACATGGACAAGAAACCTCTAAGCTGATAGCAGTAAATGTTTTTTTGGAAAAGTTACAGGGTAACTCCTTCAGGCTCTGATGTTTAACTTTCCCTGACTCACTCCTTTTCTGAGATTCCAATGTCTCCTGAAGAAACTCCTGTCCTATGCAGCCCCCACTGCTGCATGAGGAGCGCTGGCTGGATTGGCCCTCAGGGATGCTGCTCCCAGGGGTATGGCCACGGGAAGATTCAGATGGGCTGGGCAAGGTGACTCATTTGCTTTTCCTTCCATGGTCATTTCTATGAGTCACATACTTTTATCCAGTCCAAAATACAGGAAAGTAACATCAAAAAGCCTAACATGTTGTTATCAAACGTTTAATGAAAAAGAAAAATCCCCTCTCATATGATCCTTAAAGAAATGTTTATTTAGTCTTTCCATGTTGTTGCTATTTCTTTGATTTATCAGCATCCAGGAGGCAGGGTGAGGAGAAGGGAAGTTCTAAGACAGAGAAAGATTAAGGCAACTCTGCACTGCTGCTCTGAGGCAGTGACCAAGCTGCTGACCCTTGAAAAGAAAGGTCCAGCTCTTTTTCAATAAAAAAGGATTCCTTTTCTGAGCAAGATAGGAGTTCTAGTCAACTGAGTATTCTTCAGCTCTGTGTTTGTAAGAGCACGATGCCCACATCTAGTTAGCTGGAGACAGGGTAAGGTGGTAGGCATGTAGAGCATGGACATGGACATCAGATGGATCTGGATTTGAATCTTGGATCTGTCATTTACTAGCTATGTGATCTCAGGCATGATCCTTGACTACTCTGAGACTTACTTAGCTTTCAGATCTATAAAATAACCATTATACTAAAAACAATAGTAATGATAACACTAACATGTCTATCACTGCTGGAACTTGTATTGAGCAGGTATTCTTCTACAGACTTTACATATATTATCTCATGTAATTTTTACAACAACCTTACAGAAAGGTATTAATATTATCCCCATTTTCCAAATGCGGAAACTGAAGCAAAACCAGTTTTCTTTCTTTAAAAGAACTTGCCCAAGGGAATAGAAAGTGGTAAAGGCAACATATCTGCCTCCTCGGGTTGTTGTGAGGCTTACTAGAGGTAAAGCAGCTAAAGGTATTAGTTCTAACTAAACAACAACAATATACATGCTTTTTAAAAACCAAAAACAGGGACGCCTGGGTGGCTCAGAGGTTGAGTGTCTGCCTTCGGCTCAAGGTGTGATCCTGGGGTCCTGGGATCGAGTCCCATATCGGGCTCCCTGCATGGAGCCTGCTTCTCCCTCTGCCTCTCTCTTTCTGTGTCTCTCATGAATAAAGAAATAAAATCTTTAAAAAAAAAAAAAAAAAAACAAGGAAAGGAGAACTCCCTTTCTAAATGCCCCAATTGTTACCTCTTTCTTTTTAAAATAAATGAATGAGCCTCTTTACTATCAACATCCTATGTAAGAGTAACCCACAGTATTCCTTATATTTGAACCCAAATTATCTATAAGTTGATGTAGATTATTTGCAAAAAAAAAGGTGTGAGCAACATTTGATACTAGGCTAGTACTTACTTCCCAGCTTTATTCAAGAAACCACTGTGTTCTTCCAATCAATCAAAATAAACATGCAGAAAACACTGGAAATTTACTCTTAGTAAACATGTTTACAAATCCAGGAGCATACTTCAGAGCAAAATAAAATGTCTTCTCTACACACACACACACACACACACACACCTCTAATATGGTGTTCAAGACCGTCTTTGAAGATGATGCTGAATAAAACTTTCTTATCCTGCATGTTAATCGGTGTATTAGTCTGGCTGCCATAAAACACCACAGGCTGGATTGGCTTGAAAAACAGAAATGTACTTACTCACAGTTCTAGAGGCTGGAAAGTTCAAGATCAAGGTTCTAGCAGGGTTTGGTTTCTGGTGAAGGCTTTCTTCCTGGCTTGTAGATGGCTGCCTTCTCACCATGTTCTCACAGGGCCTTTCCTTGACACATGTGGAAGGGATGAAGAGAGCCTTATAAGGCTATATAAATCTTATCAGATTAGGACCCCTATCCTTATGGCCTCATTTAACCTTAATCACCTCCTAAAAGCCCTATCTCCAATTACAGTCACATTGGGAGTTAGGATTTCCACGTAGGAATTTGATGGGGGACACAATTTAGCCCATGGCAGTTGGTTAGTCTAATCTGAATTTTGTGTAGAGGCCTACATATTTCAGAGACTCATTCATGACTCATTAAAATTTTCTATAGATTGTGGTCACCACTAGACCAGTAATGGTCAAAGGGCTGTGAATCAGGTGTTTGTGTAGTACATGAACAGATTAAACGTAATAGATAAGATCTCTTAGTAAAGCAGAATGAAAAGAGTCTCAGAATATAGGGTGGTGGTGTTCTTTCTAAAAATAAGTCTTGATGGCTATTGTGCTCCTAACACTGAGGGTTTTTTGGAACATAAACAAGTTACCTAAAAGCAAAAGTTAGATCTGGAAAGGAAAGGGCCCATTCTGCAGAAGGAACATGTTCTTTCCAAATGGTTTGCATAATTTCCTATGTAGCTTTCATGTTACAGAAAACAAACAGGTGTTTTGGATGACTATATAGACCAAGTTTCCATGTCTCTGAAATCTTACTGGGGCCAGATTAGTTTAAGAAGTCTTGTTAACTTTCCTTTCACATGTCATTTTAAACTCCAGAAGATATAAATGGGCTATTTTCTTGCTTTTAGACTTATTTTCTCCTTTTGACCAGGCATGCTCAAAAGTGGTGGTATCTTTGTGCACGGGTCTCAGTGGGGTAGTAGGGAAATGGGAGGGGTTGGATAAAAAACAAAACAAAACAGACTTTTCCAATTATGAAAATCCAGATAATAGCTTCTGGTACTCAAAACAGAACCTATTCTTAAGGCTATTGTCTTGAGAGTAGATTTTCAAGAATAAAAATTTATATTTCTCCCTTTAAAAGCCAAGATTTGGAGACTTGTCTTCCCATGGGGTAGAAAAGAATCATTCTTCCAGGACATCGAGGCCATGAATTTGCTGTTTTATGGTGGAGGAGTGATAGGATGCAGAGGGCATATGTGAGAGCCCTGTTCCATATAGGGGGTGGGGCCCAGGGAAGAGTCAGATAAAAAGACCTCTGTAGCCTTGGTGGTATTTGAATAGGTACAGGGAGGAATGATGGCAAAGAAAGCTGGCTTTCACTTTCTTAGGATCCCAGAAAGAAACTAAATTTCCATCTGCCACGAAACCAGGCTATAGCATAAAGGATCAGACAGTGGAGGCCCTGAGGTTTTGTGCCTCCGTTTCTGTGTGGAAAGACTGTGAGCCTCCTGGGGCCCTCTCTGGTGCCATGAAGGTGATGAAGCAGAGGCTAGGTTTGGATGGAAGGTGCTACAGAGGCTCAGAGGGCTCTGGGGTGGCAGGCAGTGCTTGCTGAGGAGAGTCTGGGCCAGCCTTGGAGCACACCAGGCCTTGATCAACTTGAGAGAGAGACCAGATCACCAGATCACCTGCTCCTTAGACCAGAGCAGCCAAGTGACCCCCACCACTAAGCTCTGTCTCTTCTTTTCCACCTTACCCAAATTTTGTTTAGGCTGTTGTAAAGACATGTTACGTTCAGCAGTGCTTGCTGCCTAGAACACTGGTCTGCTCTCCAGCTCACTCTTTTAATCATTCATTAAATCCCAGAAATGTGTCCACTCTCTGTAAATTTTCCAGACCTCTTTGACTCCCATTCATTCTTCTCTCTTGGGGACCCCACAACACCCACTGAGTGAGCAACTAGTTTTGGCATTTAATCGTGTGCCACCTGGACTACTATTTCCACGTTTGGATCTTTTCTCTTTTCAAAAGCAAGATACCCAGTTTCTGGCATGAAAGTACTTTTGTTTTCTCATATATAAGACTTCAAAGGAAGAAGATATTTAATAAATTCATATTGAACAAATGAAGGCACTTGACTGCCTCAAAGGGATGGCCCCAGAGTTAATTTGATTCAAAAGAAAAGTACAGGTCAAAGGAATGCTTCTTGTTTTGCCATTTTCTTGGAGTGGAAAGTCCCAGCCAGTTATCAATTAATAGTGAGTATCAACACAATTAATCTAGTGTTTAACAGAGGGTGACTTCTGAAGATAACTCCACAGACAGAGCCTATTGTGAAACAGGCTAAATTCTGCCACAATTTATTTCCCTCTCTGGTGATTAGTCTGAGGACTAATCACTTAACTCCTGTAATGCCACACATGGAAAATGTACTCTGTCCTCAGTCTCATATGAATTAACAAGCCTGTGTTCCACCTTCCAGAAACAGAGCAGGTTGATACAGGGCTCCTGGCTTTGTGAGTTTATGGGCTGAAGGATTTTTGGGTGAAAAGCAATGGTACAAACACAAAGGAACCATTATTAGGGTCATCATATTGATGTTCTTGTATTGTATCAGGTCAGGGGAGGATGAAACAGGGCAGGACTTGGGCAAGTGACAAGACAGACTAGCAGTGGGAGCAACAGTGCTAGGTAAACAGTTGTAAATCCCCAAGGCTGGACCTTGTTAACATTTTACAGAATGCTTTGTCTCTTTTAAGCAAACTACAAAGCAAGAATAAATTCACACAACTTCTTTGGAGGTCAGTGAGATTTCTCTGTTTCTGTGGGAGATCACTAATTAATGACAAACTAATTTGTAGCTTGAGGTTCACCAAGTTGGATTTAGAAACCACACACCATTTTGCTTAGTAGCTTGGAGGAGACAGCTTAGGTAGAGGTGGCACACACATAAAAATGGTTTGCCCAGTGCCTGAAAGGCAACCCCACAGTTGGGTCAAGAGAAGCTACCCATCTCTCTTTCTGGTGCCCTTTTGGTGATTTGTTTCTGTTCTCCCTGCCTATTTGGCACCTTGGCACCAAGATTTCCAAGGTTCTGAAGAGCAGCATATCATGGGTCATTTCTCCATGGGGGTAACTGAGGAAGGAAGGAAGCTTATTCTCAAAGTACATGTAGCAAGGGTGTGATTTGGGAAAGAATAAAAAATATTACTATTTTGTTGAACATAAATGGTCAAGGAGCTAATTTCAGTAAGAAATTCCAGGCAGAAGTTTCAAACTGTCATGGCTGCCAAGTATTACGGGGCAAGATATCACTAATTATCAGTGGACCAAAAACACTGCTAATTTTTCTTAGGAACATTTCAACTTTGGAAAGGGTATCAATTTAAAAATACAAATTAAAATGCTGTTTTTGAGATGAAATGAAGCCATAAGGAATTAAACAATTGGTCAATAAGTGGTATTTTTCTCAAATAATTGTTGAACTGTCTGTTCTAGAAAGGACTACGTGTACAGCAGAGAGGGAGAAGGATAAGGAGGACAGCAGTTGAGGAGGAGGATACGTCTGAGGAATGTGGCCTCAGGACATTGAGGAAAATTGCTACAAAGGAAAAATCTGACAGAAACTAAAGAAGTGAACTTTAATCTCTTGAGGTGTCTGGGCCAAAACACATTTTATGACTTTGATGATAAAAAAAAATCTATATATTTTGAATGTTAAGATAATGAAGATCAAAGCTACAAAATTTGGATGAAAAGAGGATTGATTACTGTCATGTTTCACATTTTGGAAAAGAAATGATAGGATAACCTTTGGATCAGAGTGGCTGAAAAGTGGATATTTGGTGCCTGAAAAAAAAAAATCTTGCAAACATTCACATAGAAAATTCATCATAAGAATGTTGAAAAACACATGAATTCATGCTCCATGGAATGAAGCTTAACGCAGGAGTCTGCCATTAATGAAATAGCTACTATAAGTAGGATTATTTATCCATTGTTTATAAATCCATAAGATTATTAGATTTAAAAAAATCCCACCTTAAATAATAAGACTCTTTCCCATCTAGTTACTTAAGGAACTACTTTAATATTTATTGTCTAATTAGATTCACATCAATCCTGAGAAATGGGTTAGAGCAGGTTTTATCCCCATTTTATATAGTTGGGAAGTCAGGGCACAGGGAGATTATGTAGCTTCATAAGGTCAAGTATAGTTGATAGCATTTCCCAGACCTTGGTCTCTGGACCCGTTAACTGGGACTCTCCACCAGACTATAAGTTGCCCCCAAACCAATTCCTTTGAAGTGCTCAAACCTACCGATGAATGAATATCAAAACAAAACTTGAAATGCCTCAAGTACAAAGATCACCAAGAAATACTAACTACAGCCACGCTCAAGTCTTCTCCAGGCTGTCTTCAGGATGTTCGAATGAATTTCTATGAATGGAGAGGAATTTCTATGAACTACCTGGGGTCTGAGACAGGTAACTCATTGACTCACTGTCTGCTGGGATGTCTTTTTGAGAAGTCATTCGACTTCAGAAAGCAGGGCCTTTAGGGTATAGGATGAAAGCTTTGGGGAACCATGGGTAAGACACCTCCAACATGTCAGACTACTGAGACCAAGCAACTGAGTGAGATTCTAGACAGTTCATGGGCTCCTGAGGTAGTGCTTAGAGTTTGATGGAGAGAAGCACCTCAAAATGGGGATGGGCACAGAAAGAGGCAGTTAGAGAAACCCTGAAGAGGGTTTTTGTTTGTTTTGACTTCTGCCAGTCCTTGGGAACCATGGGACTGTAATAGCATAGGTCTTGAGGACAATCCATGCTGGGATTTGGAAGACCTGTGTGATTCTAGACAAGGCATATGATCTTCCTGGGCATTCACATCTTCATTATAAAAAGAAGAAATTGGACTCAATGATGTCTTTTCCACTTTAATGTGTTAAGTCTTACTTTAGCACTTAGAAAGATCTTCGGCTCACACAAAGTAACCCCATCCAGAAGGAAATTGCCTTTACAGTCTGTTTCAGGACTTGTGGAGGGATTTACAACAGTTAGTGATGGCCTTTGTTGGCTGCCAAATGTCTGGAGAATCCTAGAGCACATGCTGGCATTGTCCTAAGTTGGATAAGTCAGGAAAGAGCTGCAGAGGCAAAGGAGGGACACTGTGGGAGAAAAGTGATTCAGAAATGAGACTGTTCTCTCCATCCAACTCTCAGTCCCCAAACTGGGCTCCTATTGTGGAAATTAGACCTTTGAGCAGTGTTCCATGTGTTTATTCTACTTGTATCAAAGAGGCTTTCATCTCCCTAGAGCAAATTATTAACACATTCCACCAAAGATGTGAGGGTGGAGGCCTGGCCTTGGAAAAAAAAAAAATCACATCATAATAAAAAGCTGCCCGAAACATGAACTTAAGAAAAACTAACATAAAAGCCCCCACTTTTAATGACAGTGGTTGGCTAGATGCCAAGGTCCTTGTGCCCAGAGGAGCATGGCTGGCTGATTCCTTGTCTGTAGGCTGACCCTTCTGTGCCCAGGAATTTTCCATGCCACGGCCAGTGGTATGGGAGGTGGGGCCTTTGCAGGTTCAACAGGTTGAGGCACTCACAGTCAGTTGCCTTCAACGTTAGCTGGAGACCAGATTTTGTTGGCTGAATGAACAGTGACTTTCAGTTCAAGGCAGTAAATCTTTGCTATTTGAGATTATCTGGCTGCGGGGTGGGGAGAGAAAAATAAAGAGTCAAACAAAAAACACACAAAAAGACCAACAACTTTCAGGTACATCCAAGAGGAGAAACGGACTTAAACTAAGAGCAATGCCAGTTTCACTAATTATTATTCCCCAAGGCAAAAGGCTGTGGGGAATAGTTTCTAGATAGAGATTATACCATTTTCTACAGCAAGTTCCTTGATTTACAGGAGCCACTTGGTCCTGAGGCACATCCTTTAAGATATAGCTCAACTATATGTGGAAAAGGGCCTCGTGTGAAAGAGAATAGAGGGAATTATTTACTGCTGTTGAAAACCAGGACCCAGGGTCTGACTTTGTTTTTGTTTGACTTTTTAAAAATGTTTCCTAGTAACACCAAGATATATGATATCACAAATCTCTTGTTCAACAACTATGACAACCAAGATTATGAACAGCCACAGACATGTTGTCTGACATTAGCATTAGCTTCCCCTATTGGGGATAGAGGAGGAGCAGAAAGAATTGAGAAGCTGAGAATCAAGAGGGATCTGAAATACTTCATCTAGTTCAACAGCCAGAGCAACCTTGGGTAAAAGTAGTCTAGGATTTGGAGCTTGGCTTCACCATCTGAAATTGAGCATTTGTGTGTGGGGTGAGGAAGACCTGCCGACCCTAGTGAAGATGGATGAATATCCTTTGTTAATGATCCAAACCACTTCTATAACAAGAAAGGCTCTAAAAAATCCCACAATTTCACCTATAATACACAAGGACTTTTTAACTTGGCTAATCATAAGAAATACCATTTGCTCAGCACTTGACTGCTTCAGAATGCCTCTTAAAACAATATGTTACTGCGATGATTTTTTGCAATTAATATATTCAGAAACTGAATATAATTTTCCCAAGTGTCCCCCTCCATCATCATTACTCTATAACCTGAGGTTCTCAATGAGGGACCCTTCTCCACCACTTTCCCTGCCCTGGGGCTAGGGGAGAGCTTTGGTGATATCTGGAGCCATCCTTTTTTGTTGATGAAGGGAAAAAGAGCCATTGGCATCTAGTGGGTGGAGGCCAGGGATATTGCTCAACATCCTAGAATGTACAGGCTAGCCTCCCTCCTCCCCGAATTATAAAGAATTAGCCACGCCAAAATGTTAATAGCACCAAAACTGAGAAAACTCGCTCTACGTATTCTCATCTTATAGTTCCTTTTTTGACTTCAATGACCATTTCTGTACTGACAAATGTCAAATTCATTATTTTTATTATTTTTCAAACTTAATATTCCTATTATTTTTAAGATTTTATTCGTTCATTTATGAGAGAGAGAGAGAGAGGCAGAGACAGAGGCAGAGGGAGAAGCAGGCTTCATGCAGGGAGCCCAACGCGGGACTCGATCCTGGGTCCCCAGGATCACACCCTGGGCTGAAGGCAGGCGCTGAACCACCAAGCCACCCAGGGATCCCTATTACTTATTTTCTAATTGAGAAACTTTACCTGGTTATTATGTGGGAACCTTAAACACAACATGTCAAAAACAGATCTCCAACTTCTATATTCTGATCTCAATCACAGGCCCTACCATCTAGGGTTTCTCAAGTTAAAAACATGATTGCCATTCTTGACCTTTTCCTTCCTGTTCTATTCTTCACTTGCTCCATTCCAATCATTTGGTAAGCCTTTTAAATATACCTGAGAAACATCTCTTGCAATTGGCCTTTCCTTCCCATTGACACCATTTTAACATTAGTCCTTACCATCTCAGGATAAACTGTTGCCTTAATTTGAAAATCATGCCAGGCACTATTCTCAGCATCCATGAAATATTGTTATCATCTTCATTTTGCAGATGAGGGGAAAAGGTAGAGAGTAAAGCTACCTGGTTAAGAGACCAGGGGTTGATCTCAGACAGACTCTTTGCTGTCAACTACTACACTCTGCTGCCTTCTGATTCATCATCTTAAACTTGTCTTCCATCTTTTCCTACGTGAATAAAATGTTCCAATTACCCTGAAGATCTCCTTCCTCTTGGAACTTTCTAGAGCTTTTCATATTTCTGTGTCATTGAATATATTTCCCCCACCTGGCCTACCTTTTCTTCTTTCCTACTGGCTAGCTCCTGCCCATGCTCCAAGGGCCAGCTCAGGTAAAAGATCTTCAAAGCCATATATCATGACTTATACATATCTTCAATCTCTAGCACTGTATCTGTTTCATAATAGGTACCCAAATATTTGCAAAATAAAATTACTTTTTCTTTCTACTACTTCCAAAGCAAAGTTACCTTGAAAATGTTGTCTAGTGAAAACAACTCCATCAGTATCCCATCCCCCCTCAAGGCAACTTAGAAGTTAATGCTTACATATAGGTATATACAAAGGTGAGCTTCTTTAAAATATATTCACTCTATGAGTTGGATATATATATATATATATTTTATTGACTATATGAGTTTAAAGAGATGGCATCAAATGTTCTGAAAGGCATTAAACACTTGTAAGTTTTGTTTATGACCCCAAACTTCTGCTCCAGTTTGAAAATAAATCTCTTGTCTTTGACCTGATAAAACAAAAAATTTGTTATAACAGAGTGCTGTGTTTCAAATAATTCATTTCAGAGTAAAGAAGAAATTCAAAAGATATTTACATTGGAAAGTCTACCCCAAGTTCACGTTATTTTAACAACTTTCCTCTCCCTCTCCCCTGTCCCCTGATACCATGAAAGCTTGAAGTAAAGACACAATATGGTGCAAGGATTTAAGGTCATTCTAATTTCTGTTTCCCTCATGACTAGCATAAGGCATATGGGAAGACAAATATTTCCTGCAAGCACCATTTTTGTCATCAGCAGAAGAGGGAATTATATAGTGTAGAAAAAAATTCTTTAGCAAGACCATAAAGCCTTAATGCTTAGAAACAAAACCTGTTTATCCCTTGGGCCATTAATTCTCCCAAACCATTAGCAATTGGAAGACAAGAACAAAATGGAAAATAAACAAAAAATGTTTAGAACTAGGGGAGTGGAGATTTGAACACCAATCAAATTAGGCCCCAGACATGATTATAGTATGAACAAAACTTTCTTCAGAGGCTGTGAGGGTTAAAATGATTACTGAGATATGGCCTTCAGAAGATAGGGGGAAATGTAATAAAGGTCATTTTTTTTCCTGTAGCTTTTAGTAATATTAGAGTCAAATCCTGCATTTTTTTTGTTAGCATGACATTTTTTACCTCTTTTCTCACCAAATAGGGTAACAATTCAGGATGAGCACCTTTTTATGGATAGTTTCAGTATCCTCTCCATAGCATCTTTGTCTCTGAAAACTCATAATCAAGGTGGAATTATATTCATTAGTACCCCTTTTGAGGGCTCCTGAGGTATCAATCCCAAACACAGTAGTTACATGTGCAAGAATCGCAAATTAAATCTGTATATACTCAGGGAAGTGAAAGGTTGTTATGTACATACCCAATCAGTCACAGGGCAGTACCAGCTTTGTATGAAGGTGTGTTTTCTTTAGGTCATTTCCTATACGGCTTTGTGGGAAATTAGGAATGTTCTTCTTTTGGGCATAACTCCTTCACTCTAAAGAACAACTAAAATGGCTGTAGAGGCTGCTCTTCTAAAACCAGGATTTCCATATTAACTTGTTTTTCATGGCTATTCTCATTGCCCAGAATGTTCCCTCACATCCTTCTGTTTCTCACTTCATCTAGTTCATTATCACTTCAATCTCAACTTAAAATCACTGCATTTTGTTGGCCTAAAAGATAAACTAGGTTATAGTTTTTGTTTAGACCATCCATTGTTAACCTCGGCTACACATAAAAACAACCTGGGGGAGCTTCTAAAAACTACTTATTACCAGGCCCACCCTGGATCAATTAAATTTGATTATCTAGGATGGGCATGGATAGCAGTACTTTAAAAAATAGCTCTGGTGGTATTATGTAGCTCATGCTGAGAACTTCTGTCTTAGAGCATAACTCTCTTTGTATCTCCATAGGAGTTCTAAACTATTTGCAAATATTGGTTCACTGTCTTCGTCACTATATCATATAATAAAGTGGGGAATTTTGTTCACCAGGAAATCCCAATGTGAGAGAAAGAACTCATTTTCCAGGTGTGTGGTCCCCTCTCTAGGAGCAGGAGGGGGAAACTAGGTGGTGAGATGCTTCATGGATCTTCTGGGTCTTCTCTAATCAGACCACAAGAGACTATTAACTCTAGGAAACAAACTGAAGTTGCTGGAGAGGAGGATGGTGGGAGGATGGGGTAACTGAGTGATCAGCATTAAGAAGGGCACTTGATGGAATGAGCACTGGGTACTATATGCAACTGATGAATCACTAAATTCTACCTCTGAAACTAATTATACACTATATGTTAATCAAACTGAATTTTTTTTTAAAAAGCAAAGATCATTTTTAAGTTTAGTTTGAGTTGCTAACTGTGTTTGTTTGAAGGTTACTCCATGAAGAGACTGTATAACACGGATATTGAGTCAATAAATGAGTGAATAAGTGAGGGAGGAGGGAGTAATTGAGAAAGAAATACTTTTTACATCTGATTCAACCTCAAGTTTCCACATATAGGCTCTCATCATTAATACATTTTTTTAAAGATTTTATTTATTTATTTGAGAGAGAGAGGGAGAGAGCAAGAGTGAAGGGGAGGGGCAGAGCAAAAAGCAAATTCACCACTAAGCAGGGAGCCTGATGCAGGACTTGATCCCAGGACCCTGAGATCATCACCTGAGCCGAAGGCAGATGCTTAACCAACTGAGCCACCCAGGCGGCCCTCCTTAAGACTCTTTTAACAGACCTTTTTTTTTTTTTTTCATTCCTCACAGACATTGGCACATGTATCTAACTGCATATTGAACCTCTCCACTTGGAAGTTTAAAAGATGTTTTAGACTTGAAGTTCAAAACTAAGGAGGATTGGAAGCTCAGTTTTAGATGGATTTATTTGGGTATTTGTTATGGACTTTCAAAATACTGAATCCCAAATCTCAATTTTGGCTTCTCAAATAGGCAAGTTCTAACATGAGCTAAGAATGGCAGACAGACAAATAAGCTTAAGACACAGAAGAGTGGATTTGCCACTAGAGAAATGTAGTGTTATGTAATATGAGGTATACTTCTAATCCAAGGACTACCCTTGCAGACTGCCACTGGAATGTGGTCCCTCCTTCTGCCACTTCCAAGAAATATCAGGTATAAGAAATAAGTAGCAAATGTAAGCTAAGAAGGGAATGAGACTGAGGAATGAGGGAAGGAAAGCGTATACTGCTCTATACCTCTGTACTTCCTGCAAGAAAGAACTTGCTATTCCTCGTTTCATTAATCCAGTTAAATAGTTCTCAGGGCCTTCCAAACGTCAGACTATGTTCTAAGCATTGGGGACATCATAGCAAAAAAAAAACAAACAAAATTCCTTACCTTATTCTCATTGATCAAACATTCTAATTGGGGCAGGAGGAAAACAAATGCAGCACATGGTGTAATGGAAGAATTATGGAGGATGTACAGCAGGGACAAGGGATAGAGAACGTAGGAGGCACTGCCATTTCAAGTTGGGTTGCCAGGATAGGCCCAAATGAGAAGGTGACAGTAGAGTAAATTCCCAGGGAGGTAAGGAAGTAAGTTATGTGGACATTTGGCATAAAATGTAGGAGCAGAGAAAACAGACAAGTCCAAAGGTCTTGAGGTAGGAATCTTAAAAGCTCTAGAAGGTAGGTGTTTGGTTTCTATTCTGAGTGAAATAGGGGGCTTTGGTGGGTGAGTGATGTGATCTGACTCACACTTTATTGGGATCGCTCTGACTGCAAAGTTGAGAACTGAGTGATGGGGATAGGAGTAAAAAGACCAAATGGCGAGGCTGGTACAATATTGCAGGTGAGAGATGAAGATTAGGGGGATGAAGGTGGTCAGAAGTGTTTAGATATGGGATACACTTTAAAGGTGGAGCTGACAGCATCAGCAGCTGGATTAGACAAAGGGTGTGTGTGTGTTGGGTGTGTGTGTGTGAGAGAGAGAGAAAGAGAGAGGGATCAAGGATGGCTTCAATGTCTGAGGCCTGAGCAGCTAAAGTGGGGAAAGCTCTGGTAGGAGCTGGTACTAGCTCCGAAGCTGAGTACTTTCTGAATGTCATGGGACACATGATGTGCAAAGAACTTCTCAGCCAATTTAGGCCAACCTCTTCACTGAGGGAACTGAGGTCCTAAATAGCGGGAGGTAGCTGGGTAGCATGATAGGCACTGAAATCAAATGTCTTGTGAGTTTTGCTCAGGGACAGTTGGTCTAGAGTAGAGACAACATGCCCCCTTAGGTGAATACAGGGTTAGCAGATGCTATTGTGGTGGGACCACAGAAGCCTGGCAGGCAAACCACTTCAGGGAAAGCAGAAACCACATATTTTAGGGGGCTCTGAGTAAGTCTTCTCCAAGTGAAGCTGTCAGCATGTCCTGGGCTACAGTTCCCCTCCTTAAGGGCTGAGAATAAGAATAAGTGCATGATGGTGAGATTCTGGGTAGGGAGAAGAGGTTGAAGACCTTTAGGTGAAACAATGGATTGGGTGGAATCTTCCTGAAAGTCAGAACTGCTTGTTGTTCCTGTTCCTGTTGCAGTTGTTCTAGACAACGGTACTAAAGAGCTGAGTGTGGGTGTGTTCTTTCTTGATATTGACAATGAAAATGGCCCTCTTTTTAAATGTTTTGGACTGCTTCATCATTCCTTGCACATAAGCATTTTGAATCTTCTATTTTTGGTGACCTCTAGCCAACCTAAGCCCTCCCATTTTTGCACAGTTGCTTCCTGGCTTGGGTTGGAATCCAACATAGCAGAGGCAGGGAAGAGACTTGCTTCACAAGGCTAATCTTCTGTCCTTGAAGCTCCCTTCAGTCCTCCCCCATGGTCTTGCCTCTCTGCCACTCCAGCTTCCTGGTTAGGCACACTGCTTTGTCTGGGGTTCTTTGCTGACACAGGACAAACAATAAGGGCACTGAGGCCTTATGGATGAGGGAAGGTGAATGCTTTATTAAGAGAGTGTCTCCCTGTGTCCATGCCTCCTCGTGTCACCATTCTCTTTTGCAGCTCAATGACTTTCAAGGTCCAAAGCCATCAAGAGGCTTCTCCAGGAAGCCAAAGCAAGCCTGTGCAAGCTCAGGATGAGCACACACAGATTTGGCATTCTTGGGATGTTCTTCAGTAACACAACAGGATCTGAGCTGGATTTGATACCTCATCCCATAGTATTCTTATCTTCAAGGGTCTCAAATGAAGGCAACACAGCAACAAAGAAGAAATGCTGGTAGTGGGCTTCAGAACCATATATTACCATCTTCTTTTTGGATTGATTGTGGCAGATTCCAAGGGAAACTCAAAGGGACTGAAAAAATGAAAGGCTAGGTTTATTGTTTTGTTCTGTTTTTAAAGATTTATGTATTTGAGAGAGAGAGTGCATGTGTGTGGGGGGAGGGGCAGAGGGAGAAAATCTCAAGCAGAATCCCTGCTGAGTGCAGAGCCCAACTCTGGGCTTGATCTCATGAGCCATGACATCACAACCTGAGCCAAAATCAAGAGCTGGACATTAACTGACTGAGCCATCCAGGTGCCCTTGAAAGGCTAGGTTTTTAATGAAGTATGTAAGTAACTAAGATAAATAATGTCAAATGAAAAAGATGTAAGTCTGTTTTTAGTATTTTTTAAATTCATTAAAGGGATTACCCAGAGTTTAAGAACAAAGTAAAAAGAGAATGGCTTGTATTAGTAAAATGAACAAATATGAAAGGGTATGTTTAGTATTTATAGAAGTTTCTAGGAGAGACTTCTGGATTTATATCTTTAGTGATATACTGATATATAGATTTAATGCAATCCCAACTATCTTGAAAAAGAACAAAGTTAGAGGATTCACATTTCCCAATTTTAAAACTTACTACAAATCTACAGTAATCAAGACCATGTGGTACCAGCGTAAGGACAGAGATATAAACCAATAGAATAGAACTGAGAGCCCAGAAACTGTTATGTTTATAGCACAATTCGTGCATCCATCCATTTGTTCATGATATTTGGGTGGTTTCTGGCGTCTGGATGTTACAAACAAGGCTGCTATGAACATTTTTATATAAGTCTTTGTATGGACAAGTCCTGTCATTTCTCATGAGTAAATACCTAGGAGTGGAATGACTATATCACATAGTAAGTATGTTTAATTTTTTCTTCATTTTTATGGTTAAGAATACACAACATAAAATTTGCCATCTTAACCACTTTTGAGTGCAGAGTTTAGCAGTGTTAAGTATAGTCACACATTGTGAAACAGATCTCCAGAACTTTATCTCGCAAATCTCAAATTCTGTATTCACTAGACAACTCCCTTTTCCCCCTGGCCTCAATCCCTGGTAACCACCATTCCACTTTCTGTTTCTATGAATTTGACTATTTTTAGATAAGCAAAATCTTAAGTATTTGTCCTTGTGTGACTAGCTTATCTCACTCAGCACAATATCCTCAAGTTTCTTTCATGTTGTAGCATGTGACAGGATTCCCTTCCTTTTTAGGGTTGAGTAATATTCCATTGTGTGCATAGACTGCACTTTGTTTATCTATTTACCTGCCGAGGACATGTGTGTTGCTACCACTTTTGGCTACTGTGAATAGTGTTATGAACATGGGTATGAAAATATCTCCCAGTATTTTTTAGCTTTTTAAGTAACTGCCAAAGTATTTCCTAGAATGATTGTCCCAAATTACATCCCAAGGAACAGTGCATGACAGTTTCCATTCTTCTACATTCTCATCAACATTTGTTATGGTCAGTCTTATTAATTTTAGCCATTCTTATAGATATGTAGTGGTATTTCACTATAGTTTTAATTTGCACTTTCTTAATGACTAATGATGTTGGATATTTTTCCATGTGCTTATTTCTATCTTTGTATCTTCTTTGGAAAGGTTGAGAACCTTTAGGTAAAACAATGGATTGGGTGGAAACTCTCCCCAAATCAGAGCTGCTCGTCATTACTATTCCTGCTGCAGCTGTTCTAGACAATAGTACTAAAGGGCTGAGTGTGGGCGTGTTTTCTCTTGACACTGATTGTGATAATGGTCTTCTTTTTAAATGTTTTGGACTTCATCTATTCAAATCTTCTATGCATTTTGCAATTATTTATTTTCTTATTATTGACTCTAAGTGTTCTTGACATGTTTCTAATGCAAATCCTTTAAGAGAAATGTATTTTAAACATTTTCTCCCAATTTGTATCTGATCTGATCATTCTGTTAATGATATCTTTAAAGAGCATAGGCTTTAATTTTTATGAAGTTTAACTTGGCAGTGTTTTCTTTTATTGATCAAAATTTTTGCCTAACCTAAGGTCACAAACATTTTCTCCTGTGTTTTACTCTAGATGTTTTGTACTCTTGTAGGTTTAAACTTTAAGTCTATGATCCATTTGAGTTAACTTTTGCATATGGTGCAAAATGTGGATCAAGATTCATATTTTTGCATCTGGATATCCAATTATTCCAGCAGTCTTTGCTATCTACTGAACTAGCTTTGTAACTTTGTTGAAAGTCAGCTGCCCATATGTGAGTGGGTCTATTTCAAGGTTCTCTATTCTATTCTACTGATCTATCTTTATACCACTGCCACAATATCTTCATATAGTAGCTTTCTAAGTCTTGAAATCAGGTAGCATTAGCCCTCCAACTTCTCCAACTTTCTTCTTCTTTTTCAAAGTTGCTTGGTTATTTTAGGTCTTTGCATTTTAGGATCAATGCATTAACTTCTCCAAAGATATCTGCTGGTATTTTGATTAGGACTGCTCTGAGTCTATAGATCATTTTACAGAGAATTGGTATGTTTACAAATTGAATCATCTGATTCATGAATATGATGTATGTTTCCATTTATTCTGGTCTTCTTTAATATCTCTCAGTTTTTAATTTTACTTAGCTTTTTTTTTGTTTTTGCACAGATCTTACACATCTTTTGCCAGACTTATCCCTATTTTTTCATATTTTTGGATGGTATTTTTAAAAATTTTCGCTTTCCAATTATTCATTGTTAAGCTGGTCTGGTTTTTACCTTTAACATTTATCTTATCAGATTCTCCAGTCTCTTTTCTCGTTGCTGAATGGGTGAGCAGCTCAAAGTTGCTTGTGTATTTTGAGAGATTTGTTGACTAAATCTTACTTGCACAGGTCTGAGAAAGGAACGATTTGCCCTGAGCTGCTTCTCATTACCTTTGTATAGTCAGAATCCTTACTCTGCATCTTTGGATGAGGAGAAAACTTCTCTGTAGTTCTTTTCTGGAACTTCCTGATTCTCTGTCACAGTGAACAAAACCCACAGAGACCAAGGTCCTGGCACAAATGCTACCAGTTTTCTAATCACTTGGCATTGGCCACTGAAGGTCACAGAGCTTCCTGGCAGGAAGTGGGGCACAGACGGCAGGTGGCCCTGCCAGAGCAGCTGAAAAAAAAGCTCTATTCATGGCAGATTGTATATCACCAACTCGCTGTGACAGCACCACATACCTGCCAGCCCCAGAGCAGGCTGATTAGGGTAATTTAGGTTTTGTCTTCAAGCATAATCATTAGAGCTGTCAACAGCCTCTGTGATACTAAAAGGAAGAATCATGTCCACAGACTGAGAAGATGCAATGGGTGCGCAAGCAGGCATGGAAGGCTAAGAGGCTACAGATTCATTTCAACCTCAGGACAATACGGTTTGGGAATAAGAAAATGCAACCATGTTCAGTGGAGTTCGTGGTGCTCTGAAGTTATATAAGGATGAACACTCAGAGGTGATCTTAGGAGTCCTGCAGGCGAGACTCAAAGAAAGTGTCTATTTTCTAAAAGCATCTGACTGTTTAAGAACAGAACACATTGAGGCTTAATTACTAATGTGCTGGGCACAGTGGCTGCCCACAGAAGCCCCCAGGCTTAGCAGAGAGTTTCACAGAGGGCATAATTGGCTTTGTAAAACCTCAGACCTAGGACTAGAATCCTTATTTTAGGTAAAACTGCAGTTGTTAACTTAGTGTAATTTCAGGAGCAACGCTGACATTTCATGAATTCCTTTGCTTTCTTTTCAACTACTGAGATGCTAACACCTTTGGTGGGAGAGTAAGTCATTAGGCCTAATTAGTCATTTACATTGGGGTGTAAGCTCTT
Source organism: Canis aureus (assembly GCF_053574225.1). Lineage (NCBI taxonomy): Eukaryota > Metazoa > Chordata > Mammalia > Carnivora > Canidae > Canis > Canis aureus. The sequence continues at coordinate 44,317,074 of NC_135615.1, forward strand.
TCTTTTTTTCTGGTCCTCAGAAGGTATAGATAAGAGAAAGGAAGACAATAGAAGAGAGTGAAGAAAAATGAAAAGGGGCAAGACAGAAGAGAGAAACACTGATTGACTAAAGATATTCCTTCAAATTTCACATGGGGCAACTTTGTAAAACTTTAAAACTCACACAGATGTAGCAAAGGACACTGTCCATAAAGTGAAAAGACAACACACAGAAAGGGAGAAAATGTTTGCAAATCATGTATCTGATAAGGGCCTAGTATCTGGAATATATAAAGAACATTTACAACTCAACAACAGAAGAACTAAAACTCCATCTAAAAATGGGTAAAGGGGATCCCTGGATGGCTCAGCAGTTTGGCGCCAGCCTTTGGCTCAGGGCACAATCCTGGAGTCCCAGGATTGAGTCCCACGTCAGGCTTCCGGCATGGAGCCTGCTTCTCCCTCCTCCTGTGTCTCTGCCTCTCTCTCTCTCTCTCTCTCTCTATATATATATATATATATATATATATATATATAACAAATAAATAAATAAATAAATCTTTAAAAAATAAATAAAAATGGGTAAAAAAATGGACATTTGGCCTGGGTGCATTTAAAAATATGATAAAAGTGGGTGCACCTAGGTGACTCAGTCACTTAAGTGTCTGCCTTCAGCTCAGGTCATGATCCCAGGGTTCTGGGAGGAATCCCAGGAGCCTGCTTCTCCCTCTCCCTCTGCAGCTCCCCCTGCTTGTGCATGCTCTCTCTCTGTCAAATAAGTAAATAAAATCTTTAAAAATAAATTAAAATGGGTAAAAGGGCTTGAAGAGACATTTCTCCAAGAAGATACACACAAAGTCAATAAGCACATGAAAAAAAATTAACATTGTTAATCATTAAGAAATGCAAGTCAAAAGCACAATAAAATACTTTACATCCACTAGGATGTCTATAATAAAAAAAATTGGAAATTAACAAAGTTTTGGTAAGCATACAGAGAAAATGGCACCCTCATACATTGCTAGTAGGACTGTAAAATAGTGCACCTGCTGCTGAAAAAAGTTTGGAGGTTCCTCAGAGAGTTAAACAGAATTACCATATGACACAACAATTCTATTCCTAGGTATAGACACAAAGGAAATGAAAACAGATGTTCAAACAAAAGCTGGCGTGTGAATATTCACAGCAGCACCACAGTATTCAAAAGAGCTAAACAGCCCAAATGTCCATCAACTAATGAACGGATAAACAAGACTAGTATATCCTTATAATGCAATATAATACAGCCATGAAAAGGAATGAAGTACCACTATATGTTACAATATGAATTCACCTTGAAAACATTATGGCAAGTGAAAAAAGCCAGACAAAAGGCCACATTTTATGTAATTGCATTTATCTGAAATATCTAGAATAGGCAAGTCCATAAAAACAGAAAGGAGATTAGTGGTTGCTAGGGGTTAGGGGAAGGGGAAGTTACAGCCTAAGGGGCTTGGAGTTTCCTTATGGAGTGATGAAAATATTCTAGAACTAGACAGTGGTGATGATTGCACAATATAGTGAATGTACTAAAAACCACTGAATTGCACACTTTCAGATGGTTAAAATTCAGATGGTGAATTTTATGAATATGAATTTTACCCAAATAAAAAAATAAATAAGCTACATAGAAACTCCATAAACCTTTTGGCTAATTCTAGGCAGACTCAATCTTTGCAAGTGACCATTCACAGCGAGACAATCCTGTGTTATGAGTGATGTCTAGAGAACACCCCACCAGCCCAGCTTCTGCAAAGCCTAGTTAAGCAGCAGCGCTTCAAAAGTGTAACTCTTTTTATTTTATCTTCTGTACTGACTGTCAAGCTGCAACATAGGAATTAGAAACAGATTGAAGTGGAAGGGGAGGTGGTCAGGGGAATGGGGTGACTGGGTGATGGGCACTGAGGGGGGCACTTGATGGTATGAGCACTGGGTGTTATACAATATGTTGGCAAATGGAACTCCAATAAAAAAATATATATATAAAAAATAAATTTAAAAAAAGAACCAGATTGAGGGAAGATGGGCAAGGGAAACAGATTTCCAACACTAGATACGTGAAAGTTCTGAAGTAAAATCAAAGCCTGAGCCATCAGAATTTGTCATAGTTGAGGTAAGTGCCAGGAACAGACCTCAATACAGGATAAGCAGAGAAAGCATTGTTGACCATCCCTGAAACAAATGCTTTCTTTTCTGTCATCACCTCCTCCAAGTTCTCAGGCATTAATGTATACACACACACTACTTCCACAGAATTCAACTATATATAGGAGTATATATAGTTATAACCCGAAAAGATGAGGTTTGTCCAGATATTGGAAAGGTTCAGTGGTTGATTTCCCCCTCTCTTTCCTTTTCTAGTCATGGTTGAGACATTTTGTTTAATTGGGAAAAACAAAATAAAATTCAGTACTGCTGAATCAGAAAGAAAGTTCATTGCAAATGCTTTGACTAAATTTGGTAATGCAGCTAGTGGTTCCATAATTTAATCTCTACCGATAAACCACAGTTAAAGGCACTGCATAAAAAAGTTGTGTTTTTTTACATGAAAACTGATTGGCTGGATCATGATGAATCAGTCAAAAAAGGTCAGGTCAGGTGGCTGTATGGATCACTCTTTTCTCTCTTTCACGGCCTCAAACTGCCATCTTGAAAACAATACCACATCGGTTTACCATTGAGGCTAGAAGAAAGAAAGTTTTAGATCTTGATGACAGACTAATAACTGTCATCTTTATATGTTAAGAAAGCATGAATTTCCAGGCAGCAAATGTTAGGTTCTCAACATATTTGTGAGATGAATGATTCGGGCTGTGAAGACAGGATGAAGGATGTTGGAAGAGGATGCTGCAAATTCTCCATTTGAGATAAAATTATTTTTCCCCCAAATCAGCCCAGTACTTTAGTCCACTTCTGCCATAAAGACAGTTTGAATAGCAGCAGGATCAATTTAAAGTTGAGAGTACAAGCTTAATTTGATGGAAGTTGAAAAAAATGGTGTGCAAATATTGGTTTAAATGTTTAACTATGTTGGGAAAACTTCCCCCTCAAGTCAATTGAGATATCTTGGAGTGCACCATGTCTTCCTGGAAAAGAAGGGGCTCAGAGGGATAACTGAGGTGCGAGATGTGAAAAAGAGCGGGAGCATGGAGACTTGGAGCCCAAAGTTAGTAACAAAAGGAGATGCTCCAGGACTTTCCACAGAGTTCTCTGTGTTTTTAAGTGTCAGATGGAACTGGGGGTCCTTTGGCCATAAATTGTGCTTGTTTGATGAAATTATAAATTGGTCCGGCTCCCTTCAGTGTACAATTTGTTAGCTACCAGAAGTGTCTCTGACTGTGTGCATCCCCCTCCCCACTTCCCTGGGTTGTCTTTAATCCACAAAAAGTTGCACCCAAGCTTGTTTGACGTCTGTCCTCTCAAGTGTTCATGATGCTGGGTCTCAAGGGAGGTGTAGGTTTTGCGGCCAAGCTCTATAGCCTGCCCTGGTCCTGCTCTGTTGAATTTCCTTTCTGACTGGACAATTCATGATGGGGATGCAGGCATCCATTTCATCAACACTTGAGAAGGCAGACAGGAGTGGTAAAGCTTTTGTTGAACTTGAATCAGAAGAGATGATGTAAAAATGGCCCTTAAGAAAGACAAGGAAAGCATGGGATACCAGTACATTGAGGTATTCAAGTTCCACAGAACCAAGATGGATTGGTGTTGAAGCACAGTGTACCAAATAGTGTCTAATGTTGGCTTTGTGTGGCTTTGAGGACTCCCATTTGGATGCACCAAGGAAGAAATTCTTCAGTTTTTCCTGAGGTTGGAAATTGTGCCAGGCAGGATCACACTGCCTGTGGACCCCAAGGGCAAGATTACAGGGAAAGTCTTTGTGCAGTTTGCCTCACAGGAATTACGTGAGAAGGCCCTAGGGAAGCAGAAGGGAAGAAAAGGGCATAGGTATACTGAAGTGTTCAAAAGCAGTCAGGAAGAAGTTAGGCCATACTCAGATCCTCTGAAGTTCATGTCTGTATAGTGACTAGGCCTTATTACCACCCTGGTACAGCCAGGAGGTATATTGGTACTGTCAAGCAAGTGGGCCTAGAAAGGAGGAGGTAGGGTGTTTATAGTACAGGGTATGGGGGCTACGAGGAGTACAGCAGCCACTTTCATCTGTTTGGGAAAGACTTCAGTTACTGTCTCTCGGACATGTATGATCACAGATATGGAGACAGAGACTTTACTGTCCAGAGTACCACTAGATACTATGTCCACATAAGAGAGCTGCCACAAAAAGCCACAGAAAACAACACTTACAACTTCTCTCCACTCAACCCTGTGACAGTCTATCTTGAGTGAGATTAGCCCTGATGGAAGAGTGACAGGCGAAGCCAATGTTGAGTTTGCCATTAATAAAGAAGCTGTGCCAGCTATAACCAAAGACCTGGCCAACAAGCAACACAGATACATAGAACTTTTCCTGAATTCCACAAATGGGGCCAGAAGCAGGGAATACGCAGCCAGATGATGCAAGGCATGGGGGTGTCAGCCCAGTCCACTTACAGTGGCCTGGAGAGCCAGTTTGTGAGTCACTGTTACAGGGCTGGCTATGGTGGTCAGAACAGCATGGGTGGATATGACTAGTTTTGTAGAGTTATTGCAATAAAATTTCCACAGGCAGCCAACAAGCAATGAAAAACAATTATTACTCTAGAGGAAGCTGTGGGACCCATTTGCACCATGAGTTTGTGAAATCTGTATCTAAAAATTACTTCTTCAGTGTTTTCTCATGCAAACATTCTTCTAACATATGATATTGAGTAAACTAAAACCATTTTCAGCTTTTCTCAATTAATATTTTGGTAGTGTACTTCAGAGAGATGTTATCTGAGTCAAGGTAGTTTTAAATACATTAAATGGATCTTTTATACCACCTCACCATAATACATTGGGGAGATGTGTTTTTTGTTTTTTTTTTTTAAACTCAAGGTTCTAGATCCCTAATTCAAAGAGGATCATTTCTTATGTTTGTTCATTCTAGTTTATTTTCATTTAAAATCTTTCAGCTTAGGATGCCTGGGCAGCACAGTGGTTGAGTGTCTGCTTCCAGCTAATGGTGTGATCCTGGTCCAGGGATCTGCATCGGGCTCCCTGCGAGGAGCCTGTTTCTTCCCCTATGTCTCTGCCTCTCTGTGTGTCTCTCATGAATAAATAAATAAAATCTTAAGAAAAAAATCTTTCAGATTAAGTTTAAGCTTTTAAAAATAAGTTCATTTTGAAAATTGAGACACATTACTAATGCTATAGGAATTAGTGAGGCCTTGTATTAAACTTTCTTTTAAAAAATAAAAATAAAACTTTCTCTGTTGAAGACATTGTTCTCAATAAATGGTACTGGGAAAATTGGACAGTCACATGCAGAAGAAGGAAACTGGACCACTTTCTTATACCACACACAAAAATAAACTTAAAATGGATGAAAGACATAAATATGAGACAGGAATCCATCACAATCCTAGAGAAGAACACAGGCACCAATCTCTTTGACCTCAGCTGCAGCAACTTCTTTCTAGACATATCTCCAAATGCAGGCAAAACAAAAGCAAAAATGAACCAGTGAGACTTCATCAAGATGAAAAGCTTCTGCACAGCAAAAGAAACAATCAACAAAAATAAAAGGCAACCTACTGAATGGGAGAAAATATTTGCAAATGCCTTATCAGATAAAGGGCTAGTATCCAAAATCTATAAAGAACTTATCAAACTCAACACCCAAAAAGACAAAAAATCCAGGCAAGAACTGAGCTGAAGACACGAACAGACATTTTTCCAAAGAAGACATACAAATGGCAAATAAACATACGAAAAGACTCTACATCACTTGGCATCAGGGAAATATAAATCAAAACCACAAAGAGATATAACCTCACACCTGTCCAAACGGCTAAAATTAGTAACTCAGGAACAAGAAATGCTGGTAAGGATGCAGAGAAAGGGAAACTCTTTGTTACCATTTGCATCAACGTGGATGGAACTAGTGGTATTATGCTGAGAAAAATAAATCAGAGAAAGACAATTATCATATGGTCACTCATTTGTGGGATATAAGAAACAGCACAGAGGGGAAGGGGGGAAAACTTAATAGGAAATAATCAGAGAGGAAGACAAACCATGAGAGACTCTTAACTATGGGAAACAGACTAAGAGTCACTGAAGGGGAGGTAGGTGGGGGGATGGGTAATTGGGTGATGTGCATTAAGGAGGTCATATGGTATTATACACAACTGAGGAATTATTGAGCTTTGCATCTGAAACTAATGGTGTACTACTGTATGTTGGTTAACTGAATTTAAATTTTAAAAAAAGTTAGAAATAGAGCTACCCTGCAACCCAGCAATTGCACTACTAGGTATTTATCCAAAGGATACAAACATAGTGATTTGAAGGGGCACATGCACCCCTTTCCGTTAAAGTTGTGGCAACTTTTTTTAGTTCTGGGCCCAGTACATGATTCTGGCTCTACAATTACCTGAATTCTAATTTTCTCATCAATGAAACAGGCTTCAAATTTATTCTTCCTTCTCAATTCTGTGACTTTTGACATTTACAAAAATAAAAAATACAGGACAGTTGTAAATTATTTCCAAAAACGGGAATTGCACTTGTCAAATGAGTTCCAAACCAGGAAACCTAGCAAGAACACTCCTAGGTGTCCCCTGTATCCAGCCTACCTAACATCACACACAAATAATCCACAGCTATAGCTTCCTCCCAGAGAAGGCTATGTCCAGCCAAAAGGCAAGAAAATTCTTCAGGTCTTTACAAAACTTTTTCACAGACAATACATACAGGACAACTCATTGTGAAGTTACATTAGTGTAAATTAATCTTGACTCTCAATGAAATCTCAAAATACCGTCCTTAGAATCACGTTTATTTGCTTATTGTTGATTTGATGGTCAATAAGAAAGTTCAAGAGATCCTAGGAAAACCTTCGCATTTTTCTTTGCATTTAGCCACAAAAAGTCTAATTAATTTAAAACTGTACTTTGAAAGCAAAATAAATAAAGCTAAATAAAACATTTAAAGGGTTATATATGATGATTTCAGAGAGGACTAGATATGGAATCCATAAAGACAGTGATACATTGCTAACGACTTTGTCTTTCCTAGTCTTCCCATGCCATTTGTTGAATGAATGGCAATGTCTGGCAGTACAGAACTCCTTAGGCACTGAGTGATGCTAAGGAAAACTACAGTTTCTTGGGTGAGAAAATTGCTGCGATTTGGGAAGATTTGAGAATATGAGGGTTTAAAAAATGTAAACACAGCCCCAGAGACTTTCCAGAGTTAACTTTTAAATGGGAGGAGGGGCAAGACAGCGGAAGAGTAGGGTCCCCAAGTCACCTGTCCTCACCAAATTACCTAGCTAACCTTCAAATCATCCTGAAATTCTACGAATTCGGCCTGAGATTTAAAGAGAGAACAGCTGAAACGCTACAGTGAGAAGAGTTCACGCTTCTCTCAAGGTAGGAAGACGGGGGAAAAAAGAAATAAAGAAACAAAAGGCCTCCAAGGGGGAGGGGCCCCGCGAGGAGCCGGGCTGAGGCCGGGGCGAGTGTCCCCAGGACAGGAGAGCCCCCCCGGAGACACAGGAGCTGCACCGACCTTCCCGGGCGGAAAGGGGCTCGCAGGGAGTTGGAGCAGGACCCAGGAGGGCGGGGATGCCCTCGGGCTCCCTGGGACACTAACAGACACCTGCGCCCCGGGGAGAGTGCGCCGAGCTCCCTAAGGGCTGCAGCGCGCACGGCGGGACCCGGAGCAGCTCGGAGGGGCTCGGGCAGAGGAAGAGGCTCCGAGCGGAGGGGGCTGCGCGGCTCCGGGAGCAGCTCGGCGGGGCTCAGGCGGCAGCTCCGTGGAGGGGGCTGTGGGCCGGAGTGCGAATCCAACAGCGCAGGCCGGGAGCACAGGGCGCCCGGACACAGCCCAGGATCCGGCCTCCCCTGGGACAGGCAGAGGCCAGGAGGGCCCAGGACCGCAAGGACGCTCCTGCCCCGAGCTGAGCAGATCAGCGGCCCCGCCCGGAGCCTCCAGGCCCTGCAGACAGAGAGCTCCGGAGTTACTGCGGGGGCTGAACCCAGGGCTCCAGAGCTGGCCCCGCCACTGGGGCTGTTCCTCCTGGGGCCTCACGGGGTAAACATCCCCCACTGAGCCCTGCACCAGGCAGGGGGCAGAGCAGCTCCCCCAAGGGCTAACACCTGAAAATCAGCACAACAGGCCCCACCCCCAGAAGACCAGCTAGACGGACAAGTTCCAGGCTAAGTCAAGGGACTTAAAGTACACAGAATCAGAAGATACTCCCCCGTGTTTTTTTTTTTCTTTTTTCTTTTTGATTTCTGATTGCTTCCCCCACCCTTTTTTTCCCCTTTCTTTCTTTATCTTTCTCTTTTTCTTTTTTCCTTTTTTTCTTCCTTTATTCTTTTTTTCTTTTTCTATTTTCTTTCCTTCTTTCTCTCTCTTTTTCTCCTTTTCCCAATACAACTTGTTTTTGGCCACTCTGCACTGAGCAAAATGACTAGAAGGAAAACCTCACCTCAAAAGAAAGAATCAGAAACAGTCCTCTCTCCCACAGAGTTACAAAATCTGGATTACAATTCAATGTCAGAAAGCCAATTCAGAAGCACTGTTATAAAGCTACTGGTGGCTCTAGAAAAAAGCATAAAGGACTCAAGAGACTTCATGACTGCAGAATTTAGATCCAATCAGGCAGAAATTAAAAATCAATTGAATGAGATGCAATCCAAACTAGAAGTCCTAACGACGAGGGTTAACGAGGTGGAAGAACGAGTGAGTGACATAGAAGACAAGTTGATGGCAAAGAGGGAAACTGAGGAAAAAAGAGGCAGACTATTAAAAGACCATGAAGACAGATTAAGGGAAATAAACGACAGCCTGAGGAAGAAAAACCTACGTTTAATTGGGGTTCCTGAGGGCGCCAAAAGGGCCAGGGGGCCAGAATATGTATTTGAACAAATCATAGCTGAAAACTTTCCTAATCTGGGAAAGGAAACAGGCATTCAGATCCAGGAAATAGAGAGATTTCCCCCCCCAAAAAAATCAATAAAAACCGTTCAACACCTCGATATTTAATAGTGAAGCTTGCAAATTCCAAAGATAAAGAGAAGATCCTTAAAGCAGCAAGAGACAAGAAATCCCTGACCTTTATGGGGAGGAATATTAGGGTAACAGCAGACCTCTCCACAGAGACCTGGCAGGCCAGAAAGGGCTGGCAGGATATATTCAGGGTCCTAAATGAGAAGAACATGCAACCAAGAAGACTTTATCCAGCAAGGCTCTCATTCAAAATGGAAGGAGAGATAAAGAACTAACAAGACAGGCAGGAACTGAAAGAATATGTGACCTCCAAACCAGCTCTGCAAGAAATTTTAAGGGGGACTCTTAAAATTCCCCTTTAAGAAGAAGTCCAGTGGAACAATCCACAAAAACAAGGACTGAATAGATATCATGATGACACTAAACTCCTATCTCTCAATAGTAACTCTGAACATGAATGGGCTTAATGACCCCATCAAAAGGCGCAGGGTTTCAGACTGGATAAAAAAGCAGGACCCATCTATTTGCTGTCTACAAGAGACTCATTTTAGACAGAAGGACACCTACAACCTGAAAATAAAAGGTTGGAGAACCATTTACCATTCAAATGATCCTCAAAAGAAAGCAGGAGTAGCCATCCTCATATCAGATAAACTAAAATTTACCCCGAAGACTTTAGTGAGAGATGAAGAGGGACACTATCTCATACTTAAAGGATCTATCCACAAGAGAACTTTACAATCCTCAATATATATGCCCTGAATGTGGGAGCTGCCAAATATTTAAACCAATTAATAACCAAAGTAAAGAAATACTTAGATAATAATACACTTATACTTGGTGACTTCAATCTAGCTCTTTCTACCCTCGATAGGTCTTCAAAGCACAACATCTCCAAAGAAACGAGAGCTTTAAATGATACACTGGACCCGATGGATTTCACAGATATCTACAGAACTTTACATCCAAACTCAACTGAATACACATTCTTCTCAAGTGCACATGGAACTTTCTCCAGAATAGACCACATACTGGGTCACAAATCAGGTCTGAACCGATACCAAAAGATTGGGATCGTCCCCTGCATATTCTCAGACCATAATGCCTTGAAATTAGAACTAAATCACAACAAGAAGTTTGGAAGGACCTCAAACACATGGAGGTTAAGGACCATCCTGCTAAAAGATGAAAGGGTCAACCAGGAAATTAAGGAAGAATTAGAAAGATTCATGGAAACTAATGAGAATGAAGATACAACCATTCAAAATCTTTGGGATGAAGCAAAAGCAGTCCTAAGGGGGAAATACATTGCAATACAAGCATCCATTCAAAAACTGGAAAGCACTAAAATACAAAAGCTAACCTTACACATAAAGGAGCTAGAGAAAAAACAGCAGATGGACCCTACACCCAGCAGAAGAGAGTTAATTAAAATTCAAGCAGAACTCAATGAAATCGAGACCAGAAGAACTGTGGAACAGATCAACAGAACCAGGAGTTGGTTCTTTGAAAGAATTAATAAGATAGATAAACCATTAGCTAACCTTATTAAAAAGAAGAGAGAGAAGACTCAAATTAATAAAATCATGAATGAGAAAGGAGAGATCACTACCAACACCAAGGAAATACAAACGATTTTAAAAACATATTATGAACAGCTATATGCCAATAAATTAGGCAATCTAGAAGAAATGGACGCATTCCTGGAAAGCCACAAACTACCAAAACTGGAACAGGAAGAAATAGAAAACCTGAATAGGCCAATAACCAGGGAGGAAATTGAAGCAGTCATCAAAAACCTCCCAAGACACAAGCGTCCAGGGCCAGATGGCTTCCCAGGGGAATTCTATCAAACGTTTAAAGAAGAAACCATACCTATTCTACTAAAGCTGTTTGGAAAGATAGAAAGAGATGGAGTACTTCCAAATTTGTTCTGTGAGGCCAGCATCACCTTAATTCCAAAATTTCTCACCAAAAAGGAGAATTACAGACCAATATCCCTGATGAACATGGATGCAAAAATTCTCAACAAGATACTGGCCAATAGGATCCAACAGCACATTAAGAAAATTATTCACCACGACCAAGTAGGATTTATCCCCGGGACACAAGGCTGGTTCAACACTCATAAAACAATCAATGTGATTCATCATATCAGCAAGAGAAAAACCAAGAACCATATGATCCTCTCATTAGATGCAGAGAAAGCATTTGACAAAATACAGCATCCATTCCTGATCAAAACTCTTCAGAGTGTAGGGATAGAGGGAACTTTCCTCGACATCTTAAAAGCCATCTATGAAAAGCCCACAGCAAATATCTTTCTCAATGGGGAAGCATTGGGAGCCTTTCCCCTAAGATCAGGAACAAGACAGGGATGTCCACTCTCACCACTGCTATTCAACATAGTATTGGAAGTCCTAACCTCAGCAATCAGACAACATAAAGACATTAAAGGCATTCAAATTGGCAAAGAAGTCAAACTCTCCCTCTTCGCCGATGACATGATACTCTACATAGAAAACCCAAAAGCCTCCACCCCAAGATTGCTAGAACTCATACAGCAATTTGGTAGTGTGGCAGGATACAAAATCAATGCCCAGAAATCAATGGCATTTCTATACACTAACAATGAGACTGAAGAAAGAGAAATTAAGGAGTCAATCCCATTTACAATTGCACCCCAAAGCATAAGATACCTAGGAATAAACCTAACCAAAGAGGTAAAGAATCTATACCCTAAAAACTATAGAACACTTCTGAAAGAAATTGAGAAAGACACAAAGAGATGGAAAAATATTCCATGCTCATGGATTGGCAGAATTAATATTGTGAAAATGTCAATGTTACCCAGGGCAATTTACACGTTTAATGCAATCCCTATCAAAATACCATGGACTTTCTTCAGAGAGTTAGAACAAATTATTTTAAGATTTGTGTGGAATCAGAAAAGACCCCGAATAGCCAGGGGAATTTTAAAAAAGAAAACCATATCTGGGGGCATCACAATGCCGGATTTCAGGTTGTACTACAAAGCTGTGGTCATCAAGACAGTGTGGTACTGGCACAAAAACAGACACATAGATCAATGGAACAGAATAGAGAACCCAGAAGTGGACCCTGAACTTTATGGTCAACTAATATTCGATAAAGGAGGAAAGACTGTCCAATGGAAGAAAGACAGTCTCTTCAATAAATAGTGCTGGGAAAATGGGACATCCACATGCAGAAGAATGAAACTAGACCACTCTCTTTCACCATACACAAAGATAAACTCAAAATGGATGAAAGATCTAAATGTGAGACAAGATTCCATCAAAATCCTAGAGGAGAACACAGGCAACACCTTTTTTGAACTCAGCCACAGTAACTTCTTGCAAGATACATCCACGAAGGCAAAAGAAACAAAAGCAAAAATGAACTATTGGGACTTTATCAAGATTAGAAGCTTTTGCACAGCAAAGGATACAGTCAACAAAACTAAAAGACAACCTACAGAATGGGAGAAGATACTTGCAAATGATGTATCAGATAAAGGGCTAGTATCCAAGATCTATAAAGAACTTATTAAACTCAACACCAATCCAATCATAAAATGGGCAAAAGACATGAACAGAAATCTCACAGAGGAAGACATAGACATGGCCAACATGCACATGAGAAAATGCTCTGCATCACTTGCCATCAGGGAAATACAAATCAAAACCACAATGAGATACCACCTCACACCAGTGAGAATGGGGAAAATTAACAAGGCAGGAAACCACAAATGTTGGAGAGGATGCGGAGAAAAGGGAACCCTCTTGTACTGTTGGTGGGAATGTGAACTGGTGCAGCCACTCTGGAAAACTGTGTGGAGGTTCCTCAAACAGTTAAAAATATACCTGCCCTACGACCCAGCAATTGCACTGTTGGGGATTTACCCCAAAGATTCAGATGCAATGAAACGCCGGGACACCTGCACCCCGATGTTTATAGCAGCAATGTCCACAATAGCCAAACTGTGGAAGGAGCCTCGGTGTCCATCGAAAGATGAATGGATAAAGAAGATGTGATTTATGGATACAATGGAATATTCCTCAGCCATTAGAAACGACAAATACCCGCCATTTGCTTCAACGTGGATGGAACTGGAGGGTATTATGCTGAGTGAAGTAAGTCAATCGGAGAAGGACAGTGTATGTTCTCATTCATTTGGGGAATATAAATAATAGTGAAAGGGAATATAAGGGAAGGGAGAAGAAATGTGTGGGAAATATCAGAAAGGGAGACAGAACATAAAGACTCCTAACTCTGGGAAACGGACTAGGGGTGGTGGAAAGGGAGGAGGGCGGGGGGTGGGGGTGAATGGGTGACGGGCACTGAGGGGGGCACTTGACGGGATGAGCACTGGGTGTTATTCTGTATGTTGGTAAATTGAACACCAATAAAAAATTAATTTATTAAAAAAAAACTTTTTAAATGGAAGAAAAAGGGTATTTATAAGAAGCTCTGTTGGAGAAAACACTATGAGTTAGGAAAAATGGTCTTGGATGTTCTCATCGCCCGCTGGGAGTTCCTCAGCATTTATTGTTCTGAAGATTACTCTAATCTTTCCTGTCAAAGTCTAATTTCAGAAAAAGATTTGACAACTTCATTTTCCCTGAGTTTCAGTAACTGAGTTTACTGTGAAACATTAATCTATTTTTAACATACTGTAATAGCTCTTTACTTTCTATAGAGATTAATGCCTTAACCCAATATATTTCTTTTTTTTAACCCAATATATTTCTAATGTAGAATTAAAGACATCAGTTTGATGGAAAGAGGTAATTTTATAAACAAAAAATACTTTCTAGCAGAATTAGACTGCTTACTTCACTGCTTTTTACTTAAGGCCCAGTAATCATTTAGTAGTACTGCAGTCATGTTACATATCAAGAATACCTATCACTAAGCAAGGAGATAGATGCCTGTCATCAAAATAGACAATCCCTAATGTACCAACAAATTTCACCTGGCAAATCTTATAACACCTTGCCGAGAACTTAAGCTAAGCCAGTTATGCCAATACCAACTAACATACAATTATGTTAGTTTCAGGTTTACAATATAATGATACAACATTTATACTGGTACTTTTTAGAATACTGTTTATAGTATTATGGATACATTTTCAATGTTCCATGTTTATGGATACATTTCCTATCTCTTCAAATTGCTTGTATCTAAGCAACTTAAGCAACTTAATGCCCCGTCAATGTATGTTTCATTTCAAAATATGTCCAGAAATGTGTGTGTTAGAAGCAGACTGGTCCTTTGAATACTGTAAACGGGCCCCATTTCTGCAAATCTTTCCTTGCAGTGCCTTGTGCATAAACTGTGTTGCAGACTCACAAACTGCCTGCCATATATAAGCCTGATCTCCTCATTTTGTTTTAGATTCAAAATTCCCAACAGGGAAGTAACCATTACAGTAACCAACCTCAGAGGCTTGTTTGCTTTGCTTTATAAATTCCTAACCTTTTCCTGATGTAGCAGAAAAGTATGCAAGGCTCAGGTTAGGTCAACAACAGAGTCAAGGTTAACTGTGGGAGAGTTAAAATATCAACAGGCATCTTAGACCAACATTAAAGTTAGCCATCACCTCAGTACATGTGCACTTAGTATATTTTGTAAATAGATTCTAAAACTCTTAATGTCTGTTTTTTCCTTTTGCTACAGAGAGGGGATTTCATTGCTCTTAAAGTGCTATGGCTTCTGATGGGGACAATTCTGTTCTTGGCCTCTGGAATAGTTCATAAATTATATCTTCAGAATTATAGAGTACAATAGTTAACAAAATGACTTCCTATTCCCATAGGCAACCCAGTTAGGAATAGCTACTTACAGGAGTGACTAAGTGTAAAACTTGCTGTAGGCACAGGGCAGCAGTGGACTCATGACTCATGACCTTTTTTGTTTACATTTGGAGTTTTGTTTATTTTGGCTCTATGAATTCATACATCTGAGAAAAATGCAGCCCCAAGCTTATGTCACCAAGGTTCACTGTAGAAAAGAGAGATGGGGGCAAGCTTAGGGATCACAGTCTCTCTTGGCCATATGTCCATCTGACAGAGCCACTGTGCTATTCCAACCCTACTCTTGTACTTAAAGGAAGAATACCTTCATATGTGGGATAGAATCATAAGAACACACTTGGCTTCACTCTCACACAGATTTCCGGCTCAATGTTTGTCAGGTTAACTTAAGCTCAGAGGATTCCAGTGTGTTCAAGGTAGGAAAAAATGTTTATAATCAAATAATTTGGGGAACCACTGGACTGAACAAAATGGCAAATAATTTTCTTTATTGAAGAGCCATTAATAAATACGCTAGTAGCCACTGTGACTCTTCAAGAGTATATGATTATCTTCTAAAAATATTTAACCTTGGAAGACTTTTCTTTATGCAGATATCTCTCAAGGAATCAAGCTAGTCAAATTTTAATAGAAATCTCGTTTCAGTCACACATACTCACTCTAGCACAAATCAACCAACCTTGCTTTTGGTTAGTTGGTTGAATTCCATGACTGATGTCAATACGGACCAGATTCATAGCTAGTTCTAGTATCCTATTACACATAAGGCTGTCATCAGGCTAGGAGATAAGGTGCACACATGAGCTTGTTAAAATCTAAAGCTCATAAAAAACCTCAGAAAACTTGTTATTTGATAACTAAAAGCTTCAAGCTGCAGCAAAACTGAAGATTCATGGGAGAAAGAGGAGTCTATGGGAAAGCAAAGCATTTATAGTGACAAATTCCTTGAAATATTAAGAATGAACTCTTATTTCCTGGCTTCCCTAAAGAGCCCCTTATGAATATGTCACCCAGGCATTTACCTAAGTTTTTATACCACATCTCAGGGATACTACAGCGTGAATACTATAATGGTAAAAAAAATTATTTTGCTTATTTGAATGAAAATGATATTATTAATCTTGAAGAGATACCAAATTATTGTGGTTAATGTTTTCTGGGATAAAGAAGTTCAAATTAGAAGAGAATAATGGATCAGGATGCCTCCTGATAGACTCCAGGAGGCAAGAGTTAGAGGCTGCTTCCTCTTCTGCACCCACAGGGCTGGAAGAGAAAAAAAAGTAATAGAAAGGTGGGACAACTCACCAGTCTAACCAGGTCAGGCCAATTCTAGCCACAGGTTAGCTGAATTAGAACTGGCAACTTAAAGGACAATGGCGTGCATACTTTGGTCAATTTTATCAACTCAGTTATCCTCCTTTAAGAGGATCGAGAGCTACCTATATCTGAATTTAGAACTGGAAGATATTTAGAGATAATTTAGTGCAAACTCCCATATTAGAAACTAGGAGACGGTGACCTAGAAAGTTTGTGAGATGTCCTAAGGGTAGCTTCTGGACTAAAGTACAGTATCTTTGAAAGTAGACATTCCATGTGTTTTTCCACTATAACAATAAACATGTTTCCTAAAATAAATAAATAAATTTATTTATTTATTTATTTATTTATTTATTTATTTATTTGAAAGAGAGAGCAAGAGTAGGGGGGCAGAGCAAGAAGGAGAGAGAGAATCCCAAACAGACTCCCTGCTATGTGGGGAGCCCAATGCAGACTGGATCTCATGACCTAGAGATCAAGACCTGACCCAAAATCATGAGTCAGAGGGTTAACCAGCTGAGTCACCCAGGCACCCCCCTGATAGCAGAACACAGATCTACAGATTTCCTATGGGTTTTTATAGCTAAGACAAACCTATGTATTTACTACAAATCATCTTACTTTAAGAGTCAGAGAATGGCTAGATGAAGGAAAAATGTGAAAAGATATAAGGAGTAGCTTTGGCCAGAGATGCAAACAATACAAGAAAAAGCTGACAGTAGTACTATGATTTGTACACAGACTCAATAGCTTCCTGCTAAAAGTAGGTGGTCTTCCCAAACGAGTGTCTCTCAGACACTTGGGTTAATAACAATCTCCTTTGAGATTTCTGCTTCTGGTCAGGATGTAGAAGGACGCTAAAGAGTATCCCTCCTTTAGTAACAACAAACAAGTCCCAGAAAAAATAAAAATTATACTTTTCTATGGGGCAGGGGAAGGAGGATGCATTCAATGAAGGCTTGATGAAGTTAATTCCAAGGGAAATAAGCTTTTCATAGGTAAGTAGAAAGCTGTGACAGCTTCTATATCTACGGATACCTGGTATAAGTATAGACAGAAACTGGGTGCAGTTGGAGAGATCTTCCAGGGATGGAGGGAAATTGGCCAAGCATTATAAAACAATGTGTGCTGGCTAGAGGGTCTGGAATCTGAAGAATCCCAAAGGCAAGAACAGAACACTTGGATCAAAAATTCTTCTTCCGATACCACCACAATCCACCATAAAGTTTGCTGAGAAAAATAGCAATTGGGGGAGTGACTGTTAAACAAAGAGAAATTGTACAACTCTGCACATTCTGGAGCCCTGCCAAAGTTTTGTCCAAAGGTAAACAAACTAAAAATATCTGAAACTTCAGCCAATCCTCACCCACCTTAACTACCAACAATATCAAATAGCAATTTGGGAAGAGTTAAATACAGGTGAACTTGATACAGTTAAAGCTGTGAGCCAGCATAAGAACATTCATATACAGTGTCCCAAAATCAGAATTATATTCATGCAAGAAAGCAAAACAAAATAAAACAAAAAAACCACCAAACTACATTTAAGAAAAAACAGCCATTAGAAACAGATTTGCAGATGACAGTTATTGGAATAGGCAGAGAAGGACTTTAAAACAACTATTATAAATATATTAAATCATTAACTTAAAGGTGATTATGTTGAATAAAAAATGGATAAAAGTACTTTTAAAATACAAAAAAAGGATAAAAATTAAAATTCTAAAAAAAGAATCAAGTGGAATTCTAGAGCCAAAAATCTAGAATCTTTAAAGGTTAAAAATCACTGGGTAAAATTAACACTAAATGGGAAACTGCCCAAGAAAGGATCAGTAAACTTAAAAACTGGTCAAAAGAAATTATTCAAAGTAAAAATGAAAGAGGAAAATTTTAAGGAAAAAAGAGGATGTCAATAATTTGTGGGATAACACCAAAAGATCTATAAGCAATTAGAGTCCTTGCAAGAGTGGAGAAAAAGAATTAAGCAGAAAAAAAATTTGAGGAAATATGGCTGAAAACTTTTAAATTTTTGAAAATTATCAACCCACAGATTTAAGAATGTGGTCCAAGAAACTCAAAAAGTCTCTAAAGGAATGATGCAAAGGAAACTATATCTAGGTATATTATAGTCAAACTTCTGAAAACCACAGAGAAAATTTATAAAGCATTAAGAAAAGAAAAAAAAAAGACACATTACATACAAGGTAATAGCAACGTAAATGACAGTTAATGTCTCATTATAAATAATGCAATTTAGAATACAATACAAAGAAATAACATCTTTAAAGTATTGAAAAGAAAAAAATAAAACAAAACCTGTCAACCTAGCATTTTATATCCAGGAATATATCATTTTAAGATGATGGTGAAATTGAAGGTATTTTTGGATACATGAAACCTGATATAACTTGTCACAGTATACCTGCACTATAATATATATATATATATATATATATATATATATATATATATATATGTATATATATATAAATTAGAGAAAGATCTTTAGGCCAAAGGGAAATGATACCAAATAAAAATTCAGATCTACAGAAAGGAATGGAAAATGACAGAAATGATGATTACATGAGTAAATATAAATGATGTCAGTTTTCTCTTAGTTTATTTGAAAGACGATCTTTGAAAACAAAAATTTTTTAAATGCATCATAGGGTTTATAAAATAGGCAGAAGTTAAGTGACAAGAGCAATAAAAAATTGGAAGAAATAAGTCAAGTATACTGTTGTAAATTCTTATATGCAAAGTAACATTATAGTAATTCAAGGCAGACTGGCAGATGTTATTTTTTTCCATTTCATATATAAGAAAGCTGAAGCTCAAAGATGATCTCCTACTTGACCAAGGTAATAGAGTTAGTGGCCAAGTGTAGCCTAAGAATGAGGTTTGCAAACTCTAGTCTATTGCTCTTAAAGCGAAGTTGGGATTAAGCTTGGATGCCTGGTAGTTAATCCAAGGCTTTACATAACTAATGGAATCTTATTTCTTAGTTCCCAAGATTTTTCTCTGTAACGGCTCATTTTATTTATCTAAGATTCCCCTTCTTTCTCTATACCTGGCATATTACTTATGAAATGTATAAATAAAAGGAAAATATGCATAGTTCTGTTTCCTTTCCAGTTTCCCTTCTCTGCTTAGTCTCTCTCCAAAGCAATTTAACTCCCCCAACTAAGTCCAGTTATCACTTCCCATGTCAATCAAGAACAAATGAAAAAAAGTAATGTAGGCATAGGAGAAATCAAGCATAGGGCCTTTAAAGGTGTATTCACACAGATGCTGTAAAAAGTAATGAAAGCTCTTTTAGAGTAAGAAAACTGTGCTCCTTCATGTTTCATTGTAATAATGTGTTTTCACCTCTGGGTTTGCATCTAGTGTATCTTGACTTTGATAGCTGATTATGACATCCCATCTCATCAAGTCAGAGCTTAGCATAGAATAGGATGACTTTCGGCAACCAATGGCAAAGTATGAATAATAGTGACATTTATTCCATCCTTGCTGCTATTCCAGATGCTCTCTGCTTGTCCATTAGCAAAAAGCACTCCAGCTGATAGCTCATTTCCAAAGCAAAGAACATGGCAGAGCCATCCTTACTAGTTCTCAGCTCTTGGCATGAGCCAAGAGGAATCCTTTGAAACCTAGGCTGCAAGAAGAGCCTATTCTGATCTCAAATCCACCCATATCAAATGGCACCTTTGACATAACGAGGGCTTCCAGGGCAGAAAAACTGTAAATAGCTCCTCCACAAATTTGAGGGAAAGCAGCTCCATTTTTGTCTTAGCATAGAGTGCACCTTCTTTGTGGGTCATTTACAGGCAGGGCAGCCTGGTAGACAGATCAGTCCTTCCAGCTGGGCTGATAGAAGAATTTAGAAGGCATGAGGAGTTTAGTGGCAGGGATATTTCAAATGTGTTAATGAACTGCATCTAAGAACTGGGGTTCAAGTGATTCCTATGTCCATACAAGATAATAGGAAAGGACCACAGAGAGTTCTTGGTTCACCTTGATTTAAGAATCAGAGCAGCACTCAAAAAGAACTATGGTAGAATAGCCAAATTCATAGAGACAGGAAGTAGAATCGTGGGTGCCAAGGCCTCAGAGAAAAGGAAATGAAGAGCTATTATTTAATGGGGATGAACTTTTAGTTTGGGAAGATGAGAAAAGTTCTGGAGATGGATGAGGGTGGTAGATGTACAACAATGCAAATATACCTAATGCCACTGAACTGTATGCTTCAAAATAGTTAAAAAGGTAAACTTTATATTATGTAGGTTTTACTATAATTTTTTTTAAATGAAAAAAAAAAAAACATGATGAGTGAGTTAATTAGCTGTTGGCCCAAATTTGTTTGGAGAAATTTATAGGTCAATATTGGTTGTAGCATCTGGTAAACCTCATACACTTCCCTAGGGCATCACCCAGATTCTTTCAGCCACTATAAATATAAAGGATCTACATCTGTTTGAGGGGGGAGAAGGGAAGATTGGGAGATCAAAAGATCAGTAAAACTAAATATGAAATTAGTATTAATATTCTGTGCCAGGCCTCATACTACCATTTTATTTATGCAGATACCTACTAGTCTGATTTTAAGAAGAATTCACATGTAATACCTGAAACCCTTGCAATCAACTTGATTAACATGCTTCAGGAGTAGCAGATATGTGTTGGTGAGACTTTGGGTCAGCTGGTTGTGAAAAAGGTAATTAAAAGTGTAGGTCACGTTCTCAAATTTTGAAGTGTAAGGATTTTTTTAAAAGAATAAAATTTTTCTCCTACCCCTGAGAATAAATCCATAGACCCTAGTTTGATGAACACTAATTTATTTATTTATTTATTTATTTTTATTTTATTTTATTTTTTTTTAAAGATTTATTGATTTATTTATTTGTTTGTTTGTTTGTTTGTTTTAGACAAAGAGAGAGAGAGAGCAGGGGGAGGGGTATAGGGAGAGGAAGAGAGGGAATCTCAAGCAGACTCCATGCTGAGCACAGAACCTGATGTGGATCTCAATCCCAGGACCCTGAGATCATGACCTGAGCCAAAATCGAGTCAGCCACTTAACACACTGAACCTCCCAGACACCCCAAGAAAACTCAACATTTAATTAATCAAAAGAAAAATGTGATGAACACTAATTTAAACAACTGAAGCCTTCTTTCATGAAACTGCTGTGCAATTGCAAATTACCAGGCAGAAAGGACGTTTCGTCTGATAAAGACAAAATTTTAAATTACCATTGTAATGAAAATACAAAATTTAATTCAAAAAAAATTTATAATTCATGGACAACCCACTCCAACTCTGCTCAAGAACATGTTTAGGGACCTACCACTGTTTAAGAGATACTTCTAAAAAGTTTTGGGAGTATCTGACAGCCATGATTGATGGGGGGGAAAAAGCAGAGAAAAGAATTAAAGGTTTTGGTAGTGATGGTGATTCTCAACCAAAACACATTATTTTTAAAATGAATTTATGTCTTGAAATGGGAAGTAGGGTGAGGAAATAGATATGAGTATATATAGAGGGTGAAATAATTTTTAAGTGGTTATTTTATTTTCAGTAGATAGTAGGTGGCTTGATTTAGCACATTCAGCTATTTTACAAAAATGGTACCACTGAAAATATTCTTTAGCAACAAAACTTGGGGTATCTCCATCTCAGCACCTCCATTCTTCTCAAAAAATTTGATTTGTGGCGACTTGTTTTGGAAATTTAGAGAAAACTGCCTTGTAAGTATTTATATGAGCAGATTTTGTTTTCCCCTTGGGCTGTACAGCTGCCAGCCATTTATTATTGCCTCCTGGTCCATGGGCAGGTTTTTTTTTTTTTCTTTCCCTTTCCCTTCTTGTGGTTCCTACAATAGAAATAATCATTTTTTAAAATGGAAAGGAACCCACTCCCTTTTCATAATCTCAGCTACAGATCTGCTTTTGATTTTGCATGCTTCATTTTGTTCCCTGAAGGATAATTTGGAGGTTTGAGTAATTAACCCAAGACTCATAGGAGGCCGTCTTTCCAAGGCGGGCAATTTTGCTGTGGTGGAGTCGGCTGCTGTCAAGCATTAACTTCTTAATAATAAAGCCTTTCAGACCCTCGACTATCTGCACAAAGATGCACTTGAAGCTAGTGGCTTGGCAGAGTGTAAGCGGACTACTTCTATTCTTTCTTTGGACAAAATAGTCCTCTTGATCTCTGGGTTGGAGCTATTTTTATTTTACTTCGGTTCTTTTCTGCTTTTTAACTTGGTGGGCAAGTCTTTCACTTATATTTTGATCCACTGCTTAATCTGTTGCCTTTTTTTCAAAAAGACCTGCAAAAAGACACCCTTTCTGATATCCAGTGACTAGCTCCCTCTTTCAGTATATTTAGATTCCTCCCTTTTTAGAAGAGCAGTGACTCAACTCCTGAACCAAATAAGAGTTTGCTTCTCTGATCACAGTACACTTCCTGCTATTAACATGAAATGGCTCTGGTGCAGCACTGGGGACCATCACACCTGCAATTAACAACCAAATTAGGATGTATCTTTTCTTGGCAAACGGATCCACCAGAAATTTGAGGACAGCAGCTGCTCTCCCTCCCATTCCTACTCTCCTTTTAGTGCCCTCTCTCAAGCTCTTAGCAGAGAAGTGAACCAGAAATTTTTGTATTCTATTTGATAAATCAGTGTATTTTAACTGATTTGGCAAATACCTACTGAGTGCTTACTATGTAACACTGTGGCAGGCAGTGATCTTTTATTCACTTGTCCTCAGGGGTACTGTGCCTGGGACTTCTGAGCTTTGCAAAAGATTATGAAAATACTAAACCTAGTATATTTATATTATATTGTATATAGCAATTACTTATATACATATATATAACAAAATTAATAAAACAGTTAATTAAATGTCCACCAGTAACATCAACCTAAAACATTAAAAAATCCCATTACATTCAAAAGCAGTTTATAGGTAGATTTCAGTTTATAGATATTTTTTCTCACTTTTCTTTTTTTAAGATTTTATTTATTTGAGAGAGAGAGAGAGAGGGAGGGAAGGAGGGAGCTCCAGCAGGGGGAGGAACAGAGGGAGAGGGACAAGCAGACTCTGCACTGAGCTCAGAGCCCTATGTTGAGATTTGATTTTAGACCCTGAGATCAGGACCTGAGCCACAATCAAGAGTTGTACACTTAACTGACTAAGCCACCCAGGCACTCCTAGATTTCTCTCACTCTTCAAAGATTCCCAAATATTCTACTTGTAAAGAAAATTAATTTTTCATGGCCGAATAATTTTATAAGCATATTTATTTTATTTTTAAAACTATTTCCAAAAAATTGTTTAAATTATAGTTACTGTGAGATGTATAGGTATCAAAATGCTCAATTTGGTAAAAGTTGCTAAAGGCTTTAAAGAAGCCCAGTGAGAGCCTAGGTGAGCTTCAGGGGTGTCAAAATAGGAGGCCTCTGCCACTCAGACGTTTTTAATCCCAGGTGGACAGACATGG
The DNA here is from genome assembly GCF_053574225.1 of Canis aureus. Taxonomy (NCBI): domain Eukaryota; kingdom Metazoa; phylum Chordata; class Mammalia; order Carnivora; family Canidae; genus Canis; species Canis aureus. The sequence goes on from NC_135615.1 coordinate 44,340,857, forward strand.
CTAGTGCACTAGTAAAGGGAAATACAAAAGATGTATTCTACTTGAGGTCCTAGTATTGTCTGTACAACTTGATATCCTTTGGAATATTTGAAGACAACTGTCATGCCAACCCAAAAGGCCTTTCTTTTCCCTTCTTTCTGTTCCTTATATAATATCATTCTGGTTACTTCCTCTTGATCATACCCCAGCTTGTATCTCATGTAATTCGGTGCCCAAAAAGGAAAACCACACTCCAGATGTGGTAAAAACAAGTACAAAGTATGTGGGAGTCTTGCCACCTCATTCAAGTTTTATTCTTATATTAATTCAGCCACAGTGTGTTTTGCATGAATACTGGGTTTGTCCGCAACTGAAACACAACAGCTCCCAGGTCCTTTTCACATCAGTGGTGCCAGGCAGATTATCCTCAACAGGTATTTGTGAAGGTGGCTTTCTAAAGGTTTTTGCATTTATACTTGCTAATTCCTCCTCCCCTCAAAAAAACAAACTTTGATTTTGTTATCTGGCATAGTTATTCTCCCTCTCAACTTTGTGCCAGCTTAAATCTGGTAAGCTTGCCTTCTGTACTGGAGAAGACAGAGATGATTGAGTATAGAATAAGGGACTATACCTTAGGGATCACCCAAAAATTATGTCAGTCCCTGTGGTTAGCTTGTACTGTCAGCTACAAAATTGAACAATGGTACAATTCTCTATTTTGGCAATGGAGATACCAAAAATTATTTCTTTAATGCTTGACTGAAATAACAACATTCTGACTTTCAAAAACTATCCAAGCAGGAATATTGCTTCTGTAGTTTTGATCTGCAGTTTAGTGTTCTACATCACATATAATTTTAACATTACATGATCCAGAACTCATAGGTACTGACTCATTATTACATTTCTTTATAGAGACAAAATGTCTGAGTCTAGGATGATGAATTAAAATTTATGTGATGCCAAAAAATGGATCAGTATAGATAATGGCACTATACCACTCATGGTATAGAGCTGGATGGGACTTAAACAGGTCATTTCATCATCCCTGTGCCCCTGATTAAGTCAAACCCCAAGTCTGTCTTCATCTCCCTTAGGTATTTGTTTTTCTATCTCCTTCAAAATTCTGTGTAAATGACACCATTTTCAGAGTGGTCACAGACATCCTAATTTTTAAAGTTTTAAGAATAGTGTCCAATTCAATACTCCTTGTCTGGCTTTGCCTTTTGACCTGGATCTAAAGTAATTGGATCTCTGATAAATACTTAATGGCTTTGGGGACATGCAAAGAAGTGTGGGTCCTGCTCTGGATTAAAGGGCTCAGGAATCCAGGGAAGGCGCCACATTCCCTGGCTGTGTTAATTAGCCATGCCTGTTGCTAATAAGTGTCTGGGGATATTTTACAGGATCACAGAAGCAATTTATGATGCCCCGAGTGGGAGGGAGAAACATCCTGGCTTTATGAATCTCATAGAAAAGAACTTTGCCTTCTCTACAGAATCATTCTTCTTATAATTTAGATTTTTTTTAAACCAGAACAGCAGAATACAGAAATCAAACCTCTGTAATTCAGAATGAATTATGAAAATGTATTTCTCTTTCCCCAGTTGTGTAATTCAATTTAGTGTCCTTATCCTTCAACAAAACCCTGACTATTATTAGCTGAAAGCATGAGTTTATAATCATTTTTTAAAATTCTGTGGACCTCATCCATGGAATTTATTTGCTCTTCAATACTATCTTTCCCCTGAGGGATTCATTACTCATTTACACATCTAGAAAATAAATAATGTGCCATTAACTGGGGGAAAAAATGTGGCCTCCAATTCAAGGCACCAGGATATGCTTTTTTTCCTTCTCTTTCTTCTACCCCCCCCCCCCCAGCTTTTTTTTTTTTTTAACAAGACAAGCATTTGGAAACAGAATACTTTAAAAGGAAAAGATCAGAACTTGTTTTTCAATGAGTTGGGAACAACAGGCACCATTGTAGCCCAAAGCAAGGGTCCCATATTCAATTCAGGGGGGGAAAATCCATAACGAACTATTATGTGTAAGCTTCAAGATTTAGATTAAATATTCTTAGGTTCCAGATGGATTCCAATTTCTTTCTTCAGGGTATATCTATTTCCAAATTTAATCATGACTTTTTTTTTTTTTAAGATGTTGGTATTCTGATAAATTAAAAACATTGGTAGTAATCATTTAAGGAGAAATAAGGGCATACATCCACAACAGCTATTCGTCTGTGGCCCAGTTGGCACCATAGGGAACATTCTTCCCAGCATTCTCTGGGTTGGGGAGAACAGGACGTAATCTGCTTTCATCAAAGGATCAGGATCTAGCTTATCATAAACTACAGCATGAATTCTGTCTGTGTATGGCCTCTATATCAAAGGACAGGCATTCCCAGACATATAATCATTAATCTTGTAGGCATCTCAGGAGTGCAAATGATTGATTCCATCTGTGTTGATTGAAGTGGCTACCCTGGGCCTCCCTGGAGACAAGGGTAGAACTACTGAAGCTGTCAAGTTTTGTTCTCACAGAAGACCAGGGATGATGTTAAAAATAATAATATCTAACATTTAGGGAAAATTTATTTCATGCCAGGCACTGCTTTCAACACTTTATGGATATGAACACACTTATTCCTAACAATGTGTTAGGAGGCACATGAATATTCCTATTTTATGGACAAGGGAACGGAGACACAAAGAAGTTAGACTACTTCCCAAAAGCAAGAGATTAGCGAGAGCCCAGGTGGTCTGACTTTAGAGCAGCATTATTCAAAAGGTACATGTGAGGCACATATGTCATTTTAAATGATCTTGGGCACATTAAAAAAAAAAAGTAAACTGACATCGATGAAATTAATTTTAATAATATGTTTTCTTTAGTTCCGGGTATCCCAAATATTATCATTTCAACATGTAACAACAGAAAAATTATTAATGAGATATTTTATATTTTTAAACTAATTCCTTGAAGCCCCCTGTGTATTTTACACTTACAGCACATCTCAGTTTGAACTAGCCATGTTTCAAGTGCTTGATGCCACATGTGGCTGGCGTCCACGGATCTTGAGCCAACTTTCTAAATATCCTCTTTTTACTGCAAGTAATGTATGTTGCCCTGCAGTATTACTCTTCTCTTTAGTTGGAGGCAGCTTCTAAATGTGTGGTTTCTGGGAGAACTGGAAGAATCAGACCCCTTCTATCTATTTGGAGTCTCTATGGATGTTAGAAGAAGGCCTGGCTCTAGGATGACAAAGCCCCTCTGGTTGATAGAAGCAGTTTCCACTCACCCCTCAGGCCACAAATTCCACACCCACACATGATGGCCCTGCATTTCCTTCTCAAACTCTTTGTGGGCTCCCTGGGAACATAGGGCACACAGGAGAGACTGCCCCTACACGCAGTTCTTGGTTGTGTGCACTTGGCAAGGTCAGGTGGGCTCAGCCTGGGTGTTTCTGTCAGAAGGGAAGTGAGAACAGGACCTTCAGGAGGTGTGTCCTGGGTGGTCCTGTGCCAGCCGGAGACTGTTCTGGACAGAGAATGATGTTCCATGTGCTCATCACTGCTAGCATAAAAAAGGCAGAGAGGCAGTCTCTAGTCCTTAGTTCCCTGGGTGGTATGAGTTATATTTTTCTCTCTGTTTCTCCTCTTTTTCTGAAGATAGTCTTCTCTGGGACTCATTGGTTTGCCTTCAGGTGGTAGTCTCTATAACTGGATGTCTTACTCCTGGAAGGAGAGGGCTGCAGGGAAGTGAGTGCTCTGATGGACCAGGTGGGCTTTTGAGGACAGGACACTAGGCAGTGGTCAGGGGACCAGGGTAGTCTCCCGAAGTGTCCTAGGTGGCTGACGGTTAACTAGTAGGGGAAGGTCAAAGAAGTGTCAAGAGGGTTCCTTCCAGTCAGAGAGAGCAGAACCTGTTACTGGATCACCGGCTCTTTTACACCTAACAGGTGCACACTCGTTCTGTTATGCTCTGAAGCTGTTTCAGAAGCTGTGGTTTCTGCCCCTACCCTGACCTTCTCAGCCCTGCTCACAGCTGTACATGGAGGATACAACAGGAAGGAAAAGATGATCGGGGTAGGTAAATGTATTATTTCTGTATTTGTATCTGGAAAAGTATTTTCAAACTTCTTTGACTATAATTCACTGTAAGCAACATTTAAATTGGTACAACAATTTTGAAGAAACTGTTAGACAGTGTCTACTAATGCTGAAGCTTCATAAACCCAATGACCCAGCAATTTCATTCCTCACTAGATCCCCTGGCCAACAGAGACATGGACATATGTCTACCAAAAGACACATCGTAGTAAGTTCATAGTAGTACTCTGTAATAGTAAAAAAAAAAAAAAAAAAAAAATGGACACGACCCAAAGATCACCCACAAGAAACTGGTTTGAACAATTATGTGTGGTCATACATTATGCAATATGTATATTGTATACAATTCACTACTGAGAATGAGCAAATCACAGCTATGTTATATATTATATGATTATATATCTCAAAAATAGAGCTGAGCAAAAGAAGGTAGACACCAAAGACACAACAGAACACATATGACATCATTTCATTTACACAAAGTTCAAAAGAGGCAACTACTCTGTCACATATCAGGCTACAATACTGCAATCAACAAGTAACATATATAAATGAATTGAAAGGATAAAGAATTCCTATTTCTACTTTATGTAGTATACGCTGATTTTTTTTCCGAAAACCTAGTTGCTACCCACTCAATGGATTTTATAATCTTTAATGGACTGTCACTTGTAGTTTAGAAAACACTGGTATTAATGTAGGTTAGGGTCTCAGACTAGCCCAGAGGCTACCTAATTTCTCTATGCTTCGGTTTCCTCCTCTATAAAATGAGGATAATAATGGTACCCTCTCATGGGGTAGCTGTGAGGATTGGATGAGTTAATGCACATTAAGAGCTTAGCACAATGCCTGGATGAGTTAATGCACATTAAGAGCTTAGCACAATGCCTGGCACATGTTTATACACATGCTTTTATTAGTGGTTTTATTTCTAATACTTTCAGGTGTTTCCTCAGGCAAGTAAACTTTTCAAATCCCTGCTCCATACTGATAATGTAAACTAAACTAACTTCCAGCAGAGACTTAGATATGACTCTTTGCTCCAAGGAAGCCAGGTTCCCAGTGATTAGGACTTCTAGGATTTCCATCTAGAAGTGGGCTTCTTTAAAAAATTGTTTCTGTGTTCCCACATCACTTTCCACTGGGCTGCTTTCTTGTCTGCTCTGATCTTTTAGGCAGAGCCTGAGATCATTTGAGCATGTACAGTGCAACTGTATTTGCACAACTCTTGTTTTTTAAGAAGTCATCTTAGCTTGGGAAGTGTTGGCGACAGCTAAGAGCAACCCTCCTATTTGGCCAGGGGATCTGACCAGCCCCCATCGCTTCCTTCAACAACAAGCGCTTTATGCTCCATGCAAAGACCAGCTGTCAGTTTAAATTTCCCTAATCCAGCCAGATCCCAACTCGGCCAATCAACAGTCGCTATCTGGGGGAAGCCCATCTGTGAAATGCAGCAGTGCCCTTACTGGAATGACATGTCATAAAAATTAGTTTGGGCACTAATCTAAGGAAGCTTTGTGCTGAGTGGAGGGACTGCAAGGTCCCGGCTGGTGTCCTTCCCTTTGCCAAAAAGCTGGACCCAGATGAGGAGTGCAGAGCTTGAAAATAAAGCAAGAGCCTTCACCTCCTGCCCCATCCCATTTGATGTCTTCAGTGATAAAGGAGAAACTTTAACCACTCCCTCAAGTGTTCTCTCCCAGGCAGCCCATACTCTGTCATGCAAGGGGGTTGGCTAAAAGGATGAGTGGATGGAAATGTATCAGCATTGCTAGGTTTCATTTTTTTGGGGGTGGAGGGGTGTTGTTGTGGCTCTCCGTTGTTTTCTAGCTGCATGGTTACACATGCCAACACATGTTGGCCCAATTTGTTTAAAAAGGACACACAATTTCATCCTAAGAAAGATTCTTCTGGTGTGACTTTCCCTTCTCACCTCTGGAAGAACAGTCGTTCCCAAAATATGTTTTCTCAACTATTGAAAAAAATAAAGACTTTCATTTTGCTATATCTTAACGGTCCAGGTAACTTTTTCCTCCTGAGACCACCTCTCCTAACCTGTTTGCTTTCTCTCAATTTATACCACACCCTGCCTTTACTTCTTCCCCTTTTTAAAAAATTTCCTGGACTCTTTCCTCCTTTCAGCCTCCATCACACAACCATAGAGAGACTTTGGGGATGGGTGGCCAATGGCTTGGCAGGGGGCAGAACCAAACTTGATATGCCAGGTTTACCAGTTCTGGTCCAGGCATGCTGGGCATGGCCAGAAATGAGAGGAGCCCCACTTCAAAGATCCTGCAAAAGGGGGTGGTGGTGAAGACTGAGGAGATAGGAAATGGTTTGCACATGTGAAATGCTGCTATTCATGGCAGAGTATGAATGCATATACATAGAGGGCACCAGCATAGCAAAGGCATGGAATTGGCATACAACTCCACATGCAGTGTTTGGGAATCTTCTTTCTACTACTTCTCCATGTTTGAATCACATGTATTCAGTTTTCCCAAGATGTTTATCGAGGGTGTCCTACATTGTCTGCATTGTTCCAGGTGTCTAGGGATACGTTTCGTCAAAGACAATTCATCAGTTAGGCTGCCTGGAAGTGTGCACAAGGCTGACTCTGACCAATTAAAACGTAAACTTTATAGAAAGGAGCTCAAAGGATCTGGAGCAGGCCTCTTTACATCCTTAATTGACTGAATAATGTGCTTCATCTGTGCCATTTTAAAAAATCACCACGCCATGAATCACAAATTTTGAATTGTATTTTCAGACAATCACATGAGCATTTTCACACTTGCCCATTTTTATGTAGTTTAACTCCCACTTTAAGAGATTTGGGGACCTTTCCTGAAAGTACAGATCTTGTCCAAGAAGTTTAGATATATGAGTTTTAGAGTAAAACTAGAAAAAAAAGAAAAAGTTTATCACATTCTTATATTAAAAATAAAAACTTACAGATTTTCTTAGACATCTTTTCCTCATAATATTCAGAACATTTTCTAACTTATTTTTTTATTTTAAATTAAGCTTTGGAATAAAGAGAACTAAACAATGTTTTGGCCGCGTCTTTTCTCTAAGGCGAGGTAATTAATCAGATTGCCATTTTAGGTCAGCCAACTCTGGGCAGCCAGCTTTATAGTTTGAGGGATCCAGAGAGTATTTTCTAAGAACTCTGTACACACATTACATATTAGACCAAAAGACAAGCAATCAATCTGTGAGTTAAAACCATATGCTAATGCAATTTTACATGGTGAAATTTGTTTGTTTATTATGTTAAACTAAAACTTTCATGACATTTTAGAAATAGATTATAACATCATCTAAAGCAAGACTGAAATGAATTAAAGCCAACGGGTGGGAGGAGCAGGGGAGAAAGGAGAAAGAGAGGCGATAGATACAATGTTTAATCTCAGGGTGGAAATCTAGTGAGCTTGGGGGAAGACTAGATTAAAAAACCTTTTTATTCATTCATTCATTCATTCATTCACTCACTCATTTGCTTCTTCACTAAACACCACTAAGGCCTCATTAACACAGTACCAGACAGTGTATGCTCAAGTAATGTAAGCCTAATATTTCTCCTAATCTCATGTGATCCCTTTCAAGCTACCCTTCCATCCCTTCCACTACAGCTGACTCTCTCTCTCCTTGGATGCGGTCCTTTTCTCAACACTCCACTCAGTTGCTCCTAACCTCCTCTACGTACGCTACCTCTCTAACCTTTGCTTCATTATTTTCAGTTCATTTTTCCAGACTTCACACTTCTTTTCCCAGCCCTAGCCACAAATAAATAATTTGTATTGAGCTCCTAATCTTATACCTAAAAGTAGGAATCTTGAGGAATGCAGAGCTCCCTCTAGCTTATATGTGGTAACCCACATGAAGTTCACTGGTTTCCTTGCAGGAAGAGTGTTCCCTCCCCAAATGTAAGACAGAATATCAGAAACAAAGTACAATCTCTGGGGTGTTGGTTTTGGAAATAAAATGATAGGTTTGTTTTTTAATTTGTTTAGTGTTGGTTTCATTTATTTTTATACAATAATGTATTTCTAATAATATACTGGCCTTTAATGGAGAATTTGATTTCAATAAACTTTGCTTCTTAGATATTTTTACAGCAAGGCTTACAGTCATCCAACAAGAGATACATATATCCATTCACTCATGCACATCCTACTTTCAAACTAATCTTCTCCAATGTATTTTTCAAATGCTTGAATTGTGTTTCTTTCTATTCAGGAACTTATGTGATGTCTAGTGTATAAGAAGAAGTATAAGATGCAACCAGGAGCTATGATTCATGGAGGGAATTTAGACAACATATCACAGTGCACAGTGCATAGTACCAGTTGGCTGACCCATGCAATGAAAGCTACAGGAGTTTGTGGGATGAAAAACCACTGGAAGTTTTTTTAAGGAACTGAGATTTAAGTCTTGAGACCAAGACTCAGGTGGTTATAAAAGAGAGCAGAGACAGTCTGGATGAATGTGAAAAGCTACCCACCTCAGGAAAGCCCGCCCCAGTGGTTGTTGATTACTTGTAGTTCTGTGAGTACGTCCTGGGCTTAAACAGTGTCTATGTCGGCGACTTGAATGCATGTTCTTTAGCACAGGCTTATAAAAACAAAGATGAGCCAAGGTATGTTTTCAACTTTTTGAAACTGATTGACAACTCTTAGAAGTCTGACTTGGTATTACAGGTTTAATGTACTCATTAACAAACACGTAGGTAGTGATTTATCTCTGGTAATATTAAGAACTCCTGAATCTTGTAATTATCATCAATAATTTTACATAGGGTATTTTATCTATCTTGATACACAGTAACCTTGGAAAAGATAACCAGAAAGAAGTGACATTTGTAAACCATTGAATTTTGAATAGGGTTAGCAACAGAAACAAATAATTTTCTAATTTGCAAGAAATGTTGTTCCACTATTCTGCAGAACTAGTCTTTCTTACACCCATGGGATTGTGAAATTCTTGCAAGCCGTCGAGTCAGGAAGCATTTCAAATAGAAAGAGGAACTTAAAAAAATGTATCCCTGGGGAAAGTTTTTTTCCCTCCCCCTGCTCCGAAAGGACACATAATTCATTTCAGCTGCTCTGTATTTTCATGGCATCATCAAATAAAAAAGTTAAGAAAAACTGAGATTTTAGGGAAAGGCATCAACTGTAGAGGCAAAAGTAATTTTGCTTTGGTGAGGTCTAATGAACCTTCAGTGTAAGATAAACAAGATTTTATTAGTCACCAATATTTTGTGGGAATCTTGAAACATCTGAATTAATTTTTTTCTTAAAATTAACCTGAAGCTAGCCAATGAACTGATTACTTTAAAAGATTTTGACAATATTGAATTAAGTCTTCCAAACTTTTCCTATATCCAATTAGTCTTTCTTTATAGAATATGGTACATGTTTTATGGTTTGAAATCACTACATAAAGCAATTTTGAATTTGTCACACCTATGAAAAAAGATTATTGAGTTCCCACCATATACAAGAGTCCTGATAAAAAGACTACCCAAAAGGAATTAACAATTTAGTTGGAGAGGAAATAACCAAATAAAATCCCTGTATAAAGGACATAAGGGTACATTTTTGGTGTGGTTAGAATATAGTTTCTGTCTTAGCAGATCTTGATCATCTTTGGGCTATAGCCAGATAAAATATGGTATGGCTTCTCTTACCTAGGATAAGGCATAGCTTCTGAGTGTTTGGGGGCATGAGGTTAGGATTCCTACGCTAGGATTGATTTTTCATAGGGACCATTTGAAAGACAGACTGAAAAACGGCCAAAGGGAATAGGCTGAGATTGGTCACATATCTCACTTGTTCATTCATTTAGCAACCATATTCCACGAACTGATGGGTCTTATAAAAGAGGCAGAGCACCAACTAAGTGCCTAGTATATAACAGGTATTCAATAAACATTCACTAAATTGAGTTAAAGATTCATTTTTTGAGTTTCATCCAAAAATGAGCCTTGCCTTCAGAGAGTTTATAATCTATGAGAGAGGCTGCATTTAGTCAAATAATTGTAATACAAAGAAGAAAGTGGATTCCATGAAAGAGATACGGATAGAGAACTTGGTGGATACTGGGAGAGCCAATGTTGCTTCTAGTTGGTACATCAGGCTACACTTTGGGGACAAAGAGATATGTGAGTTGGACATGGAAGGAGAGGTTGGATGTTGATATACAGTGACGAAGGGAGGGACTCTGTAGGTAGAAGAAGAACATGAGCCGAGGCTCAGAGGTAAAACAATGTGGGACTTGAATAGGGAAGCTCACTTTGGGTATTAAAAGAATGGAAAAAAAAAAAAAGCTTGAAAATGTATAGTAAGTTCAAATACTGATAGCTCCTAATACCATACAAAGAGTTTGAACCCAGAACTGAAGACAAAGAAACATTACTCAAGATCATTTTCTATCTCTATGTAATAGCTTTCTATTTCTAACAGAGAAAAAGTTTGTATTGTATATTGAGTTTCTTTAAGCATCCCTATAAGAAATCTCAGTATGTTGGTTGTATTAGGTTTTTTGGGAAAAATCTTGTCTTAGAATCCTGTGGTTTCTGTGTTCCCTTAGAATCACCTTTGGCCCTAAGGAGTTCCAGCTTCAGCCTACTCTGCTCACAAGGGATCTAAGGGATCTACCATTCACTCTTCCAAGAAAATTGCTGCTAATGTTTTGACTATAAAAGATATGGGTGTCAATCATCATTCAATGTCTCTAGCAGATGAGAGACTTCAATTCTAGTGTAAGTCTTTATACTAGGTTCCCTGACCAGAAGTGGTTCTTCAGTAATGAAGGTGAATTGCCTTTTGCTCATGGTTGGTCACTGTGGACCTTTGTCTGCAGTGCTATTGGAGAACCTCTGATGCTCTTCAGTCACTGTGCCACTCTGATATATTCTCCTGCTTTTAAAGCTGACTCTCCTCAACCTGATAGTAATTATATGTTGATTACCTATATATTATTGAATTGTGGCAGCAGCTACATCAATATTAAATAACTACTGTTTACTAAGCATTCACTGTATCCTAGGTTGCTGACAGGGCATAATCACCCAACAAGACAGAGACAAGACTATAACCATTATCCACATTTATCAAGGACAAAAGCAAGGCTCTAAGACTGATGAAATGTGCCCATAGTCCTACAGAAGAAAGCAGCAATTAGGCCATGGCATTCTGATGGGAAAATCTGGGCAAACTACCTCTCTGTAGACAGAGAGATCTTCCAACTGCTATCTCTAACCTTCCCACCTCCAATTCACTTCTACAGAGAAGTAGATTGTGCAACTAGAACACTGGCCTGGGCCTTTGGTCCCACTTCTTATCTGACAGCCAGTTATCATCTACTTCTCAGGAATGTCTTTCTATACCACTGCTTTCAACATTTCACAACCAAAAAGCAATGGAGTTTCTGTGATGCCTACTCCTGGGACCTAGAGACCACAAATCAAGGCTGAACTTTGCCTGATTGTTACTGTCAATTCACTATTTTCTTTATAATCTACTAGCTTTGGGGGACTTTAAAATCTTAAGATATATCTTAACCCTTTTTCCGGAGCATTTAATTTTTTCAGACCTTTAAAATAGTTTTGTTCTTTCTTTGTCCTTGATTATCTAAACTTGTACAACTAGAAATGTTTTCCCAGCCTCAATCCTTATCCTTCCTAGGACTTCATTGCTTTAGTGGTTACTTTCTGAAATCACCTAATCTTTCTATATATCTCTACAATTTGGGGGACTAATACCCAGTAATGACTATAACTATTCTAGTGGAGATTCCAGCAACTGTGTCCAAAAAGGGATCTCTGTCTTCATATCTAAATTCCTCATATATGGCTATCACTTGGCAAATCCAACCTTTCTTGAGGCTTTTCTTCGTATCATCATCCCTAAGTATCACTGTCATTCTCATCTTTCTTCTTTTGCCAAAATAAGATGATATTCCTCTAGATTTATTTATTGAACTAATCAAATATTTCTATGCACAGTGAATGGAAAACACATTTAATTAGATACCTAAGACACAAAAACAACAAGAAGAAATAAAATATCAGAAGTATTTTCCCAAAAAGATCAGATGAAAAAGTTGTCTTTTATCAGTTCTTTTTTTTTCTTCTTTTATCAGTTCTGAAGGTAATTTACCATACCTACCATAAAGTCTCTGCTTGATACATAAAACATTTGGAGTAATCATAATGGAGCCTCACTTCTTCTCATCAGATTATGGGCCCAAGAGAGCAGGAAAAGCTCTGCCATGCATATTTACACTCAACAAAACTCCATGGCCATTTCTGCCTTCCTTTAATCCATCCCATCTGTTTCTTACTCAATCATGCCTTCTTTTAGTCATTCAACAAAAAATACATGTGTATTATGATCCAGAAACTATATGCTAGTTTGTGGTATTACTCTAATAATGCAAGATGGCCATCCTTCCACTGGGTAGAATCACACAGGATCTTAGGAATCTGAAACCTCTTTTAAAAGGATTAAGGGGGAGAGGGATTAAGGATAAAAGACCACAAAATAACCTTTTGATTAATAAAGAGATTTTTAAAAGTGTTTCATGGTTATTTTCCATTCATTCTGGAATTTAAAATGCCTTAATATGTGCATAGCATTTTTATAGGCTTCAAAGGACTTTCATTAAGCACTCTATAGTTAAAGATCTACTTACAGAGTTTGGGTAAGTTTATAAAGGTCTTCCTCACTATGAGAAGGTCTTCCTCATAATGAACTCCTTGAGTGGAGACAGTTTTTTTTTTTTTTTGGAGACAGTTTTATTAATATTTATATCTCTAGAATCTGGCTCAGGGCTAGGTATGGCATTGGCAATCAGTAAGTGATTTTTGAATGAATGTCTTCACATTACATGTATTAAATTATTTCCCCTACTGGTCTGTAATTGGAGGCTGTTTCTACTATTCCCTTTTCATGTGCCCAGCACTGTTCTCATTAGACAAGGCACTTGGCTGAATCTCACCAAGGAAAAAAAGTCAGGATGGATTAAAGCATGAACTGGGACAATGCCATGTTATGTAGCCACATCATTATTCCTTGAAGCCATAACCCAGGAGGCTTCCTGCTAGGTGGGGCAAATTGGAGAACTAAGTTTCATGTTGGGGGTGGCAGTTTCATAATGACTATGATGAGGGTTTCAGAAATATTAAAACATATTTAAACAGAAACCCTAAGATGGCACCTACAGCAAGCACTTAATCAACATGCCTTCTTGGACTGTGCCCTTTCATAGGGGACTTAGGAATTATTTTCTCATCTACATGCCAAATGCATGGCTGCTGGTTAAAAACACTAATCCATCTAATGAGCATAATGTAAGATACAACAGGAATAACTAGCATTTTGGTTTCTGGAAGAAAGCAAGATAACAAGGCTGTAAGTTACCCATATTAGAAGCAAAGGACAGATATGAATTTCAAGAGTGTTAAGGTCTTAGTTCTGACCTTGTGGTAAGATAATTTCTTGCTATTTCCATCTTTCCCCATCAGAGATCTTAAATAGCCTGATTTTTAAAGGCCCTATATATGAAAACAAAACATTAATAGGAGATAACCCAAGACTAAGAGGTTGAAAATGTAGCAGTACTTGGGTGGCTCAGTTGGTTGGGGGAGAGTTTGACTCATGATTTCAGCTCAGGTAATGATCTCAGGGTGTGAGACTGAGCCCTGAGTTGGCTCCCTGGTGAACATAAAGCCTGACTGGGATTCTCTCTCTCTGCCCTTCTCCTCCCTATGCTCATGTGCTTACTTTTTAAAAAAAAAAAAAGTATGTCAATAAGATGAATATTGGCAAAAAAAAATGTTGAGATAATTTTAAATACCTAAAACTTAGATATTTTCCTACTGATCTTGGAAAAGTCACCTAACCTCTCTAAACCTAAGTTTTCAAACTTTGATAGAAATATTTTAAAATTGTTATATGAACGTTGTAGGAATAGAGCTAATATAGATAAAATACTTGCAAAAATTAAGAGACCTATTCAAATGTCTACCATTTTATTTAAATGGTTTATTTTTCCTTTTTTGGTCCAAAGTCAGCTCTAAGTAGAAAAAGTGGCCATTAAGAAAAGACCGAGGGGCACCTGGGTGGCTTAGCGGTTGAGGATCTGCCTTTGGCTCAGGTCATGATCCTGGTGTCCAGGGATCAAGTCCCACATTAGGCTCCAGACAGGAATCCTGCTTCTCCCTCTGCCTAAGTCTCTGCCTCTCTCTGTGTCTGTTATGAATAAATGAATAAAATATTTTTTTTTAAAAAAAGGTAAAGTAAAAAGAAGAAAAGGAAAGAAAAAAGACAAGACTGAACGAGTCAAATCTAGAAAAGTTAGCTCCAAATCTAAGAGAAGTCTGAGTCTGTCATCAGTCAGGCAGTAAATTTAAAACAAATTAACCGCATAACCTCAGCTTCCTATTCCCTTTTCTGTTTGATTTTGATGAGTATCTATGTGGATGGGGTAAACTTATGTGTCTTCCTTGGTAATAATATTGTGAAAATATGTAAAGAATGAGTTGCTTCAGTAAATGTGAACTGAGTTTTTCAGTCTTGGCAGAGGCCAGTAATTCTTGAAACTTCAGTGTTTCTTTTACATACATGCACACACATGCACATTTTAAATACAATGTGTATATATATGTTGAACTCCCACGATGTTCCAGATAACTCTCAAAACAATGAGATTATGCTGTTGGATGAGAAATACATATGTACTGCTTTCAGAATGCTTACATTCTAGTGTAAGAAATAATATAATGAAGTAGCAGGAACCAGATCATATGTAGTTTTTTACTCTCTGAACTCAGAGTTTATTCCCCGGGGTAATAAGAAACACTTAGTGGATTTTGAAATACTCTTTTATTTGTGGGTCAATGTCTTTCAGCAATTTCAGACAATTTTTAGCCATTATATCTATAAGTGTTTCTTCTGCCCCTTATCTCTTTCCAATCCTTCTGTGACACAATTTGGTAGTGTCTCACATATCTAGAACATTCTAGTCAGTGGTGGCACTATTTTTTTCATTCTTTTTCTTTGTGGGTTCAGTTTGGATCATTCTATTGGCCTGTCTTCAAATTCATTGATTCTTTCTTCTTCTGTGTCCAGTCATATAGTTAAACACATTGAACTCCTTCTTCATTTCTGATACTGTAGTTTACAGCTCTAAAATTTCTACTTGATTCTTTCACAGAGTTTTTATTTCTATGCCAAAGTTCCCCATCTCACAAAAAGTAGTTTTCTAAAAAATGTTTGCTATGTGAATGAACTGGTTTTGTTCACCCTGTCAATAAGAAAAGTATTTGGGGATCCCCGGGATGCTCAGTGGTTTGGCGCCTGCCTTTGGCCCAGGGCACGATCCTCGAGTCCCAGGACCGAGTCCCGCATCGGGCTCCCAGCATGGAGCTTGCTTCTCCCTCTGCCTATGTCTCTGCCTCTCTCTTTTTGTATCTTTCATGAATAAATAAAGAAAATCTTAAAAAAGTAAAAGAATTTTTAAAATATAGGGAAAAATCATATTTAGAACACACATTTTATCACAAATTAGCTGTGTTCCATAACCAGGTGATAGCCATCCTCACTGGCATACTTTGCAAATTTAACCTTACTTTAGGGACAGCTAATGTTTTTTTTTTTTTTAATTTTTTTTTAATTTTTTATTTTTTTATTTATGATAGTCATACAGAGAGAGACAGAGAGAGAGGCAGAGACATAGGCAGAGGGAGAAGCAGGCTCCATGCACTGGGAGCCCGACGTGGGATTTGATCCCGGGTCTCCAGGATCACGCCCTGGGCCAAAGGCAGGCGCTAAACCGCTGCGCCACCCAGGGATCCCGGGACAGCTAATGTTATAATGCACTTTCATATTTAGTTTCCTTTGGAAGCTCATGAGACTACACCCACAAGCATATGAACACTAAAGCACTTTGTTCAATAATGCAGAACTATAGCAACTATAATAAATGTCTCCCTTTTGCAAATTCTTTGAATAAAGCCAGAATGTCTTAGTTTGTTTTTCCTATAGAAAAAAAGACAAGGGATCCCTGGGTGGCGCAGCGGTTTAGCGCCTGCCTTTGGCCCAGGGCGCGATCCTGGAGACCCAGGATCGAATCCCACGTCGGGCTCCCGCTGCATGGAGCCTGCTTCTCCCTCTGCCTGTGTCTCTGCCTCTCTCTCTCTCTGTGACTATCATAAGTAAATAAAAAAAAAAAAAAAAAAGAATTAAAAAAGAAAAAAAGACAAGTCATTCTACTAGCATGATATAGAATATGCCCCTTGGAACAGATTGCACATGACTTAAATTCCTTCTGTCCAGAGAACAGCTTTGGCAAATCTCTCTATGTGCAAAGGTGAAAGGAAGATAGGCTTTTCACCTGGAGAAGAAAACCCTGGAAGTCTGTCCTGCAAAGAACAGACAACTAGAATTGCAAGAAACCCAGAATTTAACAGTTATGATTTTTTTAAGTGAAAATGAAAAGAGGAAGTTTCCAGTAGTCCATTAAATATTTCTGGACCAGACAAAACAAAATAATAAGGCAAGGCTGTGGAACTCTACAGTAAGAAAAACAGGAATGTACATTTTTCAGAAAGCACTGGACTCCCACATAAACTTGAAGAGACTGATGCCTCTGGCAGGAGATTATGCATAAGTTAAAATCGTTGTTTTATTAGTGCTTATTGTTATTGTGGCCTAACACAATGCTACCTGCTGCTCTGAGCATGTTTCAAGGGTAGGCAAAAATCCAGATTTCCTTAATGAGGTGCATACTGATCTATATTACAACTTTATTACAGTGTTCATACATGCACATGTATACATACACATGTGCACACACACACATACACACATACTCAAAGCAGCCACTTAATATCTCAGTAGAAATTTAGACTCTTTCATATTCACTTGTACTTTCTAAACATTATGCAGAGAGACAGATATCTGAATTTGGCCGGTGGGAGAGTTGCCCAGTGATTAATTAGATCAGTGCATAGGCTGGATATGCTGACCTTTTCTGTCCCTGCTAAGCCTAAGGCCTCTGTTTCTGATTGGTTCCCTCTCTACGAACTGTAACAGCAGTGTTCCTTTCCACATGCTTCACAGACTTTACTTCCCATTGCCCCAAGGAGAGGCCATTATTAGTCTCTTTGCTTTGCTGACTGGAGTGAACTGACCTGCTTAGGGTCCAGTGGGAATTAGTATCTAAACTGGAATTACAACTTTGGTGCCTTTAGACCAATCCCATGCACTGACTACCTAGGACAAGTCTGTTGCGCCTCTTTTCTCCCCTTGCCCTATCTCTGTGGAGGTAACCTACACTAAGGGCTCATTCTAATCTGTGAATTTTGGTTTTGTCATATATATGGTATTTTTGATGTTGTGAAGTTTATATGTGCTATTTATGATGCTGACAAAGGTTTATTGGTGATTAAAACTAAGGAACTGGTCTGTGTCAGGATCTATACATCTTAGGACTTGAAAAAACCAGACAGATGGGTAATGCTGGATATTAGTGAATGGGTTATGGAGACTTAAAAAAAATCCTCATGAATAGCTGATGAGAGAGATATTTTTCTACTCACATCTCACAGACCAGAACTTAATCCCATGGCCACTTAACTGCAAGGGGGCTTTTGAATGTCATCTTTATTTCAGATAGCCACATGTTCTATAATAATGCTATAATAAAGGGCACTTTTACTATAGAAGAATAAATCATACTAGAAGAGAGCTAAAGTGCTGTCTCCCATGTTGGATTTTTTTCAAAGTATTACTAATAAGCAAATAACTAAGGAGAGGGAGCATTTAATAAATCTGTCATCAAATATTTACCTTTTCTATACTCCTTAAAGTGAATATTTGAGATCTTTCATTGGTTATTTTTATTATATTTTTTAATTTTACACACTTGTATTGGATCTTAGATATGGAGGGCTGGTTGAATCAGCCTCATTTCATGACATATTAATCCCATTACTCATGCCACGTTCCACTCTTGTTTCATTTTAAAATGCATTCTAGGTAGTCCTTAACTACCTCAATCCCCATTCCTACATTAACCTATACCTTCAATGGATTTGACACCTAACTTTGAAATTTTTTCCATGTAAATTGTCCAGTATTTTTTGCATGTGTGTATTTTTGCTTTAGTTAAATTATATAAATAAAACTTTGTTCTTTTTTTTATTTTTGCAACCTTCATTATGTTTTCATCATTTATTTGTGTCTCTAGTTTGTTGCTTCTAAATACATAATGTATTCCATAATTCACTACTCTTTTATCATTTCCCTGTTATGTTACAGACTCCTAATTTGCCCCTCAACTCCCCATGCCCCAACACATGTTATTTATATGCTTAAGGACTTGTGTGAGAATTTTTCAAGAGCAAAGAGTAAGATACATACTACACATTAACTGACTAAGCAAAGCCACATTCTTCTCCAGAATGTCTGAACTGGGCTATATTCCCACCAGCAGTATACAAAAGTTCGTGTCACCATATTCTACTTTCCCCTACAATATGAAATTTCTAATTTATGATTTATGATTTGATGGAAATACAGTAGTATATCATGGCTGCTTTAATATGCATTACCCTGATTACTATTCATTTAATCATGTCTTCACATATGTGCTAGCCATTTGAGTTTCTTCTTATATGACATACTTTTTATATTTTATACCTTGCCTATTTTTCTATTGAATTTTTTGTCTTCTTATTGACTTGCAGGAACATTTGTATACTCTCCATATAAACCCATTGTTGATTAAGTCATTATAAATATTTTGTTGATGATGGTAATCCTTCCCCCGATCTGCTATCCATATCTACTCATTGTGGTTGAAGGTTTTGGGTCTTTTTAGAACCCCTTCATTCTGAGCCACAAAAATATTCTATGGTTTATTTTACTAGCTGTATAGTTTTGCGTCCATATTTAGATATTTGATCCAGCTGAAGTCTTCTTTTATATTGGCATGAAGTATTGATCCTGTTTTATTTTTTAATGTAGTGACCTAGATTTCCTAACACCATCACTAAACAATCTGTCCTTTTTATTGATTTGGATTAGCACGATTTTCATAGGTCAAGTTCCCCAATATAGGGTCTATAATCTCTCTGATGTCTCCATTCCATTCCATTTGTCTATTTACCTTAGAATCTTGAATCAGTTCCATATTTTTAACAGTATATAAAGTATGTCTACTCTCTCTCTCTCTCTCTCTCCTGTATATTTATAATGAAGCATTATCCTAAAGGCTGATTTAACTGGACAAGCTGGAAAGTGTGGGATTTGAGAAGCAACTCTGTATGCCACATAAATGGCAAGAAAATGGGAAACCAAAAATAAACCAGGATTCCTGTATCTATCTTTGACCCCAAGGGTGATGTCTATGGTGTCTATATCCAGCTTGCATTCAGAAAGGGGCTTGCTTCTCTGCTCTAGATTTCTTCTTACTCCTTGTCCACAAATGTATTTTCTTTTCTCCTATTTCATTCAATCTCAACAAAACATTGGGAATGTCTTATATAAATGCAATTAACCAAGCAAAATATAATATTACTAAAAGAGGTAAGAAAAAGAAGCCAAGAGAAAAACAAAAATTGTGACTGATTTCATTTGAAGCCCAAGCTAGTTTATAGCAATGTCAGCTCACCCTGATCTTTTATCCATTTGTAGTTTCTCTCTTTCTAAGTTTCACAACGCTGTTCAATCTTTTGGTTTTATCATTATGTTATTTGGAAGAGGGAATGAAAACCTCCAAAGCTCCACATTTTAAAAGGGTCCTGGAAGAAAGAAGTCTATGTACACGGGGATTTCCTAGACCCTGTACAGTTACCTGATATGGGTAAAAAGAGTCTGAAATAAAGAGCAGAGGCTCTGATCTAGGGGACCAGGGCTCTTGTCTCTGTTCTGCCAGTGACTGACTGTGACTTCAACTCAAACACAAATCCTTCTTAAGTTTATAGTCCTCAGTTGCCAGAGGAGAAGGCTGCCCTCCATGGTCTCAAGGTTCCATCCAGGACCAGCTCTGATTCTGCATGGCAGCTTTTACCTCTGGGGACATCAATCAGTGGCTGTCCCTGAACACATTTTACAACTAATAGCTATTACTCTTGTAACTAAGAGAGGTCACTCTTAGAAGGTTAATTAGCCTCCTCTTCTGGCTCAGAATAATTACTCCACAACATTCACATCATTTTCTTACACCAGGAACTCCTTTCCATGAACATACCTTAAAAAAATATATTTTATTTATTTATTCCTGAGAGACATAGAGAGAGAGGCAAAGACATAGGCAGAGAGAGAAGCAGGCTCCCTGTGAGGAGCTCCATGTGGGACTCGATCCTGGAATCCCGGGATCATGCCCTGAGCTGAAGGCAGGTGCTCAACAACTGGGCCACCCAGGCCTCCAGATATATAGCTTATGCTTAAAAGAGAAGGAAGGCCAAATGTATACCACTGCCCTGCCAAGAGGAAATAACTCCTATAAACTGTATATTTCAGCAAATACCAAAAACAGTCAGTCACAGAATCAAAGAAACTAAACTATTGTCATTCAACTCTCTTTTGGTCTTCTGGCCTTCTTTTATTACCTCTTTTTTTCAGTAATCAAATGAACCAATTCTGGCCCCCATTCTACACTGACTGGTGGAATTCAGTCACCTCCCATTTATATCTGAGATCCACTGGGAAAGAGATTCTGATAATTACCTGACATTTCTGCAGCTCCTTGTCTGGATACTTGGGTCATCCCAGCCATTTCATAACTTGTTGTCCCATTCAACTCTGGCCTTACTCAAGGTAACCTTATATGTTGTAGTTAATAACACACCCTTACTCACTCACATCCCGAGGGAAATTCATGCCCAGCACATAGGAAACAATTCAAAATTGGATTTTAGGCCTACAACCACCCTGAGAATCCACTGACCAAATATTTTAATATGGATTCCTTTATTGGCTATTATGGACTGACTTGTATACCACCACCTCAAATTCACATGTTGAAGCCCTAACCCCAAATATGACTATATTTGGAGATAGGGCATATAAGGAGGTAATTAAATTTAAATGAGATCATATGGGTGGAGTCCTGATCTGATAGGATTAGTGTCCTTAAAAGAAGAGACACCAGAAAGTACTCCACATGATCTGATCCCTGCAGCCTCATCCCCTACTTCTCTCTTCTCAGTCCAACACTACAGACACCCAGGCTTTAGGTAATCCCTGAAGAAGCACTCTGCCCTCTCCTACCACAGGACTTTCACACATGCTGTTCATTCTGTCAGCAATGCCTCTTTCCTCCCCACTCTACCCATTGCTTGTTCAACTTCCTTACTTCTTTAGATCTCACCTCAGGTATCACTTCTGAAGGAAGCCTTCCGGTCCTCAGTGCCTAGGTCAGATTCCATTGTTACACACATGCACAGAACCATGTTCCTTTCCTTCCACAACTTTAGCAACACATAGAGGTAATAGAGACTATGGTTTTCTCAATGGCCTCATAGGTCTCTAGTTAAATTCTAAAGATTTTATTTATGTATTCATGAGAGATGCAGAGACATAGGTAGAGGGAGAAGCAGACTCCCCACGGGGAGCCCATGTGGGACTCAATCCCAGAACTCTGGGATCATGCCCTGAGCCAAAGACAGAGACTCAACTACTGAGCCACCCAGCATGCCTCAAGTTAAATTCTAAATCAGGCTTTGAAACTTGGATTCCTTTGCTTCCCCCTCCCAACCCAACCAAACCAGAATAGTGAATGTTTTTCCCATTCATACCCACCTATCAAATTTAGAATGGGATAAAAAAAATTACACTGTAAAAAACAATAAGCTCAAATATTAAAGGTCTGTTATCAGTCAAAATGTCAAGGATTCCCATCCAAATGGATTAAGTATACTTCCTGGTAAAGTTTGTGATGCTTCTCTTTTAAGAGGAAAAGTAAATTTGAGTGGGATATTTAACCTTATGAAAACATTTTATACAATTTCCCTTAAAATTGCTTTGTGGCAAGATAATTCAAGTCTTCCTGTAAATTCTATAAAGGTATTGATTAAAAATAATAATACAGTCTTGGGTCTCTTAAAGTCTCCTTCTTCTCTATTAACTGGCTATCTACCTTGAGAGGTAGCCAATTTGGATTTATATCTGCAGAAAAAAGCCTGAGAGGAATATTGCTATGATTGAGTCTGGGCTGACACTTTTGGTTGTTTAACCAGGAAAGCATTCCCCCTCTGTCCACTGGGCTCAGGTACTGGGGTCAAAGTGGTCAGGGAAGAGCAACTGCTCCCCTGGGCCAAAAACATTGAGAATGTTTTCAGGGAGCCCCTGAGGGGGATGTCTAGAGTCACTTCCATTCAATTTACTAAGCACCTATGTGCCAGGCTGTATGCTAGGTACTGGGAACTTGAACATGAAAAAGAAATAGTTTCTTATCTACAATTCCTGGGTAGTAAAATTTAAGGGAAAGGCCTGAAACTTCAGAAGTTATTGTATTTTGTTGGAGAAATAGGATTGCTCTGCCCCAAACTGCTAGATTTAATGTGCTAGGGTTGGGAAGGATGCTTGAGAAGCCATAAATAATAAAGACCCCATAACAATACCTATAAGGAAGGATTGGCTGTAAAATAAGCTGACTGGCAGGCACCTAAATGGCATTACTTTGGAAGCTCTAAAAATTTTTTTACACCAGAAAAATCCCCCCTGATACCTAAACCCTACTTCTTGAGAATCATTCCTATGGCTTATGCATTTATCCCTTGCTAAATTCCAAATACCACTTAAAAGCAATACATTATTTTTTTCCCCATCAGTTAAGAGGAAAATTAGTGCTATCATGAAGGTTCTGAGGACCTGAAGAAAGGTGGGTAGAAATGGAAGAAGAACTGGGGACCCATAGGAGTTTGGGGGGATACTGAGGTGATTCACATTTTAGCTTAGGGTCAGTAGTCCCTAAAAGGGCACGTGATCTGTAATTTTTCTGACTATTCCTTTTGTGGCTTGGCTTTTCTTGGGATTTTGCTAAATTAAGACTTCATCCCAAAGAGTATAGATGTTTTCAGATTAAGATTGAATTGGCCACTCTGGTGTGGAAATCAAGTAGAGGAAGGTCAGGGGAGAGAAGCCTATCCTGCTATTCATAGCTCTTCCAAATAACCCCCCAGGGAAACAATAGGGAGAGGAGAAGCCCTTGGCATTCCAGCCCCTTAACTGGAAATACAAAATTATGCAATAAAGGTAAACAAAAAATTACTCAACTGAGAGGGAGGCCAGAGAGTGGTTTTACTGTGGCTTGAAGGTTCAGGTTAGACATTTCTAACTGTCTCAAGACTCCACTTGCAGAGCATTACAATACTATCCCCCTATCTACACTTCCTCACCCTGACCTTTCTCCCCTTGTCTGCAACCCTAACATCCTTGCATTTCCCTATGTTTCCCAATGAATCTCTGCCCAGTGTCTGTATGGTGGTTTCCTCCTAGATGGTCTGGTCTATAAAGGGATTCAGCTTCTGATCTAATCATTGCAGTCAAACTGAAGCATAGAATAGAAAAAATGTCATGTGCAGATATGAACAGTACTGACTTGTCTAGGTTAAATGCAAGTTTTCCCTTAATTATCTAAAGAAGGCATTTTCCTTCTTCTGTTAGTCAAGATGCACTGATTCTTCATTATTCATTTCCTTCTCTAAGCATTTTTTGGGCTCCTACTATGAGTTAGGGAGCAAGGTAGGCGTGCAGGTAAGCTCTGTAGGCAGTCTCCTCTCTTGAGAAGTTTTCACTCTCCAGAGAAGCCCCTGAAAAAAGTGTAATAAGTGTTAGAAATTAGGATTCTTGGAATGTATATCAGGGAAACCATACAGAATGGAGATGTGTAGTTTTCTCAAAGGAGCAGCAGGTGATGTCATCAGGAGAGGAGGTAAGGGACATCAGACAAATAAAACAGCAGCCAGTAGCTGTTTACCTTAATCAGGGGCTCAGATATATGCATGGACTGACTTAGCTAAGAGAGCATCCAGTGGGGGAAATGAGCTGGGAAGCAGGTTGGAGTCAAGGCAAGGCTTGGCTGGGCCAGAGGCAAAGAAGAGATGGGGTGCTCATTCCAGGCAGGAGAGAGAGGCCTGAAGGAAGGCAGAGAGAACAAGCACATTGCAACAATGGATAGCAACGGGGCCTGCCCAAGAGAACCCTGGGGCCAACAAGAGGGAGCAGTGGGAAAGAAAGTGGCGTGGGCAAGTACAACCTGTAAAAAAAGTGTTTCGAATTCAATTACCTATAAAAAGTCTTATCTTTTTTCTAACCACAATGTCTCAAATGTCGGATATAGGGGCATTAGCTTTTTACTTATGATGACTACAGGTACCTATGGATGATTTCATCCCCATATGCCATGTGTACCTCTTCACTAGGTGAATAGGTAAATAATCTCCCACTTCTCCTTACTCATCTGGACAGTAGAGGGAAAGGGAGATGGAGGATCCCAGGAATAAAAGACCAATTCCTCACCTCTTGCATGGAGTCCTGCAGCCACTCCCTCCAGCCTACTCTCTGGCTTTAATTAGCAAAAACCTGTCTTTAATTAGCGAAACCGTCTTTCAGGGATATGCCTCTTAAAGGAACACAAGAAAACGCTACTGAAGCGTTAATGTATTTTTAAAGAGCTGAAAACACATAAAATCTGCAAATTTTACAAAAACTGAGAAAAACATGATGAGAACCAGAACTTCCAGTAAGAAAATCTGCTCAAACCCAGTGCTAGGCTGCCGTTCTAAGAATTCCTAGCTTTGCCAGTGGAAAAGTTTGTGAAGTCCATGTGCATTTTCCTGCCATACACTTCAGGTCCATTTCACCTGCAGCTGTTCATGAGTTGACATGCCTTAGAGGTACCAAGCAAGAGGGGGAATCTGGCTCTTTAAAAAAAGGAATACCCTCTCCCAATGTTCTAGTCGCAAAGAGAATTTTATGATTAAATTACACAGAGATGTAAGTTCACCACCTGGAGTACTAGGTTGGCTGGCACTTGGTTTTGTCCCTGCCCATGACTTCTTTGCGGACCAGGGATTTTCTAGACCTCTTGGTATTGGGGTTTAAAGCCAGTGGTATTCTCTAATGAGATGGAAGTGGCTTGGGGCACTGCAAGGGGGTGAGGACAGTGGGAGGATATGAGGATCTGACAGGGAGGACAGGAATCTGCCATTCTCCTGAAGGATTTCTCCCAGATACTCTCTCTCTGGACACGAGGACAAGGCATCCAGCACAAGACTGAATCTGCAGCTAGTTTGGAAGCTGGCTCTTCCAGTGACTAGTTTAGCAAGTCATTTTTCCTATCTGGGCCTTACTTTCTCATTTGCAAAATTATTCCTCTGACCAAAGAATGCAGCTCTAACATACTCTGATATCATGACTTGGAGGCAAATTCTAGAGCTACTGGTACAAAGGAACAGTCAATATCCTTCCACCTAGAGTGTGTTCACAGGGCTCAGAGCATGTGGCATTTATGATGGAAAGGCACTTGGAGGCAGCAAGAGCTGATAAGGCAATGAAGGATTTGTAAAGTATTACCAGATGGGGAAGGCTTAAGAGGGCATATTACTTTCCTCCCTTAGAATGCCCACCAGGTGTTCTTTTGCGCTAAGGCCCACCTGTGCATATCCAGTGTCCAAAGCAGCTACCCTTGATGAAGTGATCATCAAAGGTGCTGTACATAGCACTGGGGCTCCTTTAGTATCTTGAAAACGTGCCGCTGTTTTCTATCAGCCTGAAGAGCCTGACTTGACAAATGCTTTCTTTTCAAAAGCCCATGAACATCTACCTCTCTGCCCAACTCTGACATTATTCTAATAACAAGCCTCTCTTTTCCTAATTATCTCCTCTTGTCCTCTCTGAAAACCAAGGAAACACTGAAAGCCTAGGTCTGAAAGGGTAGCTGTCACTCCAAAATCTCAACCCAGTTTAATTTAGACTGGAATAGGGCAATCATTTTCATCAGTCACCAGGCTGAGTCTCACTACACCCCAAAACAGTTGCTAAAGAAGCAGTACAAGTAGATAAATTAAATCATAAATCCTGGTCAACCTTCATTATAAACCCACCTCACTCATTATTTCCTTATTCAATTTTTAAATCTGCTTAGCTTAGGGCCGGGTCTCAATGTTTGGGGTACAGAAGGTGTTTGCCTTACTCTTGGGACTGTGTGTTTGTTCCCTGAATGTGAAACCTCCTGAAAAATCTCCAGCAAGCCACATACACCAAAGATATATTCATTCAAAGGTACACATATGCACAAGTTTGGGAATGGTGGAATAAATAGTTTCCATTTGGTCATTTCTCAAAATCACTGGGGGAAGTTATTTTCTACGTGCCTATTATGATTGGTCTTATAAAGGGGCAAACCAATTGCAACCTGCAGGATAGTAATGGGTGGATGCCTTCCAGTGGGGAAAAGGCCACTGCTTTTAAAAATATTTCCCACTGTCTCCAACATTGCTCAGTTAGGTGAATCTCCTCCTTTTAAATTTTTGTTCCTATTACACATGGTTACACTCAGGGCAGCAATGAACAAATTTTTGTACAAGGGCCAATTCAAGAAAAATAAGATGCTTAGGAGTTAATTACTTTAAAAACCTACAATAGGAATGAAAGTTGTGTTTTTTTTTAATCAGGGAAATTCAATAGCTGCAAATGTACTTAAGCATTTTAGAGTTTCATCTTATAGCTAAAAGCTCAAGAACCATATGATTAGTCTGCACTGCAGAATCTGACTTCAATGTACTTTTGAATAAATTTTATGCTGAGTAAGACCATTTGGAGTGGATTTATCTTGCCTTTCTAGAGTGAGTTCATAAGTTACTTAGTTCCTTTCTTTTACCTCTAAATTTTGTCATCTTTAGTTGTTAAATGCAAAGGACTACATAGCAGTGCCTTCACTTCCAAAGAAGTTTTTCTCATGCCCATTTATTCTGAAACACATCATTTTAATTAGTTGCTCACTACACCCCAAAACAGTTGCTAAAGAAGCAACTGGGACTTGTTGGCAGGCATAGCAGGTACTTAAAAAGTTATTCAGAAAAGCAATCCTCTCCACTTGTCTCAATGTAAATATCTTTAAAAAAAATAAAACCAAAAACTTCTCAGATTAAGTCAGTTGGTCACTTGGTATTCACCAACTACCTCCCTTCTGCAGATAGGTGAAAGAGATGGTATGTACATCTTCAGCTTTATTAGATACTACCAGATTTCTCTCCACAATGGATTTCTCTCCAATGTATGCCCCACCCACATGCATAAGTCTTTCTGTTTCCTGACATCTTTGCCAATTTTTGTTGTTTGCAACTTCACGATTACTTGTGAAGTGGAGCATCTTTTCACATGTTTATCAACCACTTATATTGCCTCCTATGTGAACTGTTAATATCCTTTCTAATTGTATTGACTATCATTTTCTTATTAAGTTACAAGATTCCTTTTTATATAGGGTGCAAGTATCCTCCTCAGACTATTTTTTTCTTCCTTTGTTGTTTGTGGTATTTTTTTTCCACAGAATTTTTTTCATTTTAATAAAGCTTGAATTTATCCATCTTTCTTTTATGTTTTTTTTATTTTTGTGTCCTTTACTTGAAAATCTACCCCCATGGTGAAAATTCCCCTATGTTTTCTTCTAAAAGTTTTAAAGTTTGCTTTTCACACTTAAATCCCAATATATCTGGAATTTATTTTGTATACAGAGTGAGGTAGGGATCTAATTTTGTCTTTTCCATTCTGCTCACTCTTTCTTTTTGTAAGTGTCATTTCTTTTCTAATAGTTTGGGGTTTTTTCTTTGTCAGTCCTTAATCACAAAATGATTCAGGTTAATCCAGTTATTAATCAAATTATTAGGTTATATGAAGTTTTTATTTTCTAATCCTACTGTATGTTTTGTGCCTAATTCTATCCCTTGGAGGACTGTCGCCTGACAACTTGTAATTTTAGAATGTGAACTCATCTTCAGAAGGACTTTGAAGGTATATCTTGTTTTATTGTGCTTCATTTTACTATACTTTACAGATAATTGTGCTTCCTTATAAATTGAAGGCTTACAGTTATCCTATGTTGAACAAATCTTATTGGCACCATTTTTTTTCAATAGTATTTGCTCACTTTGTGTCTCTGTGTCACATTTTGGTAATTCTAATATTTCAAACTTTTTCATTAATATTACATTTATTATGGTATCTGTGATCACTGACCTTTGATGTTACTATTGTAACTTTTTTTTTGCAGTGCCACTTTTTTTTTGCAGTGCCAAACTTAATAAATATTGTGTATGTTCTGATATCTCCACTGACCAACAATTCCTCTCCTCAGGGGCTCCCTATGCCCTGAGACACCACAATATCGAAATCAGGCCAATTAATAACCCTACAATGGCCTCTAAGTGTTTGAGTGAAAGGAAAAGTTGCATGTTTCTCACTCTAAGTCAAAAGCTAGAAATGATTATGCTTAGTGAGGAAGGCATGACACAAGCCAAGAAAAGCTGAAAGCTAGACCTCTTGCTCCAGTTAGCCAAAGTGTGAATGCAAAAAGTTCTTGAAGATAATTAAAAGTGCTACTCCAGTACATACATAAATGATAAGAAACCAAAACAGCCCTATTGCTGAGATGAATAAAGTTTTAGTGGTCTGGATAGAAAATCAAGGCAGGCACAACTTTCCCTTAAACCAAAGACTAATCCAGAGAAGTATCTGACTCTTTATAATTCTATGAAGGCTAAGAGAAGTGAGGAAGCTGCAGAAGAAAACTTTGAAGCTAGCAGAGATTGGTTCATGAAGTTTGAAGAAAGAAGCCATCTCTACAACAAAAAAAGTACAAGGTGAAGCAGTAAGTACTCATGTAGAAACTGCAGCAAGTTATCTAGAAGATCTGGCTAAGATAATCCATGAAAGTGATTACACTAAACAGCAGATTTTCAGTGTAAATGAAACAGCTTTCTATTGGAAGAAGATGCCATCTAGAACTTCCATACCTAGAGAAGAAAGGTCAATGCCTGGCTTCAAAGCTTGAAAGAACAGGCTGACTCTCTTAGGGGCTAATGTGGCTGATAACTTTTAAGTTAAAACCAGTGCTCATTTATCATTCTGAAAATTCGAAGGCCCTTAAGGAACTATGTTAAGTCTACTCTGCATTCTATAAGTGGGACAACAAAACCTGGATGGCACTACATCTGTTTAAAACAGCTTACTGAATATTTTAAGGCCATTGTGAAGACCTACTGCTCAGAAAAAAAATCCCTTTAAAATATTATTGCTCATTGATAATACGCCTTGTTACCTAAGACATCTGATGAAGATGTGCAATGAGATGAATATTGTTTCCATGTGTGCTCACATAAGATTTATTCTGAAGCTTGCAGATCAAGGAGTAATTTCTGCTTTCAAGAATTATTATTATATAAATACACTCCACAAGTATATTTTCCACAAGTACATTTGATTATCTGTGCAAAGTAAATTAAACACCTCTGGAAAGGATTCATCATTTAGATACCATTAAGGAACATTTCCAATTCATGGGAAGAGGTGAAAATAACTTTAACAGACTTTGGAAGAAGGTGATTCCAGCTTTCATGGATGACTTCGAGGGGTTTAGGACTTTAGTTGAGGAAGTAATTGCAGATGTAATAAGAAACCCCCAGAGAACGAGAATTAGAAGCAGAGCTTGAAAATGTGATTGAATTGCTGCAATGTCATGATAAAACTTGAATGGATGAGGAGTTGTTTCTTATGGATAAACAAAAGAAAGTGGTTTCTTGAGATAGAATTTACTCCTAGTGAAGATGCTGTGAAGATTGTTGAAATGGTTACAAAGGATTTAGAATCTTATATAAACTTAGTTGATAAAGCAGTGGCAGTGTTTGAGAGGACTGACTCCAATTTTGAAAGAAGTACTACTGTGGGTAAAATGCTAACAAGCAGCATTTTATGCTAGAGAAATCAATCATGAAAAGAGTCCACTGATGCAACAAACTTTATTGTTCTCTTATTTTAAGAAATTACCTCAGCCACCGTACCTTCAGCAGCCACCACCCTGATCAGTCCTTCCACCAGCAAAGACCTTGCACAGCAAAAAAAGATTATGACTGGCTGAAAACTCAGGTGATGGTTAGCCTTTTTTTTTTTTTAGCAATAAAGTATTTTTAAATTAGGATATGTATATTGTTTTTTAAAGACATAATGCTATTGCACACTTAATCAACTACAGTACAGTAAACATAACTTTTACTTGCACTGGGAAACCAAAAAATTCATTTGACTTGCTTTATTGTGCTTTATTGTAGTGGTCTGAACCAAACTCTCAATATCTCCAAAGTATGCCTGTACCTCTGTAAGGTAACATCGGTGTACCATAGACCCAAGACCAATATTTAACATAATCTTTCACTTAGAGTTTCTAAGACTATATGATATAAAAATAGTTAACCTCAAAGGGTGGAGGTTTGTGAATATAAATTATCAGGAAAACTTTTGTTTCCACATATACCTCTGGCAGACACAGAGAAGCTTCCCTGTGCTGGTCAGTGTGATTTCTTTTCCTGGTTCATTTTTTCACAAGCCCTTTGGAGTTCAAACTACACACCACTGAGGATATTTACAGGAAAAAGACAACCACTTGGTAAAAAGATGGGTAT
This sequence comes from Canis aureus, assembly GCF_053574225.1. NCBI lineage: Eukaryota > Metazoa > Chordata > Mammalia > Carnivora > Canidae > Canis > Canis aureus. The sequence continues at coordinate 44,371,643 of NC_135615.1, forward strand.
GTAATTAAAGTTACTCAAGGGCAACCTTACTTTATGAGCAATGAGCTAAACAAAGATTTTCTGTCTCATAAATTAAAAACCAGTAATTGTATTGTCAAGTGCCACATCCCAGGGCTTGCTGCTAAATTCAGAAGATCCTTGTCTGTTGGTTTAAAAAAGATACCAAAACTCACTTTATTCTTGAAGAATATTTTATGGTCCAATAGAGTCTTTTTCACTCCTTTTGCCATCCTCCAAGAACCTTCCACACACCTAACCTTACCATTATGCAACTGCTACGGGAAACACTTAGCAAGAGGTTGCTTAGGAGAAACCTGTGTGAGAACACGTCCTCTTGTTTAGGTATAAGAATGTCTACAAGTAGGGACACCCATCTAACAATCTCTTCTAGAGATGTACTCCCTGTTCTTTTAGGAGCATATTAATCACTTTTACTCTCTCCTGACTCCTAATCACAGGCGTTTTCAGTGTTGTCAAAACAGTGCCTGCCTACTTCTGTTTTCTACTATTGGCATGGGTTCCAGGAAGTGTTTATGAAAGAGGAACAGAACAAAAGATTGACAGCCTTGCGTTGACATTTTGGGGCTGTTTGGAAATGAAAATAATCCAGGTTTGATGTTGTAATTCCTCCTTTTAAGGGCAAAAGTAATGTCTCAGCATGAATGAGCATAACTAAATACACTGGGACACACCCCAGACACAGTATGCACTCCCGGAACACTCACTGTGCTTTTTTGGTGTTGCTGTTGTATGACAAAAGGCAGCAGACAATTTTTGCTTCCCCACTTCCAAATCTCCTACTCCAATGAAATGAATAAAACATCAGACTTAAAGGGAAAAAATTCCCTGATTCATGTGTATCTCTTTTTTCTCTCTTTTCCAAGCTACACAATCCTAGTCACCACTCATCATAATAATGAATTTTTAATTACATAATAGATTCTCATTGATAAAATTAAAACAATACAGGCAAAACAAAACTTCTCTGTGCCTACTCACCTACTTTGTTCCTCAATTGTGTATACTTATCATCCATTCACTGTGTATCCTTTTAGAATTTTTCTAACCACATTCACATATATATTAAAAGATGAGAAAGCATACAGTTTGTTTGGTAAGAATTTCTGTTTAATGCTTAAATTGTGCCATATTCTGTACGGTATACTACAACTAGTTTTTCTTAAGTTGGACATATTTTTATATTAGTACACATTTATTGGTCTCATTCTTTTTAATGGAAGCATAGTCTTCTACAGAACTGATATATAGTAGAGTTTACTTGATTATTTCTAAAAAAATGGAAATGTAGATAGATTATTTAAATTTTTTTCAGTATTACAAATAATGCTATGATGAATCCTCTTTGTAATACTTTTTTGACCACCTGTGCTAATGTTTTGTCCAGCATCGGTCTGTGAAGTGAAATTTGGAGGCTTAAGGGTAATAGTTGCTCCTTTAAAGCAATAATCAAATCTATCTATCTATCTATCTATCTATCTATCTATCTATCTATCTATCATAACAAATACTATACTGAGTGGTTTAAACAGCAGACATTTATTTCTCACAGTTCTGGGGGCTGGAAACTCCAAAATCAAGGTGCTGATAAGATTCAATTCCTGCTGAGAGTCCTCTTTCTGGCTTGCTGATTGTCACCTTCTCACTGTGTCCTTACATAATAGAGAGAGAGAGTAAGCTCTGGACTCTCCTCCTCTTTTTACAAGGACATTAATTCCACCATGGAGGCTCTACTCTCATGACTCATCTAACCTAATTACCTCCCCAAAGATGCCACCTCCAAATACCTCCAAAATATTGGGGGTTAAATCTTCAACATATGAATGGGCAGGGCACAAGTATTCATTCTATTATCTATCAATCTACCTACCTACCTATATCTATCTATCTAAATAGGTAATAAGGCCTATGGTTAAAAAAAAAATCAAAGCCAGGATAAAGTGGCATCATAAATCCAAAAGCAGGCACGAAAAAAAAATATGATGGATTTTTAATTCAATCATATCAATAATCACATTGTAGGTGAATGCTCTAAACATACCAATTAAAAAACAGTGTCAGTTTGGATTAAAAGAACAAAGCAAGATTCAACTATATGCTACCTAGAAGAAATCCACTTTAAGTTTAAAAAGACAGGTAAATTAAAAGTAGAGAGAAATAAACACTAATCAAACAATAAAAAGAAAGCCAAAGTGCCTATATTAATATCAAAATAAACTTAAGAACAAAGAATTATTACCAACGATGAATGGACATTACATTATGATAAAGAGGTAGATTCATAAAAAAGACATAATAATCCCAGATGTATATGCAATTAACAAGACAGCTTCAAAATACATGAAGCAAAAATTGACAACTGAAAGGACAAAGAGGCAAATCCACAATTACAGTTAGAGTCTTTAGTATTTTTTTTCTCAGTGACATTGGTCACTGAACAAATAGAGAATTAGTAAGGATGTAGGTGACCTAAACAGCACTATCAACCAACTTAACCTAATTGACATTTATAGAACACTTGGCTCAACAACAGTATCTCAAAAATATTAAGATTTCTGTTCATAATAATATTAAAGAAGAAATCAATAATAAAATATCTTTAAGATCCTCAAATATTTGACAATTAAGCAATATTTTTTAAATAACTCATGAGTCAAAGAGGGAGTTACAGAGAAAATTGGAAAATATCTTGAATGGAAAGAAAATGAAAAAAACAATAGACCAAAATTCATAAATATAGCTAAAGCAGTGCTTAGGGGGAAATGTATAGCATTAAATGCTTATATTAGAAAGGTTACTGGGGGGATCCCTGGGTGGCGCAGCGGTTTGGCGCCTGCCTTTGGCCCAGGGCGTGATCCTGGAGACCCGGGATCGAATCCCACGTCAGGCTCCCGGTGCATGGAGCCTGCTTCTCCCTCTGCCTGTGTCTCTGCCTCTCTCTCTCTCTCTCTGTATGACTATCATAAATAAATTAAAAAAAAAAATTAAAAAAAAAAAAAGAAAGGTTACTGGGAAACCCAGAAATAGAAAGGAAGAAACAGAATCATGACATGCAAAAACAAAGGATGAAGCTTGTAACGAGGCCCAGAGCCAATGTCACATCTCCCTCTTGTCCTTCAAGAGTGCCACTGCATCAGCTGAAGGCCACATCCCATGCTGCCCAAAAGTGTCTAATGGCTCTGGAAATTGGCTTTTATCATTCCAGCTGCTGCCACCCATAGAATGTTTCTTAATCTTTTTGTTTGTTTGTTTGTTTGTTTGTTTCTTAATCTTTTTTCTTACTTTCTAGTATCACTAACTCCCTTTTCAAAGCCCATGGCTTATGAATCTGATTGGCAGGACCATATATCTCTATCCTAGCTGCAAAAGTAATTGGGACAGTAACTGGCTTAAGTGTTCAGTTTCTATGATAAAAAAGTAGGCTATTTCTCCCATAAAAAATTTGGATCTGGAAATCATTAGGAAAATGAGCTAAGCTTTTCCTGATACCATACCTCTGGTCAAAAAAATCCAGACTTGAGAACAAAGGGTCCTCTGCATTTAAGGAAGATTTCTAGATACCTCTCTTGGGATTTTTCAAGAGGCTAAAATACTGGATCTTCTGCTGCAACCATCATCCTAGCTCCACTCTTCCCAGTCTATACAAAACAGCTGGTGAGGAAAGAAAATGAAAGAAATTAGAGTTCTACTTCTGCTGAGAGGGGACAAATGGATGCTCTATGTCTCGCCTTTTTAAATAACAGTTCTAAATCAAAATCTTTGCAGGTATATCTTACTTATGGACACTATATTATATGACCTCTCACTTGGGATATGGAAATTGCAATACAGTACTGTTTATTATTCTACATGGAAAACATTTAAATTGTGGGAAAATATTAAAATGTAAAAAAAATTTTAATAGATATAGAGTAATGCAAATGAGAGTATCTACCACTATAGCTATTATTGGAAAAAATGATTTTATATTAAATCACATGGAGCTGAGACTGTAAAAAACTGGTTAAAGGAATATATAGCATTGATCTAAATCTTTATTTTCTCACTTAAAATACACCTATATCAATTACACATAAATCTGTTTCATTTTGTTAATGGCTGTATTATATTCCACTGTATGGATGGACTCTAATATATACAGTTCTCTAATGACAGAAATTGAGGTTGTTTCCTAAATTTTTCTGTTATTTTTTAAAAGCCACAGTGCAGATCCTGGAAGATGGGTAACAATCCTTCATGATCAGGTCCCTTCCAAATGACAAACTGGCATTTCTTTGCTTTATTGTTGTTGTTTTCCTAAATTAAATAGAAGAGGATTTTTCCCCTTTCAAGTGAATGTACTATTTACTCTAAAATCAATTTTTGAATAAAGTTACAGCCATATAAACAGATTCATGGGAGAGGTAGCTTTCACACCAGCTATCTTTGTGACCTCCAGCAAGCGACAAACTCTTTTGGGATTAATTTCATTATTTGTGAACTTCAAGGGTTAAACAATGTGATCTCTTAGGTGTGGCTATTAAACTCTGTAGTCCTGAGTAGTGTCATTGAGATATCTTATGTTGCTTTAACCTTTTAGACAAAAACTACTTGAAAGACCTAGAGAAATGAGACCCATGACTGTTTTTTTCTCGTGTCTCCATCCTTCTCATTCTCCCAGCAACAAAAGCAGCTCTCCAAATACAGTAGATACTTACTAAATTAATTACAGAGTAATAGGGCACTACCACTGAATGAAGTGCTCATGACAGATGTGAAATAATCATTTTTATGCCTTGATCACATTTAACTTCTTGAATGTTCATGTCCTAAGAAGCTCAATACTTCTTATGGTTAAGGAACTGACATACCCCTTCCTGATTCCATTCTCTGTGAAGGAACTATGTGCCTTTTATTAATAAACTGGATTATTTTGTATTGTAAAGTATTTTTATGAGATAAGTAATATGCTCTTGGGCAGCCCTGGTGGCTCAGTGGTTTAGCGCCGCCTTCATCCCAAGGTGTGATCCTGGAGACCCGGGATGGAGTCCCATGTCAGGCTCCCTGCATGGAGCTTGCTTCTCCCTCTCCCTGTGTCTCTGCCTCTCTCTTTCTCTCTCTGTCTCTCATGAATAAATAAATAAAATCTTAAAAAAATAAGTAATACGATCCTTAAATTTGTTTTGTCAATATATACTTTTTAGTCCTTTGGAAACTTTGGAACCCTAAGGGACTCAATTTCCTTCATGGAAATCAGGTAAAACATGTTTGGAAGAATTTGTCTTTAGTGTATATGAAAGTATTTTATAAATGTCATACTTTTTTCTGCTCTATGACTGTGGACAAAATGCAGAACCCTGGAATATGACTGGACAATGGGTTATAATGAAGTGGATTACCTTGCAACACGTCAAAAACAGCATATAGGCTTTGTCAGGTGGTCCAGGATGTAAATTGGCTCAGCCTCACTGGCTATGTAGTCTTAGGGTAGTCATTTGACCTCTCTGGGCCTCAAGTTAGTTATACTTTCTTTGCAGTGCTATTACAAAATTTAAAAGAGTATATGTAATATGTTTGTCATATGCTAATTCCCAACTACGGCCATTGTTAGTATTATTACCTATGCAGTGATGTTGAGAATATAAAAGACATTCAAATGGTGTACTGAACACAAAGCCACATGGAAGGAGGCAAGCACAGCCTGGGCTAGATATTAGGGCTACCCTCTGGTTTCCACAAAGCTAGTGATGTGGAATCACCTGCTAAGCAGACATAATCTCCAAAGGCTTATATCAAAACCAGTCATACTTTAATATAGTCCATAAAAAGACCAGTTACTGCCTCTTGGTGTAATCTCTATGCCAAAAATATTACCTGGCTATTCTTGCAGAGGTACGTGCAGTATGTTGGTCATTCTGGATTGTCTCCTTATCTTTTACCCCATACAAACTACCAGCTCTGCATTCCTTCCTCTCTATGCCAACCCTACCTTGGCTCCGGCTGTACTGCTTGTTTGCTGGATTCCTGCACTTGCCTATTCTCCAGTCTCACTCCCTTATAAACACTTGTTAATCCTGCTGCCAGAGTGATAGCTCCACTGCCTCCTTGTTGTCTAAAGGATAAATCATATTCCTCCATAGCCCATACAAAGTCCTCCATCATCTCTCCCATCCACCTCCAGCCTAATCTTCCATCACTTCTTGCCATCATGTCCCCCATGCCAAACTCTAGTCCCCTAAGAATACTGACCTATTTAGAGGTCTCAAACACTCCATGTTCTATATTGCACATGAGGTTGGTTCTTTCTGGCTGTAATGCCCTCCACTAACTTGATAACCTGGGGAACACTTGCTGAGCTTTCGTGAAGCCTTCTCTTCACTTGGCTAAGGTGCCCTCCTATCTACCCTATGTTCACCCCACCTTCTACAAAAATTTTGCTAAAGAAATTGCCTTATTGCATTATAACATTTGCCCATTAGTTCCCCAGAATTGGAGTATAAGGACCTTACAAGGCTTTTTGATAATAAGAACTACAAATATTTTCATATTTGTGCCCCTAGGACCTAGTACAACATCTGACACATAGTAGGTATTCACAAACTATGGTAATTGTCTGTATCAGTTAGAAATAAGTTTGGCTGCAAGTGATAGAATAGTTGACTAGAAGTAGCTTGAAAAAATAATGAATTATTTTCCATAGATAACAAGACTTCTGGAAGCAGGCAATTACCAGTGTTGGCTTAGTGTTCACAGATGCCCGTGGAGACCTTGACTCTATCTTTCTTCTTTCAATCTATCCTCAACACAATAGCCAGAGTGATTTTCTTAAAATATGTCAGACCATATTACATCTCTATTCACAACTCTACAATGATTTGCTCAGAGGAATATCAAAGCCCTTATGTAAGCATCTGAGGCCCCACCCAGTGTATGTCTGCTTTTCTGTTCTCTATAGCACTTATCACTATGTGACATACTATATCTTTCACTTATTATATAGTAAATATTATCTTTCTCTCCTATCACCACTAAAATGCAAACTTCAAGGAAGCAAAAGATTTTGTATGCTTTGTTCACTTTTATATCTCTAGCAACTAAAACAGAGTAGACACTTAATAAATATTAGCTAAATAAATGAATGGATCCTCAAGTAAAACCACAAATGACAAAGGAGAAATAACAACCAACACCACAGAAATACAAACAATTATAAGAAAGTATTATGTTGATGGGATGAGAACTGGGTGATATGATAGATGTTGGCAAATTGAACCCCAATTTAAATAAATAAATAAATAAATAAATATTTAAAAAGAAAGTATTATGAAAAACTATATGCCAACAAACTGGACAATGTAGAAGAAACGGATAAATTCCTAGAAATATAATCTTCCAGAACTCAAACAGGAAGAAACAGAAAATTTGAACAGACTGATAACCAGCAAAGAAATTGAATCAGTAATCAAAAAACTCCCAACAAATAAAAGTCCAGGACCAAGGGCTTCACAGGCAAATTCTACCAAATATTCGAAGAGTTAATATCTATTTTTATCAAACTACTCCAAAAAACAAAAAATGAAGGAAAACTTCCAAACTCATTCTATGAGGCCAGCCTTTCCCTGATACCGAAACCAAATAAAAACACCACAAAAAAAGGAGAACCATAGGCCAGTATTTCTGAACATAGATGCAAAAATCCTCAGCAAAATCCAACAATGCATTAAAAAAAAATTCACCATGATCAAGTGGGATTTATTTCTGGGTTGCAAAGATGGTTCGATATTTTCAAATCAATCAATGTGATACTTCACATCAATAAGAGAAAGAATAAGAACCATATGGTCATCAATAGATGCAGAAAAAGCATTTGACAAAGTACAACACCAGTTCATGATAAAAGTCCTCAACAAAGTAGGTTTAGAGGGAACATACCTCCACATAATAAAGGCCAACTATGAAAAACCAACAGCTAATACTATTCTTAACGGGAAAAAACTGAGAGCTTTTCTCCTACAGTCAGGAAAAAGACTGGGATGTCCAATATCATCATTTTTACTCAAATAGCAGAAAAATAAAAGTACTGGAAGTCTTAGCCACAACGATTAGACAACAAAAAGAAATAAAAATTGATGCACGAATTCAGGAAAAGTCACAGGATACAATCAATATACAGAAATCTGTGCCCTTTTTCTCTTTCTTTCTTTCTTTCTTTCTTTCTTTCTTTCTTTCTTTCCTTCCTTCCTTCCTTCCTTCTTTCTTTCTGTTCCATTTCTATACATTAACAGTGAGGCACAGGAAGAGAAATTAAGGAATCAATCCCAATTACAACTGCACCAAAAATAATAAGATATCTAGGAATAAACCTAACCAAACAGGTGAAAGACCTATACTCTGAAAACTGTAAAACACTGATGAAAGAAACTGAAGACGACACACAGAAATGGAAAGGTATTCATGCTTATGGATTGGAAGAAACCCAAAGTAATCTACATATTTAATGCAATCCCTATCAAAATACCAAAATACCAACAGCATTTTTCACAGAGCTAGAATGAACAATCCTAAAATCCTATAGAACTACAAAAGACCCCAAATAGCCAAGGGAACCTTGACAAAGAAAAGAAAAGCTAGAGGCATCACAATTCCAGACTTCAAATGATATTATAAAGCTGTTATAATCAAAACAGTATGGTACTGGCAAAAAAAAATAGACATACAGCTCAAAAGAACAGAATAAAAACCCAGAAATAAACCCACAATGATGTGGCCAATTAAACAAGAAAGAATATCCAATGGAAAAAAGATAGTCTCTTCAACAAATGGTGCTGGGAACTGGACAGCCACATACAAAAGAATGAAACTGTACTACTTTCTTAAAACATACACAAAAATAAATTCAAAGTGGATTACAGACATAAATATGAGACATGAAATCATAAGAATCTCAGAAGAGAACACAGGCAGTAACTTCTCTGACATTGACTGTAGCAACTTTTTTCTAGATAGGTCTCCCGAGGCAAGGAAAACAAAGATAAAAATAAACTATTGGGACAACATCAAAATACAAGGCTTTGGCAGAGTAAAGGAGATAATCAACAAAACTGAAAGGCAATGTATGGAATGGGAGAAGATATTTGCAAATGATATATCCAGTCAAGGGTTAGTATCCAAAATATACAAAGAACTGGTACAACCTAGCACCCAAAAAACAATCCAATAAAAAATGAGTAGAAGACACGAACAGATATATCTCCAAAGAAGACATCCACATGGCCCACAGACATATGAAAAGATGCACAACATAACTCATTGTCAGAGAAATGCAAAGCAAAACTACAGTGAGATATCACCTCACACCTGTTAGAAAAGCTAAAATCAACAACGCAGGAAACAAGTGTTGGTGAGGATGTGGAGGAAAAGGAACCCTTGCATACTGTTGATGGGAATGCAAACTTATGCGGGCAATGTGGAAAACAGTATGGAGATTCCTTACAAAGTTAGAAATAGAACAACCCTATGATCCAGCAATAGCACTGCTGAGTATTTACCCAAAGAATACAAAAACACAAATTCAAAGGAATACATTCACCCCAATGTTTATAGCAGCATTATCTACAATAGCCAAAATATAGAAGCAGTCTACGTGTCCACTGATAGATGAATAAGGAAGATGTGGTATATGTGTACAATGGAATATTATTCAGCCATAAAGAAGAATGAACTCTTGCCATTTGCAACGACATGGATGGAGCTAGGTACAATAATGCTGAGTAAAATAAGTCAACCAGAGAAAGACAAATACCATATGATTTCACACATGTGGAATTTAAGAAACAAAAAAGCAAAGGGAAAAAGAGAGACAAACCAAGAAACAGACTCTTAACTATAGAGAACAAGTAGATGGTTACCAGAGAGGAGGTAGGTGGGAGGCAGGTGGGGGGGATAGGTGAAATAGGTGATTCCCATTTCGCCATTAAGGAGGGCACTTGTGATGAACACTGGGTGATGTATGAATTGTTGAATTGTTATATTATACACCTGAAACTAATATTATGCTGTATATTAACTAACTGGAATTAATTTTTAAAAAAAATATATATAAGTACACACATAAATGGATCTTCCTGTTCACTTTGCTTAGAGTCTTGTCTTTGTCTTCATCTTTGTTGCCTCTTGGTTACATAATGGCTGTTGCTTTCCTGACATCATGCCCATGTCTAAGGCAGAAAGAAGATGAGATGGGAAGAGTGATGCCAAACACACGGGTCCCTTCTTAGCAGGAAAACAAAACCTTTTCAAAAGTTCCAGTCTCACTTCAGCTTATATCTTACTGGCTCAGGTAACATCATAAGCTTCTTCCAGCAGTAAGAGAGGCTAGAAAAGCAAGGCAATAAGTGGGCATATTGCTTCTCTGAAGAAACCTGGGAAGAGTGCAGGGTTGAGTATAGAATAAGTAATTAATAGAGTCTGCTATGAAACTGCTGAAGGAAGACCCCAAGCCTTAGTATCAGAGTGGAAACACACCACCTTCTCCTTGAATCATCTCTGTGTCTCATCCGTTCTTTTCCCAGATGGCCTGGCCCCAGGCCACTGGATTAACATGAAAGGGGCAGGCAGTCTGTGGTCAGGGGCATGGAGTTCACCGGAGATACTAGTGTCTGCTTCCTCAAAGCTTACCAGATAGCCAGCATATTATAGTGTTCAAATAATTATGTCTCTCAGGCTCATAAGCACGCTTGGCCTTGTGCAGGCAAATAACACCTTCAGAGCCTCTGAACTCAGTCACCAATAATCAGCACTGTCCAGCCTCTGGGTCCCCATACTGCACATTGATGAAGAAACTCTGGCAAAAATTAAAGTGCCTAAGATGGGTCTAGTCAAATATTAGTAGAAATATTAATGCAATGTTCTCCAAGCCTGCTGTGTGGTTTTTCTAGAAATAAGTGCCTTTCTCTGACCAGCCTACCTGTGTTGCTCTACATCCTCCAGGAGGTGACTGAAACTCATCTGAACTAGGAGAGAACCGTGTAATGCAATTTTGGGCCATGGTTCTCACGATATGTGTAGCAAAAGGCATTCCAGAGAGAAAAGTCAAGTCAACAGAGGTGCCAGGACCTTGAATGTTTAGGCCTGCAGCAGGGCATCATGATGGAATTCCCTTTGGTGATTCCAGGTCTCACCTGGATTCTGTCAACACTCGTAACTTTGTTCTTCACAAGGTTAGGGGCTCCATAAGGACAGTGACTGTGCCTGGTATTTCTTTGTACCTCTAGCACTGTTGAGTACATGGTGGGTGCTCTACAAATGGGCACTGATGAATGGATGACAGATTGTCTAGAAACAGAATGTGCCTGGAGGGGAGGAAGAAGGGGTTCAAGGGAACCTCAAATACATGTACGCTGTGGGCTGCACAGCATTCCTCCACAGCCTCTGCTTAAAACCAAAAGATTATACCCAACTTCAAACTTAGACACTTAGATTTTCTTTTCTACTTTTGCTGACCTAAGCTCATTAACTTCAAGATTTTTTGTCCATGGTTGCCATTGAAAAGAAAGGAAAAAAATGTCAGATTGTCCATGGAATTTGAGAAGTTATCAAATAGTTTTATATCAAGGTATATCATTCACAGTTCAAAAATTCCATTATTCTGTGATTCCTCCTAAGCTTTTTATTTTTTAAAAAAAATTTTAAAAGATTTTATTTATTTATTCATGAGAGAAACAGAGAGAGAGAGGCAGAGACACAGGTAGATGGACAAGCAGGCTCCATGTAGGGAGCCCAATGCAGGACTTGATCCCCAGACTCCAGGATCACATCCTGGGCCAAAGGCAGGTGCTCAACCACTGAGCCACCCAGGTGTCCCCTTCCTAAGCTTTTTAATGTGAGAATATTTACCATTCAGGGGAAGAACCTTGATGGGAGAGAGCTTGTTAGTATAATTTCCAAATATCTCTAATTAAACATGATTTCTTTTAAAAAGTAATAGTAGTATCTTCAGTAGCTAATCTTCCTTTTACTTAAAATATCTGTCATTTTCTTAAATGTGACATCTGAGCCTAGAGCCCCAAGCCTTGCTAAAAGGGGTACCCAGGTGGCACAGTCAGCTGAATGTCTGGCTCTTGATTTTGGCTAAGGTCACGATCTCAGTGTTGTGAGATCAAGCCTGCCTTAGGCTCGATGCTCAGCAAGGAGTCTGCTTGAGATTCTCTCTCCCTCCCTCCGCCCCCCCCACCAAAATACATAAATAAATCGAAAGAAGAAAGAAAGAAAGAAAGAAAGAGAGAGAGAGAGAAAGAAAGAAAGAAAGAAAGAAAGAAAGAAAGAAAGAAAGAAAGAAAGAAAGAAAGAAAGGCATTTTCCCTGTATCATAGTATCATGTCCTGGAGTATTTCTAGGGCTTATAATGGTAGAAAGAAGATCCTTTCCTGTCTACTATGTCAGCCAGTGGCATTCTGTCCAGACTGTTCCTACACACTCCCACTCAAATGGACTGTATTTAAAGAGAATAGGTTCTTAACCTGAACACTCCATTTGATTTATAACTTTCTTTCCTGGCCCCAAATTAAGTGAGCAAGCAAGAAAGCAAACAAATAAAAGAAAAGCTATGATTATAATCCTTCGCAATCATGACCATCCTTAGCCTTGAGAAGTTTTTTTAGTGTGGTAGAAGAAGAGAATTGCTTTTCAATTGCTGCCATGTTAGATATCCAGGTGGCCACTGTCTCTGCCAGCTTCCTGCTGGAAGAGGTGCGGGAAGGAAAAGGTGCATGCGAAGTCACCAGCTACACAGGATTGTCCTATGTGATGCGATGCCATGATCTGGCTGCCTCTTACAGTACAGCTTTTCATTCCAGGATAGCCCATTGTGCTGGCTGTTTTGGATGCAGCTTGGCATGAGCACAGAAAGTCCATACAGCCACCCACAACTTGATCTACTAGTTGTGAACGGAAACTTTTGAACACGTTCCACCAGCTGCACAATGGTACCATTTATTACTTTATTCTCAGGGGAAAACATTTGCTGTGTGAATAATGCCAGAGACTTATGTAAGCCTCTTCATTTTCAGGGAGCTTTATGGGTGTCAGCAAATTCACACAACACCGTGGTAAGGTAGCAAGGTATTGTTATGCCTTCTTTACAGAGAGAGAAACCAGATCACAGCATCAGATTTTCCCAAGACCACATGGACAATAAAGGGCATGGACTCATTTCCAGAGAGACCCAAAATCTTCTGCTAGAGAGCAAAACTTCCCACTTACAGAAAGACTCCTCAGGGTTCTATTCTGGATCTAACACTTGAGGATAACTACTCCGACTTTTGATACTTCTAATGTTGCCTCATTCTTTGGTTTTGTCCAGATGTACAAAAAGGGAAAGACAAGATGGGGCACCCATATAGGATAGTGTGGAGGTTTGTCATCTCTCATATACCTTATCATTGAGGAATTGTCCAATGTATAATCACAGGATCATGGTGGGGCAGGTGTGGACTATTCATAAAGCTCCCTGAGGAAAAAAAGGAACTTTTCTACAATATAGGATGGATTTATTGATTTTAATTGCTACCTTTGAGATTGAGAAAGAGTCTTCCTTATCAGCTCTGGGAACATGTTAAATACCTCTGGACTAGATTGAATTGTGGCTTCCAAAAAAGTACGTACAAGTCCTAACCCTTATACCTGTGATTGTGACCTTATTTGGCAAATGGATCTTTGCAGGTATAATTAAGTTAAGGATCTCAAGATGAGATCATCCTGGATTTGGGGTAGGCCTAAATCCAATGACAGGTGTCCTCATAAGATAAAAGCAGAGAGAGATCTGAGATACAAACACACAGAAGAGAAGGCAATGTGAATACAGAGGCATAAACTGGAGTTATTCAGTTAAAAGCCAAGGGAATTTTGAGAGTTGCCAGCAGCTACCAGAAGCTAGGAGAAAGGCATGGAACGGATTCTCCCTTTGAGCCTACAGAAAAACCAACTCTGCCAATACCTTGATTTCAGGCTCTAGCCTCCAAAACTGTAAGAATAAATTTCTGTCTTTAAGCCACTTAGTTTGTGATAATTTGTAACAGCAGCCAGCCCTAGGACACTAACTAATACATCCTCTTCAGCTTCTTCTTCCAATCCTCAGAATCATGTGAGTTTTAATTCAATCCAAAGCTAAAAGGTAGGGGTGCCTGGGTGGCTTAGTCAGTTAAGCATCTAACTCTTGATTTCAGCTCAGGTCATGATCCTAGAGATTGAGCCCCATGTTGGGCTCTGTGCTGGGCATGGAGCCTATTTAAGATTCTCTTTCTCTCTCTGCCCCATGCACATGGTTGCTCCCTCTCTCTAAAAAAAACAAAAACAAAAACGAAACACACATACACACAAAAAAAGAAAAAACAAACAAACAAAAAACCCAATACATACAACAAATCTTTTAATGTGGGTGCACCAGTGTTAGAGGGTATTAAAATTTTTAAATGGCTGAAAATTAGTCTCCTAGATAACCAATATTAGTAGATGAAGAATTGAATTGTCTTGATTTGCTCCACTGTGAATGTAAAAGGGACATCATGAAGAAACGAAAAATCAAGAACCAATGGAGTGAATTCAATTTCTGATCACCAAGTAATAGTTTTCATTCCTTATCTTCTCTAGGCCACTTGCCCCAAGGAACACAAAGCAAAGCATGGTACAGCCTTTAAAAATAACAAGGTTATAATTATTATTAATTTAATAAAAACTTACTACACAAATTCAACTATTACAGAAATTCATAATGTAGAAAATGACAATCTCCAATATGGTCCAACTTCCGCTAACTTTTTTCTCTCTAAATACATGAACAGTCTCTGTCTCTCTCTCCAGCCTTTTAAAAACTGGAATGGAGAATGTGTCTGCAGGATAGCCTCATGTTTACTAGATTTGGGGCCTAATTAAGTCAGATGAAAGGAAGGCTTGCTAAGTGGTCCTGAATGTAAGTCCTATTTCTTGTCAACCTTGGGTCAGGCACAAAACTCTGGGTAAACATATCTGATGTGAAATTATATTTTTGATTAGAACACAGGTTGATATACTTTTCCAATAAAGAGCTAGGTTGTAATTATTTTAGGTTTTGTGGGTCATATGGTCTCTGTTGCAACTAAAGACTGCTAATACAGTAGAAAAGCAGTTATAAATAATATGCATGTGAATGATCATGGCTGTTTTATTACTGTTTTATTGCTGCATAGCAAATGACCACAAACTTAGTGACATAAAACATTTATTTATTATTTCTAGTTCTAAAGGTCAGAAGGCTAGGTGGGCTTGGCTGAGTGCTCTACTTAGGGTCTGACAAGCCTGACAGGAAGGTGTTGGCCAGAAGGGCTCTCATCTGTAAGCTCTGGGGAAGAATTTGCTTCTAAGCTCACTCAGAGTATTGGGAAAATCCTGGCCCTTGAGGTTTTAAAATCATTATCCCAGCTTCCTTGCTGCATGTCGGGGAGAGGGGGGCATTCTCAGTTTTTAGAAGTCTTTCTCAGGTCTCTCATAGGCTGTTCATAGTATGAATGTTTGCTCTCTTCCAGACCAGCTGGAGGACATCTCTCAAACTTCCTCTTTTACTCCTCGTCATGAAGAACTCTTTACTTTGAAAGTGCTCATGTGATTAGCTTAGGCCCATCTGAGTAACTTCCCAAAGACTAACCCAAAGTCAATTGATTAGTAAGTAACCTTAATTACAACTGCAAAAATCCCTCTTATCATATGTAACATAATCACCAGAGTGAAACCTCATTGTATTCACAGGTTTTGCCTGCACTTAATGGGAGGAGATCTTACAAGAAGGAATGCCATTGGGGGTCATTTTGGAGTCTGCCTACCACAACTGTGTTCTCCAGCTTTATCTACAGACACTGAAGTCTGAATCGAGTAAAATGTTCACATCTCTCAAATATTACACCTTTAAATTCTTTTCCAACCATTTAAATATGTAGAAACTATTCTTAACTTGTAAGGTTGCATAAAAACAGGCAGAGGGCTGCATGTGGTACAGGACCTCTGGTTTGCTGACCTCTGGGTTAGAGGGTCAGATAAACCTTATAGGAACACTAA
The DNA here is from genome assembly GCF_053574225.1 of Canis aureus. NCBI lineage: Eukaryota > Metazoa > Chordata > Mammalia > Carnivora > Canidae > Canis > Canis aureus. Next base: position 44,387,723 of record NC_135615.1, read on the forward strand.
AAGATTAATTTTCATAATATTCCACAAAGTGCCTTCTTCACAGTAAGTATTCAGTGAGGGCATGAATGAACAAATACTGGGTTCTAGAAAAGACTGAGGAAATAAAGTACACCCCCAAAATTCTGGTATGGAGTCCACTGCTGTGAGTAGAATAAAAACAGTTATGCTTTTGATTATGAGACTAGGCATGGCCTAGGGGAGGCCTAGGTGGCCCAGCGCTCAGCCAGAGCACCATATCCCTTGGGCTCCAAAGTGAAACCCTGTAATTACAAGGGTTATGTAACAGTTAAAGTCTATCCAGCACATTTTATCTGATCACTGGACTAAAAAGCCAAGCAAAACTCAGCAGTCTCTCTCTGAAATGCTGGGCTTTGTATCAAGGTTTGGGTCTCCTTAATGACTGGTTGGCTTATCTGGCTAAGCAACAGTGCCATAGTCCAACTGAATGTCATTGCATTTCTTGGTAAATGAATAAGGTGGGAATGGCTTGGACCATGCTGAGAGTCAAATGCATTGAAAACACAGGGCGGAGGAGAAAACTTGGCACTGCTCGGTGAGATCTCTTACCCAGTACTAAAGGATCCATCCCCGGTATTTTCTAAGTTCCCTGGGATGATGGGAAGAGTCAGAGTATTGGCTGAGGCCATATCAGAGGAATAGTATTCATTATGGAAAATCTGGGAGAGTGTTCTAGTCTGTAAACTACCCAGAATCCCAGATTCACAGAATGTCACGATGAGAAGGGATCCCAGGGACCACTTGCTTCAACTCTCATGTGCGGGAAGAAACCAAGTCTTAAGACATTAAATTACTTTCCCAAATGTCCCAAGCTAGTTAGTAAGAACTTAGGAGAAGCCTATTTATTGTGATTCTCAATAGAATACTATTTGTGTTCCATTTTCTCTTCTTCATTTGTCCCAGGCTCTTGCATATTTGTGCTGGTTATAGCATTTTGGCCAGAATTATGCCAGAGATTATTGTTCTTTCCTGCTCCTCCCACTGTCACAACACCACCCTGGGATGTTGTCACTTTTTACCTTGTATTTTAGAACACTGAAGAATGTGCTCCCTACCTAGATTTTCATAGGTCCTTCTTGCCTGGTTGGTATTTTACATAACATATCCAGGTTGCTGGTAAAGAATCAGAGCCTTAGAAGCAGCCTGTTTTGGTTTATAGGCAGTCTACAAACTGGTCAGAGCAATCCTTCCATTAAATATCAACATCCAAGGAAGGTGGGAAGAGGTTTCTAAAGTATTTATTTGTATTTATAATTTGTAGCTCAGTTTTCCTTAAAAGGGAGAAGTCTGACTGCTCTGTGCCAACTTAGCAATACCCTAAGTCTTTGGAGAATATGCTTCTTGTTGGATCCCCTGGCAGTGAACATCTTTCCTTGCCGAAATTGTCCCCAATGTCTTAGGAACCCCCATCTCCATGGTTTCTCCCCTATTTCATGTACTTAGCCCTATCACCAGGTCTCTTGCACCCTGGGCCGGAGGCAGGCGCCAAACTGCTGAGCCACCCAGGGATCCCCCTCTCTTCCTTTTAATGTTAAAACTCACTTGTTAGATCTGCCTAGGGCAGCCCGGGTGGCTCAGAGGTTTAGCGCCACCTTTGGCCCAGAGCCTGATTCTGGAGACCCAGGATGGAGTCCCATGTTGGGCTCCCTGCATGGAGACCACTCCCACTGTCTCATGAATAAATAAATAAATAAATAAAATCTTTAAAAAAAAATCTGCCTCGCTATGATTCTGATATAGTCTCCTATGTCCCCACTTTTACCCAACTCACTCTTTTTGTTCCCTAGAGCCACTGCTCATGAAAACTGTGGGACTAGCATGCTTGGATAGGTTCAGAAGCCTCTGTACAATTGATACCATAAAGTCACCTACAGAGAGCACTCTCTCTGCTAAGAGTTTCAGGAATGAACTCAGGTGGGGCCTCTGCCCCCATCATCTATGCAGGACACCATCAATGGAGATTAGGAAGCAGTCTCTGTCCCCCATCCCTCCCCACATGCATCACAGATGTTTCTTGAGGAAAACTACTGTAGCTTCATAGCTACCAGCTCTGAAGATCCTAGGACCCCCATTCTGAGGCTCCTTGCCGGACTCCCTGACCTCAATCCTCCTTCTCTTTACATTTTCCAAGGACAACTGCATTCATGCAATTGAAAGCAATGCCTGTATTGTTGAAACCATGGCTATCTTCATACAACACTTACCTTTCTCTTCCAGATTCTATAACATGGGTCCTGAATATACCTCAGCAAGGGGACTCCTGTCTCAGTTCATCCTACAGGAGAAATAAGGCATTTCCTGTTATTATTTTTGCCCAGAGCCTTTAAAAAAGGCTTTGGTTTTTAAAGGTTGAGGCTTTAAAAAAAATCCTTTTACTCTGTTATATACAAAAATGATATGCTCAACCACCCAGAAAAATCTTGACATGACCTTCCTAGGGAGATGAGACCCTGTCCCAATCAGGCACACCCTTTGAAGGCTCACTCACTGATGCAGATTCTCTCCGGCTGCATTTGTCAAACTTTACTTTGTTCACTTATATTACAGGTATAGTAGATTTATCCTGTTTACCAAGTTATGAAATTCTACTATAACATGAAACACCTTTTTTCCCCAAAGTATACATACATGTCCTTCTAGAAATGCTGATACACATCCATAGGAACCTTACCCATTTGAAAATCAACACTATAAAATGTCAGGGAACAAAGGAAAGGTGTGAAGGTCACACAAAGAACAACTCTGTGGGACCCAAAGAGAAAAAGAAGAGTCTCATCATGAAACTACCTTTCAGAATGCTTTTCTGGCCAGAGTGTTCTCAGAAATGGGTATATGTTCTGTCTTAACATGCACATCATACTCATTAGGTGATACAGCCCAAATGAAAATATTTTTCGCCCCAACTCCAAAAAAGTCCTGCTTTATAAATTTCTTGTTTCTCATGCAATGTGTTCTCTCCTATACCAGCTCATCAGTTTTGTGATTTGCCATTAATAGATCCTTGAAAAGCAATGCAAAAACCTCTAATCCATACAGCCCAGCTACAGGCATATGTATGAACTCAGAGCCCCCAGCTAGGAGCAAGGAAGGGCTATATGTGTGTATTCTGGATGTAGGGAGTGGAATCCCAGAGATCACGGGTTGCAGGACTCTCTTTGAACATGATCATTTTTAAACTTTGCCTCTCCCTGAGCAATAATGAGGTCCAAGATACAACATAATCCCAGGATATGACTAGGCATGAGACTTCAATTGCTCCAACTAGCGGAGGCAAGAAAAGAATACCAATAGGACAACTCCATAGACATAAGGTATAAGGGATCATTACACAAGCTGGTTAACTCTGTATGGTCTTATCTGCCTTAGCGCCATAAACTACCAGTGTGTGATTTAACATAGCTGGACCCACTCTTCAGAAACACACTGCAGTGGCTAAAGTTGTGCTGAATGAAAGAAAAGAAAAATAGATGGTATTAATGGCTCCCTTTCATATCAACAGGATTTAATGAAAAAGGAGGCTTACTCATTTTTTAATGCCCCCAGGATGTGGGGCAGGATATTTTGGGTTCTATTTAATATTTGACTTGAGTTTTAATTATTTTAGCAGCAAAGTAAAAGCTGAGTAAATCACATGCAAGAAAATCCTGAAAACCTTACCAAACCTAAAGATAAGAATCAATAACTTTTAGCCTACATTTTTCATCAGGAAAAACAAATGTTTCAAGAAAGTGTCCCAAATTCTTAGACAATTCAGAGATAAGAAGCTCCCACCAGCAACTTCAGTGTTACTGGCCCAATTTAGCAGTTTGGGCCTTGGCAGCAGTCCCACTGACAGGACAGAGGACTCTTTGGGAAGACAGGCGATTTAAAATGCAAGTGTTATTTATAAATTATCTCCAGATGGTCCAGTTCCTACAATTCCTAAATTGCTCAGATTTTCAGAGTGGAAATTTTAATCACAGACATTTGAGGTTGATTTGGTCTAAGCTGGGGACAATTTTGAGAACTCAAATGACAAAAAGAAGGCAAAAGAATCTCTCCTGGGATTGCTCAGGAGACTTGCCCTTGCTTGTGATGTCTTAGTTAATCACCATTTGCATTCTGTTTTACAGTTCACAAAGCCCTTTTCTAACACTCTCAGAGAGGGCTTGCCTTTTGCACCTGGGAGGAACTGCTGAAAACATCTTCTAGGGAAGGAACCAAACTGAATAGTCAGTTGACTGTTAGAGCATATCCTTCTGTCTAGCAAAGGATAGGTATTAGAGTTCCAATGCTACCTGTTCCTCTTAAGTACTTCCTCATAGCAGGAGCTAGGTCTGATCTATACTTGGCCATTTCTACTACTTTATTCTCACACCTCCCTCACTCTCCTTCCTCCTTTCATTCCTCCCTCTTTTAATCCCTTCTCGTTCCCTTTTCTCCCTTCCTTTCTCCTTTCTATCCTTCCACTGTTCTTTCCATTATTTTTTTCACTTATCCAGTAATTGTTTATTAAGCCCTTACTATGTGCCAGGCATGGGGTTGGATACTGATCAGAGGTCAAAACACACATTCTTCAGATGCCAGGACAAAAAATAGGACCTGAGTCCACTCTCACCATAGAGCTTTGTAGGATCACATAAATTCCAGCACATGAGAGTCCATGGATGCAAAGAAAAAAAAAATCTTACCATTTCTACTTCTACCAATGATGAATTCAAGACTCTGAGGAAAGCTGATCTGCCCAAGAGAATAAAATTACAAGTGAAGATGGTGGGGGTGGGGAGCAGTTCTCTTAGGCCTCCAGACACACTGGCTGTGACTATTCTGTGTATGTTTTTGGTTTAGCTGAGGAAGAAAGAAGAAACAGAGGGATGGTGATGTGTTACCAGGCCTATTCAATGGACCACAGCTGAAGGAATAGCTTTGAATTACAGACAATGCTGGGCACAAAGCAGGCATTTGATGACTTTAGAATAAGTGATCCAGAGGATCGTTAAGAAGGAATGTCATTATTGCCCAGGTTCATTGATTTGTATGGATAAAATACATAAAAACCAGATAAGAACAGTTTACCTAAAGAAAAAAAATGGCTGATATAGCAAGGACATCATAAGAATATAGATATGTTATTTGTTGGAAGGCATCATACACACCTGTATAATTGATTTACAAATTAATTCTCTAGGAAGAATAATACAGTGGTTATTTTAGCAATGATGGTCGCCAAGAATGCAATAATGAAGAAAGTAGGACAAAGAGAGGTAGCCCAGGGGCTTTCAAACTCTAGTACACATCAAAATTACCAAGAAGGCTTGTTTTTTTTTTTTTGTTTTTTTGTTTTTAATTTTTTTTTATTTTTATTTATTTATGATAGTCACACAGAGAGAGAGAGAGAGAGAGGCAGAGACACAGGCAGAGGGAGAAGCAGGCTCCATGCACTGGGAGCCCGACGTGGGATTCGATCCCGGGTCTCCAGGATCGTGCCCTGGGCCAAAGGCAGGTGCCAAACTGCTGCGCCACCCAGGGATCCCCCAAGAAGGCTTGTTAAGACATGCATCAGTAAATAGGCTCACCTCCAGAGTGTCTGAATCAGTAGGTGTGCGGTGGGTCCTGGGAATTTGCATTTCTACTTAGTTCCTAGGTGAAACTGATGCTGCCCCTCTGTGGGAATACAGTGAGGATCCTGAGTTAGACAACAGCTTGGGGAAGAGCATGAAAAGGCATGGCATAGGCAAAGATGGGTGCAAGAGGCCCATGGCTGAATGTAGTGGACATCCTGTGTCAGGGACTTGGAAAAAGGATGATGTGGATGACATAGAGAACTCTGAGCCAAGGAAGGAAGAGGAGAAGGAAGGAAGGAAGGAAGGAAGGAAGGAAGGAAGGAAGGTAGGAAGGAAGGAAGGAAGGAAGGAAGGAAGGAAGGGAGGGAGGAAGGAAGGGAAGGAGGGAGGAGAGGGAAGAAGGGAAGAAGGAAGGAAAAACTTTTTAAAGCAAGAGAGAGACATTAAACGTTTTGATGAGAAGCAAAGTGGATGTCACAACCTGTGTTTCAGAAAGGTAACTAATGACAAGGTGAGAGGTTTGGGTCACTATGAAAGCAAAAAATTTGGGCAGGATCTGTGGCTATTCTGTATAATTTCATGATAGAGTAAATTGAGAGAGAAATTTAGTGAAATGATACAAAATAAATGGAAATAATTTTTTAACTCTAGGATTATAATCTAACAATATAATGCTATTGATTTATTTTTAAAATATATTTTAATTTAAGCAATATATATATACTTTTTATTAAGATTTTAGAAATAACAAAAAAGAAGAGGAAAAAATCAGTTATCCATATTCCTATCACCTCCACACAATGTCTAATAATTTTTTAAAATTTTATTTCTTTTTAAGTCTTTTTTTTTTTAGCAATCTTTACACTCAAAGTGGGGCCTGAACTCATGACCCCAAGATGAAGAGTCACATGCTCTTTCAACTGAGCGAGCAAGGAACCTCAACCCATAGTAATTTTTTAGTGTATTGTTTCTATTGTCTCTTCATCATTTTTATGTACAAGAGTATTTTGCTGTATTGTGACCATTCTATAGATAAAAGTTTTCTCCTACCTTGTTTTATACAAATTATTTTCCGAAGTCATTGTAAGCTTTTGCTAAACACAAGAATTGCCAAACACATATGCCATAGCACATACTGCTGTTTGCCTATCTAATAATCAGTCTTATTCCAGATTTACCCAGCTGGCTAAATCCAGTACTTTTTGGTTCAAACCTCCCCTATTTTATGTAAGTAAATCTTCATTAATATAAAACAATCAAAGTAGTTTTCTCTTACCAATAATTAACTTAATGGGTTTCTTTCCGAAAGCGTCAAAGTTTTTTACTTTGACAAAGTTTTCTGTGACTATAGTAAGTTGAACAGTGGGCCTAGGGCTATGTGGTCCTAATCCCTGAACCTGTAAATGTCACCTTATTTTAAAAATGGGTCTTTCCAGGAGTGATTAAATTATGGATCTTGCTGGATTATCTGGGTGGCCCTAACCACCATGATCAGTATCCTTGTAAGAGAGAGGCTTCCACAGCACACATACTAAAAATGGAATACTGTAGAGAAGACAGCATGGTCCCATAAAAAAATGATAAGCAAATTTGTGAAAAGTTCCACATTTAAAAGAGAGAGAGAGAGGCAAAGGGAGATTTCACATAGGCACACAACGAAGAAGGCGATATGAAAATGGAGGAGAGACATTTGAAGACTGGACTGAGGTGGCCAATGCCAAGGAACATCAACAGCCCCCAGAAGGTAGAAGAGACAAGGAATGAGTTCTCTCCTAGAATTTCCAGAGGGAGCACAGCCATATCAATGCCCTAATTTTAGCCCAGTGACACTGATTTTGGACTTGTGGACTCCAGAACTGTGACAGAACAAACTTCCATTGTTTTATATCACCAAGTTTGATGTTTTAGAAGCTTCGGACAACTAACACAGAGACCCAAGTCCAAACACTTCTTGAAATGCTCTGTCCCAGTTCTGGTCAATAAGACATTGTCTATGGGGACGCCTGGGTGGCTCAGTGGTTAAGCATCCACCCTAGGCTCAGGGTGTGATCCTGGAGTCCTGGAATTGAGACCCACAACAGGCTACCTGCATGGAGCCTGCTTCTGCCTATGTCTCTGTCTCTCTCTCTCTCTCTGTCTCTCATGAATAAATAAATAATATCTAAAAAAAAAAAAAAGAAAGAAAGAAGAAGAAGAAGACCTGGTCTGTGAAATGGAAGGCTCTTCTTGGAAAGGTTTTCTTGCTCTTAGAAAAAGAGATGTGGCGGACGGGTCTAATTTTTCTACTGCATGTTGTTGCATCTACCTATAACATTAGAACTGTGGCAGCCACCTTGTGACTATGAGTTAGGTCAACCTGAGAACAAGCCAATGTGCCAAAGGTGGGAGAGCAGAAAGATGGAAAAAAACCTTAAGCCTTTGATGATATCATCAAACTGCTTTAACTAACCAGCCTTGGGACTTTCCTATCATGAGATGTCTTGTTATGCAATATAATCTTCTTACGTGAGGTTAATGTGATTTTTAGGCTATCTTTAGTTGGGTTTTTCCTTACTTTTGGCTGAAAGCAACATACCAGATGTGTGCATCAAATAGATTAGACCATAATTAAGAAATTTGCATACTACGGGCCTGAAGCCTACTGCCTGGCTTTGTAAATAAAGTTTTATTGAAACACAGTTGCATAGACTACTGTTGTCTTTTGTACTACATGAATAAAATTGAGTCATTTGATGGAGACTGAAGACCTACAAGCTTAAAATTATGCTGCCAGGTTCTATCAAAAAAAGTTTGGAAACTTTTGCCATTCTTGAATATGTCCATTCCTTTATTGTTGCATATTGTTTTTTCTAGATTCTCTGAAAACTGTCTTTACATAAAAATTTTAAAACCTGTCATTTGACCATACACAACAAGTGTTATATATAAAGGGTTCAATAAGAAAGTAAATAACACACTCACGGAAACAATTTATAATCATCTCCCACTTCATTTGTGATCTTACCAGAGTCTGCCAAAGGTTAGGATCAACACATGAGACTGCATTTTCTGCATAGGTGATTACAACAACTAATACAAAACTGAAGCCTAATCTAGAAGAAAAACAAGGAAAAAAGCTTTTCTCTCCCTTTTTTAAGTTTAAATCAGCCAAACTAAACTTCCTCCAGGGCTGAATGAGGTTGATGGGATGCACATCACAGTGAATGTTATTACAGCTGGAAGAGAAGGGCCTAAGCAGTCTGCTGTAGGCCAGCCTGAAGCATCCCACTTTATGGTTCCATCCCATGCAGGGAGAAAGCTCTTATTCAGTGACTAAGGCAAGACTCAAAGCTTGTCATATAAATGCAGCCAATTGTATATTTAATTGATGTTTTGACTCCATGCCACACTCTCTCCCTCTCTCTTTAAGAAGAAAAAAAAAATCACTTCTTTTTAGAAAGTTCCCTACAAAGCACTGCACTCTGAAGGCACCTTCCTTTAAATGATCTGGGTGGCAGGCAGTCCTGCTGTTAAAATTGTGGCTGCATACAAGCGGGTTGCAGGAGGGAGTCACTGACCAAATAACCTTTTGAACTTTGTGGGGAGGTCAAGCTGTAGCTGCCCCAGCCATTTCTACTTGCTTCCTTAGAAGCTGCTCAGGAGGCTCTCTTTGGGCACTGAAAGAGCAAAATGTTCACATCTCCTAAATTCTTCTGGGGGCTTGCAGGATGCCCCCTGGGGCAAAACGCAAATAAACTGGCAAGGTGCATAATCTGAATAATCTTTGAGGATGAGCCAAGCCTTGTCCTTTTGTCATGAGGAATCATCTAGAAGGCGTCTGGCATCCTGGAGGGAGTCCAGAGTAAACAGCCCCTGAAGGCAATGCTCTATAAATGCCCAGGATCTGGCTGTGCTCTAACATACACACACACACACAACACTCACTCACTCACTCACTCACTCACTCACACAATGCAACATGCAGCAAAAATGCCACCACCAAATCCTCAGGAAAACAACCAGAAAACCATTGGCTGCAGTGTGCCAGACACAGAGAATGGACAATCAGAGGCAGAAAGTTTCAAGTCCATGAATATTCAACAAGAATCACTGTAAGTGCTTTTGGAAAGCTCCTCATTGGCACTTTCAGCCTATTCCACAGTTACCTTCTTTCCAAAACATCTGATAGGGAAGCCTTCTACTTCCTTTCCCAAAGAATGCTGGATGTGTGCTACATATTCCATATCAACTGTGCAAAACAGTGACCCCCCCTTCCAACCCTGCTTCTTAACTGAGACAGATATTAAAATCAATGACTGAGAAAGCACTCCTTTTATTGAGAGACGTTAGCTCTTATAAGATTTAAAATAATAATGATAGTTAATAAATAACTAAAGAAAATAAAAATTTTTATTTAAGAAGTGAGGATAAGAGCACATAAAACTTGAGTATTTTTGCTTTTATAACTTCAAAAAGTTTGATACATGTCTGCTATTGCACATAAATTTCAATATAGAGCCCTATAAAGTGAGAGGGATGGGGTTATTTATTCAATTGCAATGGAAGCTCAGTGAGTAAAAGACTTAGAAAGTTTGGATTGTTTTCTTTTAACCAGGTTTATGATCATTATTAAAATCATCTATGCTTCTTCTTCTTCTTATTATTATTTTTTAAAGATTTTATGAGACACGGAGAGAGGCAGAGACAAAAGCAGAAAGAGAAGCAGGCTCCATGCAGGGAGCCCGATGTGGGACTTGATCCCAGTACACTGGGATCATGTCCTCAGTCAAAAGCAGACACTCAACCACTGAGCCACCCAGATGTCCCTAATCATCTATGCTTCTAAGTAAACATAAAAACTTAGAAAAATTTAGAAAATTGCTCTCATCATTAAATAACAAAACAGAACTTCCAACCAAGGAAAAGAGACTGTTTGGCAGGAAAGTACTATCAGGCAGATGTACATAACTAGCCGGGGCTTTGGAAAAGCCACCTGGCTCTCTCAGTCTCATTTCATCATCTGTAAAATAGGCATAACAATACCTGCCATGCAGGATTGTTATGAGAATTAGAGATAAAATATTCAAAGCCCTTGAAATATGGTGGAGCCATAATAAATTATAATTATTCACATTTGGAGTATTTTCTTTCAAGAGTAGCATTAATGCATCAGTCATTTGGATTTTATATGTAATTAAAAGTATTTTTTATATATAATGTCCTATAACATCTACAGACATATACTCTTTATACACAAACTCTTTATAGATGTACACTGCGTAATAGAAAGTGCATATATCTTCTTCCACCTAAACAATTCCCACTGTCAGACATATATACATAGTCTACCACTTCCACTCCTACAAATAACATGGTGATTAAAATTTTCATGCTAAAGTTTCATCTGCACTGAATTCTCAGGATCAATTTCCAGAAGTAGAATTACTAAGTCAAAGGCCAATGATCCTTGTGTTCTAATTGCTTTCTAAAAGGATTATAGCAATGCTCACAATAAAGAGCAGTGGAAAAGAGGGTCTGCTCACCTCACTCTTACTAGTTTCTGCCTCCATTACTATGGAAATCTGTGAAAATGTGATCACAGAGAACAACTTTCTGGTTCTGATTTATAGTTCCTTTAGTATTAGTGAGGTTGAATTTTTCCAAATATTTCTTAACTTCATTTGCAAATTATTTATTCTTTTCTTTCTCCATTTTTAATTTTTTTAAATTTATTTATGATAGTCACACAGAGAGAGAGAGAGAGAGGCAGAGACATAGGCAGAGGGAGAAACAGGCTCCATGCACTGGGAGCCTGATGTGGGATTCGATCCCGGGTCTCCAGGATTGCGCCCTGGGCCAAAGGCAGGCGCTAAACTGCTGTGCCACCCAGGGATCCCCTCTTTCTCCATTTTTAAAGTCTTACTGTTTTCCCTACAGATTTGTAGGAGTTCCTTACTTATATGAAAAATGCTAACCCTGTCGAGTGCCACCTCAACCAAATGGGCAGGGACAAACAAGGCAGAAATGACTGTAAAAGAAAGACCATATTATAGGTCAATGACAAACCTACTAGGTTCTCAGTAGAACTGGTCACACGATTTCTTCAACTCTCTGAGACTGTACAGCATCCAGAAACTAAGAAAATAGGAAGACAAGTCACTAACATGTTTTGAATACTAAATGTGACTCTTCAATCTTTTATGCACCAAATATTTACTGAGCAACTACTCCATGTCAGGCTTTGCACTAAATTCCAGGGGTACTATAATAAAGAAAAGAGACAGGGTCTCCACTTTCACAGAGCTTCCTTATTGAATGGTTCCTAAATGTCAAGTATATTTCTAGAGGCCTTCTCATCTCTGGCCTCAAGAACTCTATGCAGTAAATACAATTATTTTGTTTTTCAAATAAGCACACTAAATCTCAGATAGGTTGGTGTATTTGACCAGCAGTGGACAGCAAGCAGTTCAGTGTTAGTTTAAGGATGGCAACCCCAGCACACAGGATCTGAAGCCCAGGTGGTTTTCATGTTCCTAACAAGATAAAACCTCAAGTGCACAGTCCTTGCACTGTAGTGCAGTACTGTAAAAATGACGTGCAAGCTGAAATTATAAAATGATCTTAATAATTGCTGGGGAAAATTACAATTGGTCCATGACTTTCAAAAATTTTTCTCAAAATAGTTAAAGCTGTCGATTATAAATGTATAGGGAAATGAAGAAAACAATAAAACAAATATTTATTTAACACACTGTAATTTACCTGGTTTGAAATACTGAGAATTAAAGTGTTTTTATTTCCTGGTAAAAACTTATCTAGAGTTATTAGAGTAGTGCCTGCCTTCTTATCATATAACTTACCATACAGAGCAAGTACCTTTTCCATGCTTTGGTAAATTGTCAGTCTCCTTCCTAAATTTGGGTTAGCTTCACCATTTTATGCTTTTTATTTTCAATGCTGTGAAATATCTATGTGTCCCTTTAATGTGAATTTTTTTTTTCTGGCATCAGGTCCTCTGGAACATCTTCATTTTTTGGCAATTTTCCTCATTTATAGTGGTAAGTTCACAAAGTTCCTTTTGTTGCTTATCTCGAATCTTTAAAATGGCTCTGAAGTCAACCTTTGCAGGCTCAGTTATATTTCCTACACCCTATTTACATTCAATTTGAATTTTACTTCCTACATTATCACTTTCCATTTCTTTTTTCTCTTCCATTTTTGTTGGCCAGTTCATTCCACTGATTACCTGTAAACTATCACATGGGTTATCACTAAGACAAGGAGGCAACACAACTATGTAATTTGCTGTCTGTGGGTGGGTAAACTGAATAATAGATGATCAGTGACCAATCACCAATTGTGTTTGAAAGAAGTGACATAATTGATAAATAACTAATCATGATGACATATTTAAGAAGTGATTTGTATACTGACAAGTTAGCAGCAAAGCTCATACTCTATGCCAGTACTTACTCACAGTTCACATGCCATGATAACTGAAATTTTAACTGTGTTGTTGAAGGAAGCTGCTTTTGTTTCACTACACTAACTAAACTGTATGACTGAAATCCACACATATTGGAATCCTGCAAAATAAGTATTACCTGTATTATCTTTTTGGCCTCTTGGAACTGGGTCCTGCATAAATTTAACAGTGAAATGATAGCACATTTTTAAAAAGGCAACATTGATTTTATCTTGCCAGGTAGTCTCCCCAACACCTTGTGTAAAATAGCAGGATATGGCCAGAGAGAGCACTGTTGTTTAATCATTCAGTTGAAAATCCAGCCCACATATCTTCTCTCCCTGCTCCAATGGGCCTGCTTTTTAGGATTATTCCATCTAGTTCACAAAGCATAGTAAAGATATTTCCTGTCTTCATGAAAAACATTTCCATCCTCTCCTTGCCCTAGGGAGGAAATGGGAAGAGAATGCTTATCCATCACAACAGGATGTAGAGCTGTGTACCTGGGTCCACCCCCATATCTCAGATTTAATGTGCAATCATAACCCAGGCACAGATCTAAGCAGTATGCCATATGTGCAGACCCCAAGAGAAATCAGAACAAGCCTGAAGGAAGTTAGGCAGGGCAGCTAGCCCCAAAGACATTGAATATTTTTTACCACAACATTCCATTTCCTTTGTGGCCTGGTTTTTTTGGGACTCTATATATGACAGTGTGGGGCAAGGGGAGGACAGCAGTTGATGGGCAGAGGAGTCTTCCTTTGTCTCATTCTAGTACAGATGTAATTGTTAAAGTGAGAAGAGGGAAACCACAGATGGAGGTGCATGAAAATGGAAGGGTTAGGGCTGCCAGGATCAGAGTTCATCCTAAGACCACTGCAGTTGGACAAAAGTATGTAGTAATGGCAAAATGTCTTAGATGGTGTTTCCCAGAGGCCAATTCTGAATATAGGTAGTTAATTTGGGTGGTAATGCCAGGAAAGTCAGGAGAGTGGGAAAATGAACCAGGGAAAGCAAGGAAGCAATACAGAATATGCCAATGAGCAGGTAGCTAATGTGAGGAGTCACGACTCAGTTGTCCTGGGACCTCTATTGGGTGACAGCCTCAGAGCTGTCTCACCCAAGGAACAAGAAAGCCATTGAGGATTGTTCAACCTCCTGATTGAGGGCTACTTGCTATCTTGTAACAGATACAACAGATCTTACCCAACAGATACAGGTAAGGCATCAACAGTATTTGCTACGGTTGAAGTGTTGTTCCAAGCACTTTGCATGTCTTAACTCATTCATACATGTAAGCCTACAACAAGAAAAAAAGGTAGGGGGATCCCTGGGTGGCGCAGCGGTTTGGCGCCTGCCTTTGGCCCAGGGCGCGATCCTGGAGACCCAGGATCGAATCCCACGTCAGGCTCCCGGTGCATGGAGCCTGCTTCTCCCTCTGCCTGTGTCTCTGCCTCTCTCTCTCTCTGTGTGTGACTATCATAAATAAATAAAAATTAAAAAAAAAAAAAAGAAAAAAAGGTAGGTACTATTATCATCTTTTTACAAATTAGGCACAGAGAGGTTAAGTAACCTGCCCAAGCTCACAGGCTAGCAGGCACCAGAGGAAAAATTGTAAAGGCTCCATGTAACCTCTATATCATACTTCCAACTCCCACTGTGATACATGCTTGATCTTCTCTACTTCCTTTGTTTTTCCATAAACTCTCTCAGACATTTAAGACTTACTGTATGGCTGTGGAACAGGTTCATTTTTTAAATAGGTCAACTGAAGAATATTTAGAGGATCAAGGCACTTTACATGAGCAGGGTCCCCAATATAATTAAGGCACCAGCCAACTCTGGACAGGACACCTGAGCTTCCATGTAAGAAAGGAACACTCTTATGTAGGCCACTGTGTTTGGGAATATTGTCATTACAATGGCCCAATCTATATACTCATTAATATATAGGATAATGTTGGAGCTTTAGTGACAGCTCCCAGACACCAAACACAAAAGATACGTGTAACTAGCCCCACAACAACACTAAGATGTTATACAGGAGGTGCTGAGTTAGCATCCATATACCTGCATTCCCGCCCCAGTCATGCATGTTTCTTCTCTTGTTTCAACTAAAAGAAGGGCCCAGCCCCTTCTAGAATTTCCTTTCCTTGTACAGGTTGCTGGTACAAGAGATGACATGACTGAGTCCTTTGGCTCCTTCACGAGTCACTGCTTGATTCTGAGTCTGTCTCACCGAACCAGTCCTGAGGTCTCAGGGCCCAGAGCTGTCAGCAAACCTCCCACTCTCTGTTTGTGTTGGCCTGTGTCACTGTGACACGCTGGTGGTACCGGCTAAAGCTGTTTACTGGCTTAATTGAAAAACACCTTGAGGTGTTCTTAAAATTCTGCTTTACACAGCAATATGGACAGGAATGGCAATGAAGCAAAAAAAAAATAATGAAGGTAAATAGAATGTGACAGAATTGTGTTGAAATGACATGGAATAGCATGAAGGAACTTTTGAAAAAGTGGTAGGTTATTTAGATCCAATCTCTCTCACACTCACAGGTGTATATGTACATACACACATATATGTACATGTACACACATATATAATTTCAGAAGATCTTATCATTTGTATGGAACACAGCCATCCATACCACACACCATGTCTCACTCAGGCTACGTGCCACTCTGTAGCATATTCCTCTAGGTTAAGAAAACAACCAAAAAACAGACTCAAAATATGAGTTTGATGTGCTTGAAAAACAATAGTATCTAAAATCAGATTCCTGTTGCAAAAGCCATCACATAAGCTTCCCTGCTGACTTTTGTAGGGTCAAGGACCATCAGAGAGTGAGATGTGGGCAGAACCAGACCATACAAAGTGAAGAGCTAAAAACCTGCTGATGGAGAATACCAACTGCCCAAGTTAGAAAACTGTCCAATCTCCGGGGAACAGGCTCAAAAAGATCACACACTAGCCAGCAGCAGAATCAGGGCCCAGATCTCCTCTCTTCAACATTCCACAATGCTTTCTGGTCTCCCTATTCTCACTCTTACTTTACGACGGTGCACTGCAATACCACATGAGGGTAAACTCCTGAGACATAATCCCTCTCTCTCTACCACTGTTTTAAAATTTCCTAGTCATGCTGCCCTGCCACCTGCCTTACCCAACTCTGACCCACAGGGCCTGGTCACATGTCCTGGTCCTTGCAGGTTGAGATTAGTAAGAAGAAGTTAAAATGGATGTCAGGAGAGGAGTGGGGGCGTGCTCTTCTTTGCAAGTGGGGAGGCTGAAGCAACAGTGACTGGGGCACTGCTGCCCTTCCACAGCCCAAGAGCAACATCCAGGTGTCCACATCTCAACCTCCCTCTCACGTGCTGACATAGGGTCTCTTGTCTTGGATTGAAGCTCTCAGCACTAAAACCCATCATCTATGTCATCTTTTCCCCACAAATTGAAAGAATCTAGGAAGTGTTTCTAAGAGTCACCTGAAGAGAGGCTTATGACCCAAACAGAGGAATGCTTTCTGGGTTTTGTTCTTTCTCTGGAGTGACTCCAGGAGAGGAACCTGCTGGAACCAAGGCACTGACATTCTCCAGTGCCTAGGTTGGCACAAGTTGTCTAATCAGAGTGACCCCCACAATGCCAGTATTGATGAGACAAGAGTTCTTTCTACTTGGAAAAGAAGGGCTTTACCCCCAATAAGCTAGAAAGGGACTGACAAATTTGGAAGATATAAAATGGATACTATATCTGTGCAAGTCTGAATTTAATTCATTCATTATTAAAAGGGGAAGATTAAAGAAATAAAGTATATTGGGTGATTACTATGTGCCAAGCACAGTATAACTTATTTGATAATCACAACAATCTCATGTGCTAGGTGCTATTATTAATCCCATTTTGCAAACTGGAATGACTAGCCAGGTTTGGTACTGGCTTGAGGTCACTGAAGTACTTACGTGGCAGAGTCAAGAAGTGACTCAAGAAAGTCTGACTCTGGACTGTAATCTCTGAACCAGTATGTGATATTGCCTCTCAATGTCTAAAATATTCTTAAACATAGCATTTTTGAAATGTGTTCATTCATATGTATTTAGTGATGGCGTGTCTGTGCCAAGCATTTCACGCCAGTTGCTGAGGATACAAACAGTTGAAAATGACCAAGTTTCTGCCCCTTGGAGTCTACATTCTAAATATATAGAATCCGGATTTCATAAAACAAAGAATAATTGTAGAAATAAATAAAATTAATATAAGTTGTTATAAATGCTGCAGAAATAAAATGAAGACCCTAAGATATTAAATAATGTAGATGACTCTTGATACCTAAGTTCTCCTTGAGAAGCTTGGCCAAGGATTGCATGCAGGTAATTTATTCTGGGAAATGACCCCAGGGAAAAGAATTGGGGACTAGGGAAAGGAAAAGAAGGAAAGAAGGAAAGCTGAAACCAGGATAGAGTTTCAAGTTGGTCACTGCTGCAGTCCATGGAGTTGATCCTGCTGGGACACTATGAAACTGTAGAAAACTCCTCAGAGCTGTCCATGTGAGGGACAGAAAAGAGAAGCCTTGGCCCATCAGCTTCTATTGCTCAGAGGTTGTCAATTCCCTCCTATTCCCAGGCTGCATATGTGAAGATCCTACCGCAGCATCAGAAAAAACCTGGAGTCTCTGGAACCCTGGAGCAGAAACTGAAAGAAGCTGAGTATAGCTGAGGCTATCAGGTGACACCTGAACAAGGCTGTTGCCACCACAATAGCTAGAGTAAGAGGTGGGTTGAGGGGGTCTGAGGTATGCACAGAGATGATCTGCTAGGTGGGTGAGTCAGAGTAGGCCTCTTGGGGGAAGAGGCTTCAAGCCTGAAATCTTAGGAACAGAGGAGCTGGGAGGAGAGCAAATCTAGGCACAGGAAACAGCATGTAAAAAGGCCCTGAGAAAGAGCTTGTGTCTTTCAGCAACTAAAAAACCAAGGTAGTTAGGGTAAGAGGATGAAGCAGCCCAAGATGTGATAGTAAAAAGGTCACAGACTAGATCATGCAGAACCTTGGAGGGCATGATAAGGATTTTATTCCAAAATCACTTATATTTTATTCTAAGTGAATATGAACTCAATAAAAGGTCATAAAAATGTACCCTCCTAATCTCCAAGAACCACAGGTATGAAGCTGAGAAGGACAAACTGGTTGATAGTACGACCGACCAAAGATCCATACTAGGGCCAAAAGTGAGGGTATGGGTGACAGTTTGTCTTGGGCTATACTGCCAAACTCAACAGGCAAGATCCAGTCATCAACACATTGTCCATGAGAACAACTTAGAACCAAAGCTGAGATAGGACCAGGAGCAGGATGGACAAATACTGTTTGGGGAACTCTTAGGAGTCAGGGTGTCTTAATTTCCTTTGTCTGGTATAAGTATTGATCATCATTTTAGAAAAAAGTCTTAAATTCCCAAGACCTAGAGGAACAAGAATTCTGAAAGGAACTCTGAGGAACCTGGGGGGCTTGGTCAGTTAAGCATCCAACTCTCGATTTTGGCTTAGGTCATGATCTCAAGGTTGTGGGACTAAGCCCTGTGTGGGGCTTCTCGCTCAGCAGGTAGTCTGCTGGAGATTCTCTCTCCTCTCCTTCTGCCCCTCCCCCCAACTAAAATAAATAAATAAATAAATCTTTTTAAAAAAAGAGAAAGAGAGAGAAATAAAAGAAAGAATTCTGTACTGGGAGCTCCTGACTCTCTCCCTTTGAGGTGCATTTTCATCCTCCCTTGACAAGTCTTTCTGATTTCTGTTGCAACTGCTATGCTCGGCCCAAAAGGAGGCATTAACTATTCTGATCCAAGCCTCAGAGACAAAACCTCTTTCCCTTGAGATATTTGTTGAACAGGAATTGCTTGTCTATGTTTATTTAAACATATTTGCCACATGATTAATGAGTAACATGAAATGCTTACACCTGGGAATCATTAAACATTTCATTTCCATTTACCTTGCCTGTCTGACCTTTCCTTAGCTTACAGGTACAGCACTACATATCCTATCCTGTCTCTGCAATACCTTTTATGGTTGTGTTACTCAGAGTAGGCTAATTGCTAAAAAGAGTAAAATTCCAGTGGCTTAACCAACACAGTTCCAGGCAAGATTGCAATAAGTTCCATGCAGTCATTTAGGGATCCAGGCTCATTTCTTCTTACAATTCCACTTTTCTCTAAGTCTTTGGAATCATCTCCATTTGGCCAGCAGAGAAGCAAGGACAGCTTGTGGAAAAGCTGCTTGGTCTTCAGTGAGGCACATTAACTCTAGTCTCATCTCCCAGCCCTGCTTTTGCCCTGATGCATAGGGATTAAGAAGCATCATGAATGGGAAATCTAAGAAGAAGGGACCTTGGATACGACTGGGCACCAGCAGCCTCCACCATAGTGATGAAGGAAAACAAAGCACCTTCTAACTTCTGTGACAAATATGGAAACTGTAAATGTGCTTTATCATATAATAAAGGGCAGGAACAAAGAAATATGGTTGGCTTCATAAAATGCATATAGCAACAATACAGAATACTCAAGTACATTTAAGTATCTTTTTTTTTCCTCCATGACACTATAGTTGTGAAAGTTCTGAGCCTACAAAGGTTTTTCTAACTAACTTTTATTTTTAATTGTGGTAAAATACACATAACACAAAATTTACCATCTTAGTCATTAATTATACAGTTCAAAAACTACTAATCTCAAAAATTCTTCCATAACTTCAGGGTAATAAATTAACATTCAAGAAAACTAATAAGGTCTATGCTTGTGATTCCCCACATAGACTGTAAACATTTTTTAAGAGTTCTGTGACAATACTGTTATTTTAAGATCAATTTATAGTATACTGATCATTAGAGTATTACTTAATCTTTTGGGTCTTTTTAAGATTTTATTTTATTTATTTGACACACACACACACACACACACACACACACACACACACAGAGCATGCACACAAGCAGGGGGAGAGGCAGGGAGAGGAAGAGGGAGAAGCAGCCCCCCTGCTCAGCTGGGAGCCCAATGCAGGGCTCTATCCCAGGACCCCAATATCATGACCTGAGCAGAAGGGAGACATGTAACGAATGGAGCCATCCAGGTGCTCCTTGTTTGTTTTTTAATTGTGATAAAATATATGACTCAAGAACCAGCCTCAGGTGAGGCCAGAGGACCTGCATAGACTGGAGAGGATGTAGAAAGCTCCATAACTGAATCGATCTCTGTTACGCCACCTGAATAAATTCTTCCCTGACTTTTCCATAGTTCTTGTTTCATAGCATGATAAACTATTTGAATTGAAAGGGACCTTAACTCATCCAGCTTCTGCAAAGACCACCATAGGTTTCTCTCATACTGCCTTGAATTCAGGTTTGTACATAATCCTTTACTGGGCTGCACAAGCCTGTGGGTACAATGGAACTACCACCCACTGCAATCATCTGAATTTACTCGCTCTTTGTCCACAGCTTACCTCCAAGTGTCACCTTACAGGGAGTAAGCAAGCAGTCCCTCAGGCAGGCTCCCCATTCTCCTGCTCTAGACCTTAGGTAGGCTCCTCTGGAGCCTCTCCAGTGACTCCACTGCTGCTACCTGGACCTGCAGACAATACTAAGATCCATGTCCTGGAGGGCCATCACCTAGGATATGTTCCCCAGGCTGTGACTCTTCCTAGCCAACAGGCTGTTCTTCCCTGGAATCAAAGCCTGACCATGATCTGGCCATAACTGCAGAGCGGGGCTCCTTTCCATATCTCCTAGAAGCTAGAGAGCCTTCTCCCCATAGGACTAATTTCCACCCCATGTGGGAAGCCTGGAGAATAGCCACTGGCTTGATCTCTTTATCCTTCCTTCACCCCCATCAACTCCCAAGTACTGAACACAAACCACACCCTTGTTTGCTCTCTTCCCCCAAAGCAAAGAAGCTCAGGCAGAGAGTTCCCTATGCTTCCAGCCCCATCAGTCCTTCATGCAGCCTCTGACATTTCTGAGTCTTAAGTTCATGTGCTTTTTGATCTTTTCTGGACATCATAAGTTCTCTGAGGACAGATGAGATTGTGTCTTCTGTGTGCACAGCACAGAAAGCACCACAGCTATTAACTGCCTGACAATGAATGAATAAAGGAACAAAGATGCACACTACAGTTTCCTTGGTGACCTAATCATTCCACAAGTAGTAGGAAGGTGTCATATTTGTTTCTAAAGCAATCATTTTTATACATATAGGGGTTTTATTTATACGACTTTTTATGTTTCTGATCTCTCCAAATCTGACATATTCCACTTAACAACTAACTAGGTTAATATTTACCAGCACTAGGATGAAAAACATTATCGGATTTCACCAGAATGATTATGTTTTCTACTATAATAATAATAATAATAATAATAATAATAATAATAATAATAATATTCTTTTTTTAAAAGTTCAACCAAGATTGCTCCTTCTATGTACTGTGGCCCAAGCAACAATTGAGAGCCTAGTAATCAGACACCTTGAGCTCTTCACAATGTAGCAGTGAATGATTCTTTTCTTTCTCTGTTTGCTGGTCTTTTCTAGTCTTGCTTTCCATTTCACAGCTTTGTTAAACATTCAGGTCAAGGTCAGAGCAAGGAACTATTTCAGGGTGGGAGGAACTGAATTTGGCTATCAGGGCCTCTCCTCATTGAAAACACTTAGCACCCAGCCAAGGAGTCTTGTCTCTAGATTCCAGCAGAGAAAAAACAAAAACAAAAACAAAAAACAAAAACAAAAACAAAAACAAAAAAATCTCCCCCAAGAAGATGTCAATTTTGCTTTGTTTTGCCCCAAGCTAATCCTGTTTCAGGTTACAAAGCTGCAGTTCCTTGCAGAGGGGAAAGTACTAAACCTGAATTCTATTTCTAGCACTCACTCCAATGCTCTGTGACCTTATCCTGGCCACTCCATCAGCTTTGCGCCGCCCTCTGCCCCATCCCGGCTCCAAACTGCCACCCTCAGGCATTCTCTCCTTACTGTAATGTTGTGTGTGAGTGGGTAAGACTCAGGAAGATTCTCTAAAACTTCAAACCCAAGTGGTCTTTATTATAAGGAGCCACTATACCAACCAGCCTAGAGGGGTCTCTGGGAATGAGCCTCAAAAGTGTGGCTTTCAGCACTTGTGGCATTAAAAGTCTAAAACTGACTGGTAAGTAGTGTGGACATGGGAATACATAGTCTTCCATGGAGGTAGAACTCACCCCTTACCTGGGAGGGAGGAAAATACCCACAAAATCTCCTACAGGAATCCATGGCAAACCACTCTGTACCCAGCCCACATTTTTGAGGGATTTCCTCTGGTCTTATGGAAGCCATTTGTATCAATAGGTTGTTGAAACAAGTAAGTCTGATCCTACTAGTGAGGATAGGAAAGAAAAATTCCCTTTTGAAGAGGTTGTTGAAACAAATAAGTTTGATCCTACCAGCATCAATAGGTTGTTGAAACAAATAAGTCTGATCCTACTAGTGAGGATAGGGGAAAAAATTCCCTTTTGGAGATGCCAGTCCCAGTGTATTTTATGAAAAGAAAAGCAATCATGAGAAATAGTAGAGGCCATTTTTCCAATACTTTGCACCAACCATGATTACATATGGTGTTACAGCCACGTTGTTGGAGGCAGTGCAGGCTTCCTTGAGAAAGCATACTTTCGAGAACAGCTGAATCAAATAGCTACTTTACCTCTTAGGCACTGTAGGACCTTGAGCACACATATCATGTCTTGGCCTCAGTTACTCCTATACAATGGAGTTTCTGCATGGACCTAACTGATCATATTTTGGGACAAATGAGAAAATGCCTAGACAATGTTTTTACTCTGTATCTGAACATGCCAATTACTTTATGAATGTTTCCTATTAACAATAAGGCTCATGAAGAAAAATGTCATACCCAGGGAACTCATGAATGATGAGCAGAAGAACTGACCCTATTAAGTCCTTTTGTCCCTAAAACATCCTAATAGATACTTCTAACTTAGCACCTATAATATGTCACTGTATACTTTGTTTACTTGTTTATATCCCCACTATTCTGAAAGAACCTCCTCTCTTTCATCATCTTATCACAATATCTAAGTACATGTCCTATAGAATCTTTGTTGAATGGAAAATCAAGTCATAAATTAATGACTGAAGGAGTAAACAAATGAAAGAATATTCTTTGGAAGGGAAAAATTTGTCTCATTAAGCCAAAACAATTGTTTCTTACACAAACTATTTCTAGAAAAATAGCATATTTTGTTTACTTATTGTGAACTGTTTTCCCTTTTCCTCCTCTGTCTATCAGAAACACCAAGTCCCAGATTCAGAGCAATTTCCCAAGAGTTGTTTAGGTGCTAAAAGTGTTAAACACAGCATCCAAATCCATGAAAAGTTTTTGATGAGATGAGTCCATTTTCAACTCTGTTGTGTGGCCTGCAGATGTGGAAGCTAGGTATTTCAAAGTGGATAAAAGAAAGAGAGGCAGTGACTCCACAAATGAGCATCTTACTATGGAAATATCTGGGTCTTTGAGGGGTGAACATCCTCAGCTTTCTAAAGGAAGGACTATTAGCAAGCAGAGAAAAACAAGTCCTGCCTGGATGCTTGCTCCTGTTCTGGCAGTGGGTTGTTGAAGCTCACTACAGATGTGATGCCAGGGGGTACAGTTTAGTTTGTAGAACACTGTCTAATCCATCAGAACAATTGCAGTGCATATATTGAAAAGTAAGAGAATCAACTTTAGCGGTTTATCAACTAACGGCAGACCATTATCTCAAATTGGAACTTAAGAACTTATTCAAACCTTTATTCAAGACTATTCAAACGAAAGTGAGCTACTACACTAACAGGACTAGCTATGTAATTTGCAAATCCAAATGCAAAATGAAAATGCAGAATTCTTCAAAACTTATTAATAAGCCTTGTCAGCAGAATAGTAGCCCAAGCATTGGTCCCCCTCTGAGTAAGGGATCTGTGCAATTGCATAGGTCAGAGGCTCTAAAACCAGCCTTGCCTGCTAATGACTACTTAATAAGTCAAGCACCAGCTATGTACAACTCCTCCCCAGTAGGCCAGCTGCTGCAGGAGAAAAGCAAAAAACTGACACCATTAACACCTCAGTGGCATCCCTCTCTAAAACTACCACACTGCCCCAGGGCCTCCATCAGATGCCAGTTTCCAGTAGTGTTTCCCCTTGCAAGACTTCAGTGTTCATACAGCAATTAAAAAATATCAAACACACACACACACACACACACGCAACACACACGCAACACACACGCCACACACACACACACACACACACTGGATCTAAAGCCCTATAGAATTACCTCCCCAATATTTGCAGTTGGTGTAGAATGATGCACTGAAGTGGGAGTGTCAAATAAAATCATCACACATCAAAGCCAAAGAGGCTAAATTCAAGGTTGCAAACCCAAATCCCAAGGAAACACTGTGAGGAGACACGCGCCTCCCCCCCCCCAAGTCGGTCTCACACAGTCCGCTGCACAAGTAAACTGCTTTCTGAATATTCCCTTCAAAACTGGGGAGGGGGGAGTGTATGTGGGGGGATAAACCCTGAAATGGCTGTAATTGCAGAGAGTGAAAAGAGAAGCTGAGATAACAGGCAGCAGGGGCGGAACTGCATTCTCGCTGGTGGATAATTTGATAAGAAACCTGGATTCTGAGCGGCCGCACAATGGCCCATTTATCCAGCTCTCACGCACCGCCCGCAGCCCGGGCTGGGAATCACGGGGGTGGCAGCCGTCCCCGGAAAACGGCGGCGCTCCGGCACAGGAAAGCCAGCTGATAAACTGATCTGCAGACAACGCTTCTTCCTTCCTGGGAAGCAGCCACAAAGGCAGCCAGCTGACCTCGGCTGAAAGCGGTTCCTGGGCAGCGGAGGGCGGGAGGTGGGAGGAGGGAGAGCGGTGGGGGGGGGGGGGGCGGGGGGGCAGGGAAGCGCCGACCGCCCCCGGCTGCCCAAAGTTTCCCTTGGCAGGAGCTTCGCTCGGCGTGAC
The DNA here is from genome assembly GCF_053574225.1 of Canis aureus. Classification (NCBI taxonomy): domain Eukaryota; kingdom Metazoa; phylum Chordata; class Mammalia; order Carnivora; family Canidae; genus Canis; species Canis aureus. The sequence continues at coordinate 44,412,759 of NC_135615.1, forward strand.
TCCGCCAGGGCCCGCGCCAGCCCAGCTCGGCCCGAGCCTCTCGGACCCGGACCGGGACCCGGACCCGGCGGGCGGGCGGCGGCCGCGTCCCCGCCCCCACCCCCACCCCCACCCCCCTGCCCGGCCCCTCCGCGTGGGCTGCGGCCCTCAGGCCCTTCCGGCGGGCTGGCTCGGGCTGGCTCGGCCCCGGCTGGGAACGAGTTTGGTGCGGGGAACGGGAACCAATTGGCAAGGCCCTCCCCGACAGTTCCCTGGGGTGGCCCCTCCCTACAGCCCTTGGTCAAAAGCGAAAAGAAACACAGACATTTGTGTCACCCTATTAAGCACACAGGGCTTTGAGTGGTGCACCAGGCGCAAAGAGTTCTCATCCTCTCCTTGGCAGGGTGGCTGGGTAAATACAATAAAAAAGCAGGCAGAAAGTTCCTAAAATTTCCCCCTGAACTTCCCTGGAGACAGAGAACCTTAATAGTTAATTTTTTCCCTTTTCTTCTTTCTTTCTTTCTTTTTCTTTTTTCAAGTGAAAACATCTTATTTTCATGCAATTTTTTAAAAGACAATTAGAAACATGGGCAGGAGGTCAGATGGAGGATTTTGAGATGCTCCAGGCACTCCCCAGGAAGCTCTGTTTTGGGGAGAGTTGACCCAGCAGCTGGTCCCTGCTGCTCTAAGATGTGTCCTTTCACTTTTTCACTCCCCAAACAATTTGGTTTGGAGTCTTGAGAGCCTTGGAAAGAGCTGCCTACAGAGGAAAAGGTCTGGAAAGGGCAGTCCCCCAGAGAGAAGAAACCCAGGGGAAGAGGAACTAGCTCTGTGAACTTGGGACCTCTGCCTGCTGGCTTGGGATGGGGGGTCTTCAGGCCTCCAGACCTTCAGGCTGCAAGTGGGGTGGTCAGCTGGGAGCCAGGATGCCCTTGATCTACTTTCCAAATTGTACATAACTCCCACAGGGGAATTAAGGCATGGAAGGCGTCAGATCTTTAGCTGTTTGTATGCCCTGCAGCAGGAGGCACTATTTATTATCAGTTCACTGAAGCCCTACTCCAGAGGACTCCAAGGGGTCCACATCTCTTCCCTCCAGGAAGGATCCTGGACCCCACATTCCATCTCCTAAACTTCTCTTACTCAGTAGACTACCATCTGGGCTTGAGCTCTGGAAGGAATTTCCTCCAATTTAGTGCCTGCAAGGAAGTGCTTTGGAGAGCAGGATAAGGTATTCCACACCTAAGAGCACAAGGTCTCTAAGCTGACTCTTCCTTGAACATTGCTCCTTTCCAAGGGACAGAGTTATCTCTTCACCTAGAGAAACAAATAAGTTACAGTAAAGACCCCTGACGTTCCATGATGTTTAGGAGACCTAAATTCATTAGCCCTACTAAGTAAGGCTTTCATTACCTACCACGAACTGCCTTCCAGTGAGCCTGAAGGTCCTGGGACCCTTCCAGATCCCCCACACAATTTCCCACATCTTGGGGCGTGGTAGAGCTTGTAGCAGAGAAAGATGTGAGAGCAGCAAGCAGTGGTCACTTTTGGCCTGAAATGAACTTCTTGAGGTTTTTATATCCATCTATCCACAATGGGGTATCATACTTAAGGAAAATATGGAAAAGGAAGTATGCTATCATACTTCAGGAAAATGAGAAGTACCTCTTTCCAGAATAAACTGAGAACCTTGTTCGAGATCTAGTTACTCATATTATAGTTTTGGACAATAGAGAAAAGAATATGAACTATGGTGACTATTTTCAGATGAAGGAGACTCTGCATTTGCAGGTCATAAGTTTTATGATTTATTCTTGGTATCAATATCTTTGCAAAGACATCTGGGTAAAAAAAATCATTCCCTGAACACTTGTTTAGTAAGCTCTCACGGGAACCTGTTGAGAAAGTCTGTTCTTTGCCTCCCAGGCTCTACCTTTGACTGCGGGGGTGTGTCCTCACACCCCCAATGAGACAATCTCTAAGAAGAACGAGCTCTAAGCATTCCAATTCCATCCATAGCCAGTGCCTCCATCCAGTACCCTTGTCTTTGCCTTTATTGGATTGCAGACCTGACCCCTGACTCCCAATATGTCTCCTGCTCCCACTCTGCCCTTAACCCTCAGTTCTAATGGCAGACATGCAACTTACCTGGCTTTGTCCCTCCACAGTCTCCCTCAAGTCCTGCTCTTCTTAGTAACTCCCATGCTATACCATTGGCCTCTATGGTAGGTGCACCTAGAAGGCCTGATATGCTTCTGCCCCGCATCAGGGGGTTCTGACACATGCTGCCCTTCAAGCTGCTTATAATACAACATCAGACAGCAAATACCTAAGAGACTTCAAGGTTGAGGTCAATTACTACTATGAATAAATTATACAAGAATACCACAGTTCTCTTACAAGAAAGTGATTAAAACCATCTGCAGAGGATCCCTGGTGGCTCAGTGTTTTAGTGCCTGCCTTTGGCCCAGGGTGTGATCCTGGAGACCTGGGATCAAGTCCTGCATCGGGCTCCCTGCATGAAGCCTGCTTCTCTCACTGTCTGTGTCTCTGTCTCTGTCTCTCTCTCATGAATAAATAAAAAATCTTTAAAGAATGCATATGATATCTCTATAGAATGGCCTCTTGTTTAGAGTTGGTCATCTTCAGTCTTCTATACAGTCATCTACTCTTTCCCCTCCCATTTCCCCAAATTTAGTACAGCGAGCTTTTGCAAAGGGCAGTTAGTGCCTTCTTACAACTAAGGTTTAAAAAGGCAGCAGAAGGACACTTGGGTGGCTCAGTGGTTGAGCCTCTGCCTTCAGCTCAGGGTGTGATCCTAGAGTCCTATGATCAAGTCCTCATTGGGCTCCTACCTATGTCTCTGTCTCTGTCTCTCTCTCTCTCTCTCTGTGTATCTCTCATGAGTAAATAAATAGTATCTTAAATTTTTTTAAAAAAAGGCAAGCAGAGAGGTCCAGTTCTCAACCTATTGTCCCTCCAACCCACTGGTCAGTCTCTTCACTCAACTGGCCAATCTGCATCAGAAAGAGTAGAATTCCAGCCACCAGGAGTATTTTTCAACATCAAAGTCCTCCTACTGAATACAAAGTAGTGTAGCAGCATGGAAAACATTCTGATAACTTCTCAGGTATTCAAATGCAATGTTCACATCAGTGCTATTCACAGTAGCCAAAAAGTACAAACAACCATAATGTCCATCAATGGATGAATGGATAAACAAAATGTAGAGTATTATTCAGCCTTAAAAAAGGGAATGAAGTACATGCTAACAACATGGAAAAAATTCCAAAATATGCTAAGTGAAAGAAGACAGAAACAAAAAGATTATATTACATGATCCCATTTATATGAAAGGTCCACTTCAGTCCAAAGAGACAGAAAGTAGATTAATGGCTGTCAGGGGCTGAGGGAAAGGGAAGAATGGGGAGTGATTGCTTAATGAATATGGAGTCACTCAGGAGGTGATGAAAATGTTTTGGAACTAGATAGAAGTGATAGTTGCACAACATCTGAATGTAGTAAATGGTACTGCATCGATCACTTTAAAATGGTTAATTTTGTGTTATGTGAATTTTATCTCCATTAAAAAAAATCCTCCACTTTTGAAGGATCAGTTTATTCACATCCTTCCCATCCTAACGGGCACTCTTTGGGTAATGGAAGACCGAACGGGGAGAAGTTAGGAGGAGGAAAATGACACATGTCCACTTTTATCATTTGATCATTGTCATGATGATGACAATGATTGTAATGGTAATTTATGATGAAAATGAAGAAAGGAGGCTTAAAAGGGGTCCCACAAGTGTGAGCAATATAGTATCCACAGCTTGCCTGGAGCAGGGCCATACTCCTAAGCATTCCTAAACCTTGAGCCACTGTGCTTCCATTGTTTCTGCAGCCTTGCCCAGAGTCAGGACTGGTAACCAGGATCTGCTTCTGTGTCTGTCCAGTAACAGAGCCAAAACTACTTTGACTATACTACTTGCAACTCCTAAAGTGGTGGGAGATAATTGTAACAATAGCTCTGGGATTATTAGAAGACCTTTTCCCTAGACCACCGTAGCCCTGTGAGCTAGGCACTATTAGTATCTCCATTTCATAGATGAAGAAACTGAGGAGCAGAGAGATTACAATCATGCCCCAGATCCCATAGCTATCAGGCAGTGGTGTCTGGACTGATGCTCAAAGAAAAGGCTGTTGACTACGTGGCCTCTATAAGAGCTTGCTGTATGGGCACCTGAATGATTACTCCTGGCTCTTCTTCTCCCTAGTGGAATTCCAACATAGTATTCCTTTGTTCTTTTCAGGAGGATCATGTCCTCTAACATCTGGCTATGCTGCCTTTGGCACCAAATCTATATACATACCCTGGAGCAGAGACTTACTGAGTTTCCTTAACAATATTTTCATGCTGTTTCCTACCTTTGGGATATAAATATAAATGTTTCCTACATTTGTCTTTCGTTTGCCTTTGCTATTGTTTGTGTGATGAGCTCTCAGTGAAACGGCATTGAGACAGTAAACAAATAGCTTTGGCTCCGAAATTAAAGGCTTTTCTTTGCTGCTGCAGGAATCTCTCTATTAAAAAGATTCATTCTTTTTCTTGGGGACTGGATGCAGGAGGCTGATTAATGATTTTGTTTTATTAGTGAGTTCATAAAGGCCTGGGAAACTCATTTTAGTGTGCCATTTTGCTTTTCTCTTCCTCCCCTTCACTATCCCCCCAAAAGCAGTAATACTGTGCCATGGAGCCATGAATCTCCCAATGAATTCAGGGTATTGAGAATCTATTTGGGGAAAGAGACTATGAGCCTGAGTAGGAGCCAGATGTGGCCTCAGTAATATCTGCTCTGATACAGTCCCCTTCACAGTTGATAGATAAGGAACTTGAGCCACAAATAACAAAAGAGATGGTCACATTACTAACTCCTGGAGCAGGGCCACAGAACTTAAACACTGGCCAACCTTCTAGTTCCACATCCAAAGTTCTTCCCTGCTTTGCCACCTTTCTCTTGAAGCTGCCCCTGAAAGCAGCAGAGCACTGTTAAAGGAGTCCATGGATGCCAGGTTTGCAACCTGGCAGAGGTTAGGTTAGCAGCAGATATCAGAGGTGTTAGAAGTCTCAGGAGGGCCAGGAGCAAGGTTCAAGGCAGAGATAATAAAGCAAAGTGTCTGGTCTTCAATCCAGTGGGTCACCACTTTCAGGGCCAAGTGGTCCCAAGTTCTTGATGGTTTCTTAAAAGAATAATTGCTCTGGATATCATATGAGATAGCTGAAGGTACAAAGTATGATGCTCTCTCACTGAGTACCCAGAGTATTCCTTGGACTGGACAGGGAGCTTTCTGTGTATCATCTTATTTAATTCCCCAAAGAATACTAAGATGTATGTTTTATTAATCTTCTTCTTCTCTCACAGATGAGTAAACTAAGGCTCAGAGAGGTTACACAGCCCCCAAATATCATATACCCACAGAGTTTGACCCTAAGGCTAGGAGACTTTCCACTAAGCCACAGAGCCACCCCAAAATGAGCCTGGGGGTTCTTATCTCAGAATCCTGAACTTCTGTAGTGGGCTCTGTCTTCCAAAAGGAACTTTTAAATTGTTACTGGCATAGTATCCACTTTATTAGATTTAGTCCCAATAGGACCAATCAGAAATCCCTATGGGAGGGCATGGCTCTTCCTCTGACCTCATTTAAGACACTCTGGAGCCATGTCTATGTTCTTAAGGCACTTAGCAGACCATTTGGAGGGCAAAGTGGTGGGCTTGTCCTCTCTTTCACTGAATGGATCATCCAAAAGAGACACTCTGGTAGAGAGGCTAGGAGCAGGAACTCTGGCATCACACTACCTGAGATGAATATTAGCTATCATTTACCAGATATGGATTCTTGGACAGGACACTTAACCTTTCTATGCCTCATTTCCCTTATCTGTAAAGTGGGGTAGTAATATCACCTGCAATATCATAGGATCATTGAGAGAACTAAATTACTTAATATATACAAAGGGCACAGAGGATTTCCTGGTGCACCATATGTGAGTATTAACTACTAATATGCTTTGGGGAGTCATTTCCTCTAAGTCTTGGGTAGGCCTGAATAACAATCAGAATCCTGGAATCAGCTACCACTTTTGAGAACCTAATATCTTCACTAGGCATGCTTTTTATATACTCTAACTCTTACAGAAACCTTATTAGATAAGCATTATTATATCCATTCTACAAATGAGGAAACCATGACTGTGGATTATTATATCCATTCTTATATCCATTCTACAAATGAGGAAACCATATCAACTGATTTGTACCAGAAAAGTGGCCTAGCTGGTGTCTAAATATATGTCAGTTAGACTACTGGGTCTTTCCACCAGCTCAGCGGTTTCCCTAAGATTGGGTTGGTGGTCTCAAGCAAAAGCCATCTTTAAACATAGTGTCTTTTATTATTTTTCATTTTATTTTTAATTTTTGGTGATAAGGAGAGTTAGATTAGTGAAAATTCAACAGAGTATGAGCAGATGTACCCTAACAAGCCTCTTTGAAAACAAAATTAAGGAAAGAAAACATTATCATTTACCAGCTGCTGAGGCCAAAGAGTAGCCATGCTGGACTGTACACCCTCTTGTTGTGAGTTTATCCTTGACTGACCTAACCTCAACCCACATCTATGGTAATTAAGCGGAATGAGATCCTTGACCAAGTAAATATATTTTCATGGATTCAGGACCCACCCCCTCAGAGAAGAGGTTCAAAATGATCTTTACCCAAACCTCTTTGTTCTAAATGTTCTGGTATAGGGAGCTGGCAATAACAACAACAACAAATGGTTACTAGAGCTTGTGAAGTGCTGGGCACAGTGTTAAGTACTTTAAATATATTATCCCATCGAATCCTCACAACTGTCTTTGATAGCCCTCTTTCATGGAGGAGGAAATCAAGAGTTGAATATGCAAAATCCCCCCCCCCCCCAAATAAAAGAAAGAAAAGAAAAACCTGTAGTTCAAGATCACATAGTAAGACATGGAATCAGGATTCAATTTCTGCCTGACTCCTGTTCTAAAATCCTAATAGGCCATATGACCACTGTGCTCTTTGGAAGGGCTTGACTACTGCAGGGCCTATTTATCAGAGGCTAGGTGTGAGACAGGTCTCTCATCTAGATTAAAAGGGACAAGCAAGACTCTAGTTCTTCCAAAAGGAGATGAAGCTATTTATTACCTCTATTCTACCCTGAACTTTTTTTTTTTTTTTTTAAGATTTATTTACTTATTTGAGAGAGGAAGAGCAGAAACAGGAGAGGAATGAGATTCTCATTCCCTCTGCAGATTCCCCACTAAGCACAGAGCCCAGTGCGGGGCTTGATCTTATAACCCTGACAGACCTGAGTTGAAATCAAGAGTCCAACACTCAACCATCTGTACCACCCAGGCGCCCCTGTGCCCTGAATTCCTGAACTATGGTGGAGATGGCAGGTTCTACCTGAATCTCCCAAGTCCTTTAGAATGGAAGAACTGGGACTTCAAGTACTAGGGTGCCTGGCTAGCTCAGTCAGTGAAGCATGTGATTCTTGATCTCAGGATCGTGAGTTTGAGCCCCACATTGGGCATAGACAAATATTAATCAGATGACAAACATTTACGGACCTAGTATTTTCCTAGTACTGTGTTAGGGGATGCTGAGAAGGAAGAGAGAAAAATAAATGACAGTCCTGTCCTCAAGTTGCTTGCAAATTTGCACGTACTGGTCATAGATCTGATTCTGCCAAATCCAAAGAAAAAACCCTTCCTCTAGATCCCCAAACTAAGATCAGAAGAAATGCAGTGGCATGATTTTATTATTTGTAGAGCTTTCAGGGTATGAAAAACAGGAAGAGCAATTGCCACAACTGTAGGGTTCTGTTAAGGCATGAATCATAAACCAGATCAACAGGTACAGCGAAGGGCTTGTCAGCTGAACAGTTGTCTCTACAAAAAGACAGCTGGTTGGTCAGAAAGAAATGTGAATGATCTCCCCCCACCTCAACCTTCTTCCACATGAAGCCCAACCTCTCTGAGCATCCCTAAAAGGGTTCTCCAGTTTGTTTTGATTCCCGGTCCCTCCCTCCCTAGCTCACCCTTGCAGGGAGAATGAAGCCTGCCATTTTGCACACAGTTTTGCCTTTTCTATTGTTTATTTTGTTAAGACTCTTAAACCTGTCAGCGAAGCGGTTTCTAGCCTAGTCTGTGTGGTAATAATCTCCCTTTCTAAGAGATAAGCACCCTGAGTAAGGCATATTGGAAGACAGACTAACACACCAAAATTGCTGAGTACACACAACTCTTTGAAGATGCCTCACCACTCAGGCTTTATTAACTTCAGAGAAAAAGAAAAAAAAATCTGGCTTGAAGGTTTCAGAAACTCCTTTAGAAATTACTAGAAACTGCTTGGAGAAAAATGCCAATACATATTAGTGTGCCCAAGTCAAATGTACACTTCTTGCTGCAGAGGAGCAGATGGAAAAAGACAAGAAGGGAGAGCCTACTGGAGACTTACAGAGGAAAGGAACTTTCTGGCAAGGCTAAAGTTTACTCAGATGTCCCAATTTCTAACATGTATACCAAACTTCTACCTTTAGGACAGGAAGATATGAATTTTACTGCCCGAAAATTAAACAAAACACTCAGATGAAAATGTCACGTTTTTATTTTCTAAAGTCAAATTAACTCCTATGCTCCAGGATAGGACATTTAATCTTATCGTTCAGAAGGAACTTCCTATCAAAGATAATGTGCAAGATCTCTGTGATAGGGATCTTGTCATCAGTCCATGGCCTGTTCAGCAGCCATATATATCATGCTTCCTCTTTGTTGACAGAACCCAAATTTTATACCAGGGTTGGACAATAATATACTCAAGGAAGTGGACCCTTCCCCAAAACCCAGGTGAATGGAAAGTAATTAGTCTAAGTCTATCCCAGCAGAACTACTCCCCCTCCCTATTTATATAGTGTGGGATGGGCAGGTGACAGTGAATTCTACGATCTTCAGGGGAACAGTTTCCACCTAAATCAAAATAAAGGCATGTAAAGCAAAGCTCCATTCTGTCTTCCCTTTGAACCTGTCCATGTGAAGCATGGTGCGTGGATCTACAGCAGTCATCTTATTTTCCTGAGAGAGGAGCAAGAGCATCACCAAGCCAGTTGGTCCTCAGAATTACCATTGATTCTGCCTACCTCGAAACCTCTTGACATATGCAATAATAAAACTCTTCTCCAAAACTGGATTCTGTTCCCAATTCATTCACTCAGAGAGAAACCAGGGCCTTCGGCAATGAAGAGGACAGGCTTTAAAATGATACCTGAAATTCAAAGTAATGTCTAAAGGACTCAGTTCACCTTTCCAGTGCCTGTAACAACTCTACTCGTTTCAGGATCTACACAAAACTGTTACTGATGCATCTGCAGTGCTCCCTTGTTCTAGCACAAAACATCTGCCCTCCAAGGACTTGCTGAGTGGCCCAGAACTTTTTGTAGAAAATTGAATAAAGTGCCTATTTATCTTGAAAAACTAACCAGTGAGTGAACTGAAGGGAGGCCAAAAGACCTGTACAGGTGGATCATAGGGTGAAGATTCTATCCCTCCAGAAGTTTTCTCATGCTACAGCTTGGTTGTACACAGCCCAAGGACCTTTCTAGTTCTTCAAAATGCTGTTTTTAAAAGTGGAGTTTTCAAATGTCAATAAGCATAACATTCACAATAGCCAAACTGTGGAAGGAGCCTCGGTGTCCATTGAAAGATGAATGGATAAAGAAGATGTGGTTTATGTATACAATGGAATATTCCTCAGCCATTAGAAACGACAAATACCCACCATTTGCTTCAACGTGGATGGAACTGGAGGGTATTATGTTGAGTGAAGTAAGTCAATCGGAGAAGGACAAACATTGTATGTTCTCATTCATTTGGGGAATATAAATAATAGTGAAAGGGAATATAAGGGAAGGGAGAAGAAATGTGTGGGAAATATCAGAAAGGGAGACAGAACATAAAGACTCCTAACTCTGGGAAACGAACTAGGGGTGATGGAAGGGGAGGAGGGCGGGGGGTGGGGGTGAATGGGTGACGGGCACTGAGGGGGGCACTTGACGGGATGAGCACTGGGTGTTATTCTCTATGTTGGTAAATTGAACACCAATAAAAATAAATTTATTATTTAAAAAATGATAAAAAAATAAAGAGTTAAAAAAAATAAACATAACATTCTCCCAAATTGTGTGTGTGTGTGTGTATGTGTGTGTGTGTGTGGTTGTATCGTTTTGTTTATTTGTTTTTAGCATATTTCTGGAGCCAAACTTCTTGCAGTTCCAATTTCTCAGCCCTGGGCAACCTCCTTTGGACTAAGCCCAGGTGATTCTGACATGGAGAGTTCACAGGTCCACTCTGAGATGCACTGCTGTGGACTCAGAGCTGGGCACTTCATCTCTCGAAAAGCAGCTTCCATCTTCTTCTAAGTAGTCTGGACTAGTGTTCTCTAGATGTTTTTGGCTGCTTTATAAACCTTGTCTCACATTTCACAGTTCTCCCAGCCTGGCAGGGAATGACCTAGGGGAGCGCCTCTATGCAAATGAATAGCCTGCCTTATCTGGTCCTCAGAAGTTCCCTTTTCAATGAAAACCACTCTAAAGTTGGTTACAGACCAGGGTCTGCATTAGAGGCCCAGCTGGGCAAGTACCTCTAAGTAAACAGAATGGGTCACATGATTTATCGGGTGATGAGTGTTTGCTGGAAGGCATGCGGTGTGAGGTTACTGCCCAGTCAGAGGAAGAGGAGAGGGGGGATAAAAACCAGAAAACTCCTACTTGCTTTTGTTTTTAAGGGAAATTCCCCTCCTGTGTGTATACTCCCTGGGAGATTCTTTCTGAACCAGTGCCTGCAGGCCAAGAGTGGCCTGCAAGCCAAGAGTGTTTGATGTGGTGGCTAAGCTAAACTAGACAAGGTACTCTGGTAACCCACTGGTCAGGTAGTCATCCATGAGTGGCAGCTCCCTGGTCAGTGGGGAGTCTGCTTCCCCCTCTCCCTCTGCTCCTTCTCCTACTCATGCTTTCTCTCTCTTTCTCTCTCAAATAAATAAATGAAATCTTAAAAAATAAAATAAAATAAAAAGATGGTCACTTTTCATTTATAATGAGAGAAAAATAGAGAAGCAAAAATTGCACAAACTGGAAGGAAGTATAAAGGGGGCTTCTGGGCTATAGATTCTGTGTGTTTCTTGAAATGGGTGTTCATTATAGAGTGTGTTTAATTTGTGAAGATTTATTGAGCTGGACACTTTCATTAAATATACTTTTATTAGTATATGATAAATTAATTAAAAATTTAAAATTACATAGGGATTCTATTTTTTACCTAATAAAGATAAAAATGTTTGATAACACGTGTTGACAAGATACAGAGAAACAGACATGCTCACATATTGTTAACAGAAATATAAAATGATAAGTGTCTCTGGAGGGCAAATAGGCAATATCCATCAAATATGCAAATGTACATACCCTGTGACATAGCAATTCAACTTGAAAATTTATCCTACTCACCCTGTACATAATGATATGGATACAATGTCATTCTCTATAATAATGTTTATAATAGCAAAAGATTAGTAACAACCTAGATGTCCACTTTAGGAAACATGTTAAATAAATCAGTGTACACCTATAAAATAGAATATTATCAATTATAAAGGACGGATTAGAAATCTTGATGTACTACAACCGAATACTCTCCAAAGTATACTGTTGCATCAAAGGAAAAGTATGTGCAGTAATTCTATCATTTGAATAAATAAGGGGGTAATTAACTACATTCACGCTGACATATAAATAAACCATCTTTATAAAAATATGAAAGAAAATGGTAACATGACTTCCAGGTAGGAGAACTGGGCAGATGGGAGACAGAAAGAGACTTTTGATGTATTCTTTTTGTACCTTTTAAATTGTGAATTATATGAAGGTATGAGCTAGAAAAAATAAATAACATTAAAAATTCCAAGCATGTGTTTTCTGCTGTATGTAATATACTGATTTAAATTGTTACTTGGACTCCACTTCCATAGTTTCTTTCTCTTCCACCTTTTCAGTTTTAAGGTAACCTATCAAATCAATTACTTCTCCTTGGGGAACAGGGAAAATTCAACTACATCAGATCTACACACTGATTATTAAAAGACCCATTTTGACTTCAGAAATGTTCAGGTGGGAAAAGCACATACCATCCAGGAATGAGGAAGCTGATTAAACTGCTTTGCTAAATACTCACTTACCAGGCCCTAGACCATGAACTATGATCAAAAGGCAATCATTGACATTTTTTTCATGTTCAAAAGTACAGCCATTCCCAAAAACATTAGGAAATACCTAATGAGAATGAGTTCTAGCAAGGGAAATCTATCTGGAGATGATGCTAAATCACCAAGGAAGAGTGAGAGTTGACTCCAGAGGGAAGGAACTGCCAGAAAGCTAAATGCAGAGGGGACCCCAAATGTCCCACTTTGGCTGAAGGCCAGAGCTAAGGAAGCCACTCCCAAAAATAGGACTAAAGGAACCATTCTAGGGCCTTGATGGTTTAGAGGAGTTCCTTTCCTCTCAGTTTAGAGTTAACCCTGCAGAAGCATTTCAAAGAACAACTTCCACCAATGAACTCCACCCTTGGCTGTACATTATTTTCTAATCAGTGGCTGATGGAAGGCACAGCACTTTACTCATGTTGAAATCGCTGCAGAGTAGGATATATAAAAGCCACTCCTGATTGGATATATTCCAGTCCAGCATGTAGAATAGTGCTTGCACCATCTTTCAGGAGGTCAGAAGAATCTTACTTGGGGAATAATAAAACCTTGGCTGCTCTCAGGTCCCTCCTGGTGCTGGCAGCAATATAGGCTGGTTACGGCACCTCCTTTGCTGGCCAGTTGAACTCCAAGGCTCAGCTGCGAGTCAGAAGGACCACAGATACTGGCCTAACCCTTTACAAGGAAGGATCTTGTGAGTAAGACATGACCATGTCTTGCAAAGTAAAAACATAGCACCACTCAAATTTAGAGCCTTGTTTTGTGGGATTTCTCTTTGTTCTGTGAAAGGATTTCAATCTAAAATGGAACCAGAGGATATGAAACAGAGAATCTCATGTATGTGCCCTTAGAAGAATAGAATGTAAGATCTAAGAGACTGATTTCACATAAATGCCTGCTTTACAGAAGACAGAGACTAACTCCTGACCAATGAGACATTATCTGCCGAGAATGTATCCTTATCTCAAGCCAATGAACTTACTGCTTGAACTCTGACTAGACTTCTCCCTTTTTGCACTCCTTGGCCATAAATACAGCTTGCCTCAAGCTCTCTGCAGATTCACCTGCAGTTTTCTACAGAATATTTTCCAAAGTGCACTTCTACTGCTATTCCCAAATAATTTCAATTTCTGGTCATTTGAGCTTGCCTCAGTTTACCTTAAGTTGACATACCATCTCCTGTTTGTTTACAGGGACAATAAATCAACACTTTTGGATTTGGATTTTGTTTCCCTCCTGTTAGGGGCTGGTCATTGGGAAAGTCTCCTTCAAAAGATGACAATAAAATATTTTTACTTTCTTAGATGACTAGAAGAAACCTCAAACATGTCTCTTGGTCTATCTCTTAACCCTCAAAGAGATGGGCTCTACTTGAACTTTAAAAACCTCTAAGGATGCAGTTTCCAAAATTTCATAAATTCCACTAGAAGTTTATTTAATAAATAAATTAATCATCCTTATGTTAATCAAGAAGGTTTTCATGTTCTAGAACTTTCTGGATTGTGAAGATAGATAGAGAGTCACTGAACATTTTCCTAGAACTATCTCGCTAAATTCTGGAACTGGGGGCTAAGATCTGACCAGTCATCTTAATCTGAACTATTCATTTTATGAGCAAGCAAAGTGAGGCTCAGAGCAGAAGGACAAAGACGACCCAGGTCTAGAACCTGGGTTTCCTGAGTCCCACTCAGTCCAGCACTTTTAGTTACAACTATGCTATGGTGTTTCTTACACATAAAAAGCTGTTAAGTTCCTACTCTCTTCTCCAGGCTAAAAACTTTTATTCCCTAAACTCTTGTAATACTTTTTTTCTCATCAGTATCACTTTGTAAGTAGCAGTTACATATAGCTATCCCACTAGCTTTTGGTCTACTATGACTATCATTTTCTGCTATTCTCCCTTGCTTCCTGAATAGGCTCTTACTTCCTTATTTCTGGGTAGTATGTTTATTCTCTCCTCCATTGTACTATCTCCTGTGTCTCACTAATGAGCCTCATCCTGTTTTTGACAGACCATTCTGTTTTGACAAGGTATAAAATTGATCAGTGAATTAAACACATGTGAAACATCTTTAAATACAAACTCACTGCAGGGGAAGATTTGAATGCTGTCCATTTCCTTGTAGATAATAACTTGGAAGGCGATTTTCATAGCCAGATGAATTCTGAATGGAGAGCTCTGTTTAAACTTTGTGTTCCATAAATAGAAACAAAGTGCAGACATCCTGCCTCTTGACTTCTTTAGTCATTTAAAGCTTTCAGAAGTACGTTTTTGTTTTCTTGATTCTTTTCTTCTGCACATTAGACTGTAGCCAAGGAATGTCCACACCACACCGAGGGCTGGAATAATCTCTTACCTCCCTCCTGCATGCAGATCCCCTAATGAGACTGAAGTCAACCTTCACTGCCTTTTGAAGCTAAGCCAGGTGAACCTTTCATTCCTGTCACCCACATAATCATGGATTTTATAGCTTAACCCCAAAGTGAAATATTCTATTCATCCAAATGGACATTCTGTATGAGCCAGGGTAGGAATTCAGGTGATGCAAGATTCTGAAATTGTATTATTAAGTTCGACTCATAAATTTTCAGAAAGGCTTTAATATTTTCAAATTTGGGATTGATGGTTAGGGATCCTTAGAAAGCTCCAGCATCCATGGGTAGATTCAGGGACTGTATTAATCAGGATGGGCTAAATAATGCTATGGTAACAAACAATTCCAAATACCTCAATGGCTGAAAACAACAAAGGCTTATTTTTTTCTCATGTCACACAATAATCCAAGGTAGGCTGCAGACTTAACTGCTGTATCACTGTCATTCTCATTCCTGGACCTGGTGAAGAAGCCACTATAAAGAACATTACTGGTTTTAGTGCAGAAAGAAAAGAAAGCACTGCTCTTAAATCCTTAACCCAGAAATGCCACTCAGAACTTCTCACATTTGATTAGCCCATGCCTGAGTTAAATGGGTGAAGAAGTGTAATCCTCCTGCAAGGAAAACTGTATTAGAGAACTGTTTACTGAAGGGTCCATGAATCTTTGAAATTATATGCAAAATTACATGTGAACAGGCATAGGTGCTTATTTCTGGAGAGTAGCTCTACAGTTTTCATCCTATTCTGACAAGGAGACTTTGACCACCAGCCCTCACCAGCGCCTACCCCCACCCCACGCCATCACCACCGAAGTTAAGAACAAGTGTCGTAGTCCAAACTTCTCGTTTTACAGATGGAAGAACTTGAAAGCTTATCTTTCAACAACTTGCCAAAAAACCAAAACAACTTCCTTGAACTAGCCAAAATAACATTTAATTGGGAGCACAACCAGCCCCTAAGACTGCATTAGGGAGAGGCCACAATTCCAGGCACAGCAAAAGGCTCCAGCTTCTGCTTAACCAGCTTTTTGCATCCAAAGTTAATTTAGGGAGGAAGAAAGAGGTCATGGGAAGGGGCTTCATTTCCTGTAGGTTTCAAATCCCAAATGGAAGTTGGAAACTGGTAGAGGATCCTCCTTGGAAACTTCTGAAAAATAACTCAGTTGAAAATACTTCAATGCCAAGAAAAACGTGACCCCTGGTCCTTCTCCCACACTGTTTGTCTTTCCCTTTAGCCCTCTTTCCTCTTGTCAGGTAACCTGGGCGCCCATCGTATCCTTCCAGCTTCCTCAAATGAGTTTCCCACTAGGGCCCAACAAAAGGCATTATCCTGGAAGAACTGGTTTTCTCATCTCTTTTCATAACTCCATTTCCTTTTCGGAAGACCATGTGTTTTCCTTAATTCATTTCAACTCACCATCCTGTTACCTCCCTTTTTACTTTACCCCACTTCATCTCAGGATGGAACATCACTTAGCTTCCCAACCAGCATGGCAATGTTTTATTTCAGCTGTTAAAACAAACTTATTGGGGATCTCCTTCTCTGAATCTCTAGGCATAAAGACCATTACTAAGATGTATGAGATAACTTGGCAATTTAACTATCTTTTCAATCTTTTTTTCTCTTCCTCTTCACATAATTTAATATTTTCTCGTTTTCCCCATTTCCCCCTTTTCGGGGTTCAATTTGTGTCAGGTTGTGGTAAGGGACCAGGAAAATCAGCTTTTGTATGAAACCTAGAAATTACTGAATATCAGGATGGGAGGAAAATTTTAAATGAGATTAAGAATTATGTGAGAGGTAATTTCAGGAGGATTAAAATCCAGGGGTACCTGCCCAGGTTTTGCAGAGCCTGAAGAATATGGGGACTTCCAATAAGAAAAATAATTTTGAATTGCAGCTCGTTTTCTAAGTAAATATTTATTTAGAAGTGAATTCAATTACAAGTGAATATTTATTTAGAACTCCCCAACCTCACCCCAACCTCAACCTCTACAAAAAGACAGTTATAAGAGAGGGGATATTAGAGTTAGAAACAGAAGCTATATCAGCCAATTAAAGTAGAAACATCTCACATAAGATATCTTGCAAAACATACAAACATGGGAGCACATTAGTAGGGCAACCTCCCAAAGCTTTGGAAGGGGCCTCAGGAAAGGTACATTGCCTCTGAGAATCAAAATTCCTTAGAGACCCACTCAGCTAGACTATCTGAAATGTGAGTCAAATCAAGGAACCAGTAATCAGGCAGCCTGGGTGGCTCAGTGGTTTAGCACTGCCTTCAGCCCAGGGCCTGATCCTGGAGATCCGGGATCGAGTCCCACGTTGGGCTCCCTGCATGGAGCCTGCTTCTCCCTCTGCCTATGTCTCTTCTTTGCCTCTCTCTCTCTCTCTCTCTCTCTGTGTGTGTGTGTCTCTCATGAGTAAATAAAATCTTAAAAAAAAAAAAAGGAACAGTAATCAGTAGCTCAAGTCTGAAGGAAGGTCTATACATATACATTTTAAGAAAGGCCCTATGAATTTTTCTAGACCTCAACCTCTAAAAAAAAGTTTACTGTTTATGGTTTAATACTCTGGACTTCTAAGGATTTACTTTTTGACAAGAGATAACCCAGCTGAATAGAATCCTCTCCAAAGA
This sequence comes from Canis aureus, assembly GCF_053574225.1. Taxonomy (NCBI): domain Eukaryota; kingdom Metazoa; phylum Chordata; class Mammalia; order Carnivora; family Canidae; genus Canis; species Canis aureus. The sequence continues at coordinate 44,430,082 of NC_135615.1, forward strand.
GGTGATTTTAGGTATCACCAATATTGAAGGAGTCTTTTTCAGAGTTCTTCCAGTCACACTATGGCACCCTGGAGATAGGATGAGGAGGGTTAATGAGGCTCTGCGTACAGAGTCTTGGATAACCATTAGATAAATTAAGAGCATGGAAGCCTCCGTTGGGGTGGGGAGGAAAAAAGGACAAATTCCATTCTTTGCCTGCTGGTTGATGAATGGCCCTGAAAACATTTTACAGATGCTTCCTTTTCATTCCATATTTTGATCTATTCTACTCTGAATCATTACGTGGATCTTCCCATTCATAAGGTTAGACAAAGGGATGTCCTTTCCTTTCTCTACAAGAATGGGTGAGAGTAGGAAGGATCTTAGAAGAATCTTATTCAGTGAAAATGGTATAAAGAAGGAAAAAATAATAACTCCTTTAAGCCAGCAAGGAGAAATATTAAAAATATTTGGGTTAGACATCCATTAGAATCCATGATTCTTTCTAATTCATAGATTTTTTTTCTAAACCTGATATCAGACTTTGATTCTTATCTAGAACAGATAATTCTTTAGTACCTGCTCTTTAAAATTATGTTAGAGCTGTTACACTATATTTATTTTTTTAAAAATTTATTTATTTATTTATGAGAGAGAGATAGATAGAGAGAGAGAGAGGCAGAGACACAGGCAGAGGGAGAAGCAGGCTCCATGCAGGGAGCCCGATGTGGGACTTGATCCCGGGTCTTCAGGACCACAACCTGGGCCGAAGCCGGTGCTAAACCGCTGAGCCACCCGGGGTGCCCTACACTATGTTTAGAACACTCTTCCTGACTAAAATGGACCAGCATTCTTATTAGCATACAACAATGGTGCTTGCTACCACCTACAAGCACCCAAGCTCCCCTCCCGTCCTACCTCTATAGCCTGCTCTAATATATAAGAGTGTATGTAAGCATCCATATGCCTATAATCTGACCATCAAAGTCATGGTTATTCCACCAGCTAACAACTTCTACACCTCATAAGCTTTTAGCACCTATTCCTTCACAGCAAGAAGACATCAACTACATTTGGTATTCCCCTGTAAGAGATTCATTAACTCACTTAAAAACAGTCTCGTTGCTAGGCAATGGAAAGAGGTTTCCCCCTCCAATCTAAATATAGACACAAATGAGAAATGAAACTATGGACTGATAACAATACTGTGGTTAATTCTTTTAAAGAGGCTATCAGCAGTAAGAACCAATGGGAGTGTCTAGTGGAGTGAGAGTGAGAGAGGGAGAGTGTCAGAGAATGAAGGAAGTAGCTAGGTCTCAAAGCCAGAGGCATTTTTTAACATTAATCCTGTTCTGGAAACTGACTGACTTCTAAATAAGGTCCATTTTTATTCTGGAACAAAATTACTCTTGTTCCTTTGGGAAAATATTTTTTATAAATTAGTTAAATAGATTATCAGTTTCTGAATAATCCTTAAATTTGAAATGCTATGGTAGTTTATGAAAACAGACAGGTGGAGAGTATATTAAAAATAGATCTAATCCTAGGCTAAAAGTCACTCAGGACTCTGCCAGTGGATGAGGAAGGATATCTCCTTTTCCTCACACCAACTCATTCCTCACATCTTAAGCCAATCTTTTGTGTCTGGCTGAGCCCTATTCATTGCAAAGACTGCCAGATGAGGGGCCTTTATAGTATCCTGGGACTGGGAACAAAGTCAGGGAAGAGGGAATTAAACTATTTCCTGTATTAATAACAGAAGCCAAGACCATAAACTAGACCTACTTTCCACTATTTGTCCTGGGGTATCTCTGAACAAATTTGCTAGTTCATGCTATTCAACATCCCTACAAACACAGGCAACCAGATGAGCAGACCTGGATATAACCTGGGGGTAAAGAGGGGCTGGCTGACCTGCCAAATTAGAAGCCCAGACAGGGTGAGTGTCAGGGGATTGTAGTTTAGATACAAACTCTGTTACTCATTAGCTGTGACACCTGAGACAACCAATGCCTCGTTCTAGACCTGTTTCTCACTTTGAGGGTAGCACCAACAAGCTAGATAATGTTGAAAGGATGCTCCAGCTCTAAGGTTTTGACTCTGATCAGAAAGGTCCAGATGGAAGGATATTTAATGCTGAGATGTTTGTTTAGACCGTAAGACCAGTGGACTGTGAGATGTTGTAGAAAAGGATTAAATAATAGATCATGAATTAGGAGCTATTGTTATTGTGATTACAGCTATTCTAAATCCTTCCTGTGTCCTCAGGGTATATATATATATATATATATATATATATATATATATATATATATATATATATATATATTCACAAGTACAGATAAAACTCCAGTAAGTGTTAGAGGCGATGAACTGAATGGATGGATGGCCTTGTCTAACCATCCATCAGGACCATTCCCCATGGTTCCAGGATTCTCCCCCAAGAAAATGTAAACAAGGTAAGGTTAAGGATCTTCAAGAAAAGGGTATCTTTGTTTCTCTTTCTTTTTTCCCCTCTTCATTTTAAAAATTTAGATTCTCTGGGGAATTTGTACAGTCCTATTGGATTAGGGCCCTACCCTTAGGAACTCATTTAACCTAATTACCTTCTTGAGGCCCTATCTCAAAATACAGTAACATTGGAAGTTAGGGCTTCAATATATAGATTTAGGTGGGGGGACACAATTCAGTCCATTAGACACTAATTCCCAGTCTAAGGTTACTTCCATAACAACACACTGCATGCTACCAGCAAGAAAAATGCAAGAATGATGTGAGTATAGGGAAAAGTAATTTGTTATCAAGTTGTGAAAAATGGTTCATCAGTGTTTTTGAAGAGATTTCAAATAATTATGACAGTCTTGAGGATTCAGAAGCATTCAATAAAAGGTAATAAGTGAATAGATAAAATGTTTTCCCTTGCTGTGATTTTAAGCCCATTTTAAGGATGGCTCAAGGACCCATTTTTTGGCAATTTACAGAATTAACAGATTTCAGTATTTCTACAAGATACTTTAGCCTAGAAGAGAGGAGGCTGAGATATAAAATATTAGATATTTGAAGGACTGTCATGAGAAAATCAGAAATGGATTACATATCACAAATATTTGGCCCGTGACATTATTTCCCCTTCTTCTACCCTTGGCAGACATTACTTACCAATCATGGCACTCACTAAACAAAGCCTCACAATATATTCAGTACAGTGCTCCAAAAAAGCACTTAAAAATAATTTGTATATAAGATGAAATAATAAAAATAAAATTGTCAATAGCTAACATTCATTGAGTGCCTACCAAATACCAGACATTGCTCTAAATTTTTTCACACACAAACTCATTTCTTCCTGATGACCACCTTATGAGGTAGGCACTGATAGAATTCACATTTTTCAGGTAAGGACACTGAAACACAGGCACTCAGTGAAGATGGTAAGAAACTTGGATTTGAACTAAGGCCATGTGGCTACAGAGCCATGATCATCATTACTATTACTCTCCTATGGTGTTCACCCATCCTGAGTTGGATTTATTGTATATAACTAAAGAGGCAGAATAAGAGCCAGTGCGGGAGATGTTGCTTTCAAGTTGCATCGACATAAAAAAATAAATTTTTAAAAATTAAATTATTCTAATAATGATATCATAGTCACCTGTAATATTGAGTACCATATCACTGGAGACATCTAAACAGAGTTACATAGCTACCTATTAGAATTGCTGTGCAATAGATCGCATGAATGAGAGGGTGGGTCGGATGAAAGCATTTCAACTTCCCATCTAGTTCTAAAACTCAAGGATTCCTTGACTTAAGCAGTGCCAACAAAACTAGAAGGAATCCACAAGTGACATCCTTCCTCATTCTTTCTTTTTTGCCATCTCCTTTAACGTCCAACATTGTCAAGCAGAAAGAATGTCCAGGATTTGAATAAATCACACTGAATTTTAAAAATAGACACTCAATAGATGGCATATAAAGCCTACACAGCCCCAAGATATAAACAGTAGTCTTGGAAAGACTACTGAATTCTATAAAACCATTGTTTTTTAATGGTCTTAGCAGGCGTATTCCACTTCTTATCATCACTTTCTGGGAAGGGAAACAAAGTTACAGCAACAGTGAAAGATATGTAAGTTTGTTAGCTGTTAATGAAGTTGACAATATCTTCAAACATTAACTCTCTATCTCTCCCCAGGAATGGTATGCCTTGCAAGGCAAGTATCCTTTTCTGGAATGTGACCTTGGCCATTCCTAGCAGCAGCAGAGAAAAATGCCATCCCTATGAGGTTACCATTTACTGATGGGAAAGAGAATTAATGGCAGGTGCCAAATCATTTCACATGAAAATTCACATAGGTCAAATACTAAGAAGTCCTTTAATTTATTATGTATCATTCCTTCCAAGCTTTTTACCTGAAAGATTCTTCTATGCTTCTGCAAGTCTGTGCCATTACACTTAAGCCAGGTATGAATGGCCTATGTTATTTTTGCACAGGTCTCAAGACCTCCTGTTTTAAGACAAAGCATGACCCTCCCCTTGGACTAGCCTCAATACAGACTACAGATTTACCTCCTGAAACTTAAAAAAACAAAACTCAAAGAAGTCTCTTCTTATTGACTCTCCAGTGTACTTCAGTGGATTGGCTACCAGAATCAGCTTTAGTTCAAACTCTACTACTGAACCAAAATGTATAAGTTGGACAAATCACTTATGACTTCACCATCTTTGTCTCTTAGTTTTTGATATCTGAAGTGGAACTAGTGATCTTTGATCCTGGCTAAATCACCAAAAATTCAGATAAAAGAAAACTCATTAATGCATTAAGCATTAAGCATTAAGGCTGATTAGCAATATAGCCATTACATACACCCAAGGGCAACAGAGCATTCTTTCAAACGTGTCTCTGGTAAGTCCACAGTAGGTGTAGTTATAACCAACAGCTGCTATTATTTACACAGGAATGGTCAAGACCTATCCTCTGGATTTAAATATACCACAGTATTTAGACAATATCCAGGTTTGGGTGACTATGAGAAAGAGATGCAGAGTTCCATTTAGGGGAAAAGGTTTATGCTTTCTTCTAATATTTTTCCAAACATATGCTCTGAGAAAGATTTGACAAATGAGTATAGAAGGAGCTAGCAATCTTCTACTTAATATGTAAACCTAAACCATTTAAAAAATAGTATCATTCTAAAAAAAATAGTATCATTCTGAATGTTGGAGTTTGGATCTTAAGAGAATTTGGAGGGATAGTAAGAAAGATGTTAGAGAAATGTGTCTCCTGATTAAAAAAATTATGAGTTAATACATAATAATAATAAGAATGACAGCTAATATTTCTGAGTACTTGTGCGTGCCTTTTTAAAGCCCTTTACACTTATTCAGTCACTTATTTCTCATAGTAACCTTCTAAGGAGGTCACATCATCATCACTATTTTATAATAAGTGAAGGCCACAATCATTCTTGTCCTGCTCTTGTCAACCATTATCCCTCACACTTAAGATAAGCCTGTGAGATATACATTATACATTCTCTAGGTAGTTGGTTAAGGAAATTGAGGTTCAGCAAAGCTAGTTACAGACTGGCAGTATCAGAACATGATTCTGATCTTCTAACTTGGAGAACTCTCTCTCCTACCTTGGGATACCTCACATTTGAGTCACAACAACATCATGAAAACCCTTCTCTAAAGCCTTGCTGAAATGCGATTTGCTGTAATGCATCACTTAGTGCCTTGGTTCTACACTCATCTTGTCAAGTCAGTCACATCTGGAAGTGGCCAATCCTAAGCCCAACTCTAAGCAAAATGTTAGGTAAAGACATGGCACAGGGCCAGGATTAGGTCTCCTTGATATTCCCTGTCATTTTCCCCCTTTCTTTTCAAGTATCCAGGTACTATTGAGCCCTGAACTGTCCAGATTACTGTCCTATTATTCTTGAGGATAACTTGAGCTATCCAAAATAAATTTCAAAGAAGCAACTAGATAAAACGGCTTATTGGCAAATTGCTACCATGAGTAATGTATTTTCTTTCTTTTCTTTTCTTTCTTTCTTTCTTTCTTTCTTTCTTTCTTTCTTTCTTTCTTTCTTTCTTTCTTTCTTTCTTTCTTTCTTTCTTCCCTCTCTCTCTTTCATTTTTACAGATTTTTTTTTAACTGAGGAAATGCTGACACCCTTTTCTGGTTCTCTGATCCAATATATTCATGCTCTCAGGTTTTCTATTAGACTAACAAGTAAATAAGGTATGCCCACAGATTTGATAACTTAGAAGAAATTGAACAATTTTTTGAAAAATACGACTTACCAAAACTCATGTAAGAAATAGACAATCCAGGGCAGCCTGGGTGGCTTAGCGGTTTAGCACTGCCTTCAGCCCAGGGCCTGATCCTGGAGACCCAGCATCAAGTCCTACGTCAGGGTCCCTGCATGGAGCCTGCTTCTCCCTCTGCCTGTGTCTCTGCCTCTCTCTCTCCTCTGTGTCTCTCATGGATAAATAAATAAAATCTTAAGAAAAAAAAATAAATAGAAATCCATATAGACCTATATCTATTAAAAAATTGAATCAATAATTAATAACCTCCCAAAACAGAAAGTACCAGGCCACAATGGATTTGCTGGTAATTTCTGCCAAACATTAAGGAAGAGGCCAGAATTACCTTAATACCAGAACCAGATAATGACATTACAAGAAACAAAAATTACAGAACAATATCTCTCATGAATAAGGCTATAAAAATCCTAAACAAATTATTATTAAATAAAATTTAAAAAAATATAAAGGGATTGTATACCACAACCAAGTGGGACTTATCCCAGGTATATAACACTGATTCAACATTAGAAAATACATTAATACAATCCATCACATTAGTATACTAAGAAGAAAAATCATGTAATACTATCAGTAGATGCAGAAAAAGCACTTGATAAAATCTAACACTATTCATGATAAAAACTCTCAGTAAACTAGGAATAGTAAGTAACTTTCTCAACTTGATAAAGTTACCAAAAAACCTGCAAGTAATATCATACCTAACAGTGAGGAACTCCCAAGTTTTCTCACTAAGATCAGGAACAAGGTAAGGATATCCTCTTTCACCACTGCTTTTCAACATTGTACTAGAAGTCTTAGGTAATGCAATAACACAAGAAAAAAATATACATATATACAGCTTGGAAAGGAAGGAAAAAACACAGGTGCCATGATAATCTTTGTAAAAAATCTAAAAGAACTGACCAAAACAAAACAAAACAAAACACCTGCTGGAACTAATAAGTAAGTTCATTTATAGTAAGTAATAGCAAGGTTGCAGGTTACAAGGTTAACATACAAAGATGAGTTGCTTTCTTACATATCAGCAATGAAAAACTAGATATTAAAAACATGATACATTTACATTAGAATCCCCAAAAATGAAATACTTAGGCATAAACCTAATAAAAAATGTGTAAGATCTATATAAGGAAAACTACAAACCTCTAATGAATGAAATCAAAGAATTAAATAAATTAAGATATATTCCATGTTCATGGATAGGAAGATTCATTATTGACAAGATATCATTTATTCCTAACTTCATCTTTAAATCCAGTACAACCCCAATCAAAGTCCCAGAAAATTATTTTACAGATATTAACAAACTGATTCTAAAGTTTATATGGAGAGGCAAATGACCCATAATAGACAACACAATATTGAAAAAGAACAAAACTGGAAGATTGGCACTACCTGACTTTAAGCAACAGCAATTGAGATATTGTGGTATTGGCAAAAGACTAGACAAATATATCAGTGGAATACAAGAGCCTAGAAATATACCCACATAAATATAGTCAACTAATCTTTAACAAAGGAGTAAAGTAAGTCTTTTTCCATAGATGATGCTGGCACAACTAAAAATCCAAGTGTAAAAAAAAATGTAGGGATAGAATGTATACTTTTACAAAAAAAAAAAAAAAAAAAAGGATCACAAGAGCAACTGGGTGGCTCAGTTGGTTAAAAGTCTGACTCTTGGTTTCAGCTCAGGTCATTATCTCAGGGTCCGTGGAGTAAGCTTGAGAGGGTCTCTTTCTCCCTCTCCCTCCCCCTTGGCCCTAACCCCTGCTTGTGCTTTCTCACACACTCTCTCTCTCTCTCTGTAAAATATATAAATAAGATCTTTTTTAAAAAAAAGGATCACAGACCTAAATGTAAAACACAAAAATATAAAACTCCTAGAAGATAGGAGAGAAAATCTTGATGACCCTATGCATAGTAATGACTTTTAGATACAATACCAAAGGCCTGATCCATGTAAGAAATATTTGGTAAAAGATGAAGTGGACTTCATTAAAATTGAAAACTTCTGTAAAACATAATATCAAGAGAATGAAGACAAGCCACAGAGCGAGAAAATATTTGCAAAAGACACTTCTGAGAAGGACTGTTATCCAAAATATACAAGGAAGTTTTAATTATAAACAAACAACCTGATTTTAAAAATGGGCCAAAGACTTTCTCAGATACCTCACCAAAGAAAACCTAGATGGCAAATAACCATATGAAAAGATGCTACACATCATATGTCATCAGGGAAATACAAATTAAAACAATAATGAGGGACTACTATGTACCTATTGGAGTGGCCAAAGTCAAGAATACTGACCACCGAATGCTGACAAGGATGTGGAACAAGAGGGAATCTCATTAATTGTTGGTGGGAATGCTAAACGATACAGCTACTTTGGAAAACAGTTTGCCAACAAAACTAAACATATACTTACCATACAATTCAACAATTGCACTCCTTGGTATTTACCTCAAGGGAGTTGAAAACTTATGTTCCCCCAAAAATCTTCACATGAATGTTTACAGCAGCTTTATTCATGACTGTCAAAAGAAGCAACCAAGATGTCCTTCAGAATGGAAATGGATAAATAAACTGTGGTATACCAAGAAAATGAAGTATTAGGATAAAAAGAATGATCTATCAAACCAAGAAGACATGGAGAAAACTTAAGTGCATATCACTAAGTAGAAGCCAATTAAAGGGCAAATATATGATTCCAGCTATATGACATTCTGGAAAAGGCAAAACTATGGAGATAGTAAAGAGATGAATGGTTATCAGGGTTTGGGAGTGAGAGGAGAGAAGAACAGACAGAGCATAGAGAATGTTTACTGCAGTGGTAATATTCTATATGATACTATAATGATGGATACATGCCATTAAGCATCCAACTCCACAGAATGTAAATGGAAAGAAGGAACCATAATATAAACTATGGACTTGGTTGATTATGATATAACAATGTAGGTTCATCATTTGTAACAAATATACTACTCTGTCAAAGGATGTTGATAATGGGGGAGATTATGAATATAGGGAAACAGGGATACATGGGAATCTCTGTACCTTCCTCTCTGTGAACCTAAAAACTGTCCAAAAAATTAAATCTTTAAAAAATATATAATTAATACTCATACACTTGCCAAGTTTTTTCCTTTATTAAAGCAGTTAGCTGACCACTATACACCCCTGAGATAGTCACTGTGATAGTATGCCAACCTTGAGGTCATAAAGCGTTTGGGAACAGGGCAGCCCGGGTGGCTCAGCAGTTTAGCGCTGCCTTCAGCCCAGGGCCTGATCCTGGGGACCCGGGATCGAGTCCCACGTTGGGCTCCCTCCATGGAGCCTGCTTCTCCCTTGGCCTGTGTCTCTGCCTCTCTCTCTCTCTCTCTCTGTGTCTCTCTCTCTCCCTGTCGCTCATGAATAAATAAATAAAATCTTTTAAAAAATAACCTTAAAGCATTTAGGAACACTTTAAGCAAAAGAGGAACTCAGGCCAGGATGTGGCCACAAGAAGAAGCAATAATCAGGACTTAAAGTTTTATCCATTCAGCTTAATTGTTCTTCATCTGGATTTATAAAAAGTTCATTCAAATAAGTGATTTGATTGATAATAGAAACCAAGCCTCTTTCCCTTCAACATTTTTAGTTGGGTCAAATTTATATTCAATTAAGTTTGAGAAGCGCTGCTTACTGAATACTCCCTCTTTGAAATTCATACTGTTAAGAGACTAAAGAAATCTTTTGAATTTCAATTGATCCACTATACCAAATACATGACTACAGATCCTTTATTCTTTGTTAATATTCTATATATTCAGGTTCTACACATCATATTTTGAGAATATTATGCTAAAGGCACTCTTAAGTTAAAAAAAGCTACTATTTCAATTTCTCACACAAACCCCAAACCTGGAGTCTAATCCCAAACTCTTTAGTCTGGCTTTTTAAGGTCCTCCACAACATTTTCTGAATCAAGTTTTGCAGCCTCATTTCCCATTATTCTTCTCATGAATTTTCTGCTCTAACAAAACTCTCTTATTCTTTGTTCCCTAAATAGTCTGTGTCCAATTCTGCCTCCCTATTTATATACATATTCTTTAGGAGGGTCTTGAATTTCATTAGAACTGGAGGAGATGTCAGAAGTTCTTAATTAGTCATTTAACAAATATTTATTGAGTGTTTGCTTTAACACTGTATCTCTTGGGATGCTCTGTTGCAAGCAACAGAAATAGGCTCTAGCTAATTTAAGAAGAAGAGGAATTTATTGAAAGGACATTCGGTAACTCAAAGAATTTCTGGGGGTCTAGAGAATAAGGCTTGAAGACTGTGCAGCCAGAAACACTATAGTAAGTCCACTGCACGATACATCCAGGGAAGATAGCATACTTGCTATCCTGTGTCCAAAAACTATACCTTGCACTACCAGTACCAGCAACGCTGGTCCCTGCTACCTCTGGAAACTGAAGTAGTTGCCTCTGTGTCAAACACTCGTTGGCAGCATGGGTTCTGTATATTCTCTTCTTTCTACCAATAGCAGATTCAAGGACTGTCTGATGGTGGAACTTGGACATTTGTCCATGTCCTAACTTTAAGGAAGACTGGGAAATCTGGCGTCTGGCATTTTCATCTTCAATAGAAGGACCTGAGCTCTGCCTTCTAAGATAAGGGATTCCCCAAAGCAAGGAAGAAACTGTAGATGATGGGTGGTCAAAAAAAAAATGACAATTGTTAGCTATGGCTATAAGATAGATTACTGGGAAACACAAGAGTCTTTTCTATAACCTCCAAAAGAGTTTACCTAAGTGCACAAGAAAACAGATGAGATGATCAGAAAATAAGATAATTTAAAATAACATAATAAATTAGACTGCTTAATTAAAAAATACTAAAATTATTTTGAATATAACCAATTGTTAGAGACAAGTGTATTTGTACTTTATAGCTCCAAACCCTTCCTTTCTCAAGAGATTTGTTTCTAGAGCAAAATTTATGTAAATAAGCTCTGTTTCTCCCTGGAATCTTTCCACACATCCTCCCAGCTCCATTTTCCAAGTTTATCTGCTCAAAGACAAGCTCCTTGGTCACCAACAGGAATGATGCCCAGAATCGAACCCTTTATAAATATATATATATATATATATATATATATATATATACACATATATATATATATATATATAGACTTGGTTATATATATATATATATATTTGATATATTTGATATATTTGATATATTTGATTACGCAGAAATACCAACTCTATTTCTCTCCCCTGGGAAGACAGACAGACCTTAAGGCTAAAGAACCAGAAAATAGTGGCAGAAACTTAGGAATGGTTGTAAGTTCTTGACCTGGAGTCAGACAGGAAGAAAATGTGCCTGGAGTCCTGGGAAATGCAACAGCACTCTTCTGCATTGTGTTTTTGCCTCCTTTCCTAAGGAAGGGCAGTGCTAGGCTGCACTGGGGAAAATTCATTGCAGAGCCAAGAATTGAGTGCTTTTCCAGTGCTATGTCAAGGTTATTGCTCTACAGTGCTTTTGGAGCTCTGCTCCAGCGGTCAGCCAATGGCTACTCAGACTTAACAATGGAAGCCATGTGGGCAGAACTGGGGAAAAAAATGGGTCATTTAACTGCTTAAGGGACATCCAAAGTCAGTTTTCAGGGCCTCCACCCTCAGCAGCCACCCGGTCCCCAGGCCTTGCTGAATCTCCATTTTCTTTTTGATGCCATACAGCCTTCTTATTCTTCACCATCCTAGGAGTCAATTAGGCACCCAGAAAGAGGGGGAAAGTGAAGATAAAAACAGACAGAAATAATTGAGTGGCAGCCTCACTCCTTCAAGGAAGAAAGGCCTGTGCAATATGACAGAAAATTGACTTAAAAAAAAAAAAAAACTAACTTAACAGATTTTTCCATTTACTAGCTGGGTGACATTTGGTAAGTCACTCTTCTTCCCTATCAACATCAGTAAAATGGGGTAATGTGAGACAACTAGTACAAAATTACAACAAACTGAAAACACCAGTGATCCCTCTACCTACAACTAGGTTAGTTCAAATACCATTTACGTTCTCTGTTTGGGAGTGCTTGCAGTTAAAGCTGCAGGTGATGAACAGTCGAAGGCCTTTTGCTCTGGCTCTTGTCTTTGTTTGCACCCATGAAGGTTCTTTTTTTTTTTTTTTTTTTTTTTTTTAAATTTTATTTATTTATGATAGTCACATAGAGAGAGAGAGAGAGAGAGGCAGAGACACAGGCAGAGGGAGAAGCAGGCTCCATGCACCGGGAGCCCGACGTGGGATTCGATCCGGGGTCTCCAGGATCGCGCCCTGGGCCAAAGGCAGGCACCAAACTGCTGCGCCACCCAGGGATCCCCCCATGAAGGTTCTTGAAGAAAAGTTCTTCTTTCCTCATGTTAGAGGGTATGGTGGAGCAAGAGGAGCTGTCCTGTAGTCTGGGATTCTACTTCACCTGCTTGGATTCCCTCCTTTCCACATCACACACACTCTCTCTTCCATCCACTCATCCCTGAGAAAACATGATGATAGAGTAATAACTAATATTCTAACAAGTGCAATATAAGAGTATGCTCAGAATAGAGACCCTGAATGTAGATTCCCAGATGTGGAAATCCTAATTCTGTAATGTGCTTGCCCTATGACCTTAGACACATTATTTTACCTTTCATTACCCCAGTTTCCACATCTATAAAATAGGATAATCATAAACCTAACATAGAGGGTTGCTGTGAGGGTTAAATAAATTAATATACATAAAGCACTTAGAACAGGATCCAGCATAGAGCTGTTATTTTACATCATTAGCTAATATTACTATTATGTTCACACACCAAAATGAATGTGGTTATATACAAAGTATCAATAAAAAAGAGGAAAAGTTATTGTGTATATGTATGCATGTGTACATAAACATGGTTTTGTTGAGTCCTTACCTTAACTTTCAATCTCAGCACTATTACTGACTGATGGTCAGACAGGTTAGGTAAGATATCCAAGCACTAAGAAGTGGAGAGTTGAGATTCAAACTCAGGTCTCCTGGCCCCCAAACCCCTACAATGCATATTTTCCCTCTCCTGGGAAACCACCACTATTACTCAAAATATTCAGAATTCCTCTTTGAGACTTTCTTTCAGAGATCAATGAACTTGTTTTGAATTTCCTCAGCACTGGGAAATCTTCTTTTGAAAAAGATTATCAGAAGGTTATCAGAAATTTTCAAAAGTCATTTATTGCTAAGGTGAATAGCCCAAATAGGTCATAATGTTTTGGTTTTTTTTTTTTTTTTAAGATTTTATTTATTTATTCATGACAGACATGGGGGGTGGGGGCAGGACAGAGATACAGGCAGAGGGAGAAGCAGGCTCCATGCTGGGAGCCTGATGTGGGACTCTATCCTGGTACTCCAGGATCACGCCCTGGGCCAAAGTCAGGCGTTGAACCACTGAGCCACCCAGGGATCCCCAGGTCATAATGTTTTGAGCTAAAAATAAGGTATAATTAATGTCGTTAGGTGTCTGGTAAATTGACTCTAGAGACTATCCCCAGAGAAAAGTTCTAAAATGATTCTGAAAAATTCAGTATTATAGGAAAACTGCATTTCCCAACCCTCATGTGGTTACTTTGGTTCTGATATGCTTCTGTAGATGGGGTTTTTAACAGCTTGGTTCTAAGTTCTTGTATGCAAAAGAACATAGAGTAAGACAGTCTTACAGACTGTAAGATCTGAGGTCTGTGTTGCCATAGTGATGACTTCCTCTGTGGTCCCTGAAATATTCTTATGTCTCCAAGGTTCTACAAGGCCCAGGATCATTGTGGAGGTCAGAATGATAGTGGAAGAGGTACAACATTAAGAGTGGCTCTTCTGGGCAGCCCTGGTGGCTCAGCGGTTTAGCGCCTGCCTTCAGCCCAGGGCCTGATCCTGGAGACCTGGGATCGAGTCCCATGTCAGACTCCCCGCATGGGGCCTGCTTCTTCCTCTGCCTGTGTCTCAGACTCTCTCTCTCTCTCAATCTCATGAATAAATAAATAAAACCTTAAAAAAAAAAAAAAAAAGATTGGCACTTCCTCAAACATTTGAGTGAAGTGTTATCCCACTTAGTCCTTGCACCAGCTTGTTTCACTGAGAGGAAACCTAAGGCCCAAAATGGGTCCACAACCTACTGCATGTCCCACAGCTAGATGCATGGCCCTTGTGTCCAGATTCCCCTTCTTCCCTATCTGTGGCTGAAGCAGTGTTCTAAAAGCTCAGCCACAAATGCCTCTGTACTGGGTCCTTCAAAGCAGACTAGATTCATGGGCAGAGCAGTATAAGCAGGGGTATAATTAAGTAATTACTGAAGCTGTTCAAGGCAGAGCCAGGCCTCCTCACCCACTTGTTCCTGGCTCCAGCAACCTGTAAGATACCGAGAGATCATCCCCTTTCTGGAAGTGGTTTACTCAGAGGCCTGCACTCCAATGAGATGGAGCCCTTTGCCACCTCCTCCAGCCTCCAGGGCTTATGCTTCAGAGACTCTATCCCCACTTCTCCAGAAGTAGGCTGCCATGGAGAAGCTGCTGGCTGTGTTTATGCCCTTGATAAAATACACATTAATTTCAAGCTCAGCCAAATGGGCAAATTAAAAAGGGAACCATCCTCTTCTCAGATTCCATTTTATTTTATATCTTATTTACCACAGATGAACTTATACAGAGAAATGAGGAAAGAGAGGTGTGGGGGAGGAAGAGAAAAAGGGTAGCCAAGTTTTTACTTTAAAAATCACAATTATTCCAAGAAAAAAATATTTGTAGATAAGAGCACATGTTCAAAAACTAGTTTGTTCCAAACCACATTAACTATTAAATTTGTTATCTGTCCACCTAACCTCTAGATTCTTGACTTATTTCGTTCCACAGACTCTTTCCACCTTATAACTATTATAATTCACCTGTTAAAAGAAGAGCTTTGAAGTCCTGTTAATATGTGACTCTAGGAAAATCTAAGGTAGAGAGAAAACTTCAAGTCCTCAACCACTCTGGGGAACTTGGCTCTCTAAGGAGACATTGTTTTAAAATCAAGAACAAGCCAGAGATCACCAAGATTAAGTTTCACCCTTTGATTTCCAAATCCTGATCAGTAATCCATTAGAGCTAATTTTCCATACTCTTTTTTCAGTATATACTGGGGCATGAGGTGGGTTTCTCTTAGATGGAAGAAGAATCAGGGCATTGGTCATGAGGAAGGAAAAAGAGACCCATTTCATGAAGCTGTCAAAAAAAAGGTCATGCCAGTAATAGCACGTATGATACAAACATGCTCCTGCATGCAGAATCATCATCTGTATGGGAAGTTGCTTATAAAGATGATGACATTTAATGTTTGGCATCTCAGCAGTTTTTACTTTTGATTTTGGAAAATTGCCCAAAGTAAATAAGTCATTCACTATCTGGCTTGCTTGCCATTTTAATTATTGGGGGGTGGGGCAGGGGGAGCACTTCGCCTCCTATGTATGTGGTACCAGAGGCCTACTTAATGATCTAAAACTAACAAAATTGGTAGAACCCCAAAAATCTGTGATTAAACAATAACAGTCCACAGTGACCTTTTTTAAATTCCATATACAAGCCGGCAGCATACTCAGTTTGACAAATTTTAAACCTCTTAAAATGAAGTCTGAAACAGAAATTCAATAGGCTCTTAATTACATTTGCCCCGAAGGCAAAATGAACATTGTTCTGTTCCTCACACAGCTCCAGTTAAAGCTGGATTCTCACTACGCTGAGCCATTCTGACTTGAAGTGACGGCTGGCAGCAGCTCAGGTTTCTCTCACCTCCACTCAGAGGCTCTGAAGGTGAGCTGAGGGGAGAAGGAAAGCGGCTGGAGTTCTAGAACAGCAGTTCCAGGGGGTAAATAGGGCCCTTTTGTTCTGGGTAATTGAGTGGGTGATAGGAGGCAGAGGACAGAAGCCCAGGTAGCTGGGATAAGTAAGTGGAGACAAGGAAGTTAGGAGGACTTGGAGGAGATACTATGAGGACAACTAAATGTTTCCTCTGCTCTTCCTTTCCTTCTGAAAAGGAAGTAATGCACATTGCTCCTTGTTGCACATTCGGGCTTGGGCAGTAACACTGTCACTGAGAAGAGCAGCTCAATCTAGATGCAGAGTTTGACCTATGGCTCCAACAACCATGACACCTAGTGAAAGATGATAGATCAAATCTTTGCTGATACAAAAAGAAGATTTTAACTTTTTGATGAAACTTCAAAAAAATTTCTTAAATTGTTGGACAATCTTGAAACCAAAAGCATGAAAAATATAGCTTTAGTTTTCCCCCATCGGACAGGGAATCATGCATCTAATAATAGCTGGATATCGAGCATAAAAGCCTACTCCCCTTTGCTTTGACTCTGGAAAACTCTGAAGCAGCTGCCTGGCTTTAGAGTGCCCCATGAGCTCAGCTGAGGCCTTCAGTGCTGGTGCATGACAGCCAACTTCTCCCTCCACCCCTGCCTCCTTCCTCCCCTTCCTTACATAGGTACCAGTTCCAAGAGCATTGCCTAATAAACCTCTAGTCTGTCTACTTCCCAGGGAACCCCATCTGCACAGGGACTTCTTTCACTGAGTTCCCCTCTGTTTCTCACATCTTTGAACTTCCATTCTCATTTCTCTTTCCTCCTCAGCATATTCTATGCTCTCCCATGTTTAAAAGAAACTCAGCCAAAAAACATATTAAGCATTCCTAAATTCTGTGTCATCCTCAAGTTAGGGCTGTTTTTTTCCTACATCCAAATTTCTTGTAGAACTAAATTGACATTGCCTCCACTTTGCTTTCTAAGTATAACACAGTGTGCCTTCATCCATCATTTCTTCTCTAAAATATATTTTTACTGAGGTCACCAGTGACATCCTATTTTTTAAAACCCCATGGTCACGCTTTAGCCTTCCCATACTTGACTTGGCTGTTGGCAGTGTGACTTTCTCCATCCTCCTTTGAAACTGTTGCCTGGCTACAATAGCATTCATGATTCTCTTTGCCCTGGACTTCCATGTCTCTCTTTGGCTATTCCTTTTCAGTCTTCTTCATGGGCCTTTGTCAGTGAGTGAAGCCTCTTTTCAGTCTACACTCTTAGGGCAAGTTGGCCATATCTACAGTTCCATCTACCACCTATGTGCTGATGACTCCCAAATCCATATTCCCAAACTCTACTTCTGTCTTGGGCTCTGAACCCTATATTTCTAACTATTGAGTGTTTCCCCATTTATTTATTGCCTTATCTAACACTGATTCCCTCTCACAGAAGTTCCTTCTTTCTGAGCTGATACCACAACACCATTCTTCCCACCAACAGAGCCTATGATGATCCTCTACTCTTCTTTCTAACCCATACTGCCCATTGCTCATCAGTGGTTTCTTTTTTGTAAATAGTGAATTCTTAAAAATATCCCTACTTTTCCTATTTTACTATTTTATTTCATACTTTTACTATCTCATATATTTCACAGAATGATGAATAGTACCTACCTGGAAGCTGAATCACCTAGACTACACATTTCAAAGGCCTCTGCTTTGTCCTTTCTCTGGTCACATCCCTAATCCCATGTCAAGAAGTACCCAGGGCTAAGGAGACATTGCTGCCATGGGCCCACAAACCCTAATTCTAGGCCAAGTTTCTGTACCCAGGCCTGTAGATTCCCTATCCAAATGACCCAAGCCAACTTACGAAGGATTATTCCATAGATCCACCCTCCCAAGAGTATACTGCATCACTGGAGTACACATCTTAAAGCCTGAAGATGGCCAAGATATACCTGCCTCTAGTGGAGTAGGGAAAGAGGTGGAGGTTGTCTACAGGGGCTGGATTATCCACGTACACATATGTGAAAAATTCCTGTGGTTCTAGGCTGAGGGAGCTATGAGCTTGAGGCCTCTGATTATACCTTCTCCCCCAGTTCTATAAATGTTGGCAGGAGGATGCTGGTTATGAATGATGTTTTATATGTATCAAGCAAAATGATGGGAACCAAAGATGAACTAGACATAATAACCACCTTCAAGAAGCTCAGAAACAAGGTGCCTTGGTGACTCTGTCAGTTAAACATCTGAGTTTAGCTCAGGTCATGATCTCAGAGTCCTGGAATGGACCCCTGCTTGGGCTCTCCCATTCAGCAGAGAGTCTGCTTATCCCTCCCTGTCTGCCCCACCCCCATTCATGCTCAATCTCTCTTTCATATAAAAAAATAAAATCTTTAAAAAAGAGAGAGAGAGAGTTAAGAAACATACAAGAGGGGAACATTATAAAACTAGATGAAGTCCATTTTACCAAATTCATGTTTAAGAAGTGGTGTAAGGAGGGAAAATCAAGCTCTGCAAGGTAACATGGGAAGACTTCCCATTTGGGATCGCATATGAACTAGAAATTAAAGCTTGAGAATAAGTTTTTCAAGCTTGAGGAAGCCTACTATAGCAAAGGAAACAGCAAATATTCAAGAAATAATATGAACTGAGTGAGCTGGAAGCATGGAGTGCGGAGATGGCTGGAAAGGTAGCAAGGACAATCATGAAAAGTATTTCTCAAAGAGCTTCTTACTCATTCCAGAAGGTAGTAGGGAATCTAATGACTTAAGGCAGGGGACTGATATGCTCCTGCCCTTACATTTTGAAAGACTTATTTTCTAGACTAGCCTCTTAAGGGGTCTCCTGTTCCCCCCCACTTCTATTACTCCTTGAGAATCTAGCCACTATGCTGCTGCCAAAATGATCCTCCTAAAAATACATTTTGGGTGCTATCACTCTTCTACTTCTTCCCATTGCCTACCGGTTAGAGTCCAAACTCTTTAATGCAGTTTCCAAGGCCCTTAATGTCCTACCTCTGCTTGCCCTTCCAGTCTAATCTCATAGCACTCTCCCACATGCTTCTTCTATCATAGACATATCCAATGACTTGCGCCATCCAAAAGACACCTTGATCTCTGGTTACTTTGCAACTATGCCCTTCCCCAACTTACTGGCCTGAACAACTGCTTACCTTTTGAGCAGCAAGGTATAGAGAAAAGAACACAGATTTTGATGTAGATTGATCAGGACTATATCCTGGCTCTACCACTTCCTGGCTCTACAATCTTGGGTAGATCATTTAAATTCTGAGCCTTGGCTGCCTTGCCTCTTTTATGGATGTAAAACCCATTTCCTAAGACTACTGTGAATATTAAATGTAGTAACATAGGTAAGTACCTGACATGAACACAGCAGGCTCCCCTTGGACTAAGCCCTCTGGATGCCCATGTTCATTAAACTACAGTCTTTTCCTACAAGTTATGCTTGCCTATTTTACATACCTGAAGTGTGCCTTGGTCCTTTGCTCTGACCCCAGCCTCATTCCTGTCAATATTCTTCATTCCAAAGGAGATCCTTTTCCCTCAAGCCCCAGCCACTGGCTAATGTCCTGCTCCAAACTCAGGGGATCCCCTGAAAGCACAATTCTGCCATTTGCCCAATGACCAGCTGGATCCCCCTCCTGAGGATCCACCATCTCCACTATCACACCAGCCCCTGCTTGGAGGCATACGATAACACCATTATAAAGGAACTTATTGCACCCTTTGGGTATGATTTTGATTTGGTTACTATTCACCTAATAAATTGTCTTACCTCCTAGTCCCAAATTCTGCCTACTTTCACCTTATTTCTATCCCCCCACCAACCAGCAAAAGATAAATTCCATGCTTTATGTCCATAAATAAGGTATAATTTATCTTTCAAATCACTATGATTGTGAGACTAAAAAGGCACAGTAGGGGTTAATTAGATGTGTATTCACCAATACATAAACCAAATAGCATCAGTCCTTTTTTGGGGGAGATGCAACAGAAACCAGGAAAGAAATTTCCTTCTTTATCCCATTTCCTCCATGGACTGTGGTTATATTGCCTTCAGCTGTAAAGATGTCTATCCTAATTTTAGTTTGTTTTACTCAGCTCCGTCTGTTGTTGTGGTTCACCCAGAGGAGCATCCAGTCACTAAAAGAGAGAAAGAAAAACAGTGTTCTGCTGCCTGAAGTGCCCAAGGCAAAGAGAAGCTTCTGGCTGCTTCTGCCAAGGAGCTCTGCTGTGACATGGTACCAATGCTAGATGTGGGTGGAAGGTGAGGCAGCTGCATTTTGTGGTGCTTGTCATTCTTATTTGACAACTGTTTGGGTTTTAGAAACTCCTGGCATTGGGTTACAACACCCCACCCACTCTGTGTTGGTAACTACCACTTGTCCTCCCTATAAGAGGTCATGCCAACTCTGAGATGAGGCAAGGCCATGCTCAGCAGCCCTGGATGGCTCCTGCTCTGGCATGTGAAGGGCTTTCTCTTGCATCTGGCCAAATCCACAGCTTCCTGTGGTCCTCAGAATCAAGCACTTATGAGGGGGTTTAGGGGTCAGAATGCTGACTCTTCAGAGCCTGGCAACAGGAACAAAAACTTCCTTCTGCTTTTAACAAGTATATTGAATGTTAAAATGATCCTAAGTCATGTGCATTGCTGTGAGAGTCTATGTGTGTGCACTAGAGAGTGTGAACATATTTCTTCTGGCATTTGATAATGCATCACCATTTAAAGGAAATTCCCTTCAGCCTTTTTATTTCGCCATCATATAAGGCCTTCAGCCAGCTCACCGCATGAATCTCTCATGAGTAGGGTGAAATAGAAAAAAGGAACCAGGCCCACTTTCCCCTAGAAACATGACAATAATCAGAGAGAAAGGGTACAAAAATGCCCCGAGGGGCTCAAATATACTCACTAATATGTCTCCTCATGTTTTGCCTTAACCTCAACTTTGAGAATTATCCCTATTATCTGCTTAACATCTAAAAAAAATTAGTAATCACGAAGAGCTGCTGTGTGCCAACAGTTTCTAATGTACACAGTCACCCTCTAAGCCGGCACTACCATCCTAACTTTCCAGATGGGGACACTAACGCCCAGAGACGACTAAGTGGTGAGAGGCAGGACTCAAAGCTTGGTCTTTCAGCTTTGTGCCTTGTACACCATACAGCATTCCTCTCAATTTTATGCTATAGACCGCTGGCACAACAGAGAGATTCAGCCCTTTATAGTTCCTCCATTATAATGACTGGTACTATAGGCAGAACAGGCAAGGACAAAATCTCTACCTCCTACCTTTAAAAAAATACATAATTGTCTGTCCTGCGAGGTGAAATGGAGGAGAGAGTGGGAGTGTTTAAATGAAATTATGAGGATGTGACAGACTAAGGAAAAGAAATCCCAAATCTTTGGATGTTTGCTATTGACATTATTATTGAATTGTGGGACCCTAAAACATGCTTAGAGTTAATCCCAAAAAACTTGCATTAAGGAAAATGGCATTTGAATGCAATTAATGAAATGAAAAATTCTAACTCATTATTAAAAATTCTCCACCTGTTTCAAAGATATATTTTAGGCCAATTTGATATATAGGTGTCTAAGATTACAGAATTCATAAAACAAGGCATTCAGTATGGAATCTAAACTTTTCCCAATAAAATATACTTGCATTGGACAATTATACCCACATTTAGGTGTAATATTGCAGTCCTTGCTCTAGTATAAATGAAATCATAGGAATCAGTGCCAAGAGCTACTATCATCAGAGACCCTTACAAATTTGATGAAAGGCAATGGAAAAGGAAAGAGAAGGAAGGGGGGGCTCACCTTACAATACAGATTCCAAGGTCAAGAGAGGACTGTGTAACTTTCTGAGCTATGCCCTCCCCAGGCCAGGTCTCGACAGTTCTTGCCAAATGTTTTCAACCCAATGAATCAAGAACTGGCCTTTTCCGTTCCAGCCTGTGGGAATGTGCTTCTGATTTTATAACAGAAGTCAGTAGAACAATGGGATTTGCTTCTTGAAAATTTGCTTTTTGGACACCAGTCCTGCAAAAACACCTATTTCTACTGGCTCCCCCAGTGGAGCTCCAAAAATTCTTATTTTTTAAAAAACATTAGGTCCTTGGTAGATAAATATACCTAACCTCTCCATAATCAGAACCAAGGCCGCCTCCACATTTGGAACTCAAAGCCCTGGCTGAAGACTGCTGTTCTGATTTATACATGAGTAAAGGCCACATAGAAAGCATAGAAGCAAGCAAAAAGAAAAACAGAAACCATGGAAGGCAAGTTCGTCTTTGGGTGCTTGGTCCAGACCAGATAACACAATGCCTAAAAGCCTGGGCTGTGGAGGGAAACCAGTCTGGGTTCAAATTCCAAATTGAACACATAAATTACTTGAACTCTTCAAACTTCATTGTCCTCATCTGTAAAATGGGGATGTCAATTGCACTACTATTTTATTTGTGGTGAGGATTAAATGAAAAAAAAAAAATGCACAGAAAGTACCAGCCACAGGGAATGTGGCATACAATATACACACAATATGGTTATATTGTATACACACATAGCAATGCTAAAACAGAGAACTCTTGTGTCTATGGAATGAATGTGGTGAATGAATGTGGTACTGTGTGAGGCCAACTCCAAAGGGTTCACTCTGATAGGCTTTGTTGCTGCCTCTCAGAAGAACAGTCATGTGTCTGAGAAAGCTGGCTCCAGGAGGGCCTCTAGACATAACTGGCCAGGAAGCTAGAAAGTGATCCTTGTACATTCTCTAGACTCAGGTTTGAGGCAGGTCTGGTAATACACTCTGGCTTTGATTAGGGCAGATCAAGCTGACCAAGCTCCAGCCAGTGACTGTCACCTCCTCAGAAGAATTTGCAATCTTTTTCTAAATAATTGGCCAATTAAATTATAAGTCCATCAATCTTTTTCTTAAACCTTATAGATTTTTATTACTATTTCAAAATATCCCGGATGTGTAAATACAATTATTTATAGCCTTGTAAAAACACGTGCCAGAAGAATAGAAAAGACTGCTGGTTTAGTTTGTTTTACTCTCACTCTGGTACCTCATGTGGTTTAGAGCTATTGCTTTCTGCCTGTTGTTAGCAACTAAGTATTTTCCAAATAATCAATTATTAGAATTGAGCCTCTTTGGTTTAATATACATGCAAAGAGAGTTGTGTATACAAATATAATTTAAAAGTCCCTCCATGGGTAAACATGAGGGTCCATCACAGTCGAAGTATTTGTTTCAATGCTTAAGTTATAGTTATGTGATCTTAGGCAGAAAATTTAGCTTTTCTGGATATCAGGTTTCTGAAATATAAATAAGTAGACTGACTTAGGTTCACAGATGTGTTTAATTTGGCCAACATTATTTTAGAAATGTGAGTGACTTTTCTAAGTATGCACTTTCCAGTTCCCACAGCTTAACCACCCCTAACATGGTCCAGCTGACTGCCTTTTCACATTTGCTTCACTTGCCCAGCTCTTGAAAGCATTTGGACTGCAGACCCTGGATGAGATGATCCAGAGGGCTTCCTCTAGCTACGAGACTCTGCTCTGCTGATTCTATCAAGTTGCTGAATTATTTAATTTCTTTGTCTGAAGAGTAAATAAAATCCTCATTCTTTTACAGTTAGGCTTGTGGACTTATCGGGAACAATTGGAGCATGGCTCAGACAAAAAGAAAAATCATTAGTTTCTGATAGGAAATTGAAGTTAAATCTCTTTGCAAATATTTTGGAAGATCCCTGCTCTTTAAGTCTAGATTGTTATCTGCAAGATATCATATATTTCAGCCAAGCAACAACTATCTCTCTTTTTAAAGATTTGTACCTAAGACTTTCCCAAAAGTTTGTCTTTCTTCCTTTGTCTTTGGCTCTCTTATTAAGGATACTGGACAGATATCCCTGACAATTTAAGCTCTGAATGTGACAAGCAGAGATTTAATTTGTGCGATTAAGCATCATTCCACAAAAGGATAACCTGAGCTTCTAGTTGCTTTGGGCTTATAGCCAACAGAAATTGAGCCAGACCCTCCTTTCAAATAAAGGCTTGAGCACCCAAAGCTAGAACTGAGAAGGGCAAAAAGGTCTTCGCTAGTATTTTTTCTCAAAGAATGCAATACGCTTCCTGCCAAACCAAGCTTAATGGCTCTGCCATACAAAAGCCATACATTTTATTGATCCAACTGGAATCCTACTGTGAGAGCACAATCTGGCCCACTTTAATATCAAGAATAATACTCTTGAGGCAGTGATTTCAATTTTGGTTCCATTACCAAACTGCTGGAAATTGGGGGCAGTTACCTCAACTTCCTTCACCTGAATCTCATTCATCATTAATAGCAGAGCCACTGCTCTAAAACTGACAATAGCCTGGAACAATGCACATAATCACCTAGAGATTGTATTGAAATATTGATTCTTATTCATTGGGTCTGGAAGGGAACTTGAGATTCTGCATTATGACTACTCACAGCTGATGCCCAGTTTCCTGGTCTACAACAACATTTAGAGTAGCAAGGACCTAGAGAGCTTTGTTCATTTAAATTAGATGTTTATTTGCTTCTTAATGCCAAATTCTGTTCTATGCCCTGGGAATACAAAGATGCATGTGACACAATCACTTTTCTCAAAGAATTCACCATTTAGTGGAGGAAGCAGACACATAAATATCTAGCTATGATATACACAGTATTGTTGAAACAGGAATAAAGTACTCCAGAAGTCAAAGAGAATGAGAAATAAAATTATAACTACAATCAATGCACAAATACTCTTATCTCTAATGGATCTCCTTTTCTTCTTTGCCTGTGCATGCTCCAATAGGAAAAACAGACCTGTAACATAAAACCCCAGATAAAACCCCTTCTTCAACTCATATTCCCAAGAGGTCAAGCTTTGCACAAACTGCATATAAACAGACACTTTCAAAACAGTAATTTTCAAAAAGGCAAAATCATGAGTCTCAGGCAAATACAAAATTAATGTGTGTCAAATATTTCAGCAAATTAATATCACTCAAAGAACATTTGAGAAGCTATGTATTTATAAGTAATGTTAGGATAAGATTGCTGGATAGATTAAAAAAAAACTGGTCAATGTCCAACAGAGCCATTAACTGTAAGATTTTAGGTTATTTGTTCTATTAGAAATTATTTGTATCTCTAGCAGATAAAAGCCTACTAGTTAGCATCTCCTTCTCTAAAGTTGTAAAACAGCCCAAATAATAGAAAGCCAAGCCCAACTCTGAAAGAATCCCTGGTATTCTCTTTCACTTGTTTTCAAGTTTCAGATAAAATTTCTGATTGTATACGCAGCCTTTCGAAAATTAACATGAAAGAAAGATCTCCCTTCACCTCAACCACTTCAAAAATTGCTCCAGGATCTAAATCTTCCTCTAGTTTATCTTACTGGATCTCATTCCCAGATAAAATTATCTACAGTAATAATAATATCTACAACTTACTGGGGTAACAGGTTATGTGTTTTAGGTACATTATCTCTATTTTCACACCAGCACTTGAAGTAAGTAGAACTATTCCTACTTGAAGAAATAGTCTCAGGGAGGTTAGATGATTTACACAATGATACTCAACTTATGGTAGAACTAGGGTTTAAATACAATAATACAACTACAAAAACAGTAAGTATTTAGAAAACAAATGTGAAGCTATCTTGCTAGATAAGAGAAAGCTGCATTTGGGAACAATGTGATTTGAAAGATTTTTTTCCACAATGCACAACATTATCAGCATTAAAGCTAACCTTTTCAGGTAAAGGTGCTGCCCTCAGAATTCATATCAAAAATAAAATAATACTTGATAGAAAATGAGTGGATACACATGAAGAGAGTAATGCTTAGGGGACAGATACTGGGACATACTGCCACAGAGGGAACTGGTATATCAGACTTGAGAAGCCTTAACAGAGCTGAGTAAGGCAGGGTCTGCTCATATAATCTCCATCTCCAGCTGCCTCCTTGCTTCTGGCTGCATAACCGGTTCAGGTCTTCTGCCACCACTACACCTATTTCTAAGGACCTGAGATGAATTATCTAATTGACAATGATCCTACCTTCTGGAGGAGTACTTCCTGTCTGCTACCCAGCCACCTTCTCTGGATAAGGTTCCCAAGGGCCTTTAATATAGTTTTTCTTCTTAGGGTAAGTAAAGGAACTCTTAAAACAACAAAGAAACGCTGGATAGGGCAGAGGGAAAAGATAGTCTCTATCACACAAGAGCTACATGGGTCCTGGCAGAAAAGGGGATGCCACTTTGGTGGCAAAATGGTCACTCCTATTATTAGAGTTCTCTTAGACACTCGTTAAAATGCATTTTCCTGCGCCCCATTCATACTTACTAATCAGAAACTCTAGGATGGAGTTCAGAAATCTTCAATTTTTAATAGTCTCTCCTGGTCATTCAATCTGAAAACTTTTTTGTCTTCAATCACTAGTTGTTACCTGGCTTCACATGAAAATCACCTCGGCACTTCCCAAAACAGCATGCCTTTGCTTGAGATCTGCAGTTTTTAAGTTCCCTAGGAGATTCTAAAGTAAAGCTAGGATGGAAAAACCATTGTTTTAAAATTTGACACGTCTCAAACTTCAATGTGCATTCAAATCATCTGGGAATCTTGGTAAAATGCAAATTTTGTTGCAGCAGGTCTCGGGTGGTTGTGAGAGCCTACATTTCCAAAAAAATTCCCTGGTGATGCAGATACTGCTGGTCCTCGACAAACTTTGAGCACCAATGCACTACTCCATCACTGATTCTTCACTTTGGCTGATTACAAAGACTCACTTACAGAGACTATATTAGTCTCACTTACAGAGACTATATTAGCTTCCCATGACTGCTGCAACAAACTACCACAAACTTGCTGGCTGACAACAACACAAATTTATTCTTTTACAATCTAAAAGTCAGATCCAAAATCACTTTCACTGGGTCAAATGAACATGTCTGTTTGGCTGTGTTCCACCTGGAGGCTCTAAGGAAAAATCTGCCTCCTTGCCTTATTCCAACCTCAAGAGGCTGCCTATATGTTCTTTGGCTTGTGGCCCTTTCTACCATTTTCAGTCTCTGTTTTTATGTCATTCTCTCTGCTTCTGACGCTTCCTCTTTTAAGGAATTTTGTAATTATATCAAATAATCCAGGATAATCCCCTCATCTCAAGATTCCCAATCACATGTGCAAAGTCTCTTTTGCCATATAAATAACATTCACATACATACCAACTCCTCTCAAACTATTCCAAAAACAGGAAAGAAAACTTCTGAACTTATCCTGAGGCCAGCATTACCCTGATATCAAAACTAAATGAAGACTCCACTAAATAAAGAGAACTATCAGCCAATATCCCTGATGGACATGGATGCAAAAATTCACAATAAGATATTAGCAAATTGGATCCAACAGTACGTTAAAAAAAATCATTCAGCATGATCAGATGGGATTTATTCCTGGGCTACAAGGGGGTTCAAAATTCACAAATCAATCAATGTGATATACCACATTAATAAAGGAAAGGAGAAGAACCACATGATCATGTCAATAGATGTAGAAAAAGCATTGACAAAGTGCAACATCCATTCATGATAAAAACTCTCATATGTGGAATATAAGAAATAGTGAAAGACTATAAGGGAAAGGAGGGAAACTGAGTGGGGAAAAATTCGAGAGGAAGACAAACCATGAGAGACTCCTAACTCTGGGAAACAAACAAAGGGTTGCAGAAGGGAAGGAAAGTGGGGTGGGGGGCTGGGGTAACTAGGTGATGGGCACTAAGGAGGGCCTTGATGGGATGAGCACTGGGTGTTATACTATATGTTAGCAAACTAAATTTAAATAAAATATTACAAGAAAAACTCTCAACAAAGTAGAGATAAAAATAACATACCTACAAGAATAAAGGCCATACATGAAAAAACTACAGCTAATAGCATCTTCAATGGGGGAAAACTGAGAGCTTTTCCTCCACATTCAAGAACAAAATAGAGATGTCCACACTCACCACTGTTATTTAACATAGTACTGAAAGTCCTAACCTCAGCAATTAGACAACAAAAAGAAATAAAAGGCATCCAAGTTGGCAAGGAAAAGTAAAACTTCCATTATTTGTAAATGACATGATACTGTATATAAAAATCTCCAAAAGACTCCACCAAGAAATTGCTAGACCTAATACATGAATTCAGTAAAGCTGCAGGATATAAAAGCAACATATAGGACTCTGTTGCATTTCTGTACACCAGTAGGGAAGCACAAAAAGAGAAGCTGAGGAATCAATTCCATTTATAATTGCACCAAAAATAATAAGATACTTAGTAATAAACCCAACCAAAGAGGTGAAAGATCTATCTGTACTGAAACTATAAAAACTATAAACTATAAAATAATGGTGAAAGAATTTGAAAACTATAAAATAATGGTGAAAGAATTTGAAGATGACACATAGAAATGGAAAGACATCCCATGCTCATGGATTTAAAGAATAAATATCATTAAAATGTCTATACTGTTCAAAGCCATCTACACACTTAATGCGATCCCTATCAAAATACCAACAGCATTTTTCAAACAATCCTAAAATTTGTATGGAACTACAAAAGACCCCTGAATAGTCAAAAGCAACTTTGAAAAAGAAAAGCAAAGCTGGAGGCCTCACATTTCGAGACTTCAAGTTACATTACAAAGCTGTAGTGACCAAAACAATATGGTACTGACACCAAGTTCAATAGAACAGAATAGAAAACCCAGAAATGAACCCATAGCTATATGATCAATTAATCTTCAATAAAGCAGTAAAGAATATTCAATGGGAAAAAGTCTCTTCGCCAAATGATGTTAGGAAAACCAGACAGCTACATACAAAAGAACATAGAAAAGAAATGGGACCACTTTCTTATACCACACACAACAATAAATTAAAAATGGATGAAAGACCACCTAAAATGTGAGCACGAAACCACAAAAATCCTAGAGGAGTACACAGGTGTAACCACTATGACAATGGCCATAGCAATTTCTTTCTACATATGTCTCCTGAGGCAAGGGAAACAAAAGCAAAAATAAACTATTGGGACTTCATCAAAATAAAAAGTTTATGCATAGTGAGGGAAATAATAAACAAACTAAAAGGCAACCTACAGAATGGGAGAAGATATCTGCAAATGACATATCCAGTAAAGGGCTAGTATCCAAAATACAAAGAACTTAGAAAACCCAATACCCAAAAAACGAATAATCCAACTAAAAAATGGGCAGAAGACACAGACATTTCTCCAAAGAAGACATACAAATGGCCACCAGACACATGAAAAGATGCTCAGCATCACTCACCATCAGGGAAATACGAATCAAAACTACAATGAGATACACCTCACACCTGTCAGGCTAAAATCAACAATACAAGAAACAACAGGTGTTGGCAAGGATGTTGAGAAAGGGGAACCCTCTTACACTGTTGGTGGCAATGCAAACTGGTGCAACTACTGGAAACGTACAGAGGTTCCTCAAATAGTTAAAAACAGAGCTACCCTACAATCCAGCAATTACACTAAGTATTCACCAAGAGCATACTAAAAACACTACTTCAAAGGGACATATGAATCCCAAATGTTTATAGCAGCAGTGTCTACAATAGCCAAATTACAGAAATAGCCCAAGTGAATGCATCAAGAAGATATGGTACATATATACAATGGAATATTACTCAGCAATAGAAAAATGGAATCTTGCTATTTGCAACAGCATTGATGAAGCTAGAGAGTATTATGCTATGTGAAATAAATCAGAGAAAGACAAATTCCATATTATTTCACTCATATATGGAATTTAAGAAACAAAACAAATGAGCAAATGGGAAAAAAGAGAAAAAGGCAAACCAAGAAACAGATTCTTAACTGTAGAGAACAAACAGAGTTACCAGAGGGAGGGTGGGTAGGAAATGGTTAATTAAGGAGGGCACCTTTGTGATGAGCGCCAGGTGTTTTATGAAGTATTGTATCACTACATTTTACACTGGAAATTAATATTACGCGGGATTTAACTAACTGGAATTTAAATAAAAAATAAAATAAAATAATAAAATTACATTCACAGGCTCCAGGGATTAATATGTAGATATCTTTTAGGGGTTGGCAGGCATTATGCAGGCTATGATAGAAGATTTTTTTGTTTTTAATTCTGAAGCCTGGACCTTACAGTAAAGATTCTCATGTGTTTGGTTTAGGAATGAGGCCAAGGCGTAGGCTATTAAAAGGTGAAGATGGTGATGCAGAGGAGTTTTGACAAACACCATTCCAGGTGGGCCAGCGTGTGCTGCTGCTGGGCCTTCCATCTCTCTTTGCCACTGATTACTCCTTGGATTTCCACTCAAAGACCATGACACATAAACCTAGGCCTTGAAGGTAAGGCAAGGAAGGCAAATTTTAGTTATTCCTCCTCCTCAGGAGGCCTTTGCAACTAGAAGTCATATTCCTGCCCTTTGTCCCAGGAAATAAAGACATGGGGTTGACTCAATGCTTTTTCCTGAACAGGTCTTGCATGTTGGTGAGTTTCTTTTTAATTTGGCATTTATGGTATTCCCAGCCACTTCTCAACCCTTCTAATTACAACCCAGATCTCACTCCATTTTTTCAGCTAGGGTTTAAAAGCTAAGAATTCTCTTGAAGCAGCCAACTATTAAAATTTCATAGCCTTTTACAAAATATCAGTTGACAGAGGTTATTATGAAATACTGCCTAGTATAATTAAAATTACACTGCAATTGTCAACACCCATGAGTCAAGAACACTGTGTGAAGTGATAGTTAGGATCGCACAGTCTGTTCCCTAGCTGGCTAACCAGGCCTGGGACTTTCCTAATCTATCTCTAAAACCTGAGGGCCTTGCCATCAGCTACAAGGTGCAAAGGCCAGCCACTCCACCAGAAATTGAGCTGGTCCCACTTGTGACTTATGCTGTAGTGTTCACATCCAACAGTAATGCTAGCTGTCTACTATACCTTCCTGGTGGACTTCAGGAACAGCTTTGAACAGGGGCCAGGTGTTCCATTTCTCCTTTATGACTTCTGCTACAGTGATGAAAACAAGCCTTTGTTTGTGACACTCAGCATGACTGTGTCTGAGATGAGCATGGTCTTGACTGTCATCCTTGAGAATATCCTATCTTTAGCCTCCTATTACCACCAAAGTTCTCCAAGAAGGGTGTCTGGATATTTCAAATCCCCCAATACTGTAGACTAACTTAAGCTGCCATCCTCACCTCTATTCTCTTGAAGATCACCAATCCTATCCTTTTGGCTGACTCCCATTATCTATTTTCTATCCATACTCTCTCTTTAAGCTCTGTTTTCAGTTTCATGCTGTTGACCTTTGCAAAATGAAATCCAAATTTCATTTTGAGGGCCTACAGCAGCATCTGGGCCCTGCCTACACTTCTAGTTTTATCTCACATGCTTTTCCTCCTCAGTCTCTAGTCTTCAGTCTCCCTGGCTACCTGCCAGCACTTCCAGCCTTCCGGGCTCTTCTTCCCTCTGACAGGAGGCTTACTCCACCCTTTTCATACAGCCAAGTTCTTCTTGCTGCTCATAATCAGCTGAAATGACACCTGGTAAAAGAGGTCTTCCCTAATCCCTCTAAAAGGACAAGTCATGGACTCTTAATATCGACTATCACAGCATCCACCTTATCTTCTTCATCAATGGCATTATTTGAAGTTACTGATTAGTTTATTTATTCACTTGCTCCATTTGTTTTTTCCAGGAGATGGTGAATTCCATGAGGGTAAGGAACATATCTTTCTTGTTTATCAAATAAGATCTAGCAACAGAAGCTGAATATATAGACTTATTGATTAGCCCACTCTGTATCACTTCTCCTCCCTTGGCTCTGAGGTGTTTTATTCTTCTGTTCTTCCCTTGAAATTCCTTCCCTTCATCTGTCTCCTTTGCCATTTCTTAAGATTTACCCTCAGCCCCCACTCTTCTCAGGAACTTGGTTCATTCATGAACAACTTCCTCTTCAGCTCTGAGAGACACATCTCGATCCCACTACTCCCTAGTGGCTGACATTCAGCTCTCAGTGTCTCCATTTTGTTGTGCTGGACATTTCTATCAGGGTGGTCAGCTTTTCCCCTAAATTAGCTTTTCTCCTGACTTCCTTATTTCTCCTCATGCTGTCTCCACCTCTTTGGTCATTTAGGCCAGAAAGCTCAGCATCATTTCTAATTTCCATCCTCTACCTCCATCCAATTAGATAAAGGGCAGCACAATAGCTACCCATTTACCTCTGCCACCGCTCCTGTTCAGATCCACATCACCTATTCCCCGTACTATAGAAATCGCCACTGAACTGATTCCCAGCAACAGCTTCTCTGCATCATGATTTATCATTCTGTAACTGGATTAATCAACATGAACTCACCTTCACTGTATGACTCCAAATCTCAAAAACTTTCAGTGGCTCCCCACTGACTGCGGTAAAGTCCAAACTCTTTGGCCTGACGATCAGGCCCCAGGTTCCCTTTCTCACTGGCTATTACTGCCCTATCTGCAGTTTCCTTGTTCTTATTAGACAGTGTAGCTTCCCATTTCTATTTCTCATTCCGTCTCCAAATTCTCCCACCTCTAATTCTTTGCTTTTCTCATTTTCTTCATCTAAAATGCCCTCTTCCATCTTCTCCTGACAGACTATTTCAAGAGGCACTTCTAAGGCTACCTTGTCAATAACAATTATTTTTCCTGATTCTGTACAGCAAAGGTGATTACCTCCACCTCCTGACTGGCACGGCTACCTTCTATGCCACATTTCTGTGAATACTAGTTATTTGAATACCTGTGTCTCTTTGGGACTATATTTACATTTTTGAGCATTAAAAAAAGCAATGACTTAAATATCATCACTCCTCTAATACACATGTGCATACACACACACACACACACACACACACACACACACACACACAGAGGCATGTTGAGAGTCCTTAATAAGAACTGTAAATAATAACCATCCTCAAAATAGTCTATAGAGAACTTACTGTCACACAAGAAAGGATGGAGCAAGTTTACATTATACGGATGTCAGAGTAATGCTGTGGTTTATTCTCTATAGAGCTTGGACTTCTAATCCTAAACTAAACTAAACCCTAAAAAGCCCATGTGATCATTTCTCCAACCATGATTTTACTACTAAATTCACCCTGAGATGAATTTATGGAAATAAGCCAGTCTAGATCTAGAAGAAAATACACTGTTTACCTAAGAGGTTAGACACAAAGCCTGAGTGAGCACAGCCTTCATCAGTACTGACCCAGTGAGGTTGTATAGGCAGCATGACATGGAGTGTTTGCCAGAGGAAGCTGAGGACTTTCATCAGCAACAAATGTTTCTCTCACCTCTGAACTCATGTGGCACTTTTCATCATTCATCTTTAGGAAGCTTAAACAGAGGACATGTCAAATAATCAGTGTTGTCCCCACTGGCTAGTGCTCACCTGATACATAATGGACGCTCAATATTTCCTTGAAGAAAGAAAGAATGAATGAACTTCTCTACCCCTTCCCACCTGGCAAAGTCCATATATTCTAATAATATAAGATACATCTTTTCTTCCCACTAGTGACATCCCACCTGCAGCCACTACTGCTCACTTGGAAGTTCTAACCAGGGACCTGGCATTATAAGGCTCTTGCTCCACATAAAAAGTTTCTCTCGACCTAAAGTTCTGTATGGGGGGTAATGAAAAGAGAAAAGAATTTAAAATCAAAGTGACCTAGTGCTACGTCCCAGTTCTGTGACCTTAGATCTATGTTGTCCAAAATGGTAGTCACTGGCCACATTGACTATTTAGATCTAAATTAATTAAAATTAGATAAAATTAAAAATTTACTTCCTCAGTAGCATGAGCCACATTTAGGTGCTCAATAGCCACATGAGTTTAGTGGTTTCCATAATGGACAGAGTAAAGAGAATATTTCTTACGTTGCTAAAAGTTCTATTGGATAGAACTCCCACTGACAAGTCACTTAACTTCTTTGGAGCCTCAATTTGCTTATTTTTGAGCAGCAATTTAGTGGGACTAGATGGCACCTCACACTCTTTATTCCTCTAAAAATTTTGGAAAGTCTAGATTCTAGGACTGTTTCTTTTGAAGCTCTAGAATACAGCTGGTTTGGAATGGAATGGAATGGAATGGAATGGAATGGAATGGAATGGAATGGAATGGAATAGAAAGAATAGAATAGAATAGAATAGAATAGAATAGAATAGAATAGAATAGAAAAAATGGCCTGAGAATAAGGGCAAAAGGAGTTTAACCAACCAACAAGGTCAGGGCAAGCCTTGGGGAAAGTGGAGAAGCTGGCTTTGGTGAAGTGCCTTGCAGCTTGCACCTCTCTCAAACCTATTCTCAGATTCAAAAATTAGATTCAGCTCTTTGGACCTGCTCTCTGCTAGGAGACAGCTGGCTTATCTGATCAACTAAATACCACTGCATTTTAGCATTGATGCCTAAAGGGTCCAAAGTCACTGCTCATATGCTGCAGGGCATGAGCAAAAGGCAGATTTAGCAGAGCTCAGAGCTAGCCCTTAATCAGTTACTGCCCATCTATGTAACTTTTGATGAATCACATGATAGGGTACAATTTACTTATGTATAACATTATGCAAGTCTATGGACTCCAAGGACATCCCCAAATCCAAGATTCCAGATTGTAGCATTAGATTTTCCAAACAAACAATAGGCCCATAGGGAAGTTGCATTTTGAAGGTAGAAGGAAAAATTTGCACTGGCTTTAGGAGAGATTAGCTAGGTTGTCCATGGAGAAATGGGGTGAGGAAAAAAGGGGTATTCTCCTTTCTGAAGCCTTAGGCTAGGTACTACAAAACAATCTGTCTTTGTTTCTGGTTGAGCTCCCTCCTGGTGATGAGTCATATGGCGGAAAAGGTGTGTTGGGTGCCTGCCTGCCATGTCTGGTTAATGCAACTCCTTATATGGTAT
Organism: Canis aureus; assembly: GCF_053574225.1. Taxonomy (NCBI): domain Eukaryota; kingdom Metazoa; phylum Chordata; class Mammalia; order Carnivora; family Canidae; genus Canis; species Canis aureus. The sequence continues at coordinate 44,465,281 of NC_135615.1, forward strand.
TTGTTTTTCTGACAGGTGACATGTTCCTGGACATGGAGCTTACTTTAAGGCAGTTCTTCAGGTGACACTCAGAGAATGTCTGTCTTCTTTTATTTAGTTTCACAAATAGCCTTTCACTGGAAGTTTCCTTCTGGACATGTCCAGCTGCCAGAGCTCTTAGCACCACCAAAGTAGCTCAGATTTAGGGACCAAAGCTAGGGTCCCTTCCTCTCCCATAAACAGGCTCATGTTCTCTGAGAAGAAAGCATTATGAAGGTGGGAGTGTTTTCTATTTCATGTGTAAGGGCCAGTTATGGTGATGACCATGTTATGTTTCTTGCCACGCTGTCTCTAAGCCTTACAACTGACCTGCAAGGTAGGCATTATTACCTTCCCTACTTTACAATTGAGGGGAGTGAGGGTAAATAACTGACCTAAGGCTACTCAAGCAGACATGGCTGACCCAAGACTAGAACCAGTTCTAGGAGGCTTCAGTACCCATGATCTGGCTCCCAAAATACTGGAACCCTAATAGATGAGTGTAAGGTCTAGCCATTGGAAAGTTTGAGGAAAAGCCTATCAAAGGAATATATTAATTTCTTATGGCTGCTGTAACAAATTAAACAAATTTAGTGACTTAACAATACCAATTTATTCCCTTAGAGTTTTAGAAGCTAGAAGTCTGAAATCAGTTTCACTGAGTTAAAGTGTGGATAGAGTCAGTTTCTTCTGGAGGTTGGAGAATGAGAATCCATTTGTCTGCCTTTTCCAGCTGCATTCCTTCTGTACCTCACTTTAACCTCCTGCTTCAGTCCACAACATCTCCTGCTTGCTCCTCTGACCATCTTGCTGCCCTCTCATAAGTGCCGTTATGGCACATGTAGGGGTTATTCAGATAATCTCTTCCTCACCAGGTCCTTAATTTAATCGTATCTCCAAAGTCTCTTTTGCCAGATAAGGGAACACATTCACAAGTTGTAGGGATGAAGACATGGACATCTTTGTGGGGGGCATTTATTCACTACCACAGAGAATTTTTCATTTACCTTCACAACTAGGAATAGTTGCTGGAAGTACTTTTCGGTTTTGTCCTTCAACTCTGTTCAGTCTTTTTTGTCTCCCCTTGGATGGGAAGCAAGTCAAAACAGGTCCCAGAGGTCATGAGGGGGTAAGTAGAAAAGACCCTGGTATAGAGGTTGTGAGTAGATGCACTCAGGTCTCTTCTTGCTCTTGTGTACCACATTCTCCCTGGGGAGGAAGTAGCAGTAGAGTAGGAGGTCAGTATTATCAAGCAGTGGAGGGTAAATATATTATCTTTGTCCACCTGGAAAGACTTCTCACATGGAGGAGGCCCCATTTCCTCCAAACTGTCCCCTATCTCACACTCTGACCTGAAAAAAGATCTATTTGCTTTATCTACCTAGTGTCCCACTGCACTTGGACAATGTCCAGTTTCCTTCTGTGATCTACTCAAAGTCCCACAAGATGAAACTCCTGCCCACATTTCCCACCTCAATTCATTATCTATTCCCCTCCCATCCACTGTGTTCCAATTACATTGGCATGGTTGACAAACAGGAATGTTCATGATTTCAGCAGAACCAACCACTGTTTTTTCTAGTATTGCTTGATGATAGGACATGTCTGCAGTGGTTCAATTAGTCAACTTACATTAGAGTTGTGGTTTCTATAATGTATAGGCTTTCCTTGAAAACAGAAATCTTATCTTAGCAACCAGCCCCCTAACAGAATTAAAAAATATATATTTATGTGAACTAATACCTTTAGGCCACTCAAGTAGTAGCTAGAGAATATTTGAAAGTCTTCTTCCTTCAGAAACTAATGTATATCTTGCTAAACAATTTTTTCATCGTTATTCAATACAGTGTGTCGTCAGAGGGTGGATAATAATAATAATAATAATCTTCACTTTATAGATGGGAAGACAATCTAAAAAAAAGAAAGTCAAACCATTTTTAAATGACAGTCTTAAGAACCCATTCTTTCTGATTCAGAGTAGACTACTTTTCCCCTCATGTGCTAGGGCTCAAAGGCTTGAAGATAAATTCATATGGTACACTATAAAAAACAAAAGCAAATAGAAAGGTCCATAAAATGATAAGCAACACAAATTGGCTGTTAATTGGATGTTACTTAAACACAACTAAAAAAATATATATCACTGTAGGGTTTGGCTTGGCTGAGAGAGGTAGAAGTCAGAGAATGAGAACTTCCCATAGAATCCCAGCCTACTTGACCTACTATTTTCTGCCCATATGTGCCCTGCACCCTTCATCCGCTTCCTGACAGTTTACTTACTTCCTTTCCAACTCCTCACTCTGACTTTGAGGTGAGGAGGCAGCAGCTGAGGCCACTAGGAAATGGGATGGGCAGAAGGGTTCCTAAAACTGTCTTCTCTCCATGCTCTACCCAGTCCTGACAGCCTTCTAAAAGCAATTGATTAATCTTGGCCACGTAGTCCCTGGAATGCCAAAAGCTAGCTGGCAAGAACAGAGGCTCTTCTTCCAGGGCTTTCAATGGGACAAGCCTTCCTAAAATATTTTCAGGGGTGCCTGAATGTAAATTTTAAAACCAGGACCAGTAGCCAAATGCTATGTTTTCTGTTTCTAATGCTTAGATCATATAGGGGAACATGAACTCTGCTTTTGAACCAACAGGCTCCAAGCCCTACACCATCTTAGGCAGGTCAAAACTTACTAAGCCTTATTTTTTTAAATCTGTGTAACTAGAAGAATAGTAAAGATGAGTTAAGCTAAATGTAGAATTCAGAGCAGTTTTTTCAGTAAGCTAGAGTTATAGGATTCATCATGTCCACCATCTTGAATACAGTAATGTTCACTAGATATCTGTTCAATAATTGAATAAATGATACATAAAATCAGGATAAATCATGTCATCAACATTGCACACATGAACTCAAGTCCTGGCATTCTATTCTCCCTTCTCAGGAATAACTTTAATTTTCAGGACCCAGGTAAATGCTCACTGTGGGGATGATGTGTATTAGCAGTCAGTCTCACTAACCTTGCAGGAGGATCCAGCAGCCCTTTTTCTAACCAGGCTACAATCATTAATAGATATCAACCAATATGTAAAAAAATAGTTTTGAATAAAAGAATACCAGTAGTAAGAATATTACTCCACTAAAACTTTGTTTTCAGGGTGCCCAGGGGGCTCAGTCAGTTAAGCATCTGCCTTTTAGCTCAGGTCATGATCCTGGCATCCTGGAATCAAGCCCCACATCAGGCTCCCTGTTTCATGGGGAGTCTGCTTCTCCCTCTCCCTCTGCCCCTCCACCTTGCTCATGTGCTCGCTCTCTCAAATAAATAAAATCTTTTTTAAAATTCTCTTTCCTTTTAATGTATTTATATATATATATTCACATACGTATGTGAGTATAGCATACTGAATTTAATGCTATATAGTTCCTACTGTGGATTGTAATCCAAAAACTTTAAGAGACACTATTTTTGAATGGGCACAGCTTTTTCCCAATTTTCAAAGAGCAATAGTTACTACTGATTGTCTATTTTCCTGACTTTTTGGTTGTGTACTTTGACAAGAGGAAACAGCAACAGTGAGTGTGAATATAAGAACTCAGGGTTTGGGGAAGATTCATGTGCTCAAGCTGCCTTACCTAGGTTAGTAACCACATCCCTTCTTTAGGGAGCAGTGTTAATGGTACATTTAAACTAGTAGAACCACTGAGTGACTGATGCTTAGGCAATTAATGTCAGTGGGGATATGGTCAATGACTGCTTGCTGGCACTGCCACTGTTCATGTGTATGGCATAGGTTGGACTTCAGAGAAAGATCACAGAACACAATGTTCTCTTACATTCCTTGCCTGGCAAACTACATCTCCAGTTCAGCTCCTGACATTTCCTGAGCTGTGTAGGAATGCTTACTATGCACAAGGAAAGGCTCAAAGCAGCAAGAAAAAAACCTGTGGTGGAGCTAGAAAGCAGGCAAGCATTGGGTGATTACCTATCCTTTGCAGGAAATTAATGTCCTTTCCTGGTAATGCCCATAATTATTCCATGCAGTACCCTATTTCACAGATAAGTATTTGTGCTGGTTTGCATTAGATAGACCTGAGAGAATAATAATAACACCCATCTTTCTGGGATTATAGAGAAGGCTAATTAAGTTAATATGAAGTTCAGGGTAGTTTGATGATGACAAAAGATGAGCAGCTTTCTCAGGGTAAAGCAGTAGGGCTCAGGAGAAACAGCAATGGCCCAGGAGTCAGAAGGCCTACCATGAAATCCCACTAACCAAATTGTCTCTATTACATACCATAACCTCTCTGAGTTTCAGTGTCCTCATCTGTGAAATGAAAGAATTAGTACAGGTCATGGGCCAAAGCTAGGAGAGGATGCATTATTTAAATCAAATTAAGGGGGCACCTGGGCAGCTCAGTTGTTTGGGCCTCTGACTCTCAATCTGAGCTCAGGTCATGATCACAGGGTGGTAGACTCAAGGGCTTCTTTGGGCTCTGCCCTCAGCAGGGAGTCTACTTCTCTCCTCCCTGTCTGCCCTCCTCCCCCATGCACATGCTCTTTCTCTCTCAAAAATAAGTAAATATTTAAAAAATAACTAAATAAAATTAAATTGTTTATTTGCTGAAAAATTTTACATGAAGGTACAAAATAGAAAACCCATCAAAATGAGGCAACTCTGACTAAAGCAAAATGGAGTCTAACCCCACCTACATTACTTCTATGGTACACAAAATTCTAAGATGGTCCCTAAGATTCTCAGACCTACTACATACACTTTCTCCTAGTTATTCAGTCAAACATGAACCTGAGTATTGTGTAAAGGAATTCTGAGAATATATTTAAGATTCCAAATCCATCAAACTCAAGGGAAATAATTTGAATGGGCCTGACCTAATGATATGAAACCTTCAAGAGTGAGTTTGTTCTGGTTGATGGCCAAAGAGGAAGATAGAGACCTGAAGCACAAGAAAGATTCAACACATCATGGATGGCTTGAAGACAGGGAGGTCATATGACAAGGAATACTGGTAGCCTCTATGAGCTGAGATCAGCCCCCCTGATAGTCAGCAAGGAAATGGGAGCTCAGTCCAAAGACTGTAAACAGAGTGAATTTGAAAATGGACTTTTTTCCAGAGCCCCCAGGGATCTCAGCCCAGTCAACACACTCATTTAGCCTGTGACACCCTAAACAGAGAACTCACTCATGCCATGCCAGACTTCTGACCTACAGAACCTTGAGCTACTAAAATGGACATTGTTCTAAGCTGTTAAATATATGGTAATTTGTCACATGACAACAGAATTCTAATACACTCCCCTCATCCTATGGTGGCTGACAAAGACCTTCATAGAAGGCCATCTACTTAGGAGCCCTTTGGAGACCTCTGAACTGGATTGTCCCTACATCTCTCCTAGCTCGAAGTTCCTATAATTCCCCCATACTACTGCATTCTGAGAGCATCTTTACAGAAATCATATTTGAAGCTGTGAGCTATAAGAAATCTTCATATTTTTTGGTTTAGTGATTAGGAACCATTGGAAAGAAGAGTGAATTGCTAAGCAGTAACTAACTGCATAAACATGGAGCAGGGAAATAAACATTTTTCAGGATTTGTATAGCTGATGATAATGAAAACATTGGTACTCCATAGAAGCAACTTACATATACACCTGGGTAGGCAGCTGACTATAGGAGTTAATTTACCTTCTACCTAAATATGTAATCTGAAAGTGCCAGAGGAGTTTCTCCTTTGTTATCCTGGTCATCTCATGAAGGTATTACATTGAGAGAGAGAGGAGTTGGCCCAACTAGGCCACTCACACACAGCAAGAATGAGAAGAACTTGGCCTAGGAAGCTGGTGGAGTCCATCTGTATCCGTTGGGTTGTTCCCTTTGAATGTTTTCTGATGCAAAGGAGGAAATTCATGAGTGACTTTAAATCTCACCAGTGTTCCAATGAAAACAGGAATATTGCCTGTGGAAACACTTCCTGACTTGGAAAAATAGTTATGACCTCTAAGACCCTAGTTATCATCATCACGTCTGAATACTCCTTTTGGTGGAACTCCCCTTTATCAATATGGAGAGACAGCATAATAGTAAGGGACAGAAACTTGGGTTTCAATCTTAGCTCTGCATTTAACTAGCTGTATGTCTTAGATAAGTTACATGTTTTTGAGCTTCAGTTTCCTCATCCACAGGAATGAAGAAGAGTGCCTAAGTAACAGCATTTAATTTATAAGTTCTATTGAAAATTACACAATATAACATACACAAAGGATCTCATACAGTAATCAATAAATATCAATATGGCAGGAGTAGTTATATTTTTATTATAATTCTTCCTTGAACACTTTCCATATGCAAGCTCTCCTGGAATCACTTCTTCCCTTTTGGGAAAAATTATCATCCTGCCCTTGGCCTTGTACTCATTCCTGCAGAATTTATAGAATGCCTATAATATAGCTAGGACTCTCCTAATAGCCAACATCAATGACCTATAAAAAATAATCATTATTCTCTAGCAATAATTCTCCAGTATGTTAAGAACTGAAAGGTTCTGTTGTAGCAATAAAGTTGAGAAGTTTCTGTAGGTAAAGAGAGACTGCTTTAGAAAGCCTTGACTATCACAATTGAGTGACAAGAACTTAGCAGTTAAAATAGCTAACAGAAAGCCACTTATATTGTTTAAAAAATAGAGCATGGTAGGTGGAGAGTGTTCTTTGATGACTAATCTCAGGACTCTGCAGCAGCATGCTAGGTGCTCTACTGGGAAGAGTGAAGGCAAGGAGGTAGGGGGAGGTTGCTCTCAAATGCCTTCCAACAAAGGTGAAGGCCTTTTCTAGGGCAGAGCTTCTCAAACTGCAATGTGCACTAAAACCCCCTGGGAATTTTGTAAAAATGAATATCTTGATTGAATGTCTGCATGGAATATCTCCCAAGTGATGCTGATGCAATTGGTCAGGGACTACACTTTGAGTAAACAGGACTTAGATTCCAAGAATCACAGTAGAAATGGAGAGAAAGAGGTGTACACATCAAAGGAAGATTTGATAGAAGTTAGCATTTGATGAAATACCAATACATGCTACAACATGGATGAACTTCCAAAACATTGTGTTCAGAAAGAAGCCAGACACAAAAGAATACACATTATATGATTCCATTTACATGAAATGTACAGTAAAAGCAAATGTATAAAGACAGAGAGTAAATTAGTAGTTGTCTAGGCCAAAGAGAAGAAGAGATGGCATGAGGCTTTTTAGGAGCTGATAGAAATGTTCCAAAATTAGATAGCAGTGACAGTTGTACAACTTTACACATGCACTAAAAATAATGGAATTGTGTCTTAAAATAGGTGAACTTTATGGTATGCAAATAAAGCTATTAATTTAAAAATATTTAGGGGATCCCTGGGTGGCGCAGTGGTTTAGCGCCTGCCTTTGGCCCAGGGCGCGATCCTGGAGACCTGGGATCGAGTCCCACATCGGGCTCCCGGTGCATGGAGCCTGCTTCTCCCTCTGCCTATGTCTCTGCCTCTCTCTCTCATTCTGTGTGACTATCATAAATAAATAAAAATTAAAAAAATTTTTAATTTAAAAATATTTAATAGACAAGTTTGTGTTTGAAGCATGGAAAATAACAGAAAGGATACAATACAAGAAAAAACTAGTATGTTAAACCTATGCCACAGAAAGGCTAGTCCCTACTCTCTCTTGTAGCAAGTGTGGAGGGGGCTCAGACCTGAGCTCAAAGGTAACTAGGTATTTTAGACACAAAGCTAAGAAAATCCTTTTAATGGCCCCAAGTCATACCTTGGTTAGAACTACCTTCACTGCAGGGTAATAATCTGGAACGTATCAAGGAAAAAGACATAAATCATTGGATAATTAATGTAATAATATAAATCAATAGCTTATCCATTAATTTTTAAATACTTATTCTATATCCAGATCCTAGTAATATCTGTCAGATTGGAAAACCATGTATCTTGAGGTTTCCAAGCAGAAAATTGTACACAGAAATTGCATTGCTTTTATCACAATCTGTATATTCTAAACCTTAAGATTCTAGATCAGTATGGTCCTGGGACCAGCAGCATCAATATCACCTGAGAATTTGTTAGAAATACAAATTCTTGGTCTCCTTTCTAGACTTGGAGAATGAGAAACCAAGGATGGGGCCTAGCAATGTGTTTTAATAAGCCTTCCAGGTGATTGTTTACCTGTTAATGTTTGAGAACCACTGTCCTAATAAGTACATTTATCAGCTGCACTTGGGAGATATATCAATTCAAAGACTAAAGCTACAGTGCTATAAATGCAGAAGTTATGGCATATATGAAGCATGAGGGAAACATTTCTATCTTTCCCCATGTATGCCAGTCACCACTGATCAATCCTTGGACAATGAGCAAGGGCAGCAGAAGCCTTGAAATAGTCTTCCTGTTTAAAAGTCTGGGAGGAGACAGTTCCACCAGATGCCCTGTACTAACATGAGATTGGGTGAGGGAGGCTAAAGTAGAAGGTAAGAACCTGATATGGTGTCACTGATTCTCCCAGTCTTAGGTGGCATTTAGGAGATTCAGAATGTCCTATTGCCCAAAGGGTGGACATATACTAAAAAACTGGTGGAACAAACAAAGCCTGGAGTTCAAAGAAATAAATTCACAAATTTCCAGTACCTCAAAACCAGAATTTATGGCAAAGTGTCAGATGTTAACATGAGGTCTCAAAAGTCCAGTGGAATCACTCATGTCTGTTAGAAACCAATGTAGGTTGCCAGGTGGCCAGAAAGGATAAGGCATATCTCAGGAGAGGTCAGAAAGGACCTAGAGGACTGCTCAAACCAAGGAACCATCTCCCAATGGCCATGTTCAAGAAGAGTAAGCTTCCTTCTACCAAAAGTCATGTAGGGGAAGGAAAGCTAGAAGGGGATTTCCTTGAGAAGAGAGAGAGGGTCCAGATAAGGAATTTGAACTCTGACACACCCCAGGATTTACCCAAAACAGACAGATGTAAACTGGAAGAGATTGGGTTATCTGTGAGACTGTAAGCTAGATAGCAATTTTAGATCAATTACAAGAAATAAAGTTAAAATTCTTTGGCAAGCATCTGATTTACAGCTGTTCATAAAGCTACCTATTGAAAGGTATGGATTCAAAAACTTTTATTCTTGGATGAGTGCCCCCTGGCCCAGCTAAAACAAATAGGGGTGGGAGGCAGAAGCAAAGGTTGGCCCAGGCCTTGGAGAGTTAACCAGCTCCAGGTTTCAACACGAGGTGCCCTTGTCCCATTTCAGAATGCTTTCCCTTCAGCCTAAAACGTTTCAACAGTTAGTGCCATTTGGTCCAGTCACACACTCACAGCTGGTAACTGGAGAAGTGAACATGTGCTTCCAACATTCACTTTTCATAGAATCATTAGGTCAAAGATCATCTGGCCAAATGCTCTCATTTTACAGATGAGGAAACCAAGGTCAAAGAAGCTAAACTAAGTGTAGAAAGGCTGTAGACAAGGCCAGACCTAGAATCCAAATTGCTCTGACTCCAAATCTACTTCTCTTCCTACCACATCGAACTGTTTACAAACCAGAAGTGATCAATTCCACACACTGTAGCTATATATCAAAACCCAAAGATTCAAAATAATATCTTTCTTTCAAGTACCTATTTATGTTTGCTTCCTTTCTTCCTGAATTTGTTTTGAGAGATGTTAAGAGTCTTCTGATGAAAAGCTATTCTGAGAGAAACTAAGACAAAGTGTCCATGATCTATGGCTGCCAAAGTTAGCTCCTTCACAGCTGTACCAGCACACTGGAGGCTGTGAGGCAGCCAAGCTGTCTTTGGTACTGTATTAAGAGGTGTGAGTGCCTGGAATTCTGCAATTCAAAAGGGTCTTCTGGGTGGCAGCTGCCTTCTCAGAATCTTTGAAGGACCACCCTGGTTTGACTGAAGAAGACTTTGCATGTGTCATGGGGCATGACTTTCAAAGAGGGCTAGAATCCGGAGTCTTGACTAGTCTATGGGAACGTGGACAAATCTTACACAGGACTGGGTGACAATGTGGTGGATATCTTATTTCTTCCATCACCTACAGAATTTTGTCTTTAATTTGTATGGGGAAGAAAAATGGAAATCAAAGCACTACCTGGATAACTTAATCCGAAATTCTGGAATGACTATTCAAGACTCAATTCAGTTACTGTGAAATGAATGTCATGGGAACGTGCCTGGCTCAGAGCACCAGTTTGGAAGCCTCCTTGCAATTCTCATCCAAAGTAACCAGAATCTTCCCAGTTGCCCAGAGCAAAGGATCCCCAAACCCCTTCTTTGTCAGAGACAATGAGAGAACCATCTCCTTAAATTACATTTTCAATATTGGTTTTATTGTTGGCTGCTACCATTTGTATGTTTTTAAATTTTTTCTCTCCACACACAGGTTTTGTTCCTCCACAATAACTGGCAGAGTGAACAAATATGGATGATTTTTTTTTCTTTCTTTCTAAAGTATGCCTCTGACTTCTATTGGTTCTAACAGGAGGGAGGCAAATAAATTCAATATAGTTTACACTAAGTCTTGCTTGTTATCTGCTATTAACTTTAATTTTATGATTACTTTTGGCATTGAGGCCATGTGTATCTAGCTCTGCAATTAATGGCAATTCTGAAAACATCTCTACTATCAATTAATATGCTTCAGATTTTCCACATTTTAAGGTGAGAAGATGAACAGTATTATCTTTGTCTAATGGTAAAGTCTGTAGATATTTCAACATCAAAATTTCCTCAGCAAATGCGAATATTGCCTGGTTAATACCCAGAATTTCAATTTAAAATTCTTACATTGGTCTGAACAAAACTGTGAAGTCTTTCTCTCCTCTTATGTAAATATTCTTTCTTCCTTGCTGTCTAGAAATGAAAAAAAAAAAAAAACCCACACATGCACATATCTCAACCCTCTTCCTTTTTCTCTCCTACTGCCTAGGCCCATTACTCTATCCTGTAACACTAGGTGGGCAAGTTGACCTTAATTTCATCTTACTCCAAGTCCCTAGAAGGAAGTTTGGGAAGGTTGATCTGAGCTGGAAGTCTTAGGGAAAGCAAGCAGTATACATTTGCTCAAGAGGGCAGATTTCCTAGACACAAGTACCTTTATCTGCTCACTTGGGCTGTACTTCTCTATACAGTGTGGAAACCAATGTTTCTGGAAGGTATTGTGGAGCAGCTGACAGCTCATAGCCACCAGCAGATGGGCTTCCAGGCATATTCGTGCCTCAAGAGCTGAATCCTTGGAATAGATAGTACCATGATAAAGAGCAGAGGAAAAAAAAAAAACCCCACCCCAGGATATCAGGGCCAAATCCCCAGTGGTAAAGGGTTACATACCATCATCTGCACTGGTGGCAAATAAGCAGGTGCATTTTACAGAAAGAGTAACATTTGTTTCTAAAAATTCTACTGTTTTTTTCCATAGACAATATTATTTGTACAAGTGAAGCTTTTTTACAAAAAATTTCTACTCTAAATAACTTTCATGTGAGAACCATATACTTAAAGAATTTAGAGCTAGATAAGATGTTAGCTCTCATCTAGCTGAGCACTCTCATTTTAACAAAAAGGGAAACTAGGTCTAAAAGCTTAAATGGTCTTCCCAAGTTCCCAGACTAGAGGAGCTATGTTTATAACTAACTATACCTAACTTAGAAGTACAATTTTTTAAATAATTTTAATTATCAATAAAGCAATACATTTTGAGAGAGAGGTAACAAATGATAGCATACAAAAAGGCAAAACATCATAGCAGTGTTAAAAACAATACAACAGGCCCAAGATGGAGCCCCTTATACTAAATCACTTATGTTTATGCTAAGCATCATGCTGAGACTTATAGTTTCCACTCTCCCAGATGTGGACTCTTAAACCAGTCAGTCACTCACAAATCTTCAGATCAGTACTAGTTAGGTAATCTGACTGACAGACCCCTGCCATCCTCCAGATGAAAATAACTTTGCAATAACTAACACATTTTGCACTTAAAATAACTTCCTTGTTCCTGCTCCCTCCTACCAATGAAAGTCTTCCATTTTGTTTAGCTTTTCAGAGCCCCTTTCTACCTGCTAGAGTGGACACTGCCCAATTCATGAATCACTGAATAAAACCAGTAAGATCCTCACAATTTACTCACTGAATTTTGGTTTTTAACAGTGGTTAAAGCATAGACAGGCTTTGTGTGGTAAGAAGATCTAATTTTAAAGCTCAGTTCTACTACATATTAATCATGTGTCCTTGGCGGAATTTACCAGACCTCTTTTACCATGTCTCATTTGTAAATATCTGGACAATAGTAGTATAGCAGACAATCAGTAATCTAATCCACTCCTTCCTTATTTGTAACATAACTCTGATCCTGGTGATGAAAGTAAGGGGACAATTCCCAACCTATGGTCCTTGAGGAGGCCTGAGGCAACCTCAATATGTACCAATGCAAATTCCCTAAGAATACTCTCAGTCAATTGCCCGGTCTGGGTATGGGTTTGAAAATGCTTTTCCTCTGGCTCAAAACTGCTCTCTTAACACTAAGTGATTTTTTTCCCAGTTTTCTACCTTCTTCCTCCATATGCTTCAGGGAAGCAATGAAGCTTAATTGGCCTGGAAGCCAACGATGGTGGTCCTTTTCTCCTTGCAATGGATGACTGGTTTAGGCATGGGCATATAAAGCAATTATGTGTACTATCTTGAGAAGTGGGGGCTTCTGGAGAAGATTTATAATAAAAGACTCATTGGGGAAGAAACTGGTTGTTGCCACGTGTGGATGTGATGTAACAGCCATCTCAGGAACACGAGGGGAGCTTGCTTGAGGACCTCCTGCCATGTTAACAATGGCAGAGCAAAAAGAAACATCAGATCCTAGTATCTCTGAATTTATCACCCCTGCAGCTACTCTACTATGGGATTTTTAGCAACTTAAAGTAATAAATTTCTTTGTTGTTTAAGGCAGTCTTCTGTTACTTACAGTTGAATCCATCCACATTGGCATAGCAGTACTTATCATTAGCACTTATCATATAGGGTTACTATTAATAGTAAATGAGAAATGCAGTAGGAGAAATAGTATACATAAACAAGCACCAAAAAAGTATTAAGCACTACTTTCATTGTTGTTGCAGTTATTATTATTATTATTAAAGAATATAAAGTTAAAATAAATATCTTCCATATTTACTCATCCTTTTCTCTAGTAATAAAAACTTGGTAATAATTTCTTGTGTATCATTACGTCTATTGTTAAAAAACAAAAATAAACTACTATACATTTTTTCAATTCCAAGAGATTTCCTAATAGATAAGTTAATACCCATAGTAATTTGCCAACTTAGATAAGAATTACCTCTAATCCGAAAGAGTGTGCTTCACTTAATCTTCCAAAGATTTGGAAATACTGCCTTATAGCTAAAAACATTTGGTTTTTCAAAATCCTCCTTTTAAATGCAGAAGAAAAAAAAATGGACATGTCAAAAGACATAAATAACCAGCATAGCCCTCATGCACATTAAGAGCCAGATGCTAAGAGCCTGACCACCCTGACAGGTGATTTCTGTTAGAACTGAGTTTTATAAGCAACTGAGTGGCAGTTATTATATGGGACTCAACTGAATGTCTGGATAGCAATGTCTAGATCTGTTTCCAAAGGAATGTCACACTAAGTCAAATGATCATCAGGACACAAGTTGAAGCTCTTGTCCTCTAAAGGCCATGCTCTATTTCTTATGGTAACCAAGTGGGGCACAGAAATTCAACCAAAGTTCAGGAGACCCAAGAGGAAATCACCAAGCAGGGTGGGTGAGAGGAAGCTGACCATTTCTGGAGGAAATGATGGGCAGTCAGAACCATTTCTGACTGATTGAGATTCAGAAAAGTGAGGGTCTAAGAGGATCTTTTCAGATTTCTCTTCCCTTAGACTTTGTAATAACAAACATTTCCTCTGAGCTTGATAGACCATAGAAACATAAAAATGCTTGTCCACTGAAAGGAGTAAGAGAAGTGATTAAAAATTTCCTGTCCGAAAACTTTCTGTTTTTAAAATGTGGGTTGGGAAGCATTTTCTGATACCTCAATGAGAGAAAATCTACTATTTGGGTAGAAACGTGGTGTAATATGACTTTGGAGTTAAGCCAAAAGTTTTTACCCAGCTGTTCATACAAGAAGTTTTTGCCTGAAATGCTGACACCAGGACCCTAAGCAAGCTAACAATTAAATCAGAATCTCTGGGATTGGGATTATGCATATCAAAGAATGTGGTTATTTATGTATGCATATATGAGTTTTCTAAGCTTTTCTAAATCCTGGAGTGAGAATTCACTGAAGTAGGCCCAGAGTTAAATCCTGAATTCCCAAATCTAAATTGTGTGACCATGGACACATTATTTCCTCTCTAGGCCTCAGTCTCCTTTTCTGTAAAGCAGGGATTACAAGAGTATAATAGAGTAAATGATGCATGTGAAGAATTTAGCCTAAAACTCAGTAGGTCATGTCAGGTCCATCCTCCCTATATGGGACTGTCACTGCATTCCTCTGCAGAATGAGGTTAGCACTGGCAGAAAGAACCAGCAGAGTGCTGGGGAAGTTCAATGGGAAGAGAAAGTGCCACTTTCTCTTATCTTGCCCATCAACTGAGTTTGTGAATTCCTGGAAGAAAGCAAGTGTCCTGAAATAGCCACTTTAAATGAATGCATTTGAAAGAATTACACATTGAGGCAAAAAAAATTCTTTCCTTCTCTTCTCCCTATTGGCAGTCGCACAAGATGATGAAAGGGCTACCATGCCCTGCTCTGGACCTTGGCCAGCCTGTCACAAATGTCTACAGGCAGTAAACAACCATCAAAGTGACCCCTGACATGAAAGATACAGAAAAGCAAGAAAGACCAGTGTTTACCTGGCATCAAACATGACCAGTGAGGTGCCACTGATAACAGGCCAGGATTTCCATGAGATTTAATGTTGTCTGTCTATCTTTACCATTTTACTTAGGATCTCTGAGAACCAGGGATGATACTTTTTTTTTTTTTTTTAACAATAGCCCTTTACTGAAAGCCTTCCAAGTACCAGGCATATACATACATGTATAATCTAATTTATTGCATTTAATGTTCCCAACATTTAAGGGAGGCATTGCTGTCCCCCACCGTAAAGAGGAGAAATCTAAGGCTTAAGAAGGTGAGTAATTTGCCTAAATTAACATAAGTCTTGAAAATAGCCAACTTTGAATCTAGGTCTTTGGCTCTAAAGATTTTATATCTCAAGCTTAAAAAAGTGCTGGACATATGGTATACCCTAATGTTTGATGAATGAAGGAAGTTGTTTCCTCTGTAAGAAAAGCAGAAGAGCTGGAAGTCAGCATCCATATCACCCTTACAATCCCCACTAGCCTCTACTGATGTCTTCTGAACCATGATAAGGAATAAATCCACTGAGGGAGGAGCAAGGTTGCTATGGATTTTTGTTTGTTTGTTTTTAGTCAACTTGAAAATATCAGACTTAGTGACTCATAATTTTTTTTGTTAAAGATTTATTTATTTATTCACAAGAGACACACAGAGAGAATCAGATACAGGCAGAGGGAGGAGCAGGGTCTCCATAGAGAGCCCAATGTGGGACCTGATCCTGGGATCCAGGATCATGCCCTGAGCTGAAGGCAGATGTTCAAACACTGAGCCACCCAGGCATCCCAGTGATTCATAATTTTATTTGAAACATGAAGGTAAAACTAACACATAT
Source organism: Canis aureus (assembly GCF_053574225.1). Lineage (NCBI taxonomy): Eukaryota > Metazoa > Chordata > Mammalia > Carnivora > Canidae > Canis > Canis aureus. Next base: position 44,481,062 of record NC_135615.1, read on the forward strand.
GTATTTGTCTTATCTCCCCAAATTGATTGCACACCCCTGAAAATAGAGTTATGCATAATACAGTTTGCATTAATCCACAACTGAGACATATGTGTCATTTTTGAAAAGAGTTCAAGGGCTGGCTAAAATTCTGCTGTGAAACTTGACCTTTTCTCAATGTTTTTTATCCATGTGGAATCAAATTAAAATGAGCATTAAGAACAGCCTAGAAGGGGAGAAGTCACAATTAGTAGCATGAGGCATGGATGTAAAAGGGCAGAGTAGCCCTGCCAACCTCTGAGCTGTGTGATGGTGGAGATTTTAATCAATTTCACATCTGAGTGTCCAGTATCTCTAGCACACCTCACTGGCTACACACCTTCTCTTTTGCTGCCTCCAAAGTCCCATCTTTAAAGTTAAGTCAGTTCTACAATAGGGAGAGGGGTAGGAAGAAGAAGCAGGTTACAGTCCATGAACATAGACAAATTTGGAAGCATTAAATCAGAGGAATTTTGCACTTAAAGTTCCTTAGAAAGTACAGAGTCAGGCCTGGTTTCATAGACAAGAGAACTAAGACTTCAAGTCAAGAACTAATATGCTCATGGTCATATAATCAAACTAGCACCAGGGCTGGAATTTGAGGCCTGGCTCCTGGCTCCTCTGCTCTTTTGACTCCCCTAGGCTACCTCTTTGCAAAGTCAGTAAGAAAACAGCCTACAGACTGGCTGGGTACAGACAAGAGGCTGCCCAGGGGCAGAGTGGCAAGGGCAGTGTGGACAAGGAAGCCAAGTGCAGGCTTGCCTAAGATGCTCCACAAGACAGTCCAGTCTGGCCCTTCTGGGATCATGATTTCCCCTGCACACACAAAGTTAGGTCAAGGTCCATTCTCACTGAGATTTCAGGAAGGAGTGGTTTCTGACCATGTGAACTTGGCTTCATTAACTACTATATGGATAAAGTAAGTTGATCAACTACAGTCAAGAAAACCCCTAAATCCAAGTTTTTAGAAATTGGAGCCCTCCTATTTCCATATAATCAAATCTAGAGAGAAAAAAAAGTTTTTCAAATTCTGGACTTCACAAACTAATCAGGAAAAGACATTTGTGATGCCAACACACGCATATAATTAATCTTCTTTACTGCCTACTACCAACAAAAGAAAAAAGAGGACAAAATTACTCATGTGTAGATGTGAAATCAATAGCTTCATAAGTCTGAAAAAGTAAGAGCTGCACAGAGTATCCAGAAGAAAAGCTTTCTTTCCTTAAGCCTCAAATACTTAAATCTTTTCTTCATGAAATTCTGTCCAATTTAAACCTTTCTTCCGTTGTCCCAGAATACCTTTCTTGGTAATCTGTGTAACCTTGTATGTGTCTTACTTTAACAAATTTCCTACTATTAGCAAACATATTTCTCACTCTAGTTCACTGCCAATGCTTCTCTCTTATCAAAGAGCATATCGTGAATAGGCTTCACTCTCTTCACTGGCATCTCTTTCTCATGGCTGTGCTGCCTTGCTGTTGAGCCATCAGCCTTCTGATGAGTTAGGCCTGAAAGGTACCAGAAAACCAAGCACATGACCAAAGTTGGCTGGCTCAATCTGCTGCTGTGATTGCATCTCACTGCTGCTATTTTGGAGAGACATGAACAACCAAGTTGAAGCCACTGTCAGTACCTGCCTGATCTTGAAAGATCTTGGCCAGTCACATGTTCTCCTGTTTTTCTTGCAATACCAACTTTCATAAATGATCTTGTAGTTTTGTTTATCTTCTGGCGCCACAGCTGTCAAGCTTTGTAGCATAAATTCATTCCTATTACAAGATCCACATACCCAGTGAAGTTGGCACTGACCACTAAACCAAGCCATCACATGTAAACTGTATGCTTGGCCTCCAGTTATAACACACTCACTCGAATCAAATCTTTGAAAAGTCCACTTGTGCAGTGGGCCACAAAGACACTAAAATGGCCCCGCTCCCAACCCACTCAAATAATTTCTATTGGAGTAGGAAGGTGGGGATTTTCCCTCAAATCATGTTCACAGAGATGTTCTCTGGGAGTTAAGGCAGTACCATATCAGGAAGCTAATGGAATTTTCATAACCTCAAGAGAAGGCAAATCATTTTGGATCTGAGACCAAACTCTTTAAATATCAGATTTTAAGTTCTTATAGATACTTTTATTTATCTATGTTGTGTTTTGAGTTTAAGCCATGATTAATGACCCTCCTTGTGTTTTCCTTCTCCAGATTACATCAATATTAGACACTTACTATGTGTGAGGCCTTTTGCTTAGAGGTTTAAAAGCTAATATTTATGTTTTGGGATCAGACTCTAACTTTCTAAGCAAGTGCTCTCCCTCTAATGGTTCCACCAAAGGGACAAAAAGTGTGGGTAGAGAAGAGTGGGACTGAGGAAAGGGATGTGTAGGGATGACCTTAGAGATACCATCCTCAGAAAAAAGAACTGGAAACTCATAGTTTCATTTCTCCTTAGAGTACCCAATGTTTTTATTGTCCTATTTTTTTTTTAATTTATGATAGTCACAGAGAGAGAGAGAGAGAGAGAGAGGCAGAGACATAGGCAGAGGGAGAAGCAGGCTCCATGCACCGAGAGCCCGATGTGGGATTCGATCCCGGGTCTCCAGGATCGCGCCCTGGGCCAAAGGCAGGCGCTAAACCGCTGCGCCACCCAGGGATCCCATATTGTCCTATTTTGAACCTAATAATTTTGTCCTGTCACATCATAACAATTGGGGTATTCATACATGAAAAAACGCTTTTTTTTTATTGTCCAGAGTTTATTCTCTTACAAGCTTCAAGAGAATACTTTGATGAAATTGTCTGTGTACACACTATTCTAACCTGTCAGATGATACAGACTATTCTTTCACCATATATCCCAGGAATACACTCTTTTCTCCAACTTCATTTTAAGTATGAAAGGCTAATTTTTATTTAAAGGTCTTGATGATGCCACTGACACTGAGCTCCTACATGTGCCTTCATCTGCCTCTTTGCTGTGCATAGAAGTAAATGTTGTAGATTTTGCAGTCCTATTCAAAACAACACTGACCACATGATGCCTTGTATTGTCATTTATCTTTTGCATGGATATCCTCCATCTTCAACCAGATTGGAAAGATAAAGCTATCTTCCCAACTTTAGAGAAAATGGTTCTGTTCTTCTACCTCTTTGAATACTTGGTCCCTTCCTCAGAGCCCAGATGCTACTGTTCTTGATGGTCACGATGCTAGTTTAAACCAAGTATTTTCCAGATTTTAATTGCAATATCCTCTCTCAGATGTCATATGTCTAAATCTCAAATCTAAAACCTCTCAAAATATCTCCTTCAGAAAAATGATCAAAGAACTAGAATATTATTACATTGGGAGGAACCCAAATATCCACCGGGTCTATCAACTTCATCTTAGAGTTAATGACAGTGAAGTCTTCCTGAAAGGAACTTGAATAAAATCTCCTGTGACAATGCTTGGAATTGGCTATTCATCTTTGATGGAGTTAACTACCTTAGCAAAAAAATGTGGAGATGAAAAAAATTCTAGGCCTTTTCTCATGCCCTAAGGGAAAGTTTCTACACCTCACCTCACAACAAGAATAAATAAAAACCATTATCTATAATGAATGGATGTTCTTCCAAGGATCTCAGAGTGGAATGTTATCAGGGAAGAATTTTTTTTCTAGCCTTTTAATTTGGGGGCTAATAGCATCTCTATAATGATTATAGAGGAAGAAGCAAATATGCCTGCAATGTGCCTAGCACTGTACAGTATACTAAACAGCTTCACTAAAAGAGTACTTTTCTTATAAACCTCAAATATTTGATAAAGCTTTAAACAATATGGGAAATTCCTCTATTTTAAATTCAATACAATGAATGAAAAAAAGTAGATGGATTAATTATATACTAAATAGTTAACTAATAGGCTCCAGGACCAGATCCTTATTTGAAGGATTCAGGACAGAGTTCCTAGATATGAAACTGTACTCTATAATCCCATAATGAAAGTCCAGTGTGACTTTTTTAAAATTTCTAAGTATTATGGTAGTTTTAGAATACAATCTGGTTAGCAGCAACATAAATGGGTACAAATATTCTGAAAAACATTTGGAAATATGTATCAAGAGTCCTAAAAATATTCACATAACCTGACTCAGCAATTCTACTTCTGAGAAACCACTCTTAGGAAATTAAGCAAAAACTAAAATTTTAAGCAACAAAGGTTTTCAAGACAGCATTATTTATATTAGCCAAACATTAGAAACAATCTCAATGTACACTAATAGGGAAATGGCAGTAAATTATGGTATGAACACTCAATGTGCAGCACCTGGGCGGTTCAGTCAGGTAAGTGTCTGCCTTCAGCTCAGGTCATGATCTTGGGGTCCTGGAATCCAGCCTTCAGCAGGCTCTCTGCTCAGCAGAGAACCTGCTTCTCCCTCTCTCTGCCCTTCCCCCCTTTCCAGCTCATAGTCTCTTTCACCCTCTCTCTCAAATAAATAAGCTAAAAAAACTTTAAAAAAATTTTAAACAATTATGGTATGAACACTCACTGGTTTTCAGTAAACATGATGTTTGTATGATTTTTAATGACATGTAAAAATGTTTATGATAAAACTTTAAAAACAGCAGAACACAAAAAATATATATTGTACCTGCATATCAAGAGACTTGAAGACAATACAACAAAGAAAATACAAACAAGCAAAAATATTTACAGGCAGGATTCCTTTAATCTTTATTTTCTTTATACATTTCTATGTTTTTAAAATATTCTACCATTAGTTATATTCCTATGAATAAAAAATAATTTCAAGTTTAAAAATCAAAGAAAAGAGTAAACTCAAATGAGTGATAAAGTATACAAAGATGAGTTACAGCTATTTCTTCTTATTGATTCTACACTTATTTTATTGAATGCATGAATAAATGTATGAGTGAAGGGAACATCTGTGCTCTGGGATGAGCATGGCTGGAACAGCAAATCTGATTGTTGGGCATCAGGAGCAGACCATGCTCTCCACTTGAGCTATCCGCCACAGTATTAACAGAGAAGTTACTGCTTTAGTTGTATAAACAAGCATCTACTGTAAATACATTGATGGGCAAGTAGCTATGAAACTACAGGAGTAAGTAGACATGATTCTAGCCCTCAGTATTATGTGGGTGAGATAAACCTACTTGGGTGATCATAGTTCAACACAGGTGTGCTAATGGCTCTGGTGGAGGTAACTGGGAAAATGATGTGGGAATGCAGAAAAGAAATGAATTCAGACACACTTAGATGGCAGTGTTTTTTGTCCATGCCTATATATCTGTATAAAAGCAATCCAGTTTATTCAGGAAAACATTTTTGTCTAGTACACGGAAACTGTAATAGTCTTTTTTTGGGTGGGGGGGGACTGTAATATTCTGTAGCCCTGAGAATATTTTGCTTTTACAGTGTTCGTGATATTTTTAGAGCATCTTTTAAGGTTCTAAAAGGACTTTCTTTACCCAGACATTCACAAAAATCTCAATAGGCTCTTCATACTAGGGTAGGACCTGCCCATCATCACCAACAAGGAGACAACGACAAGGAGGTTTCTGTTGAGTCATCTTTCTCCTAACTGCTGTATACTTATCTGGAAAGTAGAGTTAGGAACTCAGTCTCTGAGCCAGAATGAGAGCCCAAGTTTGTTCCAACACTTTCCATTCACACAATTTTTCTGCTGAGGCAATTAATCTCCAAATCTATAGAGCAACTTCTGAGTCTTGATTTAAAAAATAATAATAAAGCCAGAGTTGGGGTCAGTGGGGTAGGATTCAGAAGACTATCCTAACCAATCTGTATCCCAATCTTGAAACTCTAACTCCCTCCATTCCCTGATAGTTTCCAACCTTGGAAAGAATGGAAGGAGAAGGATCATGGGAAAGTTGATCTCTATCTGTCTAGGAAGAAGAGCAATAAAATCAAAAACCTGGAACATCAGACTCAACTGCTGCCTTCTTTTCCCACTGTACCCACCTTCCTCATTGCGATAACTTTTGGTATAGGGGCCCCTGAGTGGCTGTCACTTAAATGTCATCCAACTCTTGATTTTGGCTCAGGTTATGATCTCACCATTGTGAGATAGAGCCCTGTGTTGGACTCCATACTGGACATGGAACCTGCTCGGAGTGCCTGGGTGTCTCAAATTGGTTAAGCACCTGCATTTGGTTCAGGTCATGATCTGGGGTCCTAGGATTCAGCCCCATGTCAAGTACCCTGATCAGCTGGGACTCTGCTTCTGTCTCTTTCTCTGCCACTCCCACCCTCCCTCTCCTAAAAAAAAAATAAAACATTTTTTAAAAAATTGGCATAGAAAAAAGAAAGGACTTCAATGCCTTAAGGAGAGACATTCTAATAAGATAAATCTCAGGCTGTGCAATTATGCCTTATAAACCTATAGCCACAAGTACAACAGGACACAGCTGTCTGAGACACCCACGTATTTACTATGGATACAGCTAATGAAAGTTAGTCCATAGAGGCTTTTAAAAAGGTGGAAAGGTCTGGGTTTGAGCAGAGGCAAAACATCATGTTTATATTAAGTGGAAGTTAAAAATGTCTTATTCAACTTTGATTCAAAATCAAAGATTCTGAAGGTCTAGCTTTGGTTTCAAGCTAAGCCAAGTTCTGTTGTTTTAATGATGCACTTTAGAAAATAAGGGGAAAATGGAGTAAAAGAGAGGCCTCTGGTCAATTTAAACACAAGTAAGATTGTGATGCTTTAACATGGTTCACTATGTCAAAATCTGCTCCAAATATTTTAATTCTGTGTGTCCTTGAGTGTCTGGGTGGTCTGAGCTCGTAAAGTAGCTCAGTGAAGACACAGTCCCTCTTCCGTTTCTCAGGACTCAGCAGTTGCTTACCAGCCATACTGTTTGAATGACATAATGGCCAGATGAACCTTAGTGATACTGCAGAGTAATTACTTTAAAACAGTCCAATTAGTTTTAGTCTCATGTTTAGTTAAAATCATGCCCTTGGAAAGGTCATGTGAAAGACTCAGAAGAAATTAGTGGAGTATTTGATGAAGCCCAAGTTCTCAAAAAGCCATCAAGTCAAAGGAGCTGAAACCACTCCCTCCTCTCTCAAAATCGTGGGTGGACCTTCATTCACCAAAGTATTTTTAACTGCTACCTGGTCATTCCAGTATAAAACAGCATTGTGGAAAGGGTTTACATGAACAAAAAACCCAGTGAATAAACATCAAGCCTTGTATTGTGCCTTAAAAAAAGTCACCATTGAGTAACATGCCAAATCAGAGAGGGAAAAGGATTTTCACATCCTGCCATGGCACCAGCATCAGCATCAGCATCAGCTCTTACAACTGTTTTACATCTAGGCTTCATTTCCAGCCCAGGAGTCCATCCAGTGCCTTCTTCACCTACATCTCTGCTGCTTTTCCTCATTATACCCTCCATCTGGGCAAAGAAAACATATCCATTTCTCCTCCAGCCCTATTTGATCTTTCCCCTCCAGTTTCTTCCATTCTTACTCCAATTAAGACTGCTCTTCTCCGTAATGAATCATCTTTGCAAGCCTGGAGCTTATTTTCCATTCTATTGAGAAAGATAGGTGCTTTCCTTGTGGTTCTCTCCTCTAGAAGAATTCCATTATCCCAAAGACTGGAAGGTAAAACATGAATTTCTAAAAGTCCCTATGGGTTACCCTTTAGTCTTAGTAATATAAAAGTTAAGGTGATAAGCAAGTAGAAGCATACTCTTTGCTAAACAATATGGCTGCTAAGAAACTAACAGCAGAGGGCTAGAATCATCTGTAGAGATGAGTCTTCAAATTTTTAATTATATTTGTTTAATTATATTTGTTTTGTTTTGTTTTAAAGAGAGAAAGAGCACAGAGTATAAGGGCAGAAGAAGAGAGTGAGAGACAATCTTAAGCAGGTTCCATGCCCAGCATAGAGCATGGCTCAGGGCTGGTTCACATGACCCTGAGATCATGACCTGAGCCAACATCAAGAGTCAGATGTTTAACTGACTGGGCTACCAGGTGCCCCTAATTTTTAATTATAGTTTTAAACGGTAAGTCCTAAAGTGAGTTTTGCAGATTTTCTATCCCCTCAACAAAATTATTAGAACCCTAAGACAACCAAGGCAAAGAACAGTTAAATAAAATAATAAAGAAAGAACTTTGTTCCTACTTGTATTAAAAAAGTTAATCACTGACTTAAATTATACTTTTTTACAGAAGTCAGTAGAGAAAAACCATTATTTGAGCGCTGGCCCTCAGTATGAAGTTATGATCTGCAAAACCTCAGCTAACTCATCTCCTATTCAGAGAACTGTGTTAAAAGCTAAAAGGTAGGGGTGCCTGGGTCACTCAGTTGGTTGAGCGACTGACTCTTGGTTTCTGCTCCAGTCATTATCTCAGGATCCTGGCATTGAGCACCCCACCAAGCACTGAGCAGAGGATACACTTGCACCATCTCTCTGAAAGAAATAATTAAAATCTTGAAGGAAAAGCTAAAATGTAAAATTCAAATGTAGGTAGAAATTCACATCCTACTATTTACTTGAGAAACTAACGATTTTGATAAAGCTTATCTAATGCTTAACGTTAGCTAGAGAAATATAAATGAGAATGATCTGTCAGTTTGCTAGTGGTTAAAGTGTAGCATTTGATCAGAAGAAGATACTGAACATATATTGGTGCCTCTCCTTTCTCAAGTGAGGAGGCTAAGAAGAAGGGAATGTCCTTGGGCTGAATTCCTTCTGGCCTTGATTTGATGCTCTCTCTAAAGGTCCTGCTGGCTCTCTTATCTCTCTGGGGATTTATCTATGGGATTTAACTCTAGCCTTTTCAAGACCCTTGGGCAGATTTTCTTTCTAGAAGAATTTCTCCATTATTGGAGAAATTGGCTTCCCAATATATTAATAAATCCAAACCTTATCAAAGGTGAAGGACCAAACTTTGGTTCCTTTATCTCTTTTCCTGTCCTCTATTTCCTTCTCTGGAAACAATGACTCTTGTACTCTATGTTCTTGAGATTCTGTCTCTGAACATCAAGAGGACTGAACACTACATTTACTCCCACCATCATGTTCTCTATGGCCTAAATCCAAAAGCAGTAGACACAATTTCAAACCATCAGCCCATTAGAGACATTCCAACCAGCACACCCTAAATGGCAGCCTCACATGGGTCCTTGAGGTCAATGTGCTAGTTCACACTGCTCAGTCTTTCTTACATAGAGCATCCCCCACAAAGGGCATTCCAACTTAGTCACTTCTTTTATAACCTTAGTTCCAAATCATTTGCCTTGACCCAGTTTTAGTACTCCATTTCCTTGTCTCTGGATTCTTACAACCACCATCCTTTCTATGCACACTCTTATTTGTATCGTTGATCTATCCTTTAGAATTAATGCACAGCATCATTTTCCTAACTACAACATTGGCTCAGTCCAACAATTAGGTTGGTTCTTCCTCAGCCACACTGCTTGGGTAATGCCTGTTTTGATTCTCCTGGAAGCTTGGTACCTCCTCAGGTCAGAGCCACTTTCTAGGTACAACATATTTTCTCCCTAATACAGCAAATGAAACAGAGTAAGAAAATTAAAGGATTACCAAGTTATAAAGGAACAACTGAGGCTCTTTTATTTAGCACAATCAGGATAAGGTAATAGGTCAATCAATTAAAACTCAGAGGGAGCAGAAGTACTGAGCTTTTGACTACTAGAAGGTAAGAGTATCCTGTACAGAGAGAATAATGAGTGTCAGCTAAGCTAGTGAGCAGGTTGAATGGACGTCAGTAGATAAAGCCTCTCCACTCCAATCCTCAATTTACTCGATTTCTTTATAACACCCACCAAAATTTACCTCCTAGGCTAAAAAGAAAAGAAAAAGAAAAAAAGGAAGCATAATTTATGTTAAACAATCAATTTAATCTTGTTATATGACATTCCCTGGATCTGCAGTTCCAGGGAAGTGGCTTTTTTAAAAGCTCTGTTCCATTCACCTGTGACTCAGAATGCCTTCTAAAAATTATCAGTAAACTTGACTGGGAATTTCTGCCAAATGCAGAAGACATAAGGCACAAAAAAACCCAAATTCAAATCTCAAAGCAGATGGAATATGAATAATAAAAATCATGTTTGATTAGTAACTCAATAGCATCATATGATTGGACCAATTCACAGTGGTAATTGCAGCTTGGTACGTTATTCGTTCATTTATTTGAAATTTTGGAAGAGACTGTGCAGCACAGTTAGGAGGCTTTGAGAGGCTGGAGCCTTTTCTGTTGTCTCAATAGTGCCAGCCACAGCATGTTTAAACACTGCTGTTGCTAGCTGGGTGCCAATGTAGTTTCACTAGCAAGTATGGGCAAAGATATTTTTTTAGAAACTGAAAATAATTTCTGCCAAATCATGAAATCAATTTCTATGTCTATCAATTCCTAAAACAAACAAACACTTTTATTCATATTTAGAGATTCTGTGTAAAAACCATTCTTGTCACAAACACTTAATTCAAGGGCCTTACTGAGGAATCTCTTGGTGGGGAGCTTAGAATTATAATCAAAACAAAGTGATCTCTCCACTCTCTTTCATTCAGCTACAGCCATGGCAAGCCAACAAGATGGATTCTCTGGAGTATATTCAGACGAATCTGAGACACTGAGAGGAGATCTAAGTAAAAGTGGACTGCCTGGGAAACAGTTGTCAACTGTTTGAAGGGCATTTATCACTAAAAATGTTTGCTTTGGAGGTTTTTGTTCATAAAAAGAGAAGAAAGAGAATAAGTTTAGAGATGCATAAAGCCAAATCCATAGTATTTGCATGATTATAAATACTAAAATGTGTACATAAATCAAGTACATAGATATGCTACTCTTCCTTCACTCCCAGCCCATAACTAAATTATTGATTTCTCAAGAGCTAGGACATTGCCTTCTCATTCCTTGCCATCATGCTTAGTTTTCCCTGAGACTTTATTGATATATATACTCCACACAGGACAGCTGCTCAGTAAGTGTAATACAGTGTAGTAGGCAAGAACAAGCCAGATTGCCCGAGGTTCAAATCTCAAGCCTAATACTTGCCAGCTATGACCCTGGGCATATAACCTCTCTGGGTCTTACATTCCTTAACTAAATGTAAAGCACTTAGAGGAAATGATTGGTATTAGTAAGTGCTCAATAAACACTGGCGATTATCATAACTACAACATGTTAACCTTTGTGTGCAAGTGACTCACTGACTGCTTCCTAGAAGAAGAGACTCTAGAATGGAAATGCAACTTTCAATTACTAATAAATAGTCTTTCTTCAAACTCAAGGACATGGTATCAGAACATGGATAATCTGGAGTCATCAAAGTTGTATCCTCAGAAATAAGTGATAGATATGTTATGTCTCCTGCAAACTAACAACCAGAGAGGATGCCCTGTGGGTCCACAGGTCTTAGTGACCACATGGAAAATAAGTTAATGTACAAATTTGAAGAAATTCAAATTGTAGTATACTTCTGCCCTTAACTATCTGTGTGACTTTGGTATAATCATGTTACCTCTCTGGATTTCAATGTTTTCATGCATATAATAAGAAATTTGATCTAGCAGTGCTATTCAGTAGAACTTTCTGCTATGAAAATGTTCTGTATCTGCATGGTCAGGTATAGTAGCAACTAGTCCCACATGTGGCTATTGAGCACTTAGAGGGTAGTCAATGCAACTGAGGAAATGCATTTTTAATTTTCATTTTATTCATTTAAAATTAATTTACATTTAGTTTTATGCAGCCACAGATGGGTTGTGGCTACATATTAGATAGCACAGATAGGGTATTTTCTAAGATCTTTTCTGGTTCTAGCATTCTGTGATTCATAGAAGTTCTCTAGGTAAAAAATGTGGAAAACAAGTGTTATTATAGTGGATCATTAAACTTAATCTCTAGGGTCTGTATACTTTGGGAGGTGGTTAAAACAAAATATATAAAAAGGGACCTTTAAGGGGGGCTCTTGGAGGGATGAGCACTGGGTGTTATGCTCTATGTTGGCAAATTGAAAATAAATAAATAAATAAATAAATAAATAAATAAATAAATAAATAAATAAATAAATAAGACCTTTAAGAACATAGGTCTTGAGAAAGTAAGAGCACTTCTGCCTGGAGAGAGTGGAGTACTCTAATGGCCTCCCTTCTCATTTTTTCCAAGTCCTTGACTGTATCTGACTTGAAAGTCTCACTTTCTAAAAAACACTCATCAATATTAATTGACATTTATTATTTATTATAGTGTAATTCATTTAATTCACAATAATCCTGTGATATAGATACATTATTATTATTATTGACTTACAGATGAAGAAAGTAAGGCAAAGAAATGTTAAGTAACTTGTCCCAGGCTATCCAGCTAGGAATGAATGAGTATACCAAGATATGAGCCCAGACAATTAACTCCAGAGTCTGTCTTTGTAAAAGTGAAAACAAACTTCTTAATGAATAATAACACACATATAGAACAGTGCTCAAGTCAAAAGTATACACTTGATAAATTTTCACAAAAATACCCAGATCATTGCTAGAACATTTTCAGCATCATGATCCCATTCAGTCACTGTTCACCCCACCTCAACTAAAGGATACCAACTATGCTACTTTCTAACACTATAGTTCAGTAGAACATATACTTTAACTTACTACATTGTTTATCCCTTAAGACAGTATTAGATGATCACATCTTTGTAACTAAGAGAAAAAAACAAACACACACATACAGCAAGAGTAATAGCTATTTGGTGATCTCAAACCCAACAGTAGTAAAATGGACAATCCAGAGGGAGGAAAGCTACTCACTCCATCAATATGTATTTTTTGAGCACTTATTATAAGGCAAGTACTGCACTAGTCAGCACTATTCAACACTGATCAAAACAGACAAGGTTTCTGCCTCATACAGCATTTAGTCCTTGGTCCAGCTCATCAACCAATGGTCAGTTTAGAGTGCTCAGTTTGACAGGCTCAGTGGCAGTGCCAATGGGGCTGCCAGCAGCTCAGAGAAGAGTTTCCCTGGCTTTGGTCCCTAGAATTTAAGCAGAATGCCCTTCGAGCCTCCTGGAATTTTGGAAAGGTGACAGTTGGAGCTCATTGCATGGCTTCACACTAAAAATAACTTTATAAACAATTTCTAAATACTGTCTTTATAAGCAAAAACTTGAGAAAAGTCTGCAGGCTTAATGTAACCGAGAGATTACAACATGAGATGGGAAATGTGGGAATATTGTGTGGACAGAAAAAAAAAAAGGCCACCAGGGAATTCCACTCCAGCTGATGAGGAATGATTGCTCTACAATGACAAGCAACTGAGAAACTCTCACTAATATTTTCCAGAGCAAGAAAGGGGCTGATGCAAGACAGTGAAGAGGGATACTTCCAACAAACATATTCTAGGATATCCACAAGCAAAGGGACCAGTGATAGTAAAAAAAAAAAAAAAAAAAAAAAAAAGGTTCTCATGCATTACTGAATGTTGAGCTGTGACCTAGGCATGTGTAGTATGCCTGGGGATACTTCAGTCACTGTCCTCCTCTGGCTCAGGGAGAATGTACATGAAGTCAACTCTTAAACGCACCCGTCTTACTTTTTCCAAAGTCAATTTGATCTCCCTCTAGAAATGCATATGCTAATATGACTTTGGGGAATTGTGCAAACCTACCAACACACCACAAGTTCAGCTGTTTAGACACTGTTGGGTTTTCTTAATGCTGAGAAAATAGCATGGGAGCCCTGCAGGAACTGTGCCATCACTGTGTTTTTCTTATCCAGGCTCAGTTCTCACACTAGCTGGAGCTCTTGCATCTACTGTACAATGAAAACATACTGTGGGAACAACTGAAATTGCATCTCGGGGGAGGAGATGGGGTGCATTATCTCCTGTTACCCAACTCCATACTATCCAACCAGTGTTACCCATCCTTGCGTCAAATCCACATAGCTAATGGAGCATGACTGACCCTGAGGGCCCCAGTCTATTTATTATAAACAGTGAATGGGAGTGAGCAGTAAACAGGACTTCCCACCACAAAAAGCTGATTGGGGCTGTGCAGAGGGCTTGTAGGGAAGCCCAAGTCCAGAGAGAGCAGCTAGCGTGCAGTGAACTGAAAGAGTGGCTCCAGGTTCTTTCCTGTAAATGAGCAATAGGCAAATTCCCAGGAGCTTTGCGGTGCCAATGAGGAGCAGCCAGGATTAAGCAAGGAATTCCGCATGGCTCAGGAAGTTCTGCCTCAAAGAAACGTCTGAGCAACAGAAGTCACACTTTCAAAAAGAAAATGTTAGGACATCTAAATCCACAGCTCATAATCTCTCCTTGCATTGATCTCAGCTTGAATACAATGTGACCTGGCAATCTTCCCACTTGTGTCTTGTGCCTTGACAAACCAGAGTACAAAAACTAATGCTTTATCTTTAGACTATGTGGAGCACACCCAAGGCTACTTTGTAAAGGTCTATGCACTGACCTGCTCCCTAGAACCCATCCAATACTGGTTAGGAAGTTCCCAGAGCCTGCAAATGGTAATTTCTGCCTCTTTGGCTGACAGTCAGTGCTCTAAAGGACGGTCCTCTTGGTTTTCCCTTCCTATGGCCAAAATCTCTTTACTCTGCATCCTGTTCTTTTCTTCAAGGAACTGGGGACTAGACTCTTCTATTCATTAATTCAATCCTCAAATATTTACTGAGCATCTACTATGTGTTAGGTGCCTTTCTATGTGCTGAGGATAGAGTACACTCAAGACAGACAAAGTTGCTTATTAGATTAGATTAGATTCTAATGAGGGAAAAGATGAAAGACAAGTAAGTAAATGCATCATTTAATATTAAGCAGTGATAACCAGCATGCAGAATAAAGAAAGCAAGCTAAAGAGACACAGAGTTATAGATAGGTCAGAGAAAGTCCCTCTAAGGATATGGAATTTGAGGAGAAACCTAATGATGTAAGCAAGCCATGTGGATACCAGGGAGAAACATGGCCTAGGAATAGCATAGTAGTAGGAATAGAAAGTACAAGGACTAGAAGGTGGAACCATGCTCAGCATGTAGGAGGAACAGCAAAGAGACAGGTATGGCTAGAATACAAGAAGCAAGGGGGGAATAAAAAACATGGTATCAGTATCAGAGAGGAAGGCAAGTGCCTAATCAGGTAAGATTCAGGTAAGGATTTTGCATTTCATTCTAGGGGAAAGGGAAGTCATTTGAGCATGGCTAAGATATGATCTTTATTTCTAAACTTCGTGACTCTCAGTGGCCGCACTCAATCAGAGTGGCCCCACAGTAAGACTGAGAACCAAAGTTCTAGCTGGAGAATACACGGTGAAGGAAAGAAAGACATAATGCCACAACAGTTCCAATGGCTCAAAGCTTAGATGTGACAGTGAGACCATGAGGATTCTTCAATACAACCTCCTGTCCTCTGCTCTTCTCTTTAAAATGACCCAGTTGCTACTCTTGGGATCTGGAAACATTCTGGGTCCATCATGTCTGTACCCTGACTAGCCACAGGTCCCTGGCATGCACATGTGCCTATGCTCAGCTTTCCACTTCCATTGCCTGCTATTCTCATATGCAGCCAAATTTCCTGTCATAGTGAATTATGCATCCTCCTCGACTCTGTTATGCCTCTATGCCTGGAATGTGCCCATTCTGCCACTTCTCTGTCTAGTATATCTGAGGAAACACCCACTCATCCTTTAAGAGTCAGCTTAAATAGTATCTTTTCTGTAAAAGACACACTGTGTTTCTGTTAACATGAATCACACTACTGAAGTACAGACAGATGACCATAGATAAGATAAATTATCCAGACTTGGGAGGAAAAGTACCTATTTTGAAAGATGCTATTTCTGCTTGTTGGGGTGGAGAATGTACAATACCACTGGGGTAGAAGAGGTAGACCACTGTAAGGGAAGATATGCTGCTAGCATCCTTCATCAGAGAGGAGGTCACTTCTGGGGTAGGAATAAGCAAACCAGAAAGGGAAAGATTTCTTAGGGACTGAGGAAATTTGGTTAGATGCTCATTCGTGGAAACTCTGAACTTTTATCAGGAGCTGATCCTGGCCACTGGGGTTAAGCATGGAGCTGGCCCAATGTGCTTCTGGGTTTATGTGCAATTTCTATCCTGCACATAAATTCACCACTGAATTGATTAAAAGAACGAAGCTTCCGCTCCCTTAGGTGAGAACTATGAGGAGGGCTGCTCCTCTATCAATGAGGACAACAGAGAAAGAATTGGATGGCTATCTGTTCTAGTTTTTTTTTCCTCTCTACAGCAGTAATAAAGCACAGAAAGTAGCCTGTTTCTTGGGTATGAAACTTCCAATCTGACATCCACAGATATTTTTTGTATGTAGGGAAATAAGTACTGGATTTATTAGAAAGACTTAATAGTATCTAGTACTATCTAACCCTTTTGAAATAATAAATTCCTCAAGATTCTTGGACATCTTCAGGGCAAGAAAACTGGGAAAGGTTTGAATTCTCACTCTGAGGGACAAATAAAGGGTTAGGATTGTTGAACTTTAGGCCACCAACATCAACAGACCCAATACCTACAAGACTGGACTCACAGGTTATGTCATTTTTGGCTTCTCTGCCCCATTCCTCCAGAACAGAGAAGGCATGTTATCCATCTCTTTTCTCCTGCTTTGCATTTAGTAGATGCTAAATAGATGTGCAATGAAAACTCACATGAGTGGGTAAATAAGGCAAAGGAAAGGAGATGAAGGAGAAAGCCAGGCAAAACTGGTCATATGGGAAGGTATATATATATTCAGACCAAAGACCTGTGTGCTTTCCAACACTTTCCTGAGTCCATAAAGGCAACTGCTTCACCTGTAAAACCATATACCACCTTTGATATATGCCATAAGAGGTCTTTCTATATCATTTATAGAAGAAATGCTTGCCAACCTATTCTACTACTATAGAACCAGCTCCACAATTTACCAGTAGATAAAGAATTTGTATTCCATCAAATGAGATGTTAAATAAAGTAGCTGCCCTGCATTGTGGACAGTCTTAATTCAGGAAGAAAACAGCAATCATAGCCTATCAAATGGTAATCCATTGCTTCTCATGACTAAATTGAGATTAAATCCCAAGTAGCTCCTTGTATAAGACCAAACTTGCTGAAATTCCAGAAAGGCAACTAAATTCTGAACTTCCCATTGACTCTGCTCATCAACTAAAAAGATTATAATTATTATTTTAATAACTGGGAGGAACAATGGGTTTTGTATAAAGGACATGAGTTTGAGTCCTGATTGCCTCCATTCAACTGTGAGACATTGGCCAAATCATTTAAGCACTCTGAAATTTAGAATCCTCAACAGTAAAGGGAAGATAGTAACAGTTAACTTGCAGTGTTGCTGTGAAAACTAAACAAAACAGTGCATGTGAAATAATTGTGAAGGACTGAACACAATATGAACATAAGTCATTTTGGATACAGTTCTGTTATTAGAATAACAATGGAATGAACCAATATATTTACAACCTATTTACTTTATTGTTATAATTTAAAAATATAGTCAAGGAGGGACGTCTGGGTGGCTCAGCAGTTGAGCGTCTGCCTTTGGCTCAGAGCATGATCCCAGGATCTGGGATTGAGTCCCACTTCGGGCTCCTTGCAGGGAGCCTACTTCTCCCTCTCCCTGTGTCTCTGCCTCTCTCTCTCTGTGTCTCTCATGAATAAATAAATAAAACCTTTAAAAAAAAAAAGACTATAGTCAAGAAATAACATTAAATTTTATGCAGGAATCTGTATTCTAATCAACATATATGAAAATTCTTGAGATGTTTTCTTTAGTATCATTAATCAGAGTTACAGCAAATGAAAGAGCCCCTGGGAGAAACATAAAGTCTCTAAGACTATTTTTATAATTTATTGCCTTTCATGTTTTTCTTTCCAAATCTGCCTCAAAATATTGGTTCCCTATAGCCATTCATACTTTGTAAAATTTTAACTGGGCAGAAAAAATTTATCTGGCCAGGCATAGCAAGGTCAGAAAGTATAAATACAAAGATGGACAGAAATGACATAAAAATTCTAAATGTCAACAGAGCAAGAAACCAAACAAATAAATTAAAGCACAATTGAAAGATTACAAAGTGGGGTAAAATGTAGCATGCAGAAAATAGGTTAAATTCCTGCATTTGTAAGTTTTTAATACAAAAATTATAACCAATACAATGGCAAAAATGGTCAAATGGCATAGAAAGATAATTCATATGAGGAAAACACAAATGGCCAATAAGAAGAATGTCTGAGGGGCGCCTGTGCAGCTCAGTCAGTTAAGCATCTGCCTTTGGCTTAGATCATGATCCCAGGATCCCATGTCAGGCTCTCTGCTCAGCAGGAAGTCTGCTTCTCTCTCTCCCTCTGCCTGCTGCTCTGCCTGCTTGTGCATGTGCTCTTTCTCTCTCTAATAAATAAAATCTTTAAAAAGAAAAAAAAAAGAATGCCTCATCTCCCTAGGAATTTTTTTTTTAAGATTTTTATTTGTTTATTTGAGAGAGAAGCAGTGGGGAGAGTCAAAGGGGAAGAAGGGAGAAGCAGACTCCCTGCTGAGCAGAGAGTCTAACAGAGGGCTTGGCGCTGGATTTCAGGACCCTGAGACCATGACCTGAGCTAAGGTAGACACTTAACCTACTGAGTCACCCAAGCACCCCTGATCTCCCTAGAAATTAAAAGAGTGTAAAGTAAAACAACAAGAAGCTATTTTTCACTTATCAGATGGGCAAAGGTTTAAAAGAATGCTAATACCCTTTATTGGTGAGGGTGTAGGAAGTGGGCCTCTCATTAAATGTTGGAGGGATTAATCTTGCTACAACCTTACTGAAGGGCAATTTGGCAAGACCCATAAAAATCTAAAATATGCAAACTCTTTGACCCAACTCTTCCACATCTAGATATTAATTCTAAAGAAATCCTGAGACAGATGCACAAGAAGTCTGTACAAAGTTATCTCTTGTGGAGTTGTTTATTACAGAAAACTCTGAAAGCAACTTAAATATCCAGAGGATTATTTTGAATAAATGATGAAATATACACACCGTGGAAAACTACAAACAGTGATGTCAACCTACTTACTGATGTGGAAAAGCAATTTGTAATTAAGAGACAAAACAGTAAAAAAAAAATGAATCTGGTTATTGTCATTGGGTGAAATAGGGTTGATATCCACTCTATAATTCTCTCAAATGTTCCATTTATGTTTTTATTATACCAAGCATGTAATAACAACTACTGTTATAAGAGGTAAAAGCTATTTCCAAAATGGTTTTTGGTCAAAGCAATATAGCTATTTTCACAATAACTATTTTACATCACACAATATTTTAAGTACTTCCTTTTTTCTTGGAGTTCACAACTGAAAAATATTTGAGACCATTCCAACACAATATTCTCTCTAGGAGAGCATAATTTGTTTTCAGCCTCACAATTTGATATGCTGACGTAAAATCTAAAATAATGAATTAGCCTCTTTCTCCCCAACCCCCACCAGGAATTGTTGCCTCCTTTCCTACTTTTCTATTGCTAGGACAAACCTCAACTCCAAATCAAAGAACCCAACTGCATGCAATAACCTTCTCACACAAGGCTGTTATCACTTCTCTCGTTTTTGCTTGCCCATCTCTGAGGTGACCAAGGGCTTGGGCCTGGAGTTACTTTATTTAAGAATAGCAGTGTAATTCCATTTAAAAAAGCAGTCAGTTCAATAAAAAAAAATGTATTCAGGACCAGAGCTTAGTTGATATAGCACAGCAAATGGAACATACTGTGGTTCTAGAATAAGGCTGCACAGATTTAGATTTTACTTACTATCTGTGTGACTTTGACAAATTACACTAAGCCTCAGATCCCCCACCTACACAATATGTTCATGAATATCTTCTTCATAGGATGATTATGAAGATGAAAAGAGAAATCACATATACAACACTTAGCACAGTACTGACAAGTAGTTAACACTCATGGATGCTGATCATTAATATCATCATTTACTTTAATTATCTGTTGTTATATAATTATTCCAGTTTCGGTGGATCAGGAATCTGAGGAAGGCTTGGCTAGGTTTCCTGGCTCTGTATCTTGCACAAGGCTACAGTCAAGGTGTCAGCTGGAGTTGCAGTGATCTTACTGATAAAGGGGGGAAGGATCCACTTCCAATGGAGTCAAGGTACTGAATTCGCAAGATTTAGCACCTCGTGGGCTGCTGGACTAAGGTCCTATTTCTCAGTGAAGTGGCCCTCAGTTCCTTGCCATGTAAGCCTCTCAACAGGCCAGCTGAGAACAGGGCAGGCAGCTTACTTCATTAGACAGAGTGAGTAAAAGGGCAAGAGGGAGTGCCAGCATGAGGGAAAGTGCAAGCAAGATGGAATTCATAGACTTTGATAACCTAATATTGGATGTAACAGCTGATCACTTTTGTGATCATTTTCTATTACTTAGCAGTAAGTCACTAGTCCCAGCCTACAAACGAGGGGAAGGAATTATACAAGGGAGTAAATACAAGAGGTAGGGATCATTGATGGTCTTTAAAAACAAACAAACAAACAAAAAACCTACATCATTTTTCAATGTTTTTCAAGAAAATGCTAACATCTGAGAAGTATATTGTATGACTTTAGTAGACTTATACAAACCCAAACAAATTTCAAAGTGTCTAATTAGAGTTAACAGATCATTCTGTATGAACTATTATCTATTTTAACATGGCAATTGGGTAGTTCACAGAGACCTCCTAACTAATGGATAGAGTTGGTGGTACAGAGGTCTTCTCTGTTATTGATATTACAAAAACAAAAAGGTTTTTTTCCTATTTGTTTTCCAAATATAATCCAACTCTCTGCCCTTTAAGATACTCCTTAACTAAATAAAATCTTTTTTTTTTTAAGATTTTATTTATCTATTCATGAGAGACCCAGAAAGAGAGAGAGGCAGAGACACAGGCAGAGGGAGAGGCAGGCTCCATGCAGGGAGCCCAACGTGGGACTCGATCCCGGGTCTCCAGGATCACACCCTGGGCCAAAGGCAGGTGCCAAACTGCTGAGCCACCCGGGCTGCCCTTTAACTAACTTTTAAAGGGATTAGTCACCACCTCTGCTCTTGGGGTCACTTTCCTCCTAGAGTAAAGAAAGGTGGGCCCACACTTTGAATCCATCTAAGTCACAGTCTACCTCTTACTGTCTTTTGATTCCTAATGGCCCTGGGGCTGTTGTTGATCTTCACAATTCAGCCTAGTTTGTAAGTACCCCACTTTCTTTACTCCTCAAAACCCCAGAGAGACTTTATCACTTGATTTCAAAGAGCAATTCAGTTCTTCTTGGGTCTTTCAATTCTCTTTCCAGATCATACCTTATACTACAAAAACAAAAACAAAGCAATTTTCTCCCTAATTGGAATTTTATTCTCTGAGAAGCACAGCTACCTTTCAAAATTGTGTTTTCTTTTTCATCACACAAATTATACTTTAATATTAAATATTTTCTTCCTTTTACAATGACCTAAATAAATCTATCTATATATATGTGTGTGTGTAGGTGTGTGTGTCTATAAATCCATATATATATGTGTGTGTGTGTGTGTATATGTGTATATACACAATATAATATTTATGGAGTAGGAAAAATTCATTTGTCTTTCAACTGATTTATTAGATTCAATGCAATGTCAATCAAAAACTTAGTAAGCTCTTCTAAAAGAGAAACTGACAAGATAATTATAAATATAGGACACCTGAGTGGCATAGTCAGTTAAGCATCAAGCTTGAGGTTTTGGCTCAAGTTGTGGTCTCAGGGTCATGAGATGTAGCCCTGGATCTGGCTCTGTGCTCAGCTAAGAGTCTGCTTCAGATTCTTTCTCCTCTCCCTCTGCCCCTCCTGTTCATGCTCTCTCTCTCTCTCTAAAATAAATAAATATTTAGAAAAATATAATTCTAAATATATATTTATATATATAAAAAAATGAGAAATGAGTTATATATATATAAACAAAAATGAGAATAACCAAGATAATCTTTAAAGAAGAAACAAAAAGCTGGAGAACTTGAACATCCAGACTTCAGGACTTACTATAAGTTAATAAATAGTGATTAAGATGAGGTAGGGTTGTCACTAAGACAAAATAAAGAATTTGTGGGAAAGAATAAAGAGACCAGAAATAGAACCACATACATACAGATGTTTGATTTCCAATGAAGTCATCAATCAAGATCAGTACAGAAAAGAAGGATCTTATAAATGATGTGGGAACAACTGCATATCAAATGAAAAACTATAAATCTTGATCTCTACCTCACACAACACCAAAAATTAATTTGAGATGGACATTCACATGTAAGCTTAAAAATGATAAATGATAAAGCTTCTAAATAAAAACATGAAAAAACAGGGCATCTGGGTGGCTCAGTGGGTTAAGTGTCTATCTTCAGCTCAGGTCATGATCTCAGGGTCCTGGGATCCAGCCCTGAGCCCTGTGTTGGGCTCCCTGTTCAGTGAGGAGTTTGCTTCTCCCTCTCCCTCTGCCCCTTCTCCCACTTCCCCTACTCATGGTCTCTCTCTCTCTCTTAAATAAATAAAATCTTAAAAAAAACCAAATACTTGAAAATATCTTCAATAACCTGAAACAGGCAAAAAGTTCTTAGATGCCAAAAGCATTCATTATGAAAGAAAAATTGATAAATAGTTATTTTATACAAATTAGTAATTTCTACTTATCAAAAGATACTGTTAGGTGACAAGATATGACAAGTCATAGTCTAAGAAAATATGTACAATATAATATCTAATAAAAGACTCATATCTAGAATATATTTTAAAAATCAGTAATAAAAAGACAGACAACCCAACTTAAAAATGGGCAAAATACCTGAACAAGCACAGCATTTCACCAAAAAATAGCACCTAAATGACCAATAAGCATAAGAAAACATTCTCAAAATCATTATTCATGTATGAAATACAAATTAAAATCACAATAATATATCACAATATACCCATCAGAATGATGAGAGGGTAGAAAAGACAATCCCAAGTGCTGTCAAAGATGTAGAGTAACTGGAAATCTCACACACTGCTAGTGGAAATGAAAATGTTATAACTACTTTAGAAAAACAGCAATTTCTAATCAAGAAAAACATCATTTACCCCATGACAATTCTACTATTAAGTTTATACAGATGAGAAATGAATACATACATTCACAAAAGAATGCTCATTGAGGTACAAAAACTATAAATAACAGAAATGTCTATTAAGACAAGAATGGATAAATAAATTGTAATATTACAATGGGACTACCTTCCATGTGTGGAAGAGCACACAGAAGTGAAAAGAAACTCATTGGACTGCAACAACATGGATATATTTTCAAAAAAATTACGTTGAGTAAAAGAAGACAGCCACTAAAAAGTACAACTTTAGAATTTTACATGACTTTCAAGAATAGACAAAACTAGTCCATGGAGGTAGAAGTAAGAATAAATGTTACCCTCAGAGGGGAGGTGGGATACTACTGAGTGGAGAGGGGACATGAGCTAACTTTCTGGAGAGATGGAAATGTTTTAGATCTTAATCTAGGTGATAGGCATATTGGTATATAAATATGTGAAAAAAAGTTTTTGACCTGTACACTTAAGATGTCGGCATTTTGTAATGTGGAAATCACACCTCAATAAACACTGAAAAAATTAAAATATTGAAAAAGCTTTTTTCTCATTAGGCAGAACCTCCTACTCCACTATCACAGAACAACCAGAAAAACTTCAATATCCTACCATGTCCTGTTTGGAGAAGTATTATCCTCCCATCTTTCCCTATTGGGAACTACCAAGTAATTCATTAATTCGATTGCTATTTATGCAGCATTCACTATGTTCTCTTAGAGCAGAATTGGATTTATGGAGCCACAGCTGTGGGAAGAACTAACTACTTCATCCCTAGAGTACACTTGCCCCAGTGATTGGCTCAGGGCAGGCAGTCTGGGCTCCTGAGTGGCACCGGATGAGAGCCAACTCCTAATTATACACACAAACTTCTGGTTCAACTAGAAATTCAGGGGCAGGCGCCTCACATACCAACCGGTGAGTGAGTGCAGACATGGGAGCTCCTTGCCTCCATTTAATCCCTTGTCCTTTGTCTCATGAGCATGCTAGACAAAACATGTGATGGGGGATTAAAAGAGGGGGCTAATCTTGACAAACAGAAGGTTGCCAAACCACCTTCAAAGGACTTGAGATAACTCAACAAGAATTTTTTCTTCCCTGAGGAGTACCAAGGAACTGATGGCATCTAGGGTGGTTGTCTAGTTGAGGGTGGAGTCAGAGCCAGCATTGTAGATAAAGGGAGGGAGGTTAGTAAGACAGGTTTTCCAACCACATGGGAATATGAGGTGGAGAAGTGGCTTGGTTTGTTTCCAGAGTCAGTGCCAGCTGAAGGTATTTACTACCAAAGTCTTCAGGTAAATTCTCCTAAATATCTTCCAAGTTTCTATTCTTTGAAACAGAATTAGACCAGGATTTGTTGCTAAGGCACAATTAGCATTTCACTGGTGTTCATCAAGAATTGTACTCATTTTTTTTTTTTCTAAATGAGCCAACAACCAAGGTTTTTTTGAAGAAGTACAAGCTTCAATGTAGAAAACCAATGTTATGTATAAAATGTGAGTGACTCCCATACTATTGTTCTTTGTTCACTGCCTCATTATCCTCAACTTCTAAGGATGCAGATATCTTCTCTTACCTTAAACATTCATAGCCTTACACCAGAAATACCAATGACTTTTAAAACATTATGTATTTGTGGCATTTTTATAATAATGCACTTTGCTGTTTAAGGCTTCTAGGAGCAAACACTCATACACACAATTGTTTTTGGTCAGCTTATAATACAAGCTGTTAAAAGTATGCACATAGAATACCCTAGAGTTAGTAAAAATATGAGATTAAATAAATGCATATCAATTTTAAATTAATATTGATTCCTTTAAAATAATATCTAGGAATATACTTATTCCAACAAAAACTGGCCATCCCTCCTCTCTGTAAAATAAATAAATAAATATATTTTTTTAAGTCTGGTAAGCAATGGCAGCATTATAGAAATATGTGACAAATATCCCAGGCTATTCTTTAAAGGAGACAATAGTCTTTTTTTTTTTTTTTGACAATAGTCATTTTTGATAATAAGACCTTTTGTGAAATTTTTAAAAAGGAGAGAAACCCACCCAATCTCATTCCAGTGCTATCATTCCTCTACTGATGAGGACATAATACATTTAAACCATGTATCTCACCATCACTATATGAATGAAACTTTTTAGATTTTTAAAATAAAATTTAAAGAATCTCCCTGTTAATAAATTAATCAAAGAGTTCACAGAAACACAGAAGAGTATAAAGAAAATATAATCACCTATTATCCCCACCACTGAGAGATTAATAATTTTAAAGGTGAGTTTTATATATTACCTTAAAAGGGATTAGGATGAAGCTGAGATTTTAGTTTATAAAAACTAAACAGTAGGAGAGAAAAATCAAGTTATAACATTGTCTCTAAAGTCAGTCCTCAAGTAATCAATGCCAAATATATAAGAGCCTTTGGTGTTAGAGATTCTTAGCCTATCATCTGAAGAAGTAGTGCCTTTTCCACCTCAGAAAGCTGTGTCTCACAGAATCGAACAAGCCAAGGGGTATTTATCTTTCCAAGCAAATTTGGCTCAGTAAGATGGAACAGGAGGTACTATTAGCTTTATTAAATACAATTGGAGCCACTGAAATCTTTTATCCATTAGCTATGGTCAAATCCAAACAATCTTGTCAATATCTGGACTCCAGAAACAAAGGGTTGTATTCTTCCCAAGGGCCTGAACTTTACCTATGAGGACCAAGGTAAGGAAAAAGGCATTCTTGACAAAGTCCTAAAGTATAAACATAAGTTTACTACCAATTATTGTAATTGTGAGCCAACAAAGATATATGGCACCTGAATTCCTCCATTTACATTTCTAGAGTCCATATAAAACCAACTGAATGAGCATTTCCTCTTTCCCATCTTCCTGTATGTCTTTGGTCAGGCTGATGTCCCTCCTCTGTGTCTCAGCCACTAAGCTGACTCCATGAATCTGGAGCAAAGTGGGAACTAGTCTGGGTTGGAGAGGCAGACCACAGTGAAGGCTGAAGTAATAGGACTAAATCACATCTCCAAAGAAGAGTATGTAAAGTAAGAAAAAGGAAAGACCACAACAGAGACCTGAGGAATCCTTAAAGTTTGGCAAGACATGGTGACTGACAAAAAGTAGGGGACAAGGAACAGGGGCATGTACAATGGTATCTGGTTTTTTGTTTGTTTGTTTGTTTAATGAAAATAAGCTTTATTACATCAAGTAATAAATACATACAAAGATGCAAACAGTTTTAGTCATTTTCTTCCAGATGTTTGGATCAACTTACAGGAAAAGCAGAACTGAAATCCACACAGTCTTAGTAGGAAAATTTTGGTGGGGGAGGAGGAGTTCTTGTTAGGTTAGGTTTGGTAGGTTGCTCTTTCTTCTGTATTTATAACTTGTGCATTTTTTAATTTGACCTCAAAGCACTAATAGTCATGCAAGCAAATGCTTAATTAAGCTCAAAAGAAGTTACATTAAGCAGAATCCACACCATGTGGCAAACTTACGCACTCAAAACAAAACCCTCAGAGTTGTATTAGCTTATGAAAGATAATGTAAAACAATCTGAGTAACTTAAGTGTACTCCAAAAAGAAGATGAAAGGAGCTGGGATATCTGCTGTGAGATAGGGATCTTTTACGTGCATCTTTTAAATCAATGCTTAAAAAAAAGAAAACAAAAAAATAAAAATGCTTAAAAAATAAAAATAAAAACAAAAACAAAAAACCCTGGGTAATTCCTATTTAAAATGTAAATCCTAGTCAACTGCAAAGTATTTCTCAATCTCAGAGCCTCATGAACCATGGGAGGGACACCGGAAGGAGAAACCAAACTGTTACCATTTTGAAAACAAGAGTTTCATCTGAACATGGGAGATGAGCTGTAACTTCTGGTCTTGGAAGAAGATGGAAAACCTTCCACGCTGATAGGCAGCTAGGACCTGGGATTCCGTTCCGTCTCAGCCAAGCACTCTCGAACCAGTCCTCTGGCGTGAATGATGCCTCGTTTTAGTCTCTCCATGGCGCTCTGGCTCCCTGCATAGGTGGGTCTAATCTCTTTCCCCAACTCTTCAATGATGGCCAGCAGCTCAGCATATTTGCTTTTGGGTACCTGGCTGTTCCCAGTTCCCTGGGTATAACCTAGAGATGGTGGCCCGTAGTCACTCAGCAGCTGGCGGTACTGGGAGGATGTGGCCATTCTGGTGGAGGGCGGGTGGACGCTCCCAGCGGCGCTGAGGGAGGCGGCGGGCATGTGCGCGGCCAAGTTCGGTTTGTAAGACATCCCCGCGAGCGGCGGGGCGCGCAGGGGCGCCGGGGCCAGGCCCGCGGGGGCGGCGGCGAGGCGGCCCGGGCGTCCGTGCGCCCGTCCGTGCACCCGTCCGTGCTCCCGCGCACTTTTTGGTGTTGACGGCTCGGGCCGCACCGGCAAATATGGCCGTCCCTCACCCTGACACCCGCTGCAGTATATCACCCATGCATCGGGCGGGCGGGCGCAGGGGCCGGTATCTGTATTTTGAACGCATACTATATCATTATCTGTTATAAAGATCTCCTTTATATTGAATATCTCAACAGCAAGAACTTTTTGCCTTATTTATCTTTGAATCTTCTTTAGCATCCAGCAGATGCTTAACTCACGACTACAGAAGAGAGAATAGGGGGAGGAAAGGGTAGAAGTAGAAAAGAAGGAAAAAATGGAACAGGAAGGAGAAAACCAGCCAAAGAGGTAATATTTCCACAAGGATTCCCTGTCCATCCTGCTGTTATAAACTTAGAATTGTGGTGACCAAGTCAGGCTTGGAACTGAAAGAAATAGAGCAAGAAGCTTAGATATACACCATTTCAATGCATATACAGCAGAATTTACTGCTGAGGAAACTCTAGGCTAACTCTAGGGAATGAGCCTCCAGAGCACAGATGAGGATCCCTGCTCCCACTCAGAGTACACAGTGCTTTTACACGTACACAGAAAAATAATGGTAACTTTAGTAAAGTCAAGGCTTCTGAAGTGAAGGTATCTTCACTGGTTCTTAAGTATGCTGAAAGAAGAAGCAGTAGAATATATCTTGGGAACCCAGTTGGCTCAATACTAAAAAGAAGGCACAAAGAACTTAATAGCAGCCAGATAAATATGTGTTTATAATTTTTCATTTACAGTGACTTGCAGGAGGTCACAAGACTACGAGGTGGCAAAGGGAGGGCAGAATGGTGGCTGGTTCAGAAGGCATTCATACTACCCTGCTGATGGATTCCCCACAAGGACAGCAAATGATAGTTCCTCAAATGGCTATGGTCTGCATCATCTAAAAACTCCAACTTATTTTCTTCCAACCAAAGTTAATCTCCATTTGACTTTGTAGGTCCTTGAAGCTAATAAATTATAGAACTACTTGCCCAGAAAAATATTTTTTATGGAAAGAATCTATTGTAATCTAGAGGAAACACTCATTGTCTGAATTCCAACAAACCTGTTCATATGTTTGAGTTCTCACACTCTGCTCAAAACCAAGAGACATACCATGAATAAAAACAGTTTATGGCCTATGATCCAAGACTCACACTGTACTGCAAATTCAGTATTCTAAATGGAAGGTGGGGTGAGGACAGGAAAGTTCACAAAAATCTTTTTATCTGGCCATACTTGAAACTCTTTGTTTAGTCTGAAGAAATCCAAATGATACAGTTCTTAAGATTCTTTTTTTTTTTTTTTCACTTTGGCTTCGTTTGTGTTTGCTGCATACACCAAAAAATTATCAAAGTACAGAACTCATTTCTAGAGCAACTTAGAGTTAGCCCACACCAAACAATGAATTAAAAGAATGTGTTGGTTTTCTATAGTTTCTTCTGAGTACAATATTAATCTCCTGGGCACTTATAGGAATTTCCTTAGCAATTCAGTCAGGTAACACTTGCCCCCATTTTCCAAATGAAAAACTATTTTTGAAAAATGGCATAACATAGCCTATTCGTTTTTATGGAGTTCTCATTGCCTATCCAATTTTCCCCTTCACTTACCTTCCTGTCACTCCTCTCCAAGAGAGGCATGAAACACCAACCATTTCTTTACAGCATTCATACATATACATACACACAAGCATAGATACCCACTGTGTTACTACACTTTCTTATTTTCTATAGTCTTAATACTCTGGCATTTGAGGTATTGATCTTAGAAAGACTACCCCTCCCAGGGCTAACTAATTCCTGGAGATGACACTTTACTTCCCTGGGAGTGAGCCTTTAACAAAACCAACCAATCTAGAACCCATAACTCCCAACCATCTCCTTTATCAAATTCTCAAATATCAAGCCAATAATCCCTTTGCCTTTAATTACCCCAGGGCCAGGTACCAGCCAACTAGGAACCACCCCTATAACCCTGAGCTCACCAAATTATACAAATTATTCAATCCTAAACTTAGTGTACCTTCTCTGTCTCACCCATTTCTTCCCACAAAAATCCCAGTAAAGTCTCTGAGCCTTACTCTGCCCTCCACCTCTCTGCCTCCTGATTAATCCTGTTGTTTCCTTATATTGCTCTGCATGGCCTGATATGCTATGCCTTGTGTTCCTAGGGATCTGTGAGTATAAAATTCTTCCTCTATAACAATCATTTCTGGGTCTGTGTGTCTTACCACATCTGATAAAGAACAAATTGGGGGTACATTTTTAACTTATCCACCTTCTGAGAAAACTCAATAACCTAAGTGCTTTAAAATTCACTCACTTTTACTAGGTCACCTAAAAATAGAGGGACAAGGATGAGAAATTCTAGTTCAAGCCTCTAATAGGTAGGGAAGAAAGCATCCTCTAATCTCATTCTATCTAACTGCAAATGAGAGTCCTTACTTTAAGTGCTATGCCTATGAACACAATCGTATGTTTATTGTGTGTATTAATGTGTATATACATATGTGCTGTGAGCTTCCCAAGGCCAAACATAATGAGTCACACTTTTTTGCTTCTCCTAGCACAGGGAAGGATCACATTGTGTAAATGGTATTTTTTACCATACATGGCCACTGAAGTTACAGTATGGATCAAATTGTGGATCTGTCACTTATTACCGTAAGTAAGAAGTTAACCTCATGGCTTAATTTCCTTAACTATAAAATGGATAAAATGATATGGCATACGTCATACAATTAAATGAATAATATATGTAATAAACTTAGCAAAATACCTAGAATATATAGAAAGCCTTTGATAGAGACACCTGAGTGGCTCAGTCAGTTAAGCATCTGACTCCCGATTTTGGCTCAGGTAGTGAGATCGAGGCCTTTGTCAGGGTCTGTGCTGGGTGTGGAGCCTGCTTAAGAATCCCACTCTTAAAAAAAAAAAAAAGAATCCCACTCTTGGGGATCCCTAGGTGGCTCAGCGGTTTGGCACCTCCCTTTGGCCCAGGGCGAGATCCTGGAGTTCCGAGATCGAGTCCCACGTCGGGCTCCCGACATGGAGCCTGCTTCTCCCTCCTCCTGTGTCTCTGCCTCTCTCTCTCTCTCTATGTCTATCATAAATAAATAAATAAATAAATAAATAAATAAATAAATAAATAAATATTCCCACTCTCCCTAGTCCTCTGACCCTCCCCCACTGCTTGCACATGCAAGCTCTAACAAAGTCATAAAAATTAAAAATTAAACAAAGAGAGCCTTTGATATATATTTTCTAATATAATTATCGTGGTCCTTTAGAGTCGCAAGTTAAACAGCATTTAAGACAAAGTCAAATCTTACTATAGTAAGATACTATATAACGTTTATACCTACTCATCAGTTTAATTAGGAAAAATAAAATAAGAAGAGTATTTGTTAAGCATCTTCTGTAAGCCCAACACTGACCTAGACTCTTTGTTTTATTTATTTCATCTAATCCTCACACAAACACTTTGAAGTAACATCGTATCTGCTTTACAAATGAGGTGACTAAAGCTCAGAGAGACCAATCTCTTCATGATAACCCAACTTTTAAGTAGCAGAGTCTGGATTTGAATAAAAACCTATCTAATGGGATCCCTGGGCAAGGTGGGGGAGGGTTAGTCCAGGTTAGTCCTGGAATCCTGGGATTGAGTCCCTTGTCAGGCTCCCTGCATGGAGCCTGCTTCTCTCTCTGCCTGTGTCTCTGCCTCTCTCTGTGTGTGTCTCTCATGAATAAATAAATGAAATCTTAAAAAAAAAAAAAAAAAAAAACCTAATTCCCAAGCCCACTGGTCCTTGTTGCCTTCCAAGTAGAACTGTAATCCAACATCCTGGGAAACTTCAATTATTATAGGAGTTCCTGGGAACTGGCAGAGAACAGAGATAATATAGTGATGTGCTTCTTAGCAGAGAAAATATCCAGGGTTGCCCCTGTAAACAAAAAACATGGAGTAGAGATACAAGCACTGAGAGGAAATATGAAAAGACAGAAGCAGATGAAGTAAGAATTGGAAGAATTTAGAAAAGAAGTGGAAAAAACATATAGCATCACAAAAATGAAGTTTACATTAAATTCAGCATAAGGAGAGTAAACACTGACACAGATACAGTAAATCACATGAAGGATGTGGTTAGAAAAGTGAGGGGGGGAAATGGAAGTAAAGAAATGGTTTAAAAAAGAGTTCAGAGAAGAAGATGAAAAATATGGAAGAAACTAAGTAAGAAAACACGAGTGAAAGTGACATCCCTGAAGAAGAAAACCCAAATAATGGAATAGTAAAATATTTCAAGATACAATTCAAACTGACATCTACGCACTATCTCAGGTAGCATCCTCCCAGGACAGGTTAGTTCTTGCAGGGGAGCTCTGCCATTGTCTATAGAGTTAGATCAAATCAAGCTCTTCTTCAAATTCAGCTCTATCAGCCAATCCCAGGAGTGCAACGTTTTGAATAATAAAATTGAGTCCTCAGGTATAAAAGCTATACATTTTTTTCCAAAAAGAAAGAAAGATTGATCTACAAATTAAAATTAAAAGATACGGCAGTCTGGGTGGCTCAGCGGTTTAGCGCCGCCTTTGGCCCAGGGCCTGATCCCGGCTGGGATCGAGTCCCACGTCAGGCTCCCTGCATGGGGCCTGCTTCTCCCTCTGCCTGTGTCTCTGCCTCTCTCTGTGTGTGTCTCTCATGAATAAATAAATAAAATCTTAAAAAAAAAAAAAAAAAATAAATAAATAAATAAATACTATGTCTCATCTCTAGGAAAAAATATCAGAACAATTGCTCAACTTCAAAGATGAAAAAGAATCCTTTTAGTAGTCCCCTCCCCCCCAAAAAAATATCAAGTAACTTCTAGAGGATGAAAAAAAAATCAGTGCTAGAAAACAGTAAAGCAATGCCAACAAAGTCCTCAAGAAAATAAAGTATGATCCAAGAATTTTATTATCCACCAAGAGAAGTGTAAAAACTATAGTTAAATACTTCTGAAAATGCAAGAGTGCAGTGGCTATAGTTTTTCACTTTGGAAACTACTAGTAACAAAGTATTACATAACCAAAAGAACTGAAAGGCTTCATTAAAAGAACTGTTAGTTATATTGTGCATTTCATCCAGTTAACCAAAGGAGAATAACTAGAACAAATATGGGTATTTATTTACACACAAAAAATGGTAAATGCGAAGATAAATCCTGGGAATGTATATGTGATATAATTTATAACATTTTTAAGGTAAAAAGGAAGGAAGATGTGTGGTGACTTCAGTACAACTGTGTTTGGCCCTTGTAGTCAGAATTAAAGACCCCAAATATGAATTCAAGAGGAGGACCCTGGAAGGGGAAAGTTGTACATAACTTTCTCAGAAGGCTCAGTGATAACAAGAAAACTGTGGTTGGAGGGTCTCAATGAGGGAATTCTATGGAATTTTCAATAGTGTCCCAGGGAAGTGTCAGTATTTGGACATCTGCTGTCTTAGGTTGTGTTACTGAAAAGCAGACCTTAAAATGAGGGTCCATGTGCAAGTAAGTGATTTATTAAGGAAGCATCCTCAGAGAATCTAGTAAGAGGGTGAGGGGGATAGGATAAGGAAAGAGAAGAAGCCAAGGGAGAATGAGAATTTCAGCATCATCTCAGCCTCATGCTGATCTTGAAGGGAACTGTGGAGCATGAAGGGAACTGTGGAGCATAAATCGTATCTCAAGAGTTTGTCCTCTTTTGTGGCAAGGGAGTCAGGCTTTCGTTCTCCTGTTGCAGTCACTGGCTATGAGGGAAAGAAGGAAGACATAAACTCCCAGACTACCAGGCACACTTAGATCTCTACACTTATAGGTAAAGAGCCTGCAGTAGCCCAAGGACTCCCTCTAAAGAAAGTAGCAGAGGCAACCCCCCCAGCCCGCCAATCCTGGAAGAGCCAGAGAAATATGGTGAGTGTAGAGGAGCAGCTGAAGAGCAAGGCTGGGAAATGTGGGAAGGCAGGCTATGCCCCAAAGCACATCTGAGCCAGAGCCAGGTCCCAGCTAACTAAGAGAAGATATTTCCAATGGGAGGAAAGAATGATATTTTCATTCTATATTAATTCATACTTTTTAAATGAAAGTGAGACTATTAATACTTGGAAATGACAAGAAAAACTAAGGGATATACTAGAGAATTCTTCCATGGGTAAGCAAGAAAACAACAGAGTAAATTTCAAGAGTTGGTGATGAGCAGAAATAAAGTTACTTGTTCATACCCTCCAATTTCAACTCATTCGACCAACTGCTTACACATATGTACTATGTACTCCATAAATTTGCTTATATTCACATAGATTAGATCTAGAAAAACACACAACAAATCAGTAACAGCAGTTGCCCCTGGGGAAGCAAACCAGATGACTTTGAGGCAGTCAATAATTTATTTAAAAAATAAAACCATCTGGGGATCTCTGGGTGCTCAGCGGTTTAGCATCTGCCTTCGGCCCGGGGTGTGATCCTGGAGACCTAGGGTTGAGTCCCGCGTTGGGCTCCCTGCATGGAGCCTGCTCCTCTCACTGCCTGTGTCTCTGCCTCTCTCTCTCTCTCTCTGTGTGTTTCTCATGAATGAATAAAATCTTTAAATAAATAAGTAAATAAATAAATAAATAAATAAATAAATAAATAAATAAAAGTAAAACCATTTAAATTCAAAATCTTTTAAATAATAAGGAAAATAAAGTAAACAAAATCAAATAGGAAAGTAAGCTGGAGCCAGGTATGTTAGGTTGCAAAATGAATAGCACAGAGTCTCATCAACTTGCTATGAGGGCAAATTTGGCTCTAAGTTCTTGGCTAGCAGTATGAAGAAAGGAATATCAAGATTCCTGGCATCCATCAGAGGAAAAAAAAAAAAACCATTTATTTGGAAAAACGTTGTTTTCAACCAAGATTAGAATTAAATTTCTCCTATGGGTCCTCTCTTTTGGTTCCTATAAAGGAGTCAACATTTTCACTCACCTCATTATTATAAACAGGGGCAAACATCATAAAGTCCCAATCTTATGATGTTAGTTATCTTTAGTAATAAGAACTAAAGGTGATATGAGCCAGGGATCATTACTGGCTTCATAGGTGAAATAATGAAATCACAGCAATTATTAGGCTTTAGTAAGAGACATGGAAAGAAAATTAAGGGGTCTTCAGCACTGAATCATTAGGCTGCTGCTTGAAATTCACTTAATCTTCTGAGTCAGATGCAATCAAATATGTACCAAGGATTACATTTCTCAAGTGTTCATCTCCAGAAAATATTTGAGCTTTGAGTCCTATCTATGCACTACACAATAAATGAATAGTATTCTTGCACAGAACATTGACATAAATATCCTCACTACAACCCAAAGTAAATGAGAACTGCCTACCACTACACATCTATAGATAAAATTACAAAAACTGACCATACCAAGTGTTGGCAAGGGTGTGGAAGAACTGGAACTCTCAAACACTGCTGGTGAGATTATAAGATGATGCAATCACTTCAGAAAACAGTTTGACAGTTTCTTTAAAAAATTATACATTCACCTACCATATGATCTAGCCATTCTATTCCTAAGTATTTACCCAAGAGAAAAGGGAAACTATGTCCACACAAGACTTACACAAAAATAGTAGCAGCTTTATTCATAATAACCAAAAAATAGGAGCAACCCAAACATCAAATTAATAGTTGAATGGATAAATAATGGAAGAGCCATACCATGGAGTACTTATCAACAATAAAAAGAAAGGAACAATTAATACATGTAATATCGATGGTTGAGTGGGTCTTATGGGCTGGGCGCTTTACACTGTTTCATTTTCACCTCATAAGCTAAGCACTACTCAGGACCTCATAAGCTAAGCACTACTCTATAGAGTTGAGAAAACTGAAGCTTAGGGAAGTAAGCAACTTGTCTGGGCTAATACAGCTGGACACAGACCAAGTCCGTCTGACACAGAGTACTTCACACACACTTTACTCAGCAAAGAGTGCTTTGAGTTCCTTCAACCCATCAACCTCTTCAAGGTGAAGCTGTACCATCCAGGAGATGACCTCCAAAAATGAGAAGGGGTTCAGAGTTTGTGAGGAGAGGGTAACTGTGAAGGAGGAAGAGACTTTTTCTCTTTACAGATAATGCCCCAGAGGACTCACCCTTTCTTATCACTCAGCTCCGAATCCTCAAGTCTTAATCTTGATGTATCAGATCTGGGGACCCATTGGAGTCCTCCCCAGAGAGGCTGCCCTTCTGTCTCAAGACACAGGTCCATACAAGCAGCAGCTCCACCTGGGTACCTATTACTGAAGCAAGCTGCAATTTGATATTCTTTTACTGTTTACTTATGCCTTAATTACAGGGTGGGGGAAAGAGCACCTAAAGTTTGCCAAAAACTTCGGTGATTTTTTTTTTTAAGTTCCTTCCTTTCTTTCCAGTTGTTCAACTCTGTTGGGAAAGGCAAAAGGAATGCTTTCAGAACTGAGCTCGCTGCTGAGTTGCCAAGGTTTAGAGATCTCTGTAAAGGTCATTGTTTTCTGTAAAGGTCATTGTCTTTTCATGAAAACCCCGGCAAAGCATGCCAATGCAGGAAAACTACCAGCTTGCCAAATGTCCAGTGTCCCAGTCACCTGCTCTTCCTGCCGTAGGAAGGATGTGGATGATCTCTGGAGTAAAGACATCGGGTTGGTTTTGTTCCTTTCTTGCTCTTAAATCAGCTGCAAAATGCATGAACAAAGCACACACAGTACAATTCTCAGAGCCCTGTGCAGCCTCCTCGTTAAACACCAGCAGCTGCTGGGTGTTGCATAGACCAAGATAAGCAATATGACATTTGTGGCCATTCTACACTGCATCCTGAGTGTAGATCATTGTGCTCTCAACGGGATTTCTGGGGTTTCAAGCCTTGAAGAATACCCCACCAGTGAAAATGCAGAGCCAGGGAAGCTCTGGGCAGGGGGTCCTGGGTGGGGTGGGGGTGTACAGCAGGAGTGGCAGGCAGAATCAAGAAACCCAATCACGAGTTACTTGCTCTTTGGAAAAGCAGCTCTGTTAACAAGAGAATTAGGGCAGGATGATTTTGGCAAGCTTCATGTTATGTTAGCTGCACAAACTTTTCCTTTCCTCTCATGCAGCCTCTTAATAATT
Organism: Canis aureus; assembly: GCF_053574225.1. Taxonomy (NCBI): domain Eukaryota; kingdom Metazoa; phylum Chordata; class Mammalia; order Carnivora; family Canidae; genus Canis; species Canis aureus. The sequence continues at coordinate 44,517,816 of NC_135615.1, forward strand.
GGGTGGGAGCTTCTTTTCACATTTGACAAAGAGGCGATTCCAGTCAGATGTTTTTCAGAGGGGTTCCACCTTAGGTTTGCCAAACACACACAATTCCAGATGCAACTCTGAGTCTATTTAGTTTGAGAAGATTCAAGTTTGCAGCTTCCTTGCCATTGGCAGGGTTTTTCGCTCTTCTCACAGTTTTTTCACATTACTTCAAGGGGATCTTACCCTTATCTCCATACCAGGTCTTCATGAAAAATATAAGGGAGTGGAGAAAAGACTCAGAGAGTTACCAGAGGCAGTGGGCATCTAGCTGGAAGCTGGCACACCATATAAGAGTCTCCTAATTGGAGACATTCCCCTTCCCCACATTGGGTGACTCTAATTTACCTCTCTATAGGCAGATATTAATTTTCATACCCATGGTGGGGCTTGATAGAGGAAATTACTTCAACTACTTCCCTTCCATCTTCCTGCCTATTCCAATAGCCTCTTTGTCTCCTTCCCTTCCTCCTACAGCCCCGCCTCAACTACCCATCAGCAACAAATATAAATATAGCTCTCAGTGGTGTTCCTGCATCTAAAAGACAGGTCTCCATAAACAGTCTTCACAGACCCCATTCCAACCCCTGCACCCAGGCCACTACCCTGAGAGAGTTCTCATCACCATCTGAGGGCGAGGGCCAAGATGGGTACCTTTAAATATTATAGGGCTATTGTGGAGAAGATGCTCCATATTGATCATGTAAAAAAAGAACAAGAAAAAAAATGAAAAAAAAATCTTCTCCAAAGGAAATATCTCAAGAGAAAGTTTGTTTAAAAGGTGACTAAACATATAAAAACTTCCATTTACTACAGATTATTTAAATATATGTATACATATCCTTTCCTCCATCCCATTCATTCATTCATTTAATTTATACCCATTTAGAGCATATTACATGCCAATTTTAGGCACTGGAGATTCAGCAGGAAAGAAACTAAATTCCCTGTCCTGGGATATGAATAAAAAGTAAGTAAGGAGGGGGACAGAAAGTGATGGAGACTGGGAATGATGTTTTGATGTTTTGGATAGGCAGGCAGGCCCTCACTGAGAAGGTGACAGCTGAGCAGAGACCTCAAGGAAGTGAGACATGAGCCATAAAAATATCTGAGAAAACACTCTAGGCAGAGGGGAAAGCAAGTGCAAATTCCTGGGGTGGGAGTAAGCTTGGTACATTCAAGGAACAGCAAGGAAGTCATTGTGGCTGGAGTAGAAGGAAAAAGGAGAGAGGAATAGGAAACAAAATCATAGATGAGGGAACCATGAGTAGGCTCAGAATCAAAGGTAGGCTCAGAATGAGATGGGCAAAGTCTGGCAAGTTCTGAGCAGGGGAGAGATGCCATCTAAATAATGGTCTAAAAAGATCTGTTTGGCTGCTGAGTGGTAAGAGATTGGGTGGGCAGGGACAGAAACAGGGAGCTCAGTTCAGAGGTAACTGCAGTAATCCATGCAACAGGTGATGGTGCTGGGCCAAGGTGGTAACAGTGGAGATAGGAGGAGAGGAGAGTTTTTGGATATAATGAGAAGACAAAGCTACAGGAATTGCTGATGCTCTTGGTACTGAAACATTAGAAATGGAAGCCTCCTGAATTCTGGTGCTTAGGCAAGGGGCAAAGGCTTCATTTACTGAGCACCTGCTATGTGCCAGGTGTATCCTTAGGTACTCTCACAGAAACTTCCTCCTTAGAAGTCTACAGTAGATTTAATTATTTCCATTTCACAGATGAGTAAAGGGATAGAGATATGAGCCGTGTCTGCCAGAACCCAGAGCCCATCACCCTGAGTGCCTTATAGAGGGAGAGCCCCTGGGGGTATGCAGAGCAGAAGGCTTCGTCAGTGTCTATGAGCTCAGCAGCACCGGGCACCAGAGTTAGGGAGAACTGACATCCTCCCTGGCTGTTGCAGCTTCTCATCAGAACTCCAGGGTGCAGCTGCAAGTCCAGAGTCTGACCCAGCCTTGAGCTTCCCAAAGGAGAGCCAGGATGCAATTGCTAGGGCTGCAGTTGCCAGAGGAAGGAAGGCCTACTGGGTAAAGGCAGGGGATCTTCCAAGCTCAAGGCTAACCTTCCTGTGCAGACAGGGAGGGCACTACTGGCTGCTGGCAGCAGCCCCTGTAGGCAAAGCTGCCTGAAATTCAGACTTTCCACATTTCAGTTTCCACACCCCAAAACTTCAGCTAGCCATCCTGGGAGGAGCCCAGAGGTTGCTGTCTGAAAGCCAGCAAGGGCTGTTTAGAGGAAATGGGCCCACTCAACCCGAATGCACCTGCACTGGGCGTAGTGTATTTCTCCTCTGGTTGCCAGAGCGACAAAAACAACAGTGACTACTGAAACCCCCTTAACACCACAATTCAGGCTGACCCTGATCAACGGAAGCCAAGTCTGCATCCTGGTCTCTTCCCTCTTCTCCCACCCACCTACATGTATCTGCTCTGATACCAAGAACTTACTCTGAAACTGTTCTCAAAGCTTGATCAGCTGTGCTCTTCCTGACATGCCTGGGTTTCTCTGATCCCCAGACCCCAGAGAGAGGGTGGAAGCCTGGATCCAGCTATAGATCAGAATGTCTGTCTGAGGGAGGACTCCCTGAAGGCTCCTCTTTGGAATTGCTGCACAGGCTACTTTATTCCAAACCCAAGCAGAATGTGCAATCTCCCTAGGTGTGGCCATTACTGTAGACTCCAAAGCTTGTGGCCCTACACATGTGGGTCTGGCTAGGTCCAGCCATTTTTGAGGGAATTAGTATCCTCATCCCATACAAGGAAGTTCTTACTTTCAGAAGACAAGTTATTTATGGTAATTTATGATACCAACCTATTGCTAATGAAAGTGCCTGGGGAATGGACAAGTTGCCCTGCCTGTTAATTCACAAATGGGCATCAAGAGCCACAGACATACTTCTGAAGCAAAATATACAGCCCAGGGTCAAAACCATAGTTACAGTGTGCTTAACTGGTTCACATTTCCTCTCTCAGGCTGCAACAGAGCATCTCACGCTGCACCACGAGACTGGATATCAGGGTCCTTCCCTCCATTCTGTTAGGATCCACCACAGGAATTATCCTGAGGGTAAGGGAAAGGGATCTCTATGCTATTTCTTTGTCTCTGAAATTCCACAAGTTAGATATAGTGTTTCCTATACATTAATTACAAAAGAAAAAAAAAATCAAAGTTCAGAGAGATTAAGTGACTTGCCTCAGATCACAAACCAAGCAAACAGCAGGACCAAGACTTAAATTCAGATTTCCTCTTAAAAAAGGGGCCCTGGGTGGCGCAGCGGTTTAGCGCCTGTCTTTGGCCCAGGGCATGATCCTGGAGACCAGGGATCAAGTCCCACATCGGGGTCCCTGCATGGAGCCTGCTTCTCCCTCTGCCTATGTCTCTGCTCTCTCTCTCTCTATCATGAATAAATAAATAAAATCTTTAAAAAAATAATAAATAAATAAATAAATAAATAAATAAATAAATAAATAAATAAATTCAGATTTCCTATTCCACACTATACTCCAGTGGTTTATTGACGGGCTAAAATAAGGAGCTCCATTTCTTGATCATTCTACACAATAAACCACAGCATATATGCCAAGCCGTACCTTTTAAATTCCCTTTTTCAGCTCTTTATATAATGTCCTCTGTTCTTTAAAAGGCACTTCAATGAGTGACAAAATGAAAGAGGGCTCTTACTGAAAATCAACTTTCAGTTTCCATTCTTGCAAATTTTTGCAGACCATCTCTTACGTACAGAACACTTCGGCATTACAATGCCATGATTCATAGCTCCTCTACTCATCAAACTTGGAATGGGGCTGGGAAGATAAGACATGAACCCAAATAACTACCATTCCAAGCAGATTTGGTTTGGACCCCAAGAGAATGATGCCCTGTAGGGTGCTGAGAAGTCCAAGGGATGAGACATCACTTCTGTTTAACATAATCAAGAAAGGATTCCTGGAGGGGTGACTTTGAAGCTGAGCTTTAACTGTCACAGAGAATTTTCATAGAGATTGAGGATTTTCACTTTTAAAAAACATCCAATTGCACATTATATTCAAATTTTTGCCCACTACCCCCAAAATTTTGATATAAATAATAATAATAGTATTTACAATATCATTCTGCAACATGTCCCTTGAAAAGGAACATCTCTCAAGAGAGAAAAAGTACCAGTACCCAGAGAAATAGAACCCAGCAGCCCAGTTCATATGACTCCATTCTAAGCCCGTGCAAAAATAAGTGACAGGCTTCCCCGCACATTGTACCATCCTCTCTTCCCTTCTCACTGTCTGGTGCCTGCCTGCCTCTAGCAGCCAGTAAAAAGCTTGGAACTGCTGTGGAGGGCTTTGCATTCAGCAGGGTGCTCATTTCTTAAGACAGAACAAGACAGGTCTTGTACAGACAGTTGATTCCAGGACCGTTTTCCCCAAAAAGCAAGGTTTTTCTCCCGTCTTCTACTATGACTTTGCAACGCTGATACTTTCTCTTTCATTGATCTCCAGTATCTCTCTTGCACTTTTTTTTTAAGTTTTTATTTAGCTAACCCCTACATCATATATGAAGCTCAAATTCATGACCCTGAGATCAAGAGTCATACACTCTACTAAATGAACCAGCGAGGTGCCCCTCCTGTATCTATCTTTAACGAAGCAGATGACCATTTAATCTAGAAAACCAGTTTGCTACCCTGGGAAAATAAGGTATCAACCAAGTATCTTGCTGTGTTCTCCTAAGAAAACCCTGTTCTTTTCTCTATTCAATCTAATTATTTCCTACCTAGTCACTGAACTCTAGCTCAAAGGGTACCCTTGCAGGGAAACCATTTCCCCTCCACACACCTATATCTATGTCAGGTTTCCATGTTGCAGAGTCTCATTTTAGCTCTCTTTCCTACTTTGTAGTTTTCTGTGAGTGTATATCTTCTACACTAAATCTTAATCTCCACCAAGGCAGGTATCACCTAGGATTATCATCATGTCAGACCCACAGAAGCTACTCTACAAATGACTGTGGACCAAACCACTGAGTGATAGCCTGACACAGTGATAAATGGAGTCAGACAGACCTTGGTTGGAATGTCAGCTTCAACACTTACTAGTCAATTAATTATATCATACATGTCTCAGCTTCCCCTTCTGCAAAATGAGGATTAAAATATATATTTCACACAATTATTATGAGAAAAATATATATAAGAGTATCTAGTTAGAACTTTGTAAGTGTTCACTCAGTAATATTAATTTCTTCACCTGCTTTATGAACTCAACTGGATTGCCATGGCTCCCAGGGTACTGCTGACCTCGACCCTTAGGCCACAGACCTTTCTTCATAAACCCCAAAGCCTACCCTAGAATTAAAGATTAAAAAATGTTCTCTGGGGCCATGTGAAGCTGAGTCAAGAGGTTCAATTCATCCTCTGTGTCTTTCAGGATTCTAAGCTGACATTTAGAAACCAACTCTTGTTCATTTAAGCAGAAAAGTAAGTTATGAAAAGCATTGGAAACTCAGAGTTCCTAGGATAGTGAGAAACTAGGCTCAGAGGCTGAGCCTAAATTTAATTTTAAATTTAATTTTAATTTTAAATTAATTAAAATTTTAATTTAATTTTAAATTGGGCCACAAGGCTGGTCTAGTGAGGCACTGCTGTCATCACTACTTGCACGGACCCCATAACAGGTATTATGTGCATTGCTGGCACTGGACACTGGATGCTGGCTATAGAACTACAGTCCCTGTTGCCTCCAGAAACTAAATATAGTGTCACTGCTCTAGACACCAGAGCACCAGAATGAGATCCACTGGGTGCCTGTTTTTACTCTGAGTCAAAGTCTAGAAAAGATACTTTCTGATTGGTGGAACCTGGATCAACACACCAGAACCTAGCTGCAAAGTAGACTGAGAAAACATGAGTCTGTTGTGTTCAGCTTCTCTATGAGAGAAAGCTCTGCCTTACTGGGTAGGGAATTTCCCTCTAAAGGAGAGAAACTCAGTCACTGTGATCCAAAAGGAATGATAATTGCCTAGAATTTGCCCAGGCAAATTCCTGTCTCCTGAGTTTCTCCATGCCATACCCTTGCCATCCTCGTGGACTAAGGCCCCTAACAAACCAGTCCCCACATACAAGGATTTTCTAGGTGACTCCTTCCTGTTCCATATTCCTGTTGATTGAAAATATTTCTAAAATACTATATAAACTTGAAATTGTTTTCATTCTCTAAGTTATGTTTACATAGTATTTTAGGGAAGTGTTCTTTCTCTCAAGTGGTCACCTATGTCAAAGTCTGAAACAGCCAGTTTTGCTGAACATTATGGCCTTAATATGGTCCTCAAAAAAAGTGACTTTGGCTCAGATCACGATCATGAGGTCCTGGGATGGAGCCCCTGGTGGCAGGCTCCCCACTCAGTTGGGAGTGTGCTTGTACCTGTCCCTTTGCCCCAGCCCCTGCCACCCTGGCTCATGCTCGCTTTCTCTCTCTGTCTCTCAAATAAATAAATAAAATCCTTTTTTAAAAAAGTATTCTTTGGTCAGATAAATTTGAGAAAAAATGTCCCTATGAGAGGCACGACGCACATTAGCCAATCAAAGGCTCTGAGAAATCAATTAAATAAAGCAACTTGAATTTTTCAACCCAACAAACCCTGAAGCTTGACTACAAACCACATTTTTATGATTGTCCTTATAACACCAACATCATTTCACAACTAAATATGCTAAAAATAGAGATTCCATAAAATCTACTCACAAGATTTTTCATACTCCCCTCTTCTTGTCTGTCCTACATCCCTAAGTAAAATTATCCCAAAGCAAATTAATCTTGACTGGGCTTAGAAAAGGGGAAGAAAGACAATGTGGGGAGGCACAACATAAGATTCTTGCTATTCAAAGGGTGCTCTATCACCCAGAGGCTTGGAAAATAGAGAATTCCAATCCCCACCCCAGGTTTTCTGGTTTTCAGAAAACCAAAATCTATATTCTACCAAGATCCCCAGGTGATTCCTCTACACAATAAAGTTTGACCCACACTGGCATAGATCATTTCTATGCCTACAAACTATAATTCCCTGTAATGAACACTAAGGAATTAAATTCATATCCAAATTCTCTTTACCAGATAAATGTGTCTATACTCCTGATTTGGTCCCTTTCCCCTTAGGATTTTACAGAGCTCAGCATTCTTTCACAGGGAGGGGCTGTGGGATTCTGGAACTTTAAGGAAACCTTAGCATTTTGTGGTTTGGCCACAAAGAAGCTGAGCCTACTTCTATGATCTTCTTTAAAACATCCTGTGGGAGCCCCTGACCCCCTGCACTGAAGGATGTGCTGTCCACACCACTGTCTCCTTGTACACCCAAGAGATACTATTAAAACTGGTTAGCCAGGATGCAACTGGGGAAGTTATTCAAGTCAGAGAGCTAAAAGCTATCAGTAAAAGGAAAGTAGGGGAAGAGTCAAAAGTGGGGAATAAATGTGCTTGGTTTTGCAGAACCAACACCAAGAAGACACTCACCTCAGTTTTTCAGTTGATAGCCCCTTATCTGAGCCAGTTCAAGCCACACTGGAGCTGAGAACCTGTCCAGAAGCCCCCCATGAGTTGTCCTGAAGTTACCTTTAGTCCACTATAATACTAAGATCTCCTATATGGTTTTTCCACCATTTTTTTGAACATACGATCTATGCACTAGCATGTTGACAAATTAGGAATGCATAACTGAACCTTAGAGTGCTGAAGAAATAGATGATGTAGAAATTCCTTAACATATATGCAAGCTCCCTGCCTCCTGCCCTCAACACACTAAATAAATGCTTCCTGTACTAACACCACAGAGAGACAATGCTTTGAGGGCTATCTCCCCATCTCCTTACTTTTCACAAGTAATTAAAAAGGTTTTTGCTCTCAACTCTTCCTTGGGTTATGTTCAGTTTAATGTACTCTAGCAGTGAACCCCTTGAGTTTGGTTACATAACTACCTGCAGGTTTGGTAGCATTTAGAAATCCAATTCTGCGGAGTACAAAAGGAATTCTAAAGAGGCACTCAGTTTTCTGCAAAAACTAGAATCACTCAACCACCAATATGAGCGTTAAGTTATGGAGGAGTTTTTTGGGGGAAAAGAAAGATATGATGGAGTCTTTAAAAATGTTAACTTAGACCTAGACCTCAATCTGCCTCCCATCTCATTCACCTGCCTTAGGTTACAAAAGGTCTTACTAGTTCCCATAATGCCCAGCTCTTCATGGTAAGCTTTCAAGGGATTTGGAGTTAGAACTAGGTTCAAATACTGGCTCTGCTACTTACCAATTTCAGTAGCATCAAACATTTTACTTTACCTCTCTTAGCTGTGGATTCTTCCACATAAAATGGAATATGAGAATTCAGCACTTCACAGAGCTGTTATAATGAGGACTCCATCAGGTAGGTGTGAGGAGCACCAGCACAGTGGTTCACTAGTATTAAAAACTCCAACCACATCAGACCCTCACATGCCCCCAAGGCCACTCCAAGCATCAGCTCAGAACTTCCCACCTGCAGGCCTCCAGGCTGAGGTGACCACCCTCCTAGTCCTGCGAGATATGGAAATGACTACCTACATCGTCCCTCACACCTCTAACACCTCACCTTTACCCTGCCACTTAACGACAGACCACAAGCTCCACAGACTGCCTGGAATTTAGCAATTTTCTTTTCGATCTCCTCAGCAGCCTTGAAGGTCTCTCCTAACCTTGGAAAGGTTTGGGGAGGAGGCAAAGGAAGGGAGTAGGGGAGGAAATGGGAAAGGAAGCACTGGGGGTGTCCCTCCTCCAGAAACCTATAATCTGGGGTTCATCCCCCCCCCCCCACATCTGAGAAATAAAGCAGAAAAGGGAAAATTCAGCATGCTTTTCTCTTAAGCAAAGGGAATAAGGTAAATAATGAACCTGATTTCTTCTACTTAAACCTGGAGGTAGGAGAAGTCGATTCTATTAACCAATTCTCACACATGGATACATGGATACAGATTCAATCTTTGTGGGGTATGATATTGTGACTTACAATAAGAAAAATACATTTGTTCTTCTTCCACTATTACTGGCTCAGAGCTTCTAAAACTCTTAGAATTTTCTAGGTGGCTAAAGCCTCAAGAGTATTTTTTGTTATGTTAACTGTGACTTTGTAGGAAGGATGGGGGCTGGTTGCTAGGAGAACCAAACATGTGACTATAAGATTAGTTGTTTCAGTTCCTCCCCACCTCCCAACCCTCCAGGGCTCCAGGGAGTGCATGGGGGCTAGAGGGCCAATGATTTAATCAATCATGCCTCTGTAATGAAGCCTCCATAAAAACCCAAAAAGACATTGTTGAGAGTTTCTGGGTTGGCCAACAGGTAGAGATATGGGAAGAGTGGCACTCAAAGAACGCACAGAAATCCTGTGTCTTTCCCACATTGACCTACATATACATCTAGCTATTTCTCTGAGTTCTCTGAGCCACTCTAGCAAATTAACTAAACCCAAGGCAGGGTCACTGGAATCTCCAGTCAATAGCCCATTAGAAGCACAGGTGATAACCTGGGAATGTGACTGGCATCTGAAGTGGGGAGTGAAGGGCAGCCTTGCAGGACTGGAGCCCTTAATCTAGGGGATGTGATGCTATCACCAAGTAAACAGTGTTAGAATTGAGTTGAATGGTAGAACACCCATTTGGTGTCTAAGAATTGCTTGGTGGTATGGGAACCCAACACACACACACACACACACACACACACACACACACACCAGAAATTGGAATCACTCTAGGGAGGAAAAGGGAAAATTATTTGTAAGTCAACTATCCCTTACAGATAAGAGACAGAGATATGACCATCAGATAATCAGACTCTGACATGCATGCTGAGGTCAAAAAAGACCACAGTCCACTGACTGATGCTTGTTCCAGATCCAAATGTGGGCTCACTCACCAAAGGACCATTATTGTTAACCATCACAGATATGAGTGTTTCCCAGATGAGATAACTTGTTCTGGGGACAGAGAGCACACACATTAGCAATACTAACAAGCTGAAATAATTGGCATTTCTAAATAGCAAGCCATATGCTTAAATGCATTGACGGGCAAAAATGTACAATAAGATCATCTTCTGAAATATGCTCTAAAAATCACTATAAATAGACAACAAATTATTTTTAAAATTCAGTAACAATTCTCAGTTTCCTAAAGTACTTGAAGGAAGCCCAATTTCTATACCCAGGTCTAAGGATGGGCCACTAAAGGATTTAATGTAGGTCCCACAAAGAGGACGAATCCACAGCTGCATCTCATAGAGCTACTCAAAATGTGGTCCATGGACCAGAAAGTCTGACATCACTGGGCACTTGTTATAAATGTAGAGTCTCAGGCCCCACCTCAGAGCTGCAGAATCAGAATCTGCATTTTAACCCAATTTGCAGGGGATCCAGGTGCTCATTACAGTTTGAGAAGGGCTATTTTAAAATACCAGAAATAAAAAGGGTTATTTTGTATCAGGTTATTCCCTAGGGGGGTAGTCAGGAGAAGACAGATTCATTCTGTCACAGCCATGAAACAACTATTAAGGGACAGTGCTTTGGCGAGGCATTACTCACCAAAGCAGGAGAATGACACCTTTGTTCAGAGATCCCCTAACACACTCCTACTTGGGTAAAGTAATGGTCCCAATTCAGTGATGGACTGTGAGGCAAGAATAATCAATTCATATGTCAATATACCCAAGGATCCACATAGCCTCTACAAGAAATCTACAATTGTGCTCAAGGACTCACAAGTCCTGGAAGGTACGCTTTTCTTATTGTTCTTGTTATCTATGGCCACACTCATTAACTTTCAGCCATCTACCATATCACATGGATGTGCTGGAAAATGCAATAGTAACAGATTATTAGCATGGGATAAAGAATGAGGAGGGAGTAGAAGGGGGTATTTCACAACTTCTTAAGAATCATGCCATGACCAGTATGATGTGTCGAGTTTCAGGCTTGGGATGGGGATAGAGAAAAGTAGAGAGGGGTTAACAACAAAAACTGGTTTTTGATTTTTATTTAATAAATTCAAGTGTGTTCATAAGGCCCTTTGATTTTCTGAAAACTTCTCACAATTTGTGATTAGAATGTTTGGTGAAATACTTTAAACCAAGTAAAAAAATGTCTATACCAGAACACTGTTGTCATATTTTTTAAAAGATTTTATTTATCTGTTTATTGAGAGAGAGAAAGAGAGACAGAGCATCAGTAGCAGGGAGGAGGCAGAGGAGAGGGAGAAGCAGACTCCCCACTGAGCAGGGAGCCTGACACGGGACTCAATCCCAGGACCCTAGGATCATGACCTGAACTGAAAACAGATGCTTAACTGACTGAGCCACCCAGGTGCCCCCACTTTTATCATATTTTTAAATGCACCCAAAGTTTGTGTATAACATATAAAAGTAGTCATAGTTATCTATGTGACAGCATACTAACTCAAAGTATGTCATCAACAGCCCACCTCCAGCAGTACTTCTTGGTCCCCATTTTGTCTTGCCTCTCTGAAAATAGCCAAAAAATTTATAATAGTCAAATGCATTAACACCATTCTACTTCCAACCCTACAATAAGAAATAAAACTAAACTTCCCAGAAAACTGGGAAAGAACTGAAAATTCCCTTTTAGAAAGGCTGATGGTGGTTTCTTACTCTTTTGAAGAGTCTGTTTACATGGGGAAAAGGACTTTAAGGTTTAAGATTGCCAGTTGGTGGTACTTACCCAGATTTTATCTTCCGTATGTACTCACATATCTTCGACTTCAAAATCCTGTCCCAAAATTTCCAGAAAAAATTTAATTCTCCAATTCTGCTTCATCCCCAAAGGAAAAATCAGGGTCCTAGGGCAGCAGCCCTGAAAGGTCCCTGATTTGATAAAAGGAACTGAACAATGTATAATAACATACACAATTTGCATGGCCTTTCCCCTTTATAAAGCTCTTTTAACATCCATCATCTCAATATTCTGAAGAGGTATGAATTGCGTTTAATTAAAGCCTGGGTGATAGAAGTGGAAAGAAAGTTATTTTGAGGTTGTTCACATATCTTCAGCCCCTCTTATCAAGCTTTCAGAGCTCTATTCTAAAAGGTTAGGGGGTGGCAATTATGTCTCTTCTCTAACAGCTGCCAGAGATTACTGCCATCAGAGTAATTATCACCAAATAATTGTCCCCTTTCTTCCCTGCTGACAGAGCAGAAAGGGAATAGAGACTCATCTGAAATAGATTTTGTACTTGGCTGAATACAACTTCGATAGCTCAGGTCAATGGGCACCCACTGAAGGATTTCAGCATGATGCCTGTTGACCTTGGAGAAAAATTAAAACTCATCTTATACAAAAGGAAAAATCATCAAATGTCACCTGCTTGAGGTTAACCAGATTTCTTGAAGTTGAGCAACCATGGTTTCAGACTAAAATAAGTGCTTATTTTAGCCTAAAATAAACTCTCCTCTGCTAAGGAGGTTTTCAGAAGATGGAAACAAGAGGAGTATTTTCTGGATCCCTAAACTTTGACACAAGTACTTGGTTTATCTCTGTGGTGGTAGTTGTGAAAAAGACAGCACTAACAACTCCTATTCCCTTCTTCTCTGCCTTTATGATATTCACAGATTAGTTATTAAAATCACATACATGGCTGGTCTCTAGAGCAGTCACAAAGTCCAAATTCTCCAAGGGATTCCTCAAAGTTGTCACAGGACTAAAGATAAGACAGTGTATAATATGAATGAAGGATGCCACAAATTCAGGTCAGTTAAGTTTCTGCCTTTAGCTCAGGTCATGATTTCCAGGTCCCTGGATCAAGCATGGAGTTGGGCTCCCTGCTCAGCAGGGAGTCTGCTTCTCCCTCTCCCTCTGTCCCTCTGCTAGTGCTGTCTCTCTCTCTCAAATGAATAAATAAAATCTTTAAAAAAAAAAAAAAGAATGCTACAAGTTCAGTAGTGTCATTTTCAGGCTACTGTCTACCCAGGAATGCCCTAGACTACTAAGAAATGAAATGTTCCATACAAATATTTATGGGTCATTCTATGCAGGTTAGTGGGCAAGAACAAAATAGAATGGATGATCCAAATCTGTAAAGATCTGTTAATGTGAAGGTGGGAAGGTGGACATTTCTTTATCTTCTCACATTGAAAGCCTTTAGTTTCATTGAATAAACCTGCATTATTGCTTAATGTGTACTAGATATTGTGCTAGGGGCTGTGGGGGCAGGGAGGCACCTGAAGTAACCAAGACAACCTCTCTACCCTCAATGAGAGAGCTCAAGCAGGGCAGAGGGGTAGATGGAGAGGGATACGCAATTGACTCTTTCATGCCTCAGCTTCTTCTCCTATAAACTGAAGGTAATGATACTCGAACAACCTACCTCACAGGATTGTTGTGAAGACCAAATGAAACTGCGCATGCAAAATCTCTTATAAATTCCAAAGAATTATGTACATATGAGCATTATTATAATTGTGGGTCACAGTGAAAGAGCTGTTAGAGTCCTAAAAACAATGGCACCTACTATATAAACAATAACCCTACCACGCAATTCTCATTTTCTAAATCTCCTAAAAAATCAGCACATGAGAAAGGCAAGCATGCTTTCCTTCAAAGGCAGAAGGGTATTATAGACATTTGTGTGGCCCTAGTGCAAAGGGCACAGCAGATACTCAAAAAAGGTTGAAAAAACAGAACTGCTATTGCTATGGGACTCCACAGTCAGATCAAAGAAAAGGAAACCAAAGAGCCTCCCATGGCTGCTGCTAATAGGAAAACTGGGTTCAAGAACCATACATCTTCATGGTCCCAACTAATCAACTTCTCTTTTTATTTAATCATGCAAATATGTCAGTAGTAATAGTTTACCACAGACCAGTCATAAGAGATTCCTCCCCTCCTCCCTCACCACCACAAGATTCTTGTTAGGAGCTTACATTGCTGCTTAAGTTTTGCCTAGACCACAAAATCTTAGTAGGTAGCTTAGAGACAATGTTTGAGAAAACTACTGAACCGGGAATTCTTAAATAATTGGAAGTCAATTTCAAAGGTATGAAGCATTAAGTAGGAAGAGGATTTAGTGTCAAAGTCTAGGTATGTAGGAGCCAGCAAAATGCTTGAGACATATCAAATGGTGGGGCACTGATTTTTGAAAAAGATAATGCTAAGTGGAGTTGCAGTGAACATGGTTCCACTTTTGATCCTTTGACAAATAGCTTAAATATTTTCATCTACATTTTCCAAATCTGTAAAATGTATATACCATCTTTTTCAATATACTATAAACACAACAATAAACATCCTTCGAGACCATTAAAAAGGCGGGGGCGAGGGGGGAGAGTAAGAGGCTAGAAAAGATCATTTAGGTTGAGACTGAAACTGACCAGGAGGAAGGGCGTGTTGCTGACTTGGAGAAACAGTACAAGAACCTAAATGGGGGTAGTAGGAAGCTCGCCCACAATGAAATTCCCTGTGTGTAACTGTGAAACATATACCTGTAATTAGGGGATTGTGCTCAGGATAGACCAAAGTGCTCCTTATAATAAATGTTCCCACACTACTACCACCAATAGAGAGACCCAGTTACATGTGTGAAAGGATCAACCAAGAACCCCTTTTTCTTGGCCCTGCCATCTAAGCATTAAAATTGATGATAGAGATGCCAGGATGGCTCAGTGGTTAAGCTCTGCTTTCGGCTCAGGGCGTGATCCTGGAGTTCAGGGATCGAGTCCCACATCAGGCTCCCTGCGTGGAGCCTGCTTCTCCCTCTATGTCTTTGCCTCTCTCTCTCTGTGTGTCTCTCATGAATAAATAAATAAAATCTTTTTAAAAATAACATAAATAAAATAAAATTGATGACAATGTCTGAGTGGAACTCTCAAAGTGCAGAAACCTGGGGCATCAGAGTGGGTCAGGTAAAACACTTGGCCCACATAGTCCCCTTACTCTCCTTACTCAAGCACAGCTTTTACTTTTCCCCTCTGCCATTCTCCACAGGATAGAATATTGGGAAGTTCCTTTAAAAGGGAAAATTATTTTTAAAAAGGGGGAGGGATTACCTTGAAACCAATATATTCATTTAGACTTGAACAAAGGTGGTCATTTTGGAGGAATACAGGAAAAGAAACAACTTGGGAGAAGGTAAAGGAAAACAGAAATAAAGTCCGACTCCAAATAGTTTTGATCAAAAGAATTTACAGAAGGTTACATAATTTACAGCCTTATCCCTATGGAGGCAAAGACAACCAAATGTGCTGTATCCAAGCTCTGCCCTACAGAATATATAGGCATGGCCCTCCTGGCCAGCTCCTGAATCCAGCCTCTCCAAACCCAATCATCTCACCTTACATGACAGAAT
Organism: Canis aureus; assembly: GCF_053574225.1. Taxonomy (NCBI): domain Eukaryota; kingdom Metazoa; phylum Chordata; class Mammalia; order Carnivora; family Canidae; genus Canis; species Canis aureus. The sequence goes on from NC_135615.1 coordinate 44,533,204, forward strand.
TCCAGGAGCTATTTGAAATGGCTTGGCACAGACCTTGTTTTACAGGTGAGGGAAGAGGTGAATGGTGAAATGATCTGCCCAAGTTATCAGCACTGGTGAGTTAAACCTGAGGTCTTGCAATACTTTCCACCAACTCCTACAGGCAAAAATCGGTGGACAAGGTTATGTTTTATTTTATTTTTGTCTTCTAGGGGAGCTGGCTTCATTTTCAAAAGAAACTTCTCCAAACTGTTAAACCCAGTAAAGGGATTTGCCATTATTTTTCAAATCTGTACACCAACAGTGCCTCTGTTACAGCACCTAACAGAGTACCTTAAACAGATCCCAGAAATGGATCTCATCATCAAACAAAACCATTCAGAAAGGGACAGGTGCATGTAGCAGATCCTCTCCACCTGCCTTCTCCTCTTTATTTATCATAGGCCCCCAGGCTCTGGGAGACTACCACACCCAGTCATAAGAGGGTGTGCTTAGAATTTGTGTTGACAAATTAGAAAAGCACTAGTTTCATATAGTGTTTTGCACTGTTTCAGTTGTGGCAGGTAACACACACACACATACACACACACACATACTCTTCAAATAAATGAATGTAAAGCAGCTAAAACCAGACAAGTTCTAAATCACTGAGGCTTGAGACTCAAATCTAAGATTGTATTCATAATTGGCTGCATTGGCATGGGGTCCCAAGCTCTTCTCCTACTCTCTGCCCCCCACCTCTCTTGGATCCTGCCCAGATATGGCCCAAGTGCCCACAATCAATCCAGGCTTTAGACACTTCTGTCCCAGGTTATCAATACCTCTTCCTCATCCCTCTCCTGAAGTTTTCTGTGGCTTTGAATCTGGAAGCCCTTTCTTCCACTACATCACATTCCCCCTCTGGTCATTTGTTCTGTCTGAAACATGGGCTCTTTCTAGTCCTCAATCAGTTCCTTCACCTACAGGTCTAAACTTACATTTCTACTTCTCTACTTTGAGCCTTTCTACAAGGCATCAGCTCCATTTCCTAGCCAGAAGTATAGTTTCATTCTACCCCCCAATTCAAAAGCTTCACAAAGCCTCAGGTTCACCCACAGAATCCTGTTTCATTTTTACACACCTCTCCAGAATATTCATTTGAAGAGCAGAGGGAACAGGTTTTGTTTATTGATTCTCATTCTCCTTGATGACCTACTTATCCTCTTCTACACTTTTTCATGTTTCAGAGTTTTTGTGTTCCCCTGTAGCACTTCTCTAAGGGAAGGGTTTAGCTGTTGGTCCCAAGAAAGTATAGAAAGGGAATGTAAAACAGGGAAGAGAGGAAAACCACTAAAGAGTGTGCTAAGAAAGGATAGATACAAAAAAAAAAAAAAAAGAAAGAAAAGAAACTATAGTTACTCAAAAAAAAAAAAAAAAACAACAACAACAAAAAAAAAAAAGCTAAGCTGAAAGAATCATGACCCCCAATTTTAAACTATATTAGAAAGCTACAGTAATTAAAAAGGTATGGTACTGACACAAAAACAGATACACAGATCAATGGAACAGACTAGAGAGCCCAGAAAAAAAAGAACACATGTATTTGGTCAACTTATGACAAAGTAGCCAAGAATACACAATGAGGAAAGGTATCTCTTCAATAAATGGTGCTGGGAAAACTGGACAGTAATATGCAAAAGAATGAAACTGTACATACACCATACACATAAATTAACTCAAAAGTAGATTAAAGACTTGAACATAAGACTGAAACCATAAAACTCTTGGAAGAAAATACAGGCAATAAGCCCCCTTACATCCTAGCAATTTTTTTTTTTTTTTTGGATCTGATACCAAAAGCACAAGCAATGAAAGTAAAAAGAAACAAGTGGGACTATATCAAACTAAAATGCTTCTACATAGCAAAGGAAACCACCAACAAAATACAAAGGCAGCTTACTGAATGGGAGAAAATATTTGCATATCACCTTTCTGATAAGTAGTATCTAAAATATATATTAAAAAACTCATATAACTCAATAGCAAAAAAAACTGATAAAAAAGTGGGCAGAGTATATAAATAGACATTTTTTTCAAAGAAGGCATGCAGATGGCCAACAGGTACAAGAAATGGTCAACATCACCAATCAACAAGGAAATGCAACTCAAAACCACAATGAGACACCACCTCACCCCTGTTAGAATGGTTGTTCTCAAAAATGTAAGACATGAATGGCAAGAATGTGGGAAAAAAAGGGAACCCCCAGTGCACTGTTGGTAGGAATGTAAATTGGTACAGCCATAATGGAAACATTACAGAGTTTCCTTTAAAAAATTAAAAATTGAACTACTATACAATCCAGCAATTCTACTTCTAGATATTAATTCCAAAAAAATGAAAATACCAATTCAAAAAAGTATATGCACCTCTGTATTCACTGAAGCACTATTTATAATACCCAAGAAATGGAAACAATTTCAGTTGTCCATAGATGGATGGATGGATCAAAAAACTGCAGTATATATATACAGTGAAATATTGTTTGGCCCTAAAAAAGAATGAAATCTTGCCATTTGCATCTACATGGATGGCCCTTAATTAAGGGTACTAGGCTAAGTCAATCAGACAGAGAAAAACAAAAAACATATGATCTCACTTATATGTGTGATCTAAAACCAAAACAAAAATTCAAGCTCATACATACAGAGAAGAGATTGGTGGCTGTCAAAGCCAGGAGGTCAGTGGGTAGGCAAGATGAGTAAAGAGAGCCAAATACAAACTTCCAATTATAAATTAAGTTATGGGGGTATACTGTACAGCATGGCAACTATAGTTAATAATACTGTATTGCATATTTGAAAATTGCTAAGAGAATAAATCTTAAAAGTTCTAATCATAAGAAAAAAGAAACTCTGTAACTCTGTAGTGACAGATATTAACTAGACTTACTGTGGTGATAATTTCACAGCATGTACAAAATATCACATCACTATATTGTTTACCTAAAATGAATATAATGTTGTATGTCCATTACATATCTATTAAAAGGAAAAAAAAAGAAACTGTTGGTAAGTAGAACTTATTGCAGTAGGAATTCTCTAAGAGACTGTGTAGAACATTCCTCAAAGTGAGGGCAAGGATGCTGAGTTATTTGTCCAGCTAGACCTCTACCTCCTTGCCTAAAGGTTACTCCTCAGGTAATAACTCCTTGCCACTCAAAGCTTAACCTGGGTGCCTCCAAGCTCATGTATATGACCAGAGAATGCCCTCAGACACAGAGAAGCAGGAGGCTGTCAGTTTGTACCCACAGTTGAAGCCTGTGGCATGTTTTACAAAGACGGTTGTTGTTATCACTCAGAGCCCCCCTTTGCGTGAATTCAATCTAATTTAATATATATTGAATGATTATCATATATAATGTGCTACACTAAACTCAGGTAAATAGAAATACACATAAGACATAGGTCTTCCCCCTCTGTGGAATTTTAGATCTGATGTAGGAGATAACCAGAAATAAAAGTCACAATAGAATAAAGTAGACTATGGTAAGTGTTCTAATAGAGCCACACAATATGAGAGCTGGAGGAAGATGAGATTAATTTTAACTAGAGGGAAAAGGCTATCAGAGCAGTTTTCCTCAGCCAAAATATTTTAAACATATGCTAAATCGACAAATATCCAATTCCCACCAAAAGCTAGCGAAGAAACATTCTTTCACAAAGCCTCAAAGCCAGAAAACAGCAAGAAAATTAGGACCATTTTATCTCAACTCATAGAAGGAAATGAGTCACATATTTCATATCACCCAGTCTTCTAGACGTAACATTTAAAATCAAATCACAAGAGCAAGTACTCCTGCTCCATTTAACCATGCATTTTAAGTCTGTTCTCAAATTTTTTCTTTTGAGTTTCTTTTTAAAAATTGTATCTCTTTTTAATTATTTAAATTCAACTTAATTAACATATAGTATATTACTAGTTTCAGTAGAATTTAGTGATTCATCATTGCATATAACACTCAGTGTTCATTACATCAAGTGCCCTCCTTAATGCCCATCACCCAATTATCCCATGCCCCCACTTGCCTCTTCTCAAGGAACCCTCAGTTTGTTTCTTAGAGTTCAGACCTCTTATGGTTTGCCTCCCTCTCCATTTTCATCTTATTTTATTTCTCCTCCCCTTCCCCTATGTTCATCTGTTTTGTTTCTTAAATTCCACATGTGAGTGAAATCATCTGGTATTTGTCTTCCTCTGACTGACTTATTTCACTTAGCATAATACCCTCTAGTTCCAACCACATAGTTGCAAATGGTAAGACTTTTTTATGATGGGCTGAGTAATACTCCATTGTATGTTTGTGTGTGCGTGTGTGTGTGTGTGTGTGTGTGTAAATATATATACACCACATCTTTATCCATTCATCTGTCGAAAGGACATCTGGGCACTTTCCCTAGTTTGGCTACTGTGGACATTGCTGCTATAAACATTGGGGTGCATGTGCCTCTTCATATCACTATGTTTGTATCCTTTGGATAAATACCTAGTAGTGCAATTGCTGGGTCATCAGGTAGCTCTATTTTAGCTTTTTGAGGAACCTCCATACTGTTTTCCAAAGTGGCTGCTCAAATGAATTATTAACAGTCTTTGTGAGGCTCTCAAACTCAACCAGTATGCCCTTCTCTTGTTTCGCCTGCAACAGGCAGTTACTTTCCATGTTCCTGCTTTTGGTGGACAACTTGATAATGAGGCTTAATTAGATCTCAGCAGTTTTCCAAATCCAGGTGAAGAAAGTAGACAACTTCAGCATAAAAGACAAGGGCTCGGGAGAAAGGGCAGTGGTGGGGAGTAGAAGAAAGTTGGATGTGTCTGCCTCCATTCATGGAAAGATGAGATTTTATTAGGAGAATCTCAAGCTTTTGTTTTGTGGTTTTGGGGAGCTGAATTCCCAAGTTCTAGTTAAACGTATAAATGTCATCATGAAGGTATTTCACAATTCCTTAGATCTGGAAGAGGTTCTATGAATAACCTTTAAATGGGAGGAAGAAGGGGACAAGTGTGGAGAAGGAATAGGAAGAGAAGTGAACATCTTGGGCCTCAGGAAGCTGGCAGCTATCCAGCTGCCAGGGATTCCACCCTCCAGTTCCAAAACTGGAGTACTACAGATAGAGAGGAGTGAAAATGGAAGGGTAGGGTGGGACCTTTTTTCCTTTTTGTCTAGGTCCTGCCTTCCTGACGCTTCTGGCCACTCAGCTCTAAACTAAAAACTTGGATATGCAGCTGTGGTTTGGGGACAGAGCTAGAAGCAGCAACTATATCTCCAAAGAACATCTCAAGTTCTAAATGGCCATGCCCCTGCCACTATCTCAGAAAGGAAATGCCAGTGGACAACCACAGGGAAGGCAAGAGTTGTGTGGGTCTATGGGAAAATGGCAGATTTAACCTACCATCTTTTGCTGTTACTTCTTCAGCTGTCAGCTGGGAATATTCAGGGAGATACTCTTTAGGCTCTTTAGGATCAAAGGAGATCCCCTACAGAGTGACTCAGGAACATTATCATGTCCAAACCAGCTACAACCCAAACACTCTACTGCCAAAAGGAGATTTTGCCAAATACCATCATGTATTGTCCAGGGGTGCTGAGGTCATGGGAAGGAATGTATGTATTCTGGAGTGAAAAAGAATGCCATATATGGGATATGGGATATCCAAGTTAGAAAGAAATTTGGGGTCTTGAGCACTTCTCAATGTTGTTCTGTGACTTAGCTGCCCACTGTTGCTTAACAATCACAACAGAATCATCCCTAAAAGAGACAAGCTAATTATTGGAGCTTGATTACCAATACAGAAAAGTTCTAGGTTACTGGAATTTAAGATCCAAGCCTGGCCTGTCTCCTTTTCTGCATTCATAAAACATTTTACAGTAAAAAGTAATAATGAAAACGATTAATACATATGATATTTGAAGACATCTAATATGCCAACTTCTCCAAAGTCACTACTCTGGATCACAATAAACTCTGAAAGGTAAATACTATCATCCTCTATCTTACATGTGGGCTCTAAAGATCAAGAATAAGGAAGCTGTCCCAAATTACACAGCCACTAAATGGTAGAGACAGCTCTGAAGCAAACTCAGACTGACTGCAAAGCCTGTGCTGCTTCTTACTCCAACACACCACCTCTTCACTGCCTTTAGTAGCACACACTACTAAATATTTGGACATTTACGTCTGAGAAGCAGAGGCGAGGCTGGTTGTCAGGCAGCCTAGCATCTCTTTCCACAGTCTGTTATGGGAATTTTGCTAAGGTATTTTGCTCCTCAGACCTCGGTTTTCTCATCTGTCAATAGGAAAGAATATATTACTACTTATGTCATAAGGGTGTTAAAAGGTCTAAATGATATGTTGTTTGTAAAACACTTAGCATGACACAAAAGCATGTAGTCATACTTAATGTGTTTTTCTCAAGATACTTGATAAATGTTAATGATTATTGTTTTTAGTGTGTGTACTCAAAAGTCCCCCAAGAGGACTTTTATTTATTTTTTACCTTGGATGTGTAAAATCAAATGAATTATAATCTTTGATATATCATTAATCAATGCACAGCCCACTTCATTAAATATTTATTTTATACTAAATACCCAGGAAACTACTATTCAACATGAAAACTATACAATTCACAATAACTTATACACTGTATATGTACAAGAGATTTCATAGTTAAACAATATGTATCTTTATGTATACCCCATACCATATTTAACAGCATTTTAAAAGTACTTGATGTTCACTAAACAGATGAAAGAATCAATATATGCAGTATTTCTTCACTTATCTTTTGAATAGTATAACCAAGTATTAAGGCAGAAATCTTTTAGTTTCATTTGGGCTGAGCAATCCCTGGGTGGCTCAGCAGTTTAGCGCCTGCCTTTGGCCCAGGGCGTGATCCTAGAGTCCCGGGATCGAGTCCTGCATCGGGCTCCCGGCATGGAGCCTGCTTCTCCCTCCTCTTGTGTCTCTGCCTCTCTCTCTCTCTCTATGTCTATCATAAATGGATAAATCTTTTTTAAAAAAAATCGTATCATTTGGGCTGAGGGACCAGACAGTTGACACCACACTCCAAAAGAGGTATGAGAGCACAAATCACTTTTTAAAAAGCATTAGCCACCCTCCCCCCACCAAAAAAAAATAAAAATAAAAGCATTAGCCCTTTACCACATTAAGAGTATACCCTACTAAATTAAAAGGTGAATGGGCACTTCAGAGAGGAGGGTTTTTGGAGACAGCCTTGGGGGTGCCATGAGTCCCAGTCCTTCCCCAAGGGGGAGAGGTTGTAGGTGCTTCTCCTTTAACTGAAGTCAAGGGAAGGGGGCATAAATAGTCCACTTTGAGAGAATGATACACGTGGCCTGAATATAGAAGCCACAGCAGACTGCTATCTCTTGTGGCTAAGGCATGTAAAAGGCAAGTACTAAGGAGGTTACTGTCACATGGAATAAAAGAGGGATGACTGCACCGTGACTGGATGGCACTTGCCAACAGATTAGAAGAAGCCTGAGTGTCTCCTGGGGATCAGATAGTAGCCACGCAGGACATCTGACCTGAGATTATCTTAGAGCCTAAACAAGAGGACTGTCTGGTAGGACAAAGTGATGCCATAGGAAGGTGGGTCACCAGAGTCCCAAGGGGAGAAAATCTAAGCTACCAGCAAGAGAACTGCATGAGCCATCATCAGCATGCGGAGACTATTTCTGCAGAACTCATAAGGATCCTCCCAGAAGAGCTGGCTTTAACCACCCACAGGTTCTGATAAATCTGGCAGTGTTAAGCAAGAACATCCTACTTTGTTCCCTCTTCACCTTCCCCTTGCTTCGAAACAGAAGGAGCCAGAGGCAGCCTAGAGAGTGTATGGGAAGGGATGAGAAACACAAAGGCAGCACCATGAAGAAGTCAAGTGTCCCCCTTCTCCACTGCAGGTCTGAGTTTGGGGTGGGGTGGCAGTGACAGGTCAAAACTTAAACTTACTACACTGAACTAGGCATAATTATTATTTTTAAATGTTTTATTTATTCATTTATTTGAGAGAGAGAGAGAGAGAGCACAAGCAGAGGGGAGGAGCAGAGGGAGACCGAGAAGCAGACTCCCTACTGAGCAGGGAGCCCGATGTGGGACTCGATCTCAGGACCCCAAGATCATGACCCGACCTGAAGGCAAAGGCTTCACCAGCTCAGCCACCCAGGTGCCCCATAATAATTATTAAACTCAGACTGAGTTTCTGATTAGGAGTGACCATAGCACTTTTATGAGAGCGTCCAGCCTCCAGAAAGGACTTGAAACAGAGGAGGAAATGAAATTAGCTATGTTCTGTGTAAACTCTGTGAGTCTCACTTGCTAAGAGTAATAGTTATAATTGAAGGGGTTCAACTGAAATTGTCTAAGACATACCCTAAGCTCATCAAAAATTCTCAGATCCAGAATGGAACCAGGAGCCCTATTTTGGATCTTTTCCTCTCCATCTATAGTCTCCAACCAGGGCATCCAGAGCAATCAGGGTTTGATTTGTTTCTAGAAAATGCTGGAAGACCCTCTAAATTTTCCTCAATGTGGTCAGCTCTGAGATGCTCATTAGCCACTGAAAACCACTAGCTATCCTGCTTTCATGCCAAGGCTGGGAGCCTTGATGAAAACAAGCAGCCAGTTCCCTTAGAGGTCTTACTACCTCTCTCAGCTGCCAGGAATCACCAGAACATTGATTCTCCTACTTTGGAGATGCTCCTCAAATTCTGTTGACTCTGTGGTTTGGGGAAACCTTCATCTACTTTAATGCTTCCAAGCACACTTGCCTATTCCTCCCCTTCCAGAACTCTCTCACTGATATCCTCTCCGTGAACATTTAGGGACAAACCTGTCCTCTTCCTCCAGAACCTGCACTTGGAGGAATAAGGTGTGCAGCAAATTCTGCTCTGCTCTACCCAGATCTATGTGCTCATCCTCAGCTCTGCATGCTTTACTCCTAAATGCCCTCATTTGCAGTCTTCTCAAGAGACCTACCTGAGTTGTCAGTGTCACTTAACCTGGAAGCAGCCAGAGCCAGAAGTGGTGGGGGAGGAGGGATTTACATTCCCACCATCCAGGGACACATGGTGAATGACTGCCTGGTACAAGAGGGTGAAGGCCCAGCTCTCTTGCCTTCAACTAGGACAAATTCTGCAGTATAATTGAGACTTGAGGGCTCCTCTGGGGATCAGGCTAAGGATGGGACCTAACCCAAAGTCACAAACTTGCTTGGGTTTTTTTCCTTTTAGCTGTCCTGCTTCCTGCATTCCTTTCCTGACTTCCCCTCAGAACATTTTATTACTAAACCATTTACACTTCAATCCACTTCTTAGGGTCTACTTCCACAACTGACCTAAAGCACTAGACTCACTCAGATTAATCAGACTGACACAATTACTAACTTTATACTGCAAACTGATCCCCAAATAGCACTGGAAGAGGACAAAAAAGGTAGGAGGAAGCTAGGAGAAGCTTGGTGAGCTAGAGTACCATTTTACCTTGAAAGCACCCTCAATCTCAAACAGCAAACCTCCTAAGAAGTCAGAATGACTTCTTTACAATGCCTAAACTCAAAGACATTAGTCACAAACAAATATTTATTCAAATTTGTTTTGACTCTCCCTCTCTGTTTTTAAATCTATTTTGACTGCCAATCTTTCCTTTGGACCTGAGGAGACTGAATAAACATTCCACTTAAAAAGCATGCATTTTAATGCTGAATACCTATTCAAAGTTAAGAGACCATACAGATAAGGGTCAAGATAAGCCTAAAATGGAACTCTCAGTGAAATTCAATACACATTTCTTTCTATGGAATGGTACAAACCTAAGTTGATTGAACTGGATGATAGAGCAATCATCAACAGAAAAATCAATAGAGGAACATTGTGCACCCACTTACAGGACATTAACCCATAAAAAGACCTATATAGCAAAGTTCATAGTCCTAAAACAAATAAGGAAAGGGCAGTTACTTAGAAATCTACAAGTGGAGGGCTCTAATTCCTGGATGGGCCTCACCAATTTGGATGCACCTGCTACTTCCTGATGCCCCACTGAAAGAACACTGATGAGTCACAAAGACCTCGACAGGCCCCTCTTTGACCATTTGGGACAGATCAGCCTTCTGACTGTGCACAAGAATAGTATGACCCTCAACCACTCCAAGCAACTTTATAGGAGAAGAGAGTCAATTAGGAAAAATGATGATCACAACCCATAGCTCCCCATTTAACCTTGGCCTTTTTCTCCCAGGTTGCTCACACTATCAGCAAACACCTAAATTTATTTTTTTTTCACCTCCTTTCTCTACCATCTGAGTTAAAAGTAATAGTGGGGCAAGTGCTGACGAAGACTTCAGATCTGGGTAGAAACCACAGGAAAGTATTTTTTAAATATATTTTCATCTATTGGGAAAAGCATCGATGAAAGAACATTCAGTGAGAGGCAAAACAGCTCAGTTAAAAGATTAGGTGCTGGAGGCAGACAGCCAGTCAAGTCCAACACCAATGCATACCAGCTGTGCATCCCTGAGCAAAGATCTTCAACTATATGTGCCTATTTCCTCACTTGTCAGATTAGGAGAATGACAGTAAGAGTACCTATTTCTTTGTGTGAGCATTAAAGGAGTTCATTCTTGAGCATTAAAGTAGTTAATTCCTGAAAATTACTTGGACAAATACCTAACACATGGTAAACACTCACCAAATGTACCCTGTCAACATTGCAACTGCTGCTGTTATTTATAGCATCACCGTCTTGTCATTGCCATCAGCCAACCCTTTCCTGACAAAGTTACAAACTTAAAGCAATGTCTATCAAATTGAAAATAAACAACATCTACCCTACCCTCTACTTCTCCAATATGTGAATAAATCTCACAGATTTTTCTCTACATGTGTCTCGGTCTAAAAGTCTATTTTGTAAAACTCTGAAGTCAAATATACTTACATATACATAATATGCAACTCCTCTGATGCCTCAGAAATTCAAGAGATTCAGAATAAGATTATTTACACACAGTAAGAATAACATCAGTCCAATATATCATTTCAGTGCAGAGACTTGCTCCTACTGCTTCTTAGCTTTAAACAAAGTCAAATATTGAATACTTTTAACTGTTTTTCCCTCCTGTTTTTCCACCAAGCTAAGGTTATTTTATGTCAAATGACATAAGAAAAATGTGTCTCTCTTCTTTCATCCCTTGCCTTCTTCAGTTGATCCAACATGCAGCCTCAAATATATCAATGACCTGGGTCATCTAAATCCCCATCTTTTCAAAGTTCTGCTCAATGCAGTTTAGATGGAGCATGGCAAGGACACAAGGGGATACTCTTTCTGTTTATGTCAGGATAGCAGAGGTTGAGATAAGACAAGGATATAGCAGAGGCATGGAATGTGCTTATGGGTGAAGCTTTCAGGTCCTATCTCAATGGACTCCCACCCCAGTATTTTCCCTATTTATTTGCACTCCCACTGCCCAGAAGATCTAGCTCTGGTGTGTAGAGCTCTGAACAGGTAGGTGAATTGTGACTGTGGCTATTTTGTTTTTACAGGCTTATCTGCCTTTACCCCATTTCTCTACCACTGAAATCTCAAGATGTAAGGAAGAAAGATTAAGCTTAGAGTTAGAGTCAATTTTAAAACCTAATCTTGGCTCTCACCGCTGCGTGACCCAGAGCAATCACTTCTACAAGCTTCAATCTCCTCACCAAAAAATGGGATAATGAATACCTGCCCTAACTACCTCACACGATTATAGCAAGTCTCAAATAAGATACAGTATATAAAATCCTTGAAGACAGACCTGTGCCACATTCACTCTTCTTCATTTTTATCTCTCTAAACATAGTACATGGTAAATATTCAAAAAATGTTCAATGAATGAAGAAAAACCAATAATCACTATAACATCAACATGTCTAAATCCTGAGGGCAAAGCCTGCATCCATTTTCTATTCTAGTATCAAAATGTTACAAAGTACCTTCCAAAGAGTATAAGACTTTTCCATTATTAACACAAATAATGATTCCTCTTTTCTTCCTTTGGGTTTCAGAATTATGAGTACAGGCACTTTAAAATTCTTTCCCATTTCCACTCTAATTACACAGTATCATGAGCCAAAAGATAGACCATGAGATCCTGATGTTGCTACAACTTGCAAGTGACGCAAATTATCATTAGCAAACTGCATCTGAAACTGAGAGCACTTCACCCAAAAAGATCCCAGGAGAAGCCGCCCACTCTAATGACAGTAAAGGCTGAGTTCACAGCTTAAGGAACACATCATGACCAACCTGTAGATGTTTTAAAAGCACTCATTACTGCTACAGCAGATCATAGGGAGACTAAACCAACTGCACTTATCTGTTATGATTAAAAAAAAAAATGCAACCAACTAACTTCACAAGTGCTGCAAACTCCAGGCTAAATTGGTTGCAAGACATAAGCCATCAGTGCCTTCAAAGAAATAGTCTCTGCAATTATCACTAATTAACCAGCCCTAACAACCGGGAGCCAGTTGGAGAGGTTTATGCTAAAATGTAAATGAGGGAGGATGAAACTGTTGGAAAGAAATGGTGTGGTTATATTTGTTTTGTTTTGACTTCTTTCCAGACATATTTCAGTTTACATAAATATTTGAAGGTTGGATCAGACAGGTTTACAGCACAATGGTAAAAGGAATGTCTCTATAAAAACTTTTATATGGTCTAAATTAGGTTTCAAGAAGGAGGGGCAGCCGTTAGTATCTTTTTCAATACTTAACTTAATGCCCCGACCAGCACCTCATATCACTTCATAAATCACAGGTACCTCTGTCTTAGAACAAGTGTTCCCATGGCTTCAGGTTTAGGTATAGATTTTAGAAGGACTGGACACTCCCTGAAGAGAGAGCTTGCCAATCTTCTTGCTTAAGCACTTCATGTGTGACCTTTGATTGACCTTGGGTTCTGGGATTTGAGGGTTAAAGTTGGCTTTTGGCATTTGAGCCTGATTTTTTTTTTTTCTCTGAAAGTCTTTAGAGAAATAAAAGATGGCAAGCTGTTTCCTGTAGAAGTAAGTTAGTGGCTACCTCAGTTATTGCCCCATGAAAAACACTTCTTCAGGAGAGTACTTCTTTCTCAAGAGATCTGTTTTTCTCTTTTAGCATCTAAATTGCAAAGAACTTGTGTAAAATTAGCACATTCTTCTGCATAAAGGCAGATGAAACAAAGGCAATGCATGAAATGCTAAATTCTACATGTTTTCAAGGTGAAAGTCAGACTTGAAACAGGAACCTGACAGGTTGAACCAAATGAAAAGCCCTCCCTCCCTGGAACATGAATTGTTTTAGCACAAATTCTTCCCTCCTAAAGGCAGATGGTTGAGAGACAGGTGGGAACCTTAAGCTACATAATCATCTCTTCAATAAACACATTGTTACTGAGCCTGTTGTTTGATTAGGGGTATACAATAAAATATATTAGCCTATTTCTGAGTGAAGCAAGAAAGCTTTCATAGACAGGTTTTATTGTTTACATTCAATGAAAGGAAGAGTCTGACTTGAAGTACTGAGATTTAATCTCTCTCTGAATTAAAATGGTTCTATTGTACTATAGTTGCTAGTGTTGTTAGGAAAGGTGAATCCAGGATTTTTGCCCAGCCATAGAATCCTTTTCTACAAGAGAGCTATACATGTGGTCACAAATAAACAAACATGCCTGTTTTTTTGGCAGTTGTGCTCAGTGCAAGAAGAGTTTATTTTCCTTTAGGAATCCACAGTTGAATAATGTTCTGGTGCCTTGGCTGTTTCATAACTCTCCATGTAATTAAGTAGTTGGCATGACCTTCTGTAGCAAGATAATAATAGGAGTTAAGCAAAGGTAGGGCTTGTACACAAGGACACTTTGGACTGCTCAAGCTCACAAGTAAAAGCTTTCAAATAAATGAGAAACTGTTTTTCAGATTCAAGGAGTTTTCCCACCACAGTGACAACACCCACATACACACACACATTCTGCAAGTGATCATGGCAAAACTTCCTGTACCTAAAGAACTGCAAGGTATAATTCAAAAGGGGGTTGGGGCGGAGGCTGGGGGTGGGGGTACAGGCACTGGCTATCATTTCTCACACACTGCCTCCACTATCCAGATAAGTTTAAGGATGAATACCAAAACTAGTCACTTTAGACTAGTTTGCAAAAGGCAAATCAGTATAGTATGCCAAAAGTTAAGGTGATTTTATTTTATTTTTTTAATTTTTATTTATTTATGATAGGCACACAGTGAGAGAGAGAGAGAGAGAGGCAGAGACACAGGCAGAGGGAGAAGCAGGCTCCATGCACCGGGAGCCCGACGTGGGATTCGATCCCAGGTCTCCAGGATCGCGCCCTGGGCCAAAGGCAGGCGCCAAACCGCTGCGCCACCCAGGGATCCCAAGGTGATTTTAAAAAAAGAAACTACGATTTAAAAAAAAAAAAAAAAAACTGATTAGAAACACAAATTACATGGACACTGAATATCAAGTAGTTTAAAACCAAGATCCAGTAGAACATATGTGCACTTTTCAATATGAAATCTGAGGCCTGCTGTCCCTCTGAAAAGGTCAGTAAACAGGCACAAATAGGTACTCTCCAAAAGCCTTCCCCTTCTACACACACATGCTGCTTCTCCCATCAAGATGTGAAGTCTAATTCCATCTTTGAATCTGAGCTAAGCTTGGTGACCAGCTGAACAATAAATATGGCAGACATAAAGCTTCATGACTTTTGCTAGTTCGTTAGAGCCTTGCAGCAACCCCTAGGTATTTTGGGACACTTGTTAGTGGGATGCTTCCTCTTGAATGCAGCCTTCATACTAGGAAAAGCCCAAACATCATGAGAAGCCATATGTGGGCACTCTGGTGAAAAGATCCAGCTGGACTGCCAACCAATAGTCAGTAGCATCTGCTGGCATGAGTGAGCCATCTTGGATGTGCAGTAGCAATCAACAACTGGCTATGACTGTTTGAAAGACCCTAACTAAAAATTGTCCAGCTGAGCCCAGTTAACCTACAGAGCAATGAGAGAGAACAATAAATTGTGTGTGTGTCTATGTGTACCAAGTGTGAAACTCCTTTGTTCACCTTTTGCTTAGCAATTTATAAGAAATTTTGTAAATTAGAGATATTAACTCAGGATATTGTCTGACATTTCAATACCATACATTTTCCCCCTTTTGCTATTTGCCTTTCCTCTGCGGCACAGTTTATTTTTTTATTTTGACGTAGTCAAATATTTCAATTATATGCTTTTATGACTTCTACTTCCACATACTATTTCATAGGCCTCCCCACACCCAAACCATACGATTTGGCCATATATGTATTAATTTAATGAATATTCACTGAGTACGTAGGTTGTGCCAGGCACACTGTGTGTTGTTAGGTATAAAATATGAATAAAATAGAATAGAACCATGCCATTATCAAGCTAAGAGTCTCCTAAGGGATGGGGAGAAGAATTTGAACACAGAACTGCTATAAAGGATGTTATCTGTAGTGATGGAGAAAGTATCAGACGCTATGGAAGCCACTAACACTTACGGGTTTCCAGGGAGCTCAAGGAAAGCTTCCTGGATAAGTAAGGTTTAAGCCAACTCCTGAGAGTTGGCTCTATCTCTTTCTCCCCTGAGAGACAGATAAACTTTACATCTAATTATTTGATCTATCAGTAGTTAATTCAAGCTCAAGTAAAAATGTACATAGGCAATATGACATAAATGTAAGCTATTGTTTTTACATACTTGAGTCTGTTTCTAGGCTCTGTATCCTGTTTTAAAAATCTGCCTCTTTTTGTCTCATAGATATTCTCCTCATAATTGGTCTTTTAATTTCATATTGGGATGATATAAAATCATCTTTTTTCTATTGATGCTTTTACTCAATTATTTTTCTTGATATGCACTTGTCTTATTGTCATTCTATTATAAAAACACTATAATCACATTTCATAGTTTTTAGTTTAACTTTTTAAAATATTTATTATTTAAAAAGAATTTATACTAAAAGTGTACATAGTATATAGACTCCACAGAATGAGGAATAATAAAATGGTAAGATAAATAAATAAATAAATAAATAAATAAATAAATAAAATGGTAAGCACACACCACTAAGCTGTGGGTGTGCTCGTTCCTGGACTATCCTTTTTCCACATCCTTGAGTTAATCCTGTCCTGAATTAGCATATTAGCATTAAGCATTCTTTTACTTTTCTTTTTTATTTTTTTAAAGATTTTATTTATTTATTCATGAGAGACTCACAGAGAGAGACAGAGACATAGGCAAAGCCTACGAGCCAAAGGCAAAGCCTATAACGCTGAGCCACCCAGGTGTCCCTCTTTTACTTTTCTTTATAGTTTTACTACCTGTGTATTCCCTTAGTCTTTATTAGTCACATTCCCCTAGTCTTTGAAAGTTCCTAGTACTCCACATCCTGGCCAACACTTGATATTAAGTATCTTTTTATTTTTTGTTATTCTGGTAGATATGAAAAGAATGCCATTATGTTTTTTATTTACATTGTCTTGACACATAATGAAATTAGTATTTTCACATATTTATTGGCTATTTGTGTCTCCTCTTCTTCCAAAGTAACTGTTCATGAAGAGAATTCATCTATTCCCATCCTTAGGAATAGATAGTATTTCAGATATGAAATAATTCCACAAATTCTAATTTCAATTATTACATCCTATTTATGAAAGGGGAAGCTAACGTGCAGGGGAGGGAGCTCTCTAAAAATAGCTATACAAATAGTTCTCTTTGTATTCTGGATACTAGTCTTTTGGTTAGTGCCAAATGGTTATACAAGCAAATGTCTTCCCTTTCTTTATGAATTTTATTTTCTCTCTTTATAGCATCTAATGAGCTGAAATTATTTAATTTAATTAATTTATTTATTTCAGAGAGACAGTGTGTAAGAGAGAGAGCACAAGCAGCGTGAGGGGCAGAGGGAGAACAGACTCCCCACTTAGCAGTAAGCCTAATGAGGGGCTCCATCCCAGGACCCTGAGATCATGACCTGAGCCAAAGGCAGACACATCACTGACCGAGCCATCCAGGCACCCCACGAGCTGAAATTCTTGATTTTAATGTAATCAAATATACTAATCTTTTCCTTTATCATTAGTTTCTTTTAGTATCTCACGTACTAAATCTTTCCCTACCCCTTTTTCTTTTTCTCATCTATTGATTGTTCTTTCCTATGTCTTAGATCTTCAATGGCTATTCTTTGTATCGGTAATTTCCTTCCTAATCTCTTATAAGTCAGTACTTTTCCTTAGTTGTTTTTATGATTTTTCTCAGTCCTATCCTTCATTTCACTGATTTTGGTGCTTCACAATATCAATATTGTCCTTTTACTGCTTCTAATGTAACTTAAATTTCTGTAACAAAATGGCAGTGCTAGTCAGGCTGCAGTCATGAATACTCTACAGCATTTCGGATTTTAAATGCCTTAAAATCTTACAATTTTTTTAAACTTCTTTGAGGAGTTTAACTCAAGAAAAAGTATAACTCACTTTATTGTAAAGGGGGAAAAAGTATAAGTGTAAAAGGATAAATTGGCATGTGTAATGTCTTTACATGCTCTCATTTTGTTTCTTTTCTCCAAATGCACATTCCATTTTAAGAAAGAATTTAGGAAAATAGCCAAACATGAGTAAGTTTGGCCACACCCAGACTGAACTGACAAATTCCCTTTCCATTCTACAATTCTATACCATATACTGTTCAGATTGTTAAAAAATTTCATCAACTCCTCTGACATATCAAGGATATTTGTATTTTTTTTCTTTTTTAATGAAATAACCACTGTTTTCTATCAAAGTCAAGACTGCCCCTCCCAATTGAATTCTGTCCAAAATATCAAAAGAAAGATATGGCAGCCATAGTGTTTTCTACCTTCAGGGTCTAAATGAAACACAAAGAAATCCCAGAAAATAAGTACCTTCTACACAGGCTGAAAGAATCAGACCAGATCACTTATCCCATCCTTAGGAATAGAATAGTATTTCAGATATGAAATAATTTTACAAATTCTAATTTCAATTATTACATCCTATTTGTGAAACAGGAAGCTAAAGTGCATGGAAGGAGCTCTTTAAAAATAGCTAGCAAAGTGAGATTTGAATAAACACTAGACTCCCTCACATATCAATATATTTTTTAAAGTGCATATGAAAATATATGTGCAAGGATACTCCTACCCCTTAAGAGTAGGTGGAACTACTATTGCAACATTGTCATTTTCAAGGGAAAATTGCGTGGGCAGCTTCCTTTATGCCTGGACAAATTAGAGCTGTGCAGGAATTTGCTAATTAGTATGTGGTGATGGCTCTACTGGGTAGCCCTGGCACAGGGCTCCAATAGGGATAACACAAGAATTTTTTAAAGTCATTTCTCCAAGTACATATTTAAAAAAAAAAAAAAAGAATTAGAATTCTTTAGCTTAATAAGGAAGAATTATTTAACTTAAGAAGAGAGAATGCCAAGGACTAAATTTATTTTCAAGTACCTCAGAAGTACAATTCTTTGTGGCCTTTAAACAGGAAAACTAGATAACTGTGGCAAAAAGGGTTGAATTACATCAAAAAACAAAAAGTCTCCAATTACAACGACTAGAGAAAAAAAATCACCAAAGAAATGACAAAATAATAATAATAATAATAAAACTTACCATTTATTTAGTATAATATGTTGATATCTATTTTAAACATTTCATAAATGTTATCTTATTTAATCCTCATAATAATGTTCTATGATAAGTATTGTTACCTTCGTTGAACAGTTATTTATTTATTTAACAATTATTTTTTTAGAGGGCCTACTCTGTACCTCTAGGGCACTATTCTTAGGCTATAGGATTAAAGGTTTGTAACACAAGCCAAAGTTCCTTGATTTATGAACCTTTTATTCTAGTGGAGAGGAGGCTTACAATAAACAAAGAAATAAACCAGAAAAGTAACTTAGGGTGAAAAGTATTATGAAGAGAATTAAAACTACAGGGATAAGATACTCACTGGGTAAATTAGGCAATCAAAGAAGGTATCTCTGAAAAGGTAAGATCTGATTGACAAGAAGGAGCCAGCTAGGAAAACAGAAGTGGCAAGAACACTAGTGACAGAGAGAGCAAGTAGAGACAAGGACCAAAGCCAGGAACAAATTATATGCTTGTGGAAGACAGAAGACCACTGTGACTTAAGTATAGCAGATACAGAAAAATGGCACAAGAAGACAACCAAGGGGAGGTCAGAAAACAGGTCATGGGGCTTTCTGAGATGTCCTGGGAGAGTTAAATAGGGGAGTGAAATAACCAGATATATCTTTTTTAAACATCACTTTGGCTTCTGTGTAGAGAATGGTATATAGGAAGGCAAGAATGGAAGCAGGGAAAAGCTTCTCCTGGGAAAATGGATGCAGAAGGGGACCTGGTCATTTATCTGTTCTATAATTTGGTCATAGGGATTAAATTCTCCTACTCCACAGTAGTTAGTGTCCATGAGAGCACCGATCTGCTAAACAACATTCCAGTTGACAAATACAGTCTTCCTTCTTTTTTAACTTTTAAGTCTTTGCAGCAGTTAACTTACCTGCCAACACACATCCCAATTCCTACCCACCCCCCAAAAGGGCAAACAAAGCGAAAAAAATTCCATTTCTGTACTGTCTTTAGTCATGTGGAAATGCCCTAAAATGTGTCTTCCATGGAATTATCTGACTGGGAACAACTGTTACCTATAATACAAGGCTGACTCTATCCAAAAAATCTTTTGTGTGTCTTTCTAATATATGGCCCAGAAGAATTAATGTAAAGGAGGTCTTAAGGGACTGACTCCTCATTACACTGAGGAAACTCACCCTGCCAAAGTTTAAAGAAAAACAAGTTTTGATTAGGTTATCCCTCAAATTTCATCACATAAGGGGAAATAAATAATGTGACATACACATTTCAGTCCATTAATGAAGGGAAAAAAATCAAAGGAATCATGAACATTGATGTATCCATCATGAAATCATCTATATACATCTCTCATTCTCCTACAACTGCTCAAGTCAAAAGAATGATACCCACTGTCTATGTCCAACATATGAACCAATAATGGAAAAACAAATCCTAATTCAAGATGGCAATACAGGAGGATCTTGGGCTTACTTCCTGCTATAGAAATACTGAATCTACAGCTAAATATGGAAGAATGTTCTCTGAATAAAACCTAGAAACTGAGCAAACAAGACAAGGCCCACAATGAAACAGGTAGGAGAAACTGGGACAGTCTTGCCATAAACCCCACAGTGTGGTAGCCAACAGTCAAGAGGGAACTCAAAACCTGGAGCTTCTCCCTTAGGAGTAAAGGTTTTGAACCCCACATCAGGCAACCCAACTTTTAAGACAAGCACGAGATAAGCTCAAAACATCTAGCTTTGTAAACCAATGGGTCTCATGTCCACCAGACCCACAAGGCTACACTGATCTGAGGACCTGACCATCTAAAGGGCTCACACTGGAACTCACCTGTCCCACGGCCCAGCACAGAAACAGCTAAAAGAGCCATCCAGACTTTAAGTGAAATAGGCTCGTTTTCTAATCTTAAAGTGCTAGCCCGAGGGGCAGGCATCTAATTGAGCATACAGCTAGGTGGTGGGCACCACTTCATGCTTTCCCTCTGCCTTGCTTTAGTCAGCAGGCACCACTTTTTTTTTTTTTTTTTAATGCAAGGTTTTCTTTTTCCCTTTTTTTTTTTTTTAATCCTGCAGGTACCATTTATATGCTGTCCTCCCTCAGTTGAGAGTAGAGTGGCGTTTTTACATGTATTTGATGCCCCAGTTTTTGTGGCTACTACCCAGGAGATGCCTCTTGATTGCCTGGCTGGGGGCTGGGGCGGGGTGTGGGGGTTGGGAGGGTAATGCTTGCATTCTTGGGTCACACAGAATTTTAACAACTGGGGAGACTGTTTGTGGCAGTCTAATACACCCAGAGAACTACAGAGCAGGCAGAAATACATCCTATCTTTCTGTGAAAGAGGCTCATTCACTTGTCCTGGAGCTTTAGCTTGAGGGGCAAACTTCGGGTTTGGCACACACTGAGGTGCATGTGGAGATGCTCTCAGGGAATACAGGCCAAAAGATCCATCTATGCATTCTCCCTTACCTCACTGCAGTTCACCAGTTATCTTCCAGGAGGAAGTTTATACACTTGTCTGGAGCCCCGATTTTTGAGAATGCTGCCCAGGGACACCTCCAGATCAGCTGGCTCTGGTGGCGAGTGGGGCTTATCCTTGTGAGGCTTGTATTTGTGGCCCCACAGGACTGTATATATTTGTATACACTAAAAGCTGTTGCCTGAAGGTCAAGCTTCCAATCAGCCTGCATCCATGTGCTGACCAAGATCCTCCCCTCAGGGTAAATGACATGTCTTGACACATCCTCAACTATTGGGAGCTATTAAAAGTAAAATGGGCTGTACAGACAATCACAAAAGTTTGAGAGACAACAAAGAGTGAGGGAAGGATTGAACAATAAGGTTTATCTCCTACCAGAGGTCACACCTTCAAGACTGGGAGAGGTAGCTGTTTTATCTAATGCAAAGAAACCCAACACAGAGAGTCAAGCAAAAGGAAGAAACAGAGGAATATATTGCAAATGACAGAACAAGATAAAATCTCAGGGGAGTAAAAAAACAAAACAAAACAAAACAGAAAATCTTAATGAAATGGAGATATGTAAGGAAAAGCACAAGTAAATAAAATCTTAAATGTCAATGATTTAAAGAAAAAGTAAAATAGAAATATTTGATCTGTTTCTTGCAACAAACAGGCTACTACTCACATCCTATCTACTATAGGACATCGTTATGATCTGCAGACACAATGATTTGGTAGTAATAAAAAATAAAAATACCAACAATAATAACAATATTTACTGAGAGCATCCTGCAGGTCAGACACTGTGTCAATTGCTTCTAGATCTTTTCCTAAGGATGAAGATGCTTCTTATCTATTGGTGACATGTGTTGTCAGAATTGAATGAAATCTCTGCAATATTCTTTGGAACTCACTAGAAACATTTTCCCATTAGGGTAACTTGTTAAACAAAAATGATGCTTGATTATCTGCTTCTCTACCCAACAAAGAGTTGAAAGGATTTAGTCTGGATAGAAAGAAGAGCTTCCTAAAGCTAAAAATATTAAAAAAATAAAACACATGTATCATTTAAGTCACAAAGATTTCGTCTCCAAACAAAAAGAGAAGGGAAAAATATATATTAATAGAGAAAGTATTTAATTCCTTCTATTTTTATGTAAATGGTATAAATGGTGCATTTTGAACATAACAAGAATTGATGAATCATGTGCCTAAAGTCATTATCTAAGAAATCTATGAATACATTCAAAGCAACAATAGTATGCTTTCCCTCAGTACTTAAAAATTAAGGGCTTTGGGCAGCCCGGGTGGCTCAGCGGTTTGGCGCCGCCTTCAGCCCAGGGTCTGATTCTGGAGACTGGGGATCGAGTCCCATGTCGGGCTCCCTGGATGGAGCCTGCTTCTCCCTCTGCCTGTGTCTCTGCCTCTCTCTGTGTGTCTCTCATGAATAAATAAAATCTTTAAAAAAAAAAAATTAAGGGCTTTCACATGAAGGTAATCACTACAAAAAATAATGCCACTTGTTCTAGTCCTTAGTAATGGTTAAATGTCACATTTATATTATTATCATTCCACTTTTTCTATTTTAAATGTAGAATTTGTTCATTAAAGAAAATCTGGGAAATTAAGAAGATTAGGAAAATGAAAAGAGAAATCCCCCATTATCCCAGTATCCAGAATTAATGACCTTAATTTTTTTTGTAGATTCCATTCCAGCTTTTTTCTTGAACAAACTTTATATTTTTTTTTCAAACTTTATATCTTTACACAGTTAAGAAACAACTATATGTAAACTTCTTTAAACTTGCTTTTTTCATTTAGCATTGTACTATAAGCACTTTCCCATGTCATTAAAAATTCTTCATAAATATTAATAGTTACAAAATACTACATTTCTAACTCTCTATTTTTGAATATTTAGTCTGCTTCCAATGTTTTCTTATTATAAAAAAACACTGAAAAATGTAATATTAATGATATCACAACACAGCTTTAAAAAGAGTAAAATAGCTCCCATGCCATGAATAAGCAAGCAGAAGTGGTATTCTTCCCCTACGCTTTCATCCTCCAATCTGAGTCATAAAGCAACTGAAAGAAGGACAGACCAGAAAAAACTCCCTAGGTACAGCATATTGATTAACAGGGCAGGGCAGCCCTGGTGGCTCAGCGATTTACTGCCGCCTTCAGCCTGGGCCGTGATCCTAGAGACCCAAGATTGAGTCCCACATCGGGCTCCCTGTATGGAGCCTGCTTCTCCCTCTGCCTATGTCTCTGCCTCTCTCTCTCTCTGTCTCTCAGGAATAAATAAATAAGATCTTAAAAAAAAAAAAATAGGGCAGAAGACCTCACCAGCAACATGAATGTTGTTCAGTACTTCTTTTGACCCATCTCTCTATCAGCCACCATTTTCCATCTCTCTAAGAAAATTCAAAGTCTACTGGCCAGAGAGGTCTGTTGAATATCCAGAAACATCTCTGTGCATTAGAACCCCCAACCAATCTCCCAGAATTCCCAGCATAGGCCTAGAATGTACCTTTTCCCAGGACTACTGGGTTGCACAACCCCAGAGGTACCACTTATATGATTTTCTATGTAAAGTTCTCCCCTGGAGTTTTTCAGCATTGCCCCAGAGTATTTCTTTATATTAATACATGAGCAAAATGAAAAACAGAAGGACAGAAGCATTCTCTGGCTTTTTAAAAAGTCTTTTTGTTGATCTTACCCCAGTGCTAATGTTGGAGTATCCTTTGGTTTTAGTGCCCAAGGCTCCACTTTTCAATTAGTTTGGACATATTTTTTCACACAAAAAGGCTTGTTCAAAGGCTCCCAGGGATGTAAGGATACAGGGCCTATCTATGACAAAAACTGAACCGGGACAACAGAGAAATCCTTGTTCCCACCACCACCACAGGCCAGCATGCACCAAGTAAAACAAGAAATGGGAGTCTGCTGTTGGTTGTAGGTCAGGAGCACAGAAAGAAACCTTCCCTGTGGCACAGGAGCACAAGAATGGTTTGAAGTTGAACATGGAGCAAAAACATTGAACCCCCCTGCCCCCAGTAATTCAGCCACCACTCTATGCACAAGATATATTAGAAGAATCCAAAGCCAGTGATATATTGAAGGTAACTATAGCAACAATAAAAAAAAACCACAGTTCTGTATTTCATTAGACTAGCTCAACACTACCACCCTCTTGCCCCACTAATGGCCTAAGAGAAGGAATGTGTACTTTTCTAGGCACAAAGATTATTTATCTCGGTCTCTACTATTCCACACATAGATTAAAGCACTCAGCCAAAAATAGAAGATCTATAAAACGTCAAGGAAAAACAATTCATTTTCAAAAGACAAAGCAACCAACAAAAAAACTCAGAGATAAAATAGATATTGTAACTATTAGAGAACTTTTAAAATAACTGATTAGCTGCCTTAAGAGAAAATGGTGGAGTAAGAAGACCCTGGCCTCACCTCATTCTACAGATACAACTAGATAACACCTACATCAGTGTAAATAATCCAGAAAATGACTCCAAGACTAGCAGAACAGATTCTTCACAGCTAAAGGCAGGAAAGAGGTCACATTGAAGAGGGTAGGAAGGATAGAAATGCAGTCAGGAAATAAAAGGATCTGCAGAACAGTCTATGAAGGAGGGATGCTGCAGGTGTGGAGAGGGGAAAGCATATCCTCAAACCAAGCAAGCACCCTTAGCACAAGGAACCAACACACACACACACACACACACACACAAAAGGGCCATAATTTCTCTATAGTTCTTACAATCCACAGAGTTTAACACCTGGAACTTTCAAGGTCACCAGGCTAGCAGGGAGGGCAATAGGAAACCTAGCCCCTGCTCTTAGAGAGACAGCTAAACCAACAACCCTGAGGAGAGAGGAAAAAAACAAAAACAAAAACACAGAAGCAGCAGTTTGAGAAATGCCTGGAGTATGCAGGATGGAGATTTGTTTATTAATCGTAGGGCATATGCTGGAGGAGCAGAGATTGTAGGGAAACTTCTCCAGAAACAAAGGAATTGATGGCTGTCATTTCCCTCCACTGTCCTCCTGCCTAGATACATAGATGCTTACCAGAACCAGCATCATGCCAACACTCCGTATATAACTTGCCAACAGCCTGCCTGACCCCAGGTTCTCCTATGGACTTCCCCCTGCCACCCCCACCCAGCCAGGCCTCAGCCCCAGGTTCCCTCCCACAGCAGACCTGGCAAACCTCACTAAAACTATGAGCTCCCTCCCAGCAGCACCCCCTCCCAATTCTCCAGAAGATCCGTCCCCTACAATACATCCATGGCTGGAGTCCATCCAAAGCAGTGCCACAAGCCTGGCAGAGTGTGAGCAGTCACCAACCAGGGACCAGCACCACTCCAAAGTGACTCGGACCCCATAGAGTAATGAAGAAAACCACATACACCAGTCCAACTGCAGCCCCTGTAGTGGGCTGGGGGCAGACATCTAATCTGACTTCAGGCCCCACCTATGAAAGAGAGCTTCTAAGGGAAAAAACACAAGGAAAGCACCCAGAGCTACCACATCTCTAACAACCCCTTGGTCTGATTCAACTCAAGCCAAAGGCAGCCTGAGACTGACCCACTAATACTACAGGGACCAACTGCTGTCCACAACAGGCAAAGAGAACCACTGCAGATGACTGGAATGGCAAACACAGCTCATCCACAACAATAGGAAATATGCAACACACACAGGAGACACCCATGAAGCACCAGGTTTTAGTGAACAGAGGACATTGCACTGCAGGGCACTACCAGACCTCTTCTTTCAAGAGCAAAAGACATACCTGTCTTTCTTAATACATAAAAACAGATGCAAAGAGTTAGACAAAATGAGGAGACAGAGGAGTATGTCTCAAACAAAAAGCACAGGACAAAATCTCAGCAAGAGAGCTAAATGAAACAGAGGTAAGAAGTATGTCAGATAGATAATTAAAAGTAATGATCATAAACACACTCAGTGGATTTGAGAAAAGAGTTGAGAACCTCAGTGAGACTGTTAACAAAGAGATAAAAAAACATAAAAAAGAACCAGTCAGAGATGAAGAATTTAGTAACTTAAATTAAAAATACACTAGATGGAATAAATAGTGGACTACAGGAAGCAAAAAACAGAACAGCTATCTGGAAAACAGAGTAATAGGAAGCAATCAAGCCAAACAGGGGAGAGAAAAAAATAGTAATAAACCTAAGAGAACTCAGCAACACCATCAAGCATAACATTTACACTATAGGGATCCCAGCAGGAGAAGTGAGAGGAAAGGGGACAGAAATTTTACTTGAAGAAATAATAGTTAGAAACTTCCCAAATCTGGGGAAGGAAACAGAAATCCAGATCCAAAAGGCACAGAGACTCCCCAACAAAATCAACAACTCAAGGAGGTCCACACTAAGACACATAGTAATTAATATGGCAAAAAGTAGTGATAATTTTAAAAGCAGTAAGAGAAAAGAAAATAGTTATATACAAGGGAAACCCCATAAAATTATCAGTTGATTTCCCAGAAGAAACTTGGCAGGCCAGGAAAGAGTGGCATAATATATTCAAAATGCTGGATGAGGATGGAGCACAAGCTGACACCCTGCAACCTCCCCACCCCAAACTCCTGGGTGGAATATGTGTGACATTTCTCCAGGAAACATCCAACTATCTTAATGTTGATGCCCTGCTGGAGGGGAAAACAACCTTGACTTGACAATGGCAGGGCCTCTAGTGTCTTGAAGGTCCTCTTTGGCATATGAAAGTTCTTTTGAAAACCTTCCACTTCCTTATCTCTCCCAGCTCCTGAAAGTATGATCAGCCACATCTAACAACCTCAGGGCAGGAGCTCTTTCTGCCCACAGGTCCTGTACCTGTGCTTTAGTGAAGTCACCATTTTATACCAAAAGAAAGGGTGGGGAGGTGATGCTGGGGGAAAAAAACCTTACAGCCAAGAATATTCTATCCAGCAAAGCTATCACTCAGAACAGAAGGAGAGATGGAGTTTTCCAAATAGAAATTAAAGGAATTCATCATCACTAAACCAGCCTTACCTGAAATGTTAAAGGGGACTCTCTGGAAAGGAAAAATAACACGAGTAAGAAAAACAGGAATCACAAAAGCAGTAAAATTAAGTATACCTATAAAAATCATTCAAGGGATTCGCAAAATAAATGGATGTAAAGAATGACACCATATATCTAAAACATGGAGGAGAAGGGGAGAAGAGTAAAGAATGGGTTCAAACTTCATTGATCATCAACTTCATATAAACTGTTCTATGCATAAGATATTATATATAAGCCTAACGGTAACCACAAATCAAAAACAAGTAATAAATATGCAAAAATTAAAGAGAAAGTATATCACTAAAGAGTGCCAACAAATCATGAGAGAAAAAAGAAGAAATGAACAGAGAACTACAAAAACGACCATAAAGCAAGTAACAAAATATCAATAAGCATATACCTATCAATAATTACTTTAAATATAAATAGAGTAAACAATCCAATCAAAAGACATAGGGTGATAGAATGGAGAAAACAAGGAACACTCATCTATATGCTACCTACAAGGGACTCATCTCAGACTTAAAGACGCATGCATATTTAAAGTGAAGGGATTGCAAAGCATTTATCATGCAAGAGGAAGTGAAAGAAAGCTAGGATAGCAATACTTACATCACACAAAATATACTTTAAAACAAAGACAAAAAAAAAACAAAAAAAAACAAAAAAAAATAAAACAAAGACAAAAAAGTACAGACTATAACAAGAGACAAAGGAAACTATATAGCCAAAAAAAAAAAGAAAAAGAAAAGAAAACTATATAGCCATAAAGGGAACAATCCCACAAGAAGATATAGCAGTTGTAAATATTTATGCACCCAACATGGGAGAACCCAAGTACATAAAACCGATAATTACAAAAAAAAGAAATAATTAATAGTAATATAATAATAGTAGGGAATTTAACACCCCACCTACATCAATGGATAAACCATCCAAACAGAAAATCAACAAAGAAACAGTGGCTTTGAATGACGCACTGAACCAGATAGCTCTAACAAACACATTCAAAACATTCCATCCTTAAAACAGAAGAATATTCATTATTTTCAAATGCAAATGGAACATTCCCCAGAATAAACCATGTATCAGACCATGAAACAAGTCTCAACAAATTCAAAAGATGGAAGTCATACCATAATCTATTCTAATCTCAATGCTATAAAACTAGAAATCAACCACAGGAAAAAATCTGTAAAGAACACAAATACAATGAATGAGTCAACTAAGAAATCAAACAGGAAAAAAAAAAAAAGAAAGAAAAAAAAAAGAAATCAAACAGAAAATAAAAAAAATACACAGAGAAAAATTAAATGAAAACACAACAGTCCAAAATCTTTGAGATGTAACAAAAGCTTTTCCAAGAGGTAAGTTTTTTTTTCTTGCTTATTGAGGCCTACCTTAATAAGCAAGAAAAATCTCAAACAAATAACCTTACCTTATACCTAAAAGAGTTAGAAAAGAACAAACTCTCAAGCCAGTAGAAGGAAGGAAATAATAAAGATGAGAGCAGAAATAAATAAAATAGAAACTAAAAAAACAACAACACATCAATGAAACTCTGAGCTGGTTCTTTGAAAAGATCAACAAAATTGATAAACCTTTAGCCAGAATCATCGAGAGAGAGAGAGAGAGAGAAAGACTCAAAATAACAAAATCAGAAGTAGAAGAGAAATAACAGACACCACGGAAATACAAGATCATAAGAGAATATTATGAAAAATTATATGCCAACAAATTGAACAACCTGGAAGTAATGTATAAATTCCTACAAATATAAAACATCCCAAAACTGAATGAGAAAGAAACAGAAAATTTGGACAGATGATTACCAGCAATGAAATTGAATTGGTAATCAAAGAACTCCCAACAAACAACAAAAATTCAGGACCAAATGGCTTTACAGGTGAATTCAAATAAACATTTAAAGAGTTAATACCTATTTTTCTCAAACTTTGACAAAAAACAGAAGAGGAAGGACAACTTCCAAATTCATTATATGAGGCCAATATTACCCTGAAAAACGGAGACCTTTTCCCCTAATATCAGGAATAAGACAAAGAGTTCACTCTCACCACTTTTATTCAATATAATACTGGGAAGTCTTAGCCGCAATCAGATAACAAATAGAAATAAAAGGCATCCAGATTGGTAAGGAAGAAGTAAAACTTTCATTATTTTTTTAAAGATTTTATTTATTTATTAATGAGAGACAGAGAGAGAGAAAGAGAGAGAGAGAGAGAGAGAGAGGCAGAGACACAGGTAGAGGGAGAAGCAGGCTCCATGCAGGGAGCGTGAGGTGGGAGTTGATCCCAGATCTCCAGGATCAGGCCCTGGGGTAAAGGTGGCACTAAAACACTAAGCCACCCGGGCTGCCCAAAACTTTCATTATTTGTAGATGACATGATACTATATATATAAAACCTGAGAAACTCCACCAAAAAACTACTACAACTGATAAATGAATTCAGTAAGGTTGCAGTATGCAAAATCAATATATGGAAATCCATTGCATTCCTATACACTAATAATGAAATACTACAAAGAGAAATTAAGAAAACAATCCTATTTACAATTGCACCAAAAATAATAAAATACCTAGGATTATTCCTTAACCAAGATGGTGAAAAACCCATACTCTGAAAACTATAAAACACTGATGAAAGAAACTGAAGATGACATAAACAAATAAAAAGATATTCCATGTTCACGAACTCAAAGAACAAATACTGCTAAAATGTCCATTTCTACTGAAAGCAATCTATAGATTTAATAGGATTCCTATCAAAATACCAACAGTGGGGATCACCGGGTGGCTCAGCGGTTTAGTACCTGCCTTTGGCCCAGGGCGTGATCCTGGAGCCCCAGGATCGAGTCCCGCGTGAGTTCCCAGCGTGGAGCCTGCTTCTCCCTCTGCCTGTGTCTCTGCCTCTCTCTCTCTGTCTATCATGAATGAATGAATAAAATCTTTAAAAAGAAAATACCAACAGCATTTTTCACAGAGCTAGAACAAACAATCCTAAAATTTGTTTGGAACTACAAAAGAGGCCAAATCGCCAAAATGATCTTGAACAAAAACAAAACTGAAGGTATCATAATCCCACGTTTCAAGACACACTACAAAGCTGTGGTAATTAAAACAGTATGATACTGGCACAAAAACTGACACAAAGATTCATAGAACAAAAATGAGAGCCCAGAAATAAACCCACTAGTACAGGGCCAATTAACTTTCAACAAAGGAGGCAAGAATATGCAATGGGGAAAAGGCAGTCTCTTCAGCAAATAGTATTAGAAAAACTGGGATAGCTACATGCAAAATAATGAAGCTGGACCACCTTCTTACACCATAAACAAAAATAAACTCAAAATAAACTCAAAACTTAAATTTGAGACCTGAAACCATAAAAATCCTAGAAGAGAACACAAACAATAATTTCTCTGACATTGACCATAACAATAGTTTTCTAGATGTTTCCTGAGGCAAGAGATATAAAAGCAAAAATAAGCTACTGGGACTACATCAAAATAAAAAGCTTTTGCATGGCAAAGGAAAAAATCAACAAAACCAAAAGCTTACTGAATGGGAGAAGATATTTGCCAATGACATACCTGATAAAGGGTTAGAATCCAAAATATATAAAGACCTTACACAGTTGAATAGCAAAAAACAAACAAAAAAAACAAAAACAGTGCAATTAAAAAATGGGTAGAAGACATGAACAGATATCTCTCTAAAGAAGACATACAGAGGGCCAATCGATACATGAAAAGATGCTCAGTATCACTCATCATCAGAGAAATGCAAATCAAAACCACAATGAGATATCACCTCACACCTGTCAGAATGGCTAAAATCAAAAACACAGGAAACAACAGGCATTGTTGAGGATGTGGAGAAAAAGGAACCCTCATGCACTGTTGGGTCAGAATGGATGCAAAGCCACTGTGGAAAAAAGAATGGAGATTCCTCAAAAAGTTAAAAATAGAACGACCCTATGATCTAGCAATCACACTACTGGGTATTTACCCAAAGAATAAGAAAACACTAATCCAAAAGAACATCTGCACCCCTATATTTAATGCAACATTATTTACAAGAGCCAAACTATGGAAGCAGCCCAAATGTCCATCAACAGACATTGTGTGTGTATATGTATATACACACAATGGAATATTATTCATCTATAAAAAAGAATGAAATCCGGCCATTTGCAACAACATGGATAGATCTAGAGAGTACAATGCTAAGTGAAATAAATCAAAGAAAGACAAATACTATATGATTTCACTCAAATGTGTAATTTAAGAAACAAAAGAAACAAAGAAAAAAAAACAAAAAACAGACTCTTAACTATAGAGAACAAACCGATGGTTACCAGAGGGGAGGTGGGTCGGGGATGGATGAAATAGGTGAAGAGGATTAAGAGTACACTTATCACAATGAGCACTGAATAATGTATAGAATTATTGAATCATTGTATTGTATATCTGAAATTAATATAACACTGTATGTTAACTCTACTAGAATTAAAGTTTTAAAAATTATTTTCATAAAATGACAAACTAAAAAAGTAAATAGATAAAATAACTGATTAATATCTTAAAGACTCTAGTGGAAAAGGTGAACAGCATGCAAAACAGGATAGAACATTTCAGCAGAGCAATAAATACTAGAGAGAAAAAAAATGATATAGATTTTTAAAAATCCTAACAAGGGATGCCTGGGTTGCTCAGTGGTTGAACATCTGTCTTTGGCTCAGGGCATGATCCCGGGGTCCCAGGATCGAGTCCCACATTGGGCTTCCCGTAGGGAGGCTGCTTCTCTCTCTGCCTGTGTTTCTGCCTCTCTCTCTGTGTCTCTCATGAATAAATAAATAAAATCTTTAAAAAAAAAATCCTAACAACTAAAGAATGCCTTCAATAGGCTGATCAGGAGACTCAAACAAGCCAATGGGAAAAAAATAAGTGAGAAAAAAAACAGTGCACTTGGAAACAGGTCACTAGAAACACAAAGAGAAAAACAAATGAAAAGAAGCAAAAGCTAAACAGAGCCATTAGAACTGTGGGTATAACATATGTATAGGGTAGAATAAATATTTGAAGAGATAAAAGTTGAGAATTTCCCCCCATAAAATAATGATAGATATTAAGTCACAGGTCCAAAAATCTTAGAGGATTCCCAAACAGGTAACAAAATAAAGGACAATAGAGAGAAACAAAACCCACACCACAAACATATATCTAGACCCCAAATACTCAAATACCTTAAAACTAAGAGAAAATCTTGAACATAATCAAAGAAAAAAGAAATATTACATACAGAAGAACAAAACAAATGACTGTAGGCTTTTCATCTGAAACCATAAAAATCAGAAGACAGAAGAATGATACTTTCAAAATGATGTGAGGGGAGCGGAACTATTAACCCAGAATTAATGCCCAGTGAAAACATATTTCAAAAATGAAAGAGAAGACTTTTGCAAATAAATAAAACTTGAGAGAATTTGTTACTAGCAGACTTACACTACAAAAAAAAAAAAAAAAAAAAGTGCTAGGAGAGGCTCCACAGGTAGAAGCAAGATGATACTATATCAAAACTTGGAATACAAACCAGAGACCCAGAAATGGTTAAAATACAGATTTTCCTAGCTTTGGGTGAGTGAAATTCTTAATATAAAAAACTCAATCTAGTAGACTCTGTTGATGCCCTACCTAGACCCGCTTTATTCTCCCAGTTGCCCCAGCAAAAACGAGGGTGAAAAGGGCTGCTATCATCTCAAAGCTGCATTCCACTGCCTAAGAATTGCCTTTGGCAAGTGACAGGCCCTGTCCCTAAGGGGGGGCTGCATCCCGTGACTAACAGATATGGGGTACCATGAAGACTTGCCGCCTTACCTCAATGGAGAGTAACTCTGTAGTACTATTCATATTTTGGAGTTCCCTGAATCCACATCTCTGCCTTACATTTTCTCCTGTCCTAGCATGCTTCCTTTCCTTTCTTACAGATTTCACCTGAGAGCTCTCCTTTAAGAGTCCCTTTCTGAGTCCCTGTTTTTGAGGACCCTGAAGACACTCAACATCTCACCACAAATGAGACCTCAGCTATAGGTTTCTCTAAATGCTGTTTATCAAATTAAGGAATTCCTTCTATTCTTTGTTTCCTAAATTGTTTACATCAAGAATGGATGCTACTTTTTGTAAAAATTTTTCCCCACATTTATTTATATGATCACATGATTTTTCTCCTTTATTTTGTTAATGTAGTAACTTTTGTACAGTAACTTAGAATTCTTTAAAAAAATGGAACTTGATAATTTTTAAAAGAATTCCTTAATTAACGTAAAACAGTTCAAACTGTAAAAAACAAGATTTTCTTATTTTTTTTTCTTTTTTACAAGAGTTCTTCCATAAAGATTAAAAAGAGAAAAACTCATTGAGACTAAGCAGGAGCAGAAGGAGAAAAACCAAATACATTTAAACCTTCCAAAGCTGCTAAGGGCAAGAGGAATATTGGCACATTTCTTATTCAATGAGTTTACACCAGGTCTGCAAAAGGAATAGTCCTGCCTGCAGGCAAGGGTGGAATGAGAGGGTCTGTGGGTACCCATCAATCTTCTGGCTTCTAAAACCAGCTTTTGCTTGAAAAGCCAATAAAACTCCTTGCTTCAGCTTTGGGCAGAGCCTTTCTGAGGATCAAAACGCATGGCTCATCAATCCCACAGGATTATGGGAGTAGGGAATATAAAAGGAATCCACAAACTATCATAGAACCTTTCACAGGATAGATTTTCAATAAATACTGGCAGATTCGTAGATTTCTATCACCTACGTGTCATAGAACACCTTTCTCATCTTTGTTCCTTTAAAAGCTGGAGGTACTTGAACCCAATTGTCAATCATTTCATCACTAAATATTTATATTTATTAATGAGGAAATAAATAACCAATCAATATTCTAACTAGAAAATACAAGAGTCTTCATGTATATGGAATGAAGACACCAAAACTCCCCAAATATACAAGCTCTGGAATGATGAGATTACCCTGGCCTATATAACTCATCCACTCCCTCTTACGATCCTTATTCCTGAGATGGCTTGAATAGCTGGTGACATAGTCTTTAGTTGTTGTAAAATATAAATGTAAATGTAAAATGTTTTCCACTGTCTGCTAAACTCTACATTCCTCCAAGGCTGTGAATGTGTCTTTTTTTTTTTTTTTTTTTTTTTTTGTCTTTCCTGGCAAAGTACTAAGGACACAAGAGCTCTGGTCAATTATTATTGAATTAGATACAACTGGACCTTGACTTCACTAACATTATTCTTTAACCAGGTATGCTCCTGAAATAAGTACTCAGGATGGTACTGAAGACAGAAACACTCTACCAAAATAGAAATCCTAAAAAACTCTTAAATCATCACCTATCTTTAAATTTTTCTATCATCCTTCCATTTTTTAATGAGGCCAAGTGCTTATTGGATGTCTTTAACCTTTATGGGCTGCTAAAAGTACTTTTGAAACAGTCAGTTATGAAATAAACACTCCTGATCATCTGATAGTTGCTGACTTGTGAATTGGTTTTTCAGGGAACTCTCCTATGGCTCATTTAACCATTTCACCAAAGAGGTTGTGCCACACTGTCAGCTCAAAACACTATTATTAGGAAAAACTGGTCTCTCTCTCCCTTTACTCTCCCAGACCCAATCTGTTCCTTGCCATCCTTTATAAGCATATTTTCCTGAATAATTTTATTGATGATCCAGTTAGTATTGACTTTAAAATTGCTCCATAGCCTTAAAATTGCTCCATTTGAGGTGGCAACAATCCTTGGAAAAATGGCCACTATTCCTTACATTCTTTTTACCAGGTGCTCTGACCCTAAGTATTTTGGCTTAAATGGCATTATATCGAGTTGCACCGATTAATTTTACTACCTAGATCTCAGAGATTTTCAGAATTTTGGAGCTAGAAAGAACCTCAATAATTAACCAGTCAACTCCATTGTACTTGAATTGAGCTCCAGAATAAATGCCTTAGCCTACATCTATAGACAATTCAAGAGGAAACATCAAGTCTGGCCCCTTTCTAGTGAATACACTGTGTTACCTTAGATGTGTAAACCAAATCTGAGGAAACAAGATCATGAGTTCATGCCCAACAACATGAAAATGTTCCCAATTCTTTAGAAACAATGTGATAAATTAAGCAAGCAAGACTCCACTCCAGGTTCCCACCAAAATGAAGTAGCAGAGCTGTTCTGAACTGGGGAATTTCCTGCTATATCCCAAGAAAGGAGAGGGTCATTTTGACAGATCTTTTTCACATTCCTAATCTACATACCCTGTTATTTCCACATTTATTAGGGTTCACTGTAATAGGTCTCAAACACCTTATCAAGCAATATTTTGAATCTTTCTGGGCTATTTTTCCTGCCCATTCCAGTCTTGTACCTTCTCCTCTAAAGATGGCTGCACAAAGATGGGGGAGAGTAGAGACAAGTTACCTCTAGAGTCTAAGAAGAGAAACTGCTAAAACTGCCTCCTTCCAGTAAGAAATTGTTTTTTTCTGACCTCTGTGTGAATAGAACTTGAAAACTTGAACTTTGAATTGTGATTTGATACCTGAAATTCCTTTCATTCCACAGTTAAAGATAAGGCATTCAGGGTAAACATAGCAGAACTAAGCATTCTCTGGACTCACTAATGCACATAAAGGGATAATTGACCGACATGGGTCAATTCCTAGAGCTAATTTTGGAAAGAGAAGAGGAAAAGGAGAGGTCAAGGGGACTGAAGTGAGAATGAACACAGGAAAAAAGAAAGGATGGAGGCATCAAAGAGAAAGTCTGCGCACTTCACCATTTGCCCTGAACACTGCTATGTTTAATTGCTTCTAGATCTGCTCTTCACTTTTTAAAAAAATCCGCTTTGATGGTAAAGGCAACTAATTATTGGTTTTCAATGGATAAAGATATCTTTAGGTGGCATCTTTCTAGATGAAGATGTATGAGCAACAGATTCTTATAAACAGGCATACTAGAAAAATATGTAATACACTTTGTATACTTAACTGTATTACCTAATCAGGATAATATATTAGCATGGTTCTTTTAAATAAGTAGCTCATAGTGGAAAAGGTAGATATATAGAAAACAGAAAACTCAGCTCCCCATGTCCCCACTAGAGTGTTGTCTATATTAAAAGTCACCAAAAAATGAAAGATAAACACTCATGTTAAAAAATTTTCCATACTGGTATGACTGCTTCTATAAATGAAATACTGGAAGCAGTGATGATGTTGAGTCTCTTTTTATTTTCTAGGGGAATAAAGGCAGAGAAAGAAAAGGAAAAAATAGTAGATAGTACTCCCATTTATACACTGCCTGGGTCAATATGTAATGTTTACGACTGCTTAATAATTGCCCCTATTGTTTACCATCTGGATGGTGGCTAACGATCTTACCATTCTGCCCACCAATGAGCATGGGTTTGTATGGAATGCAGTAAGTAACAGTAGGGTCTATGTGCCAGGTGTAACCTAGCTGAAGAAGACATTCAGGAGGAAGTGCACAGGGAGATCTGCTGACGTTCTCAATGGTGAGGTATGTCTCTGTACTTGGCAAATAGTATTACTTCAAAACTGCTACGCTGAGTTGTGGCAGAACCAGAGCTAGGTTGGGCTCAACCGAACTCCTCCATTTGAGGAGACAAAAGGAAAACTCTCAAGATCCAGAGAAAGGTCTCATTTCTGTCCTCTTCAAACTGCTTTAAAAAAAAAAAAAAAAAAAAAGCAGAGCATTCCCTTGGTTGTTTCCTTGCACTGACCCAGGATGTGCTGGGAAGTACTCACCTTTTATGTTTGTTTCATGTTGCAGATTTGCAGGGATGTGAATAAACCATTCCTCCTCCTCTTTTCCTGATCCACTTTCTAAGCTCCTACCTCTTGGCCTTCACAATGTGAGACAAGCAAACAGACCAAGACTTTTAGTCATGAGCTACGGAAAGGATTTCCATGGAAAGATGCCACGAATCCAACTGCTATGGTGCTAACCTTGTCTCATCTTGCCTCTCACAAGGACCAGGATGGTTTGATATACAAAAACAAGGGCTGAGTAATTTATTCTCACATGGCCTTGTTCTGGTCTGGGTCATAAGTGTTCTTCTTGATTACCCTAACTTTCATGGGTTTCCACATTTTCTAATAAATCAAGTTCAGAAACCTGACACCTGAGGAGGCTCTCCTGGAGGCTAGTACTAATACTTCCCAACTTTCCCTTCCACTCCAACTTACACTGCTTTATTGTGTTGCTCCAACCTTTCTTCTGCTCACCTAGATATCTCCCTCTGCCCACTCCCTCTCCATTTAAATCCTGTCCCTCTGCTGCAAACCCTTTTGTATCTCCCTATGATACACTCATATACCTTGTCCTTTTCCTTCAAAACACTTATCCTTAAGGCCATAAAATACTTATATGTGTAGTCATCAGTGGGGTGACTTTCTTCCTCACTAGACAATGAGTTCCCTGAAGATAGAGACAGCATGTATTATGTTCTTTGACATACATGTAGCAGCAAATCAATAGTAGGTGTTTAGACTGTTAAGTTAATAACTATATTAATGAAGGTAAACACTAGTTGGAATTTCCACTTCCCTCATGAGCAGGACCTTTATCCTCTCCATCTGGGTATACTCTTGTTAGTCCTCATCTGAAATAACAGGTGGACTTTGTGCTTCGTGCTGGCACTATCATTTTCCATGTTTTGTCAGCATTATCTGGATCTTAGTCTTATCTCCTCTGTTATTCTAAGGCTCCTTGACAGCAGGGACTCTCATTCATTCCTTACATCATTTATAACTTCAATCATAAAAGTTACCTAGATGGGACTCAAAAACTATTGTCTGAATGATGGATATATCTTTTATGTATTCACTTATGTCTATAGTCTGATATTCTTCCTACAAAAGAGTAAAAGAAAAAAAATAACTAGTCAACAAATCTTTTCAGCATTTTAGAGTTTCAGCCATGTAGCATATGCTCCTCCCAAGGGCATTCCATTATGTTCTAAGAAGTCTTGAGTTTAAAGATATGAAGGCAGGGCATTAAGGAGTTCTAAGTCTTTGGCCAGAGACAACAGAGGAGGTTAAGAGGCTGACACAGTGGGAAAATACAGAGTGCAGGAGTTAAGTACTTGAGAGAGATGGTTTAGGTGGAAAAAACTGTAAACTCCAAGAAAATCAAGGGAGTGAGGGCTTTGAGCTTAAGCCTTTATTGTACATAAACTTGAGCTAAAGTCTTTATCCTATACGTACTTCATCACTTTGGGAAAATAATTTTTCTCCCTGGATCCATTTCCACATGAGTGAAATGACAAATGATACTTATCTTTCAGATTGTTTTTTTTTTTTAAGACTTTATTTATTTATTCATAGGCACAGAGAAAGAGAGAGGCAGAGACACAGGCAGAGGGAGAAGCAGGCTCCATGCAGGGAGCCAGATGTGGGACTCGATCCCCGGTCTCCAGGATCACACCCCAGGCTGCAGGCGGCGCCAAACCACTGCACCACCAGGGCTGCCATATTTCAGATTGTTTACGGGATTTATATGATAATAAGTGAGAAATTGTTCTATCAGCTCAAAAGAGTTATGCAAGTAGTATAACCTAAATGGTGCTTAGGACCGAGAACAGTAGTGAGACAGCTCAGAGGGCCTAGGAGCCCACAGGCAGAAGCTAATGTTTCACTGGGAGTGTAAAAGTATCATCACCCTAAAGCCCCTACAGTAACTAGTGATTAAAAAGTTAAATAGGGAGGAGATAGTCAGAATTTGAGGAAGGAATGTGGGAAGATGGGGCAGAAAGAGCAACTAAATAGAGTATGAATTGAGGCATGAAGCATATAGTGTTGAAGGTCAGACCTAAAGGGTCTTGGGGAGAGGTAAGAGGGGGATACCCAAGGAAAGGGGAGAGCTGGGCACTGAAGAAGCTGAAGTGAGAGGACAGGAAGCTTAGTATTTGTCCTGTGAGATAGAAGATACATACAATGAGGAGAGACTGAAGAGAGGGAATCCAGGATACAACAGATGCAGCATTTAGAAAAGGCTGAGTATCAAAGGGCTCCCACAGAAACTGGGCATATACATCTTAAACTTATTGATATGTCCATTATATCTCAATAAATCTTCAGAAAAAAATTAAATTCTTGCAACTACCTACTTATCAGATCCAATCACCATAATGTCATCAATGTGGTATGCCAGTGTGATGTTTTTTGGAATAAGACAAAAAAGATCAATTCATAGAGTTGGAAAGGAAAATGGTAGGGGCTAGAAGGAAGGGGAAAATAGGGAGTTACTATTTAATGGATACAAAGTTTTTGGTTTTGGCAAGATGAAAAAGACTCTGAAGATGGATGGTGGTGAAAGCAGTGTAACAATGTGATTGTGCTTAATGCCACTGGACTGTATACTTAAAAATGGTTACAATGGGAAGTTTTATGTTAGGTATATTTTACCACAGGTTTTTAAATAAGTGAGTAAATAAATAAAGAAAATGAAATTTAAGGAGAGTCAATTGTACTCTCTACTAAGATATAAGAACAGGAGCCTTAAGGTGTCCCTGAAGAACTGAAAGGAAAAGAAACCACAGAAACCAAAGCTAGAGAAAATGTCTAACCCAGGCTATCTTCTTCCTAGACATGCAATACATTACATTTTCCAGATTTCTTTGTAGTTGGGTGTGGCCAGGTGACCAAGTTTTAGCCAAACAAACATGAACAGAATGCTATAAGCCACTTCCATAATCAGGTACATAAAAATGTTCCATTTATGTTCCTCCATGCTATTTTCCCATCTGAATGTTGGGTGCTCATGTCCAGGGTACTTTGGAAGCCACACATTAAAGATAATGAAGCCACAAGGTATAAGGAGGTCAGGCTCCTGCATCACTGGTTGGAGGATAGGACTCTAGCAATCAGGACATCTATTTTAACTATTAAGACATCTATTTTAGACTTAGCATCAGCAAGAAAAAAAAAAGAGTATTATATTCAAGCCAACGTACAATTGGGGGTGAATTTATTACAAGAACTATCATTTTCTTAATTAACACGGCATGGATGAAGCTGGGAAGGTGACCGAGGAACCCACTGGCTGCATTTTTTAATAGTGAAGTGAGAATTTTAAGAGGAGGAAGTGGAAACATCTGGGAGAAAGAAAATAATGGCAGATGGTATCTATGGATAGTCTTTGAAGCCACAGTCCAGGGGAAAAAAATAAGTCCAATTGTGGCTTTTAATGAAGCATGTGTTATTGCATATCATGACCTAGTCAGTCCATATCCATCCCTGTTTATTGGCTCTCCTCTACTCTATGACCTTAGCTATGGTACTTAACCTGTCCACTAACCTGACCAGATTTCCATAAAGGTTTTTTTAGAACTCCAAGTTCCTTCTCTTGCTTTCCCTCTTTATTTCCCAAATAATTTTTAATTGTTTAATGTGGAAAAATGTTTTATGGGAATTGCATTCCTTTCTGAGCCACTGCCTGGGTCATTTAAAAATAAACAATAGACAAAAGGAAACATTAACTTGGGGGGACTTTATAATAACAACCTCCAGGGCTGATCCAGCATTAGCTAGGAAGATAAGAGGGGTTAGAAAATTTGTGGCTATCTAGGCTACATAAAAATAATATTCAGCTTTCCCTTCTCCTACTCCCCAACAGGTATGCTCCAAATGGAGATGATGCCTAATTAATTCTGTAGTCCTGTCAGTTCCTGTTATTGTTAAAATTTCTCAGGTGCTCAGATAAGTCATAGGCCAGTGAACTAATATAGTTACTAAAGGTTAAAGTTTGCAGAAACTATGAAGCCATTCAAGCAAAGACAAGGTGTAAACAGGATTTACTATAATGACCATTATTATTTTTATTATTTTAAACAGATAAGTCTATCCAGGACGTGTAAACTTAGCTTTTGAGTCTTGGTCATAAACCTTTAGGCACTTTTCTAGCCCCTGTAATAGCACCAATGAGAGATTAAACTAGAAAGCAAATCTACAAATGAGTAGCTATCTTATAATTAGTAAGCACTCTGCTTCATATAAAATTCCATGACAGTCTTTAATAGCCATACTTTATACTCACCTAGAGCCTTTCATCTGAAAAGCTCAAAGCACTTCTTTCTAATACCAGTGCCAATTCTCTCAAAATGTTTTTAAGTTAGGGAGCTAGAATTTCCACGTACAAAGTATTTCAGCAATTGCTGAGATCTGAGCCCTCTGTCTCCATCCCATGTAGTTGTGGGTGACACTCCTTCCCCAGAGCCCAACCCCACTCCCAACCCAACTAAGAGGAGAGGGATCCTATCAGGGCAGGAAATACTAGTTTCAGCTACATTAGAGGCAATGGGAGGAAAAGAAAAGCTCAGCCTTTGGAATTATACCTGACTACACACGATAGCTTTAAATCATTAAAGAAGATCAGAAGTTAAATCATTTTAACTTCTCTGCACGTCAACTTGCCCATCTATAACCAAGAATGCAAAATTCTACAGTTCTTGGCACATGGCAGGCACTCAATAAATGCCTGCTTGGGAATATAAGACCATATCATCCTCCATATCCCTAATTTCATTGGATCTTAATTTTTCCCCATTGGATCTTTAAAACTAAGCAATGTTTTATCTAGTTAATACTTGGTTGAAAGTATGCATGGGAATACTGCCCATGTAAGCACTGAATAAATGTTAGCAGAATTGTCTTGTTATGGAAGAAGTATATATCTAAGGCCCATAAAAACAAATCCAATATTATCTCATATAAATGCTAATCCCTGGGTACTAAAGATTTATACTAGTGTAGTTGTAACCCTATTTTGTACACTGGACTGATTTTCCAAGTGCCTTACATCCTCTATCTATAAAAAAGGTGAATAATGTTATGGATTTTAACACTTTTAAAAATATCAAATGGTAATGGTAAGTTATTAGTTACAGAGATTTGGT
Source organism: Canis aureus (assembly GCF_053574225.1). Taxonomy (NCBI): domain Eukaryota; kingdom Metazoa; phylum Chordata; class Mammalia; order Carnivora; family Canidae; genus Canis; species Canis aureus. The sequence goes on from NC_135615.1 coordinate 44,575,466, forward strand.
AAAAAAAAAAAAAAAAAAAAACTTATGTTGTATAAACTTAACTATGCTTATTAATATGCTTTCCAGATTTCTTTGGGTTATTTTTAGAAGGCAAATACTTAGTACTATTAGCTATCTTAAGGCAAAATTGTATACCTTCCATTATAAATATCACATTTTCATTATATTCTTCATAGCTTACCAAAAGTGTAGCCAAACCATTTATCAATCAACAACTATAAAGTCGGGACGCCTGGGTGGCTCAGTGGTTGAGTCTGCCTTCGGCTCAGGGCATGATCCCATGGTCCCTGGATCAAGTCCCACATTGGGCTCCCTGCATGGAGTCTGCTTCTCCCTCTGCCTATGTCTCTGCCTGCCTCTCTCTCTATGTCTCTCATGAATAAATAAACAAAATCTTTTAAAAAAGAAAAAAAAATAACTATAAAGTCAAAAGGAGTCCCTATTCCCTGGATTTGAAAGTATTAAAAAAAAAATCCTGGGGGCGCTTGTGTGGCTCCATGGTTGAGCATCTGCCTTTGGATCAGGTCATGGGATCTAGTTCCATATCAGGCTCCCTGCTTCTCCCTCTGCCTATGTCTCTGCCTCTCTCTCCATGTCTCTCACGAATAAGTAAATAAAGTCTTTAAAAAAAAATTCTAGAGGGTATAATGCTAAGTGAAATAAGTCAGTCAGAAAAAAGACAAATACCATACAATTGCACTCATATGTGGAATTTAAGAAAGAAAACAAACAAGGGGGAAAAACATTTAAAAAACAAATTCTTAATACAAACAATAAACTAGTGGTTGCTAAAACGGAGATGGGTGGGGAGATGGATAAAATAGATGAATGGGATTGAAAGTACATTTATGAGCACTGAGTAATGTACCAAATTGCTGAATCATTGTATTGTACATCTGAAACATATTAATATAACACTGTATGTTAATTATACTTTAAATTAAAAAAATAAATTATTAATTTACTTGTTAAGCCATGATATTAACATTACTACTCTGAACTTGTCTAGCAACCTCAATCAATTCAAAACGTGGTACTGATCAAACAAGGACAAAAGTTGGGAGGAGCTTCTGAGTAGGCAAAGTAGATATTAAGAACATTTGTACGTAATAGTCATGAATTTCATTCATAATAGATATTTCAAAATATCGGTGAAGGCTAAGTTACCCTTACTTTGTCCCCAATTCTAACAAATTTTCATTTGATTTCTCCTATTGTCAGGAGATAAAAAACAGGAAATCAGAAGTGTGTAGACAGTAGAAGGAAGAAGACTTCTTACAGTTGTCAGCCAATAATCCAACAAGAATGGTAACTATATTCTGGCACTTTAGTGGGTTTTAAGAGACAGATAGTAGGAGTTATTATCCTTGCCCTCCATAGCTTATACTTTGGTTGTGGGTAGAAAAGAGCACCACACAGGAAACAAATAAATTATGTAGCACTGACCATAGCTTTAAAAATGTCAGAGAAGAGAGAAATCAGCATGGGAGAGAATAAAAAAGATTTCTCTGGGGCCAAATCTCTCTCTTTTTAAAATTTTTTTAAAGAACACCAAAAAAATATTAGAAAATTTAGAACAAGCCCTGTGTCTGAAAGACAAAAAACAAAATGTCTGAAAGGTGATGCATTAGAATCACTGTGGGAGACATTTAAAAGTTAAAAAAAAAAAAAAAAAGTTTTGCTCAGAAGAGAAGGTAAACAGAGAATTAGGAAGTTTCAAGTATCGAACACAGTGATTTCGAAAGACAGTGTTTATATCTAGAAAACCAAATAAGGAGAAATCAACTTATAGTACAGAAGCAAAGACTTAAATAAGGCATTGGAATGTATTTATAAAAACAATTGCTTTTTAGGTTTTCTTCTTATATACTGATCTTTAAATGGTTTCAATGAAATAGCACAGAGGCAGAGTAATGGGTGCAATGACCCATTCAGTAGCACTGGGTTGCATAACCTGTGTAAGGTCAGTCTTCCCTGCTCCCCTCTACCAGCTCTGCAAACCTATAGGATCACTGACACCTTCCCAGCAGCAATGACCCTTCTTCAAGGAGTTTCACAGAGATCATAATCTGTAATCAGGATTCTGAACAAGAACTTCATAAACTGCTCTATTCATGACCCAGGTTCAGAAAGAGGGCCAAGTCTGTCTGCCAGCATCGGTGGACAACAATGATGATAAAGACCATGGGCCAAAGATTCTGAAGGAGGACAAATGTGCACACACCACACTTGCTGTCTGACTCCTTGGAGATAGACAGATGCTGGCTTGGATTTGAAGGGCATCAAGAGGGATCCCTGGGTGGCGCAGCGGTTTGGCGCCTGCCTTTGGCCCAGGGCGCGATCCTGGAGACCCGGGATCGAATCCCACGTCGGGCTCCCGGTGCATGGAGCCTGCTTCTCCCTCTGCCTCTCTCTCTCTCTCTCTCTGTGACTATCATAAATAAATAAATAATTAATTAATTAAAAAAAAAAAAATGAAGGGCATCAAGAAAACCCCCAATTAAATCTCTATTTACAAGAAAAGCAATACAATATGGTAAAGAGAAGATAATGGTTATTTCACCCCCAAGTAACATACAGGCAATAAAAACAATAAAGTTCCTACCAGCCTGAGATAAGGAGTGACATAAATTCCAGGTAAGTGGCCATTTGCAAATCTGTCCTAGATCAAAGACAGCAGAGAATAGTCTTCAAAAAAATGAAAGAATATTTTCTCATATTCTTTGATGCCATTTACAATGTAACAAAACAGACATGACATATTTTTCCATTGGGTTTGCATTATCAACATTTTCTCTATCAATTTTTAAAGTCTAGACTCTAGACAATCAGCAAAGCATTAGATCAAGCCCCAATCTGCAACATTTGTGAATGTCTATGGTTTAAGTACTTCCCCCAAGGCCAATTTCAAGCTTCCAACATAACATCATTGAAAACAGAGTTGGGAAAGGATGAGAAACAGCCCACCACTATATAGTGTTTCTATCACAAAGATACAATAGATAGAAGAAATCTCAAGAGCACAGAAATCTCAAAATGCAGTAAAATAATTAGGAAGTGATGAGTTTTTTGGATGTATTATCTTTAAGTTTAATATAATTTTTAGTCATGAGTTTATCTAATTTAACTTTTAATAATGGCTACATATAATGGCACTTACAAAATTCCTAAAAATTGAACAATCAGCTCTCAAGAACAGTATGAGGCAGATCCAACACAGCATTGGTTCCAATCATTCCTGAGACCTACCTATATTCCCATCCTGATTCCAGGAACTGACAAATGCCCTTGTTTGTACAATCTATATAGATCAAGTTGTTTTCTGGCCACCTGCAACCAAAAGAATCTTGGCTTATTAAAGAGATCCCTGACAGCTAAAGCAGATGAGGATGACTTCATCTAAGAGGCAGGGCTGAAGCTAACACCTCTGAAGGTCAATCTTCCAGGCTGCTTAGCTTTTTCTTTCTCTCTTTTTTTTTTTTTTTTTTTAACTGGGCTTCCCACCTTGTTAAATGGAATGTCCAACTATGAAAAACCTGGTCATGCCACGCAATGGTCCCTTTAAATGTCTTCTCCAGATGAAGAATGTTTAATCAGCTGAGCAGAGCCTGCAGGCCCCACAGGAGTTGGGAGGATGTTAACAGCTCACAACCACTCCTGCATTCCCAGAGGCCACAGCATCACTTTGTGAAACTGCACAGGGTGGAGTCTCGGCTTTTCCCTGGGGAGGAAGTGGCTACTGAAATGCCAGATGTGCCATTCCCACGGCAGCTGGTGGAGGGCCCATCTCTCCCAGGGTGAGAAGCAGCTTCTGCAGAGACCAAGCCCCGGAAGTCTGAGAAATTTCCACACACTTTCCGGGAGAACCCAAGCTGCATGGGGTCTGAGGCAACACAGGATGATAAATACATCATTATTCAGGACTGATGCTCCCACCCACCTCCTTTGTTTCCGTCCACCAGTGTTTGGAAAACCTGTTTAAAGAGTTATTCCAAGTGTTTTCAAACCTCTAATCTGTCTTCAAAAATATCCTTGAAGAGGAAATAAAAGTTGCTTGCTAGCAGCGAATGGGGTGAAAATGGCTAGGAAAAGTCTTTTCAGCACACCTAGATGAAAGCCACAAATCAGGGTTGAGGAGAGCTTGGACAGAAACCAGCTGTCTACCAGTCTGCTGTGCTCTGCTTATCCTGCATTTTTAGTAAGAGGGGCAACTCAAGTCCACTCCTCTCTGTGAAAGCTGGAGGTGGAAAGATGAGGGCAAAAGGGAAATGGGGGGGCAGGGGTAGAGAGGCTACAGATGATTAGAAAGGGGAAAAGGGCTAGACATGGGAAAACAGGAGGGAAATCAAGTGTGTGGTTCATCCAAAATCTTGTTTAATGTACATTTTCTCAAGGGGGTTGAACTGAACCCTTCAGCCATGCATCCAGAGTTGATTAAAAAACATGAAATTTCCTGTAATTGGACCTCATTAATAAATTCCTCAGGGTTCCAGGAGGCTCTGAAGAGGTAAAACAAGGGTCTGGAGAGATGAGAGCAACAGGAGGTTGTAAGATCCCAGACATGGAGTTAATTCCATTTAATCAGCCTGGAAAAAGTCTGCATTCACAACAATCCCCAGGACATGCTGAGCCCTCCTGCCCATTTCAGCAAGGCGGTATTTTCTCTCACTCATTGCGCCCTTACTTTTTAACCCCTATGTCCAAAATGGATAACAAACTGCCCCACAAGTTCTGCAAGTCAACTGTTAGGAAGTGATGACTCTTCTCACAAGGAACCTCACTGCTGCTATGGCGGGTGTGATTCCAGTAGCTGAAGCAGAGACGCTGCCACCTTCCAACCTCCTCTGTTCATTCCCATCCACGAGGTCCACAGCTGCTTTGCCAGAACCCATCTCCTCCCCTCTTGCCTTTCTTCCCACCTCTATCCCCAGTTGTTAGCTTGATCCCAAATTCGCACATAATCCCAAACCTTTATTGAGACATTAGCATTGGCTTGTTACCATACATTGGCTTCTTGAATGATTAATAAAGTGGCAAATGTACTTGGTGTGAAATGTACCTTCTCTGTTTCCTCTACTGGAGTGAGTCTGAGCTACAAAAAGCTCAAGGATCAGAAGTCTAGGGAAAAAAACAAGAAGCAAAGGGTAATGTCCAATTAGGAAGTCAACTTCCAAATGGGAAAGGACAGAATCAAATGCAGATTTTTGCCAGGATTCCAAAGGGCACCTTCTTATAGTTCTCTATATCTTGCAATTTCTCCTTCCCTCTCTGGGGATTTCAGTGAGAAGTGTCATTTGGTAAGACCAGAATGGAAGAGGCATAGTAATATCACCCTCCATCCCCAAGAACCCGAACGTCACTGGTCCTCAGAGCAAGACTCATCCCAAGGCAAGGGCAGAGTATCTTCTGTAGGATGTGATTGATTTCATTGTCCAGACTAAAGTTAAGGTGCAGAGAAAAGGGATAGAGATGGAGAAGAGAGAAAAGGTCAACTTACCAGAGACAATGGATCCAGAAGAGGTGGTTAAGGCAGATTGGCAGTTACCTTCCTTTGCATCCACCCACAGACATCTTCATACCCCAAATTTGAGCTTGGGAACATAAGAACAAGTTGCTCCTTTCACTTCTAACTTAAACTCTATTTTCCTGTTCCCTTACCAGGCTGCCTTTGGAAATGTTCTTCCTCTCAACTCTTCTCCATCCCTTACTCTAACATCTCTTCACCCCCACCCCAATGTAGAAAAAAAGAAGCTTCTTTGCACTACTCTTCCTTACAATTATAGAGAAATCTCAGGTGACCCAGTGTCTCCATCATATTGACGGATAACTAAGCTGTATCTCTCCCTTTTTTTGAAAGCCATCTTTGTGTTCTTCCTCACAGCATGGAGCATTATACTCTGGCCATCATAAAGGAAAAGACTGATGAATGTGTCTACAAAAAAATAAAAATTAAAAAATAAACTTCTGTAAGGCAAATATGGTGCAAATCACAAATGAAATCCAAAGACAATGGGGATCCCTGGGTGGTTCAGTGGTTCAGCACCTGACTTTGGCCCAGGGTGTGATCCTGGAGTCCTGGGATCAAGTCCCACGTCAGGCTCCCAGCATGGAGCCTGCTTCTTTCTCCTGTGTCTCTGCCTCTCTCTCTCTCTACATCTATCATAAATCAATCAATCAATCAATCAATCAATCTTAAAAAAAAGAAAGACAGAAATCCAAAGACAAAAACTGGAGAAAATTTCTTGAAATATATCTGACAAAGGTCTGGTTTCTTAATAAACAAAAGAATCCTTACAAATCACTGGGACAAAAGAGCAAAGGAAATTAACTATCTACTCATTAAGAAAAAAAGAGATATACAATAGGTGTGCAACATCACTCAACATTAAAAAGATAAAAATCAAAACAAGCCGCTGTTTTTCCCTATCAGATTGGAAAACAGTAAAGGTGTGGTAATTCCCCAATGTTGATGAGGATGGGGAGAAACAGATAGTTACGTACTATTGGTGAGAGTCTCCATAAGAATAGCTCTGCAAAAGTAAATTTGGCAGCATCTAGCAAAGTTAAAAAATGTACATACACTCTGACCCAGAAATTCCACTATGAGAAATGTATTCTACAGATATAAAAATACCCAAAAATACTTGTACAAAGATCAAAGAAACTTAATTTGAAATTTTAAAAATTATCCATATATAGGCCATTATTATATATATTAAGATTTTATTTATTTATTCATGAGAGAGGCAGAGACATAGACAGAGAAAGAAGCAGTCTCCTCACAGGGAGCGCAATGCAGGACTCAATCCCCGACCCGGAATCACACTCAGCCACCCTGAGCCAAAGGGCAGATAGATGATCAATTGCTGAGCCACCCAGGCATCCCTATATTGTTTTCTTTTAATTCTAGGAAAGAAAATGGTAAAGGCAGGTATCTTAATCCATTCAAACTACTATAATAAAATACAGCAGATTGAGTGCTTATAAACAAAAGAAATTTGCTCACAGTTCTGGATGCTGGAAAATCCAAGATGAAGGCAGTAGCATGGTCGCCTCCCAGTGAGAGTCCCTTTCCTGGTTCACAGGACAGCAACTTCTCACTACATCCTCACACAGTAAAAGGATCTCTCTGCAACCTCTTTTACAAGGTACTGATCCCATTCATGAAGCCTCTGCTCTCATGATCTAATCAGTTCCCAAAGGCCACCTTCTAATACTATCATCTTTGGAGGTTATGACGTTGACATATGAATTTTGGGATGACACAAATATTCAGACCACAGCATTAGGACTGGAGGTAAGAAGAGAGGCTTTTATTTTTTATCCAAAATTTATCTGTCTTAATTTTTTACCAGGTGTATTTTTTTTTTTTACAAAAACATTCATTTTTAAATCAAAAACCAAACAAACACACACACACACACACACACACATACACACACAAAACCCTCCAGCTGTACCTGTTGGTTGCTAACTCCTTTCTGGTGCTCAAGAACTCCCCAAGACAAACATGTGATTCACCTAACCAGTCCCAACTAACCAACGCTTCAAATTGAGCAAAACCTTTGATGGAAACACCCTGCATCAGAACAGTTGACAAATGACCGTCCCCCCCACCCCCCAAAATTAATTTCTTGATGGTTTCTTTCCAAGTGACTGGTTCAGAAACAGTAGAAAGAGGCTAGGTTATAGACAATCAATTGGGATTTTGGAGTAAGCAGCCACCAGCTTCACCCTGCTCTCTCCTGGTGGGGGCTGGCCAGGGTGGAACTGGGAACAGATCAGCAGGGAGATGAGTAATCTCAGGGGCACCTACTGCTCTGACATCAAGTGGTCCTGCTCTCTCTACTGTACCCACTGTCAGGCAGAATCAAGGAGGCTTAGAATCCTGCCCCAAAGTATGATTCCAACCATATGACATTCCGGACAGTAAAAAAAAAAAAGATCAGTAGTTACTAGAATCTGGGATGGGGGAATGAATAGGGAGAGCACAAAGAATTTTTAGGGCAGTGAAACTATTCTGTATGACACCAAAATGGTGGCTACATGTCATTATACATTAGCATTTGCATGAAGCCACAGAATCGACAACACCAAGAGTAAACTTAATATAAACTATGGGTGATTATTAAGTATGGATGCAGGTTTAAGGACTGTAACAAAGGTACCACTCTTGTGGGGGACATTGATAATAGGGGTGGCTGTGCAGGTATGGGCACATAGGAAATCTCTGTACCTTCCTCTCAAAATCAAACAAAAAAAAATGAGAGAACAGATATTGTTTAACATAGGTTTGTTAGATGCTAAGTAAAAGCAAATCCTGCCCCAGGCATTGTTATCATAATCACTGGGAGGAAAGACAGACTCTCACCTGCTTCCTACAGCCCAGGACACTTTTCACCCTTAAGTGGACTCTTTAGGGCTTGGCCAGGTTCCACCTATAATTTCACTTATAAACATTTGGGGATAAAGTGAAGACTTTTCATTTTTCACTCCACATATATTTATAACTTGGAATTTTACAGTAATATCATCAAGCATTGCTTCTATAAAAATAAAATACATAGGACTTTGCAATATCATATTAGTTAAGTCTCTGATTTCAATTATAAGCCAGATGTCTGCTCAAGTCTGCCTTCATTCATCTTCCTCTTTGTCTTTGCCCTGCTGCCTTCCTATGAGCTGTCTCAGTGGAATCCACACCATGATATCCTCAGTTCCCCCAAGAAATGCATTTAGTAAGTTTAGTAACTCTTTGGGGAGTTATGAGAAGTATAGCAGGGCTCCATCCCCAAATGCTTGCTCCCTACCATTTTCAGCTGGTGGGGAGTGGAGTTCACATTATCTCACTACCTGCCTTCCTCAGTCCCCCTTTGGAACACTAATGAATCCATTTCTTTCCATTTATACAAGGATATGCACTAAGGATATAGGGAGTCTCAGGAAATTCAGATGGACTGTAAGAATTGGAAAGCCCTGGGCAGGACTGTCTCTGTATCGCCCCTCTCTGCTTATCTATGTGCTGCATTCTTCTTTATATATAATGCCTTTCCTCTGCTTGTCCATCCACATACGGATACATGGCTACACCCTGGTTACCAAGTATCCAGCTACAAAGAACAATAAACTGGCTGCCTCAGAACCCCAAGCCCAAATTCCTGGGAAAGAGTGTCAGATTGGCCCTTGCCTATTATTGTAGCCAGGAGAAAGAGGGTCTTATGGCAACAGGTCACATGAAAGGTGAATGGCTCATGGCTAGGCACCTCTCTGGTCTTTAATTTCCTTGTCTAGGAAATCAATATAATTATAAATCTAGAAGGTGGTTTTGTGTGTGGAATGCTCAAATTTACCTAAAGCATCCACTTCACAGTAGGTTCTAGGAAATGCCGACTCTCTTTTTCCTTTATTCTATTCTTGATGGAGTGAGACTAATCATTCTACACCTTAAGACTTGATGAAGTGAGACTAATCATTGATGTCGTAAGCCTTGATGTGGCTCCCCAATAAATCCTCAGAATTATGTCCTATCTCTTCAGGATAACATAAAAGGTCCTTAAAATCTCTCTCTTCTCCACACTATTCATTCCCAATCACATCTATCACACCTATGCCCCTGCCATACCAAGCCATATATAGTTCTCAGCAACCATCAAACTGTCATTGTTCCTCTTCTCCCCACTTATGCTTTCAATCTTGTCTGTCTACTTCTTCCTTGGCTGGCAAGGCTGACCTAAGACTCTCTCCCATTTACTCCTGCACAGAAACCTTCCTCTGCTTTGCTGGGAACCAGACTTCCTAGTGCTTTAACAGTTTTAAAGGCTGTGTACTTCAAGGCAGCCCATTCTACAGCTAATTTCTAGAAATTTCTACCACCTTTATCCCAAATGGCAAGAGAACTGAAAAAGCCTCCCCAGAACTCCTACTCAGTGGTCATAGCTTTTACCCTGGAATAATGTTCAAATTACTGGAAGCTTGGGTCAGTTACTCTCTCCCCCACTTCCTCAAACTTCTCTCTCCATTCCCTTCCACTTAACCTCAGGAGGTATAGTTCAGAGAACATTCATCATCCCATGACATACTCTGGTTTACCCCTATTTTTCCCAAAGCCTGGTGTTCAAAGGTGAGTTCAACCACCACCACTTCCCTCATTTTGGATTCTACAAAATTGTGCAGCCTGAGTTACTGAGGCAAGCCACCTACCTAGGTTCTGTGGAGCTTCTAGTCAACCACACATACTCCAGATCCCTATCATATAATCTGCTATCTTGCCAAGTTCCATATCTCCCCACCCCTGGACTTAACACAAGTGACTGAAGTTATCCAACAAGTCAAGGGCAGAGACCAGGAGACATCTCAAAATTTATGATTTTTAATCTAGCATGGTTCAGCAATACATCTGTTCACAATTCTTTGAACTGATGGCCATATGTTGAAAATATCAGTAAGTGTGGCCACTGAGGGTCTACCCTGTGTCAGGCTCCGAACTGACCAGTACACATCCATATTCTCATTTAACCCCCATGGCAAGTACTTAACAGATGAAGAAACTGAAGTCTACAGAGATTAATAAATGTAATCAATAGCTCTATAGAATGGAGGTCAAGTTAAACAACAAAGTAGAAAGGTCTCAGAGCATATCAAATATGGAAGCCTTAGATGCCCATATTTCTGTCCCATAATTAGGACTGTGGCAAATTCTTGTTCATATATTTAACACAATTCTGAGAGTTCCTTATATTTAATTTTTAAAAGTCAAAAATTAGTTATTATTATAGGTAAACCATGAAATGAGGAACTGACAACGATTGGGTTGATTCCAATGTAAAGAAAGGATCATAGGCCTAGTGGCCTTCTGGTGACACTGATCAACTTGACAGGCAGATAAAGAAGTCTTCAATCACATCACTTCCCTTGTAATCACTGTATAATGATGAGAGATTTGTCCACCAAACCTCTTACCCAGTTCTGGAGCTCAGGAGGACGAGAGGCTGTCAGCCAACATCCTAGGCAAGGGCTCCCCATGGAAAATTTCTGCTGGTCTAACTCAGAACTTGCCTTGCTTGTTCTGAAGCAGGATCAAACATCTGACTGCTCACTGTGTGGCTTCCCAGAAGATTCAGAAACATGCTTGATGTGGGTATGAGATGGGGACAGGGGAATTCTTGTGGCCTACAGGGTAGAGGAGGGTTCCAAACACAACACTAGGGTTTGGCAAAACCCAAGAACATCATGCCAAGACCTTTTCCCTTCACTTTTGAGCCCATGTGCATTTCAAAGGGAACTTAGTCCTTATTTCAGGAGTAACTGAACAGTTATCATCAGTATTCAGTAATTATACCACTAAGTCTTAATATGTGAAATGTCCACCTTTTTATTTCTTACCTAATTTCTGTTTATCTGTCAGAATCCAGTTACTTTCCACCAAGACTTCTCCATTAAGTCTTCAATGAATACTCTACCCCATAGTAACCACTAGCCTATGACAACATTATGCCCATAGCTAGCAGGATGTCTCTGGACCATGTGCAACCTATAGCATCTTTCAAATTGCTTTATTTGCATATACATACATGTATCCATATACGTGTTATAACTTTTAATGTACTTACTCAAAAATGGTTTACTGAGAACCTGCTACTGCCAAACCCAACTTATAACTGAGGATGCAATGGAGAACAAGATAAGCAGGCCTTGGGCCTTCCAGACCTCACAGTGGGGAATCGTATCAGTCAAAATTCAGCACAGACAAGAAAACTCGCTGTAGGTTATTTCCAACTGAAAGGGAATTAGTGTAGGGAACAGAGTGCTTATAAAACCACTGGATGGGCTAAACAGGAAGTCAAGGGACTGCTGGACAACATATTTCAAGGACATACAATTCTAACTTGGATCTTGAAGTAGGGCACATGCTACAGCTACTGATACTGTGATCTCCCCACAAGTGAATCAGTCACAGAGCTGGAGACTAGACATGGAATGCTTAGTCTATTCACCACAATTAACTCTAATGTCTACATGGCTTTGCTTACCAGCAAAAGAACTTAAGGTATTTTTTAAATTTTGGAAAGGGAAGAATGAGAAGAGTGGTTACAGATTGCTGTGTTCTGAACAGTAGAGCACACCAGTCAGGCATATGCTGAATACACAAGACTGAACTGCCTTCTCCATTCTGTAGATGATAGATTTTTAAGTCAGGCAATGTTTCATAATTGACATTCCTCTCTTCAGCTGAACTGGTTTGCTTTTCGTACATTTCATTTTAGCTACAAAACCCCCTTTCATCTTTGAAGAGACGGCTCAAGCATCACCTTTTTTATGAGGTCTTTCTCTGTGCTGCCAAGATAAGAAATGCCACTCCCTCCTTGGGCCTCATGGAAGCAGACTCTCATCATGGTATTTGCCATACTTCTTTCTACTCATACCAACTTTTCTGCTTAACTTTCAGCTCTTTAAAGCAATTCTGTAGCACACAGTATATACAGAATTAATGACTGCTGAATGAATGGGCAAGGCTAGGGTCCTTACCATAGACTCACAAGTAGGTAGTGATTCCAGTGGTGCTTGTTACCCTACTGAACCAAAGAATTGAGTGAGTGGGTCCTCCTGTTTTCATGAAGGCTGAAATTTTGGACAAGGTTAGTACATCTTAGTACAGCTCTGTTTGGGACAATTGTAAGACTCTGGGATAGTTTGAACAGGGAGTAAGAAGCAGAAAGAATGCTTAGTATCTATTAGTATTTTTTTCATTGCATTTGAAAGAGTTGAGCTAACAGAAACTAGTTGAGCTAACAGAAACTCAGCTCAAATAAAATTTTTAAAAAGGGTGCAGGGAAGGCACTCACCAGCATACCTGAAAGGTCATAATGCTGGTTTCAGGCATAGCTGGATCCAGTATATACTTTATGTCATCAGGGGTCTGTCAATGTGGCTCAGTTTTCCTCTGTGGCATATATTCTGACTCTTCCCATGTGGTGATCACCACAACTCCCAACTTATACCCTACACAGTCAGCAACCTCAGTGAAAACAGAAGGTCTCTTACCCAATACTTCCCCCCAAATTTTTCAAGATTGACTCTGATGTAGCCCAGGCTGGGTCCCAACTGTCCTGGACCCAAAGCCAGGAAAACAGAAGATGTGCCAACCCTGAAACCCAGGGGCCTTCGCAGTCTGGTTAACCTCACCAATGCCCATGGAAGGTGGTGGCCTATTTAAAAAAAAAAAAAATCAAGGTGGTGTTATGACAAAGAATGAGTACAGATAGTGGGCAGGAAAAATAATACATTTCCTGCAGTAACCATCTAGTACTTTGCTATCTCCAAAGCCTTACTCTTCATTTTAAAAGAGACTTTCAACTATTCAGAGGATCAAGAGCAACAGCAAAACTATAGCCATTCTCAGGGTGCTTCTCTGATGGGCTATCCAAGGAAACTAGTACAAAACAGAAAAATCTGACATAATTTCTAAGTTTCAGTTGAGACTGGGGAGAGAAAGGAAAAACCCATCAGTTTCAGGTCTTGAGTAGTAAAATGAGAGTGAGAAGGAAGAGGAAAAATGCTTGGGATGTAAATGTAATGAACAACAGAAAATAATTGAAAAGGAAGTGGCTTCCTCTCGTGCGTCAGTTGGGCCTTGTGAAGAACAAGAGAAGTACCTTTTCTGGAGCCTCAGCTGCTCTGCTGCCTTTCCAGCCTCCTCCTTGGGAAGAATGAGGCTTTAACAACTAGCATGGTGTCAGGGCTGGCTTCCACCCAAGCCTGAACAGTGCCCCCATTGAGGGACCCCAGGGACAGCCCTGGAAGCCTCTCCCTTCTCCTGCTCCCCTCAATGGGCTATTTGTGGGACTAACAAGGACCGGGAGACACACTGCCCATCTCCTACAAGACCCCAGCAGCTGCAGGAATCCTCAGGAACTCCACAGGGTCCCTGTACATCTCTGGAAAGACATAAACAACAGGAATGTCAGATTCAGAAAGGGGTCCCCAGGGGCCTTCTGGATGAGAGAGAAAAATACTCTCCAGTCCCCTCTCCCTTCCAGGTCTTTCTTTCATTTTCTAAGATGGGAATCTTAGGAATCTTCACCCCCAAAATATTTGATTTCTTGCCTTCTTTGTGGCACTGATACCTTCTCTTTTCCACCCTCCTTGCTGACTGGGAGAGAAAAAAGAGAAGAGAAATAAGCTGAGAGTTTACAATTGCAGCCATATTCAAACACTGTACCTCTATTGTCCACTTCCAATGCTGAGATAAAGTGACCTCAAGTAGAATAGGAAGTGGTGGAAATTCTCATCAAATACAAAACTTCTGTTCTTACTGATCTTTTAATCCCACAAGAGTACAAAAGGACAGTAGACAGATTCTAATTTTTCTAATTTTTCTGTGCCCATTAGGTAATGATTGCTACTACCCTGGGAAAACAGACAAACATATGATCCAGAACATACAGGTGAGAATGCATTGTTTCTGGCTTCCTATTTCCATAGGATATAAAAGCGTGCCTATATGTTCTCATTTAAGAGGTACAAGTTGACCCCCTACCCAAATCTCTCCCTGTAGCAACTTCTTATTGCACATGAAAATCTCCCATCCTTATAACGTTCTTTTTGTTTGTAGGCTGATGAAAGTGGTGGTCTGCAAGAATAGAAACATGCTTATTTGGTGGAAATTTTCAAAAGCATAAATTTCTCTGGGCTCCAAACATCAAGTCCTATAAGTGATAAATATGATGGGATACAGGTGATCCTAAACTTTCCCAGAGTAATAGCTGGAATAAAGAGGAGAAAGGACAGCTCCAGAGACCAATTCTGACTTAACAATGAACAGAATCTGAAGAGTAATCCAGTACAACTTCACCAACTTCATCCTTGAATTCCTCCACAACCTCCTTGACAGAAAGTTGATATCTGGTCATATTCTTCAGCATCAGGGGACTCCCACTTCCAACGCCACTCCATTCCACTTTTGGTTTTTTGTTTTTTCTTAAGATTTTATTTATTCATTCATGAGAGAGAGAGAGAGAGAGAGACGCAGAAACACAGGCAGAGGGAGAAACACAGGCAGAGGGAGAAACTCTCCATGCAGGGAGCCTGACATGGGACTTGATCCTGGGTCTCCAGGATCACACCCTGGGCTGAAGGCGGGACTAAACCACTGGGCCACCAGGGCTGCCCTCCATTCCACTTCTGAACAAACCTTATTCACCCGAGAATTTCCAATTTCATAAACAATTTCCTTACAATATCCAGACATTGACCTGGGTCCTGCCCCAGTGCTACATACTCTAATCCAGGAAATCCTCAACCCTTCAGATAAACATTTCTATGCGGCAATCCTGAGCTTTTCCTTTGTGTGCTAAATCATGGCTCCTGCAATTCCTGCAAGTTTCCTATGAGAACTGTTGCCTGATTTTTACCACCTGGTTGACTGTGCCTACACAAAATCCAATTTGTCTTGGACCCTGTAATGATAAGGAACTCAGCTGAGGCTTGGCCGAGATTAAAATACAGGACCATTACCAACCCTTGACAGGAGGATTCTACTTCCATGGATGCATTCTTGGGTTGATGCCTGTCAGGGGATACAGGGCTCACACTGAACTTCATAGTGATGAAACTCATGAGGCTTTTCACATGGACTTCTGTTAAGCCAGTCATCTCCAGTCAATTAATTGTTGTAAATCTAAGATCTAATACTGATTAAATTTTATCCCCTTACATTTCAATCCACCAATTTAATACATACAGATCTTTTAAGGATATTTATTCAGGTATTAGAACCTCCCAAATTTACATAAATATCCAAATATATTTTCTGTAATTTCATTTAAATTATTAATAAAAGTGAAGGCAAAACTGAGAAGCTGAGGTAAAGAGCATTAAAACCCAGTGTTAGAGATTTTTCAATGCCACGTTCAAAATCGTATCAATACAACAAAATGGATTCTGGCACCCTGAGAGCTCTGTCCTTCTTTCCAATCCAGAGAAACCTCACATAAAAGAATATCTGACTACTTGACATAAGGAAATATTTTTATGTTTTCCTTAAGTTGATTTTGGATAGGGGTGGTCAGTATTGTTTTTTGTATTATACAAACACAAAATTCTATGGAGATAAATCATAGAAGCAGTGGCCTTTTAACCTACCTTATGCATTAGGTAATGAGTCTCAGTCTTTAAAAAGATTGCTTTTAATCAAGAAAGGATACTATACTTTGTCAAATGCTTTTTCTGCATGTACTGAGAGGGTCATACAGTTCTTGTCCTTTCTTTTATCAATGTAGTGTATCACACTGGTTGATTTGCAGATGTTGAACCACCCCTGAAGCCCAGGAATAAGAACCCCTTGGTCATGGTAAATAATCCTTTTAATGTACTATTGGATCCTATTGACTAGTATTTTAAAATGGTGAGAATTTTAGCATCCATGTTCATCAGGGATATCAGTCTGTAATTCTCCCTTTTGGTGGGACCTTTGCCTGGTTTGGGGATCAAGGTAATGCTGGCCTCATAGAAACAGTTTAGAAGTCTTCCTTCCATTTCTGTTTTTTGAAACAGCTTCAGAAAAATAGGTAGTAATTCTTTAAATGTTTGGTAGAACTCCCCTGGGAAACCATTGGACCTGGACTCTTATTTGTTAGAGGAGATTTTTTTATTACTGCTTCAATTTCTCTGCTGGTTATGGGTCTGTTTGGGTTTTCTATTTCTTCCTGTTTCAGTTTTGGTAGTTTTACATCCTAGGAATGCATCCATTTCTTTCAGATTGACTTATTTGTCAGCATACAGTTGCTCATAATATGTTATAACTGTATTTCTTCCGTGTCAGTTGTGATTTCTCCTGTTTCATTCATGATTTTATTTATTTGGGTCCTTTCTCTTCTCTTTTTGGTAAGTCTGACTAGGGATTTATCAATTTTATTAACTCAGAGAACCAGCTCTCAGTTTCAATGATCGGTTCTACTGTTCTTTGGTTTCTATTTCATTGATTTCTGCTCTAATCTTTATTATTTCTCTTCTTCTGCTGGATTTAGGCTTTCTTCATGCCAAAATCCTATATCCTCCTTTTTAAGGCCTCTAAATCAATGCTAATCCAATCAATATGACAATAAAAAACACACCAAAACCTTATCCCTTATTGTGTTGGGGTTCTCCAAAGCTGCCCCCAAGAGGCACTATGTATTCATTACTCATAGAAAAACAGAACCATTCTATACGTTATTTGCAGATAATAGCATGAATCTTATATCTGAATTTTTGCAAAGCAGATTTGAATATTCAGCTAAGGCAGCTCTAGAGCGAAAGCCTCTGTCTGAATGCAGAAACCCCGTCTGGCAAAGTCATGTGAAAAATGCAAGCATGTCTCAAATCAAATGTTTTTCCTAAGCCATTCCCTAGCTTCATGTCTCAAAGAGGTTGAGTGAGAGCTGAAAAATGAATTGGATAATAACATGAGAATAAATAAGTCACTTATTTTGGGATTCTAATGGAAAAAATTTTTGCCAAAAAAAAATTCACAGCTAAGTTCAGGTTTTGAACTAGTCTAATCCTGGGATGAACCACCAGAAAGAAAACTCAAGTAATTCTATTACTTTTTTAGTTCATAGTAATCCCTTTCCTACATGGTCCTATTACAAATAATAACTTGGATCATAGCTTACCTTGCCACAATTCAGTCTTACAAAAGGAAGTTTACCTCTCTCCAGAAGTTGTTTACCTCTCTCCCTTTCCAAAAACTGTTCAAAATATCTTGTATTCTTCTCATTTTGCAGTTCTGCTGTGATGAAATATTACTTCCTTCATGCAGTTCTAATGCCCAGCACCTTCCTACACATCTCACCAAATCTTTCCTTCACAATATCTCCTCATTCATTCTGTCCTTTGTTTTCCCTTATTACTTCCCATTAGAAGGAACTATACTTTCAAGCTGAAGGATCACCTTTTCCATCAATAACCAAATAGCAGTCTTAGAACCACAAGAAGTGTAGTACCCATTGCAGTATTTCAGAAGACCAGCCACAGGATGCTACTTCTGGGAACTGCCAGCCACCTATCTCCCTAAAACCCTTGTTCCTGGCACCTCTGAATCCATCTGCCCCACTTGTCTACTCCTTACAGTCGTTTGTCATTCACACATACTCTAATCTTGCCCCTTCCTCACACAAGGCATTACTAACATAAGGCCATACTGTATAATACTTTGGGAAATTTTGGAAAGGAATTACAGCACAGCATAAAATTTAATTCAGTCATCACTATTGTTAATGTCTACCCATAGAGTAGACAAGTTACTGGTCAAGTTACTGGGCCTGTGCTTGGAATGGAGTCCCAAGCATCATTTCCTCTTTCTCATCCACCAAGGGAAAATTCCATCTTCCTTGACATTAAAAAATACAAACAAAAAAACAAACCAGCCAAAAATCTACAATAATTCAGCAATCTTGAAGCACAAATACATCTGTAGTCAGGTTTGTTTTTTTGTTTTGTTTTGTTTGTTTGTGTGTGTGTGTGTATGTGTGTTTGGTAGCAATTTTTTAAATTCAGCAAGCAAAAAGTATTTTTTAATGACAGAGATGCAAAATTACTGGAGCACTTTTTAAATCATAGTACATCCATATGATATAATAGCACTTTGTTCTTTAAAATTATTATGCTATCTCTAAAGGAGCAGATGTTTGTAACTTCTTTCAGTTGTGGGAAAATTGCTTATTGTGAAATGGTACAGAAAATCAGGATCCCAAACTGTAAATAGAGTATGATTTCAACTGTAAAATATCTGGAGGAAAGCATGCCAGATTATCAACAGGGATTACACGGGAATGGGTGATTCCTATGTTATTGTTTAAGCTTTCCTGTGCTTCTTAAAATCCACTGGATAATCAGTTTTTTATGACCAATGTAGACCACTGAGTTTACTTACATGGACACCTTCCTGGCTATTTTCATGCTGGGGCTTACCCTACTCCCAGGGTAATATCTTATTCTGTAAGATTCAGCTCAAACATCACCCATGGAGCCCTTTATACCCACCCATCTTCCCTTCTCACTAGGCAGGTGGTTGCTTCCCCTACTGTCAACCTCTAATACTCTGAACAATCTTTCTTAGTATTTCTCATTTCTCTATCAGTAGGGTCTCAGCAAGAAACAAATAGCACTCTTATACTGAAGACAGTTTATTACAAAGACTCTTTAAAAAGAAGCAAAGTATATGGAAATTATAAAAGATAGTGCATACCCCAGAGAAAATAAGAGGGAGTTCTGTAACCACTCTTAGCCTGAAAAAGTAATGGGAGAAAGTGGCTCCAGAGCCTGGATAAGGGATGCAGCTGCCACCATCGCTAGAGGGATGCAACTGGCCTATTACAAATCCTCAGGAAAAGAGCCAATGCTCTCTCATCCCTCCCTCCAATTATCTACTGATGCTCAATATTGGCCATTCCAGCTGGAAGCCAGGGTACAAGAGAGTCCTTTGATGTGGTCTATACAGGGCAGCCTCCCAAGAGGAAAGCAGGGAGAAGAATGGTGAATGGATCTGGAGGGGCAAATCAGAACTCCAGTACAGCAACATAACTACTGATTGACAAGTGTGGCCCTAGTGTATTGCCTGAACTTGAGGTGACATTCCATGCCCTGCAAAATCCAGACCCAACACCCTTTCCATCTACTTTCCAAAGTAGCTCAGAGGGGAGGCTTCTCTTGAGCCAGGCCTTGCTACATCCTGCCTAGTTCCTTTCCCTAGACCACTTCCTCCCATGCTGGACACCACCCATCTTCCTTCCTTTTTCTCAAATCAGCATGAATTCAAGGATTATTGTATGTATCTGACTTTTAACTAAAGGGTAGAGAGTAGAGGGGGTAGCAGCAGCACAGCATAAGGAACAACTTTAAAACCTTTATTACTTATCTCTTTCATAAATATTCATTAACCGGGATCCCTGGGTGGCGCAGCGGTTTGGCGCCTGCCTTTGACCCAGGGCGCGATCCTGGAGACCCGGGATCGAGTCCCACGTCGGGCTCCCGGTGCATGGAGCCTGCTTCTCCCTCTGCCTGTGTCTCTGCCTCTCTCTCTCTCTCTGTGACTACCATAAATAAATAAAATTTAAAAAAATATTTTAAAAAAATATTCATTAACCATTCTCTACTATGAAGAATTTCTTGACTATGCTCACCATCATCTTCCAGGGACTCCATCTTCCCAAGGGCTCTCCCCAAAGACAACCCTCCAACCCTAAACTCTTGTATACAACTCTTTGTCTAAACCTTTAGATATTTTACTGTGTTAGTATTGAAAAAATCAAAATTGGCAAATTTTATCGTTTTTTTGGAACCAGGGCCAGAATTAGGGTGAGGAAAGTAAGGCAAAATCATACATATGCAGGTTCATATCTTCTTTTTACACAAAATTTTCATAGTCCTGGCTCTGCCAGGGAGGGGAAAAAGGGGGCAGAAGCAGAAGGGAAGAGGCAGAGGCTCATCTTTCTACATTAAATATGCCCATTAAGGTGCTTTTCCAAACCAAAAGATAACTTCTTTTCCCAAGCATAGTTTTCCCTTCAAACTCTTGCCAGTTTTGAGAATAATTTTTTTCTTGCTATCCCTCCTCCACTAGACCATGAGATCCTTCAGGATAGAAAATGATGCTTCATCTAGTTCTTTTATCCCCAGTGCCTAGATTTAGATGCATTAAAAACATTTACTGAATACAAGGGTCTAGTGTAAAAATTCATAAGCAAGTTCAGTTTTTAAAATGTTGAATCTATTTAGAGCTTTTCTTTTTTGCATTAAAATCCAAAGTCCTAAAAAATTAGATGGCAAAGGCCCAAAGAGATCATCTAATCTATAATTTTTTATTTTAAACATTAGGATACTAAGGACTATGTCGATGGTTATATTTATAAGCAAGTTGCTCAGGATTTATCCAGAATAATTAATATTTCCCATGTTAGGGAGCCATCCCATATGAATAATTTTTTTAAAGATTTATTTATTTATTGGAGAGAGGGAGAGAGAGAGTGTACGCAAGCACATGCACACAAGAGGGGAAGAGGGAGAGAGGACCTCAGCTGACTCCACACTGAGTGCTGAGCCTGATGAGCCGGAGAGCCTGATGCAGGGCTCAGTCACAACCCTGAGATCACCAACCTGAGCTGAAATCAAGATTCAGACTCTTAACTGACTGTGCCACCCAGGCACCCCTGAATAATTTTGATAGTTTCCCAGTAGACAGAACAGAGTAAAATTCCCTAAACATGCTATTGTTTCTCCCAACAGAAATCTCAGGCCATGGAAAGGGGAGCTTACCATGTGAAAACACACAAGAGATGCAAAATAAGGAAACTACTACACTCAACCAATGACCTGAGTCAGAACACAGCTTTTATCAGAGCCAGATATAGAAATACTAATATCAAGGAGAAACTGGACTTTTAAATCAAAGTCAGAAAAACGTATTTGCTAAAGGTAAAGGCATGTGTGAAAGATTTACAGAGAGAAGGACAACGATAAGGAAAGCTTGCTTCTTTACAATGAACTCATTGTATCAAACTCGTGAGACACCCAGCAAGCTGAGAAAGGTCCCTTCACCCCGTGTCCAGGACAATTTGGCCAAAGGACATTTAGGGTGACATGCCTCAAACAGTCAGCACTAATCTCTCATCCAGGAATAGACCAACAAACCAGTCGAACCTGACTGGCTGACTTTTAGAAACACCTTTGGAATTCTTTGTTCAGTCCTGCTTGGTTTACACTGGATGGCCTCTTCTGGGGCTTCTCTGATGACCTAATCTTTGCCAGGACAACTTCCCCAAGAAGTCTACCAGCCCCCCAGATCTACCCAGCAGGTGACAATAATAAGATCTAATTAAGAGCAATGCTTTCAAAGCAGATGAGGCACACATTTACACATAAGTCAGAGCTGCCAGCGTCACTTCTTCCTCACAATATTCTCCTGGCAGGAAAAAGGTCAAACTGACCTTGAAGAAGAAATATCCTTTTTTGACTCGTTACCAAGACAACACCAACCGTCTCTCTGCAGGGTACCTGCCTGTGGGGTTTGCACCTGCCAGCTGGTAGCAAAAGTGGCCCAGTAGCCTTAGTTCCCTGTCACTGGGCTCATTTCACCAACAAAGGTGCCAGCAGTGCCAGTTGGCTTCGTGAAATGGATACCTGCCCACTAAGCATTGGCCCAGAGATCGGGGACTTTCACAAAGGCCAGCCAACAGCTGGCAGGCAGGCACCGCCAGGTCATTGTCATCCTGGGCTGAATAGGAGACAAAGGCACTGTCTGTAACACGGTATCCCTCCCTCTGTATTTTATTTTCAGCTCCAGGTCCCTTCCTATGGGAAGGCCTTGTAGCTGAAGGTGCCTTTCTTGGCTTTTTGTTGTTGTTTCTTTAGCATTACCCTATCTATGCATGCTGGTGTAGAAAAGCCTTCCCCATCCCATGTCTTGTTTTATTGCCAATCAGAAAGCTCACTATAAGTCACCTAGAGCCAGTGACTTCTAATGTGGAGCTGTAACCAGAAGCTGCATCAAACTTTTTCCCCTGGCTTCCCACTAAGGCTTCTGAGGATTCCTTGTCACATGAGGTTAGTGTAGTTTCACATCCTCTAAAGCAAAGCTCTGTTGAAACTTTCTACTCTCACATGGCTTCAGCTCAAAAAAAACCGCCCCACTCAGCTGTCTTTCTGTTTCAAGCAGTGAGTCAGGAGACCTGGGTTCCAGTTTCAGCTTAATCTATATGACCCTGAGCAATCACTGGTCCTCCCACCACTTCTTAGGGAATATTAGGGGCCAACATAGCTGTCACTAGGGTCCATTTCAACTTGCATTCTTTAAAAACAGAAGAGACAAACAAAAAAACAAAATCCTTTATTTTCCTTACTGCTTTCTATAGAAGCTGCTAATTCAAGAATTTCTAAATACTAACAAGAGATTACTTTGGCTTAAAGAATAAATGGGGGAGAAGGGGCGTCTGGGTGGCTCTGTCATTTAAGAGTCTGCCTTCGGCTCAGGTCATAATCCTGAAGTCCCGGGGTTGAGCCCAATGTCAGGCTCCCTGCTCAGTGAGGAGTCTGCTTTCCTGCTCGTGTTCTCCCTCCCTCTCTCTCTCTCTCACTCTTTCTCTCTCTCAAATAAATAAATAAAATATTAAAAAAAAAAAACGAGGGCCACCTGGGTGGTCCAGTTGGTTAAGGGTCCGACTCTTGATCTCAGCTCAGGACTTGATCTGAGGGTCATGAATTTAAGACCAGTGTTGGACTCCATGCTGCACATGGAGCCTACTTAAAAATAAAACAAGGGACACCTAGGTGGCTCAGTCAATTAAACATCTGACTCTTAATTTCAGCTCAGGTCATGATCTTGGGGTTGTGAAACCGAGTCTCCCCAAAATGGATACACACAACAAACATGGATGAATCTCAAAAATACGATTTGAGCAAAAAAAGTATCATAAGAAGTTATAAAATAGGTAAGACTAATTTACACTAAAAGAAACAGGAAAGTGATTGTCTTTGGGGGTAGGGTGATAGCAGGGATTATCTGGAAGGGTGCATGAAGGAACATTCTGATATGGATATTTTATTTTATAGCTGGATAGGGGTTTGGATCACACATATGATAGTTGCTGTCAAAACTCATAAAATG
This sequence comes from Canis aureus, assembly GCF_053574225.1. Classification (NCBI taxonomy): domain Eukaryota; kingdom Metazoa; phylum Chordata; class Mammalia; order Carnivora; family Canidae; genus Canis; species Canis aureus. The sequence continues at coordinate 44,599,104 of NC_135615.1, forward strand.
CTACTCTTAAGATGGACTGATAGAAGGCCAGAGAAATAGCTAATAAAATAATTATAGCAAAATGTTCATTGTAGAACCTAAGCAGGTATATATGTGTTCACTGTGTAATTCTTACAACTTTCCTATATGTATGAATATCTTCATAACAAAATACTGGAGGGGAAAAAAACACTCTAATCAATTGCAAAATTATTCCCTCCCTCTTTCTAGACATATGATTTTTTTTCCCACTAAGTGAGTCAGTGGGAATGAGAATATTCATTGATTCAAGCAAACAAGTTGATGGTGCCCTGTGGTGACTAATTACTTTACCATTGCCTGTGCTCTTCAAGAGAAGAGGACACAAGTTCTGCATATCCAGAACGCACCCTTTGACCTCATATTCCTCCACATAATTACCAGAAACAGGTTTCCTGGGAGACTGGCTACCTGCCCACTTGAGTGGTTGGTCTCTCATCACCCTATGTACACCTCAGCTCTCTGATTTACCAGTATTCTTAATAACCTACAAAGAGTAGGTTCCAATTAAGACATTTAATCCAATGCCAAATGTAATGAGGAAATACATATTTAGAGCCACTCTAGGAGTAAGTCAATTACCAAGGGACATAATACAAGTGACTCTTTCACTAGACTCGTTACACTGTTACCCATGATAAATAAAAGTATCATAAAAATATGTCTCTAAAACATCGACTTTCTTAACCACTTTCTTTTAAGACTCTCAAAACATACTCTTCTTTGCTCCTCTCCAACTTGATTTCTTCTTCCTAAAAATCCTCAAGCCACACACCCACAAAGCACCTGTTACTATGGTCTACACATGAACTAGCAGACACCTAATTCACTAATTTCATCTGGGGGGGGGGGGAATTACAGGCAAGAAGCAATTACTAGGGGCTCCCTGGGTGGCTCAGTGGTTAAATGCCTGACTTCGGCCCAGGGCATGATTCTGGAGTCCCAGGATCAAGTCCCATGTCAGGCTCCCTGCGTGGAGCCTGCTTCTCCCTCTATCTGTGTCTCTGCCTCTCTCTTTCTCTTTCTCTCTCTTTCTCTCTCTCTCTGTGTCTCTCATGAATAAATAAATAAAATCTTAAAAAAAAAAGCAATTACTAAGAAAGTAGAGTAAATCTATTTCTAGGGGCAGAATTCATGACTTTTGTCCATTTTTCTCATTGGTAATTTAATAAAATCTGATAAAAACACACATTTACTGAATACCAGGCAACTTCAAGGCCTTGAGTGATCCCAGGAATTAATTTCTTTCCCCCAAAACAGTGTGTAATCTAATCTAGCAAAGGAGATAAAATAGAAACTCACACAAAGTTAAACAATAAAATATCCAGATAATCGTTTCATATGTCTGTGGAAGAGGTATCCAAGCTCCATACACAATGAATTGATGAACGAATGGGGGAAATGCAAAGAATTTAAGAAAGGAATATAATCTCTAACAGGAGTGGGGGCAGAGGCCTCACCAGGTGAGATTTCAGCTATGTCTGGAAGAATAAGTAGAATCTGAGGAATGCAAGAAAGGGAGAGACCACTTTGGGCAGGTAAAACCAAAAACTAAAGAAGTACTATTATTCACAATGCTTCAACACTAAAGCATCATTCCATGTGTAAACACCCTATGATTCTGAGTTCCTTGAAGGAAATGGTGCCCAAATTCTCACTGTTCTGGGGAAATTCTGAAATAAAGTTGAATCCTTTAAAAATCAATCTCCATGTGCCTTAACATTTCAAAGCAAACAAGGATAGATCACTTCATCAAACTGAACCACTGAGACATTAGCTCATCACCACTCAGAAGGGTTGTCTCAATTACACCCCAAAGGACACACGTGAGAGAATATTAGTTCTAGGGAGATCCCTGGGTGGCTCAGTGGTTTGGCGCCTGCCTTTGGCCCAGGGTGTGATCCTGGAGACCGGGATCAAGTCCCGCGTCAGGCTCCTGGCATGGAGCCTGCTTCTCCCTCTGCCTGTGTCTCTGCCTCTCTCTCTCTCTCTCTCTCTCTCTTACTATGTCTATCATGAATAAATAAATAAAATCTTTAAAAAAAAAGAATATTAGTTCTAAATGAGCCTTTATCCATCATTAGAAAGACGCCTATGAGCCATTTTTCATTTAGTCACATCATAGCAGGGAAAGATGAGGCCTAGTGTTCTTCACAGTTATGGTTAACTCGTTGACATAAATGCTTATTTCCAGGATAATTCTAGATTACCATAAGCCACTCCACAAAAAAGGAAAAATACAAAACCATTCTAAGCAATCAGAAAGTTTTCACTACCTTGATTTCTCACAGTTTTTATTTGACAGCAGATGATTTATACTTGTATAAAAAGCCAAATTAAATCTGCATAGGTAAAGTCAATGTATATTCAAATAAACACAGTAATTTTCCCAGATTTACTGAGATGTAATTGACATTTAATATTGTGTAAGTTTAAGGTATAATGACGATATGATAAAAAAATGTTATTATTGGGATGTTTTAATTCAACATTTTCCCCCATATCCCCATCACACCTATTGGGGAATGAGCAAAGGAGATGAAGACAGAATATGGGGGTTTAAATTCCAACTTTGAAAAATAAAAAAATTCCCACTTTTTTCTATGTGACTTTGGTACAGTCTCACAACATTTCTGAGCCTCCATTTCTTTCGATATAGGTCAGGAAAAGAATAGCTACCTCAAAAGGTTGATATGAGACTAAAATAGAACAGCAGGTGTAAAGGGCTCGGGCAGATAATGCTGACCCATCACAGACATTTGATATACAGGGCTGTCAACTAGTATTTAGAAGAACCTGTTTTGTGAAGAGAGAATCATGTTAAATTGGTCAAAAATTGGATTTGAACTCATTATTAATCAGCTATGCCATCATTTTTTTCCATTCCAATAATTCTTCCTAAAGGGTTTCCACCTATAAAAGTTTGTTAGAAAGGACTGTAGAAAAAAAAAAAAAAGGACTGTAGATTTGATAAGCATCTTTCAAAACCCCTATCCCCAACCCCAACACACATATTTGCTAAAAATTAGCATTCAGTCCCTTTTGTGAAGCTTTTATCAGGAAATCTCAAATATGGTACCTTTGAAAGGAGGAAGTACATTCTATGTCCTCCATTTCTTTGTACTTATAGAAACTGAGGCACAAAATTAAGCTACAGGTGTGACCAGGCCTTTTGAGAAGTTCAGCTGACTGAATTGCTTTCAGGCCAGAATCATTCACCCAGGTACCCTAAAACAAGCCAAAGGAATGGGAAGTAAGAGAAGAGGAAATATAATTTAAAAAGATTGCAATTCCAATATAAATTGACCAGAATTAAGTTAAAGACAGCAGGTTTTTTGACACAAAAAAGGGTCATTTTCTGTCCTCTCACTGTCAAGTTTAGAGCATAAAACAAACCACAAGGATGTATGTTTGCTCCATAATCTGACTCAAGGCACCTGGTACACCAAAGGCAAAATACATACACTACATCTACAAATGTATGTGACACAGCCTCACATTGTGTGTGTGTGTGTGTGTGTGTGTGTGTGTGTATAACCACAACCTCAAAGAAATAAAAAATGCACCCCCCCAAAAGTATTTTTAAGTTAAGAGGTTTAATTTCACCAGAGTTAGGAAAAACAAACCAAAAGTACAATGGGAACAAAGAATGTTAGACTTAGGGAAAATCTTACAGTCCGTTTTAGCCAAACAGAATATAAATTGGACCCCAGAGAGATTTCCAATTTAAATGGAAATTACATCTGAGAGTCTGAATCTGAGACCTTTCATGGTAGTACCCAAAGATAAGATTGGAATTAACCTTATAAATAATGTATTCTGGAGCACCTGGATGGCCTTGTCAGTTGAGCGTCTGGCTCTTGATTTCAGCTCAGGTTATGATCTCAGGGTCATGAGATCAACCCTGCATTGAGCTCCGTACTCAACCGGTAGTCTGCTTGAGATTCTTTCTACCTTTCCCTCTGTCCCTTCTGCTCATGCTCTCTCTCTCTATCTCTCTCTCACATAAATAAACAAATCTTTTAAATAAATAAATAATATATTCTAAGTTCCTCTCTTCACTGGTGAGGAAACTGAGGCCCAAAGAAATGAAATACCTACTTTGAGGTCATCCAGTTCCTTGGTAGAACTAAATCTCTTATGTTTGTGCTTCTCAGGGAGAAAGCTTTGAAATTTTCCTTCCCCTATCCCAAACCCCATCCAGCAGCTTTTACCCTGTCCATTCTATAAGATGGACAACTGATGTCTTTTACACATCAAAAATGTTTAAAGACCTACATCTCCTCTCCAACCAGGCCAGTATTTCCTTATAGAAATTCAGGAATCGCCAGTTAAGACAAGCCCAGTGCAAACAAGGTCAGAGAGCATCCAGGCAATTTAAAGTATCTGTTTGTTTTATAACTACTCAAAGTTGGTCAGCCTTTAGGAGATCAACTAGGAGATCAACATTTTCCCATATGGCATTCTGTCTCTATTTACCAAAATAAACAATTAGGGTACTGAAAGATTACAATAAACAAAGATATTTTTACCCTCTGTTACAGTGGTTGTGTTGATCTTCTGCTCTCAGTGGTAAATACACTGAGATAATATTACCGAAATTTAATCAAATGCAGAAAGTTGTAAAAATTCTATGTGGTCCTGTAGAGAACTATTTTATTAGGAATTCAGAAAGACTCACACCTTAGAGCCATTTGTTTCATTCATTTAATAGTTTGACAAAACTGTTTAACATGTACCTAGAACTTTTGAGGTGCTAGAGATATAGCAGGGAACAAAGTTCCTGCCTTCTTGGATCTTACATTCTAATAAACAAACAAGTAAAGCCATAATAAGTTAGTTAATACATGCCACAGAGGGAATAGAAAGAAAGAGAGGTTAGGATAATGCCAGGCTGAGGTAGGGAGGGTGGTTGCTATATATTATATTTAAGACGGCCTTGCTGATAAATAGAACAAAAGAAACAAGAAAGCAAGCTTTGTGTATAACTGGAGGAAGTGCTTTCTAAAGAGAGCCAACAAAGGTAAAGGCCTAAATCAGGAGTAGCACATTCTTGGAACAGCAAGAAGGCCAGTATGGAGAGCAGAGAAGTTAGGGAGGCAGTGAAAGGAAATGATGTCTGAAAGGTGGTTGAAGTCAATTGTGTGGAGTCTTATAAGGCATGAGAGGGGCTATAACTAATATTCAAGGTAAAATGGAAAGGCAATGGAAGGTATGGAACAGAGAAGTAACATGTTCTGATTTCCACACAACAAATCACATTGCCTGTGTTTTGAAAAACAATTGTAGCCTATTACTGGCTTTTTCAATAATAGGTAAAAATTGATGGTTGCTTGGACTATGATAGTAGTGGTACAGATAGTAAGAAGTAGTAAGATTCTTTGAGGTAAAACCCACAGAATTTCTTGGTGAACTAGATATAGGTATGAAGAAAAGAGAATTTATGACTTCAGGGTTTTCCACTTGAACAACTATTGGGTCAAATTGCCACTTGCAAGAATGAAGAAGAATATGGGAGGAAGAGGTTTGGGTTGCAGGGAAAGAGGTTATTAATCAGAAGTTCAACCCTAACTTTGTTGGGCTGAAGATGCTTATATTAGATATCCAATTAGATACATTCTGTTACAGACACATCCTATTAGAGATGTGTCTCAAGAATACAGCTGAATATGCAGCAGCATTCAGAAAGGGGTCCAGTCTGGAGATCATAAATATTGGCATTGTTAGCATAGGAGTGATATTCAAAGCCATGAGACCAAATGAGGTAATCTAATAAAGGTAGATTAAAAAAAAAAAAGAAAAGAAGAATCCTGAGACACTGCAATGTTTGGAGGGAAATGGGAGGAGGAGGATCCAACAAAGAAAATGGAGAAAGGACCCACAGAGGTATATGAAGATGAGAGACCAGTATTCCCAAGTCAAGTGAGTTAGTAGTTCTATCCAGTCTTGCATATAAACTTTGGAATTCTGGATACAATCTGAATTATCATGGGAAAAGCAAAAAACAGCTTCCTGTGTCTCCTGTTATCATACCTATAGGCCTCCTCTTAATAATACTAACAAGAATAGTAATCATGGAGAACTACCACCCACTGGTTATCTTTCAAATCTCAAGGATTGTGCTTTGGCAAATCTCACATGCCAACTTTGATTGGTTGAAAGTAGTTATCTAGAGCATTTCATTGAGTAATCTGAGACTACCTTTTAGCTTAAGGAAAAAGATTGAGTTGTGTGTGGTTTTTGTCATTGACACAGAATGAGGAATTGGCTTCATATTTACTGTGTGTTCATGATCCCTGTAGTAAGACTTTATATACATTACCAATAGGGTTCGTAGCACTTCAGTGGTAATGTAATTAGCCCCATTTTACAAATGTTGAAATCTAGTTCAGGGACATTTACTACCCACCCTGAAGTGGCACGGTTAGAGGTAGGAAAGGGGAGATGGCACAAGCCAATTGACCCTCCACATTTGTAGTTTCTCTCCCGATCCCCACAAATAAAATGCACAGAATTTCAGATTGGTAGAATGTACCTCTTCTAATTTAAACCTATGACAAAGAAAGCATATAACCTAACTCTGGGAAACGAACAAGAGGTAGTGGAAAGGGAGGTGGGGGGGGGGTTGGGGTGACTGGGTGATGGGCAATGAGGGGGGGCACTTGGCAGGATGAGTACTGGGTGTTATGCTATATGCTAGCAAATTGAACTCCAATTAAAAAACAAGGAAAGCATATAATCAAACATATAAACTTCAAAGGTAATAGCTTCTTTATGCTAAAAGAAAATATGGTACAACTGATTCAAAAACTGATTTAAAGAGGTATGTTTGCAAACTTCTATACAATAGAAAAAGAAAACATGAGACAAGAGTAGTCAAATGATTCAAACGAAAGTTTTGCAACCTAGGGCAGTTGAAGATGACACAGTACGAACAATCATTAAAAATATGACTATTATTTTGTCTTCATCATTCCCATGGCAACTGTGTATTAGTCCCTGCCAAAAAATTACTCTGTAGGCACCAAGAATTCTTAGCCTCTCTTTTAGCACCAAGCTCTTCCCACAGTCATTTGTATTAACATTTGCAAAAGATTTATTTCCCTTTGATTCAAATAATTTCACATTCCCAAGAATATCTAGACTGGAGCATAGCCAGCTGCCTGCAGGGCCTGCAGCCGTCTCCCTGGTCCTGGGTAGCTCCCTGGGTGCCCATGAATGGCTCATTGTTAAAGACAAACCCACTGCAGAGAACAGAGAAAACACAGAAAAGGAATCAGTGTCATGTCCTGAAGACTGGTCTGGATTTTGAGCAATGAAATGGAGTGGGAGTGGCAAGCACCTAAGGCTGTTATGAGTCAGTGATTGATGCCTCCTGGAGCAAGGTTCCTCTGAGATGCTGCCTAGGTCACCATCAACATGTTGTCAACTCACTTCAGAAGATTCTGAATCCAAATCACTCCATGTGACCCAGAAGAGGAGAGAGCAGGCCCCAAAGTGAAAATCATCTTCATTACCCCCAAGCATCTGTTAACCACTAACTATGCAGGAGTAAACACTGGGTTTCGGAGAAAAGTCTATTATCACCTTCAAATCATGTGTACAGCTTGAGCAACTGGCTAAAAATCCAAGAAAAGTGTGACCTCTAGATTCTTATATGATGAAGACTAGGAACCCATATCTTGCTCTGATTTTTGCTACCAACTTTTTGCATATGTTCTTTTTATCTATCCCAGCTAACTAGAGAAAGGTCCAGATATACACTTCAAATTCCACTCAAATCAAAGATAAAAAGTTCTATAACTTTAGCATTTCTTGGGATTAATCAACCTTTCACTAAATTCAAATTGCAGAGAGAATTAAATGTTTTCCTGATGTAAATTTAGACCACATTTATTATTTCAAAGACGTACTGATAAACCTCACAATTAATACTTAATAAGTATAATTTAGTAGCCATAAGCCTATAGTTCAGAATATGTTCATTTTCAAAAAGTTACACCTTCTGGTACTTATTCAGGTCTTTTATTGTTCTCATTTGAGCTTTTTAATAGTCAGAAAACTACTATATTTCAAGATAAAGTTCTCATTCTGCTATACTCCCAGCTCTCAAAAACCCACCAAAACATACCAGAGGAAAGTGATGAAGTGATCCAGGAACAATAGACCAATTCAATTATGGTCATAATTAACCTATCTGCAAAAACAATAGCTATATCTGCTCAAGTGAAAATATATCTGACTTTATGCCATGGAGAAAAATAAATCCAACTTGCTAGGACATGCTTTTATCCTTCAACTGCTCTACTTACCATTCTGAAAATAGGCAAAAGGCTACATAGAGTCTGAAGACACATCTTAGTCTTCATTGAGGCCATTAATATAATAAAAACACCGATGAAGGGCTATTTGTTGGGTAAAGTCATTTTTCCCTTGACATTTATTATCAGTAGAAAAGTTTTCTGTTTTAATACCCACATTCTGGCATATAATTACTGTAATAAAGTCTACTTCTTCACTCTGGGTGACTGCTGCCAGTATTATGAAATCATGGCAATGGTTGTAAAAATAAGGGAGGTCACAACCTTTCCACACACACACACACCCACTCTGCAGCTGATATTAAATAGCTTTGGTGGGAAAATGTAGACCTTTAAACTTTTTCTACCAAACTCAATGCATTCTGTATTTAACTTCTTCTTTAAAACAGTTTGTGTTGTAAGAATTCAAAAACTGCATATGGTCATGGAAAAAAAAAAAAAAAAGGAGCTTATACTTAATTAGCTCCTAAGTCCAACTTGGACGAAGCACAATAACAACTATTTCTTTGTACTAACCATTTTTAATGATATGCATTACATGCATTGGCCTGTCTACTGCCCAAACTGTTCCAGCATCAATCCTCCTTTACTCCTTTAGTGTTATGCTTTTTGGCAAAGGACAACATGGGGAAAAGTCTCCATTTCAATATTTTGTCATTTTGATTGGGATAATAACTCTTAACAGCATGAATTCCCTCTAAACCTTAAACCACCACCGCGGTTTCATGCCACAAGACAACTGACATCCAAATGTATCAGATGATGTATAAATATTCTCCTTACAACTCCAGCAATACTCAATATTTTGATTCATCCTCTCACTTTAAACTGCTTGAATATTTTAATCCAATTGCTTTCAGCTATTTTTTTACATAACTATTGGATATAATTCTTCTACTTCTAGCCAAAACCCAAGTCAAGCTAATTCAGGATCATAACAAGGACAGATAGGCCCAAGAGGGAGTATTTGTGCATTTAAATTTTTTTTTCTACTTCTTCACAGAATAGGAATTTCCTTAGGGAGGGTCTAAGGAAATACCTATTTTAAAAGTAAAATCTTGAGTTTCAAAAAGTAATCCTAAGTAGAGATGCTATTTGGGGGTTGGAAGGTTAGGATTTCTTCCTGCCCTTGAAATGGGGAAAATGCTGGAACCCATTATCTTCCAAAGCAACACAGAGAGTATATATAATGGAATACTGGAATGTTGGAAAACAAGGTGTGTTAGACAACACAAAAAAGTGCCAAGAGAACACCATACAGAGCAAGTCAACCCTAGGACTGCCACCCTTGTTTCAAACAGAGTAGCTAGCTCTGCTGTCATCTACTTTATTTCCTGGCCTGATGCATCAGATTTTATATTATAGCTATTATAAACACACTGGACAACAGTTTGAGGTGTACATGCCCTGTGACCAGCAATTCTGCTCTTAGGTATCTATCCTGAAGTAATTTGTATATATGTGCCCAAGATTGACTGTGTATGAATCACAGCGTTGTTGTCCATAATGGTTCCAAATCAGAAGCAACCCAATGTCCATCCTTATTACAATGGATCTATACATTGTGGTGAATTCATACAATGGGAAACTATATCATAGTAGAAGTTAATAAACCAGAAGTTTGTGCCACAACATAGATGAATCTTGCAAACACAATATTGTATATAAAAAGACACAAAAGAAAACAAAATTATCCTATTTATATAAAATTTTAAAATAAACAATAATAAGCTATATCTGTTTTTTTCTTGCAAGATTTTATTTAAATTCAATTAGTTAATATACAGTGTAGTATTAGTTTCAGGGATAGAATGTAGTGATTCATCACTTGCATATAACACCCAGTGCTCTTTACATCAAGTGCCCTCCTTAATGCCCATTATCTATTTACCCCATCCCCCCACCCACCTCCCCTCCAGCAATCCTCAGTTTGTTTCCTATGGTTAACAGTCTTTTATGGTTTGCCTCCTCTGTTTTTATCTTGTTTTATTTTTCCTTCCCTTCCCCTATGTTCATTTGTTTTCTTAAATTCCACATATGACAGAAATCACATAGTATTTGTCTTTCCCTGACTTATTTCGCTTATCACTACACATTCCAGTTTCATCCATGTCATTACAAATGGCAAGATTTCATTATTTTTTTATGGCTGAGTAATATTCCATTACACACACACACACACACACACACACACACACACGACACATCTTCTTTATCTATTCATCAGTCGATGAAAATTTGGGCCCCTTCCATATTTTGGCTATTGTGGATAGTGCTGCTATAGACATTGGAGTGCACATGACTCTTCAAATCATTATTTTTGCATCCTATGGATAAATATCTAGTAGTGCAACTGCTGGGTCACAGGATAGCTAAGCTATATTGTTTAGAGATGCAAATATAGACAATAAAACTAGAAAGAAAAATAAGTATATGATTTTCCTTAAAGTATTATGAATGTGGGCAGCCTGGTGGCTCAGCAGTTTAGTGCCGCCTTCCGCCCAGGGCGTGATCCTGGAGACCCGGGATTGAGTCCCACGTCGGGCTCCCTGCATGGAGCCTGATTCTCCCTCTGCCTGTGTCTCTGTCTTCTATCTCTCAAGAATAAATAAAATCTTTAAAAAAAAAGATTTATTTATTAAAAAAATAAAAAAAATAAAGTATTATGAATGTTTCCTTTGTGGGGTAAAAGAAAGGTGGTAATCAGGATGGGAACAAGAGGAAATTTTGGGAATGCTCTTAATGCTCTTTTCTCATCCTTTAAATTTAATATTTTATCTCTTATTTCAAAATTGAAAAAAAAAAAAAAGCACCATGCCTGAAAAAAAGAAAATTTGAAAACTCACTGCTTCAATCCAACTTCTTCATGGTAAGGGTAAGGAACTGGAGGCCAGAGAGATTATATCAATTGCTCATTTCTCCTATCACTCTAATGTGTAGCTCCTGGGTCTGGGGCTATCACAGAGCTTCATCTCCAGTGCTTTAAGAGGTCTAAGTCTGGAGGCTCAGAGGGTCTGTCATTGTCCCACAGGCTCTTCAGTCCAGCTTCTAAACTGACCCATTCCTCTCCCTCCTTCACCTCACCACTCCCACCCATCATGGCCAGCCCCTAATATTTAGTCTCTCTGTGGGCCCACAGCCAAGATCCTCCTCTAAGGCCCACTGGACAGATGCACATACTATATAGGCATCTACAGATAGATACACATGCTCATTTTTATCCTGTACACTCTCTTGATTACATGTCTCCCTGGCTTTCCAATCCTATGTAGATAATATGTAATATTTAATCTATAGCCTAAAAGCTACTATACTTCATATTTTATAGATGTTAAAAACCAAAATCAAGTTTATCAACAGCAAATATTAAATATATTGCTCTACTGACACTTTTCAACCATCCTTCCAATAAAAAGTGGAAGTTGCAGTGTGAATTATAGACTTGCCACTTGTGAGGAGGCAGGGTGTCTTTTCCTGAACTACTACTCCTTGCACTGCACAGAATATATTCCTTTTATAAGGGAGCTTTTTTAATATATATTTTTACTATCCCCTTCCTTTAAAAACAAAATCAGCTGCTGAGAAAACATCTAGCTAGAACTTTGTTTAGAAAGTAAAAGTATGACTTAAGAAATTTCACGAGACATTTGGGAAAGGCATCACATGCAGATATAAATAATATGATTAAACAGGAGTCCATTTACTAGATTTCTCCAATTCAGGGGCATTCTTGAATTTTTTTCCTATTTAAGATAAACAAGAAAGAAGTGTCATTTCAAGAAAAACTGGCCATGGAACAAAAGGCTTCTGTCAGAAAAACAGCAATATTTCTAATCTCCCACCTTATCTGTAGGAGGCCAATGTAACCAAAAACACCTGAAGAAGTAAAAATACTCTATGTGTCACATTGGTATTATGCCAGTAACAGATAAAACCAAGCAAGAAGGGTGATTATTCTTTTCTTTGAACCAACCCCCCACACAATGACTTGATTTGCCTTCTGGTGTGCATCTTCAGTGGTATGAAAGCACTTAGTTAAAATTCCAGACCTTATCACTTCTTTAAAAGTCATTCCCAGCAAATTTGCTCTCTGGTCTTTCTATGTCTGCTCAGTTGTACTCTGGTGCTGTTCAAGCATAGAAGCCCACAGCAAGAGTCTCTGGCCTCTGAATTCCTAGAACATTAGCCACGCATCACTCATTTAGACTCAATTACATAAAATACTACATAGCGGCTTGACCATTCCCCAAGTGTGCATGGTTTTTTTCCTCACCCAGATTCAAAGGTCATGGAAGACAGACCTCTTCTGTTTTCTTATCCATCCTCTATCACAGTGCTGTACTCATAGTAAGTGCTCAAACCTTCCCCAGCAGTTCATTCAATCCATGCTGCCTTCCTCTCCAGAGGTCAAGATTATCACCAGAAATAAATTCCCTTACAGCACTACCCATCATGGCAGCCAAAACTTCCCGTCTTTGTTATTTCAGTGTCTTCTCCTTCTTTATTTTGCTGTAAGCAGATGATACACAGAAACTAAAAACAAATTCAAGTCAGTGAGTGTGTATTTTATGGAAAAAATGAGTCTCTCTACACTAGAATACAGGTCAGATCACCACTGAACTTTAATATACCATGATGATAACCAAGTTAATAAACAGGTGACAAACATGGACAGGATTACTGTGAATAACATACAAATGCAGGGAAGAGAATGAAGTTTTCATAATAATTTGGAACCAGATTCTCAAAGATTTTAACAGTAGTGTTTGTTCTGCTATAATGTGATATGTAGATTCCTAAAAATAACCTGGTCTATCAAAAATTGTGATATTAAAACAGCAGTTTTAGCGAAAGGAGAAGATATTGAGTATTTCAGAGATGACAGCCAGCAAGAGAGGAATTTCATAGTTATAAGTATATGTTATTACTATATGTAATATATATGTAATATGTTATTTACTATAATCTAAAGTGTATAGATCCACTAATCAAAGTAGACAAAACAAACCCCAATGTTTCATTCTACACACTCAGGAATTTTGTAGTCTTTTCCAAGTCCTTTAGCTTTTATTTTATGATTATGTTTGTTGCCCTCTATCTTAAAATAAGGAATAAAGAAATAAAAGTCAATCTTCAGAACACCTCACCAAGAATACAAGCAGCAGCATCTTCCGAGGCTGTGCAAGGCTGTGACGTTTTCCTTGGGGTCCTAGTCCCTCAGTAATCACTAAAATCAAAAGTAGTTGCATAATGCAAATGTGATCCTTAATCAGAACACTTCATATCTCATCTCCAGTATGAAAATTCCCAATGTATGAAAAATAGTTGAACTCCAGGCTCAAAATTAAATTTTGGCTTTTCATATCAATCATTGACTTTGTGGGGCCATATCTGTGATGTTTCTCCAAGGGGGCTATGGCCATAGGTACATTAACTTTGCCCGTTCTCAACCAGTCCCTGAGATTAACTTTTTCCCACCAATGCATAACAATGGTTATTGCCCAACAAACAAAATAAAAAACCCAGTAGAGAAGGTCAGGTGTATCTTCTAAAGATATAATAGGTTCCTCTCCATAGGAACAATGATTTTGGAGATGAGATTGAGGGGGCCTCTTCATGTTATAATGGTTCATTGAGATACAGTTTCTTAAAGGAATGTCATCAACAGTGAAAACTAGCATATTTCTAAGGAAGATGAGAATAAAAATGCAATAAGAAACAAATCATCTGGTTCATCTTCTACAGAATCTACCAAATCCATCCTATATGAGTAGATGAAAAGTATGTCACCAATCAAGATCATTAATCCCTTCCAGAACTGATATGTTAGTATGATCTTACTGGGGACTTGACTACAAATCTTATACAAGTCTTCTGATGAGCTCATTCTAAGTTTTTCTGAGGCTTTAGTAGAGTCAAATTTGGATTCTAAGTGTTCTACTTAATGACATAGTCCATCCTTACTTACATTTCAAGAAAGACTTCAAAAGCCCCATTTCAAAGATGAGGGAATTAAGGCTTCAGAAGTTTAAGTATCCTACTCAAGAACATGTGTCTGGTAAACTTAGTGGAAACAGGATTCAAACAATTAACCACTACGTCACACTGCCTCTCTTGTATAAGCCACTAGGACAAAGAGTAGAATTGAACGTGGGCGATTTGTTATGCTCAAATTATATCCCCCTAGTCCATATCTGATTTCAGCCACAGTTTTTGGCAGAAAGCTCCACGAATCTCAGGTTGATATTTTTCTTTCCTGCCTCAGGATCTCTTCTGAAAGTGCAGAAGCCCATTCAGCCCATATTCAAGTGGGCTTTAAGGTCTTCAAGCAATGCGGCATGGAAACCAGGAAAAATGCCTCAGCTTTCCAGCCTTCCAAAGAACAATCCCAGAGATATCCCATATGCTTCTCAGAATACAAGTGTAATGGAGCTTCTGTTGCCCACAGCAATACGCCCTTCTATTGGCTTTTCTCCTTCCTGCTACTCTCTTCACATTACCTCACTCATGCTTCTGAGTCCCATTTCCCAAATAAATGACTTACACCTAAGATTTCCCCCTGCTTTGGGGGGAACCAAACTAAAATATCTGACCTTTATGGCATGACTAACTAGACAGGTTCTTGTGGCTCCTCCTTTCTAATCTATTACTCAGCAACTTTAAATCACTTCAAAAATCTTACACTTAGCCTTAAATGAAGTTCATCAAGGCAAACATTCCAGAAGAAGCTAGGGCTACTGTAGAAATGTGGAAGCATAATCATGGAACGTTCCCTCATGTTACAATTTACCAGGATGTGAACAGCTAGATCTACATTTCTATCTAGGCCTGGAAAGGCTCATTCTACTCACTAGTCTGTACAGAAGGCATAACATAATCTTGTATTAAATAATCCAGAAAAAAGAGTTCTGGTCCTCATATTTTAATTTGCATGTATC
The DNA here is from genome assembly GCF_053574225.1 of Canis aureus. Classification (NCBI taxonomy): domain Eukaryota; kingdom Metazoa; phylum Chordata; class Mammalia; order Carnivora; family Canidae; genus Canis; species Canis aureus. The sequence continues at coordinate 44,614,381 of NC_135615.1, forward strand.
CAACCAGACAGATCTTAAAGCCCAATTAACAGGTTCTCCTCATCCAAGTAGTAATTTTTTAAGGCTAAGCCCTTCCTAATTATGTGACCAAGGGGACATATTTATGACCATAGGGACAGTCCCCAGAAATCCCTGGAAGTAAGCCTAAAGGAGTAGGGACAGGATGAGAAGAGATAGAGGTTCAACTAGTACAGCCCTACCTTTTCACAGATGAGAAAAGGTAATTTCTCAAAAAATTGTTGACTTGTGTGCCATGTCCCACAAGCCAGTAAGGACTAGAAGGAGTCCAGGCCTCCCCACACTGTGCTGTCTCCTCCACAGAAAGCCAATTGCTGACAAAATCTAGCCTAAAAAATTCTTCATAGTCCCTGTCTCTAGTTGCCCTATATCAACCTTTTGAAAATATCATAAAGACTCCTATTCTACCTGTGTGAATAGTAATGAAAAGCCAGAGTTCCTCAGAAATATTCCATGCTGTCAGTGCTAAAGAAAATATCTGTATAATAATCACAGGCTTGTAGAGTGGTAGAGCTAAAAGAAGTCTAGTTGATGGTTGTTCACTGTGAAGTGCCATTAATTTGAAAAAACTATGTATTTCTATCTAAGAACTAGCAAAATGTCTTTTTTTTTTTTGCAAAATGTCTTTTAAAAAAATTTCTCTAATAGTTTATTTTTCGTGAGAGCAACAGCAATAATAATTAAGACTTATTGTGTGATTATTACACTAGCTGCTTTAAATGTATTATATATTCCTTATGTTATTGTTCCCGTTAGCCTCTAAATATGCACTATAAACTTAGAGTAGTAACTTAACATTCAAGAAGAATAACAATTTCTATATTTGCAATTCCCCACATAAAAAGACAATGTAAACATTTATTTAGAGTTCTGGGACAACGTTATTTTGGCCTATTTTCAGTACATTATTCAGATCATTATTGGGAAATGTTACTTGTTTGTTGTGGTAAAATATAAATAATATAAAATTTACTGTCTTAACCATTTTTAAGAACACAGTTCAGTAGTGTTAAGTATATTTACATTGTTGTGCAAACCAATTCCACAACTTCATCTTGCAAAACTGAAACTCTGTACCATTAAACAACTCCCCTCTCCCCCCTCCCCCAGTCCTTGGCAACAGCCCTTCTATTTTCTGTTCCTATGACTCTAACTGCTTTAGATACCTCATATAAAAGGGAGTCATATTTGTGACTGGCTTATTTCAAGTAGCATAACGTCCTCGAGGTTTATTCATGTTGTAGCGTGTGTCAGAATATTCTTCAAAGTTTAATAATAATAATATTCCATTTTGTGTATATACCATATTTTGTTTATCCATTCACCCATCAATAGACACTTGGGTTCTTTCTACTTCTTGGCTACTGTGAATAATGCTGCTGTGAACACGAGTATACTAACAAATTGCTATTAAAATAAACTGAGGAGCATCTGGGTGCCTCAGTCAGTTAACCAACCGACTCTTGATTTCAGCTCAGGTCATGATCTCATGGTCCTGGGATTGAGCCCCAGGTTGGCTTCCTGCTCAACAGGGAGTCTGCTTGTCTCCCTCTCCCTCTGTCCCTCCCCCTGTCCTCTCCTCATCCCCTCCCTCTGTCTCTCTTAATACATAAATCTTAAAAAATAATAAAATAAACTGATTATATTCTGCAGTGTTTCTTCCAGCTCATAGCCTTAGATTCCTGTTCTCAAGAAAAGCTATCTCATTCTTTTTTATCCAGCTATCCACACCTGGAATAAGCTTAGCTAGTTGGCCAGAGTCCTGACCAGGTGTAGTCATTTATCTCACAGTACAGAGGAAAAGGCAATCTGCCTAGGAGGATAGGCTCACCAAACACTGGCCTTGCGAAACCCATTTCATGAAGTGGTGACAAAGTTCTTTAAGGAAATTATATAAGCATAGTAATTATAAATGTGAGTCTGGGATCAGAAATTCCAGCTCTAGCACTTACTTACTACCTGTATGATCTTGAGAAAGTTATTTAACCCCTCTAAGCCTCAACTCTTAATCTCTAAAAAAAGGCAGTGATAATAGTTCTTACATCCTAGGGTCATAGCAAGGAATAAATGAAATAATCTGTGTAAATAATTTAAATTATTTGTGTAAATAATTTCCAGCATACATTAAGTACACAATAGTTGTCACCTTTTATTCTGTGGTTATACGTCACCAGTTGCAACTACCTCAATTAGAGATCAGGATCAATAAGAGGAAGGAGCATGCACTTCTGCCAATACAGCCAAAGAGTTCTGAATAGACAAGAGACCCCTTGTCTGACATGAAAACCATAGTGATAAGGGATTTACACTATCTTTTTAATCATAAAAGCCTGGTTGATTTCAAAACTCCAATTAAAAAAAAAAATCACTTAACCTAATGTTGACCTTTCTAAGCCCACAGGCTTAAAATTAGGAGCTAAGAAACAGGAACTGAAAAAGTTAAAAAATAAAATCTAAGCAAAATCAAGTAAACATCACAGACACACCTTTCTGCTAGGAAAATTCCTGACCTTGTAAGTGTGTCTTAAATTATGTTGAAAAGATATTTGATTTTCTATTGCTTTAGCATCAAATATGGACCATCACAGCCATCATGCAAAGACCACTACATTTTAAAAAGCCTCCTAGCTTCTGGGGCACCTGGGTGGCCATTGGTTTGAGTTGAAATCAAACTCTTGATTTCAGCTCAGGTCATGGTCTCGAGGTTATGGGAATGAGGCCCACATTCAGCTCTACACTTAGCACAGAATCTGCTTGGGATTCTCTCTCTCTCTCTCTCTCTCTCTCTGCCACTCCCCTTGCTTGTACATGCACACTCTCTCTAAATAAATAAATAAAAATAAGTAAAATCTTTTTTAAAAATTAAGAAAAATAATAAAAAGCCTCCTAGCTCCAGTGTCCTCTCTAAGCCCCTGGACCACAGCACCTGTCAAGTACATGGTGTTTCCTCTAGCAGTCTTGGACAATTTAAGAAACCCATGTGGCCCTCCTCCTTTGATCAGATTGATATTCCACAATATCCAGGGTTCACAATGCATAGCAACATTAACAATTTTTTTCTTTTTCATACAACCCTGCTTAGCTCCTGCTCACTGTTGATACACTCAGCCCAAGAACCATCCAGCACATGAGTGGATAGCAATGCTGGCTATACATTAGAATCACCTGGATCACTTTTTATAAAAGTGTGGATGCCTAGATGTTATTATCCTGGAGCATCTAAAGCTAAAGTTCTGAGGATGGAGTACAGAATTCAGCAGTTCTCAGGAGCTGTGCAGGTGACTGTAATGTACAGTGAGGTTGAGAACCTCTGCTATAACCAAAATAGGAAGTCAAAGTACACTGTCAGGCACTGAACTCTAAGCAGGCCATGCTCAAGATGATGGTTGCCACACCAAAGATTTAAATTAGCAACCCAAATTCACCATTAAAAGGGGAAAAGTCTTTCCTCAGCCCGCCTAGAAGTCAAGCCTGCCAAACCATTTCTACCTGGGGCTACTGAGGGCCTGATCCCACACTCTAGCCAACGTCATACCCTGAGTGCTCATCTTATCTGGCTGAACTCTGCTCCCAGCCTTTCTGCAGAAGTTTCTGCAGCACAACTCAACTTTGCTGCAGAGTAAGCAAAGTTGGAGAGAACCCTCTACAGTCATGGCTCTAGAGGAGATCTCAGGAGCCACCAGCAGAGTTCTCTATAGGCAGTAGGATCAGTAACTGTGAAATTGTCAAGACCTAGAAAGCAGGCAGACCCACAGAGCTAAAGTGTCATCAACAAAAGATGGAGGCAAACATGCTGAGGGTATTCAACAGCAGGACTGAAAATAGAAGGATGTGCAGGAGGCCTGTTCCTGTACAGCAAGCATGGCAGATAGAGAAACAAGGCAGAGTCTGAATGTAGAAGCAGGGCAGAGAAGCAGTGTGACATAATGCAACTGGGCTTTGGTAGTAAGCTGCCTGGATTGAACTCTGGCTCTGATTCATGATTTGAGGCAAGGGGGGAAAAATCAAAAAAACAAACAAACAACAACAAAACACCAGACTCTACAAATTGCTGGTACTCAATCAAATATTAGTCATATTATTATGAAATAAAGAGGTAGCTCCTAGGACCTAAGCAGAGGTTTAGGCAAAAGGAAATAAGATAAAGGCCAGTTACAAATCAGAGCAGACCCTAGAGTAGAGCTGAGAAACTAGTTCACCATAATAGCAATGAACTAGAACTCTTGGTTCTAGTTTCTTTATAAAAACAGGCCTTAGCACAGAGTCTTGGGCAAACCAGGCAGCTATGGCTTTAGCTGCAAAGGTTAGAGGCCTGGAGACTGAGGGCACCAAGCCAACTACTACACTGACTGGCCTGGCACAGGTTCAAAGGCAAGTTCATCCCTGGGACTCCAAGAGTCCACTTCCCTTTCACTCAGCAGGTCCTTCCCAGGGTGGCCATTACCTTCAAGAATTACTTCTTCTTGTTATTTTCAATAACTCCTACTATTTTTTTACCTCCAACTCCAGGTCTTCATTCCTGCCCTGGCCAATGGCCTCCTTCTTCCTGTCCTCTATCCTCTCTAGTCATTTTGTTTTCCTTCACACTTTCCCTGTTTTGTTCAGTCTCCCCTCCAGCCTTCATTCTAGGCCCTTCAACATGCCCAGAGTCCCCATTGGCCAAAAGAAGTCTTTCTTCCCTTTTTCTCCACCCCCAATTGGTCCCACGCTCTGCCTACCATCAACCAGCAAGGGTCTCATTAGCCTCCAACTCTACCTCATAAAGCCTTCATTTAAGAATTCTCCTACATATTTTCATGTTAATAACACCCACCATCTTCCCCGGAAAGTTACCATTAGCTTTTCCTTAAACACTGAAAATACAGTAAGACTGCACATTAACGTCCTAACACAGAAACCTCTGTCCTCCTGGCAGGAGGTTCAGCTCACTCTCACTGGGGGAAAGGAAAGCATTTGACCATACTCTGAAAATAAACCAAACTGAGAAGTGGATAAAGAAGAACATTTTCTAAACATGTTTGTTTCTGATCTTCCCTCTCCACTCTTACCCCCCATAAAGCTGATATACCCACCAGATTGGACCAGCACTCAAGAAATTCTCCCACTGCTTCTCACTGCAGCAAAGAGATCTTTGGAGTCTGTTCCCAACACAGAACATTTTTTTGTTGCTTTCCAGGGTCAAAGCTTAAGCCTTTTTTTTTTTCTTTTACAAATTCAGTTATAGATCAGTTATAAATCTGTCACAAGGGGGATCAAGAGCATGGAGGCATCCATGGGCATCAATCAGGGTGGCTGAAGATCAATAGTTCCAAGTGGCAGGGCCTAGTAGAAGAAGGCCAAGAGGTAATTATCCATCTGGCAGAAAGTAATCCTGTGTCTACAGGGTACTACCTTCTGCTTATTTTCTGCACTTGTGCAGAGGAACTGAGGGAAGAAAACTGAATGATGATATTGTAGTCAGTTGCACTGTCAGGTTAGCTAGTACTGGAGGGACATTCCCATTTTATAAAGATACCAACTATTTGACTATTTTAAATATTTGACTATTTGACCAACTATTTGAACCTCAGGAAAAATCTCTTTAACTGCTTCATCCTAGAGATGAAGAAACTGAGATCTTGAGAAGTGAATGGACCCACCAATGGTCACCAGAGCAGAACTGGCTGCTCTCTTCTGTAATGTATCCATTGCACCATACTATTCCTTGGACATCTTCATCTTGGCAACTTACAAAATGTATTTTTTAAGCGTAAATATGTGACAAGAACTGAAGAGCATATGAAGGGACTTTTCTCTTGAAAAATATTTGTCAGGCCACAATATTTTTACAGCATACATACCTAAATTGTTCTTAGAGAACAAACAACTAAGGAAAAAAGAAGTTATTTAGTGGCAGAGAAGGAAAAAAGAAGGTCAGGTGAGATAGAAAAAAATCAAGATGGGAAGTTTAAATAGTATGAAGACTAACTAGGATTGAGGAGGGAAGAATGGGGCTGAAAAAAGACATCCATGGAAGGATATGAGAGAAGAAACACCCACAGAGAATCCTGAGAAAGTATTTTGAATGGTAAAGTGTGAGAATTCTTAAAGTCAGAGATGGAAAAGTACAATGGGGAAATGATTTCTGTTAAGCATGTGATATACATATTCTCTCATTTAATCTCACAAAAATCCCATGAGGGGTTATTAGTACACCCATCTTACAGAGGAGAAACCATGTCTCAAAGAAGTTAACTTGTTTATAGTCACAAAACTAAAATGTAGTAGAGTCAAGACTCTATTCAGGATTGATGCCAAAATTCATCTAACAATCTAGGGCATGGCTTCCTTTCCACTGGAAACAGTTACACAAGTTATGGTACAGAGATAAAACCTTTTCTTACAGCTACATTCAAAAAATAACACTGGCATGTCATAGTAGGCTTCTGATATCATAGCCTAGACTAACCTTTACTTTGGACCAGAAGAATTATCTCCGAGCATTGTAGGACATTGAACCTGGGTTTCTGGGCAATCAAAAAAGTGATGAAGATTGGGGGTTCTTTAATTTGCTCAAGTGATAAGATTGTGTCTCCATTTCAAAGAGAGACAATGTAAGTCCTCACCTAGCAACCCATAATTTATTTTTCTCCCTCATTTCAATTCAGATTAGGTTTCAGAAGTCTTAATAGATATTCAGTTTTAATTCCTTCCTTGTTATGTATTTGTTAAGTTTGATCACATTTTTAATAAAATGTAGCTCCAAAAATTCTCATAATCTTCTATTAAAATATACCACTAGATAGCCATGCTAGAGAAAGGCTCAAGAACTGATTAAAATACAGATTCATTTGCTCCTGTATTCTATTCCAAGGAAACTGGTTGGACATATGACAGTAACTTCTTTAGAAGATACATTTTGCTTTCTTTTATGACTACAATACAGATGGAAATTAATTTAAGTGATCACTTACATCAGTTTCTCCCTTTATTCTACAAATCACTTCCAAATCCTCCCTTTCTAAAAAAATACTATAACATCAAAATAACTGAACTGATATCATTTTTTAAAGTCCTAACATGAAAAAAAAAAATAAAGTCCTAACATGACAAAAACATCAAATTGCCAGAAGAGTTTCTTCAGCAAGACAAGTCTTGTGAAATCTTTTTTAAACCACAGATTGAATTTGCTTTTTATTCATTTCCACATCAAATTATAAACAACATATTCTGAGGTGTTATTTTTACATGTTTTTAATTTGTCTAGTCTAATGCACAACCCCAAAATTTTCCATTTAGGGTGTGACAATGTTTAAAAACAAAACCAAACAAAACCTTTTTCCTGTTCTCTTTAAGGTGGGTGGATCAAAGAATGTCTAGGCAGATAAGAGAGCTTCAGATACTAAGCAGTCCCAGTTACTGAGAAGAGTAAAAAGGAGGGTTCTTGCAATTATCCCTGTGAATATGCCCAAAAAGACAAGAGAATTCTCCAAACAACTGTTTGTAAATGTTCCATTTAGTATGCTATATTTCATATCTTCTCAGTCTTCAAAGGCTACAAATTTGAAATTTTGGGGGGTAGGAAAGTTTTGAAATTCCAGTTCCATTTATTCTTGGCCAAATTCAGCAGTCTGATTCCTGGGATGGTGGGGGTCGGGTATCAAACTGTTGAAATAGCTTCGTAGGATTTCCCCATCACTAAAGCTCCCCAGAGAAAGAGTTAAAAATGTTTGCTGCTGTTTTTAAAGTATGAGTCTAAAATGCAACTAAAAAAAGTGTTTTGTGTTTTAGATGCCACGGAACAAGAAATTCTCATTCTGAAAAAATGAGTGGGAAATATCAGAAGGGGAGACAGAACATGAAAGAATCCTAACTCTGGGAAACGAACTAGGGGTGGTGGAAGGTGAGGTGGACAGAGGGTGCGGGTGACTGGGTGACGGGCACTTGACGGGATGAGCACTGGGTGTTATTCTATATGTTGGCAAATTGAACATCAATAAAAAATAAATTTATAAAAAAAAAAGAAATTCTCATTCTGTAGATTAAGTCCCTCTTGTCTTCTTAAGTAACTTCTCACTGAAATCAAGGGTCTTCCCCACAGTGATGGTTTAAAAAAAAAAAAAAAATGTGTTCACTGTCATCTGGAACCAAGACATAAAACCTATCCTAAAGGGCCAGTTACAGCTTCAGTACCACACAAGGTAGGTACTTAAAGGGTCATTAATGTAGCTTTTTTTTTCTTTTATGATGGTTCTATCTCACAAATATGAACTTAATTTGACTTTTCATAATACAAATAAGGAAGTCACTCTGATATCTTCAGTTTGACTTCTACGTGAGCTACTCTATCACCCCCCCAGTACTCCCCAGTACCCCCCAACTCACCAGTCCTCAGGCTGCCATCACATTTGAGATAAGGCAGGTAAAAAAAATTGTCAGAAGAGAAATGTAACCTCTAGAGAAGAACTGAACAATCTTTCTCTTGCCCCCTGCAGTGCTATATTCAACACAGGGTTGGAAGTTGATATCTCAATGAATAATAGTATTACCTCAGTTTACAAACTCTCTAGAAAGAAGCTCCTTTATGAGCAATGCATTGTGTTTAAACAAACAGAAAGTTGATAAATCACTGCCGCTGCCTAGCAAATCTGTTCTGTACCATCTTCCCTTGCCCCAAAAAGATCCCCCTTAGACAAATCCAAGCCACCTCTCGTTTTCCATCCCATCTTCAGTTTTAAAGCCCATTTCCTCCAACACTTCCTTCAGGGCCCAAAGCTCTCTTTCTTTACATCACCCTCAATCATATTAAATAATGGGTATAAAATATGTAATACAGTGCTTGACACTGCACTTATGAAAAACATGAGTTCATTTCCTTCTCTTTTTACACAGCTCTGATTCTCCCTACTTCCAGCTTTCAAGCTTCACCCCAATCTCCTGTAACCTTATTATTATCTCCCTTCTCCTGTTATATACACCTCATCTTTCTGTGCTGATCCTCATCTGCCTTTTTCTTGCCCTCACCAAAAAAGACCCATAAACATTTGCTTTTTTCCCACAATTCAGTTCTAAAGACATTTATTAAGGACCCATGTCAATGGTTAGCAACTGCTAACACCACCATGTTTGCCTTTTCTACATATGACCTGTGGTATCAGCCACTCAGTATCTTTATTTTAATTAACTCCACTCTTGAAAACTAAAAAAACAAAACAAAACAAAAAAACAAAAACAAAACCACTGTTCTAGGCATTTAGCCTCCAGAAGTACGAAATAATCAATTTCTATTAATTAAGTCACTCAGCCTGTGGTACTTCTCAGCCCTAGCAAACTAATCCAGTGAACTAGTTTCTTATTGCCCCCAATCAGTGTCCACATGGCCCTAGGTAAATTTACTCCCATGTTGCTCTGAGCAGACCACTAAGACCCTCCATGCCTCTCTGCTGTTCTCAACAGGATTTGCAAGCTGGCACCTGCCTTGCAGCAGGTTTAATTTTGCCTATTTATTTTTACAAAATTTTATATTAGCTCCACATATAAAGTTATGAGATTCCCCATTAAAATCTGGATCACTAACTTCTTTTGAAAAATCAGAAAATATGGCAGCAAATTCAAACTCAGTAAGATTCTAAACCACCTTTCAGCACATTATCTTATCTACCTTTAGTTATTTTTTACCTGATTTTCCCTCTTACAAACTTAAATGAGTCTCACTTATCTATCCTTCCCCTACCACAGAGGTTCTCAAACTTCAGCAGGTATCAGAACCACCAGCAAGGCTAGTTAAAACCCAGATCAGTGGGCCCCACCCATAGTTTCTGATTTAGTAGGTCTACAGTGAGGCCAATTATTTCCATTTCTCATATTTCCCAGCTAATGCTGCAGTGGCTAAAACTAGGATCACACTTTGAGAATCACCTCAAAGTGTGCCTACCTCACATTCCCAAAAGGAAGTTTACTTTACACACCCCAGCAGGAGGAAGGAAAGAATTTCTCCTTGCCCAAGAACAGCCCACACATTGGGCATCTGCCACACTCAACCAATGAAAACCCATAACAGCCCCTTCCAGCTTCTGCCCTTGGCCTATAAAAGCAAGCCCCTCTCCTCTGTTCTCCAGACTTGCCTATGGTTCACCATGGTTTGCTTGTCTCAAATTGCAATTCTATACTATTCCCAAATAAACTCATTTTGCCCATAAAAGAGCTGGCTTTTGTTTTTTAAGGTCAACACTGTATGTCAAGAGCTATTATCAATGTTAAATGAGATAACACATGTAAAATTACTGCATTTGATAGTCCTCTGTAAACTTTGGCTGTTATTATTATTTCCAGGGTGCCTGGGTAGCTCAGTCAATTAAGCATCTGCCTTCAGCTTAGGTCCTGGGATCAGCCTCCAATCAGTAGAGCTCCCTGTTCAGTGAGGAGCCTGCTTCTCCCTCTTCCTCTGCCCCTCCCCCCAGCTCATGTACACACATTCTCCTCTCAAATAAATAAAAATACTTAAAATAAAAATTAAAAAATTCCCTCTTTTCCTAATCTGTAAATTTGAAGCCAGAGTCTTCCACTCATTTCATGTAACCACCTACCAGGATCCTCTAACACTGTGCCTCACACATAATAGGTAGTGAATAAAGATTTTTCTGAATGAATAAATGAAGAAACAAACTAATGCACATCCAAATCTCATGGATTTGAGGACAGCCAAGCTCAGAAGGACATTTTTATATAGACCTTGTAATTACAACACAAAACAATTAAAATGGGTATTTCCGGGCAGCCCCAGTGGCTCAGCAGTTTAGCACCGCCTTCAGCCCAGGGCGTGATCCTGGAGACCTGGGATCGAGTCCCACAGTAGGCTCCCTGCATGGAGCCTGCTTTTCCTTCTACCTGTGTCTCTGCCTCTTTCTCTGTGTGTGTCTCCAATAAATAAATAAAATCTTTTGAAAAAATAAAATAAAATAGGTATTTCCACATTTAGTGTAAACTCAGAGTTGATTGATAGGTCTAATGATTCCCCAAGGAGCAGTAACAGCTAGTGTCTATGCACACTTACTCCATGCCAGGCACTATTCTCTGTCTTCTGTGTGTACTCATTGAATCAGTCTTCAGTTAATGAAAAACCTCAGGTCGATCTATCAGTTAGAAGTTGTACTTGGCTTCTCGTGACAGATAATCCAAAAATAGTGACCCAGACACAAAGGTATTTTCTCTTATAAGAAGAAAGAAAGAAAGAAAGAAAGAAAGAAAGAAAGAAAGAAAGAAAGAAAGAAAGAAAGAAAGAAAGAAAGAAAGAAAGAAAGAAAGAAATCTGGAGGAAGCAGGTCAGGGCTGGTATGATGACTCAGCAAAGTCTCCAAGGACCAAGAATCCTTCTACCTGTTCCACGTCTCAACAAATAGCTCTGTCTTCAAGGTCACCTCCACATTCAAGATGGCAAATTGGGGTGCTAGCCTCATATCAGCGTTTCAGCTAGCAGGGAGACAGGAAGTACCAAAGGCAAAAGTGCCCTCCCTCCTTTTTAAGAAGTCTTCCTGGGGACACCTGGCCGGCTCAGTCAGTGGATCACGCAACTCTTGATTTCAGGATTGTGAGTTTGAGCCGAGATCAAGTTGGGTGCAGAGATTACTTAAAAATAAAATCTTAAAAAAAAAAAAAAAAAACCCTTTCTGGAAGTCTCACAGAGTACTCTGCCCAACTCTAGTCAGCCAAAGCCTGGTCACACAGCCACACCTACCTGAAGGGAAACCCAATCTTTGCTGAACACATTGCTGTCCTGAGAAAGCAAGCTTCTTTTGGTAATGAGAGAAGAAGAGCCTATATTGGTTTAAAGCATAAGCTATGTCTGCAACACAGGACTACACACACACATACACACAAAATCAGTCTCTCTCTTTCTCCCCAAACCCCACCCAACTCCATTCTTGGCTCCCACTGAACAACAAAGAACACATTTGGAACACATTTCAATATGTGTTAAGTAAGCTACTGTGAGAGTAGACCTCACTCACACATTTTTGCTATCACATTTTTGATGAGGCAAAACATGAAACTTAACCATATCTCAGCCTTGGAGAAAGCAGCTGGCCAGACAGCAGGGCCACATGGTGCTTATATGCAGAGTGTAAATTTGGATCACACACACTGTGATGATGCTGGCAGTCAGGATAAAAATAAGTACCTCCCAACACCCTCCACATTGTGATTATAGTATTCAAACTGTGAGCGCAAGGGTAGTGAAAGCAAACAGTGGGAAAATGAACTCATTGTAAAACCTCCCCCAAGGAAAGCTGATAGGGTCTGAAAAAACTTTAGTAGAAAACTCTTCCTTCTCTCTCAGCCTGTGTGTGTGTGTCTGTGTGTGTGTGTGTGTGTACGTGTGTGTCTATCTCTATGTGTCTCTTTCTCTTTTACTCCCTCTTCCACCCTACCTAAGATGTATCAGGACTGCAGTGTTACTTAACTATTGTGAGCTAACTGTAAAGCACCTATATACAAACCTCCAAAGAGAGGCTCCCTCCATTAAAACACTTCAAGCCATTGACTAACCTGGATTTGCAGTTTCTCTCAGTTTGGAGCCTCACAAGGCAGACAAAAACTCCTTTATAAAGAAGCTCGGAAAGAACTGAACTCTGAAACGATAGGGTCTCTGTGTTCTTTGTGTAGGTAGGCAATTTCCCAGCAAGGTTTCGGGTTTTGCAGTTAGCTTTTGTGAATACAATAAAAGAGAGATAGTAACCTTTACAGTGAGTCGCAGCAGCACCCTAATACTAGGCTCTGTGAAAACAGATCACATTACCTGGAGCCTCACACTGCAGCCTGGGGTTATTGTGCAAAACTGGGTTCTGTTGTAGGCATCCAGGTAGTCTTTCTTCATCGAGGCAGGTCATTGTACCTCTGCAAAGCTGATTTTTTTCATTAAGGGAAAACTGTCCTTCCCCCAATTCAATTGACATTGAAAGTCACTGCTAAGTGGACTTGTGTGGGGAGCTCTGTGGGTACAGGCAGAGAGGGAGAAAATCTTGTGAGGGGCAGGAGAAATGTCCACAAGCTATGTAAACTACCAGGTAAATCACCTCAGGGGCACAACTACCATAGACAATAACTCAGAAGTATAGCTACCTTGACCAAGACACCAGACCAACAAAGTTTGGAAATTGCTGATGCCTTCCTTAGCATGAGAATGGGTGGTATTAAATTAAGACCTGTCTTCACCTCTGAAGACTTTCTTCTAACTTGGTTCATGAGGCAATAGCATTGCATACAGCTATATCCTATCTAATAAAAATCAATATTACAAATCACACCCTAAAAGAAACTTGTCCTTCAAGCTACACCTCTACTAGCAGAAGAATTTCAAAGCACTGTTCTTATCTATCACAGTTAACTGGTGTTCTCCACATTACCATAGAGAACTCAAGACTATACAGAAGAGGCAATGTGTAATGAATATTTGGTGGCAATAAAGGCTGTTCAGTTGACAAAAGACCTAGAAAATGTGAGTGAGGAAAGCATTCAATCAAAAAATCTTTGTTGGTTGCCAGCTATATGCCATTGTAAGACACTATTCTAGACTTAGACACTGTTCTAGGAACTAAACAGACCAAATACTTGCCCTGGTAGAGCTCACGTTCAACTGACATTTCTTGTACAGGCCATATAGGCAAAGTTTCCCAGAAGGCACCATTGGGGCACAAAGATCAATACTTCACAGCCAATAATAAATTCTCACTTCTCTTACATCTAGTGAGGGAGATACCAGTACTACATTAAGAGCTTTACCGGAATACTGTCTGGGCTCAAAGGAAGTATGCATGCATGTGAAGTGGTCTGAAACTAATAAACTTGCAAAAGAAAACCAAAACGGCCCAAATTGGGTAGTGCTAAGGAACTACAGAAGGAAGTATGGTAAGGTGAGGCCAACCCAGAAAGAAAGTTTAGATTAAGCTGATTTTGAATCAGGAGTTTAGGGCTCTTAGTCCCAGGTACCTGTTATAACTTACAATAAACTCCTGTTGGACCTAATCAGGCCATTCACTGGGGGCCAGAATGCATCATATCTGGAGCCCAAGTGGCTAAAAGTAGGTACAATGGCTATCAGAACATTTTGGGTACATATATGTGTCCCACTCTCTATTTCAGGCTTTCTGAAGGACTGAAAAGTATATACCTCAGAGGTCACAAAGCAACCCACAGAATTATTTTGTTTAGCCTGCAAATTATTACATTTCTGTGTGCCAAGATGTAAAAATCAAAACATTTTGCCTGCTAAAATGGAGCTTTGCAGCTTCTTTAAAAGAAAGGTGAGGGGATCCCTGGATGGCTCAGTGGTTTAGTGCCTGCCTTCGGCCCAGGGCATGCTCCTGGAGACCTGGGATCAAGTCCCAGGTCGGGCTGCTCCCTGCATGGAGCCTGCTTCTCTCTGTCTGTGTCTCTGCCCCCCTCTCTCTCTCTCTCTCATGAATAAATAAATAAAATCTTGAAAACAAAGAAGAAAAGAAAGAAAAGAAAAGAAAGAAAAGAAAGAAAGGAAAGGAAAGGAAAGGAAAGGAAAGAAAAGAAAAAGAAAAAGAAAAGAAAAGAAGAAAAAAGAAAAGAAAAGAAAAGAAAGAAAAGAAAAGAAAAGAAAAGAAAAGAAAAGAAAAGAAAAGAAAAGAAAAGAAAAGAAAAGAAAAGAAAAGGCTAAGGGGGCACCTAAGTGGCTCAGTCAGTTAAGTGTCTGACTCTTGGTTTCAGTTCAGGTCATGATCTCAGGATCCCTGCTCAGCAGGGAATCTGCTGAAGATTTTCTCTCTCTCCCTCTCCTTTTGTCCCTTTTCCGCTGTTCATGTGCACTCATACTCTCTCTTTTACTCTCTCAAAAAATAAAAATAAACAAATAAAAGAAAGAAGAATATATGGCAACATTGGGCTTACACTACTGAAATATAATAAGAGGCCAGAGCTGGAGAGTTTTCTGACCCCCACTCCATCCTTCTGGGTACATGGGCCTTACACCCCCACACACAGAGTCCCTACAACTTCCCGTGGCCTTCCCTAATCTAAATAAACCCATCAGTTGCCTTTTTTTTTTTTAGATTTTATTTATTTATATATGAGAGAGAGCACAAGCAGAGGGAGAAGCAGACTCCCCATTGAGAGTGGAGCTGGACATGGGACCCAATCCCAGGACCCTGAACTGAGATCATGACCTGAGCCAAAATCAGATGCTTAACCAACTGAGCCACCCAGGCACCCCCCAGTTGCCATTTTTAATGGCATTACAATATTCATAATTCACAATCAAAAAACAACTTCTTCCCATGTCATTATCAAGTATGGGGACATGAAAGACCTGAGCAACTATATATCTTTCATGAAAAAAAAATCACTTTCCTTCATTCTACAAGTACTAATTGACAGCCTATTAGAAGCCACATACTGTTTTAAAGTCTACAGATATAGCAGGGGTGGGGGGAAAGGGGGAATATGTCTCTACCCTTGTGAAGCTGTTTCCTATTTGTGAGAGATAGATCATAAACAAATATACAATATACCTTCAGGGAGCTATATGTAATATGAGAATGAAAAAAAAAGCAAGGGTAGGGTTAAGGGTAGAGTGTAGAGATGGAGTAAAGAGTTAGATATATTGGTCAGGGAAGGCCACTCTGATGAAGTAGCATATGAACAAAAACCTGAATGACCTGAAGGAGTGGGCACTGAGAAAGTATATCTCTGTATAGAAGGAAAAAACATTTCAATGTATTTAATATGCAAGGGGCATTTGTGCCAAAAGAACCTAAATAAACCATGAAATAAACCAAGGTAAAAACTATGGAACAGCACACAGAAAAACATGTATTTGTGCCAAAAAAATCTAAATAAACCACGAAATAAACCAAAGTAAAAAACTGTGGAACAGCACACACACACACACACACACACACACACACACACACACACGGTCCAGTCTTTAAGAAGCCTGCTTTTCAACCGATTTTTTTAAACATCTATATTTTAGATTTTTATAATCATTCTACTGGAGAGAAAACCAAAATCCAGTTTATTTGTTTTTTTTTTAATTTTTATTTATTTATGATAGTCACAGAGAGAGAGAGAGAGAGAGAGGCAGAGACATAGGCAGAGGGAGAAGCAGGCTCCATGCACTGGGAGCCCGACGTGGGATTCGATCCCGGGTCTCCAGGATCGCGCCCTGGGCCAAAGGCAGGCGCCAAACCACTGCGCCACCCAGGGATCCCCAAAATCCAGTTTAATATTAACAATCTAATTATATTTCAATCTTAGTGACCTCTAGGGATAAGTAAGAAAATCTCCATTCTACAGATGACAAGGCTCAGAATGGTTAACGTCCTTGTTTACAATAATATGGTTACCAAGTAGCAAAGACAATACAAGGCTATCCTGACTCTAGTTTTAGGGTCTTTCCAAGGCTAGTCCTTTAATAACTTCCTCTGAAGCACCTGCAACAAGAGAGACTGAAACAGAAAGAAGTGAGGGAGTCCAGAGGTTTAGAAGTCCAGGAATTATTTCCAATCAGCTGTAAAAAGAACTCTTCAGATTTTATATTATCTTTGAAATGTATACATATTTTATGTTTATTCTATAATTTATCTGTATTTTTTCAATTTTGATGAAAGAAACACACCAAAGGAAGATTAATGCTAATTTATGGCCCAACTTTTCTTGTCCTCCCCCCAGATACAGTGAACCCCCTCTTTTTGAGAATAATGTCAAAAGTCTGCAGAATTTCACTAGCAGACCAGTAGGGAATTAAAGATGCAGCAGTGTGACAGACCACAATATTCTTACATCAAATGCATAATTACTGAGATATATAAAAGTGATTAAAATACTTTTTATATTACAAACATATGCATGCATGAATGTATTACAAAGTGGTATTCAAATGTCAAATTAATTTTATTTATTTTATTATAATTTGCAAGATGATGTGCTCATCTGTAGATAAAAGAGCATAATCCAAGAAAACTGGGGAATGGTACCTTCTAAAAATAAAGTTATAGTCATTAAGCTCAAATCAGTGGATTGTTAGGACAAGTTTTCCTTTAGAATAATAATATATTGTTTCATTAAGGATAAAATATAACTGTTCTGGGAATGTATCACATAGATGTTTCCAATTGGTGTCTCTGTACTCTTCTAGTCATGAGTTGTTACAGATGTGTCTCTGGGGCTTCTACAGGATGAAAATAACTATTCCTTGCCTTGACTTTCAGTCTTTATATAATTGCAAGCCTTAGCAACTTAGGAGTTTTTGGCTCATCTATAATGGCAAGACTCTCTTCCATGACTTTTCCCTGAGGGACTATATTTATATTGCACCTGATATTTTACCCAATCTCGAAGGATAAGGATGAATTTGGAAAGCATCTTTGCTCAAATCATTCATCACTCTTGAAAATGGCTGGCGTGAGTCCACATTATTTCTCTCACATTCTAATGCATATTGTTCCAAGACATCTTTTCATGTACCATGTAGGAAAAAACTCCACAACAAGCAGAAACACCCAAGGCATCTAATGATCTGTCCAAAGACCTACTAAGGAGATACTGGTGCTGGTTCACTTGAACCAAAGGCTTCTAGAAATAAATCTGGGTGTGAGTTGGCATGAGACTTTAAAAAAGAACACAGACTGTCCTTTTAGGGCCCATATCAGCGGTGGGGGGTTGGTATCTATTTCATCTGTGAGCCATCTGAGGAAGCACCTGACAGGGTAGTTCTCCTTTAAACACTTTGTTGTGGTCTATCAGAAGAAAAGCTGCCACTTCATCCCTTCTCTTCTGGCCTCCTAATCCTGTCTCTTAAAAGTACTGATTATGCAAATCATTCTACAAGTCCCCACTTGCTCAAATGTCAGGTTAGGCTGTCATTAGTCCTCTCCCCCATTTCTGAAATGGCCTCCTAATTCATCTGTCTACCTCTGGTAACTCCTCCCTCCAATCTATCCTTCCCACTGCCATCAGAACAAAGTAAAGCACAGATCTGATTCTCTACTGACTACAGTCTTGGAGGCTCTCGGCTTCCCTTTCTCTCTCATCTCTGGTGGTTCCCTGTCTCTTGCGTTCTGGGCCTTGCTCTTCTTCACCTGCTAGCCTCTCCAAAAGGAAAAGCTTTCCCTCCTCTCTGTCTCTCTGACTTCTATTCTCCCTTCATGATTAAGCTCTCCTCTCTGATACAGTAATTCCTCCAGCACCACTCACTCAGTGCACCTCAAACACACTTTAATGTAGCAAGTATGTTTCAATTACTTGTTTTTTAAAAAGATTTATTTATTTATTCATGATAGACAGAGCGAGAGAGAGAGAGAGAGAGAGAGAGAGAGACAGAGACACAGGAGCAGGGAGAAGCAGGCTCCATGCAGGGAGCCCGATGCGGGACCCGATCCCGGGACTCCAGGATGGTGCCCTGGGCCAAAGGCAGGCGCTAAACCGCTGAGCCACCCAGGGATCCCCCAATTATTTTTTTTAACTCTACACAAGCCTCATCTTCAGAGGATAACTACTAGGTCTTCATTATCTTTAATATACCCACTTCCATCCTGGAGAGCATTAACTCCACAATACACCCAGTCTGCCTTGCCCTGAAAAGAACCCCAAGGAAGAAAGCTGAGAGACACTGCAGCTTGAGGCACTGCTTGAGATGCACCTCCAGCAGCAACACCAAGACCTGTCCACCAAAGCTGCAGCAGAAATCAGGGACTCAGGGGATGCATCTCAGGGCGAAATGTGTCTGCTACAGGCTCACAGATTTGAATCACTGTGGAAATTCAGAGTAGGGGAGCACCTCAGAGGTCTCCTGGTTCAGGCTCCCACTCAATGCAGGGATGCTCTTACAGATCACTGACAGGTGGACTCTCCCCCAACCCCACTCCATAACACAGGCAAATGATAGTATTATACAGCTCATTGCTTGGCATTTCTGCCAAAGATAAGTTGATCCAAATTTAATAATAATATTTAAAAATTAAATAATAACATTATCAAGTGCTTATTAAATGCCAAGTATTATACTAAGAGCTTGGCATGTACCATTTAATCTCTTCATAAGTACCTCATGTGGTAAATACAATCATCATCATCTCCAGTTTCTCGGTAAAGACTAGCAAATGCCAGTACCCCCATTTTAGTGCATGCTGGCAGGACTCCCCAATGCCTGCACCTGCTTCTGTGGGCCAAAAACCATTCTCTGGTACCAGAGCACACCTTCCTGCAGTATATTTAGCCAGAAGTGCCAGAGAATTAACACTCCCCAGAAGCATCCTTCAACCAATGACTGTGAGGGCTGCCCATCAAGTGGCTTGATCTGTAGTAAATGGTCTACAATGACTCCCAGAGTTCCCCAGCAGGGGAGAGCTGCCATTGCCCACACTTGTAGCATGCTTGATAACTCACCCTTTCCTTCATCAGCTCACTTTCCCACTCCCTACTAATACTTCTTGGGATTACCTCCCAATATTTGCACTTAAAATCTGGTCTCTGGAGCTTCCTTCTAGAGAAACCCAACAAAAACAAGGAAGTGAAGGCACAGAAATTCAGGAACATGCCCAGGATAGGATCTCCACCTCAGGGCCCATACTCATCTCCACTGCACTATACTGCATTCAGCTATCCCACGAGAGCAAGAAGTGCATCTTTTCCTGCCTCTATAGACAAATATATGAAGACAGACAAAGCATCTCCTACTCTTCCACCATGACTGTTTTCATACCCACCATCCCCCTCTCAGGGCACCGTATTTAGCTTCAAATTTTCCACTTAAAACTAAACATATGAAATTATTCTGTTTTAAACCTTTCGTAATTCCATCCATCTGTTTCTTAATCTTGTGTCATTATAGAAGCAGAGAACTGAAAATATGTATACTAAGCTATTCAATTTTAACCCTGTTTTAATACAAAAATTCCTAGAACTATTTCTGTGTTCCATATGGCATCCATGCAAACAAAATTCAAAATTTTATTGAACTGGCTAAAATGAATCTGATTAAATCTTACAATATAAGTAATAATTATGTTAATAAGTACTTATCAATTTAGCAAGATGTAAATACTAAATACTTACTATGTATTCATTAACAAAATAACAACAAACATTCTAATAGACTCCTCCTGTATATCTTGATCAATTGCAACCTCATCCAGAGGTATCTCTATTTTTTTAGAATCTTCCATGTCAGCTATAAAATGAAAATTCAAAGATCATAAATTGTCTACCAAAAACATTCCCAGAAGTAAACAACTCCACAGCGAGATGTGCAAAACATATTTAAGGTTCCTGAAGCTATATGGAATCAATCTAGGTACAACATATTCAATGTAAAATGATTGATAACTTCAGGAATTCTAACATGTTATAAACAGATTATGAAATGAAGATTTATAGAATTTTAGAGCAAGAGGAACCTTAGGAAACAATTCATATTTTGATTTCTTCTTTTGTAGAAGGCTTTACAACTAAGCAGAGACATAATGAGCAATAGAACCAGGTTTCTTAGCTCCTAATTCAGTGCTTAGTTGGTTTACCACAGTTTGTATCATTTTCTGAATAATTCACATAAAGTATCTTTCTATATTGAATCACTAGTTCATCCCCATGATAACCAACTCCAAGCTTGAAACAGATAAATGAAACTAATCAAATTTATGAGTCAGGAATTTAGAATTAGGATAATGGGGGACTAAGTCAGAGGGAAAGTACTTGAATTGAGAAGTCACACTAAATAGTACAAAGTTAACATTGGGTGCTACCTTGGGTATATGCAGTGGCATAAGGTAAACCACTGCAGAACCCCCAAGAGACAGAAAATAGCCTGAGTCTCACTATCCCAAACTGCCTCTTCTGGGGGCCTGGTGATATTTGGACTTCATGAAGCTTGTTTGTATTTTTAAAGCCAATATCCCTCAACCATTCAAGCTACTTGAATGAACCAACTTAAGTAGATTTCTCTTCCCTGTAACAAAAAGTGCCCAGGGCAGAAGACTCTTCCCTCCTCTTGCTATTAACAAAACAACTATAAAAAGAAAATGGGTGTTGAGGAGCACCTGGGTGGCTCAGTGGTTAAGCGTCTGCCTTTGGCTCAGGGAGTGATCCCAGGGTCCTAAGATCAAGTCCTGCATCAGGCTCTCCATGGGGAGCCTGCTTCTCCCTCTGCCTGTGTCTCTGCCTCTGTGAATAAATAAAATCATGAATAAATAAAATCTAAAAAAGAAAGAAAGAAAAAGAAAGAAAGAAAGAAAGAAAGAAAGAAAGAAAGAAAGAAAGCTGAGAGAGAGAAAGAAAGAAAAGAAGAAGAAGAAGAAGAAGAAGAAGAAGAAGAAGAAGAAAGAAAGAAAGAAAAAGAAAGAAAGACTGAGAGAAAGAAAGAAAGAAAGAAAGAGAAGAAGAAGAAGAAAGAAAGAAAAGAAAAGAAAGAAAGAAAAGAAAAGAAAAGAAAAGAAAAGAAAGAAAGAAAGAAAGAAGAAAGAAAGAAAGAAAGAAAGAAAGAAAGAAAGAAAGAAAGAAAGAAAGAAAGAAAGAAAAAGAAAATGGGTGTTGAATAATGGAATAATAAAAATGGCCATTGGAATCAGCATGAAGAACTGGAATAAAGCAGGAGACCAAGTTTATTCAAATGCCAGCTGTGGTTAAAGAATGTCATTCATTGTATGGGAAAAAGAAGCTGAGATCCCTCTCTAACTTCTTAAGTCAGTTTAGGAGCAGTCCCTTGATATTATAAATGTATGAGTTTTGAATGGGGATTTTCCTGCCCTCCTCCTCTTTTAGACTTGCCCTGGTGGTTCTAGACCAGAGAACAAAGGAACCTAATCCAGGAACATGAAAGGGCATTTTCCCTCTTCCACAAGCTACTCTTCTGACCATGAATTTACAGTCCTTCTGAGCTCCCTGCTACTCCCACCTTTTGGGGATAGCTCAGAACCTTAAGTCAACAGGGCCTCTTCCAATTTACTACTGGTTCTATTGGTTTCCTATAGCTTCAAGACAATTACTACACCTAAATTAGTAAAGCATTTTAAAAGTTCTTCTCCCAACAGCATTAAACACAATTGAATTAGCACTATTTATTTTCAACCAGCAGCCATTATCTTAACTCTTTGTTGACAAAACCCTGATTATCCATTTGGCCATATCCCCAGCTCATTAGCTCAGAAGAAAGTCCAGATGAATTTCAGATATTCAAGACAATGCCATTCCTTTTGTCAATGATTCGTAGAGGCATGGGCATGTAACATAAATCTAACCAATAAGATCTCGGTAGCTAATATTTATTGAATGCTAACTCTGTGTCCTGGTCTAAGTGTTTCATAAGAATTCATCCTTTTTTCCTTCATTACAACTCTGTAAGCTAGAATCCATATTGTCCCTATGTCACATCTTACATGAAATGTAAGATAAGCCATTTTGATTCAGATTTTCTGTTACCTGTCACTGAACCAATCTGAACCAATACTCCAATTAACCTGTCCTTTTCTCTTTAGAACCACACTTAAGCATGAATGCAAGGACAGCAAGAGAATATATAAATGCCATACATCCTATTGCAATTCTTCCCTTCCCAGTTCCTGTAAAGGTTTTTCTTATACTTTACTATGAGTAAAAAAAAAAAAAAAAAAAAGACTCATTCTCATGTATTAAGTTTATTATTAAAACACCTTACTATTGGCTTGTTTTATTCATGAAAACCAACCTTGTAAACAAATGTAACAAATGAACATAAGTTTTCAGTATAAGCTCTATCAAAAAGATAGACAAATAGCCTTTTCCAAGCCTGTATTATTTCACTTAGGACTATTATTTGCTGAAGCAATCCCAGTTCATCCCAGGACTTCTGATTGCATGGTTATTGAATTAAATCCAATCTTCTGCTCTATCATAATTTATATATTTATTATTTTAATTTTGGACCCTCTGAAATCACTGCTCACTACTCAAACCACTGCCTCATAAAATAATATTTTTATTATATGTTTCATGTTTCCAAGTTCCTTGGTTTTATGTCTACATATTTTTGGAAATGTAAGGAAAACTATTTTTAAGTCCTTTAGTAAATGTATTAAATAGCCATTAGTTAGGCTCTTGGCCATTAAATTTCTAATATTAAATTACTATTCAGGTGTTTCCTTCTTGCTCTCTGGCCAAAAATAAAGCAACTCACTTTAACTGTCTTTATACAGTGTTAAAAGTAATTCAGTTATACTGACATAGTTTAATATAGTGGCAGAATCATATGTCAATATGTAAATGCTGTGTGATTTATTTTCTTTGTAACACTGGGAAAGTTAATATTTGTGCCTCAGTTTCCTCACATATAAAATAGAGATCATACTAATAACTAATTTTTAGAGTTGTTGTGAAGATTAAATAAACCAATACATATGAAGCACCTGATAAGTACCAAGGACACAATAAGAACTCTAAATATGATTATTCCTATTATTATTATCAGGGTTAGCTGGTAATTAACAGAGAACTTGATTAACAGTGACTTAAACCATTAGAACATATGTTACTTACTAAGCATGACACTTGTTGGCTCTAGGGTTGGTTCATAGCTCAAAGATGTCATGAAGGACTGAGGCTCCTGCCACCCTTCTGCTTTGCCATTCTCAGTGTACTGGCAAAGTGTCCCTCATAGTTATAAGACAGCGACTCATTACAAGTTCTTCTAACAACAGTAAGGTAAGAGGATGAGGGCAAAACTAAAAAGGGAAGAAGGAATGAACTTTCTCCTGATAAATATTTATCTTTACAGAAGGAAAATATTTCCCAGAAATGGCCCAAAATGTCTCATGTCTTAATGGCCAGAACTGGGTCACATGACCATTTCTAAACCAATTACTGAGAAAGAACAGAATTACTATGACTGATTTAGACCAGTGACAAGTCATTTTCTGAGGCTGGAACTTTAGCTGCATGATCAAAACCAGGTTTCCATCACCAAGGGAAAGAAGAGAGTAGTCACTGGGTATGCAATCAATAGCGTGTGTCATCAACAAGCACTCATTTTTTGCATACTACGTGCTTAGCTAGTGCTCCTACTAAAACTATAGAAACTGTCAAAAGAACGAATGACATCTTCTTGGCCCTTTTGGTCCTGTTTACTTGGCATCTTTAACCTGAAGGCTATTCCTGCTAAGGCCTGCCGAGTAACTAAACCAGAGCCTTTAAGGCCTCCTTCCTAATCACTCTGGGTGGCTTCACCTATTCTCCCCAAATAAGTTTGATCTTCCTTTTCCTGGTCACATTCTTGTGTTGCATCTTGAAGTGTTTCATACTCTGCATTGCTTGGCCACTTTCAAGTAATGATAACTGAAGGATGGCACAGAGTTAGTAATTCAAAATTCCATGATTAGAATCTCTGAGCACCCCAGATACCCAGGAGCAGATTCCATTTCTCTCTTTTTTTCCTTCTCTATTGAGGGGCTACTGTGAGACAGGCACTTTGATAAATTCTTTCCACTCATTCCCACCAAAAAAAATTCATGAAATATAGGATTCAGATAAAAGCAAAGGACATAAAGACAGTGATTTGCACAAAACCAGTGGCTAGAAATAAGAAAACTATCCCTTATTGAGCCTATGCTACATATGAGCCAAACACTGCCCTCAATGCTACATATGAAATCATTCCTTTAATTCTCTTAACCAACCCATAAGGTAAGCATTCACTCACAACAAATACTTTCCAAGTACTCCCTACCTGCCATTCTATAGGTAAGATATCTGCAGCTTCAAAAGCTAAGTAAGTTCAAGTTCACCCAATTAGAAAGTAACAAGTATTATTAAAACTAGATCTAATTTTAAAAGCTTTATGTTGAAGCCTTACCCACCCCACACTGCAGGAATTTGAACCAAGGCCTCCTTTAGGCCCATTCCATAACTGCTAAATCACAGATGGAACATGTTTTATTCTATCTACTGTTCATGTTTTATTCTATCTACTGTTCTGTGAGATGTTCTCCAAATAGTTCAAGACTGGCCTAGCTGTCCAAAATGAAGTTGGGAATCTCTCAGAAAATATTTAGCAAATTAGTAACTCCCCTTTTGCCTTTTGAAAGTAGAGAGGCAGCTGATCCCTGTTGAGTTTAAGTAAAGGGGCTTCTGGGGAGGTAGATTATCAATATTTATCACATTTCCACTCTGTCATCAAGCCACAAATTAAGTGTTGTAACTTGGATTAAGCAAAATCTCTTGCACATGCCTTTTCCAGCAAAAGGTGGGCATATTCAGAGATACAGAACTAAATGAGACTGTTGCCCATTTTACCCAATCTAAATTTTGTTAGCTGGTCTGTTTTAGAAACAATATGGCCAAGAGATCTGCTATAAAACATTAAAACCTTTATTCTCTGTCGGCCCCAGATTACAGTTTACCAGGAAAGAGATTTAACAATTGGTAACTGCTCCAAATTTCCCCCTAAAGGAAGACTTCTGTCCCTGTTTCTCTCTTTGGTGTAAACTTATTCAGGTAGTTTCCTACTCAGAAACCAATTGGAGCTCTATCTGTAGAAATATGCAGTTCAAAAGATCTTTCCTTGCCTGTTTCTAGCACTGTTAGAGACTTACAAGAAGAAGGAAGTGTAGAGACATTTCTTGTGTTCATTCTGTTTGTTTGTATTCATTATTTTGCTTCAGGTACTCAGGTTTAAAACATGCTACAGAGCAAAATATTACCAAATCCTTTCTCTAAGTGCATTTATTTTCATGAAGGAGTGAAGTTTCAGAAAGCAAAACCTGACATCTGAGCTGCTCTAACACTCACTGCATCACTCTCCAGAGCTAGTCCCCAGGAGCTGCAAAATCAAGTTGTTGGGAAGCATGTATGTGCTGATCAACACAACTATATAAACCCAAGTTAAAATAAGGTGGATATGACAATCCCAGTGACCATGATATTTCAAAATCATGAAATAATATGCTTTTGAAAATATTCAAAAGCTCCAAAGGATGACTAAAGAAAACAATGTAATAAAGTAATACTTACAGTTTTCTTTCATTTGGATACAACACACACACACACACACACACACAAAGCATAATGCAAACTTTGAAGTCCTTTCATGAAATGAACATACTGAAGTCTTCTTAATTCTGAGTCCCAATTTTCTCTCTGTGAAAGAAATTTTTGATGAAGAATTATCTCTAAGGTCAAAAAAAATAGCTTCTTCATCTTGCATCCCATGCTCTTTACAAATCCATCTATTATGGCACTAGTTGCATCCCACTGCTCTGTAATTAGCAAGGACATCTTTCTGTCTCCTATCGCTAGACATGAAGGTACTCTGTCCTAGGCCAGGTATTAACCTGGATACTGGCCTAGGACATGGTTTATTATGAAAATGTAGCCGATGTTCATTAAAATAAGAGGGGTCTATGGTTCTATACATTTCAAAGCCTGCATCCAAATTTTGAATGCTATTGCTGTAACAAAGTTTTCAAAGTCACCACTATTCCACAAGTTCCCAGAAAGCAATCAGCCAACTATTACTAAAAACTATTTCAATAATAATTGGGATAAGACCCTGGGCACTTATCTGACATTTGTTGAATACAATTATAACACATATAACCTTGCTTTAATGAGATGATAAATCAATGGATTAATTTTTAAGTGATTTTCTATGGGATTATGGCAGCCCATCCCAAACCTTTCCCAGTTGTTCTTCCATATATTTCTTCCCTCATTGGAACTACATAAATTTCAAACACTGCTAAATCACTATTTCTCATAATTCATTCTATGGACCCCTGTATCTGAACTACCCAGAGCGTTTGTCACAAATACAATTTCCTGGGCCTTCCTCCAGCCCTGCTGACGTAGACTCTCCAAAGGTGGACCCCTGAAGCTGTATGTTTCATAAACCCCACATGTGATTCGTAGGCAGACTCAAATATGAGAACCACTGCTCCGGACCCACAAATTAAGATTGAAGGGCAAACAGGATAGGACTGTGAGCATCTGCTGAAGCAATTAAAACAGGCTGAGCCTCCACAAGGTTATAAGATTACTTTGAATCTAGCACCTAAGAGAAGCATCTTGATTCCTGAGCCCACTATCCTGTACTTTGACTCAGAAGTCTATTACCACCAATAATTACATGATCTGTTTTCACTCTGCCTTTCTTTGGAAGAAAATCATCTCTATATACCTGGTAGTTAATATACATTTTATATTTAGAAAGCAGCATTCCTTCACCCCTCACCTCCCTTTCACATTCCCTATGACTTTTACCAAACCTCACATCTCTGCCTTTCCTATAAAGAAGGGAGGCATTGTTTAGGCCTCTCCCTCAAAGCCATGTCACCCAGGGTTCTGCTCCATGGTAAGGTGCTCTCCTCTAAGCCAAAAACAAAACCACCTTATTTAATCGAGAATAAAAACTCCACATTAAGGAGAACATATCTTACTGAAAAGATAGGTGTTTTTAAAGTTTTTAAGTGACCACACAAAAACACTGTTTTGGGGTAAAAATAAGCTTTTTGGTGAAAACAAAACAAAAATTGACATTTATAATGATTGTGCCATTTGGATGGATTTTCCTCCTGAATAGTATTGTTCCAAAGAGAAAAAACACAGGACTTCACAGAGACTGATGAGAAGACCTTCCAAAAAAACTGTATATTATGGAATGTTCATTGATCTCTTGCACATGCCTTTTCCAGCAATAGGTGGGCATATTCTGAGATACAGAACTAAATGAGACAGAAAGCTTTTGTTCTCTAAGAAATCAAGTGCTATTACAGAATGGTTACTCAACAACAACAAAAAAAGGCAATGGATGAAAAAAAGGTTTATTCCTTCAAAAGAAAACACAAAACAATGTACAGAAGAAAGAAACGGGGGGGGGGGGGGGGGAGGGAAGAAATGAGTAAGGAAGGCCCTAATTCCATTCGCTGGAGAAAACCATCACAAAACAAAAGGAGGAAAGAGGATGGATTTCAAGAAAGAGCATGATATAATGGGAGACCTAAGAAAAGCTAGAGACTCTGTTCATCTTTCTACTTCTCATGAGTTGGAAGAGGCTCCCTGAGCAGATTCCTCATGACCTGCAGGAGAGGCTCTGAGAAGCAGCTCTGCCAAGGATGTATGGTTCTTTGAATTTTCCTTTTCAACTGCTAGATAGCAGCTATATTAATGAAGGAATTCACCAAATTTCATCATGTTAGTACCCGCCCAACACAAAATGGAATGAGTGTCTTCTTTCCAAGAGAGATAGGCGTCCTCCAAATCTTCCCAACGCTAAGATCCTGTCTGGATTGGATCACCTCCAAGTCTCTACATTAAAAAAAATAATAATAATAATAACACACTGAGTGGGAAAGAGGATTGTTGTTGAAATAAAACATCTATATCTCCAGATCATTTGCCACATCCTTCTGGCCATCCAGAAGAAATCTGAATTAAGCCCATCTCTTAATTAAGATAAATTTTCTGGGTCATTGCATAGCTGAGTCATTCCATAAAGGCAAGGTGGGGAAGTGGGCAGCAGAAAAAGGAGGCTGCAATGATGAGACATGTTATGCATCACCATCCTTTCCCTATGCCCCATTCCTCCAAGAGAAAATGTTCTTTGTAAGGAGCTCAAAATGTGAATAACAAAAACCTTAGAATTGAGACAGACTCTTAGTCTAAAAACAAGAGCACCACTGCTATAATTAAAACTGTTTTTTGGGATGCCTGGGTGGCTCAGTGGTTTAGCGCCTGCCTTTGGCTCAGGGCCTGATCCTGGAGTCCCGGGAACGAGTCCCACATCAGGATCCCTCATGGAGCCTGCTTCTCTCTCTGCCTGTGTCTCTGGCCCCCTCTCTCTCTTTCTCTCTCTCTCATGAATAAATAAATAAAAATATTTTTTTAAAAAAACTGTTTTTTAACACAGAGGAAATACTGTCCAGTGCTGGCCAACTTACAGCCCTAGAACTTCAGCTAACCACAAGGAGTTAATATTTATTGAGTGTTCACTATATGGGCTAAGCATTTGCATGCATTATCTCTTTCAAAAATCATATTTGCAACAAAGATTTGTTACTTTCATGCCTAGAGCACAGAATCCATGGGTAGAGAAATCAGAGATTATTACTCTTTATGCTTAGAGAAATTATTTCACCAAAATAATTACAACCACTTTATTTTCAGTTGCTTTGCAAACCCTGATTTTTTTTTCTTCAAGCCAAAAGAACAAACAACAATACCCTAAACCCAACCTTGAAGTTGTCCTTGTCTCAATCTCATGGTCTTGTTCACAAACCCTGCCTTTACATAAAAGGCCAACCTTGTTGGGTGTGGCTAGCATGCCCACACAGGAGATGTGCACATTTCTTTTTGGTGATCAGCTTTTGGGGCAACCTCAGAGCAGTGTCACCATGTGGCTATCACCCAAATATCAGGATGAAAGCTGAGGTGCTGAATAAGAGAATATCTCAGAAAAGAAAAAAAAAGAGAGAGAGAGAGAGAGAAAGAGAGAACCTGACCACAGGTTAATGCGAAACAACTGTCAATTCTAGAAGTCAGTTCAGGCTGTAAGGAGGCAGAAGCATCATAGTGACATCATAGTGACAGCATGATCATGATAGAATCAGACTTGGATTTTCCAATGTGTCCACTGGTATACTGGGAAAACCCGGAAAGCCAATGGCAGCACCACCACACAATACCAGCTCCAGACAGTGGAGCTGCCCAAAAAAGGGGCCCATAAAGCAACTTGTACAGTCAGCAACTCTAAAACAATACTGTTTACAAATGCAATGCCAGTTTGGTCACTCTGCTAGGAGCAAATGTGATCTTTCTTGCAATTACTTCAGAAACTTGCCTTTTTAAGATTAGAAGAAATCAGCTCTGGAGAGATTGGATGCAGTCACAGAAAGAACATGCCTTTGGAGCTTTGGAGAGAAAGTTGTACATGCACTTGACCCAGTTACAATCTTCCTTTCTCTTTTCCTCTACCCACTGTTCAGGAGCCTCTTTCCTTACTTCTAAGGCTTTTTTCCATGGCAATTTATTTTCCATCTTAGAGTTAGATTGCATTTCATTCTTTTCTCCTATACTGTTTTCTTTAAAAAAAAACTTCTATGAAAAGAAGTTAAAAGTTGTCCACTATAGGATATACAAAAAAAGCGAAGAAGTGGAATATGCCAAAAAATACAAAGAAGCAAAATAAAATCACATCTAATCTTACCACCTGGATGATCAAAATCTTTATCAATTTAGTATCTTTTAATTTTTCTTTGTGTCTATGTGTGTGTATATGTATGTATATATATTCAGTTATTTTACAAAACTGGGATCATTCCAAAATACAGTTTTGTTATCCACTTCTTTCTAATTATAATGGCAGCATATTCTCAAGCCATTAAATACCCTTTGAAAACACATTTCTTAAATGACTACATAATTACTATTCTTTTTCACGCTTTGACACTGAGTGCAGTACATTAAATAGAATAATATATGGATTTTTCCCCTTTTTAATGTAACTGAACCATTTGTGTTTTATTACATTCACTTTTAATGTACTTCTCTATTGTTTTTTCAAGATCAGACACTTTAAGTGCAGCCAATTAAGTTGAAAACACTTAAGAACATCAGGAAAGATTTATTGGTGGTATAATACTAAAGATATCTAAGCCAGCTACAGTTCTCAAAACAGCCCTTATATCTACAATCAAATAAAGTTCACTTCCTATGAATAAGAGATTGCTTGTTTCTTACAATTTCAAATATTAAAATAGGCTGGCTTAGTTGTGTTGTGAATTGTGATGGCACTGTATCCCCCGCCCCCATTGGCCATTCACTTGCAAATATCTTAAACTTTTTATCCCATTAGATGGCATTTATTAGCATCACACCATCTAGTCATTTAGAAAACTCTGAATAACTGACTGCATTATCTGTAGAACTTAACTTTCTAACAACTATTACTCCCAATGTCTGGTTTCAACCTGGTTGTTTGGAGCTCTCAGAAAATATTCTCCCAAAGAAACAAGCTCTAAGTGGTAAAGAACTGACAAGGGCCTGACACACAATATGCCATGCTAGGAGTACCATGTTGCAGTGTCACAGTGATACTGTGACAATGAATGAATTCAGAGTACAGTAGTAGGATCAGTGACTTTCTCACTTTTTGTCTCAGTTACCCAGCAGCAGGAGTAAAGATTTCAGAGGGAAACTTCGGGACACTCAAAGAGGCAGAGCGTGACAGGAAGACTCCAGGGCACCAGAGAAACAGGTCTCTTTCTCAGTGTGGGTCAGCTTTCACTCTGCACTGAGCACCTGCTTCAACTTTCTACCATCACCATCCTGTGACACCCCTCAGGCTTTGCCCACTTCCCAATTCTCTCAAGCTTTCTTTTTCCTATATGCAAGTTCAGAATCTCTTTTGAGGTTTTTTGTATGTGTTGCTGAGAATACTAAAAAAGTTAAAAGCTCCCTCCTAAATTCAACCCTTAATTTTAATATCCTATAGTGAAAAACAAGGGTAGCAGTAAGGGAATAGGGTGGCTTCAGAGTACACAGACACCTAAAGAAAAGCAGGCAACTACATTTCAGAGGAGCATTCCATTCCAATGACTCTTTTGATCATTGGGGCCCCTGGAGAGTAAGGAGGGGGAATGAGAGGATAAGGTAGAGAAGAGCATTCCTCCATGCCAGACCTCAAGAATAGCAAAGGGAGAAAACCTACATAAGAATCAGCTTCGAGTCCTCTTTTCCACCTTGATATTTTCATTTCCACTATTTGTGTGGATGGAAAATAGGGTATGTTAAAAAAAGGAAATGAGCATTTCTTAAATTCGTACCAGGGTTCAGGCATTGGGATTTTATGAATGAGAAAACTGAGACTCAAGGAAGTCAGATGAGGAACAAAGAGAAGGGAAGCAGGAAGAAGGTGCAGTTCTTAGCAGGAGCAAAGATAGGGAAGATAGATGGAAGTCCCAAAGAGTGTCAACTGGGAGTGGAAAACAGCCCTCTGTTCTCCGACTACCAATTTCTTATCCCTGACTGAAATGGGGATGACATTCTGAAGACTATTTCTACATATGGAATAGATGTAAGGCACGCATCTGTATTCTGATTTCCATTCAGGTGTTTTGGCGTGTACTCACCACCATGGCCCGTTGCAGTTTCTACCAAAACAAGAGAGACTCAGAAGAATTTATACTTTAATGTTTGCAACCAGCCAGCCACCCCACCCTCTCCAGCCTACACTGTCAAGCTCTGAATTTGGTTGAAAGATCCATCCTACTCCAGTCTACAGTCTTCAATCCTAAAAATAAATTGCAATTTAAACATGAATTTAGGGATCCCTGGGTGGCGCAGTGGTTTAGCGCCTGCCTTTGGCCCAGGGTGCGATCCTGGAGACCCGGGATTGAATCCCACGTCGGGCTCCCGGTGCATGGAGCCTGCTTCTCCCTCTGCCTATGTCTCTGCCTCTGTGTGTGTGTGTGTGTGTGTGTGTGTGTGTGTGTGTGACTATCATAAATAAATAAAAAATAAAATAAATAAAATAAAATAAAATAAACATGAATTTATTATTTTCAAACAGAATGTTGCATGTCTTACTTTCAATTATTCTTATGTGAACTAACAGGCTTTTTTTTCAGGGAGCATTCAATTCTAAATTTCATTTCTTCTTTCGTATCCCTCTAGCTGCTTCTATCATTTTTTTCAATGTTTTAACCTCTTCGTTCTAAAGGTTTCCAATAAATCGAAGTTGTAGACACTTTCCTTACGATCTCTAGAAAAGCAATCTTTCCTACAGTAACTTAGTCTTCTCATTTTAATAAATCACTTAGCATTTGTTGTTATTCTCATCGATGAACAATATTATCAACAAAGACAGCAACCATAAAACCATTCCTAAGCAAAGGAGATGGATTGGAAAGTTCAGGCAAGAATTGTTAATATTCTCTCATACTTGGGAAATTCCATGTTATTGATCAGTTCAGAATGTGGCATTACAAATGTTGTGGAAACAAAAATATGAGCATTCCTGGGAGAGTTTTGTTTTAAAAGAGTAAGAAAACATTTGACAATCATGCAGAAAAGGTCTAGACCTTCCAGAAATAAAACAGGAGGAAGGTATAGCTCTTACCAGCAGTGAAGCCAACAAAAAGGTATATATGAGAAGAATCCTTGGACTGTCCATTATAAAGCAAAAATTCTTTGGGCTACTTCCTTTGCCCAACTGTCACTTCAGCAAAGAATATAAGCAACTGCTTTATTAGTACCACCATCACTTAGAAGTTCTTTACAATCTAAGCATAGTAGACAACTTTATTGCTGAAGGGAAGCAGGATATAGTTCCTGGGTAATAGCCATGTCAAAATTCAGAAGTGAAACAAGATTTTCTTCATTGTTCTGATGGGACACAAGATGTTTCTGAGGTTTAGAGTTCAACTTTTACAGGCACCTTGTTTCTGCCTTAGAATTACTTTATATTTACATGGTACAGTCACTTAATTTCCACAGGCAAATTTATTCCCTATTAAAGAGTCAAAAAGTCAAAGATGTTTAAAAAGCTCACAGACTTCAGTCCTGAGACTTATGAAGACTTTGGATTTGATTTATATTTTCTGTGCCTTGGTGTTATTTATTTATATGGGTTAGGTTATTATGGATAAAGAGAACTTGTTCTTAAAATTAGATGAATGGATAAATAAATAAAGAAGATGTCATTCATATTTCATATATATATACATATATATATACGCACACACATATATATATGAATAATTTTTAGCCATGAACAGAATGAAATGTTGCTATTCACAACTATATGGAGGGACCTTGAGTGCATTATGCTAAGTGAAATAAGTCAGAAAAAGACAAATACATTATGATTTCACTTACATGTGGAATGTAAAAAAAAAAGAGAGACATAAATACTGGGAACAAACTGATGGTTGCCAGAGCATGGGGAGTGGGGGAATGGCAAAATAGGTAAAGGGGATTAAGAGATACAAACGTTCAGTTACAAAATAAACAAGTAATGGAGATGAAAAGTACAGCCTAGGAAATACAGTTAATAATACTGTAATAACTTTGTATTGTGCCAGACAGTAACTACACTTATTGTTGTGAGCATAATATATATAATTGTTTAATCATTATGTTGTACATCTGAAACTAATATAACACTGTATGTCAACTCTAGTTTAAAAAATACATAATACATAAATAATTAGGTGAACAGGAAATCATTACAAGTATATTGGCATACTAATACAGACCATTGCTTTAGTTTCACTAATCACTAATAATTATATTTTAATAAACCCTACCTTTCATCATGTGTTATTTATAAAGCACAATTTCAATAGCTATACTTTTCCTTTCTAAAGTTTTATGTGATATTTTTCAAACAAACAAGCTCTCTGTTTTAGTATTCATTCCTTATAATGTTCCCCTAATTTTATTTTTCATGATTTTTTTCACACCATCTTTTTCTTCAAAACTTTTTTTTATTGAAATACATTAGAAACACAATGTTACATTAGTTACAGGTATATAAAAGTGATTTGACAAGTCTGCGCAATATGCTATATTCACCACAGTAAGTGCAGCTACCATCTGTTACTATACAAAGGCATTATAATACCACTGATTATATTCCCTATGCTGTATCTCTCATCTTCATGACTTATTCATTCTATAACCAGAAGTTTGTAACTCCCACTTCCCTTTACTCATGTTGCCCATCCCTCACCTCCTATTTCGTTCATTATTTTAAACATACTTATTTTATAGTATCCTAAATTTCACAGTACTTTATTGAGTTCCTGGGATAGAAATTTTCCAAATTTTTATTCCCCTATTACTTCATTCTATGGCACATGTGTGTATGTATGTGTCTGTGTGTGAATTTTGTATGCTGTGAACTGCAGAAATGTACTTTGGGAATGATTTTGAGTTTTCCTATAAAGGAAGCCCCGGGGGTTTCATTACTCTACAGTAGTTTGTATATTGATTTTTCAGCTTGGGATTCCCGGAGATGCTGGTAGGGTAAATTTGGATTCTATAACCAGGCACAGCACGCTCATGCGGATGTATTTTTTTCACCAGAACCCAGGGTACTCATGAGCTGCATCAGAGCTTTGCTGGACCAATGGAGAGTTTTTAAAGTTCACTTTTTATTGAAAGAGAAGGCATGGGCCTAGCCTCATGCTAGGATCTCAAGAGCCTTGAGTAACCCAAGGATAGATCTTTTGGCATTAAAACCCCACCATCTACCTAGGCATTTGGGTCATATATCAAGGTCTAATCCTCTTCTGGGCCACGGTGACATCTGTTCATTAGCTTACCACTCTGGATTTGTGTTCCCTCTTTGTTTCTGGTACTAGGAGATTTCCCTTTCTTCCTTTTAAGTACCACTTTCTATTTCTAATATTTTATGAGTTTTTTTAAAATTAATTATTCCCATGTGTTTGTTGTGTGCAGGTCTTCTACAATAATCTGTCAGGATGCTGGAACAAAAAATCCAAAGAACTTTTTTTTTTAAGATTTAGTTATTTAAGAGAGAGACAAAAGGGTCACATGCATGGAGGGGAGGGGCAGGGGAAGAGGGAGAGAGAATTGTAAACAGACTCCACACTTTTTTTTTTCAATCTTGTATCTTTATTGAGTAAACCATTCCTGGGTAAAGAAAAAACAACACTAGGTTTTGCGACAGCAGTTAGGAAGGTGAGAGAAGTCCCCTTCCCTCCTCTGCCCTCACACCACAAGGTCTGGGTCACTTATAAAACTCATGCTCCTGCTCGTCCTTCTTGATGACTGTCTTGTATGCTTTCTCAAAGTCCTTTGCCAGAACAATGTAGTGGTTCTTACAGATGGCCAACACTGTGCATGGCCAACACCCAACACATGGCTCAATCTTACAATCGTGAGATCGTGACCTGAGCTAAAACCAAGGGAAAGATGCTTAACCAACTGCACCACCCAAATGCCCCAAAAATCTAAAGAACTTTTATGTGATTTTCCCATTTGTTCATCACAACAGTGAGGTAAACAGAATTAGTTCTCACAATTTTACAGATGAGGGAATAGAAAGGCACTTAGACCTATTAAGTCAAAGAGCCAGTGCATGATGAATCAAGGCCTACAATATTTAGACCTACATTCTTTCCACTCTGCTAGAGACTCCTTTTTTTTTTTTTTAATTTTATTTATTTATGATAGGCACACAGTGAGAGAGAGAGAGAGGCAGAGACACAGGCAGAGGGAGAAGCAGGCTCCATGCACCGGGAGCCCGACGTGGGATTCGATCCTGGGTCTCCAGGATCGCGCCCTGGGCCAAAGGCAGGCGCTAAACCGCTGTGCCACCCAGGGATCCCCTCTGCTAGAGATTCCTAAACAGGAAGTCCTTTAATCCTTTTGGGTCTAGGCATTATCTTTAGGCTGAATAAACAATGCCTTAACATATATATTCTACTACACTTTAAATATCTAGATTTTGTGATTAATAAATATAACTTGATTAAAAGGAGAACTCCCCACAAGTCCACTTCTTGGTACCTATCCCAAAAATGGCAAACTATACAATCCTAAGGAGGCACATATATACAAAGGATGTTTTTCTGCAGCACTTCTCATAATAGCAAAGTGTTAGGAAAAATGCAAATGATCAACATTAGGGGAATAGATAAACAAACAATGGTATTACATATAGTTTAAAAAGAATACGTGGGGTTCTCTATAAACTGACATGAAATGATTTCCAAGACAGAGTTGAGCTGCAGCATAATACATACAGTATGGTACAGTGTGTGTTAGAGAACATATGTACCACACATAGAAAGCAGCACCAAATATATACAGATTTTTATATATTAATAAGATAGCAGGAGAAAGGTATGGATGGATACAAGTTATAGTACTAATACCAGTTTCCTCCAAGGAGAGGCCCGGAAATGGGGCAAAGCTCAAGAAGTGAGAAGGAAGGTACAGCTTTATGAGATATATCTAATTTACCCAGTAAAAATGTAGACATATATTAATTATATAACTAAAAATTGATGAACAGTTATATATACATTTAAACAGATACCATGTACCTGAATTGCAATAGCTTTTTAAATTTACATTTTGTAATTTCTCAATCAACAGATACTAAAAAGATATATGTTAATGAAAATTGTTGAAACATAATGGGCCTCACAATCACATAACTGCAGGCCTCTGTCCTTAGCCACATGCCTCTTTTAGGTAATTAATGGCTATGCTGCTGAGGATGGAAAAGCAATATGGCATTATTGTGAATTGATAAGTCCTGGGTATGTCAAGTCCACAACTAAGGCTAGTAGATCACAATGAGGTGTGCACTAAGCAAGAAAGTGTCAAATGAACCTGCCATTGCCACAAAAGTTAATGTAAGAAAGGCAATAAATATATTAGAGGCCCTCACTGTAAATTCTCACATGGAGCAATAAAATGGACCAAATGCTCAAACAACCAAAAGCAAAATACACATCTTTCTTGTGTCTTTATCACATTTTATTTTCCGTCTTTGAGATTCTTGCTACCTGACATGGGTTAAGCATGCTGGGTATTTCTCCTACCACTGAAAACATAGCACTTATCTTGTTTTTCCCTCAGCTTCTTAAAGTTTTTGTTTAAAAAAAAAAAAGAAAAGGGGGGGGAGGGGGTTAAGTCCAAACCTATTGAAACCTAGCCCTCCTTGTGGGAGAAATTCTCACAAATACAGACTGAAGGACCTTTAGATTCAAATAAATTTGTAGCGACTAAAGACTCCATGGTACTTCAGAAGGACTCATGGTGAAGAGGCCTAAGAAAACATAACAGGGAAAATGTGCAGCCTTAAACAATTAGACATCAACTGTGAAACAGCAGTGCATGAGCCGATGTATACCCACTGCTGACAAATGGTTCAGCCTCCCTCATTCCAATAAATTTTTTCAGAGCACCACGAATGTACCTCTGTCAGGAATGAAAAAGAAACACTGGCCAACATGTACCTTTAAGATGGGAAATGTCTTTAAAATGGGAAGGTCAAATTCTTCCATAAATACAAATCCATTTATAGATCTGGAATTAGCCAGAAAGAAGTTCTACAATGCCAAACTAAAGCAGTCAGGTAAAATTTGACTCCTGCAATGATCTGCAAACTCCTCTTTAGAGTATCAAGAAGCCTCAAGAGCATGCAAGAGTCTAGCCTATCTGACAAAACCTCACAGAGAACCACTCTGCACTTTGAATCAAACCAAGTAAAAAACAAAACAAAAGATCAATAGGCAAATCAAAACATTCATGGATAGCAGTGCCTTTAGTGAGATTTAGACCCATGTTTCTGAGTGAAACCCCAACACAACAGGATTTAGAGAAAGTTGTTCTTATTAAAAGAAAAGAAACATGTTCAGAAAGCATGGGAGCAATTCTCCAAATGGTTGTTTTAGGAAACAATTTCCCATCATTTTTTTAAAATCGTATTTCCTGGTATATGAACATTTTCATACAGATTTAAGCACTTTATTCAATTTGCAAATGCAGCCAAAGTCATTTCTCAGATCTTGGTAGATGAACACGAAGACTTCCATACCTCATGGGACCATGGAAGTGCAAAAAAGCTCTGTTTTTTAAGATCCACTAACTTTAGAAATGTCAACCGGGCAAAGCCCTTAGCTGTTTTTTCAGTTTCTCTATAATAAGCACCATTGTACTCAAACTTTAATGAGTTTTAATATTATCCCTTCAAGCAAGGACAAGTCTTATACCCACAAAACATCCTTATGAATATGAACAGAAGTATCTCAATTACTTTCACCCACTAGATAGCATTTTGGTTCAAAGATTACAAAGAAAAGTCATATCATGTAGGGAATTCAGCCTTGAGTTCTCATCCTTTCAATATGGCTTAGCTGTTTTCAGCCGTGCATAAGATCTCCACCTGATGTCAAATGGGTTGGCAGTTTTGCTAGATATGGCTAAGTACAAAATGGGAGTAAGAATAAGGATCAGGATTCCATTAAAAGCATGTGTCATCATGCAAGTCAGACTACTCATCACGGGAGTACCAAGGTCCTTACAGATCTACCTAATTTTTCCATCTGACATAGAAGGAAGGAGACTATAACCGTAGCTATCATCAGTCAGGCATTTTGCTCTAGTGCGTTCTCTGATTGAGTTCTCAATGCTACCTTGTGAGAATATCTTAATCTAAGAATATCCGATACTATCATCCCAATTAGAGACAAGGAAACTGTGGCTGGAGATGACCAAGGGCTTCCTTTGGATCTCCACTCAAACGTCATCTTATCTGTGAGGTATTACCCTTGCAAAATAGCAATCTCTCTGACACTCTCCCTCTCATCCTGCTTTATTTTTCTCCCTGCCACTTATTTCCATCTGCACATTTATATTTTCACTGTCTATATCCCCTTCTAGCATATGAGCTTCATGGGGGCTTTGCTTTGTTCACTGCTGTATCCCCAGCACAGAGAGTACCTGGCACATAGTTCATAATAAATATGTGTAGTTGATACTCATAAATAAATATGAATAAAAAAGTTATTAAAGAAACCTGCCCCAGGCCACAGAGCTTGTAACTGGTAGACCCAGAATTTGGACCCAGAATTATAATTCTCAAGCATGCACTTTTAACCATTTTGCTGTTACCTAACATTACTTCATTTTCTCTATGGAATCAGCTTACTTCACATTAAGATACTTTGCAGGAATTCCACACCATCTTTAATTATCTCTGGTTATTCCACCTTGCTGTGGCTTTGCTATAAGTATACTTCTTTGAAGGAAAGAGGAACACGAGCTGGTGGTCCTAGAAGAAGCATCACGTTTAACTAACTGGTTATTGAACCTTTCTACATATCACTTCATCAACAATGAGCATTTTTTCTGCTTGAGCTCTAACTCTATTCTAAATTCTTAGAACAAGTTTTACAATGTGCTAAAGAATAGTGATTCCCCAAATGATGGCAGAAGCCTCCTAATCCAAATTAATTTTAATTGAATTAAAACTTTAAAATAACTGTGTACATTATACCCACACTCCGCCTGCCCAAGACCTTCTCTGACAAAATTTTTTTTAAAAATTTTAATTCTTGATAGAAAAGTCTGTATGAAAATAGAAAAAATATTAACAGAGGTGGTATTTGAGACCAGTAATGATTTTTTTCTCACTCTTCTGTATTTGCCAAATTACTTTTTTTTTTTTTAAGATTTTATGTATTCATGAGAGACACACAGAGAGAGAGAGAGAGAGAGGCAGAGACACAGGCAGAGGGAGAAGCAGGCTCCATGCAGGGAGCCCGATGTGGGACTCGATCCTGGGCCTCCAGGATCACTCCCTGGGTCGAAGGCGGTGCTAAACCGCTGAGCCACCCCGGCTGCCCCCAAATTACTTTTGTATTGTAAAAATATACCTTATTTTAAAAATAAATCTAAAAGTAAAATAAAGGTATATTCGATATAATTTTTAAGGCAAATAGAGTTTTATCAAGAATGCAATAATTCGTTCATTCTATAAGTTATTAAGTATCATTATGTGATAGGCACTAGATTATTCCTTTGTGTTCATCTCCCAAAAAGACTATCAGTCTTTAATTTATAGTAAGTGTACTAACACCAAGAGTCCAGGATAAAAGATTTTGCTGGATTTTTCTTCACTTTACAAATAAGTTAGACTTAATTATAAGACAGGAAAAAAAGGGACTTGGCCACCTACTCTGACCCATAAACCCCCTAGAACTGCCTAGAGTTTCATTCTAATTCAGGTGATCAATAGATTCTAATTCATGTGAAGAGTCAACATAATATTGGATCAGTACTAGAGTAAGCCATGGATCTTAATCAGAAGCTGGATACCTTTCTAATATTGGGTGGAATTCTCAGTTTAGAATCCTTTCTCCTTCCCTTTTCCCATTCTGGAGGTCCCCCTGACCCTCTCATTCTCCTGGTCCCTGAGTGTCTGTCTGCTCACTCTGATATATATTTTTTATTTTATTTTTCTATATTTTATTCTTTCTTTCTTTCTTTCTTTCTTTCTTTCTTTCTTTCTTTCTTTCTTTCTTTCTTTCTTTATATCAACCAGTGTTCTCAATTCTAACCAACAGCCAACTTCACAGTGCCCATCCTCTCAGATTTGGCCAAAGCAGAACAATGTGATTAATATGAAAAGGAGCAAGAAGAAAGCAGTCAGGTTTTTCTGTAGCCCAAATTTATTGAGTCATTAATGGTCTTGGTGTCACCTAGTCTTCCAAAAACAACAGGGCAGTGATTAGCTTGGCTTGGCCAGTTAGCAGCCCTCAATAAAAGGCAATAAAATGGAAAGACAAAAAATAAAATAGGTTTACAAGCAACATACCTTTAAACATTTTATTATCATTTAAAATGAAAAGGTTTAGACTTTTAATTACATAATTAATAGCCCAAGAAGCTACTTGTCTGGACACAAGGCATACCAACTTCAAGCACCAGAGTGAGGGTGCCTAGGAGCAACTGGGCACAGGAAGGTGCAAATTATAAATTCTTTTACAGACAGCAACAATGTCTAAAATCCTCTGATCTTCCTCATGAATCTTCTTCCAGAGAGAAATAAGTGTTCTGCTGTCCCCAAAGGAGCTGCCAGGCCTGGCAGCCTAGGCACCTCACAAGGCAATTAGCAGATAATCTTTTACCTTCAGTAAAACAATACTTTATTTTTGGACTTGGTGCCCACTTCACAAACACCCCTGTAATGTTTTCAGTAAATATATAATTTCAGTACATATGTATTTATACAAAGATACATATACATAAGTATTTTATAACACCCACACATATCAATACATGAACCAACCACAAAACCAAACATAAATATCACTTCAGGTTAGCATCAAATTTCAGTTTAATTACTCAGATTTTTTTTCTGTGCTCATCTTATCTTGACTTACAATGTTACAATGTAGAACTAAAGAAGCCTTAGATGTTTCAAGCCAGAAGTGAGACAGTTGGGTATTCTCAAAACCACTGTCTAGTTCATCTCCAAATCTTTATGAACAAAATGTTACCATTGTTATTAAGAATGGTGATGGTCCTGGTGATATTGTCTCTCCTCATTGTCACATTTGAATGAGTACTGCTACTGCAGTATCTTGAGTGAGGGTAGGAGCAATGAGTTGTGCTGAGACCCTAATGCCAAACCAAAGGGAAGAGAGAGAAACCCAAGAAAGGAGGGAGCCAAAGCTAAGGGAATATGACCAAGTAAAATGTAAGCCTTAAGGGGAGTGGCCAGCAGTCCAAACTAGAGTGTGCAAAGAAGCAAAGTAATCTCAAGCTCAATGTAGAGCAGTATGAATGATGCTCTGAGATGCTGAGTGGACACAGCACCTGGAGACCCCAGACAGACAAGTATCAACCACGAATTCTAGAATATCTTAGTTTAAAGCAGAATCTAGAATCTAGTCCAGGGAAAAGGTCTCTAGAAAGAGTTAAGGAAAATGTGTAGGCTCCAGCTAAGCAGGCTTCAACCCTAGTTCTTTTTTTTTTTTAATTTTTTTAAAGATTTTATTTATTTATTCATGAGAGACACAGAGAGAGAGGCAGACACACAGGCAGAAGGAGAAGCAGGCTCCACACAGGGAGCCTGATGAGGGACTCGATCCCAGGACTCCAGGATCACGCCCTGGGCCGAAGGCAGGTGCTCAACTGCTGAGCCACCCAGGGATCCCTCAATCCTAGTTCTAAGAGAACAAAAAATAAGTAATGAGAAGAACAAGGCCAAGGCTCATATAACAATGCTTACTTAGGCTCATGGCTGTAGGGAGGGCAGGGAAAGTCAGGTATAAGACAATGAGAACTCTAGTGGCTAATACCTTCAAAGCCTTAACCAAAATTGGCTCAGAACTGGAATGTGTTGGTAGAAGTTTCCTGATATTGTATCAGAGCTGAGGAGGACTGAGGAAAATCAGGGACTGACTTGGGATTCACTGAAATTCATGGGTGAAGGTTCCTAGGACTCTGGTATTAAGTAACTGAAAAGCCCTAATGGGGAAAAAATGTATTACAATAACTATGATACAGTTATTAAACTCTGGCATCTACCCTAGCCTGAGGATTGGTGGGAAACTGCTTTTAAACTTTTTTGTGTTTCCTAAAGGTGACCATTTGTGCGAAAATCAATACTCTGAATTCCTCAGTATATTTCTGCTATAATAGACAGGAACATGATTCTTCAGAGTATAGGCCTGGGTACATCTCCTTAGATACCAAGAAGATCCAGGGCAAGGGCAACTGTCTTCTAAGTTCTACAAGGAGCCACCCTCTAAAGCCAGAAAAGAATAGTTGAGACTAGGAATTTTAATAAACTATCATCTTGACACAAGTGAATCCAGTAGTTATATCTGCTCCTGGCCAGGAGTTCCTAACCAGCTTCTGGATAAATGCTTAATTAACAGTATTTTCACTCTGTCTGGAATCTGTGGTTAAAAGGTTAGTCATGTTTTGTTTTACAATACGAGGGGAATTTGGTGCCTTGGAAACACAGAGGCTAACACAGACCATAGGCCAGTGGTGTTCAACTCAGGCAGCATATAGAATCATCTGGACACTTAAAAAAAAAAATTAGCAGTGCCAGGGCTCCACCCCTAGAGATTCTGACTTAATGCATCTGGGATAGACAATATGCCAAGGAATGTTTTAAAAGCTGCACAGGCGATCCTTCCAACCAGGTAGGTTAAAAGCAGCTCTTCTCAAACTCTAATAGGCATATGAATTCCATAGGACCTTACAAAATAAGCAGATCTTGATCCAGTAGGTCTAGAGTGGAGCTTCCTAGGTGATGCCCAAGCTGTCTGCAGGCCACACACTGAGATGTTTAAAAAGTAAGGGGAAAAGTGTTAGGAAAGAGGGTCCACACTCATGTCCTCCCA
This sequence comes from Canis aureus, assembly GCF_053574225.1. Taxonomy (NCBI): domain Eukaryota; kingdom Metazoa; phylum Chordata; class Mammalia; order Carnivora; family Canidae; genus Canis; species Canis aureus. The sequence goes on from NC_135615.1 coordinate 44,658,264, forward strand.
GAAGTATTAGTAGGTGAGCCCTCCCTGACCAAGGCAGAACACACCCTCACTCCCAGGTCTGTGGTTCTGCCCAAATTGTGAAGTTGAGCAGATGTTCCAGAGCTCAGAGATGACCTTCTGAGTTATGAAAATAAGCAATTGTCCAAACGTCCAGTAAGGCCTCAAATCAATCAGGGCAACACTAATGGGAATCCCAGAATGAGCAAATAAGAGTCAAAGCAATGAACTTAAAAAATGAATCTGCCTTTGTTTCACTTTGGCTCTGTGTTTGTGGGGAAACTCCACAAGCAGAAGCTTGTGTGGCCCTAGTTTAGTCAGATGGTGTGCACGGACTATAAGGGAGGAAGGGAGACACCAAAGAAGGAAGGCTCTGTTTACATAGAGTGTCTTAGTAGAACACAACACAGAGTCCACTAAATTCCACAGACCTAAGTCTTGGTCACTGAAGAGCAGACCCTGTGATGTCCTCCTGCACTGACTGCCATTCTTTTCTGTCTTCACTTTCCTGACATCCTGCTTTTCTCATCTCCCTTACCTAATCAGAAATGTCTAGCAAATGAACTCCAAACTCTATGTGACCTCTAGATCTGTGTAACTCCTCAGCCTTACCCACCAGGACATTCTTCTTTTCTTTCCTTCCAAACTCAGGGGTCATCTCTGCATCAGGGCTGTCAGCATGACATTTCCCCACCTAGAATAGTTTCCTTTGCACATTTCCTATTATTGAAATTCTCCCACTCTTCTCAAGGCCCAGCTCCAACCCAATCTTTCTTCTCATGGCTTCTCTCACCCTCCAGCCACCACACCTTCCTGGCCACCTCCAAAGCTTTCCCTCATAGTCCACACATTTTACTTGCTCTGCTGCTCCCATCTTATCTTTTCATAAGAATATAGTGTATCCAAAAAAAAAAAAAAAGAATATAGTGTATCTTTCTAATCACATCATAAACTTCTGGCTGGCAGTACTGTACCTAAACCTTCTTGTGCCTCCGATACCCAGTATGGTTTTATGTAAATAACAGATGCTGCAATAAGATTTGTCATCCGTTTACCAAAGAGCATACCACAGCTGATATAACTGAGATTCCCAGAGGCAAGATTCTCAAGAGTTTCCAATCACAGACAAGACTACCCACAACTAACAAAAGTGTCAGTTGCCTCAATGCCTCAGATCCCTTCCTAGTCCAGTTATGTTAGCCATTATGTGGCACCAGACAGTCCCTGTTCTGGATTCCCTCAAGGCCCTATGCTTTACACTTTTAGAGTCCTCATCCCCAGCCAACCCTTGTGCTAGAGTATGCATCCAATCCTATAACCTAATCTTCAGGCCTGCCCAATTTTCAGTCCTTGTAAGGAAGTCAAAATTCCTTTCAGGATCAGGCCCTCAGTCCATTCCTCTAAAGAGAAAAACAGTAGGGTGTGGTCAGGAGAAAAGTGGAGACCCAGCCAAACAAATGTCTCCTAGAAAAACTACTCATACAGCTAGAACAAAAAGGTATGGCCACTCCACTAGCTCTGATCAGAATTATGCCAATGCAAGGCTGTAGATACATACAGTAGAATGCTGTCCAATACCATCTATACAGGAAACACTGAACCTTTCTATGGGGGGGGGGGAACCTGTCCAAAAAATAAATAAAAACAATGGAAACTATGGATGTGATCTTGAGAATGTATCAATGTGATCATTATCATTCTCTTGGGAGACACAATGCTTTCTTTCTGAAAGTAGACCTTGCCGAAGGGTCTTGGGAATATCCTAGTGTACTGGCAAGCCTTCACAAAGGTCAAAAGAAAAATGAGATTTGTTTGCTGTATGTTTTGTTTTCTCCCCCAGGGCTCAGTGCATAAAGGCCCTGCTCCTTTCTCCCCCAGGACTCACAGCCAAAAGTGCTAGTCTCGGTGGCACACAAGGCTTGCCTTAGCTAGGTTGTGTTGGCCTTGGGCACCACAGGCTGCTCTGAACCCTCCCCCACTGCCCTCAGGCTCCTCTTTTGTTTCTGTCATACTTCTCTCAGGTCTCTGTCCATCGCATTTCAGACAAGTAAGAGAGTTAAGTTCAAGAAGGGAGAAGACTTTGCAATTAAATTGCTAATTGAGGAAGTACCAACCTGAAGAAGCTAATTTGCACTGACCTATTTAAAAAATCTAGCAGCAGATCAGGCATGAATTGAGGTACAGCCCTTTTATGCATCAGCCAACTGGCCTTCTTTCAGAGTAGCAGCTATCAATAATTCCATGCTGAGGACCATCTGATAGGAAATCAACCACAGGCCCCTGGAATGTCAGCATTCCCCACTGCTCTGTTTTCCCAGTTGTCAGATCTGTTTATAAATTGTCCATTTATAGCAAATCCAGCACCTGCTATGAACACCTCATCCTGCCAAGTGTTGGAGTGCATCTCAGGAAGAGCCACTATAGATTTTTTCAGTTCCTTTTAACCTTTCCCAACCCGAGAGTTTGAATATTTGCCTAGGAATTCTGAGGGAGAACATATTGTATATGGAAAAAGCTAGTCTATTAAAAGTTAGCATTTTGCTCCACTAAAAAGAAAAGAAAAAGAAAATTATCATTCTCTTGGGAGACACAAAGCTCTCTTTCTGAGTAAGTCTGACATTGGGACACATTTAAAATAACCCCTAAAATATTCAGCAGGGTAAAAATGCTCTGGGGAAAAGTTAAGGGAGGTTTTCTTTTTAACTCTATTATGTAGCTTTTTAGCTCACTGTCAATACTTCCACTTAGCAGACAATGGAGTCTGCTGCTCCAAACCATTATGTAAAATATATTTAAAGACACCTTCCCAGTGCTGAAAACCCAATATATGGCATAGATTTGGTTTTTTTCTTGCCAGTTATACATTTGCAAAGTGCCTTGAATTAACTCTCAAAGTTCCATCCTTCCCCCAATCCCAAGATCCTTCTGTTCATTTTTTCTTTGCAAAGCAAAATAGAATCAATGGTATACATATAATATTTGTGGAGTGTGGGTTCACAGTTTCTAGAGAGTTATGAAATTCAACCTAGATGCCATCATGGACAGAAATGTGTGGGTAATCCTCAGGAGTTGGAGTGACCCCTGGATGCTTCAGTTTACACCTTCCCTCAATAATCCTTCTGAAGCATAAGACTGTCACTTTTTTTTAAGCCATAGAGGAAGACCCTAATTAAAAGCACATGGCAGAGGCAGGTAGTCTGAGGGGGTAGCACTTTTGATCCCCAGTGCTGCATTCAGCCAAGACGGTAGCCCCACATTTTTATAGGAGGACTTGATCACTTAACATTTCTTTTTAAAAAAATGCTGAGGTATCTGGATATAGAAAACAATTTTTGCAAGGTAATTATCATTAGTTAGGCAGTCATGAGATCAGGCAAAACAGAAGTGACTCAAGAAACAAAATTAAAGGGCATGAAATTAAACACCTGTGAAATTAAAAATGCTTGCTCTAGGTAATGGGTTTTCCTTTGCAGGGGCCAGGGGGCTTCAGCATTCCAGTCTGGGATAACTTGTAGCTTTTTGCTACAGTTTATATAGATTAAGCTAATCTTAGATTACATATGCATCAATTATTTCTTTCCAAGATGGAATTGTGCTTAATCCGTTATATGCCACTCCAGTGCAAATCATCTTTGCTTACTTTCTGGTCATTTGATGGCCATCTGTTTTACCAACCTGGATTCTTTCACTCATCACAGAAGTCAGTCCCCATTACTTGAGATGATCTCTGAGATGCCCCTGCTGGAGAAAGGAATGTGCAAATTAGGAGACTACAAATCAGTTTGAAAACTCAATGACTCCTTCCCATAAATCTGTGTCCTTAATATTAAAAATCATTTGGAGGTGCTGAAAAGAGAACTGATAGCTAACAGAAAACAGCAGCCCTACTCTCTTCAGGGCATGGATTAGCAGCAGAGAGGGACTATGCAGATCTAAATCCATATTCTGCTACCAAAAATAGAAAAGAGGAAACCTTTGAAGCCAAAGAAGGCCTAAGAATAACTGTCAGCAAAGAGGGAGAGCTCCATGGGCAGGAAGCAATGTTCAAGTGGCTGTTTTGTGCTGCTTTTTTTTTCCCCTCCTCGGTGGCTTTCACATTTATCCTGTTAGAAAGATAGCTTTCAAAGACTTCCCTTTAACACAGACACATAGGCCTTCACAACCCGCCTTTCTACAGCAGCTCAGGGGTTTGGCGCTGCACATCACTTCCACACAGCCCTTGGTTTTGGTGGATTTCCCCCCAAGAGTCATTTCAATCTGTTTAAGGCTGAACAGTGAACTCTTCATAGACCACGTTACACAGAGAGCCTCAGTAGGAAATGGCTGGCTGAGCAAACATTTGTTTCCTGTTTTGCTTTTTAAAATTTCACATTTCAACTCAACCTAGCTTTCATCCTTTTAATTCTTTTTCTAGTCACAGAAATCAATGTACCAAACCAGTTAAGTCTAACTCATCTGCTTTGAATGACACTAGAAAAATGCACACTTGAATCTAGCTTACAAAAGGTATCCAAGTTAGGAGAGGTTTTTTGGAAACAAGACAGTAAGGGTGCTTTAAAATGGCCTGTGGGACAGATGGAGAGGCACAGAGGCTGAGAGGGTTACTAGAAGGAGATCTGGCCAATGTGTGGTGATAAGCAGCTTAAAGGCCAAGCAAGGAATGGAAAATAGGGTATGGAGGGATCCCTGGGTGGCGCAGCAGTTTGGCGCCTGCCTTTGGCCCAGGGTACAATCCTGGAGACCCGGGATCGAATCCCACGTCGGGCTCCCAGTGCATGGAGCCTGCTTCTCCCTCTGCCTGTGTCTCTGCCTCTCTCTCTCTCTCTCTCTCTCTCTCTCTCTCTGTGTGTGTGTGACTATCATAAATAAATAAAAATTTAAAAAAAGGAAAATAGGGTATGGAGAACTGAGAGAAGTAAGACATTGAGGAAGACAATACAGCCTCCTCTAGCCAGGCAGCACTTATGCAAGTTAGGCAAAGGCACCCCTTCTGAGCACATACAAACTTATGTGAAGGTGCATGGCTGGATTTCAGCCTTCACTCTTCCTTATCCTTTGGCCAAATACCCTCTGCAAGGCACAGCCTACACCATACCATATCTGGGGTTTGGGGAAAATGTGGGCAGGAGACTGAGAGGCTCAAATGAGGAACTTTAGACAAACTGACAAAAAAAAAAAAAAAAAGAAAGTCACAGATGCTTCTGGTAGCATACAGGAAATCCTGTTTTGAATCAAAGAATTTTGCTGGCAAGTAGTGTTGGGGGAAGATGGCTGGCATAACTGCTTTCTCCAAACTAGCTCTCTCAAAACATGTCAATGGAACATTTTATCTTTTGTCATGTTTCATACCATGCATGTATTGTTCAATTTAAGAAAGCTTTGTGTTCATCACATCTAATGAGTATCTTCCAGGATTGATACAATTTATATTTATTTGTCAGGATTACAATCTGTGCCCAAACACAAATTGCTAGAACTAGTTATAATATGAGCATAGTTCATAGAATGAACCATTGGGGATGCTTAACTGCCTTTATCTCAAAGTTTTTAAATGTTTAATTGAAACAACTGACTTTAGCCAAAAGAAAAAATATAATCACCCCCACGACTCAGACAGATTGCTTTTTCAAGGTCATGGCCTCAATTTGTACTATGATCCTTTATCAGTCTGCCTGAGTTAGGTCCATGGTTGCATCATAGTCAGCAAAACTAAAATGGGCAAAAATTATAATCTCATAGAAAACAGAGAATCAAAGAATAAACAGTAAAATATGACATTTTGCTATTATTAAAATATAATCAGTATGTATCAAATGTACACTCTTGCTCTTGCTCAGGACCTGAGCATTCAATGACTATGAGGGAACCATTAATGATTATAAAAATGTACAGGTTTTACAATCCTCAACAACTGTAACATGCATCATCTCAGTGAATCCTCAAAAAAGTCCTTAGAAGTGGGGAGTCAGGGTGGCTCAAGGGGTCAAGTGAGGAGTCTGCTTGTTCCTCTCCCTCTGTTCCCACACTCCCACCCCTCTCCTTGAGCATGTGCTGTATCTCTAAAATGAATACATAAAATCTTTTTAAAAAATCCTTAGAAGTATGGTTTTGTCATCACATTTTGGTAGATGAGAAAACTGAGAATTCAGACAAGATGAAATCAATCAAACAGTAACAGAACCAAGACTCAATCCCAGGCCTTCTGGCTGAAAGCAATGATCCTACTAGAATACTGGTTCTCTGGTTCAAACAGAGACATCTCCTGATAGCTTTCTGCATCACAGACATGTCTACCTATTTCTAGGATGACAGCCTGAGTGGTGATGGGATCAGTAGTTATTCATTCTAGAAATCTCAATGACTTAGCTTTTGAGTATCTATTTTATTTTCTAAAAATTTCTTCTTCATGCACTCGCTCTGCCAAATACATTTTTGGAGAAGTTAGAATGCTAACTGATTTCAGTTAATAACTGCCTCTGAGTTATCTGCTTCTATAACCCCGTATCTCTCAATTCTATGAAGATTTCTGATTAAAAATGCAGAACTATTTTTTTAAAAATTAAAAACTTTTAAAAATTAAGGATACATTTGTACTTATAATTGCATGTGTCTGAAACCAATATGATTAGCTTCAGAGTATCAGAGTCTCAAGTTGTCTAACAAGTGACAAAATAATTTGGGAGGTTTTAAGGTCAAGGCTGTCAGTGATCCATCAGAACTACTTCCTAAGAGATTTAGCCATGTGACCAAGTGATGACACCAGATGATCAAACTCATCCATCATCACATTTTTACAATAAAAACAGCATCCCTTAGAATAAATCTATTGGAAATGGCATATATAATCTAACCAATTACCTAATGATAGTTCAAAAAATGGTCCCTTACTGCTTATATCCAACTTAGTCCTAAAAGTTTAGGTTACATCATTAAAGGTATCATTCCCCAACCTACTCTCTAGCACCAGAAATTCTACTTCTGGTTTTCTACCCTACAAAAAATCTTGCACATGGGAGATGTACAAAAATGTTTGTGGCAATGCTGTTTGACATTTTTCAAAAGTTAGAAACAACGTAACTGTCCCTCATTGGAGAAACAGATTTAGATACTTATAGTTAATGTAAATACAGCAGAATGCTATACAACAAATAAAATGGGGACATCTGGGTGGCTCAGTGGCTGAGCATCTACCTTTGGCTCAGGGCATGATTGAGTCCCACATCAGGCTCCTTGCAAGGAGCCTGCTTTTCCCTCTGTCTATGTCTCTGCCTCTTTCTGTGTGTCTCTCATGAATAAATAAATGTAATCTTAAAAAAAAAAACAAATAAAATGAATGAACTGAATATACACATCAGGATAGATAAATCTCAAAATATATTGTTGAAGTTGAAGAACAAACTGGAAAAATTTATATTTAGTATGCTAGTTGTCTAAGTCCATTTTGGCCACTACCACAGACTGGGTAGCATATAAACAACAGAAATTTCTCACAGTTCTGGAAGCTGGGAAGTTCAACATCATGGTGCCAGCATGTCCAGGCCCTGGTGAAGGTGCTCTTTCTGATACAGATTGCAAACTTCTTGCTATGTTCTCACATGGTAGAAGGGAAAGACTCTCAAGTCTCTTTTAATCTCATTCATGATAGCCTTCATGACCTAATTACCTCCTAAAAGCCCCACTTTCTAATACTATCAATGTAAGGAGTTAGAACTTCAACATATGAGTAAGGGTAGGGACACATATATTCTAACCATAGCACTAGTATTTAAGTAAAAATTTAACACAAAAAATAAATTATAAATGGGTAGATACAAAGACATAATAAATATAAGACAATATTCATGAAAATTATACATACTGACTTCACAAATGGTCACCTCTCTAGAGATGGAAAGAAAGAAGAGAGCTTTGTACTACCTGTAAATCTATCTTCAGATAGATTTACATTTTTTTTTCACAGTAATCAAAATGGTATTCACATAAAAACAGGCGTATAGACCAGTAGAGTAGAACAGGGAGCCCAGAAACAAACCTTTGCATATATGGTCAAAGATTTTTGACAAGGGTGCCAACATCATTCAACAGGGAAAAAAGAGTCTTTTCAGCAAATGCTGCTAGGAAAACTGGATATTCACATGCAAAAGAATGATATTGGGCTCATACCTTATACCATATATTAAATTAGTTCAAAATGGATCAAAGGTACAAACATAGAAACTAAAACCATAAAACTCTCAGAAGAAAATAGGAAGGAAAAGCTTCCACTATGGAAGACAATATGTTGATTCCTGAAAAAAATAAAAAATGAAGTTACTATCTGATCCAGCAATTCCACTTCTATGTATATACTCAAAAAAAGTTAAAAGAGGAACTTGAACAGATATTTGTAGAGCAACATCTTTTCATCTCAATAGAAATTTTTCTTCAGAGGGGAGAAAGAGGTGAATCAAATATGATGAAATCTCAAAATTACTATTTCTTTAAACCCAGTGGTAGATTTACAGATAGTCTATTAGTTTCTGTACTTTTTATGTACTTGAAGGGTCTAAGCTTAATTTTTGTTAATTTGTAGGTTTTGAAGAAAAATTTTCATAAAATTATTCTGACTCTCACTGTTAAGTAGAAGGATGAGACTCTGGGATAAGGTACTAAAAGCTGATGGCCACCTCTCAAATTATTTGATTAGTATCCTGTGCTGTAGAACAGTGCTTCTCAAATATAAAGTGCATACAAATGATCTAGAGTTCCCATTAAAATGTAGATTCTGATTCAGTTGATCTAGAAAGGTCTGAGTGTCTCCCTTTTTTTTTAGTCTCCCTTTCTAATAGGCTCCCAGTTGATGCCCATGCTGCCAATCTACAGACACATTTTGAGTAACAAGGATCTAATGAACGATGGCACTCTACATATATTATCTTTCATCTCAAGTTTTCTTAATTATGTACTTTTGGATGATAAAGAGCTGAAGCCAGCATTGAGTACTCTTAAATGGAAAATTCATCATCTTATAATTTGTTTGATAAAGACTACCATAAAGCAAAATAAGAATTAAACCCTAAACATCACTGAATATATTTCAGAAAGACTACACCTCTTTTAAAAATACTAAATTAGAGGATCCCTGGGTTGCTCAGTGGTTTAGCAAGGAGTGGCCTGTCTCCTCATTTAACCGGCCCTTTCCCAATTCACCCTAAGACTGCCGGGGTCGGCTCCCTTGTAACCAGCCCTTGTGGGCAAAGAAAGCCTGGAACATGAACTTGCGGTCAGGAACTCGTAACAGAGCTACAACTAAGAAACTTAGAGCGGTAGTAGTCACGTATTTAAGAGTACATTCAGGTAAACAGCCAGCCGCACCCTGTGTACCCCTTCAGTGGCAAAGAAGCTGTTCCAGTCTCCTGAAAATGATCACTACAAGTGCTATAATTCTGAATGTAATGTCTCTTAATTAGAATTCATACAAGAACCTAAATAAATAAATAAATAATAAATAAAAATAAAAATAAAAAATTCGCCCCCAGGGCATGATCCTGGAGTCCTGGGATCAAGTACCACAACAGGCTCCCTGCATGGAGCCTGCTTCTCTCTCTGCCTCTCTCTTTCTGTGTCTCTCATGAATTAATTAATTAAAAAAAAATTTTTAACTAAATTATAAACTTTGATTCAGCTATCCAAATATATAATAAATGTATGGTTTAGGACATATTAATCCCTCTTCCCCAAACAAGTTGTGGAATAGAAATTTCTATAGCACAAATTTCCACTGATGGCATGTTACTTCACTTAATTACACAGTCCTTAAATAGCCTCTTTTTACTTTGTAAATTCCAGGATAATCCTAGGTTGGAAGCTAATAATTTCACCTACTATAAAATGACTGATTAATTGCCTAAAATTTTAAAAGCCTCTAGGACAAGATTTCTTGCCAGAATGGTTTAGAATCTAGTCTGTCTGGTGGGCCCCAAGGTGCCAATCTAGTTAACTGAATTAAAGCTTCGGGAGATACACTGTTCCCAGAATTGGCACAAAAGTGACCCACCCCATGCCAAAAAGGAAGAAATCCTCTATATCCTTCAGTTAATCAACAGACCATCAAATTCCTCCTTGAAATCAAATAGTACGGTTCTCCAAATAAATATAGTTGATTAAGAATAAGCAGACTTCAGGCATAATGATTCCACTGCTGAGCTGGTTTTAAATAACATAAGACTATAGTACTTGCAGCATACTAATCTTTCATCAGCCTCTCACTTCAGAGGCATGAATTGTCTTTAGTTCAAACTGAAAATTTTGACATATTTTCTAGGTCAATGGTTCTTTGTTTATTTATTTATTTATTTTTTTTATTGGTGTTCAATTTACTAACATACAGAATAACACCCAGTGCCCGTCACCCATTCACTCCCACCCCCCGCCCTCCTCCCCTTCTACCACCCCTAGTTCGTTTCCCAGAGTTAGCAGTCTTTACGTTCTGTCTCCCTTTCTGATATTTCCCACACATTTCTTCTCCCTTCCCTTATTTTCCCTTTCACTATTATTTATATTCCCCAAATGAATGAGAACATACAATGTTTGTCCTTCTCCGACTGACTTACTTTACTCAGCATAATACCCTCCAGTTCCATCCACGTTGAAGCAAATGGTGGGTATTTGTCATTTCTAATAGCTGAGTAATATTCCATTGTATACATAAACCACATCTTCTTTATCCATTCATCTTTCGTTGGACACCGAGGCTCCTTCCACAGTTTGGCTATAGTGGCCATTGCTGCTAGAAACATCAGGGTGCAGGTGTCCCGGCGTTTCATTGCATTTGTATCTTTGGGGTAAATCCCCAACAGTGCAATTGCTGGGTCGTAGGGCAGGTATATTTTTAACTGTTTGAGGACCCTCCACACAGTTTTCCAGAGTGGCTGCACCAGTTCACATTCCCACCAACAGTGTAGGAGGGTTCCCTTTTCTCCGCATCCTCTCCAACATTTGTTGTTTCCTGCCTTGTTAATTTTCCCCATTCTCACTGGTGTGAGGTGGTATCTCATTGTAGTTTTGATTTGTATTTCCCTGATGGCAAGTGATGCAGAGCATTTTCTCATATGCATGTTGGCCATGTCTAAGTCTTCCTCTGTGAGATTTCTGTTCATGTCTTTTGCCCATTTCATGATTGGATTGTTTGTTTCTTTGGAATCTGTATCATACTCTTCCAAAGTAATAGTTATTACAATAGTAATATATACATAGAACCCACTAAGTTTCATGGTACACTAACTCTGTGCCAAGGTCTGTTCTACATGGATTATTTACATGGATTATCTCCTTGAATCTTTATAACAATGCTGTGAGACATATTATAATATCCAACAGATTCAGAAAATTAAGTAACAAGTCCAAAGTCACAAGTGAATGGCACTTTCTGACTCAGGAATACTGTTCTTCACCATGATGCTCACTTGCTGACTTTGTTGTTGCTATTCCCCATCGTGAATAGTGTCAAATAAGGCTGCTCCAAACTGCTTATAGAACTACAGCAAATTGGAAGAATGGCCCTTTCTTATAACAACTATCCTCCTCTATGTCTTTATTCAATCTCATTTGGAGTAGTCATTAGAAATATATGGGTCTATGGCTAATACAGCCAAGAAAAAAAAATCATTATTTTTGGCAGAAAGTCTGCAATATTTAAGTGGAAGATCAGGGATCCCTGGGTGGCTCGGCGGTTTAGCGCTTGCCTTTGGCCCAGGGCACAATCCTGGAGTTCCAGGATCGAGTCCCGGGATCGAGTCCCGGGATTGAGTCCCGTGTCGGGCTCCCGGCATGGAGCCTGTTTCTCCCTCTGCCTGTGTCTCTGCCTCTCTCTCTCTCTATGTCTATCATGAATAAATAAAAAAATTGAAAAAAAAAATAAAGTTAAGTGGAAGATCACTCATACCTCTTTTGAATCACTCAGTTCAGTTTGCCTACTTAAAGCAGCGAGCAGCAGAGCTAAAACTTAGGGGTGTGTTGAGGTTTCTTTTTGAAGAACTGCTAGTTCTAATGGAAGCCTGAAAATAAAAAGCTGGGTTTGGGAAAATATCAGCACATTTTCATTTCTAAGGCAATTTGAATTCCCTCGCAAATGACTTATTTCCCTCCACAATACTAGGCTCTTAACTTTCTGGGCTTGATATACTTCAGTGAGTTGAGAGTAGTTCTATATACATAAAAATATTAACAGCCCCAAAGGAGGTCACATGGATTCAAGAATCATCTATTTACTGTGCCAGTGTCAAAAAGCTCACACTGGGTGAGTCAGAGGAAGAAAGGGCCAAGGGATATTGACACTATCAAGTCAGAAATCAGAAAGCCCAATCTATTTCAATCCCATTTGCAGTCTTAAATCACAACTTTTACTGACAAAGTCACTATTTCAAAAAGACATTTCTCAATAAAATGTAATTCAAGGGCAATTTGCTTGCCAGGGGCCAAATGGCTAGCTTATTCTACCAGACTGGCATAATGCATTTTCCTAAGGACCTGAAGGCAATAAAGATATATTTAACTTGAGAGAGGAAACCAAGAGACCACAACACTTCCTAAAGATACAGAAGAATGAGTGATGGTTCTTTTAAAATTAGCAATTGCAAATCAAACACTAGCAAAGAATCAAAGAAAAGCAATTATGTCATTAATCACAGTGATTAATTATAAAGGGACCTAAAGTACATTTGTCTTATTTATCTTCTTCCACCTCACAAACATAGGGAGAAAATAGCAAAGCTAAAGGTTGCATCATGAGTGGGGTCAGAAATACAGGATGACCAATAAGTATGAAACAACTTTTTTTTAACAGATTAAACCATTTTTGATTATTTCTTTTTGGTTATACTAAAAGCATGGGTTTACTTAGTAAAAAAGCAGAGTCACAAATCATTTGAGACCACTCATCTGAGATGCCTGTGCAGAGATTTATGTAAATATCTGATTAATGCACAGGTTCATTGTGGTTTCGCACAGAGCACTGGACTATGTATTGCTGAAGAGAAACAATACAAAGAACTCAACATATCTCATAATATAAAAATTATCTATTATGTGTACTTGCCATATTTCCAAACTTAAGGATTGCCCTACAGAATTCAACCAATTATTCTAACAGACTAGTGCTTGTAAAATATTTTAATCTTGGGAGTTTTTCACACTGTTAAAGACTAATGCAGACCTCAAATAAATTGTTTCTATGTTATATCTATCAAGATTTACTATATTGGAAACTTAAAAAATGAGAAAATTTTAAAATACTTATTCATTAAAAAAAAACATTAAAAAACAGTAACTATATTTTTCCAAAACAAAAATTAGTGTGAAGAGTGGCACTGTTTAAATGCTTGTCAATCTTTTTGATGTCTGACTTCATAGACAACCGAGTCCTCCTTTTATATTCAATCTGTTCTGATATGTTTTGGTTAAAGTATATGAAAAAGATACACTCTCAGACACTTACACAGGTGGAAAAGAGAGGAGCATTTTAATAACCTCTGCAGATAATCGTGAATATTCTTTTTGATACTATACTGAAACACAATAGTTTTTTAAAAATTAGTTGCAATGTGGAATCTAAAAACCCTATCAACAAATTTTTCATACTGTTGGGGCACGTCGGTGATGCAGTCTATTAAGCATCTAACTCTTGGTTTCGTCTCCAGTTATGATCTCCAGGTCATGAGACTGAGCCCTACATTTGGGCTGAGCTCACCACGGTCTGCTTAGGACTCTTTCTCCCTGTCCCCTATCCCTCTCCCCCAAGAAGCGTGCACCCACTCTCTCTCTCTTTTTCTAATAAATTAATAAATAAATCTTTAAAAAAATGTCATACTGTTACACTAAAATCCATTGGCCTTATGCATTTTAATGGGTCTTTTACCCAGGTTATAATGTAAAACTATATACTATCATTTGGAAAGTGTTAGTTCACTAGAGTTACTAAAATCTTCCAAATGTTGACATATTTCTTTATGCAATAACAAAAGTTAACATTTGTTGATTATAATCATGCTAGCATATAATATTCATTAATGTAACACCGATCTCATAAAAAAAATTTTTTTAAACATTGGGAAGCTATCAAGCTCACAGTGACAAACAGGCTTTTTAGAATTTTTGTTGGTTTGAAACCTCAGGTTTTTAGCACTGGCAAAAATACTGTCAGTTGTTTTTCTGAAAGTAGCAGAAATTTACCCAAATTCAAATATCCATGGTTTGCCATTCCTTCAGTAAAGATGGTGTTCCAAATTCAAAAAATTGTATAACTTCCTTTTTTCAAGATGATGTACTTTATAAAGGAGATTTCCATTTGATCACAATGGATATTAAAAATTGTGTCAACAGTGTGTGATGAATAATAAATACAACTACAAATAGTCCAATTTGGTGCCTTTATTTCTGTTGAGACACTAGCAGTTTTACCAACTACTACTTTTGTGCCATCTTTGCAAATGTCAACACAAATACAAAGTAAGCTCTTACTTTAAAAACAATAAAGTATTGACCTTGCTGGCTCCCTGAAGAAGTCTCAGAGACCCTATTGGCCTGTGGGTAACACTCTGAGAAGCACTGGAGGAGACTACAGCTCACATAAAAACTCATCATGTATAAACTGTGTACTTTAGGAAACAGTAACTGTGCAATTCTGGAGTGTAGTTTCTGAACAGAAGGCCTCCCAGAATGAACTCTTGACTGAGAATCAAATATTATACGTCAAAGTGTCATTTTCGTTTCAAAAATTGTGTTACTCTCTTTGAATGTCATCATATAGTAGATGATAATAACCATGACTGTAGAGAGGGATAGTTGCAGAAGATGGTGAGGAAGATGAGACTGGAACAACCCAGGAATCTCAATGACAGACCTGTTGGAGCCAATGCCCAATCACCCAATCACCCAATGACCACATCTGGTAGGCAGTGGAAATGCCAGGAGCCCCAGGAAGGGAAGAGAGGCCTGGTATTTGGCATTCCAGATAGATGCAGCCAAAAAAGGAAGTTGGGCTGATATTGCTAGCATCTGTGAGTTATGTATTTCCAATGAAGACACCGTTATGACAAATACCACTGGGGTTCCTCTCCTTGTCCCTCTGGCTTAGCTGGCAAGACTTCTTTAACATCTTTTTAGATCTCTTTCAGCACCTACATCCACGCTCTAGTCCCATATTTACAACAAAGTTTCAAAAGGGGAGTTAAGTGGCTCCTTACTTCCCTACATCCCAGATCTTGAATAAACATCTTATTGTATCACTCCAAGAATTCATGTTTATAGTATAACTTTGTACTTTTCACTTTTTATGTGAATCTTTTGTTATGCTATATTTTTTAAATCCTCATTCTTATTACTCAGAAGTGGCATCTCTTGTTCTATTGATTCTGATGAGATTTTTGTTGGTGCTGTTTGGGTAACAAGAAAGAACTCCTGGGGTCAGACAGGGGTATACAAGGTCTTTCGTGTTGTGTACAGAAAATACTAAAGAGGCACTGTAACTAAGTTTCCCCACATATCCTACATGATTTATCTATCAGCAATTCCTGTGGTATTAGTAATATCTGTAATTTCACTTTATAGGTGGAGAAAATGAGGAACCCAAGGTTTAGCTAACTCAGTTAAATCAGCGGACACATTTAAGATTTGGATACTCTCAACCTGATGTATTTTCTCCTAGGCCAGTGGGTCTGGGGGATTTCAGCATCCAGGCTCATGTCCCACCTCTCTATCCACCACCAATCTTACACTATAACCCCACCAAAAAAAATCCACGCCATTTTTTAACCATTTGTTGTTAATATCTGGGTAGTTAGAGAAAAGTGATAATGATAGCGAATACTGAATAAGTATCAGTAACAAGAAAGAAAGAAAATAAGCAAAAATTTACTAGAAAAACTTTTCCATGCTGGCTTTTAGTTATAAAAATATGTTCTAAACATGAGCTTGTTTTTTAAAAATACATTTTGAATATAGATTCACTTGCCCATTTCATCTCACCCACCAGTATACTGATATCTATAATTAATGACTGGAAGCAGAACTCTTAACTTCTTTCAATTTGACTGTTAGGTCTATATTTGTATTATAGAAAGTGCTCTATAATTTAATACTTATTTTTTTAAATGTGCTGCTTTGAATTGATCTGTGACCCCAGTTGCCTTGTTTTCCCTGTCTTTGTTCTATAAGAGCTTCTGTTGGGTCCTAATTTATAGAACTAAATATATTCTGACAGAAGCATAACCCAAGCCCCAATGTTATTAAGGCTTCATTCAATTATAGGTAGGAATGAAATTAAGAAGCTTCCTGTAGTGCAGAGAACATTCATATTGGGCAAACTATATTATTAGAACAGTGGCAGTTTCTACTATTGCTTATTTCTACCTTTCCACTGGACCCTCCATCAGCTCATTATGGATACTTGAATTATTGATAATAACTACTTGGCACTTAATTAGGGCACTGTGCTAATGAGGCCAAATTGCAGCTGTGTGTCTGTGGCTATGATTGGTTTCACTCCATTTGCCCCAACTTCAGCTCACTATCTTGCATTATGCTTTCCACCAAGTTCACAAACGGAACTTAGCAAGCAATCAAGAGTTGACTCAATAAAAAACTAACAACTGCTGTCAAATAACTTTCAAAATGCTTAATCTATGATAAGGAATCAAAAGCACTACCTAAAATTACTGTGTAATTCTTATTATGTCTTAAAGTTGTACAAGGCATTTCAACTAATGGAAACTAAAATACTACTGAAGTTACTTTAAATTACCTTAACAAACACTCAGTGTCTATAATGTTCATAACATGCTAGCCATGGTAAGTGATAAAAAAAAATGGATAAGGCCTGGTCCCTAGCCCAAAAGAGAGGTGGGAAGATAATTATAATGTGTATGTCATTATTAAACTGTATGTTGAAGATAATGTCCTAAGCACTGTATGTACATTACCTTATTTTCTCCCCAATCATTTAGGTAGGTATTATTATCCTTATATTACTAACAAAGAAACTGAGGCTCAGGAAGAGTAAGTGATTTACCACAGATATTAAATGCTTGAGCTATAATTCAACTCATGCCTCTTTGATTCCAAAATCTTAACAATTAACTACAATGCTACAAAGTATAAAGACTCAAAATGGTAAAACAAAGCACACAAAAAAACCTACTTAATATAGTTCACATTCCTACACTTTGCCAGTCCATTGATGAAAAAAAAAAAAGTCTCAGAAACATCAATACTGTACAAATCCTGTTTTTTGCTTCACCTGCAAAAACCACAAAGGAGATGCATTTTCATATGTGCTCACAAACCACTCTTCCAGTTACAGTCCTCAGGAGGCACCTAACTGAGGCATTATGGAACATGAAGAGTTTGTATTGGACTTTTTAGAGGCAGAATCTTACCCTAGAATGGAGGAAATAGAAACTGGCTATCACAATGATGTTTAAAGAACACACAAATAATCCCACTAATATATATTTACTTTTGGGATTCCCTCAGAGATGGTCACTCACATACACACTCAGATTGAACCTGGTCCCTTAAATCTCTCAGTCATTACTAAGGGCATTCAAAGGGTTATGTCTGCAGCTTGAATCAAAAACAAGCATATGCAAATGTGTAACTGAGAAGTTGCTTTTTTTTTTTTTTAATAGGGAATTAGGGGTTTGATTTCTGTTACATAGACAATACTATATGTTCCCTATACTATTTTTTTGTGAGTACACAGAATGTATTGCCTAGATTTCTCTGCAGATAGTTTGGGAACTGGCAGGATTCAAAAGAAAGTACTGAAGCCACTTGTTACACTGGTCATCAAAAACATCTCCCTCAATAGGCTAGCATTCTTTTTTCACTTTGTGGTGATCTGGGAAACCGTGTGTCTAGATAACATGGTCAAATGAGGAAAGTCCTACTGCATCCTTGAGTTATAGCCCCAAGGCAAGCTGCTAAGAAACACTACCTGATCTGAGTTAGACTCTTATGTGAGACAGAAATAAATCTGTGTTCCACTAAACCAGTGAGATTTGGTGGGTTATGTTACTAAAACATTGCTTAATCTATCCTGACTGATGATTGCCCCTTAGTGAAAGCTCCATGACTCTTAATATAAAATATATCAACAATTTTTTTCCCAATGATATCACTGTGTTTGAGATTTAGGATAACAAACAATGGGTTAGGAACTATGGAAGACAGAGTTGTGCCACCCAAAAACCCCATGGTGACAAACTGAAAAGGGAGGAAAGGGACTATAGGGACTATACCATAAAGGACTGCCAAGAACTACTATATGTACTGGTAGGTCCAGGGAAGGACATGGATTATGGGGTAGGGATTGGATTATGAGGTACTTCATCAAGGGGGCTGGAACATAAAATTGGGTAGTGGATAGTAAACGGACTAGGGATTGTTTTTCTGAGATGTAGGATTTAACACTTTGGGGAAGACCTTAGGAAATGGTAAACCCACTACAATGATAGCTCCCAGAAGTTTGGAAAAAGGTATGGACATGCTGAATGAAGTTGAAATGCTAGAGTTACCACAGTGGATGGTGAACAAAGGGATTAAGAGGCGCAGGGAAATGGCCATACTGGAACGGATATATTGTTTATGGTCAGAAGACTCATCAGAATATTATGTTACACAGGAAAGCCCAAAGGACACACAATTTTTTTTCAGGACACACAATTTGTAAAGCCATAAAGCATACACCAGTGAGAAGGGGAAAAAAAAAAAAAAAAAAACAGTATTGGCTCCTCTTTGTAGGCCAGCGCTGACTAGGGTAAAAGATACCATTATAGAACTAGCCTGACTGACAGCCAAGGAGATAATAGGGCTCCAAGAGCATACAGTCCTGAACTGCCAGAACCCAGCACTTTACAGTCATTGCAGGAATCAGTAAAACTGAGGTGGCAGTCAAGGGTGCCTAACTCGGAGCACAGCATCCAGAGGAGCAAAATAATAAATGACAGACAAAAATACTATTCAACGGGCAGCCCCGGTGGCCCAGCGGTTTAGTGCCGCCTTCAGCCTGGGGTGTGATCCTGGAGTCCCAGGATCGAGTCCCACATCAGGCTCCCAGCATGGAGCCTGCTTCTCCCTCTGCCTGTGTCTCTGCCTCTCTCTCTCTCACTCTCTCTCTTTCTCTCTCTCTCTCTCTGTCATGAATAAATAAATAAAATCTTAAAAAAATACTACTCAACTTGTACCAGCAAAAAATTAAGGACAGATAACTGGCAAGAGAAGGCATACATCTTAATAAAATGTCACAGTCCTTGCCCAGTTTCTTGACCTGAGGTATTTTTCAGATCTAAACCCATGACTGAAGATGTGAACAAATCCACAGGAGAAAGGACCACCATGCTACACCATTAATAAGGAAGCACAAACCTGGTGAACCTCTTGAGGTTCTGGAGACAAGGGCCCACATGCAAGAATACTTTGTCAACCTACATGGGTGATACAAAAGGCTGTCAGATTTCTGGGTGGCCTAGACAGAAAAGGCTCTATGGCAGGTCCAGGCTATGGTAAAAGTAGTCCTGCCACTAAGGCCATATGGTCTATAAACACTATGGTGCTGGAACTATCAGAAATAGGAAAAGATACCATGTGGAACTGATGTAAAGTCTCAGTGGAAGAATTATACTACAGAGAACTACAGGTTTTAATTCCTGTCTCGTTGTCTATTTCCAGCGAACCCAACCCATGATCAGGGTAAATGGGATACTTGGAACCTTGCCATGTGATGAGGATGTACTACAGAAAGAAACACGAAAAAATATAAAGTTCATGAGAAGCATATATTGGTATATCTCTATGTTTCTGCATTTTAAAAAGGAAAATAGCACCCCAAAACAGGCAATTCATTACTTTATCCATGAAAAACTTTCTGAAGTGTATTGCCAAGATCCACTCCACGCACCTTTCATAGGAGGAGGCCACTATTCTCCCAAAGGCACACAAGACCCAACACTCAAGTAGCAGTGCCAAAGCCTGATCCTTGTATTCACTGAAGAAGAACACCAAAAATATCTTGAAAATTAAAAGGATTTTGTTGGTCTTTATTCTCACTGGTAGACATCATACTAGGGAAGTGTCTAATAAGTCACTTTCCCACCTTCCTTTGCAACTATGGCATGGAACCTATGGAAAGTTTGCCGAGATCTTCTATGAAAGGTTTCCTCCCTGATTAAAAAAACAAACCTCACAAGGAAGTATA
This sequence comes from Canis aureus, assembly GCF_053574225.1. NCBI lineage: Eukaryota > Metazoa > Chordata > Mammalia > Carnivora > Canidae > Canis > Canis aureus. The sequence continues at coordinate 44,678,491 of NC_135615.1, forward strand.
CTCTTGACGCCTGAAACCACAGCAGCCATCTGTAACCATCAAGAGAGACATCAAACTAAAGAAGATAGTACGATAAGACAAAAGTCTGTGTCCTTGATTATAACACTGAGCTGTTGAACCAATCCACGAAGTAATCTTAAGTCCAGAGTTTTTATTTTGACATTATATATCCCTTATTTTTAAAGCCATTTTTACTTGGATATTATGATTTTCAGGCAAAAGTCCTCTGTTTTGGCATTATCTAATCCAATAACTTTGTTTCACGGATAATGAAACTGAAATTCCAAGTAAGTAAGCAACTTGCTCAACACTTACAGTGATTAAGTGAAAAAGCTACAGCTCAAATGCTGGTGCCCTGATTCTTGGACCAGGGCACTTTCTACCAAACCTTGGAGAACATTCTAGTTGGAATCAAAAGGAAATAGGAAGACCAAAGAAAGCGGCCTGGTAGGCTCTGAAAGGAAGTAAAGGCACTCAAGATTTGTGATAGAAAGTACAGACTAAAGGGACAGGATTCCAGCCAATTATGAGTGACTTCCTTGTCTTGTTTCTGACCTCAGAGCCCACCCTTGTATCCCCAAAAGCCAATTAAAAATAAGCACTGACCATGTCACTGTCCTAGATACATAAAAATAACATTACTGTACATGACCAAAAGTGAACCAGATTCTCTGAATTTTTTTCCAACTTCCAAAAATAGTTAGGACTTTCTGCCAAAGACAGTGGGGCTTGAATTCCCATGAAAAAAAAAAAATCAGCCCATGGCATTTGCTCCAGTGTAGAAATAATTAAATACACACTCAAGAATGGAATTCTCCATGCTCTCTTACCCTACTAGCCTGTTTTCTGAAAACAAAGGGGGAAAAGTGGCAACCAAGATGTAGTGAAAAAAGCACCAGACTTGGAATCAAGAAAACTGGGTTCAAGACTCTAGGAAACATTTGCCATTCTTTTTAGTGAGCCAGGAGCTAGTCTTTCCTTTACAGGCTTAAGGAATCTCTCACCTTACGATATGGAACCTATCTCTTATATAAGTTTCAAAGGCCAGAGATATTTATTATCCCAGCCTCCCTTGCAGCTAGAATTTGGGCACATGATGGCTCCACTGTGATAACTTACTTGATGTGTCAACTTACTGGGCCACAGGCTGCCAGATATTTGGTTAAACAACATTCTGGGTATGTTTGTAATAATATGCCTATGAGGGTGTTTCTGTATGAGATTAATATTCCAATCCACGAAATAAATAAAGCAGATTGCTCTCCAGTGTAAGTGGGTCTTGTCCAATTCATGGGAGGCCTGAATAAAATAAAAAGGAAGAACAGAAAAAATTTGTGTTTTCTTCCTATCCTTCCTCAAGCTGAGACATCTATCTTCTCACATCCTAGGCTCAGACTGGAACTTAAACCATTGGCTTTCCTGATTCTTAGGACTTTGCATTGGAGTGAACCTTACCATTAGCATTCTTGAGTCTCCAAGCTTGCCAACTACAGAACTTGAGACTTCTCAGCCTCTATAACTATATGACACATTCCTCATAATAAATCTCATTCCTTATTACCTAATTCCTTACAATATATCATATATATCCTACTGGTCCTGTTTCTCTGGAAAATCCAGACTAATACATCCACCAATCAAAAGCACCAACCACAGTTTTTCAACAAGAAGTCAGTGAGGCAAAGAAGGATCCAGAAAGAGGGGTTGGTGAAGAGAAGGGGAGGGAAAACAGACAATTGATTAGATCCTCTTAGTTGAGATTTGACCTGGAATCACAGGAAACAATCCTCAGACTTTACAAGAAACATGTAGGGTGTGGGGCTTTTATTTCTCGGTGTTGAGGCAGTGAACATCACTGATTCACAAGTCAGCCTTTAACTCTTGGCCAGACTGCAAGCTCCATGAAGAAAGAAATCTTCACTGGCCTATTCATCAGTGTACTCTTGCACCCACCTCAGGCCTTGGAGCTAGTAGCTACTCAAAACTATTTGTTGAATGAAGTCATTTTCGTAAAGGAACACATTTGATTTGCAAATAGAATCATTTTGCTTTAAGATTTTTTTAATACTGACCAAAATCAAATATTGTCCAGCGTAGGAACTTGGAGAAACCCCAGCTAAAAGAAGCACAATAATAACCAAAAAGGTTTGAATTTGGACTTAACCAGATTTGACTGTGGTGGGCAGAATTCACAACACTAAACATTTCTCAAACAATGAAGGATCTAGTGACTGGCACTTTGGCTGGGAGGCCATAACCTCCAGCTATACAAATTCTCGTAGCCCATGCCAAGATGAGCTGGGATACAGGGTGATAAGACCTGCCTGGACCACTTTTTGACTAGACAATTGCACCAGGGGCTCAGCTCACCTTCTAGTCTTGTATCTTGATGTTGCTATCAAAGGGCAAAAGGAGGATCAAAGGAGCAAGTAGATTCCCCCTTTATAATCTGCCTTGTAATCTAATCTCTAAATCTAATAATGCCCTTGATGTGTTTATTATATTACAAAACAGCTTTAGTTCAAAAGATAACAGAAGCCTACAGTAAAATATGTATAAAAATGGAAAATGTAGCTTCTTTTGTCAGAACTATACTTCAGGCCACTGTATGGAGGTGGCAGCACACTGGAAGGGCACAAACAGATACTCGACAGCGCTTAATTGGAACAGAAATTTCTCCCGGCTGATGCCAGGCATCCTAACAAGCTGCAGAGGTACAACTTACAAGCAGATATTGTATGTGGGTCACTATCTAACTTTACATGTACTAACTCAAATAATCCTCACAAATCCCAGTGACTATGTTACCATCATTTTATCATTTTACAGAGAAGGCAAAGCAAACACAGAGAAGTGAGTAATTTACACAAGTTCACACAGCTAGGTTGGGAAGAACTGAGATTCAGACCCAAGCATTTGGCTCTGGTCTACGCCCTTAACTACTATACAAGTGAACACTAACTGAAAAACCCAGTACTTCCTGCCATAGATAACATGGCGCTCACTGCCAAAAGATGAGCCAGGGCTAAGAATTAGTGAGTGAGGAAGGGGCTGAGGAACAAAGAAGAAGTTTAAGGCCGTTAAACACACACACAAACACACACACACACACACACACAGACCAAAGTCACCTTCAGTTTATTTACTGATTATAAAATAATATACTTACAGGAGAAAAATTTGGAAAATATTAAGTATAAAAAAATTAAAGTCTCATCTCCGTTTGAGTCTTTTATATTCATCCACCGATCTTGTTCATCCATCTTACCATGTGGCCTATCAATTATTCAGTATACTTTTGCATTGTGGTGTGTGCCTGGCTCTGTGGAGCAACTGTAAGTCATAAAAACAAACTCAGCTTGGTTTAGAACAAGAAATAAAATTCACTTATGAAATGTCTATTACCTACAATTTTAGGAAGGTTGTTATTAAAAGTGATACAAATGGAACACAAAGGGTTTAAGGCAGCAAAACTAGGCTGCATGATACTATAACAGACATTTGTCAAAACCCAGAATGTACACTACTAGGCATTAATCCTAATGTAAATTATGAACTCTGGGTGATAAGGATGTGTCAATTATAGATTTATCAATTGTAACAACTGTGCCAGTCTGGTGAGGGATACTGATAGTGAGGAAGCCATACATATTTGGGGAGCAGAGGATAATGTGGATATCTCTGTACCTTCTGCTCAATTTTGTTGGAAACCTAAAGTGCTCTAAGACAATAAAATCTCTTTAAAATTCAAAAAATATTTTAAGTTTGAAAAATTGATACAAAGTTAAAATAACTAATGCATTGTGTTTATTGTGCGCCACACATAGTTCTAAAAAGCTACATGAATTAACTCATTCAAACCTCACTACAACCAAAAAGATGAGACTATCCTTTAAATCCTCTTTTTATAGATGAGAGAGCCAAGGTGCAGAGAAACTATGTAAGTTGACAAAACTCACAGGTATTAAGTGGTAGAGGCCGACTTTGAATCTGAGCAGGGAGCTCCAGAAGCTCCACCCCTGATTTCATGATGACTTGGGTCAGCAAAGGATGGTGGGATTGCTTCGTTGAAGGACATGGGTGAAAAGAAGGGGGGAGCTCTAGAGTGGTAGGAGCAGGGTGGAGGAGGATTTGAGGCAGATGAAGGAGGAATCCTCATTTTCTTGTTTCTGGAGTATTTCAGAGCCTCCCAATACCTTGTGGGTTCACTTCCACCAGGGCACAATGCTAGATTTCTGATCACTGGGTGGAAGGTCACACCAAGCAAAATGACAACCATTTCCAGAAAGACAGTCACAGTGGACTTATGCTCACTGTTAGATAAGCACTATGGAAGTACTGTATCTTTAAGCCAGAGTTGAATATCTCTGCCTCAGTCACGTGGTCCTGTGCCTGCCCCTTCCCTCCCCTCATAGCCCTATCTCAAGTCTCTTTCCAGTGCCAGCTTGCCCTCCAGGCCTGCCCCAGGACAATGTTCTGCCAGCATTCCCCACCTTTTCTTCGGGCACTGCTGCTCAGGTTGAGGTTTGGACCTGGAGGTCTACACTGGACAGGGACAGCCTGATCTGAACTTCAGATAATGAGAAAGTTCTGTGTTTGCTCGAGGCATGACAAGTCATTCAACAGAATTTCCTAGTAGTTAGTACTCCACTCCAGCTGTGCCCTCACTGTATCTTTAGGGCTGCTGAGCGCAGCCAATCTTGACAGGCCTGCTTCTTTACTTCATTCTTCTTTAAGGGGCATTACTAAGATTTCTTTCTGACAAAAATTTCTTTCTGATTTTATGATATTTCAACCACTTCACAAGTTTGCTTAAAACTATACCAAACTATATTTGAATACATTTTCAAATGTCATCTGGTAACTTGAGTCCAAAGTTACTGCCATTAATTCCTACCCTCCCAGCAGGTACACACCACCTTTCTTCCATCACAAACTGTAATCTTAAGAAAACAAAACAAAACTGTAATCTAGGCTGGTTGTTACTGCTTTCAATAACAGAATATGCTAGAAGTGACATTGTGCCAGCTCTGGCCCTGGCCTTGAAGGGACTGATAGCTTTCCTTCCTACTCTCGGAGCCCTGAGTGCCATGGAAGAAATCTCGGCCACTTCACTGGGGAGAGGCCATGGGGAAGAGCACAGAGACACTAGACATATGTAAAGAAGCTCTGTTAAATGTCCAGCCCACTGAAGCCTTCAGATGACTCCAGACCCTGCCTCCACCTGACTGCATGCGATCAGAAACTAGAACCGTCAAGTTCAGCTCATTCAACCCACAGAATCATGAATGACAATAAATTTTTTTACGTCTCTTGGTTTTTGGATCAATCTGTTCCATAGCAACAGATAACTAAATTATGATCATTCATTTTAATCCAGTAATTCTGGCAATCTAGAAAAAAATTCTGAAATATGGACCAAGATTCATTAACAAAGATGTTTAATATATCATTGATGCTTGCTATAAAAAAGTAGAAAAATGTAGTATAATAGTCAAGTAAACTGTATTTATAATTTATTATGTAGCCTAAGAAGAGTTCTTAATATAATAAAATGCTTAAAACATATGTATCAAAAAAAGGAAAGAAGGACAAGAAACTGAGTTCTCCAAATTGTACATACTCTATGATCACAGACATATATAGAGAGATGAGAGAAAGTAAATCGGCCAAAATGTTAGCATTTTTAACTAAGTGGTAGATATAGAATGACTATTATTTTCTTCTTTATACTTTTCTGGATTTTCCAAATTTTCTACAGTGGACATGTATTTTATTTTTCTTATCATAAAAGTAATACATGCCTATTTTAAGGAAAAAAAATTTCAAATACAAAAGGTCATAAAAATAAACTGATAATTAACCAAAGCCCACCTTATAGAAAATAACCACTGTCAATATTCTGGCATTAACATTTAGGATTTACTTTCTTCTATACATTTCCATGCGTAAATGCACATTTTAAAATAGGCAATGATAACATACCACATCTAAAATAGCAGTGTAAAAAGTTTGCCATTAAGCAGTAATTTATATATGTGAAAACTGATATTTAGCAACTTGGAGAAAAAGGCTTCTTGCTGCTCCTTTTTCCTTAAAGTTGCTTTGGAGGATCTTGAACCTGACAATGACCCACAGCAACTGAAGCCTGTTTAGCAAAGAGGTTATAGGCAGAGCTATGCCCAGCCAGCCTGATCTGGCTTAAACCCCACTGAGACAAACAGGATTTAGTCCTTTGACTAATCCACCAACATTAAGAAAAAAAAAACCAATGGGCAGAAAACATTACACATTATATAATATATATCTAATAATGTTCCACAGGGGTGCCTGGGTGGCTCAGTCGGTTAAGCCTCTGACTCAATTTTGGCTCAAGTCCTGACCTCAAGGTCATGAGACCAAGCCTCATACTGGCCTCTAGGCTCAGGGTGGAGTCTGCTTCAGATTCTTTCTCTTCTGCTCTCTCTGTCCCTCTTCTCACTCAAGTATATACTCTCTAAAATAAGTAAATAAATGAGATATTTTTTAAAAAAGAAATGGAAAGAAAGGGTAACATATAGGTTTTTATACATTTTGTTAGGCATTAGATATAATAATAACAAGAGTAAGAGAGGAGGAAGAGACCAGCTATAATTTTTGCAAGCTTTCCATGTCAGGTAGCATACTCAGGGTAGTTAAAATACCAAATGCTCCTTACAAGTATTTTTGCCCCCATTTTACAAAATGGGAAAATTGAGGCTTAAGGAAATTAACTTGCCTGAGAATACACACCTGGTAAATGGATTTGAACTCAGTGTTATTTAATTCCAAACCTCTGAGCTCAACCACAAGGATAATCTTCCCAACAATTCCACCAAGCAGGCATGAGCTGGAGCGTTACTCAAGGTTAACACCTAACAGTCTTTCCACGCTGGAATTTACAAGATCTTTCCTGGAATAGTCACTCTCTGAAAACCTACCTGCTAGTTCCCTGATCAGAAGCTGATTCCACAGCTGCATGGACAAAATCACCTGGACAGGATTTTGTTTTTTATTTTTTTGTTGTTGTTGTGTTTTTTGTTTTTTGAGAAACAGCAGGGAGAAGGGGCTTAGGGAAAAGGAGAGAGAGAAAATCCCAAGCAGGCTCCACACTTAGCCCAAAGCCCAACAGGGAGCTTGATTTCAAGATCCTGAAATCAAGAGTCAGACACTTAACCAACTGAACTATGCAGGTGCCCCTGGACAGGATTTTAAACACAGCGAATCTCCCTACAGAGATTCTAATATAACTGTGTCTGTTGGCCCCAAACTCAACTTAGCCCAACTGAGCCAGCAGAGAGAAGCACTGCACTAAATGGTGCCAGAAGCACCCACGGCTTCAGAATGGATTCTCAAGTGGTTTCCCCATCGCCTCAGCTCCCCAGGATTCCAACTGCATCCAGCAGCACTTACAGCTCTTGTCCTAGGTTTGCTCTTCTCTCTCTCTCTCTCTCTCTCTCTTTCTCTCCCCTTCATTCTCTACTCTGTCACCAATGACCTTAAATCACTTCCCTGGATGATCTACTTCCCTCCTCACCCTTCCAAAGTTTCCTAGAAAGCTTTGGTGAAAGTATGTTCTATTCCTTTGTTCCAGTGAGTCTGGGAAACGACTCTTTCTGTGGTTTCAACAACAACAACAACAAAAAAAGGGGGGATAAAAGAAAATAAACTGAAAAAAAGAAGAAAGAAAAGAAAGAAAGAAAGAAAGAAAGAAAGAAAGAAAGAAAGAAAGAAAGAAAGAAAGAAAGAAAGAAAAGAAAAGAAAAGAAAAAAGAAAAGAGGGAAAGGAAAGGAAAGGAAGGAAAGGAAAAGAAAGGAAAGGAAAGGAAACGAAAGGAAAGGAAACGAAAGGAAAGGAAACGAAAGGAAAGGAAGAAGGATGCTCAAAATCATCATTCCTTGTTCCTGGGAACCTATCCTGTAAGTGATTTTTAAGAATAAAGAAAGGAAAACTTGTCGATCTCTTCTGCTCCAAAACTGCCTGATAGGAATTTTGTTGGTTTCTTATGTGTTTTTCTGAATACAGGATCTTTCAGTATCTTGGGGACCGAGTGACCCTGAGAGATAGCTTCTTTTTTCTAAAAGTTACATTATATAGTCTGTGGAAGACATTTATCATATGGTTCTTACTGCTCAAAGAGTGTTCAGTTCTTGAAAATTTCAGACCTTCTAGCTGCTAAAAGAAAAACCACACTGATTTAACAGTAAAAACATAATAACATATGGCCCAAAACGGACATAACTAGTTTTTTGCTTAAAATGATATACCACTCATTACTACTGACTATTTAATCTTTTTGTATATGCATGTATGGAACACAATTCTGAAAACACTCCTTTTAACCTATCTAAATCTTTATCTTCCCATTTTATTTAACTCCACCTCAAATCGCTCACAGAGGCATTAGTCAATGTAAAACTTTCACTTCTTTTCATTGACAAATCCATAAAAAAAGACTTCTGAGATGAAGTGACCATTCTCTCCCCCCTCCATCTTTGACAGTTTAACATCTATTGTTGCCAAAAGAAAAAGCCTTAAGTAGCTCAACCTTCACCTCTGCTTCTAGTGAGAATCAGGAATGAGAATGACTTTGTCTGAACAACCTGAAACAGATTTTAACCTCTAAATAAGGCTTTTGCAGTTTTGCATCTGAGGTTTTAAGTAGAATGTAAGAAATGAAACCATGATATTTCTGTAGTCTCCTCTTGAAAGGACTTTGGCTTGATTTATGTGCATCTCATTATTAATTTAGCTTTTGATGGAGAGACGGAAAGAAAAATGCACAAGCACCAAATCTCAAAGAGGCCATACTGAAAGAAAAGGACAAGGTTTACCCTGTTTCTGGAAAGGTGTTCCAAAGAGCACAGAATTAAGAATAAATTGTTTCAGCAACACAAGGCTGCTTCTTGTCCAAATTGATCTTAAAAACAAAACAACACAACAACACAGAAAAACAAAAGTTAAACTATGGCTCAAAAAAATCACAAAATTAAACAAATGCAGCTAAACTGGAATAAGCAGTTACTTAGGGATAACTTACTGCTTTGAAACATAGAATTCTAAAATCCTAATTTACAAATTATATAAATTATTAACTATAAAAAGTCACTCAAAATCATGTTTGTTATAATTATCACCTTTTGGAAAAGACACAATAAAATGAATGAGATGTACTCAGCTTTATAGATGATGTGGAATAAACTGAAATTAGAATTAGTTAACAAGTAAGTGGATGAGGTCTATTTTCTTATCTAAATACATTTGTTTAAAACTTCTCCATGGAGGGGCTCCTGGGTGGCTCAGTCTGTTAAGCATCTGCCTTTGGCTAAGGTCATGATCTCAGGGTCTTGTAATCAAGGGCTCTCTGCTCAGCAATGAGTCGGCTTCTCCCTCTGCCTCTGCCCCCCACCCCTGCTTGTTCTCACACGCACACTCTTTCTCTCTAATAAATAAATAAAATCTTAAAAAAAAAACTTCTCCATGGATACAAATATATCTGTATGTGTGTAAGATATATACATACAACTTTTTCTGGTAATAATTATGAATACTTTTAGTTTTCATCTCACATTTAGTTTAAAGCTGTCCAATTGAGTTTTTAACCATACACTAGTGAGAGTTCTCTTTAATAAAAAAGAAAACCTGGGCAGTGAGGATATAGCCCATTTTAATTTTTTTCTGTTTTCTTGGGTTAAAAGCTGAATACATACTATTTTAAAATTAAATATCATTATCTCTTCTATTATTTAAAAAACTGGGGAAGGGGGCAAGGTCATCACATTAAAGTTAGAGCTGGTTTTAAAAAAACATGATTCAAGACATCCTCTGGGTATCCAAACAGATTTTTTTTCCTGTTCACAAATTTCACTGTCCATTCATATCTGGACTTTAGTTTTATATTATATTCTAGTAAAAAGAAAAAAGTCTGAAAAAAAGTTCCTCAAGACCTACCAAAATAGACGGTTTTTATTTTATTTTGTTTCCAATGCTAACAAGTTATTACATGGTCTTATTTTAAGTAGAGCCATGGGTGTGTTGGGGGAGGGATGTGGGGTAGGGGTTGGCAAGGGATCTACATTTTCATGAACTGTACTCAGATTTCGAGTATAGTATGCTGTTCCTCACAACTATGGGTACTTTTATACTTCCTTTTCCTCACAAAGTATAATTGTTTCATGTTTTCCATTGTCCAGCCCCCAAGAACCTTGACTAAAGAACCAGCAGTCTGTGCCGGGTTTGAATTCATCATTAGCACCCAGGGTAACCTCAGTCCACAGAATGTAAGAAGACAAGTGAGGCAATGTTTGTGGAGTCCAGTGGCTGAACCCGCTCCACAACAGAAGAAATGCCCCGATTGTCCTTCCTAAGCAAAAATTGCCATGATTCCCCATAAACAAGCAGTTGTCCGTTGACTGTTATAAATAGACTTTAATATATAACCAGCTGTCTGAGAAAGAGTTTATAACTGTTGACCAAAGACACAGTAGGGAAGAGAAATGGGAGGTTTCCACATAGCAGGAGAATGGCTTGTCTGCAGTGACTGAGGGTGCACACAGATCCCTCATTTAAAATATGTTAGCATGCCTGATTTCAAGCTAAAATTAGGAGATAGCACAATGGGCTTCATGTGGGAGTCTTTTCAATAGAGGCTGTATTCTTCTCTGATGGGCACCCTTGAATTCAGGATTGTGAAATAAGTAGGAGTTACCAGCAGACATCCTATAAAGTGCCGGTCAAAGGAGATATTTCAGAAGATGCATAGCAAGATGCACCAATTTGGCTGTGATAAGAACTAACTTCTGTTCCTCTCTTCCCCATTTCCTGTACTGCTTTTATCTTTTCCCAAATGACTGTCCTTCTATGCCTTCTTTCCCAACCTCTCCAGATAACAACTCTGTGAGAGTGTTCTGAACAGTTTATTTTAACCAGGCCCAATTCCTGGGGCAAGATACAGTCTCAAAAATCTGATGGGCTATGACAGAGAACAAGGCCCAGAGCAGCCAGCCAGGGCACATGTCTCTCTGTACTGCAGCAGGATCCCACCCACGGCTGCTCTGAGTTCTGATCAGCCAGCTGGAGATAACTGGATGTGGCTGAGGCTGAGGCTGTTGCAAAGCTCAGTAAAACTAAGCAAAGAAAGACTAACATGCCTCAGAGAAGTATGGAAATAGAAGGGTGGAGACAGCAGACAAGACACAGGAAAGCAGAATCTAAAAGGAAAAGACTTATCAGAATATTTCTCCCTCCTGTAAAATAAGTAAGGATGAAGAAAGGAAAGGACATTTTAACACAAAATAGTACAATGTGTACATTTTTAAATGTACATTTTTTCCAAATGAATTTCTAGTTTGATCCACACCCTCTAAAAAATTTTAAAGGGATAATAAATGTTTCAAAACCACTTAGATTAAAAAAAAAAAAAAAAGACTATCGTAATTGTTTTTGAACTATCCAGAGCTAGCACCATTCTATGATCGCAGCTTACCCTCAAATTTACATAAGTGGGAAAGTTTGGTTTAAACTGGATAATTCTTTTTCCTTCTGGTTGAGACACATGTAATTTAACACCAGGTCTTATTTAAGGGTTACAAGTTCTATTTTAAAGATTCTAAAACTTTAAACTGAGTAGGCAAAAGAATATACCAGTAGAGATGTATACCGCGAAGATTTGAAATATTTGGTGTCTCCTACTACAAACTTGTAAATGATTACTCTTTCCTTGGAAATCACCATTCCTCAATTTCCTTTCATAAAGCAGCACTTCCCTCAGAATGTTGTAATAGAGCTAAGCGAGTGGGAGAGTGCCTTGCACATGGCACTCAGCAGCATAATATAGAACAAATTTATACTCTTTAAAACTTGCCACTGTTTTCTTTTTCTTTGCACTTTAAGATTCAGACGCAAGCGCACGTCAGTTTACAGCCTAATGAATTTTCACAAACTGAACATATCCATGGGACCACCACCCAGATTAAGAACATTCCCCATACCTAGAGAGCTCCCTTCATGCTCCCCTGGGGCCACGACTGCCCCCACCTGCCAGCTAACAGTATCCATTATCCTAACAATATCATTTTTGCTTTTTTTAAGATACATATTTTTAATTGTGGTAAAGAGAATAAAATTTGCCATCTTAATCATTTTTTAAGTGTACAATTCTGTGACATTAAGTAAGTTCACATTGTTGTGGACCATTATCAGCTTCCATCTCCAGAACTCATCATCATCCTAAACTGAAACTCTGTACCAATTAAACAATTTCTCCCTACTCCCTGGTCTTCCCAGGCCTTATCAACCATCATTATATTTTCTATGTCTATGAATTTGACTCTTCTAAGGTACCTCATATAAGTGGAATAATATATTATCTACGTTAATGTAGCCTAAGAGATACATATCCAATGTTAAGAGACCACAACGCTGGTACTATGGTTAAAGAAGGTTATTAATGATAATTAAAAACCTACTATAATAAAATTAAGGAGTCATTAGGAAGATCCTTAAATGACAAAGAGAAACTTAACCTTTCTATGAGACCAAAGGCCCACCCCTCAACCAAAGATGGGTGTTGGGCAACATCCTCCAAACCCAGAGATTCCCAGGCTCTCAACTGACACTAATAGTTAATGCCTTAGTGTCCTGCACCCAAGCTAGCCCATGACAGAGTCCTCCAAAGGGGTTGGGCATGCTAGATGGTGAGGAGCCAATAGCCCAAGGTCCAGGTCAGCTTTGGGCCAGCCCAAGGCCTATGCCACAAAGAAGGACAAGAACAGGGGACTGGTTGTATCCCAATCAGAGACCTGTTTGACAACAAGTTTTACCCTCACCCCAAAGGCAAACACACCCATTCCAGCTCCTCCTTCCCAACCTAAGTGACCTTGAAGGTGGCACCAGGCCTGGCTAACACATAATCCAGGGCAGAGCACTAGGTCAGACGCTCAGACAGAACAGGCCCAGCTCCCCGCAGTGAGGGGGGTGATGAGATCAGCACTAGACGGGCCTCCACCGTATCAAACACAAGTGTCCCCTGAGGCGTTACTCCCATAAATTCACCCATTTTTGAGAAACAGAAACCCAATTTCACTCTCCCTCCGAAAAGCTCTGGTCACGATGAAGACTCTCCAGTCCCTCCCTGAAGTCCTGAGACTTGAGCGGCTATGGGGCCACAGGGAGCCTCCAGAGAATGTCAAGGCAGCCACACTTTTCTATCAGGCATGTGTTCAGGTGGTCCACACACGTGTCGGGTTTGTCATCAGGGAGAAGAGTCTGACCTAAGGGACGAGGACAGACCTGGGGGAGCCAGGAGCCGGCAGGAGCGCCCCTCGAAGCAACACAGGACACGAGCGAGGGCAGCACCGCAGCCACAGCCCATACTTACAGCATCGGTGGACTAGGTGGTCATTTACATCCCACTCCCCGCCCCCCCCGCCCCCACCAGTCCACGAAAGGCTACCGGGAAGCTCTGGAACATTCCTGACCCCTGACAGGGACCAGAGCAGCAGTTACTTACCTGCGGACCTGAGGGAAAATGACCTGCCACGTCATTGGGCAGAAGAGCTCCCATTCACCTGGGAAGGCTGGGGTAATCCAACGGCTCCACCCCGCAAAAACGCCTGACCAAAATCTTCAGCGCCCCTCCCTCCACACCAGTCTCGGGTGGTGCCGCGTCGGACATGGCAGCGCGGCGACCACACTGCGAGCTGCCCCGGAAGGCGGCGTGCGCATGCGCACCTGCTGCCGCGGACAGCCGCGTGCGGGACAGCGGCTGCGCCAGGAGGGCAACGTGGGCGCCCTGCGCCCGGCACGTCCCGCCTTCCTTCTTGGGGGCCGCAGTCTACTTCCTCAAAGGCTTTCCGTTCGGAATATCCTGAGGGCTCCCTGGATGTAAAACCCATTGCACGAGAGGAGGTTGAAACCAAGAAAGCCCTCAGGAGCCAGTGCAGGAGACCAGCGCGCAACATCAGCTGCAGGCCTGCTTACGACCAGGACGGCCCAGATGCAATCCTTCCGTTGCTCCACCTTGGAAGTACCTGCCGCGCTTGCAAGTGCGAGCTCTTGGCCAACCCGCATATCACAGCCCTGCCATATGTCTCTCAGCGGACATTGGAATCCTGCATGGTCCACCTGCGGTACAAATGGATCCCGTGTAAGACAGTCACACGGCTGACATTAGCTCCCGCTAATTTTAAGAAGCAGTAGGCTTCACTAAGTCAGGGAAAGGAGAAGCAAGGCTGGGGTCCCCCATTCACACACCATCTGCGTGCATGGCTTACCTAATGAAGACCAAGCAGTTCTGCCTGAAGGATGCCTTTGATTACATCAAGCAGAGGAGGAGTGCGGCCTTCCCCAAATTTGGCTCCATAGGCCAGCAGCTCCTGCGATAGGAGTCTGAGATCCTGCCTTCCACACCCACTCCCCAGGATCCCTCTGCCAAGGAGAGGCAGCCAGCTCTTTATTCATGGCCCATTTGCAGACGCTGAGCCCTGATATGCAGGGTTCCTACTGCACATTCCCTACCTCAGTGATGGTTTAGGTGCCCATCCATTCAGCAGGAGCCTCGTGGCCACAGCCACATCCTACAAAAACTGGGCTAGGGGAATTAGCCCAACCCCAGCAACTGCGATTTTATTTTTTAAACTCAGACATTTCATACCTTTGCAATACAGAAAACCTCACTCTTTTCTACTATGAGTGATAGTAAGTAGTCACCAGGCCTGCGAATGAACTTCAGACCAACTTTAGGGATAGATTTTTGGGACTAAAGGAAGGTCAAGCTATTATGAGAGCACAGCATGTGCTGACTACTGTACTTCCAGACCAGGTGCCTTCTCAGGACTGCACAGTCCGTACACCTCCTAGTTCACCTTTTCATTTCAAGCTTACGGCAATAGATAACTTCTAGCAAAATGGAAAAAAGCAATTGCTAGATTAAGAAAAAAAAGTGATCATGAAGCCAATTCATTTTGAAGGAAGCATAATTTCCACCTTACTTTAACTTTGGCAATCTCAGAATCTGTTTCCGTTGCTTCAGGGCACACAAGCTTATCATTATCCAGTCAGGAAACTAACCCAACAGCATTTGTAGGGACAGTCTATATACTGATTTGAAACCTCAGATGTTTTTGAGACTCCTTCATGGGCCCAATGGAGGCAATTGGTTGAAGTAGGGAGACATGACCTTTCTGAGTGTCCTGTCCCCTATAGATTCTTCCCCGATTTTGAACTTTGTGTGATTCTTATTCACACTTGAGTCTTTCTTATTGCACCTCTCCTCAAACTATCTCTTGTCTCATTTGAAGATTGTTCTTCAGACTTTAATCCAAATCAAGCCTGTGAGGTGGTCGCAGCAGGTAGAAGGAGAACAAAAGTACCTACTAAGTCAGGTGGAATTGAAATATTCGTTTCCCCCAGCTAGTTTCCCCCAGCTAGTTGTCCTTGTATGTGCTTGTCTCATCTCTTACAACAGGCATTTTCTTCTCTGCCCCCAGGGTTGTCTTCAAGCTGTTGATTTCTGGGATTTACAGATGTGGTACTACTATTTTTTTTGTCTGCAGGTTATTTCTTCAAAGGTAAAAGCAGTAATTCCATGAATATCCTTCTACACAGATGTGGGCCTTTGTATAACCCCTACAGTGTAGGACTGATTATGAATCCTAGAAGAATTGAATTTAGGTAAGAGAATTTTACATTCCCAGGGCGACATCAACACCTACTCCTGCTTATAGAGGTGCAAGAAGTAATAATACAGAGTGCTTCTTAAATTAAACCCCAAAGCACAAGTATATCATAGTAGATAGAAGGTGTTCATTGACAGACTATATCAGTTCAAATGCTGACAGCAAACACAGATGTGGACAGTTTACAAGTTATGAACACTCTAACCCAACTCTCTATCCTCCAGAGCAGTGCTTCTTGGACTTTAGCAAACATTAGAATCACCAAGACAATTTGTTAAAGCACAGATTGCTAAACTCCCTCCTCAGAGTCCCTGATTCAGAGGTCTTGGGTGAGGTTCAAAATTTACCTAACATGTTCCCAGGTGATGCTGGTCCTGTGACTACACTTTGAGATCAACTAACCCACATTACCAAGAACAGGACTAGTAGAAAAGTGTTCACTCAATGTATTAATTCATTGACAATAGGCTATGCCTGGTGTGTTTTGCAGCTCTGGAATTTTTTTTTTATTTTATTTATTTATTCATGAGAGAGAGAGAGGCAGAGACATAGACAGAGGGAGAAGCAGGCTCCCTGTGGACCGCAACCTGAACCAAAAGCAGAAACTCAACCACGAAGCTGCCAGGTGCCCCTGCGGCTCTGGAATTCTTAAAAAAAGAAATCCAACAGGTAAAAAGGATAAAATTTACTAAATCTGGAAAATATCAAAGGAAATATCCATGGAAAGAATATAGCATTTGTAATTCATACTCCCAACATTCTTTTGTTCAAGAAGAGGAAAAATTTGGATCTCCAAATATTAAAAAACAGCAAAGACATAAGAAGACAGTTCAATCCTCTTCATGCTTCCCAACACTTACTGCTTATTCTGAATATCATAGAAATAGTCTGTTAATTAAACATTCAAGGTAAGTCAAACTTTATTAACAAACTGACCGGCGGTTCACAATATTTGTTTTTCTTAGAAGATCAAATCAAACGAAAGAAACTTGAGGTCTATTTATTCTCATTAAAAATTTCAGAGGAAAAAAAAATTTCAGAGGTCTATTTATTCTCATTAAAAAATATCCCAAATTATATAAATAAATATATCAAAAGTAATGATAATCAGTACATTCCATCTTTAGAAATGCTTTACCAGCATTAGCTAATGAACTCACACAGCAAGCTTATGAGGTAGGCATTATTATCCTTGTTTTGCAGTTGGAGAAACTGAGGAAGGAAGCGGTAATGACTGCCCAAGGCAAGCATGAGTCAGTAGCAAATGCAGAGTAGACTCTAAGTTAAGACAAATGCTTTGGATTTTTGTCTCTTAAAAGTCAAGACATACAAAACAAAACCAGAGAATAATTCAATTTAGGGAAATGAGCTTTGGTAAAGGGACTGGATTTTTTGTTTTTTGTTTTTTTTGGGGGGGGTTTTATGGGAGTTTTTTTGTTTGTTTTTTACTGAGAACAGAATCTCCAAAGCAAATAATTTGTATGTCCCAAAGTTTCCCACTAATTACCACCATCTCCTCTGTGTTATCTTTCTAGTAAGTGAGAAGTTGATAACTCTTTTGGCTTGAGAAGCTTTGGTTTTTAATGAACAGGACCTTATGGAACCTGAATTAAATGAGTAGTGAGCTTATAGAATTTCTAGCAAACATGGCTTTCCTTTTGGTTACATAAATTAATCTTCACATTATCAGTGAAGGAAGAGGAGGTTGCTCCTGTATAATCCCCAGATCTTCCCTAAATGCCTTCAAAAGCTATATCAAGTGTGAATGTATTAAGTGAAATCCTTCATGAATTTGAAAATTGCTTTAAATAAAGCCCTTCAATAATAATTTTGCAAGAGAGGCTTGTTTTTGTAATTTATAGCTAAGCAGCTGTTGTTTTGGTGGCATCTTCAGTTTCTTTTACACAAATCTGAAAATGAGTCATGTAGTCAGGAAGACCAGATTGTTTTACATAGTAAATGTTTTTGTATACTTGCCTCTTAGGACTTTTAAAATCTCAAGAAAGTAAACACCAAAAAAAGATCATTCATTACCCATCATGCTGGAGAAAATGTTAAGCAATAATATGTGCAGCTCATACTCCAGTGGATTTTTGTATTTCATGAGTATTGCCATGCAATAGCTGAGTATGTATGCTGAGCACATAGGCTAGCAAAATACAAAACAACTTCTTTGAGGCCCTTCAAAGACTAGCAAATGCCTCATCAAAGGTGTAGGGATTGACCTCAGATCATTTACTCTGGTATGCCTATGTCTGCACCATTCACTTTTGTCCACTTGGATGTGGCAAGAATCAGAAGCTGATAAAAAGTACATAGTTACTAATATGCTTAGTATATTCCTGGCACTTGAGGTGATATATGTAAAGATGCTTTGAAAATTATAAATTACAAGTCCCTTCTGTGGACAGAAGTGTCATATATTTGAGTAATGGGATCATCTCTAAGCTTCTGAGTACCAGTTACAAGAAAGTAACATTCATTGCAATATCTATATACATGTTAATTCATTGATTAATAAACTATATATGTATATTTCTCTACTAATATATTATACATTTTATAAGACATACAAAACTAGAAATTGAAAAGGGATAGATAGTAGAAATAAATAGGAAAGAATTTCTAGTATTTTCTTCCTGCTTCCAATGAGATTATCTCTGGAGATTACTACTCTAATGGAATGTTTAGTCTATTTTGAAAATAAGGGGTGATAATTATAATTAACATTTATATAGTATCTATAAACACTGCTAAATATTACTAATTCTAGTGTTTTACATATATCAACTTGTTTTATCTTGGTATCAGCCTTATGCAAGAAGTGTAATTATTATCTCCACTTTACAAATGATGAAATCAAGCCACACGCTAGTCACCTAACTTGTCTGTGGCCACACAATTGTGAAGGAGAAGGGATGGGATTTAAATACAGGCAATCTAGAGCTAGACTTTAGCTAATCTGAAACTCTGAATGCCTGGCATATTATTATTATACTAACCAGTAAGTAAAGGGACTCTTATGCATTAGTTTCCATAATACCTTCATAATGGCATGTATCTAACCATATTATAACTTTTGTTTTGAATGTTTGGTCTCTCCCACTAGAGTGAAAACTTCTCGAGCTCAAGGACTAAAGTACTTTTATATTTGAATCATAGCTTTGATCACAGTGCCTGGTATCTGGAAAGCATCTGTTGAGTAAATGACTATATGAAAGAAAAAAAGATTTTAAAAATGGGCATATGGATGAATTTACCCTAAATTACTCTATATCCTCTGAAATTTGTATGTCCTTAAAATAGGGATAGGAGGGTATCCTTTCAACAAAGGTCTTCTCAGACTTTCCTCTTAATGGGATATTGTTCCATTGCCAAACCAACACGCAGAAAAAAATAACTTTATATTATCTGAAGCCCGTTCAGGTAGGAATACTGTCCTACCCATGGCCCTTCCAATCCTTTGATCCAAGAGAAACCAAAAAGGTGAAAGTAGAAAGATAGGAATGTTATTTATAGAAATAATGTCTCTTGGGAGCCTCATTCATATTTCCTCTCATAAAAAACAAAACAAAACAGAAAGAATCTGCCCTCATGCTCTAGAATCAATAGGAAACCTATTTCAGTACAACCTTAGCCTGGATATCTGCAGGGGAAAACAAACAACAACAACAACAACAACAAAAAACAGATGAATGAATGATGATGAACTGTGGCTTCTGTGATGTGGAATCCAGTTATCCTGGTCTCAATCCAGTCTTAATCAAGCATATATGATTATACTTCCATTAGCAGTATGATTTATTACAAGTTATCCAGACTGCAGGACTGATATCCCCAAACCACGACATTTCATATGCTTCCTCTTCTTCATTCTGAGTGATGCAAACCAGCACCAGGATGCTAGCCAAATCTTAAAATTTTCCTTCCTATATTGGAGGTTGAAAAAACTTCAAGGCGCTCTGACCGAAACACACACTCTAATAAATGTGTGTTATTTTCATCCCAGTTACTTGTCTATAGCTTAAGGTACGAAAGCCTCTGACAAAACAATGACCGTAGAATTGCTTTAACAAATCTAATGTACTTAGTGTAATGTAATGGGTTTCATCTAAATACTATATAATTTTGTCTTTTTTTTAAAGATTTTATTTATTTACTCATGAGAGACAGAGAGAGAAAGAGGCAGAGACAGAGGCAAAGGGAGAAGCAGGCTTCACGCAGGGAGCCCTATGCGGGACTCGATCCCGGGACTACCAGGATCATGCCCTGGGCCACAGGCAGGCACCAAACCGCTGAGACACCCAGGGATCCCTAATTTTGTCTTTTTTTCATTGCTTTATAAGCTTTTTATGCTAGATATTCTTGCTCTATATTGCTTCATATGTTTCATATTGCTTTATATTCTTTCAAATAAAAGATGATTTTATAGAAGTTGGATTTTGGACTTTCTTGTAATTACATAAGTAATATAATCATACATATTAATATTAACTGTATATAGATATTACATATAATATGATAATATAGTATGATCTCGGGACTCCAGTGCCAGGATCGAGTCCCACATTAGGCTGCCAGCATGGAGCCTACTTCTCCCTCTGCCTATGTCTCTGCCTCTCTCTGTGTGTCTCTCATGAATGAATAAAATCCTTAAAAAAAAGGCTATTCTGTTTTTTCAAATGGGCAAAGGATAGGAACAGATACCTCACACAAGAATGATCAGTAAGTATGTGGAAAAAAATTCTCCTCATCAGCAAACGGAAAAACATTTCATACACAATTAAAAAAAAATAAAACTCTAATAAATAAGAAGAATGTGGGGAAGCAAGCACCTTCAATGTACTCTATAAAATTTGCTAGTAAATTTTAGTAAATATCTAGTGAAATTAAAAATGTATAAATCCTACAAACTAGCAATTCTACTTCTAAGAATTGATCTAGAGTCCTTCATTCCCATCTTCACTGGAAATCTATACGAGGATATTCCAGCTAGCATCCCTTACTTTAGGGGAAAAATGGAAGCTATCTAAATGTTCATTGATAGGGCAATAGTTTAAAAAAAAACTGAGGTAAGGGATCCCTGGGTGGCTTAGCGGTTTCGCGTCTGCCTTTGGCCCAGGGCGCGATCCTGGAGCCCCGGGATCGAGTCCCACGTCGGGCTCCCGGCATGGGCCTGCTTGTCCCTCCCCCGGTGTCTCCGCCTCTCTCTCTCTCTGTGTCTATCATGAATAAATAATAAAGTAAAATAAAATAAATAAATAAATAAATAAATAAATAAACAAACTGAGGTATATTTACATAACGGAACACAATAGAGTCTTACAACATATGAGATAGTTCCACATGCTTCAACATAATTAAATTTCAAAAAGAACAAATGTCAAAACATTTCAAGATACATTCGTGAAAATTTTTACAAACCGTGAAACTATTATATTTTGTTTATGGATGCAAACACATGCAATAAAAGCATAAAATATAGACCAGCTTCAGGACGGTGATTACCTTTGGGGTTCAGGGAAGGTAATAGGAAAAACAGACCTTCACATTTATTTGTTATGTCTTATTACCTCAAAAAAAAATATTTTGTGAAGCAAGAGCAGCAAAATATTAGCACATATTACATAGTATCTAACTCTACTATTGTCAACAATTTTGTAATTTTTTTGATTTAATACAAAATTACAAGAAATAAAATATCATAAGCTTCATTTATTTATGTTCTTAAAATTTTGTTCCAAGTAAAGTCATCAGCTAAATTTACAAGCATATATGAGAAAAGTATTCTTTAAAAACTGATGATAAAAAAAAACTGATGATAAAAAAGTCACAAACTTTATTTTTCTCAATTGTCACTGCGATATCAGAACTATAAAATCGTGAAAAAAAATTTTAAATGTACAAATAAAAACATTTTTAGGTGATTTTGGAGTAAAGTGAATGGCAAAGAGAATTATCTATATCTTTATACTACTTTATACTACTCCTCATCCGCCTCTGTCTGGCTCCTGGCATCCACTAATTAGTCAGTTAAATGCCTATTTTGTTTTAGTTTACTTTTAGTTTATTAATTGATTTACTTATTCCCTTTCATTTCCATGTTTCACTCCCTTTTCCCTCTTACCTCATAGACAGCCATTCTGACATATTTAACCTGTTTAAAATAAACCCAAAGGATATAAGGAAGAAAAGAGGACTATAATTTATTTTCATGGATCCATCTAGAATGCACTGCTTAAATGAAGCTAGAAGCGGCTGTCCAGAGCATCAGAGCTTTTTCTAGAGGACTTGAGTGACTTACTTAGATACTTAGCTATTTGAAGCAGGATAACAAACTTTCAGCCACATCTAGGACTTCATTCCAATGGATTTTTTTTTTTTTTTCTGGTAGGAAAAGTTTCCATATGCCCAGCTGCTAAAATCTTATCTCAATCTCACCTGCAAAAATTAATTATCCAATTTACACATGGGGTATTAGAGAATTTTCACTTGCTTTTTACATACTATATATGGCTTCTTGGAACTAGTGCCCTTTGGAGATTGAAAAGATTATGGGCCCTCCCACCCCACTCTATTGGTAATTTAAAATTTTATACTGACACAAAAGCTCCATGAATGCCAAAATAACGAATTCCTTTCTAGTGAGTATAACATAATGTATAAATGTGTTGAATTACTGTGTTGTATACCTAAAACTAATGTAACACTGCATCAACTATACTTCAATAAAAAAAATTTTAATAGCTAAAATATAAATTTAAAAAATTTAAGAGTTCTTTTCTATGTTTTTGAATGTAAAATTCTGGACAAAAAATGTCAAAGGTAACTTAGTTATTTTTAGGGAGAGGGTGCCCTTTCATTGCTGCTGCCCTAAACACGTCATAATCTGTTGGTTAGTCCCACACTATCTCAATAAACTAAAGGGCTCTTTAAGGCAACTCATTATTTTACACTTTCTAAGTAACCAGGAAAAGCTATTAGAGGTTGTTAAGTGTTCTCACTGGTTTCAGGACTCAGATTCTAGTCTGAAACAGCAAAGGCTCACATAATTAAATGAGTAGTACCATGTGGCTGAAACCTAAGATAGTATAGAAATTTTCATTTCTCACCCTCTCCCACAAAACTAGATGTAAGACATCAGTGGAATTCGGACTTACAACCTTCTGAATATGCTACATGAACCCTTTTTGAAAAGATCATCATCTTCAGCTTTGGGACAGCTTTTGTTGTGTTTGCTATGGTACTGTTATTAATATGAGACTGCTGAAATGCCTTTCCCAGTCAGCGCTACAGATCTTTGGAAATAAAAGTCTTTTAGGAATATGTGCACCCAGGTTTCAAAAATAAGGTTGCTTGTAAGAAGTGTGTATGGCTTTAACACAGTTAATCTTAAACTCATGCAATCTTACCAAAGAAAGGGCTTTGTATTTTTATAAACTTATTTAGCAAACTCAGCAAGGGAAGATTCTATGATTCTCTATATAGTCCCCAATTAGGTGGATGGATGAACTGTTCATTTGTTAATTGCAAATTATAACAAGTCACTTGTTTTCCAGTTCTTTAAAGACATTAAAAGGCATATATGCTAAAATGCACATAAATCTAAATAGGTCAATATACAGATTTTTAGAAAGTAATTCACCAAAGGAATCATACACAATAGTAAAGTACCCTTTATGACATTTTTTAATCTTTTTTTTTTTTGAGACTGACGTTTAGTAAATCCAAAACACAATCTGTCAATTTATCAGTGTTATGGAGTCCCTGTTATATGAAAAGAATCATGATAGTTACTGTGTGAAATATTAAAGAGCACAAAGTATGAGTTTTTCCCTTAAGAGTTTTATAATTTGGTCAGGAAGAAAAGATTTAAGTACATTAAAACATAAATTACAATATATGAAAGCAACAAAAAAGCAGACAGAAGGCAGTTCATGACCAGTCATCCAGTCAGTGATGTAAACTTTAAATAAAAGTAAAGCTTTCATAAATGGAAGAAATAATTACAAAACAAAATTTTGTACATGAGAATTTCATTATTTAACCAAAAAAAAAAACACTGAAGAACAGGCAAGTCACAGACCAGTTAGGCAAGAGCATTTCCTTACCCTAACGTTAAAATCCAACTCTCAGTTAAAACTATTTGCAAATTAAAGGTAGGGCCAGGGTATAATCTCAGGAAGACCAAAAACACCTATCACTTGAAATATTAGAAATACAGTGCCATTAAACTCAGTTTTTAAGCTTCTCTTTTTTCTTTTTGAAGCACTGGGGTAGATGGCTGATTTAATCATACACCTTGGTTCATACACACTATCATTGGACCATGCAACGCCCCTTGCTTATTTTGTTTTAGTTTACTTTTAGTTTATTAATTGATTTACTTATTCCCTTTTATTTCCACGTTTCACTCCTTTTTCCCTCTTACCTCATAGACAGCCATTCTAACATATTTAACCTGTTTAACATGTAAGGTCACATTTGCATATGTTCTTACAAAATGGATATTACTGTTTTGTCTGCATGTTTTTTTTAAGAGCCTTATCAAGATATACTTCGTGTACCATACAATTCACCCACTTAAAGTGTACAATTAAATGGTTTTTAGTATATTCACAGAGTTGTGCAACCATCACTATAGTCAACTTTACAATACTTTTATTGTCCCAAAAAGAAACTGCACCTATTAAGGAACTACTCCTCATCCCCCTCTGTCTGGCTCCTGGCATCCACTAATTAGTCAGCTTTCTTTCTCGATGGACTTGCCTCTTCTAGACGTTTCATGTAAGTGGAATCATAAAATGTGTGGCCTTTTGTGTCTGACTTCTTTCACTGAGCATAATGCTTTCAAAGTTTACCCATGTTGTAGCATGAATCAGTGTTCCATTCCTTTTTATGGCTGGCTAATATTTCATCATATGAACATGTTTGTTTTATCTGTTTATTAGTTGATGAACGTTTGGGCTATTATGAATAATGCTGCTATGAACACTCATGCACAAGTTCTGTGTTTTTTAAAAAGACTATTTATTTGTTTAAGAGAGAGAGAGCACAAGCAGGGGGGAGAAGCAGAGGGAGAAGGAGAAGCAGAAGCCCTGCTGAGCAGAGAGCCCAACAAGGGGCTCCGTCCCAGAACCCTGAGATCATGACCCTAGCCAAAGGTAGATACTTAATGTACTGAGCCACCCAGGTGCCCCACATATACTAAGGTTTTGTGTAGACTATGCTTCCAATTCTTTTGGATATATACCTAGGAGTAGAATTGCAGGGTCATAAACTCTACATTTAGTATTTTGAGAAGCTGTCAAACTTTTTCAAAGTGGCTGTACCATTTTACATTCCCATGGCAATTTCTCCACAATCTCACCAATGCTTGTTATTTCTATCTTTTTTATTATAACCATCAGTGGATATAAAATGGTATTTCATTGTGTGTTTTTTTTTTTAAAGATATTGTTTTTAAGTAATCTCTACACCCAACATGGGGCTCAAATCACAATCTTTAGGTCAAGAGCGGTACACTCTACCAACTGAGCCAGCCACATGTCCTCTCATTGTGCTTTTGATTTGCATTTGCCCTACAGTTAGTGGATAGGTATCTTCTCATGTGCTCATTGACTACACGTATATCTTCTTTGGAGAAGTGTCTATTCCAATCCTTAGCCTGTTTCTAAATTGGGTTGTCTTTTTATTATTGTGCTGTAAGAATTCTTTATGTATTCTAGATACAAGTTCCTTATCAGGGTTGTCCCTTTAATTTTTTTGTACTACCCTGTGAAACAAAAAAGTGACTCATTTTGATGAAGTCTAATTTGTCTAGTTCTTCTTTTGCTGCTTGTGCTTTCAGTGTTATATATAGGAAAACAATTATGAAATACAAGGTCACAAAGATTTACTCCTATGTTATCTTCCAAGAGTTTTATGATTCTCTTAGACTTGGCCTTTGATCCATTTTGAGTAAATTTTTATGTATGTTGTAAGGTATGGATTCAACTTCAAAATTTTGCATGTGGCTGTCTGGTTGTCCCAAAACCATTTGTGAAAATCCTATTCTTTCTTCCATCTAATTACCTTAGCACCTATGTGAAAAATCAGTTTACCGTAAATGTGAGGATTTATTTCTGGGTTATCAGTTCATTCCACCTATCTGTATGTCTGTTTCATATGCCAGTAGCATAATATCTTGATTACTGTTGCTTTATAGTAAGTTTTGAAATCAGGAAGTATGAGTTTTTCAATTTTATTCAAGGTTGTTTTAGTGCATATATTTTTAAATTTATAGCATGTTTCATTTTAATAATTGATTTTTTTTTAATTTATAACTCATTTTGAAACAAAGTCTTAGTGATAATCCCATATAAAACTGCCTGTTCTTTGTGGAGGTGCTCTGCCCTTCTCTGGGTTGATTAAAAGGCAAGGTTCCTCTTGCTGAAACTGACTAAGGCAATGTTTGCAAACAATGCTCTTCTGTGAGGTTTGGCAATTCTTCCTTCTTCCTCAAAGTTTCTCATACCAGGTCTCATCTCTTTGGATTGTTTTTTAAACTCCTGAGACTTTTTGAATAAATGCTCTATTTCGGGTGATTCCAGTTTAAATGCTCAAATTGAAACAGTGAATATTGTAATAATTGGCTTTGGGGGATATATTTTTGAAAGCTTGTGTATACAAAGCATATACACAGAGACAAGCATGAGTCATAATGGTACAAGAGTGTACATTTATTTTTAACATATAAAAGATACTATGATAGATGTATATATAGAGAGATAGAGTTATCTTACTTTTTTTCACAGAAGTTTCCACACACAACTTTCATAATTGACAAAATGTGAGCTTGGTTTCACTCTTTTACCAGAGTAGAGTATACATCTTAACTTAAAAACAAACAGACCTTCCCTCTCTAGGCATCAAGCTATCTCTGTTGACTGTTTTTGTGTCTTGAGGAATACAAGTTCCCTGATGCCACTACACTGCCTATCTATGCCACCAACCCTGAGACCAAATGCAGTTGCCTCCAAGGAGGGGGGAGTGGTGGAAAGGGAGGCAGAGAAACACTGTTTTTATAACAAAACTCATGGATCTATTTGAGTCCTTTAATAATTTTTATTGATAAAATTTTTTTTAAAAGAGGAAGAAGAAGGGAGAGGAGCTTGGAAAATAAATCAGTGAACAATTATAATAATCCAGGAACAACTGAATTCTAACAGAAAGGGTGGAAATGGGGAAAAAGTGGAAGAGAATTGCAAGAAGTTTCTTAGAAAAAAAAATTTTTTGTCTTAAGATTTTATTTATTTCTTTATTTAGAGAACACAAGCAAGGGGATGAGCTTAAGAGAGAATCTCAAGCAGACTCCCTGCTGAGCATGGAGCCCAGCCTGGGACATTGATCTCACAGCCCTGAGATCATGACCTGAGCTGAAATCAAGTCAGGCGCTCAACCAACTTTGCCACCCAGGTGTCCCTTCTTGGGAAAATTCTTAGGAATTAATGCCTAAATGTGGAGGAGAGACACCAAGAAGGCCAAAATCTTAGTTTACTGGGAGAATAGTGTATATTTAGAGGAAAATAAACTACACTATATTGCATATTTTGTCCACCTCTTACGATCAGTGCATCATTATACATAATCATGTTTTCTAATTATGTAATGGTAGAATTTAGCACCTGTTTGTACAGGGCTGTCATCTGCATGAACAGCTTCACGTTCATATCATCATTTTTTAACAACGCTAAAACCTTTTTGCTCTATATTACTTTCAAATGCTTTCTTGGTTCCACATAGGTAGGGATATTATAGATACTCTATAAACAATCCATAGTCAATTGATGATGTAAGGTAGAAAAGACAGGTTTTAAATGTTGGAGCCTGGTAATTAAAAAGAAATCCAAATCTATAATTCTAAAGTTACTTTATAAGTATTTTATATGTGATATTTTATATAGAAGTAGAATAACTAACACTTATATAGTATTTTCTGTGGTCCAGACACTATTTTAAGTGCTCTATATGTTTAAACTCATTCACCCCTCTTACTGATCCCATAAGGTAGCTATCACTATTATGCCCATTTCGTAGTTGAGGAAACCAGTGCTCACAGAGATTAAGTAATTTGCATAGTTATGCAGCTCCAAAGTTGCAGAATCAAGTTGAAACCCAGACAGTCTTACCCCCAGTTTACATTTGCATATATATATGTCATATGTTCTTACCAATATGGTATGATACTATAATGTGGTATAAATAAAGAATAGCACAGCATATCATAATGTACAGTATGATTCAGAGAGAGGATATTCAAGCAACCAGAGAAGAGAGAGGTCCTTATGAAGGAAACGAGTGGAAAGGAATTTCCTAAGGAAAAATGGTATGAGCAGATCATAGGTCAGTTTACCGTAAGTCAATATACCAAATGAGTAATTTGCCAAATGACAAATTCGCTGAAATTTATCAGAAAATTCATCGCAGCTATGTAACTATACAAGCCACCCGCATGGCCAGGAGCAGAAGGGACAGAGATACCAAAATTGTGAGACTGATAACCAAAATTGATAATTTGACAAGTCTAACAAATCTGCAGCTGTAGAACTATAGAAAAGCTTTAAGGAAACAAAAATAAAGAAAAAGTCACCAGTAAGGCAATGAAGTAACGAGTCCATGAATAAATCATTCATGGAATGGATTTTCAGTGAACTGGCATGTGGTGAATTCACTCACTGTCAATGAATAGACTTCTGCCACATGGCCCTGACTCAGCATGTAGAACTGAAATGTATAAATGTACGTTAGGTCCTACGGTCCCCACCACAATGATCTTGAATCCCACTTTATTGCAACCTATGGTAAGGAATACACTTTACAGTGGGGCTGCATACACACACATACATGCAAAAGATTCATGTTGCCCTTACTCCAGGCAATACACTCTGATATACTCTAACCTATCGGGTTTTTTAAAATAATAATTACAACCCAATAACATGATCCTAGTCATTTAATTGGTTTTGACCTGCAGTTTAGAAAATCTTGTAACAGAAAATCTGTTGTAACTTTGAATACATAATACAAGGTAAATAGTCCTATAGCACCAATCTAACATGTCTAATACTGTTTTGGAGAAAATGATGGATATAATTCTAACTCAGTGTTCCAGGATACAACTCTTCTCTGCAAATAAATGTTCTATCTATTCTAAATCCTGTTGTGGGACTGTAGGGAGATCTTGCAGCTCCAAATTGCTAATATGGAGCCCGGGCCTGATAGGTCACCAAGGAGCTAGTTAAAAGGCTGAAAGGAGAGAGAGAGAACTTGGTCACAGATGCCCCACTAATGGAGCCCTTTCTTTTCCTCTACCAACTACCAACCTATCTCTTTCATCTTCAGCTGCCAGAACTTCCTATCTGCTGCCCATAGGAATTATTCTCTCCCTTGTTCACTAGTAAGCCAAATACCATCTTACGCTTTTCACTTCCTCTTCTGTTCTGTCAACAACCTTAGAGGCTTCCTAAGGGTATCATGCTGGCAGTTAGAATGTACAGATGGGGTAGAAAAGATGCCTTTTGTTTTTCCCTTGTGCTGGCCAGGAAAAGCCAGAATTGCGCATAGATACTTCTGAGTTTTTAAGTGCAGCAGCATTGATTTATCTTCATTTTAGGGAAAACCGGACTTGGGTTGTTCTGACTGAGCTTTCAGGTCATCCTAAAACTACTTTTTATGATACTGCTTCTAATTCAGTGACATAGAAATATTGGAGGGGAAAATGATAAAAACATATGCCGTATGCTATTGTATAATGTCTCATCATTTAGCCATGCATTTAAACAAATTAGATGCTGATTATACTTCAAGTGTAAAATGCTGAGGGCCTCTTCTGCCCTTTTGAGTTCAATTAAATTTTTAATTACTTGGTAAAGGGAAGCACTTCAGGAAATAGAGGTAACATTTCACCCCAAGGCTTTCGTAAAATTAAGAGTTGAAGAACAATGATATTTTTATCTACTATTATTCACTGATGGCTAGCTAATGTTTTTGTTTGGTTTGTTTTTAACCATCTCCACATATCCATCCCCAATGGACTTGTGTCAGCCCTCCTGAATGGTAATAAATAGAAAAGATTAGAAATCAAGGATGAAAAATAAATAAAAATCTACCTGTTTTCAGGTATTTGCAAACTTCTGGGACTCATCCTTTCTCACTAGAGCTTTCCACATTGAAGTCAGTCCAAAACTCAATTTAGGAAGAACATGTGATTAGCGTTCCTTCAGTTATGAGGCCTTTATAAAGCAAAGTATTTTCTTGGCATCTTTTTTAGATTTTTTTTCTTCCTTGTCTAAAGATGCTCAGCATCTTTAGAAGATGAAAATGAAAGAGCTGAACTTCGAAACTAGGAAAGTAAATGTGAAGTACTTTATTTGCAAAACTGAAAAAATACAAATCTGAGAGTGTTATAACAGTATTTGAGTATCCTGAATGCCTAGTGTG
This sequence comes from Canis aureus, assembly GCF_053574225.1. Classification (NCBI taxonomy): domain Eukaryota; kingdom Metazoa; phylum Chordata; class Mammalia; order Carnivora; family Canidae; genus Canis; species Canis aureus. The sequence continues at coordinate 44,708,668 of NC_135615.1, forward strand.
TGTTGGTAACTCTTCTGAAATGCCTAGGAATCTGTTATGGAATTTCAGGCCCACCTTGAAGACCCTGATAATTTAGTGAGTTAGAACATAATGCTAACGAGCTGAAATGACAGTCATGGTCTTTGCTTGAGTTACTCAGCATCATTGAAAAAAATTTTGTTACTTTTACCACCCACTAAACTTCTAACCTCAGTGACCTGCTAGGAAATTTTGTGCTACTGCTCAAAATAGGAGTGGTTGAGAACCATGAGTGATTACACTATCGTTACACAGAAAACTTTCAAGTGCCTGGTACCTGATAGGGATTTGATAAACATTTGTTGACTGATTAGAGATGCCTGATTGTTATACAAAGAATACATTTATTCTTCCTGGAAACAGTGATGTATTATGGTTAGAAGACCAAATTTAGAGTTAGCAGCCTATCCTGCCAATTTTCCAGTTACGTGATTTGCAGCAGGATAAAAAATATCTCCCTATGGCTCAAATTCTAAGTCTGTATAACAGGGAGAACTATGTGTCCGAAAAGATCTGGGCAAATGTTGGTTGAATCGAATCCTACAAATCTCATCGTCACAATGAGTTTGTCCTTAATTTTAGTCTTTCCACCAATAATTTTAATCTATTTGTTTTGTTCTTTGGATTATATGTTCCTCCTCTTATCGTAAAAATAACTCACTTTTGGCAAAGTACAGGTACAAGCAAAGATAATAGGAATATTAAATATTACAGTGCCAATGTAAAGGATTAAGACTGACTTTGAGGTATTAGTAAGCTCACAGAGCGGCCCTATGCTCCTGAATGTGTGGAGTGGTGAAGGAGGCAGCGAATTCAATAGTAACTGCCCTGGTTAAGGACAAGTTGCAGCATTTCACAGAGAACTCAGCTGATGATGATTTTATGCCATCCTTTCATCATGACAGCCTCTAGGTGGTTACCTAAACTGACATTGTTATTGTTGATTAGATTAATATGGAAAGTTATGGCAGATTCTGTGATACTTTCCTTCAAAGAAAATGAAAATAGAATTCAGAGAGAAGGGAAGAGATACAGGAAAGGAGCCAAAAATCACCTGAGTTAGAAGGGGCCACTCTGAACATGTGCTTGGCTTCTGAGGAGACTGACAGCTCCAGTACGAGACAGGCCAGACTATCTGAGAGCTGCCCCTTCTCTCTGCCAGACCTGGTGATCAGTAACTGTCACATGAATAGGTGGAGCTGGGCTTGGCCCTGAAAGCACAGTGAGGACACTGGTCCCAGGCAACAAGCCTACAAAGCAGTTGGAGAATAGAAAAATGCAAATGTCCTGTGTCTCCTCAACCCTCAATACACAGTTCCAAGATATGGTCAACTGTTTCAGAAAGGTAAAGAATTACTTTTAGGAGAATCTGGTAATTTAAAAACCAGTTTAGGAATGTTCTTATACTTCAAAAGCTTTTAATCTCCAATGATATTTCCATATAATTTTCATCTCTGATCATTTTAATACATTTTTTTTCAAAATGTCATTTATTTATTCATGAGAAACACAGAGAGAGGCAGAGACACAGGCAGAGGGAGAAGCAGGCTCCATGCAGGGAGCCCAATGCGGGACTCAATTCCGGATCTCGAGGATCACGACCTGAGCCAAAGGCACATGCTCAACTGCTGAGCCACCCAGGAGTCCCATCATTTTAATACTTGAGAAATTAAAAAAGAAACAAAGCCTAAGTCTTCAAATTAGTTCATTTTGTCAATATCCCATTTCGAAATAAAGAGAGGAATCTTTAAAACATAACTATGAGACCCTCTGCAATATGAAAAGTGATTTAAAATAGGATGAAAAGTTTGCTTCCATGGTCTTAGCCTGTCTAGTCCAGTATTTTCTTATCTTAAAGTAAGTTGGCATTTGAATGTTTTCATATATACTAATAAGGTGGAACAACAATGCCCACCCACTTTACACTGATTTCTTTAGCAATAAAGAGGATGGTTCTGTGGTTTTTGCCACCATTTGGAGTACTTCTCAAAGAAAAGCCATTGCTAGTTTACCTTTTCCTCTCTCAGACTGGGATACAACCCGATTTGCTTTGTAGTCTACAAACTGGACGAGAGTAAATGCTTCCGCTTAGCTTCTTCATCTTGCCATGTTCTCCTACAGCCTGGCCCAGCAGATTCTCTGCCAAAAATCATCTGAAGCAACAGATGCATCCTGGAATTGCCAATAAATATGTGTGAAGGCGAGAGCTCTCCAGAGAGATGGCCTGTGTTTTAGAGCTGTTGATTCGATGACACTTTTTCATCTCAGAAATTATTTTTCCTTGTAATTTAATTAGAGATGGAAGTTAGTGATAGGTGTCCCCTAAGGAAATGCAAAGAGCCACTAAACTAGTCCAAAAATGAAGATTGTTGCCCTATCTGATGAGTTGTATTTCCTTTTTAGTCTTTTTTTTTTTAAGTTAGCAAAAAACACTTAGTTACTTACTGTGCTGAAAAATATGCTGTGTCCACAGCATATAGTGAATATATTGCAAGGATTAGTCTTCAGTGTTGTGATTTCAGCCTGAGGAGCAAAGACTTCGTAACCAACTCAAAGTTTCACCACTAGAATTTGGGGAAAATAAGTCAGTAAAGTTTTATATTTCCAAAAGGGAACCTGACAGTCTAGCATTTAATGTCACCCTGACTATTCCTCTACCCAAAATGTAAACTTCCCAATTTGTGTAAATTAATGGACTTATTATAGAAACACTTTTATTTTCAAAAAGGAGGCAAGTTATAGGACTCTAACTAAAACTTAGCCAAAACAAAATCACTGATAATAAGGCATACCTTTTTGGAAAGACTTACTATTTCATATTAGTATGTATTATTTAAATTTATTATTGAAAAAAGATCTGTATCTATTTTTTGTGGGTTTTTTTAAAGATTTTATTTATTCACGAGAGACACAGAGAGAAAGAGAGGCAGAGACACAGGCAGAGAGAGAAGCAGGTTCCACGCAAGGAGCCTGATGCGGGACTCGATCCTGGGACTTTGGGATCATGCCCTGGGCCGAAGGCAGGCGCTAAACCTTTGAGCCACCAGGGATCCCCATGTATCTGTTTTAAGATGGAAAAACAACATAGAAGTAAAAAACTGAAATTCCTTCATCTAACTCCCAAGAATTGCTATTAACCATTTTATATGTATTTGAAATAAATAAAAATGTGTCATCTTACATTAACATCACATATATATAATAGGTATTGGCTTCACAAAAATGGAATTTTATTATATTCTGCTACTTGCTTTTCCACTTCACTACATCTTAGACATCTTTGTCAATACAATAAATAGGTATAAGTTATTTCACTCTTCTCCATGAGTGAATATTCATTTAGGTGGCATAATTAAAAAAAAATCTAACCACTGCCAATTGGCATCTGGTGCACTGTTACTCTTTCATGAATATAAACACTGCTCTAAAGGACATTCTCAGTTTTCTGTAGAATAGAAATGGTTTGGGCAGCCTGGGTGGCTCAGCAGTTTAGCGCCGTCTTCAGCCCAGGGAGTGATCCTGGAGACCTGGGATCAAGTCCCATGTCCAGCTCCCTGCATGGAGCTTGCTTCTCCCTTTGCCTGTGTCTCTGACTCTCTCTCTCTCTCTGCCTCTCATGAATAAATAAATAAAATCTTTAAAAAAGAGAGAGAATAGAAATGGTTCTCTGTAGTGTAGAAAACTATGCTGACTCAAAGCATAGTTTATTTATATTTTTGCAAGCTATTTCACATTGCCTTCTATGGTTTTGTATCGGATGCCTCTTGTTCCCACCTTGCATCTCACCCACCTTTTTTTCCCATTATTGCTGCAGCTTTCTGCAGCTGTCTGCAGTGTGACAGCACCTGGCTCTAGCCTGACCTCATTATCTCTCATTTCTCCCCAAGGTTTCTCAAGGCTGTGTGATCAATGCCTGGGAACATTGATCAGCTTTTGCACATGTGCACACCTTGAAATGTGAAAGGCTAACATAACACTTCTTGTTGCAACTCTTATCCAATGAAGAAGACAAGGGCTGGTGGGTAAATGCTCCCCTCCCCTCTCCCATTCTTCAGGTGGGCAATTATGAGGCAAAATCCACATAGCTCCTCAGAAGGTCCCTGAGGGATCCAGCCCAGACTGCCTACAAGAATGGTGACCAGCTAGAAAAGGCTCCCCTGGACTGGTTTTATCCTTCCCTTTTCACTCCCCCACTCCTGTTCCCCTGTCTCAGGCTCTGATTTTGGGGGAACTTCAGTTAACATGGGTGGTGACTGTTTCTTCTTATCCTCAGTCACATCAGGCATTGTCCACCTTTTTTTTTTTTAAGATTTTATTTATTTATTCATGAGAGAGAGAGAGAGAGAGAGAGAAAGAGAGAGAGAGAGAGGCAGAGACATAGGCAGAGGGAGAAGCAGGCTCCATGCAGGGAGTCCGATGTGGGACTCGATCCCGGGACTCCAGGATCATGCCCTGAGCCAAAGGCAGATGCTCAAATGCTGAGCCACCCAGGCATCCCCAGTTTCCACCTTTTTAAATGTTGTCAATCTTCTAGGGGAAAAAAATAGATTTTACTGGTTTATTTGCAAGTCTGAATAATAATAGTAAGTTATGTATAAAAAATGCTTTAAAACATAAGTAAACCATAATCATGAATCTGTCAGTTCTTCTAGCACTAAAACCCTAAGGAAAAAACACTTTATTGCCTTTTTTCCCACAGATGAAGTTAGTACTTTCTAATTTTCACATGGTAATTGATACAATAACGACAATAACAAGTATACAACAGAAGTAGAAGTCTTTTCCTACTGTCTTATAGCCCTTGACATATTAAGACAGAACTAGAAAATTATGGGTACATAATCTGAATTGGGGCTTTTGGTCCATGTGTGTCAGACTCTGATAAAAAGCTAAACTTTCATAAAATGCTAGAGCTGAAATAGGTGTTAAATACCATCTTGTTCAGGATCCTTACTTTGAAAATGGGGACACCGGATGCCTAGGTGGCTCAGTGGTTGAGCATCTGCCTTCCACTCAGGGCGTGATCCTGGCGTCCTGGGATTGAGTCCTGCATCAGGCTCCCCACGGGGGGGCTGCTTCTCCCTCTATCTATGTCTCTGCCTCTCTCTCTCTCTGTGTCATGAATAAATGAATAAAATCTTCAAAAAAAGAGGAAAGAAAACAGAGACCCTAAAATCCAGGGAAAGGAAATGACTGAATGACTCACCCAATAAAGAACTGAGACAGGAAAGGCAGCTAATAAAAGTTGTATTTCCAAGCTGGTGATCACTATGGGTAGCTGGAGCTCAATTCTGCTGGGAAAAAAAATCTGGAAATCATTGCGGAGCACACTCCTGAATTATCCACCCCAAGGGTAAAAAATTCTGGTATATTGGTCACTGTTTAACAAACTGCTCTGGTAGAGGATGGGAGAGTTCTGATTTGTAGCATTTGCTGATAATTCCCATGGTATAAATACACCTATCACAGCCAATTTTTAAGTTTCCAATGTGACATCACTGAACTTGCAGTTGAGAAGACACATGTACTCCAGGTTCTTATAAATTGGATCAGAGCATCTGCAACCAATGTACAGTGTACAACACTGCAACCCTCACACTGGTTAAGGACTGCTCAGGATAGAGGTGTGGGGCCCACCTCCAGTAGGTTATATAGTCAACAAAGTGAGCTTCAGAGGCCAGAGAGGTGTAGTGCTGGCATGGAAATCTGGATGGTGCATACCAAAGTATCGGTAACAGTGAGAGGAGAAGGGGGAGGCTCCAACAGAAAATCCCCATGTTTATGATGACTAAAATGTGTGCAACTTGCCAAAGGTCGTGTAGCTCATAATGGAAGAACTGAGATTCAAATGCCAACCAGGCTGATACTGAAGTCTTCTTGTGTCTGTGTATTGCTGCTTCTCCTACTAGAAGTAGTAACACAATGCATCAGTGAACAAAGAATATTACGTTGTATTATTTATGGTAGAGTAAATTGTTATAACAAATAGATCTAAATAAGTATGACATGAGACAATAGAATTTTAATCCTGTGAATGAATTCAGGTTATCTAGAGGGGCTGTCCTCTACATAGCCCTTCAGAGACCCTTTCATTCTGTGACTCTAGTATCCCATGGGGCATTGTAGTCATCTGTATACAGCCAGTGCCATTTCTTTAAAAGCCATGCGTTCACATTCTATTGATGAGAACCAGTCACATGGCCATATCTAACTGCAAGGATGGCTGGGAAACAGTTCCTAGCTGGGCAGCTGCTTCCCAGTTACAACCTTATTGGGTGACCTGATAAGGTCATCTAGTAGATGACACTTGTAGGCTGAAGCCAGGGCCTCCGGACAGGGTAAATGATGACAGCCGACTAATTAATGATGGAAAGCAAAAGGAAGAGATAGAGAGGTCCAGGAGGATGGAAAGCAAGTCTACTTCAATCCTATGGTATTCTTGGGCTGTATATGGTCTCTAGCACACAGAAATTAATGCATTTAATATCTGTTCAATGAATGAAAGAAGGAATTTAGATTCTATTTTCTATGTAATGCGGAACCATTAAAGAGCTTCAGGAGAAGGGACAGAATCAGAACTGTAGTTTAGAAAGATAACTGACAATCGTGCCTAAAATTTATTTGAAAAGTTAACCACTGGAAATAGAAAGTAATTTACTTATTATATGTCACCAATTTCTATCTGTGGTGATTTTATTTTTTGAATACATAAATGTGGATATTTTTAATTATACCCCAAATCTGGCCTCACCAGGCTTTTAAGAGTTCATAAAACTCATAAGTGTTAGATAGAATGGCTCTGGGACTGTGCTGTCTGGTGCACAGCCACTAACTATATGTGTCTTTTGAGCACCTGAAATGAGGCTTGTCCCAAATGACGTCTGAGATATACTGAAGTATAAAATACACAGTGGATTTTAAATATCTAGTACAAAAATAAATGGTAAAAGTTATCATTAATAATATTTTATATACTGATTACATATTAAAATAGTAATATTTTGGATATATTATGTAAAATAGCACATTATTGTAATTAATCTCACTTGTTTCTTTTTATTTATTTATTTTTTTAAAGATTTTATTTATTTATTCATGAAAGACACAGAGAGAGGGAGAGAGAGAGAAAGAGAGAGAGAGAGAGAGAGGCAGAGACACAGGCAGAGGGAGAGGAAGGCTCCATGCAGGGAGCCTGATGTGGGACTCGATCCCGGGACTCCAGAATCACGTCCTGGGCCGAAGGCAGGCACTAAACAGCTGAGCCACCCAGGGATTCTTTTTATTTTTTTAATGTGGCTACTAAAAATTTTCAATTACATACAGTGATTTGCATTTGTGGCTTGCATTGTATTTTATTAGCACTGCTCTAGTAGATGCCAATTTTGTACTCCTTCTGAGCAGCTTTCACCCCAAAATAGTGCAAATCAATTGCAAAGTAAAGATGCAAATGTTGCAAAAGATGCATAAGTTACCTAAGCCACTGGAAGTGGTACTGAACTTCTCAGCTCACATATAAAGCCTTTTCAGTGTAGGATTCAACAGAGTTGAACCAGCAGACCACAAAGTAAGAGGAAATCAACAAGGACATCAATTCAAAGAAAGTAATGGAATATTACAGGAGGACCTTGGGATAATGTAAAGCATTAAATTAACAAAACATGGGTGTGTGAATGCAAAAAGAATGCTATTCCAAAGAAAACTAACTTAAATGTTTTGGAAAATGAAAGAAGGTAAGACACTGAAAAAAGTCTCTATTGGGGTGCCTGGGTGGCTCAGTTGATTAAGCCTCTGACTCTTGATTTCGGCTCAGGTCATATTTCAGGGTCATGAGTACCTACTTATTTCTGCAAAACATATTTGAAGATTTTACATTATCAGTTTAATAGTGTTTAATTAAATTTCATAAAGACAGTTATAATAGGTGTAATCAGATTTGGGAAGAAGTACGATAGATTTTCTTGGGGCTCACAATTCACCTGGAAGGTGAAGTATACAGGTGCCATGAGCATTCACTGTGCTCTGGCATCCCTCTGGTACGGTGCTCACCATGCTCACCACACCGGGAAATGTTGCCGGATGAGTCAACTAAATGGAGGCTGCTTAAGAAACTTTCTACTATTCAGTCACCTACAGTGTCCTTGTAGGGGGCCAATTACCCCCTAGATGACAAGATTTCTTGACTTAGAACATCTAGAAATACCTGAAAGTATGGTATCTGAAAAGTATGGATAAACCAAATTTTAGCCCAACTTTCCTGCAAGTATACTGTATTAAATATATAAGTATATATAAGCCTGATAGAACACAAGCTTTTGTACATTCTCCAGGTTACATTCATACTCTTTATGTCATCCTAAGACATAGATCTTACAAACAACCATGAAAACACACATATACACATGCAAACAGGGATCTGAAATCCTCTCAGAGTCAGCTCGATAAATACCTAATAAAAATATTTGCAGATAGGAATGTTTTATTTAATTTTTCAGATATGAGAAACAACATACAATATCCCCAGAGAAGAGGGAAAATCCTTGAATGTGCATAGTAAGCACCAGGTCCTTAATAAATCTATGATGAATGACGTACAGTCTGAAATAATTCTACCAGTCATACGAAATCTGCTCATTCTAATGTCAGTGACATTTATGCACAACCAAGAAATGCGCCAATATTTTTTTTTAATTTTTATTTATTTATGATAGTCACACACAGAGAGAGAGAGAGAGAGGCAGAGACATAGGCAGAAGGAGAAGCAGGCTCCATGCACCGGGAGCCCGATGTGGGATTCGATCCCGGGTCTCCAGGATCGCGCCCTGGGCCAAAGGCAGACGCCAAACCGCTGCGCCACCCAGGGATCCCGAAATGCCCCAATATTAAACGAGATCCTCTAAATGAATGTGTGTAGGAACTGAAGTGTGGGTTAGGCGATTCCCAGAAGCACTGTATAGAGGCAGTGATCTGCAAAGCACTGGTACAAAGGTTAGCAAAGTCCTTATGGCATAAATGTAATCACTGCAATGCTTATATCTGAGAGAGGATAGAACTAGAGTGCTTGGGAACAGTAATTGGAGTTTTCAGTACACAGGCAACCTTTGAATAGACACAAGTCTCCTTTATATTATTAAAGAAATCACCTTAAGGCAATTCAAGATATGCAATTCAAGATATTCAAGATATGCTTTAACATAAAGCAGGATCCAACAGCACCAAAACCAGAGCTAGAGTCCTAACCATGCTTAAGACAGAGAAAGTACAGTAGCAATCCAATGGGTTAAATTCTCCTCAAAGGAGACTTTGTATTAACATATGGCAGAGGAAGAACATCTTTTGCAGTCAAGCATGTCCTTTGATTATTTCTCTCTCCATCTCTTTCTCTCTCTCTCTCTCTCTCTCAAAAAAAATCAGTTTGTCAGTGGATAGATGCATAATGACAACCCGAATATTTATATAAAAGATCAAGGGCAAAATGACTTAAAGCATCAAAAACAAGGCAAAAGACCAGTACTTGCGTTTCTCCGTGGTGGTGCAGAGAACTGGGGCTAGTGTTGAGTGTTGGTACAAATAAAGACTCCTGCTGGAATCCTGTTCTACTTTGCTACTATGGCCAAACTTTAAAATTGGAACAATTTTGAAAGGCTAGGGCATCCGCTTGCTTTTCTCTTTTACAAGGTACCTGAATATGTGTGTGCAATTTAAAGGTTTTCAATCTAAATAGGAAAGTTTATCCTTTTCAATTTAGGATTTGGTGGGTGTGGCAATCTTGGAAGACCTGGGAAACAACTGGTGTTTAGTTTGGATGATACACTTGGCTACCATTAAAAGTGTATAATTATAGCCTATATGTAGACTTTAAATTTTTAACAGATTTATCTAAACTTTCAAAATTTGTACCTTTGAATATAACCATCTTAAACTATCTTGCGGAAGAAGATGCAGCAGTATTCAAAAACGTTGAGCTAATATAAAATCAGAACCATTTTTTAAAATCCCTCGAATACCACCACCCTCCTCAGTTAACATTTATAGTCAGGAAGGAGGCTTTCATTTTATCGAGTTCCAAGAAGTCAAATGAATTATTTTGCAGAGTTCAGACCTAATGTCTAATTCTATGAAGACTGACAAGATAGTCCTCTTTCTGTTCGTGAAGAACCCTCCCCCTCCCTCCTACCCATCCCCATGTCTTGATTAACATTTTGCAAAATAAATCTAGGGATGCGTGTCCCGAGTTGTAGGAGCCTCCCCCCGCCCCCCCAACACACAAATCAGCTGGAGGAAAATAAGAGAGGGGAGAAATAAACGCCTCACAGAAGAAGCTCTACTCGCCAGAAGAAAAAGGTCGAAAGTCATTAACATGTAAATGGTGCTTTTCCCATTCCAAGGCACCTTAGCGCCGAGACTGCCCCGGGGACTGGACGGGCTCCGAAAGCCACGTTAGGCAACTCGGGGGCGGGGGCGGGGGCGGGGGCGGGGGGAACCCGGCCGGTGGCCAGACCCTGCCGGGAAGAGGGACGTGCCGCCAGGGGCACTGGGTTCGGGGAGGGCCGAAACCTGGCCGAGGGTGACATTGTCGAGCACTTTCCGGCACAGCCTAGGTTCCTTCCCCCTAACGCGCTCCGTTGGTCCTGTACACCGTAGCCTTTCCCAAAAAAAGAGCGCAGGAAAAAATAAAGATGTACAAAGACTGCCGCTCCTCCTCGCGTGTCTCCAGCGGAGGCGGAGGAGGAGGTGAGAAGGGTGTCCCCCATCGCTGACTCCAGGTTGTAAACAAGATATCCCAGGAAACTCTGTGAAGTTTTATTTGTATATGTTGGGAGAGAGGAGGACAAAAGGGGAGAAAAGCTTTAAAAGAAAAACACACACGTTTTTTATTTATTTTTTTGGCTTGCAGCTGCACGTCTGCTGAACACTGGGTTTCTTTCGCTTTGCACCAGGCAACGACCCTGGACGCCACCTGCGCGCCCCGCGCGGAGTCGGGGGTGGAGGGACGGTCCTCGCCCGGGTTCCCCGACGCCCCCTGCAAAGGGCGGTGAGAATGACAGGCCGTACGCCCTCTCGCCGGCACCCGCCCGACGCACCAACACACCGAATTTCGAAACGCAACCTCCCGACCGGCCGGGCCGAGATTGCGGCCGAGAGGAAGCGGCGCACGGCCGCCGCGGAGGCTCCTCCTCTCGCCGGTGCAGCCCGGGAGCACCTGGCGGCCGGGCGAGGGCGGCACGCAAAGCCCAGGGCGCCTTTGCGGCGGCTGCGTCCCCGCCCGCCTCGCCCGGCCGCGCGGGCGCCGGGCCCACTCGCTCCACCTGCTCCGCGCCGGCCCCGCTCCTCCCCCGCGGCCGGGCCCCGTGCGCCCGCCCGGCCGTCCGGGCCCAGCGCCCGGCGGGCCCCGCTCACGCAGTTGGCGCAGGCTGCCCTACGCCAGCGGCGCAGCGCCCGCCGGCCCGCCCTCCCCCTGCGCTCTCCCCGCCCCCTCCCTCCCTCGCAGGGGCCGAGCGAATGTAGCCCGCGAGAGAAAATGGCGGCGGCGGCGGGGAATCGCGCCTCGTCGTCGGGATTCCCGGGCGCCGGGGCGGCGAGCCCCGAGGCGGGCGGCGGCGGAGCGGCTCTCAAGGCGAGCAGCGCGCCCGCGGCAGCCGCGGGGCTGCTGCGGGAGGGGGGCAGCGGGGGCCGCGAGCGGGCTGACTGGCGGCGGCGGCAGCTGCGCAAAGTGCGGAGCGTGGAGCTGGACCAGCTGCCGGAGCCGCCGCTCTTCCTCGCCGCCTCGCCGCCGTCCTCCTCCCCTTCCCCGTCGCCGGAGCCCTCGGACGCCGCGGCGGGCGGGAGCGCCTTCCAGCCTCTGGCGGCGCCGCAGCCGCACGGAGCCGCGAGCCGTGGCGGCGCCCGCCCTCCGGAGCCCGCGGCCGCCCCGGACAGCGGCGCCCCGAGCCCCGCGGGGGCCGAGCCCGGGGAGAAGCGGACGCCCGCCGCCGAGCCGCCTCCTGCAGCGGCCCCCGCCGGGTGAGCAGCGCGGCCGGGGGCGCGGCGGGGCCCCGCGGGGCGGGCGGGCGAGGCAATGAATGAAGCCCGGGCCCCGCGCCGCCCGTCGGGATCCGAGCCCTCGGGGACCCCCTCCGACCCCCTCCGGCGGCGGGCGGCGGCGGGCGGCGGCCGGGGCTCGGCCCGGGGGGCGGCCCGGGGACCCGGGGCGGGGACGCGCCGGAGAGTTTGTTATTGTGTGCGGACATGTGACAGGCGTGCGGGCCGCGCCGCGGGGACCCGTAGAGATGAGGTGAGGGGCCCGGGGCCCGGGGCGCGGGACTCCCCGAGGTGACCCGGCTCGGGACCGCGGCGCTGCGCTCGGGGCTGGGCTGGGGGGCGGGCAGCAGCTCGGCGCGGCCCTGGACGAGAGTCCCGGGATCGCGGGGGCTGAGGCCCGAGCCTGCAGGCTGGCGGTGGCCCGGAAAGGGGCGGGGTGGGTGCGGAGCCCAGCCCGGGGCCGGGGGCCGGGGGCCGGGAGGCGGGGGGGCGGCGGGGGACGCGGTGAGGTCCTCCCGACCTTGACAGGCGGAGCTCCTCGGCAGGTACCGGGCCGGCGGGGACCCGGACGCCGGCAGCCGGGCCGCGCGGGGCTCGGGGCTGCAGGCTCCGTCCGCCTGTCAAAGCGGTGCGGGCGGGCGGGCTGCGGACTCGGGGGCTCGGAATATCCGAGGACTTGGGTCTCCCCTCTGCGCCCTCGAGGGGCTCCGCCTGTTCTTGGGAATGCGCACAGCGCCACTGAGATTTGAGTGACTTCGGTTTGGAGTTTGAATCTGGCCTTTGAAGTGTGCGTTCGGCGAGCGGTGCGAGAGCCGGACCGGATGCGTCAGCCATTCAGTCGCCCCGCGGCGGTGCCCGCTCCCCGCAGCCTGTGCGGCGCGGCCGGGGTCCGCGGCCCGGGTGCGGGGCGTCCTGCGGGCTGCGGCTGCGCGGGCTCCCCGCCGGCGGCCCCCGGGCCCCGCTAGTGCGGCGGCGCCTGTGCCTCACGGTACGTGCGACCCAGCGGACCCGCCGTTCCAGGCCTGACCCTTTCTGTACAACTGAAAAAAAAAAAAATCTTTATTTTAAAGAAAATTCTTAAGTGTGACAGGCGTAATCCTTTTTGTTTTTTTTTTTTTTTTTTTTTTAAGGAAATCTGGGGAGTGTTTGCACAGCATAGTCCTGATGAGTATTTCGAGTTGCTGGAAATGTTTTTGTGATACTTAACCGTTGCCCCGTGGAGTCTCCTGACCTTTATTCTGGGTATTTTAAACACTATGCCTTATATCTGTTTCCCTTGTGAGACGAATTTGGCGATACGAATCCTTGGTTTGGGTTAATTATCTGAAGTGCTTTAGCACTTTGTTGAGCTCGATTTCTTTATTTATTTAAAACCGCAGTTCATTTATTACCAGGAAGTTGCACCCCCCCCCCCCAAAAAAGAAACCCTAAAAATTATGGTCAACGCTGGGCCGTGGCAATCTTGAGAGGAAAGGAGATTTGTGGCTGTGATAGTTTACTGTGTGCACTTGTAAATATAACTTAGTCTAACAAGAGTTAGGTTTCTCTATACTTTCCTACTTCTGTGAAGATTGAATTAAAACCTCACTAGAATAATTCTTTGAAGGCAACTTATAGTACAAATGAGCTCCAGATAAAAATATTAGGCATTAAATTTTAAAAGTTAATTGCATCTGTTCTCGTGAGAGCAACTTTAGAGCATAATGTTAGAGCATAACATTGCATCTGTTCTCGTGAGGGCAACCACACACCATAAGAGGACTAAGGTGGAGGCAGATCGAATTCAGGACGGAGTAACCCACGCTTAGTTTTTGCATTTTATAACACAGGTTTTTTTTACCCCTCTTTGTAAAGGAGCTATTTGTTTAATGAGGTAATCAGCATTATCATTTTTAAAAAATGAATTTCATTAGCCAGTATGCTAATGTCATACCTACAGACTTCATTTATAGTAAAATGTTGATTCTCTAATCTTGAAAATACAGTGATTTCTCCTTCCATTCCTTGTCTGTGGGATTGAAATTAATTTGCACCTATTTGTATGAATACTTTGATTATAAAGAGTTCAGTAAACTTTACATTTTACTTTTTTGACAGTTTTTTTTAATATTTTATCTATTTATTCATGAGAAACAGAGAGAGAGAGAGAGAGAGAGAGAGGCAGAGACACAGACAGAGGGAGAAGCAGGCTCCATGCAGGGAGCCCGATGTGGGACTCGATCCTGGGACTCCAGGATCACACCCTAGGCTGAAGGCGGCGCTAAACCGCTGAGCCACCTGGGCTGTCCTTGACAGTAGTTTCTTTTGTACTTCCCAGAGGAAAATAAAGCACTGATATTTTGAAGTATTTTTATGTTTCAGTAGTAGTATAGATCTGGAGCTCCCTTCTGCCTAAAGACTTACCGTACTTTTTAAAGAGAATTCTATTTTAATTTCAGAATTTACTTCAGTTTTTTTTTTATCTTTGATGTAGAAACTGAAAATGTAGAAAATACATTTGCAGAGTATAAATTATGTAAGTTATACTCATATTAAAAGATTTTATGTCCCCCTCTCCTTTAGGGTAATAATTGAAATCAATGAAAGTTTTGTGCCTGTAAGTGGTGCCCAAGGGTTTGGAATTTTAACTTCTATTACAGAATTAGGAACTTTTTCTTCCTATTTATTGTCTTTGAAGAAAAATTACAGTGTTACTCTCCATTGAACAGACTGTTGTGAGTTTGGTAGATATAATTACTCTATCCTATTTTTGTGACTTAAAAAAAACCCTAACTATCAATTTGCTGGCCCCATGAAAGAACAAGATATGCTGTGCTTGTTAATGTTAGTTTTTGCTTAAAACTAAAGCTATTTCATAGGCTGTTTTTATATCCTCATATAGCCTTCAGCTTTCACTTCCTTTTAGAAGCTGCTAGGTTAAAAATATAATTTAGTGATTTTTTACTAGAGTAGATATAGGAACTTTATTACCCAAAAATAAGTTATAAAAAATTAAATTGATGATTTTTATAAAACAGTAGAAGTAGTTACATAAAATTAACTTAAGTGAATTTGTAAGTTTTGTGGTTTTGAATTGTCTCAATTCTGTTTTAAATCAGGTAAGAAAATCAATGCATTCTTTATTGTATTTAACCTTATTAAATATAATTCTGAAAGAAAAATGTCAGAGCTGTAGTTGTCGCCAACTTTTATTTTCTTTTCATATCTGATTTTGGCAAGGGTGACTGGTTAACCAACATTCCTTAATGTATGATTTCCAATACTCTATAATAACTCCATTTTGTTAGATACAAAGCCCAGGAAGTAGCCCTGTTCATTGATATTCTTTCCCATCTTCTATCGTACCTCACGCATATGTGGCATGTTTTAAAAATGGTCATTGACTTACTGACTTGAAGATTTCAAAATAAGAAAGGAGTGTTCTTTGTTTTCAACAAGAGCAAAATAACCAGCTACAGCTTGCCTAGGCTGTCTGCTCATCAGTCCTTGACACTGGCTGTGAGCATTCCAGAAGAAGAAATAATGGGGTGGCAAGGCAGTTATAGTGAATGGATTCCCCTGAGGGAAGATATGGGGCATTCAGAAGTGCTCTGAGTTAGAAAAGCACAACTTTTTCATTTGTAACCCATTTTCTTGGGTTGAGAAGTATTTTTCTCTGTAAAGAAGGCAATAGAAAAACTGGCATAGGAAAGTAATAGTCTCCAGAGGCTGCTTAAGAACTACACCATATTGCACCTCTAACCTTGGGAATACTTTGTGTATACCAGATATACCAAGTATATCCTTAAACTTGGTTTTTCTCTGTCCTTGCCTTTTTATATCCTAAGTCAGAAGTCAGAGCTACTTAAAAACGTAAATGGGTAGAAGATTAATGTGAGGAAATGTGCAGTTTAGGAACAGACCCAAGTTGTCTTTAACCAATAATTTAAGAACATTTTTAAACATGAAAGAAGTAATCAGGAACAGAATTAAATGGTTCAGTGCAAAACAGTGAGATTAGTCAGGTGCTCTTCTTATAGCAAGATTATAGGAGGATTTTAGCTGTGGCTGAAACACATTTATTGAGCATACAGATACATTTGGATTCCTTTTATGTAGTCACCTTTCTTGCCTTCTGCAGGTCAGGCTAGTTAGTTATATATAGTATCTCATTTCATTATCACTACAGCCCTCCAAGGCATTGTCATTTCTATTTTCAAGAGATGGAAACTCAGATTTGATGCTAAAGCCCTGTGATCACATAACTAGAAGAAAGACCTAGATCAGTCTGACTCCACAGTTAATTTCTTTCCACCTTCTATGCTGCTTTTATTTTTCCAAATTAATAATAAGTTGATTGGTAATTTTTTAAGTAGGAAGTTGTTCTGCAGGAATCCTAACAAACATAATAAATAGAACTCTACTCAGTGCCTTAGCCAATATAGTTGTTTCTTTGTATGTGTATATATTACATAGTTTTCTGTAACGTGTTAGGCAAGGAGAATAGTTGATTCATGCTCAGTGTTTCTTAGATTTTTTGATTTGTGCTATAAGTGGGGGAAAATAAAGAAGCTGAAATTAACATCAGTCATGAATCTAAACCATCACACATGGAGAGAAGCTATTTCAGTATAGCTGTACCTTGAACCTTTGTTGTTTTTTATTTCATTCATCCAAAGTTTACGAATCTCTGGAAGATGACGGTCTGGGTTGTAGAGAAAAAGATCATTAATGCATGGCCTCTGTTTCTCTTGGTGGGTTCTAATATGAATGTGTTTAATAGAACCATGTTAAGTGCTTTAAGAGAGACACCCAGATTAAAAATTAGTGCTCTGAATCTCATCCACAACCTTACACACTGTATACTTATACTGAATACAGTGGTATCTCCCTAACTTTCTGAGCAATTAATTGGCCTTCCAGGTTAATAGTCAAGGGTAGTGGCTTTGTTCTGATTTCTGCTTGTATATTTTGGTCTACTAGTTTTTGCTCCTGTCCTTTGGTCTCTTTCCCCTTTCTTAGGTTAGGTCTGTGCTGTAGTTTTTCCATTTCTAGAATAATGGAAAAAGGAATCTAGATACAGATTAATTTCAAACTATTTCTCCTTACACTTTTAGGAGGAAAATCATGAAATTGCAAGTTCAGATGCGATTTTTTTAAAAGATTTATTTATTTATTTATTCGGAGAGAGATAGGCAGAGACACAGGCAGAGGGAGAAGCGGGCTCCATGCAGGGAGCCTGACTGGGGGACTCGATCCCAGGACTCCAGGATCACGCCCTGGGCTGCAGGCGGCCCTAAACCGCTGTGCCACCGGGGCTGCCCGCGATTTTTTTTTTTTTCCTTAAAAGAACATTGAGAGGGGTTATAGGGAGCAAGAAACTCAATACATGCCAATGGTGGTTTTAAAACTTAGTCTTTATTATTAGTAACAGCAACTCTGCTAGTTAAGAAAACCTTAGGAAATGTCAAATATGCTCTAGAGTATAAGATAATAAAAAAAAAAAACCTTATCTTCATTTACTTTATGGCATATCACAGTTGGTTTAGATATATTAGGTATGGAAGGGGGTTCTGTATTGTTAGTGATTGTGTCCTTTGGAATACCAGTCTGGTTAGTTTGGTTTAATAGATTGAGATGTCATACAGTACAAAGGACTGTTAAGTTATTAATACCCACAAAGCACATATTTCTGGGAGTAAAGTATGACACCCGGGAATTATTAATGAGGCCATCGGACCTCTTGAAGACTGGTGGAAGTCCTTGGAGCTTACACAGTGCTATAGTTAGTGCATTAACTAAGTTTATCACATGAAAGTATAGTGATGATGAGTGTATATGGAGTAAGGAAAGAGTAGATACTGGGTAGAGACTTTACTGTTGACAAACAGACTGGATCATTACCTTTTGTAATTGCCTATAGTCATTTAACTGGTATATTATCAAATAATCTTCAAACTGGTCTTACAGCATTCTAAATACTAAATATCAGTTGTTAACAAACAAGGAACTCTTATTATTCATACCATTGCCCAGTACCTAGACTAGTGTCCAACACCCATGAATATTAGGTGCCCATAAATGTTAGGATGAATTAATTTCCTGAAGTGATTATTTTTAAATTAGTGTATCTGAAGATTATAGTAATTTACTTCGATATGATTTTAATCATCATCTAGTTTAAGGTAAGTTTTGAAGGCAGGGACTGTTTCTTATGTAGTTATATATAACAGTAGTTGGTATTTAGCAATCAGTGGTTGATAATATTGAATGTATATAATGTATAACTTAAATTAGCTTAATAGCTAAGTGTAGTTACAAAGAAATTAGAGCCATGCTCAAACTGTCAAATACTAAGAAAATTGAATTTCTGATATTTGAAGTGGTTAGTTATTTGGGCCAGTGGGTAACCCTCCTAATTTTCTTCTTAGCCCTGGCAATTCTTCCTTGGGGGCCCATCATCACCATCTTGAACATTAATATGAGAGGATCCTTAGGGTGATCCTAGGGCTTCTGTCATTGTGTCTTCTTCATCCCCACCACTAATGCCTTTAGATAATTATTGATCATTCACAAGTGATTGCCAAATTTATTTTCCTAGCCACAATCTCTCCTAAACTCCACACCTATGCTTGTCTGTATGAGATTTCCATACTCAGATATCTAAAACCAAATTCAGGGTTTTCTCTACACCTGGTCTTACAAATATATTCTCTGCTCATGAAATGGCAGAACCAGAACCTAGGAGTTACCCTTGATGACTCCTTGTATTTAGTCCACCATCACAGGCTGGGGATTTGACCTTTTTACCACATTTCTAGGCCAGGGTTCCATGATCCTATATT
This sequence comes from Canis aureus, assembly GCF_053574225.1. Taxonomy (NCBI): domain Eukaryota; kingdom Metazoa; phylum Chordata; class Mammalia; order Carnivora; family Canidae; genus Canis; species Canis aureus. The sequence continues at coordinate 44,727,528 of NC_135615.1, forward strand.
TATACTGATGTAGTCGCCTCTTGACTTGTTCCTAGTATCCTTTCTCCCTTCCAATCTGTTCTCCATATATATTTTTAAATTTTATTTATTCATGAGAGACACAGAGAGAGAGGCAGAGACATAGGCAGAAGGGAGAAGCAGGCTCCATGCAGAGAGCCCGATGCAGGACTTGACCCTGCATCCCTGTTCTCCATATTATATGGCCAGAGTGATCATTGTAAAATGTTAATTTGATTATAACAATGTTACTCTAGAAAAGTAAACAAGATTAAGTATAAAAACTTTATTTTTTTAAAGATTTTATTTATTTAAGAGAGCAAGAGAGCATGCGCACGTGGGAGAGAGACAGGCAGAGTATGTGAGCAGAGGGAGAAGCAGACTCCCCGCTAAGCAGGGAGCCCCATGCAGGGCTCCCTGCGGGGCTCTATCCCTGGACTCTAGGATCATAACCCAAGCCGAAGGCGGACGCCTAACCAATTAAGCCACCTAGGTGCCCCCAAGATTAACTATAACAACTTTGAAAAGGGGCGCCTGGGTGGCTCAGTTGGTTAAGCATCTGCCTTGGGCTCAGGTCATGATCCCAGGGTCCTGGGATTGAGCCCCACCTGGGGCTTCCTGCTCTTCTCTTCGGGGAGCCTTCTTTTCCATCTCCCTCTGCCTGCCAATTCCCCTGCTTGTGCGCTTGCACTCACTTGCACTCTCTCTGTCAAGTAAATTAAAAAAATAAATAAAACTAAAAACTTTCAGAAGCTTGCCATTTGGTTAAGGACCAGGGAATCCTTAACTTCCCCTACCCAGTCCCTGCCCTGTCTGGCCCCTGCCTGCCTCTCCAAGTCTATCTCAGATCGCACTTGCCCTTGTTCTCTGCAGGATTGCCTTCTTTCATTTCCTCAAACTCAGCACACTACCTCCTGCCATAGGGCTTTGGCATGCACTGCATGCTCCCTCTGCCGGGAACACTTTCCCCAGTCCCAGGTCAGTACTTGATAGTTCAAATCTTAGCTCACTGGTACTTCCGCAGGGAAGCTTTTCTTCCCTGATCTCTCAGACTGGCTTCATAGCAGTGTCCCTACTCTCAGTGTTGTGGTTTTACATTTGTTATCTCATCTGATGAATGGCTGCCTTCTCCAGAAGACTGTAAGACCTGAGTGGAGAGTGCCTGTGGCTGGACAGGGACTCAGCACCTAGCAAAATGCCTGGTCCAGAGTAGCCCCTTGGTAAATATTTGTGGAATAAGTGAGTAAGGATAATAATGACACAACAAGTTCAACTTAGTAGGTTGTGTGTTCTTCACCTTTGGTCAGTTGTAGTCTGGGACCTAGCTGAGACAGGATTAAACAGCAAAAGGCTTGATGATTGGTATTGCCACGTTCTCAGTTTATGATAGATTCATTGGGAGGTGTCTAGACTAGAAGACACGTCAAGTGTTTTGAGTAAGGTAGGACAGCTTAATGTGGTATGGAGGAAATAGCTATATAGTAGTCCCTGCCTCCCATTTCCAGTTTCACTTTCGGAGGCTTCAGTTACCTGTAATCAGTCACGGTCTAGAAGCAGACTATCCTCCTGACACTTCATCAGGAGGTCACTAGTAGCTTAATGCTACATCACAATGTTTATGTCATTTATCATGTTATATCATCACAAGAAGGGTGAGTACAGTATAGTAAGATTTTGAGAGTGTGACCAAGTTCATATAACTTTTATTAAAGTATATTGTGATAATTATTATTACTATCTTACTGTGCCTAATTTATAAATTAAACTTTATTGTAGGTATATATGTATAGGAAAAAAACATACTATACATAGGGTTCAATATTATCTGTAGTTTCTGGCATCACCTGGGGTCTTAGAATGTGTCCCTTGTGGAAAAGGGGATACTGCTCTATTGCATGATAATCTGCTGTAGGTTAGAAGAACTTACTATCTGTATGTAATTCTTTTGTACTTACTAGGAGGGTGAAAATATGTGTGTATGTATATTTATGTATATGTGATATCTATATTCATGTTTATACTCATATATACATAAATATACATATAAAGGTATTATGCATTAATACAGTGATTCATTTTTTCAAATTCTTAGAATGTTATGTAAACTTAAGATACCATTTTAGGATTCTTATCCCTTGCGTATATTTATATTTTGTGTATTTATATTTTGTGTATAATTATACTCAAAAGTGTTATGCTTTAATTTTTCTCTTTTAAGTACTCTTAATGTAAACTTAAAATACCAATTCTGGGATTCTTATCCCAATAATCCTATTTCATGCAAAATATATTAATTTTTTATTAATAATAATTCATCTTGGAATAAATAGTTCACATTTGCATCAAAGAAAAAATTTGTGGGAAGCCCGGGTGGCTCAGCGGTTTAACTCCGCCTTCAGTCCAGGGCGTAATCCCGGAGTCACGGGATCAAGTCCCACATCAGGCTCTTTGCGTGGAGCCTGCTTCTCCCTCTGCCTGTGTCTCTGCCCCCCCCCCCCCGCCCGTGTCTCTCATGAATAAATAAATAAATAATTTTAAAAAAAGAAAAAAAATTGCTAGGCAAATACTGTGTAAGATTTTACGAACCAAGAGCCCACGTTAACAGAAAACATTTTAAAATTTACTGATAGTAACTAAACCCTGCAACCTCCCTTATCTAGAACATGGTTTAGCACTAAGAAGTAAGGAAAAAAGGCTCTCAGCTGCCAAAGGGCCTGTAACAAAGTCTGTCCTTTGAAGTTCTTTGATTTTACACTTAACGAGTTCCAGGGGCGTTGGCTCAGGATTCACGGACACTTATTTAAGATATTATTCTTGTAGTCTTATCCATTTGGTATCTCCCAACACACAGCAATCAAAAAGCAGCCAATTAGAAGGACTAACAGAATGAGGAAGGGACAGGTTCCCTGATGGCAGCAGTATAGTCAGAGAGAGAGACTTGACGGCAAGAGAGGAGAGGGCGGGGAGAAGAGGACCATACAACCTGGCTGTCAGGGGACACCTGGTATGGGATCTTTCATTTCTACATGTCTGGATAGCTTCTCAGATTATACATTTTATTTGTTTGTTTATTTAAATATTTTATTTATTTATTCATGAGAGACACAGAGGCAGAGACATAAGCAGAGAGGGAGGAGAAGCAGACTCCATGCAGGAGCCTGATGCGGGACTCGACCCTGGAACTCCAGGATCACGACCTGAGCCAAAGGCAGACTCCCAACCATTTGAGCCACCCAGGTGTCCCAGATCATAAATTTATTAAATGACAGAACTTTCCATATTACTTTTTGGGTACCAATTTCCTTATATGTAGAATGAGTGTGATCAGGGTTGTGTTTTGTAATGGTGAGTGTGGTGGCTCATCATTGTAAGGTTGTGGTGTTTCTTTCTACCTGGTGAACTGAATTAGAAGGCTTATTATATATCAAGATTTCCATTCAAGATAATTGTAGGAAGTATTTTGATCCTTAATGTGGTAAGCTTCTAAGTTACCTAGAAGAGATATTCCTATGACCTTGTTGATACTGCGTAAATGAAATGTTCTTTAGAATTGCATAAAGTTGGATGGTACTCATTAGAAATGTCGTGTGGATTGTCTGTGGGGAAAATCTTTCTTGCTTTATTTGTTGGTCTGAGTCACCTTATAGCCTGCAGTTTCTTTAAGAAACTTGTTAATCACCACCACCACCACCACTGGTATACACTGACCTTTCTCCTAGGAAGACTGAGGAGTTAGGCAGTAAACTCCAACTTTGTAACATTGATCAAGTTACTTGATGACTGCAAGATTTTTGGTTTAATTTCTTGCAAAAACATTCCTCATGTCTGTATGCTCTAAGATGATAAGTGTTTTGAAACACATTTCACATTTCTTCTTTTTGCTCCTTCAAAATAATGAGTTGATTGTATCTCATGAATTTTCCAGGTTTCTATTAGTATTCTTAAATTCTGCTTTGGGTAGTAAGTAAGATTATTTTCATTAAAACTTAGATTTTAGAGATTCCTGGGTGGCTCAGCATTTGAATGTCTGCTTTTGACTTAGGGCGTGATCCCGGAGTCCCGGGATCAAGTCCCACATCAGGTTCCTTGCATAGAGCCTGCTTCTTCTCCCTCTGCATGTCTCTCTCTCTCTCTCTCTCTCTTTCTCTGTGTGTGTGTGTTTCTCATGAATAAATGAATAAAATCTTTAAAAATAATAAATAAATAAGTAAATAAATAAAACTTAGATTTTATAAAAGATGTGACAGATTAATGTAGATATTAACATTCCTGAAAAATTTTAGTGTTATAAGTTTATTTTGAATCTTGAAAATATGTTTCACTTCTGATGCACTGACATCTCTGCCATTGTACAAGGTCCTAATGATGTTTCTGGGACTCAGAATTTACAGAATTAAACTTCATTAATAGAATTATTGGGCAGTCCTTTTAAAAGCAATAGAACAATTAATTTTTAAAAATTTAGATCTTTATCATTTAACAAAAAGGACTATACATTGTAGACTACTATACAATTTGCTTTTTTTCTTGACAGTGTTATCTTGATAACAGAGCTGTCTTTTTAATGACTGAATGATATTCTATCATGTGAATGTCACATTAGCCAGTTTCCTATTTTTAGACATTTATATACTTTGTTTTCGGATTGTTCTGTTAAGCTTCAGTGACTATCATTGTACATACATTTTCAAATATTTGTGCATTTAGTTCTATAAACCAAATATTCAGAAGTGGAATTGCTGAGTCAAAGAACACACATATTTAAAATTTGACTCCAGAGCTCAGTTGCCCTGTCAAACGGTGTACCAGTTTATATTTACCTCACAGTATGTGAGAGTGCCCATGGCCCCACATTTTGGCCAACATTAGGTATCATCGATCTTTCATTTTTTTTTGCCAGTCTGGTGGCTAAAAAAATGGTTTCTCTAATTTGTAATTCTTAGCTTTTTAGATCATTGTACAATTTGTCCTGTTTATTACTAGTTTCATATTTCTTTGGTATATTTCCTTTCACACATGGGTAAGAATTGTTCATTTTTTCTTACTGGTTTGTAATCATCCTTTGTATATTAGAATTTAGGTCTGATATGTATTATAATTGTTTTCCTCCACTTTTGTGAGTTATGAATTTCAGTTACAGTATTTTTCCATAAAGAAGCTTTAATTATTTTTCCAAATTTCAGTTCTTTCTTTTCATTATTTCTATTTAAGTCTTATAGAATGGCTTTCTAGAGATGCAGTGTTGTATAGTACTCAGGAGTACAAGTACATGAGTTCTAGACACAGTTTCACAACTACAAGCAGGGTAACTGGGCAGTTACTTAGCTTCTTTGCACTTCAGTTTTCATAACTATGACATGAAGATGCCACTTCATAGTTGTTGCAAAGACTGTGTATTTGTATAGTTCTTCAAACAGTGCATGGTGCATGGGGAACACTATGTAAGTAATAACTGTTATTATTCCCTAATTGCAGAATTATCACACTTCATCAGTGTTTTATAATATTTTTATGTATTTTTTAAATATATGTATATTTATTTGAGAGAGAGAGAGCACAAGCGGGAGGGGCAGAGGAAGAGGGAAATGAATCTCAAACAGACTCCATGCTGAGTGTGGAGCCTGATGTAGTGCTCGATCTTATGACCCTGAGATCAGGACCTGAGCCCAAACCAAGAGTCCAACACTTAACCAACTGAGCCACCAAGGCTCCTGTTTTTATGTTTTTAAAAAAATAATCACTGATCCATCTGAAGTTTAAGAGGTGACAGAGGGCTCTAACTTTATTTTTCCCAAATGACTAACAAGGTGTTCCAGTACTATTCATTGATGAAAAACATCCCCTTTATCATATACTAAATTTTCAAGCATTTGGAAATTCCCAAATACATTCCTTTATTCCAGATCTTTTCTTATTAGGAGCCTAAACTCCTAAATAACCACATTTCAAGTTTTTTACAAAAATTTAAAAGAAACTCATTGACTAGAGAAAGAGGAGGTATCAGGAGACCATTAACTGTATCTTTGCTGACTCATTCTGATGGGTATTTTGGTTCCCGAAATGTCTTGGCTTCAGTGACAGAACCCTGCATCCAACTACCTCTGGGATGGTTTCTCTAGAAGATGCAGCTCTGGCAGTCACTGCAGCTTCCACGTTTCCAAACTGATTACTTGTCCTCTCCAGCATTCCCATCCTTTCCCTCCAATCACTTGGTTGTTCTGGATTCCTGTTGGTAATGCCTGCTACCATCTCCCAAGTTGCCGTGCTCCTACTCTTCTGGCTTTCTCCTTGTCAGCGTCCGAGCAGCCTCCGATTCTAGTGTTGCCAGTTCTCTGCGGGCTTTGGAATCTACACCACAGCTGCTAACCCGGGGTGATGCCACTGTCACCTCATCCTGATTCTTGCAAAGCGTCCTTCGTAACTAGTCTCCTACTTTTAGACATGTCTTCCTGTCTTTTCCCTACACCGCAGTTAGACTGAGGCTTCTACAGTTCAGGTCTGACCTTGACACTTCTGTCCATGAAACTTTCCTTCATCTTCAGAATCAAGTTCAGACTCCTTATTATAGCTCAGAAGCCTCTGGCGACCAGCTCTGCTTCCCTCTTAGGTCCCCCTTCCAGGACACCCTGCTCCAGGCATTCTAGGGCCATGTTCATATTTTTGTTTTCCCAGCTTGCCCCTTTTTTCTTAGTGTGCTGTTTCCTCTATCTGGAATACTCATTTTATCTCCACTGTGAGATTTTTTTAAATTGTTTTTTTTCCCTTCGTAATAAAGAGTTATTGGTATTCTGCTAAATATAAACGTGGCTATTTGTAGAAGTCAGTACTGTGTTGTAAATTTTGCTGAACTCTTTTGTGTAAAGTTCTTCAGTATCTGTGTTAGATTTGCTACTTTTAAACCTCTTCAGTTTTTCTTCTGTCATTGTGTTGTGGTCATGTCTTAACTGAACAACAGTGTTTTACAAAGAGTTGTTTGTAAAGTGCACATTTTTATAAAGTGAGCCAGATTTTTCAATTTGTATTAAAATTTCAAAGGTGCAGAGTTTGGAAAATATTTTGGTACCATGCAATGTATTACTGTCTTTGAGAATAATCCCAAACCATCATTTAGAGAACAAACATGCTAAAATGCTGCAAGCACAGACAGGGCTTGATTGTGTCCTGGGCACATCATCACAAGGTTTAATATCAGCTGCCTGGCCTCCTTAGGAAAGGTCCCAAGGTGCTGACGGGCTATAGGAAGACAGGCATATCAGATGTGGGAAATCTCTTTTGTCTGGTCTGTGGGTACTCTCTCTAGAGAAACCAAAAGACAGAGCAGTAAACATGCCAAGGTGAATGCCTATTGCCAGTACTCTTATCCCCCTCCCCCACCTTGACACTGCCACTGTCAGTGCCTTCAGGAGCACTCCGAGGCACTGCTGTGAACCAGGCATCAAGGTGCTGGGAACCCAGCAGGGATGATGCCTGTGAAGGAGTTTAACAAGTTAATGGTCTTCTGATGACACGGGGTGTGCAGGCCTTAGTCAGCTGGGAGTAAGGCCGGTATAGGGAGGGTGTTCTGGGAAATGAGAGGTCTGTGCCAAGTCTCAAAGAATGCAGAGTTATTAAACAGGTGAAAGGGTCTTGCAGGGAGGTTTCATGACTGCAGCGAGCAGGCCCTCTGCTACCATGAAGAACTGCAAGTATAGTTCAGATAGCTCTGGGTGGAGGGCAGGGTGTAGATGGGGCTCAGGAACGAAGCTGGGGACAAGATTTCTGTCTCTGTTAGAGAGGCATGCAGAGCTCCCTGCTTCCATATTGCTCTCAATGGCTAGTCTTTACATTTTTGTGCATAGGACAAAACTTTTGTAGTTTGACAGGTTATCACAGTTTGCTAGGAAGTGGATCAGGAGACCCAAAGGAGTTGCATCAGAGCTGGTACAAGATAGTCTGCAGCCACCTTTGCACTGCCAACAACTCCCACAGTTTCAAAAGTTCACAGATTGGGAGGTGTTCTCTTGCAAAACAAATTCCATCCACTTTGATCCTGAATGTGGTTTTGGAACTGCACATTTATATTTCAGAGATGGCACAGCATAGTAATTAGGAACCTGCATCCTAAGAGTCAGATCTGTTAGCCATTTACTACTGTTGGTCTCCAGGGAACTCACTTAACTTCTCTGAACTTCATTTCCTACCTCAGAAATGGTGTAAGTGGAGTGATTAGATGAAATAATGAAGCATGATTCTTGACCCAGAAAAGTACTCAGGAAAATTAACTGTCAGTAACATCACTGCAAGTAACCATGAAGACTCACTAATTAATAATTTGTGCAGATGAGGATAAGGTTAAGAGATTCAAGGTTACCTTACTAGCTACCATTAGTTTAGCAAAGGTAGCGTGTGTAGATTATACATCATCTTGAGAGCAATTTATTTTTCCTTATTATTTTGAAATTATTTACTAGAATACATGAAAACATAACTTTCAAAACTATATAAAATGGTATAAAGCATATCACTGGTAGTACATAGATCTGGAATCTCATCACTTTATGAGGACATAAGGCTAGTCTCCTAGGTTTGGTTTTTCTCATCTGTGAAAAGAGGAGGTTGACTTACATATTCTCTTGGTTCCCTCAAAGCTCTAGCAACTTCCCACTAATTTAATTTAAAAGTTACCCCAATTATTGAAACAACAGTTGGTTTTTTGAACTTACAAACTCTTAGAATTTTAAACCTGGATATCAACTCTAAGGAGAAATAGTAAGGAAAATCAATGAAGGCTCAGAAAAGAGAAATCATATTTGTTAAATGACCTTAAATGATGAGAAAATATTTACTGTTTTAAAGCCTATAACTATACTGGGAGAATAGTGTTTTACAAAGTCAAGAGAAATTAGGACTGAGTGGTTAGCATGTTTGTGTTTAACAGATACTGTTAGAGAGTTTTGAAAATAACTTTAAATATAATTTTTGGTAACTAAACTGTTAAAAATGGTCTTTTTTAAACATCAGCTTTAATTGTATAAGGAACAGATATCCCCAAGGATAACCTCTAATAAGCAAGGCCCTCCTTGGACTTTTTTCTGTGTTTATAAAGTTCTTTCCATAAATGCCCATATGTATACATACTTTCTTTTTTACTTAAAACTTTATTTTGTGTTGTTTGGTGACACTTAATTGTATTTTTTCCTGATTATGAAAATTCAAATTTAATTGTACGGGGTGGGGGGTCTTTTCACATAAATTGGATAGAGTTGGCAATTCTTAGTAAGTATGAATTTTACTATGAATTTTTTAATCTAATAATTTGGGGCTCAAGTTATAGAAAAATTAGACTTTCAAGTAGATTTGGAATAGGACTTTTTAACTGACTTATCATTGTGATTGTACCTAATTGAAATGTATCTACAGAAAACTCTTGCCCATACACAGAACTGAAGCTGCTTTAATTCATTGCTGGGTACATCCAATACTAATTACTGTTTGTCTTAGATACCTGGTAGTGAGGAATACTTGACCCTTTCTGCTTCCATCACAACCCGTACATTTAGTTCCAATTGTTGGGATCAGTTATTCAGATATTTGGGAGTAGTTACTACATGCTGTAGGCTCCTGATTTATTCACAGACACAGCTGTGATGAGAAATAAAGGAAGTTCTTTTGAGTCTCGGTTGCATTAACACCATTATTCTAGGTTATTGTGACTGATTGTGATAACTAGCAATAGTTTTTGTTACCACTAATAAGGTAGGTAAGATTGTCATTTGCACAATGCAAACTCAAATCATCCTGCAGTTTTATAAGTGCATGGTGGAACATTCCCTCCACTGCAGGAGGATTTGCTAGGGGTTTTAAATAGTGCCAAAGATGCATGAGAACAAAGCCTTCCTTCTTGGGGCTTAGATCCATAAAGACAGTTTTGGCACCAAAGAGAAAAGGTTTATGCTCAAGAACTTCTTGCTTTTTCTTCTCCCTCTTCCTGGGCCAAGTTTTTGTGATAAGACATAAAACCGTTGGTGTCTGAAGTCAGCTTATCTCTAAATACAGCAACTTGGTAAAGAAATGTGCTCAGAATTACATTGTGTAATAAAATGCTTTATTCTTATCAAAGGTTCTCCAAAATACTGAATGTCGCAGATATTAATTACTAAAAACAAATTAGTAGAAGTTTCTTATCTGAGTAGAGAATATGGTTGGCCAAACACTGAGCCAAATGAAAGTATTTTTTCTGAGTTGTGTCTGTTTCATATTCCCCTGCCTACAACACATACACACACCCCAACCCCTCAAACACACACATGGGTCTTGCCTTTTCTTTCACCCATACAGACAAATTGTTCTGGGATTTGCTATTACAAGATCTTCAGTAAGCCACCTACACTGAATTCTTTGCTATATATATATATATATATTTTTTTTTTTTTAAGATTTTATTTATTCATGAGAGACAGAGAGAGAGAGGCAGAGACAGGCAGAGAGAGAAGCAGACTCCTTTCAGGGAGCTGGATGTGGGACTCGATCCCTGGTCTCCAGGATCAGGCCCTGGACTGAAGGCGGTGCTAAACCACTAAGCCACCCATGCTGCCCGAATTCTTTGCTATATAGCAAGGTTCCTATAATGCCACTGTATTCACACATTTTCTTGTATTTCTCAGTTCTTATTAAAAATAAATCTTACTTTATAAATCATTTATTGAGCATTGATAGGATTTGCCTTTGTGATCAATCTGCTCGGCACCTTGAATTACTTATACCATACTTTTACTACTAGGCTGATTATCTGTTCTCATGTTATCGAGTTACTTCTGCCCCAGTATGTTACTTCGTGGAAATGCAGAGCACAGGATCTACATTTTATACTGGCTGAACCCGGATTGTTTTTAAATCTGTCACAGAAGTTAGCCCAGAGATCTAGAAAAATATGGGCTATCAATTATTGATTTTTTAAAATACCTAATCTAGGGTTGATTTTTTTTAAATTGTACTAAGGGAGATTGCATGTATTAAAAACATAGATAATAGCACTTCTATTTTGTTAAAAGTTTCTACTTAAGGGGTATATTTTAAATGTTCATATTTTCCCATATGCTTCATGACCCACAAGTGTCAAATCTTCTTAAGTACAATATGGTATCTTTTTCCCATAAACCATTGAAATATCCTTGGAAATTTTATAACTTTACCATTCTAGCTCTTTCTTCTACAACTCTTTACCTGTGAAAATGGGACAAAATCTTGGGTTCTTAGGATGATGTGTAAAAATTTGGGGTTTGGACACTGTGAGGACCTGATAGCCATCACCACCTCTCCTCCAGGATTATATGTCATGGAGGAAATGGTGAAATCAGCGCTTTTAGCTGTTGTGGCTTTCACTTTCTGCCCAGCAGCCCAGTAGTTATTTTGGGGTCTCCTATAATCTGGGAAGTGAAACATTATTGAGTCTCACCCTGGATCTTGGGCAAAGAAGGGTCCTCTGCTATGCTACAGCTAAAGCCAAGTAGACTGCCTAGCCCCAATGAGTTCAGATACCACAGAACTGCTGTTAGATAAGACTCACTCAGGATATTGACTTGTTCTGCCCTGCTGGAGCATAGAGGCCGCCAACCAGACTTTTTTAGGAGACTGGATCAGGAATAGGTGGAATGGAGAACAGAAGGGACTGTTGCTAGTGGCAGTGGTAGCAGCATCAGCCAGAATCAATGTTTACAGCCCGTGAACTACAAAACTTAATCACTTATTATAAGGTGATTAGACTCTGACAGAGGGAGATGGACCACAGAAGACCCAGGCCTTAATTTTTTTGTTAACCTCTGATTTGTAACCCAATGTTTTTCTAATTGTTCCTTTTGTAATTCAAGTTAATTCAGACTAAGTACTAGTGGGCCTTTTGACTGTCCTTTCAGAAACTTGGTAGCTTGGTAGCTTGTTCATTTCACTTATTAAATAATATTTGGAATCATTAACTGTGTCTTTCTCTCAAAACTTTAAACTTTTAAAGATTTTTCGTATATTCTAATCTATTTCGAGATATTTACAATTGCTTATATAGGACTAATTAGAAAAAAATAGGAACAAATGAATTTGATAAGAATTTTTCTTTGACTTCTCAAGAGTCAAGTAGCCCAACATAAAGGTGAAAAAAAAGGTAGAAAATACTTTGAAAACCAAAATTATTCTGGTAGAAAACTTCAGTTTTCTTTCCTGTTTCAGTTAAAATGAAAAGCCTAATCAAATTGCAGTTCAAATTCAAGATTTCTTTATGAACACATCTGATTCCTTCTTTTTCCTTTCAGCTATTGTATAGGGAATTTTCTCATGTCTAGTTGAAAGGTATTTAACCTGCTGTCCAGGAGCTGATTGTGGTAGACTAAGTTTTAGCATTGCCTCACACCAGCTGGCCTGTCCCCAATACCATCTTCCCACCTCTGCAGGACATTGAGTCAAGTAGTTTAATGACTTTGAGTTTGTCCTTATCTGTGAATTGGAAATAATACCTTTCCCACTTCGAGAATTTGAGAAGATCAAATGAGATGATGGATATGAAAGTGCTTTCAAAGGGTAAAAATGAAGCACTAGGATTTAGGGTCCCAGCATTTTAGAATTCCAGAGTGCAAGCACCTGCCTCTCTAAATATCACAGTGGCATTAGAGATGTTCAGTCACCAATGGCGGCGGGGAAGGGGGGGTGTTGCTGAGCGAAGCCATGGAGTGCAGAGCTGGGGTGGCTGGCCAGTGCTGATTCCCCTCAGCTTGTCCTAGTTCAGCAGGGTACTCCTGTGTGCCGATCTTATTGGAAAGAGCAGTAATAATTCACTTCCTCTATGCCTGGTCCACTGGTTTCTCTCATTTAAGCCTTGCTCTGTCCTTGTGAAGTGCAGTTTTATTCCCATTTTACAAGTGAGAAAGAAGATATTGTGAGAGGTGAGATGACTTGGCAGCTATTAGGCAGTGAAGCCTGGATGTGAATTCTTTTAAGTTTGAATCCAAGACTGTGCCCTTAACTTTTATAATAATCAATCTATCTATCTTTCTTTCTTTTCTTTTCTTTTCTTTTCTTTCTTTCTTTCTTTCTTTCTTTCTTTCTTTCTTTCTTTCTTTCTTTCTTTCTTTCTTTCTTTCTTTCTTCTTTCTTTTTTTTTAGATTTTATTTATTTATTAATGAGAGAGAGAGAGGGGCAGAGACACAGGCAGAGGGAGAAGCAGGCTCCATGTAAGGAGCCTGACATGGGACTTGATCCCCGGTCTCCAGGATCAGGCCCCGGGCCAAAGTCAGCGCTAAACCGCTGAGCCACCTAGGCTGCCCTGGTGATAACTTTTTAAATTATGTTTAGGTCTCCCAAAATATACAGGAGGCATCATTGAAGCATGTTGATACTTTTCATTGTGATATGAAGTTCTTATAAAATAAGGACAGTTGTAAACACAAAATCTTTTTTTTTTTTCCTGTGTTTACTGTCCTAGAGAAGAGAGTTGGCTCTAGGCTGCAAATGTGGTTGAATTCCTTAACACACAGACCTTTGCCCACAGAATGGGAGATGTACTTAAGGTGCGTGTGCATTAGAAGTGGTCATTATTAACACTGGAACCTTCACCCTTAAGAGAGTGCATGCACAGACTTTGTCTCCCCTGTACCCTGTGAATAGCCCTCATTCCCATTTTGCAGTTGGTGGGAATACCTCAGAACAGCTAGCCTCTCCACACAAGTGAAGTAGTAAGAGGCAGAGTGAAAAATCTGACCCTGTTTTGTATATATACACACACACTCCCTCCTGTGCTGCTTTTCCTCAGCTTACACCTGAGTGTCCTAGAGTGTTTCAGACGTTTTGAAATCTCTTTATACCTAAATGTAGTTATTAGAACTCTTTATAAGTGAGTCCTGAAAAAAACTGTTTTCATGTCCAGTGATTTTAAATTACAGCTCAGTCAGACTTCAGCATTCTTTTAGTTGATATATTTTAATTGTTGGTTATTCCTATTTACTAATTTGTGTAAAGATGTCAATATCTAAGGCTAACATCTAATACAGAGGTACGCCTAAGTGAATTTTAATTTACTTTTTCCTTTTCTAAAATTTAAATTCAATTTGCGAATATACAGTATAACACCCAGTGCTCATCCCATCTAAGTGAAATTTAGTCCATTTATTCTCTTGTTGATATTTGTTCTCACCTAGTAATATAAGTTAACAAGTACCTGCCTGCCAAGTGTGGGATCTTTAGTTTCTGTTCAGCAGGTAGCTTCTTTGATAATTAAAAGAGCTTAGTGGCTTTGAGAGAAATCAGTAATCTCCCTGACCTGTGCTTCCCCCCACCCCCACCCCCAAACAAAGGAGATTATCTTTGAGTTTAAGTATAGAAAGGCCACTCAGGTAAAAATGAAGCTCCTGCAGGGCAAGAAAAATATCTTTGCCCTTAACTGTTTTCCCCTTATTTTGTTTTCTTAAAAATAATAGTAATGTGTTTGCTGTCCTGTAAATCTTACATATGTGCTCCTTATATAAACTTACACTATCACTTCAACTCAGTCCTTGTTTACTGGTGTACTATGTACATACTGCTGTGCTAGGAACTCATTTGGGAAGATACAGAGATGATTCAATTCTTGTGCAGTCTAGCCAGTTATTGACTACTGATAGCTAGTTTCAGGAGAGACTCTTGGAGAAAAAAAGTAGTTGTCCATTCTACATGGACTTGACAGTATTCATGTATATACTAGGTATGAGGACAGCTTCATAAATGCTGCCTGCTGATTATCCTTTTAAGGTACAAATGATGTAGGCAGTAAAGAAAAAAAATGAAGAAAGAAATACTGTTAGGCTTTAAGAAAGCCCTCTTAATAAAAATGTATGTTGGCACACACAAACACACACCCCAGAAAAAAATGAAGAATGATGCAGTGTCAAACTCTTGAAAATGATTTTATTATGTATATTTTATTTGTATACATCTTTTAAGAAAATTTCTTGTGGACAGTAAGATAGGCTTAATCTTACATCTTATTGCGGTGATGATTCCAGCTTTGGGAATGAAGTTTCAAGGCTTTTCATGAGTGTTTCTAAGGATACCTTTGCTCAGCTAAACCCTGGGTTATTCAGAATCTTTCACAGTTGCTGAGAATTGAGGAATGAACTTGGTGGGCAAGTTTAATTCCTTTACAGATAGGCCCTGGCTCATTTCTGGACCTCTGAAAGAGTAGTAGGGAAACTGTAACTCAGGTTCCTCCTTCTGAGGAGTGCCAGGATTTCCTAGAAGAGAGCAGAGGAACCTGCAAAGGAGCCTGAGATATCATAAGACACACACCCGAAAGGCAGGGGAGAGGACATTGTCTAAGGAGAAAATGGTCAGCAGTAGCAGTGCCACTGGGCAAGGAAATCCAAGGGTGGCAGAGTATGTCTCCTGACCAGTTTTTGTGGAGTGAGTGGTGGGCATCCGAGCCACTGTGCTTTGTTAGGGGGTAACAACAGTGAGGAAGCACAGGCTCCACTTGAGAAGCTAGTAGAGGACAGAAGGGGAGTGAGGGGAAGGCCTAAGGGCTAGCAAAGGCAAAGAAGCATTTTAGAATTGATTTGGTTTGTTTTTATAGAAGGCTAGGAGAGGGAAGAACGCGTATAGGCTAAAGAGATGGAGGAATGAAGGTTTTGTTTTGTTGTTCAAGTAGCAAGTGCGCTTTTTTTTTTTTTTTTTTTTTTTTTTTTTGCAAGTGTGCTTTTTTGAAACACTGACATTTCTCCAGGAGGAGGCTTGGAGGGTACTTGACTGAATGATGAAGAGGAAGCCAGTCTGTGATTAAAACTTTGCCATAGTTATGAAATATGTAGATAGGCATTTTTTTCTGTGTTTAAATTATTGTAATTCATGATGTAACAAAACACTCAACAAATTTATTAAGAACTGGTTATGTGCCAGGTACTAGGACTACACCAGTGATGGAGCAGACAAAATCCCTGTTCTTACAGAGATTATGTTCTAACAAAACATGGTTGTAAGTGTGCTTGGAACCCATTTCGTGGTTTCTACATGCAGAGTTTGTTCATGTTTTATGGACTTCTCTGTGGATGGCAAGAAACACTTTTTTTTTTTAAGTGACTTTCCCGCCACAAGGGTTCAGAAGATTGTTTTTTTCCAAGCCCTCTTGGTGACTCCTTACATTTCTTGATACTTTCCTAGAAGTAGTGTCTTTATCCCATTTTTAATTTGGTCAGCACACATACCTGACTGCTAGCCAGTCAGATTTTGATGTTTGAAGGTGTAGTGTGGCTGTGCACTTGGGGAGGTGATCCAAGACTACTTTCTTGGTAATAATAAAGTATCAAAATTTTAAAGTATTTTTAGAAAAATAGGACAGATATAGAAATATAACTCTAACTTATTTTGTTGCATAACTGGTAGGCTTTCTTGAAAGTGGTAGAGAGATGGTTTTTACTTGGCAAGTATGTGGTTTATCTTATCTCTGCCTCAGGTAAACGGTGACTTACTGCTTATCTATGGCTGATTGCTCTGTCATTGACAAATTATGCCCTCTAAACAATTTTTTAAGTTTTGTATCTTGTTTATGTAAACATTAAATTGTGATTGGAACGTGGTTGAGAACAGCTACTTATGTAGCGTATCCATGAAGACTTTGGCCATCTATTCAGTTCTGTTGAAGAGAAAGAACCTAGGTGTATCCCGTGCAATCTGCCATCCTGAGAATGGTTACTTGGAACAATGAACAAAATTGATTATCAAGTCTCTAGTTTCATGGTTTACATTAATTAATTCTTTTGAGTTTTATGTTTTAGTCATCTTTGTATTTTTAACACAGAGCTTTAATTGTACTATTCTCCCAAATCTTAAAATAAAATTGGCATTCTAGAAATAGATGGTCTGTTTTTCATTCAATTCCTGTGGCTTCAAATGCATCCTGCCAGCTGTATCCCCCTAAACTAGGAGAACCCAGGTTTGAGAAGTCTGGGCTTGGGGTTCCAGCACTGCCGCTTTCCTGGACACACCCCATTTATTGGCTTCCTTAGCTAGTTCCCTCAACTATGAAGGTTGCTTCATAGTAAGATGTAGTCTTACGGCTTCTGCCTCCCCTCCCAGGAACAAAACCTGTTGGGGTTTCCTTCAAGACTTCTTATTCTTATTAACCATGGGGAAATCAACAGGCGTTAACAAAATAGAGTCATGGACAAGTTCCAAAGTATGGGAAGTTTTTTCACTGAAATATAGATGTCTAGGCTCATGATTCTTGGCTTCTTTTACTGGAGATGAAATCTTTCACTCCACAAGTAGTGATCCCAGCTCTGCTTTCTTTCTGCAGCCCCTAGAGATAATAGTGTGTACTTGGTTTAAACTAAGGCCTCAGTGAAGCTTATTTACATCCTAGAGATCTTTCTGGTCTGGAGGCTTTTATTGAAAAGACATTGCTTCCTCCCAGCCAGCCATGTGCAGGTACCAAGCATTATAAGCTCCATAATATTAAAATGGAAAACCAGTAAGACGTGGGCCTTATCTACAAGAAAAATAGAGCATGAGAGGAAAGATCAATCTGTTCCTTTAGTAAGCACATGTTTCTTAAGTACGTCCTGTATGCCAAGCTTTCTGCTGGGGCAAGGGACATGTTGAGACCCATTTCTGCCCTCAAAGATCATTTCTTGCCCTCACAGTCAAGTGTTGGAGACAAATAAGAGGCCATTATAATAGTGCTATTTACTCAGGATAGAGGAATCCACCCCTCACTCCAACCTCAGACTGAGTTAGAGGGACTGTGCCTGGTGGGGAAGGCTGAAAACAGCATTTGGGATAGTTTCTCTAAGGTAGAGATGACTCTAAAACTTGAGTGCTAAGGTGGCAACTACAGGGCATTGAGAGCAAGAGATATGCCTAAGGAAACTAAACAAATTTTACTTTTAATTTTTCCTTTTTCTGTATAGTAGATAAATTACGTTTTATTATCAGCTTTGTTTCATTTTTCAACTTAAAAGGTTTGAGGTTGAGTATCAGCCAGAATGGTAATGAATTGAGTCAGAGTTATTCCAGGAGAATATTCACATGCATGCTTATGAAAAAGAGACACTGCCATGATTTAAAACAGGAATAAACACAATAATACAGTTTATGTAAGTAGAGTCTTTTGCCCCATTTCCATTCAGATTTTTATAACTGAATTGATTAAAATTAGAAATGGTTATGACAATCTTTTTAAGCATATACTAAACTAAGTCATAAGTCAGAACCAGCTATTTTAAAATGAATGCAATTATTTGGTTCTACTGAATTGTAGCTTTTGCTACAGTGAAAAGAAATTGTCATCTTTATTTATAAACATCTCCAGAATTGTGTTGAAATGAGGGAGATATTATTTAGGTAGGCAGAAAGTAATGATTCAGACTATATCTGGGACAGGATATGTCAGAATTAACTAATGTGCCTTCTCTTTAAAGTGATTAGTAGTGCAAATGACATCTTTGATATTAATATTCGCTTAAGTGACATTTTTAAGGAAAGAGTGCCACCTACTGAATGAAGATTTTCTTCCTTGCCTGTCATTCCATTCTAGAATGTTCAGTTTCATTTTGAATTCTTAGTTTTTTCAACAACAAATAGTTTATGCCAGCCAATAAACAAAGAATTTACGTTCATTTCTGATCTCACCATCCAATGGATTAAAATAGGGTAGCTAGTATTCTTAGGCGAATTTTGTGCCTCCAAAAGTAGTTGTAGAGAACAAAATATAAACATAAATATGATTCAGTACTTCACAAGTTTCAAAACCTTCCCATGATTTTAATGTATTCATTGACCCAACGGTTTTTGTTTGTTTTGTTTTAAGATGGGTATGTGTACAGTCAGTGAGTGGGAATAGGTGAGCAAATAGCTGGAAAGAAATTATTCCAAGGAATAACTGACAGGGTTTTATAAGAAACATATTACATTAGTGTACATCTAGTGGAGAGACTTCAGTAACCTTGAGAATAATATTAGTACAGACATTATTTGATCACAACTTGGTCGTTTGGGGAGATTGCTGAAGTCAAGTTGGAAATCCAAATACCTATTTCACAATAATCTATATGGTACTTTTGGTAGTTATTAACAAGATGTTATCTTAATAGTGAAAGGTTGAGAACATGAACAATTAGCAAGCACACCAGTAACAATTAAAAGATTTTATTTGAGAATTTTACATGGCCATTATTTATGGTTTATTGGCACATTTGTGGTGTTTGGCTTAATTTACTGCTGGGCATCAAATGTTCACAGCTTTTTCCTTTTGTTTATTGGACTATGTAAGTAGAGAGTGATTTTTTTTTTCAAGAGGAGCTAAACTGTATGACAGATTGGTGTATACTTGCTGTTGTAGAGTGATTATACAGCCCACTGAAGAATGATATTTTGGGTCAAAATCCTGAACTGAAAAACAAAAATACAGTGTAGGGTATTAGAATTTATTCCATATAAAATGTTTTTGTCATCTAATCCAGAAATGTCAAGCTTGTGTTGTAAATACCAGATTTAATAAACCACAGGTTAGTTATCATGTTTTCAGTTTAAAAAATAAATTGGCATCTAAGATAGTAGATCTTTTAAAAAGAAAAAGTTAATTGTAGTGATATCTACTCTTATATAAATAAAGAGTAATAATTGGCCAAGTGAGTGATAGGCATTCTCCGAAAACAGTTTTTTTTAAAGATTTTATTTATTTATTCATAAGAAACACACACACACACACACACACACACACACACACATAGGCAGAGAGAGAAGCAGGCTCCATGCAGGGAGCCTGATGTGGGACTCAATCCTGGTACTCTAGGATCATGCCCTGAGCCGAAGGCAGGCGCTCAACCACTGGGCCACCCAGGCATCCCCGTAACTTTTTTTTTTAATTTGAGAGAGACAGAGAGAGAGAGCACGCTCACAAGCAGGTAGGGGAGGGGTAGAGGGAGAGAAGGAGAGAGAATCTCAAGCAGACTCCTTGCCGAGCACACAGTGCTCTAACCCATGACCCTGAGATCATGACCTGAGCTGATATCAAGAGTCAGATGCTCAACTGACTGAGCCACCCAGGTGCCCCTCAGAAAACATAATTTTTAATAATACAAAATAAAACTATTTTAGCAGTAATTGGGTTTTCATCACTCCAAATGACACAGTAAATATTAATGTATCGGGCAGCCCCAGTGGCTCAGTGGTTTAGCGCTGCCTTTGGCCGGGGGTGTGATCCTAGAGACCTGGGATCGAGTCCCACATCAGGCTTCCTGCATGGAGCCTGCTTCTCCCTCTGCCTGTGTCTCTGCCTCTCTCTCTCTCTCTCTCTCTCTCTCTCTCTCTCTCTCTCTCCCCCTGAATCTGTCATGAATAAATAAAATAAATAAAATCTTTAAAAAAAAGAATTATCCAGAAGAGAGATTTAAAAAAAAAAATATTAATGTATCCTAGATTTTCTTCATTTTAAAAAAGCAAACTATCACTTTTGTGACATAGATCAAGAAGCATTTCTGAAATGATGACATCACATGATGAAAAAAAAAAACACAAAAACCAGGCTGTGTGGCTGCAGAGAGTTCTGGAACCATGGGAGTTATAATTCAGATTGAGCCCTTGTCTCCATTGCTGCTCGAGACTTGGCCAGAAAGCATTCATGCTTCGTTTCTCATTTCTGGCTACTACTTCACATCTTTTTTACTTACGGAACTTAAATATGCAAAAGTGGTTGTGTCTTTTAATAAAGAGAAATTTATGGTTAATTTGTTTTAAAAAAAAAAAAAACAACTAGAAGAGTTTTTTTTTTTTTAATTTTTATTTATTTATGATAGTCACACAGAAAGAGAGGCAGAGACACAGGCAGAGGGAGAAGCAGGCTCCATGCACCAGGAGCCCGATGTGGGATTCGATCCCGGGTCTCTAGGATCGCGCCCTGGGCCAAAGGCAGGCGCCAAACCACTGCGCCACCCAGGGATCCCTAGAAGAGTTTTTAATGTAAAACAACCTAAAAATCCATGTTTTGTGGTCTCTTCTTTCTTGAGTTTTCCTCCTGACAGTTGTTTGACATTTCTAAGACAGCTTTGAGAGAATCTTTTAAAAACAATACTCCCCCCTTTTCATAATTAGGTTTAAACTATTTTATGATAGTGACCATTGAGTATATGGAGGCTGAAAGTTTAGTATTTCCTAGCCTAAGTTTTCACAGGGTTTGTGGATCTACATATGTACTTTGCTAATGGTGCTAATGATGTTAAGAAAGGATTCTCACATTTTAATATACTAGGAGCCACTAGTTGATAGGAGTGGCAAAGAATATTTTATGCAAATAAACTATTAGGAGGTACTCTCTAGATTTAACAAATAGGGGAGTTTATGAGTCATGTTGAGCTTTCTGTTTTTTGATATTATCTTTCCCTTGCAGAACTAGAGCACATATATAGTGGCATATTAATAAATAAGTCATAATGTTCACACTGGATGACCCTAATGTATTGCCTTGTAGTCTGATCTGGTCTGGTAAATTCTGGAATTCCAGAAAGGTTATGAATTACAGACAGTCTTGTCACTGGATAATGGTACAGTTAGGACTTGACTGTGAGTTTCCAAATTCCCCAATCCTATTTTTCTTTGGTTCTTGAAGCCTCCCACAATGTGGAGAGAAGTAGTATGGTCAAAATCTTTTAAAAAGCACATGGTACTGAACATGTACAGAAAAATACAGAGGGAAAATATTAGGAAATAATATGATGAACAGCCATAAAACTTGCCTGTATTTAATAAATGTTAATATTTTATCATACTTGCTGCAGTTTGGCGTGTGAATGTATGTACTTTACAGGAATAAATACTAAACAGTTGGAGGCCTCCTTGTCCCCCTGCCTCCATCCCGGCACCTCACAGATAGCAGTCTACCTGGTAGATTTGTATAGCAATTATCTCCTAAAACTAGAAAAAAAAATTTATTTTGCTGGTTTCATCTGTTTTTCAACTAACGTATTATTTAAAAAGAAGAAAGAAAGAAAGAAAGAAAGAAAGAAAGAAAGAAAGAAAGAAAGAAAGAAAGAAAGAAAGAAAAAAGAAAAAGAACCAGCATAGTGTATAAGGGGAAGGATGGGACTTTGAGGCCAAAGAAACCCAGTTTTAAAACTCAGAATTTGGGCAGCCTGGATGGCTCAGCGGTTTAGCGCCTGCCTTCGGCCCAGGGTCTGATCCTGGAGACTTGGGATCGAGTTCCGCGTTGGGATGGAGCCTGCTTCTCCCTCAGCCTGTGTCTGCCCCTCTCTCTCTCTCTCTCTCTCTCTCTCTGTGTCTCTCATGAATAAATAAATAAAATATTTAAAAATAAAATAAATCTCAGAATTCCCACTATGAATTCTTTTTTTTTTATTCAAGATTTTATTTATTTATTCATGAGAGACCGAGAGAGAGAGGCAGAGACAGGCAGAGGGAGAAGCAGGTGAGCCCAATGTGGGACTCCATCCTGGGACTCCAGGATTACACCCTGGGCCGAAGGCAGGCACTAAACCGCTGAGCCACCCAGGGATCCCTGACTATGAATTCTTTTTTTTTTTTTTTTTCAAGTTTAAAAATTCTTTATTTGCATCTTAGACAAAGAACAAATATTGCATGGTAAAGACCTGCTTAAAAGCATGTTAAGTCCACTGTCATGGTTTCTTTATGCCTCGTAAACCAACACAACTACTACGGGAGACCGTGGTACCTCGTTCCTCCCCATCTTGAACCTGTTCTTAATTTAGTTGGATGCAACCTTAGAAGGAAAACCCTGGGGAAAAGCTTGGTGAACACTCCTCTGGCTCTAATGGCTCCATGCATGAAGCATGATGGGTCTTAGCCCAACAAAACTTGCCAACATGATGAGAAACAAGAAACTGCGGTCTTCAGGCCAGCAGTCCCTGGCGGTTTTCATCTAAGGTTCTCTTTCCCCCTCTCGTCCAGATGGCTGACCTGGAAAGCAGGGCTGAGTGTGAGCTCAACGGTCCAACAGACACTGACTGTGAGTCGACCTGCGGGTCTCTCTCTGGGGGACACTCCGGGGGCCATCTCCAGCCTCCTGGCTGACCTGATGTTCGCCAACTATCCTGGGTGCAAGCAGCATGACAGTGTGCTGTCGGCTGACCTTGGCAAACGATAAAATACAACTTATTTACTCCTTGGTTCCCCAAACTAATGGAATTAAGTCTTAATGTCCTGTACCGCTAATGCTTAACGTTAGCAAACCATTATATGTCAAGATTTGGTCCTGTGTGCAAATGAATTCTTAATCCAAGTTAATTGATCTTTCTGCAAGAATTTCTTTGTCCCCACCATGAAGTTGGTGTGCTTCACCTTGTAACCACTGTGAGAATTAGAACCACTATATGGACAACATCTAGCATAATACCTAGTACAGAGGAGGTGCTCCCTAAAGAGTAGCTTTAATCAATATCATCATAAATAATAATAGTAATAGTTTTAGTAGTTACATTTATTGGGTGCTTACCATGTAATTGGGACTTTTTAAGTGTTTTATTCATGTTCATTCACTTTAAAACTGTGAGATGAGAACTATATGCAAAGGGCTTAAAACAGTGAAAGACACAGGAAAGTGCGTCATAAATATTACCTATCTCCATTTTGCAGCAGAAATTAATAGGAAATTAGGGAGGTTAACTTCCTTTTAGGCACTCTACATATATGTTAATTTATTTAATCCTACTAGTCCTCTCTATAATAGGTATTACTATCCCCATTTTACAGTGAGGAAGTTGAGATATGAGAAGTTAAACAACTTGGGCCAAAGCCACAGCTAATAGCATCAGACCTTGGATCTGAACCCAGGCAGTCTAACTCCAGAGTTCACTGCCCTTATCACTGTGCCATACTTCTTATGTATGTGGCATGACTTCTGTATCTCCCGTCCTAGAAACATATCCTTCAAATTATGTCATCTCTGGTGAATAAGACACCTTTTTGGTTTTGTTGTGTGTGCAACCCAGATTTTACTGGTTCGAGTGCCTATTGTTCCCATCAGTACTCCTAAGATATCCCACCCAGCCACCCCTTGCAATACTTTTAAACTCCCCAGTGTGGGTCTGACATGGCTCGTGAATGCATTTGGTCTGTAGCCCTGTAGCTGTCTCTGGACAGCACTGCCTCCTTGTCCATTGCCTTTACCTCCTCCTGCTACACTGGTCTGACTGCCTTCCCACCAGTTACTGCCAGGAACAAGAGTGCTCCCACTGTGCCAGAGCTCTGGGAGTTTGCAGTGAAGTGGACTTGTGCCCCGAGTCCCTTTTTTATTTCATATTCTGGGACTGTAGTCTAGGCATATGGAGATTAGAGAAAATGGCTTGTGGGTTTTTTTGTTTGTTTGTTTTCCTTTGGCTGATGTCTCATCTTCACCCAAGACCTAAGTCCATTACGAAGAGTAAGTAGACGGGCAAATTTTAGTGACAAACTCTGGCCTCTGCTAACAATTAGACGAGGCCAAGTTTGAATGTCTGACACCCACTTCTCTTAGGATGGGTTCATATTGGGTGATTTTATCCATCTCTGAAGCTGGCTGTCAAATAATCTTTTCCCCTCATATTTTGAATTTTTAGAGCATTTGTTGCACTAAAGACATGCTGAATTTTGTGATAGCTTGCGAAGTCTTGTATTAAGACAGTAAGACAGCTAGTGTTATTTCTTCTCTAGATTTTTCTTAGACATACTAACTTGAGCCAGAAAGGACTCTAAAGATGATTCAGTACAGATTCCTCACAGTATATCCTCCAAACCACTACTCTATCAAAGGTGTTCTGCTAAGAGGGACTTCTGTGCCAAATAAGTGTGAGGAATGCTGTGTACCTTTTTTCCTCTCTTGGAAAATTAAGTGCACATGGGTTTTTAAATAAACCTGTTTAACTTCATTTTATCTCCTGTTTCCTAACAGCAGGATCATAAACTGTTTAGTATTTTATAGAACTTTATTTTCACCAAAGTTATATCTTTTGTCTTTTAAAATTTTCAGCCTTTTTCAGCTCCATGCCTGCCAAACCTGTTCTTCCCTTGAAAATTAGCTTCCTCGGATCTTTCCAGGACTCCCCTAGATAAAATAAAGGAGGAAGATCCATTCCATCCTTGCAATTATTTATGATATATTGCAATACTTCTATTATAACAGAGATGGCATAATATTTTCTCTGTTGTGCTAGACTGAGCACCTGGAGGGATAGAGAGCCTTTTTTATCTTTTCGTTTCTTTATCCTGTTTTGTATTTGTACATCTCTTGCCTAGCACAGAGCTTACATGTAGTAGATGTGCCAACATTCATTGAACAGAGTGGTTTTCTAGCATTAAAAAAATAGAGAAGAAAAGCAGCATTTGTCAGGAAGTCATTCTTCCTCATTCTGAGCATCCCAGTTAACATGCCTTTCCACCAGCTAGAAGGAAGTACTATAGAAATAGTATCAGCTGTTCTGCGGCATTTGAAAGAAATCATTCTCCTAGCAAAGGCTGTAAGAGGGCTTTGTGCTCTAATCCAGTGCTATATCCTCTTCTCCATTAATCTGGGAACATTAAAAACAGCTCAAGGGTTTTTATTAACATAGATGGTATTCACTCAAAATGTTATATTTTAACTGTAAACCAACTTTTCTTACAAGAAGGGAATATGTACAGTAATAGACCAATTTCCCAATTATTAGCCTTATTCATTTGATCTCTTAAGAGAATACTCAAACTGAGCTGCCATGGTTTTTGAAAAATAATGGACTCTGTAAAAATGTAGTTACACACCCAATGGAAAAGGTTCCAAAGAAAAACATACACCAGAGCTCCCAAATAACATTGATTTGGGACTTTTTGATAAAAAGCAAAATGGTGACGGAACAGCCATCCCTTCCAACAAACCCTTGCCCCTTTATCTGCTTTGTACCATGAACTATATACTAGATGGAGGACAGAACACAGTGCTTTGCTAGAAACTGTCCCACAGTAGTGGTGTAGGGAGTTCCAGTGTACTTCTCTAATGTATTGTAAAAGCTCACTATACTTACACATCATTTGTCATTTAGACATTCTCTACCCTAGACTTGTTATGTAGCACAAAAGGGGAATTCTTAAAAGGAAATACACATTTAGCCAAATACTATAAAATATTAGCATCCTTTTCCTTGCTTACTGGTCTGTGTTCAACAATTAAGGAAAAGGATGCTCATACGTCCCATTTTTTTCTCAAAGGTTTCTAAAGGTTCTTCATCAAATATCAAGGACACACAAACGAAGGAATAAACAGTGGAATTTTTAGCAGTGAATACCAAAAGAATACAAGCCTATGGGATTAAACGTTTTTGAAGCTTTCATGGGTTTTTGTTGGAAATGAATGAAAAATGGGACCATATTGGTTTTAAACTCCCTCTGTAAACATTGGCTCTCAGAAACTAGTTTACATTAAGCCTGGTAGATCTCCCAATTTGTGGTTGTGAAGAAAATAATAGCGTGAATCTTTCCCCCTGGAAAGTAGAAAGGTAGTATTATTTAGAAATATTGTTACAAAGGTCATTACTTTGATGAGTAAAAAAAGTATTTTTGAAAAATATTTAAGTAATAAACATTCCCTGGCAGCTAGTTAGCTTTTCAGTCCATTTGTTTTGTCTGTCATTGTTCGCAGAATAGCATTCATTGTTTTTCTGTCAATAAGATTTTCATGTATTTTGTGAATCGATGAATCTTAGAAAATCACAAAACTCATTTCTCTCCAATTCTAGCCAATTTTGTAATTTTCACATGTCTACCATAAATATTACCATTTCAGGACACCTGGGTGGCTCAGTGGTTGCGCATCTGCCTTTGCCTCCGGGCATGGTCCTGGGGTCTTGGGATCGAGTGTCGCATCAGGCTCGCCTGCTTCTCCCTCTGCCTCTCTTTCTGTGTCTCTCATGAATAAATAAGTAAAATCTTTAAAAAGAATAAATATTACCATTTCATTTTAGTTCATAATTTATGTGACAAGTCAGTAAATTTCACTAACTTGAGTCATTATAGAACTGAAAGCATATTTCAGTTTCACTTTAGTCTAATTTGTTTTTTTTATGCCCGTACATGAGGGGTGTTACCTTGAAAAGATGTCTGCCCTTACCATCTGCTTTTTTTCTTTGAGTGTTTACAAATGTATTTTATAATTTCAAATTGCTAATATTGTAGGATTTTTATTTCTTTGCTAACTTGATTACTGACTTGACTTGTCTTATTTCCTTTAGTTTTCTTTAAATTCGTATTGCCTCTTGGCAGGTTTTAATGTCTTTTGTAGACATTTTCTTGACCAGTCATTACTTGTGATTATTATCTTATATATTATCTAGCTTGATAAAATATAATTATTTTCATTTGATATAAATTGATTTTCAGATTCATCTGTTAGTACATTTAGAAGGAAGAGTAATTTTTTCCCCCAGATTTGGATAGAATATCACAACTCCATTACCACATGATGTCATCAGTAATGCATATTAGACTGATCTCTTTGTGGTAAATTAACTTGAATATGGTAGTTTTTAATGGAATCTGCCAGCTACATTTCTGAGAGATAGGGATGTACCAAGGAAACCTCTTAACCAAGTTTTTGCATTGCTGTTTTATATTCTTCCTGGGACTAGACAAGTGTTTGAAAGATATTTTCCATTGTATCTTTTTCTTAGTTTATCTTGTTCTTAGGCATAGGAAACACAGCCCCTTTAGTTTGATGATATTTATTCATGAATAAGCATGTCTACCTGAATGTCTAACTTTGGTGTTTTACCTTCAGTATGTCAGTAATTTTGGAAGCTACTGAAGTCCGTCCAGAAGGCTTGTGTATTAGTTACACAAGATTTACTTTTCCTGCAAAGCAGTTTTATCAAATTCATATTTGAATATTGCTATGAATATTTGTGATCAAGAGGTGCCTTTTAATCATAAAACAGTTTTGAGTCGAATTAAACAAAAATGCGGTTTATAAAAGAAAACAACCTAGAATTTTTTCTTTCTTCACTTAATAATGCATCCTCCAGGGGCACCTGGGTGACTCAGTGATTGAGCTGTTTGCCTTGGGCTCAAGGTATGATCCCAGGGTCCTGGGATTGAGCCCCACCATCAGGCTCCCTGCAGGGAGCCTGCATCTCCCTTTGTGTGTGTCTCTGCCTCTCTCTGTGTGTCTCTCATGAGTAAATAAATAAAAATTTTTAAAAAATGTATCCTCCATTCATCATGATATTGTCTTAGTTGGTAGTTTTCAATATGTTATGTACATCTGAAAATACATTTTTGGGGGATCCCTGGGTGGCTCAGCAGTTTAGCGCTGCCTTCGGCCCAGGGTGTGATCCTGGAGTTCCTGAATCAAGTCCTGCATCAGGCTCCCTGCATGGAGCCTGCTTCTCCCTCTGCCTGTGTCTCTGCCTCTCTCTCTCGGTGTCTCTCATGAATAAATAAATAAAATCTTAAAAAATAAATATAAAAATACATTTTTAAAAGATTTATTTATTTATTCATGAGAAAGACCGAGAGAGAGAGAGAGAGAGGCAGAGACATAGGCAGAGGGAGAAGCAGACTCCTTGCAGAGAGCCTGATGTGGGACTTGATCCCGGATGCTGGCATCATGACCTGAGCCAAAGGCGGGCACCCAGCTGCTGAGCCACCCAGGCGTCCCTCATTTAAAAATATTTTTAATTGTGTCTGAATTTATAACAGTTATAATTACCAGTATAATTGGTTTCCTTACCAATCCCTTAGAGTTTATTCAAAATATTTTTTTAAGATTTTAAAAATTTATTCATGAGAGACATACAGAGGCAGAGACACAGGCAGAGAGAGAAGCAGGTTCCCTGAGGGGAGCCTGATGTGGGACTCGATCCCAGGACCCTGGGATCACACCCTGAGCCAAAGGAAGATGCTCAACCACTGAGCTGCCCAGGCGCCTCATGGGGCTTGAGCTTAAACCCCAAGATCAGGAGTCCCATGTTCCACTGACTAAGCCAGCCAGGTGTCCCAAAATACGTTTTTCTTTTTAATTCACTTGAATTCTCTAGAAGGAGCCTATGAGGCATGTAGTTTACTCTATAGACTAGGTCATAGGTAATTGATTGCCAAAAAAAATTCCATGTGGAGTTGCTACCTTTATAAATACTTCGATGATGGGGTGGCTGGGTTTTGCACTTGGTTAAGTGTCCAACTCTTGGTTTTGGCTCAGGTCGTGATGTCACGTCAGGTCATGAGATCAAACCCTGAGTGGGGCTCTTTGCTCAAGGTAGAGTCTGCTCTCTCCTCTCCTTCTGCTTCCCCTCTCTAAAATAAATAAATCTTTTTTTTTTTTTTTTAAAGAATGCTTTGATAGGTATTGTCTAATAACTCTCTGCTTTTTTGGTAAACTCCCTGTTACTGTATTTGCACAATGACTAGTAAGCTAATATTTTACAGATTACTAATTTAGAAGTCAAAACCTTTTGAATATTCTTCTTGTTCTCTTTGAAATTGTTTTTATGTCTAAGAGACACTATGGTAGAAGTTATGGGTTAAATGTGCTATGTGTGTCTGCTGATACAACTTCTGCACAGTGTTATTTCCCAGATACTTGTTTATTAGAAGTGATAGCCAACTACTTCTGACTGAATCAGCAATTGTTTGTGGAGTCCGTGGATGCTCTCTTGGTAGCTGCAGAACATGCCAGGGGAAAGGTCCTGCCCTCAAAGCACTTGCACTTTCCTTGTCTAGGTTGGCTTAAGTCAGCTAGTTAGCAAATAGTTACAGTATGATTACCCATTAATATATTATGTTGGTTTAATTCTGATTAATTTCATATATACTCTTCATGTTTCTATACTATATTCAATTTTTCAAAATTCCTGTAATTTTTGCTGAATATCTTTAATCTTAAAACCTGGATTAGGTGACATTTTAATAGAAACTAATCCATGATATCAGATACACTAATTTTTAATATGTACAGATAATTTGGAATAATTTTTTTAAAGATTTTACTTATTTGTTTGTGAGAGATATAGAGAGAGGCAGCAGAGACCTAGGCAGAGGGAGAAGCAGGCTCTGATGTGGGACTTGATCCTGGGACTCCAGGATCACAACCTGAGCCAAAGGTAGACGCTCAACTGCTGAGCGATCCAGATGCCCCTGGAATAATTTATAAATAGGAATCAATCAAAACACTGAGGTGGTATTACACTACTTACAATCATTGCCGACAATAAGTTATATTATCGTCTTTGTTATTTGGCTTCCATATTATTTAACTTTTGATGTTGTTAATTAGAACATGAGATTTTGAGGGGGAGATTCTGTGCCTGTATCTCTCGAAGGACTAATTAGGAAGATTTGTGTAATACTAGAAATAGCTGCCCCCCCATAAAGACTTCAGATGGAAATTCCACATATTATAAAACTGATTATACCATGGCCATATCCATATTAAGAAACCAGTAGTCCTTTGTTGTGCCAAAGAAAATGGCTACCCCTTATGGGGAAAAAGAAAAGCGATTGCGTGTTTCTCATTGTAAATAAATAGCTGTGCCACTGTGAGTTCTCAGGGTCAGATATTACTGAGCATAAGTTGGAATAAAATCTTTTGGGGACTAATTATCATACATACGTGAGCCATTTCATATACCATTACTTCTTATGTAAAATTGGGTATGTTGCAATTATTGTATTACAAAATGGAAGGGTTGGACCAACCATTGATTTTATTTAATTCTTCCTGCTTAGAATAGGGAAACCATCAGTAGTAGCCTGTGTCTCTTGAGAATTATCTTATGGGAAAATAGAGCTGTTACGGATAGTTTGGCTTCAGATCTTGGCCAACAAATTTTAAACACTTGTAAATACTCATTTTCGTTCTGACCTGTAGGGACTGTGGAATCATTGCTATCTGGGTTTAAATCCTGTGTTTTTCACATACAGACTTTATCACCTTGGACACATAACTTAAACTCCTTGGGGGTTTTTGGTTGTTTTTCCTATCTGCCAATGGGATAGTAAAAATCCCGTCATGAGAATTGACTGAGGTGACCCATGTGGTGCTGTTAGCACAGTGCCCTGTCCTTGGTTAGCGTCTGTTGTTAGCTTTATGCTTATTTGTTAGCTATGTTGTTAGCTTTTAGGTTTACCATATACTCTCCCCATTCTTACCTAAATAATTTCCTTCTCTTGACTTTTACCTGGAAACTCAAACTTTAAGGGTCCCACAACAGAGTAGTTTTGTTTTGGAAGATAGTTCCTCTCTTCTTCTCCTCTCCCCTTGGTCACAAAGCTTGTGGATTTTAGTATATGAATTCCTCCTCTCATGAGAACTTCCCAAGACCTCAGTTGGGTGGATCTGAATTGTGCCTATCCTAAACAATTCACTGTGTTTTTCAGGGTTCCTTGAGATTCCTTGGACACTGAAGAATTGACTTTCTTTCTATATAAGTTGCCTATAATGTGAACTGTTCTGGAAATCTATATATACTAAAGTTTAACTTCATTAATCTCTAGAAAGGTTTCATATGATCATTATATACTCTTACTACAGGGAAGTGTTCTATTAATGAAGACAATTAATGTGCTTCTTTAATTCTTAAAATAATCACCATTGTAAAAATGGCTCTTTGTATTCTCATCAAATAGATAAACAGCACAGATAACCTCCTATTGAGTCATTGTAAAAACAAAATTAGAGTTGACAGTGACCTGCCATAGCAGTCAGAGTCAGACTGACCAGGATTTGAATCCTGCCCCTGCCCCATATATACTGTGTGACCCCAGGCATGTAAATCAGCCTCTCCAAGCCCCAGATGGTAATAACCTCATAGGCTTATTTGGAGGGTGAAGTACATGTAAAGCACTTAATACCATGCCTGGCATGTAACGTTAATTTTTCCTATTATGACATAAGTCTGGCAGTTATTTCTCCATATCACTAGTAGTTGACTAATAGACATTTTCATGCTAAAGATGAACCATTTAAGAAATACCTTTTAAAAATTATAATTAACTTGGTAGGATTCTATTTTTGAGTGTTTTTAGAATATCTTCTGTGTGCCATAGCAAGTGTGTTGTATTAGTGCTGTAGTCAGGCTCTTTGGAGGTGCAGGGAAGAGAGACCTATTAGGGTTTATTTCAGCGCTATGTAAAAAGGACCCATGAAGTTTCCTTTCCTCCATTCAGCGCATACATTGGGCCTCTGGAGAACTTGGTTATTCACCACCCAGGGAAGTTTAAAAGTAGTTCTAATCGTGTAACAGCATATCAGGGTACTTGGGTACAACTCTATGTTTATTTGCATTGCTTTTTCCCTTCTCTCCATCGCTAACCATATCTTCCTTCGAATTTCTTTTTCTTCTCCCTTATTTCTCATTATTCCTACTTATTGCTTTGCTATTTTTCTCTATTTTGATGCCATTCTTCCTGCAGTGACACTATCTGTGTATCTTGCAAACACCCATAGTGGGCAGATCTGGTTAAAATGTACCATCCAGTATAGAGGGTCTTTGGACCAGGGTTCATTCTTGCACTGGCCAACTGTGGACTGCAGGATGGGTTCAAATGTATAAAGCATCATGCCCCCCAAACATCAAGCACCACCACCCTTGGAAGAGGAGGTGGCTGTCGCTGGTTAGGGCCCTGGCTTCGGTTCACATGCCTTTTGTTGAGGACATTTGCCACTGATGATAGAAAAATGAGTAAAATGTTGTAACCTGTCCCAGAAAAGCTCTTGTTGGGATGAGGGAAGAGGCAGATATATAAACTAATATTCAGCTTTCTGCTGTATTATAATTATTGTGAACTAAGCGGGGGAGAGAGTGGCAACTGCTATAAAATGGTAGTAGGAAATTCTTTACTGAAGGCATGTAAGATGATAGGGTAATTCTGTCAGGGAAGAAAAATCATCTGCAATAGCAGCTATGAAATGCCTTGGGGTGCTTAAGAAGAGAGTATTTTAGTGCTTTGAGAAATAGTGGTTAGTTTTTTTTTTTTTTTTTTTTTTAAGATTTTATTTATTTATTTATGATAGAGAAAGAGAGAGAGGCAGAGACACAGGCAGAGGGAGAAGCAGGCTCCATGCCGGGAGCCCGATGCGGGACTTGATCCTGGGACTCCAGGATCGAGCCCTGGGCCAAAGGCGGGCGCCAAACCTCTGAGCCACCCAGGGATCCCCAGTGGTTAGTATTGAAGGGGCTCTAGGAAGAGCGTCTAGTATATGACACCAGTGAGGTCAATCAGAGAGTTAGAAGCAGAACTAGGAAAAAAATCACCTCCTGGAAGTTCAGGGAGAGGTGAGCTGGAAGAGTGACAGTCCAGTCAGTAATAGCTGCTACCACAGGGCGTCAGCAGAGAGAGAACCGAGTGGCTTCTTTAAGAAGTGGCCATTGAACTATCTCATCTGTTAGCAGATAAATTCTGTAGATCTAGAGAAAGGGACCAGAACAAGAAGCCTAATAACCTCAGAAGAGAAAGGTTCTTTGAACCTCTACGTTGATCTTGGATTCATTCTGAGAAATGTTTAGAACCCCAAAAAAGCAAGAAACATGTTTTCTAAATAAACAGGAAAAGAAGATAAAGCTTAATATGTAACAATATTTAAGTTTCTTATATTTGTCTGGCTAAAATTTCATTTATTTTTAAAGTCTTCAAAGTAGTTTCTCAAAATATGTATATTTTGTCAAAGAGTCAAATAAAAAAAAAAGTCAGAAATGTACAAGCTCTTACTTTAGTTAAAATAACAGGTATTGGTTTTAGCTACTAATGCAAAAATAACTCTCCAAAACACTCATGTTTAACCAAAGTGAATTAGAGGCCTTCTAGTCTCCTGGTGATTTAGCAACTATCTGTTTAGATTAGTTTATGTTAAAAAAAAAAAAAAAGATGTTTCCTGTTAGAGCTGTAGTTTTAATTGGATAGACATGACTGCTATATACATACACGCATGATTTTTTTCCTAGCAAGTAGAATAGGATTTACTGTATATTTCATTGAATCTAAGATTTCATTGGTTATAAATTGAACCATTACCTTATATAAACCCTACCATAATTTTTATTATTATTATTATTTTATTTATGATAGATAGAGAGAGAGAGGCAGAGACACAGGCAGAGGGAGAAGCAGGCTCCATGCACCAGGAGCCCAACATGGGATTCGATCCTGGGTCTCCAGGATCGCGCCCTGGGCCAAAGGCAGGCACCAAACCGCTGCGCCACCCAGGGATCCCCCTACCATAAATTATATTTGATTGCAAGAAGCATTCAGATTTCACAGATACTAAAATGCAACAAAATATACATTTCAGAATTAATGATCTATGATTATTATTTATGGTTTATATTTGCATATTAATTTAGGAACAACAAAAATTCCTCTACTTAATATCTAAATTGCAAATGTAGTCTTAATTAAATGCAGGATGTAGTCATTAAATTTTAAAGTTAGGAAGGTCCTTAGGGCTGTCAAAGATGTTCACAAATGATCATTTAATATATGCTTTGAAACCTACCATAAGCCAGACATTGTTAGATGTTGGATATATAATGATGAATAAAACAATGGTCCCTGCCTTCAAGGAGTTTATAGTTCATGGTGGGGAAATAGGTTTGCAAATTGCAATGAAGAAATTCCTGACTGAGATTGGGACCACCTCCGAGGTATAGAACAATAGTTAAAATGAGTAGAAATGAACGAGATGAAATTTAGACAAGAAGCAGTCTGTGCAAAAGCCTTGAGCAGGAGAGATGTGGGAGTATTTCAGGTAGTGAAATAAACAGGGATAGGGTGGAGGTCTAGGTGACTTGAGTTGAGGTAAAGACCTTATAGTGCATGGCCACGTAGGACCTGTTAAACTGTCAGACTTTTGGTCTAAGCCCAGGGAGTGCCACTGGAGGATTTTAATAGAGGAAGTGACCCTGGCAGCTCTGTAAAGCCTGGACTGGAGTAAGATCAAAGTGAAGAAGCCCTGGTAGGAGTCTGTTGTTAGTACAGACAGGCTAAGTTGGCAACTTGACCTGGGGGGTTGTGAGTAGAAGATACATTTTCTTGACAATAATTTGCCAGTATTACCAAAAATCTTAATTTGTGTTCAATTTGACACAGCAGTTCAGTTTCATGGCATCAGTTTTAAAGAAATAATCTTAGATATATGTAAAAGTTGAGCTACTAATATGCTCATCTCTATTACTTATTAAGAAATGGGTTTAAATTACAGTATTTTTAAACAAGTGGAAAGGAAAGAGGCAAATCATGCAGACTTTAAGGAGGCCATATCACTCATTTGTTTAGACAGGGAGAGTCTTATTCATGTTTGGGTGAGTGCCACTGAGAGAGACCTGAAAATAGAATGGAGAAGAGATACTCATAAAACAAATTTAGGGGAAGAGAGACATTTAGGACCAAAGGGAAGATAGGTTCCTTTTGTCCAGGAGTGCTGGGGCTTCTGGGGTAAAAATGCACTGCAGTTCTGCACTGTGACTTATTTTTTGAGAACTAGCCTGGGAACATAGCCACGCCTTGCAACATTGTTACTGGAGGGAAAAGTGTTTGCTTTTCAAACTGGAGAGTTGTAAGTGAATTTTTGGTTATGCAATCAGCCCATAAATTGGGTTGCCTGTAAATCCGAGCTTCCCTGGGTAAGTAGTAACTGAACAGGATGAAATTTGAGGAAAACATTTCTCTACTTGCCCTCCCCTTTTCCTTCTCTTTGCTCCCCCACTCCTCATTCCTCTTCTTTTCTTCTCCTTTTCTTTCCCTTTCCCTTCCCTCCCTCTTTTCATTTCCCTCTCCTCCCTCCCCCTCTCCCAAAAGTTTAGTTTATACTATATTTTATAGTATACCATAAAAGTTTATATTTTATACTATAATCAGAGCAGGAAAAACAGACAGGCACTTATAAGTAAATAAAATAATCTCCTTCCTTCCTTCCATTCTTTATTTACTTTTTTTCTTATATAGCCTCTTTCTCTTGGACAATTTTTTTATACCTGTGTGGTGGAAATATTCTACTGTATCCTCTTAATGCCCATTTGCAAGTTTCAGATATTTTGTGCTCTTTGCATTCCTCAAACTATCTAGACCAGTCTCTGCACAGAGGGGTTTAACTTTTTGATTTCCACTCCCCTCACAGAATGGATGCTTCAGGAAAAGCAGTTAACCATTTCCTTTCTAGTGCATATTTAGTTTTAAGTAGGTTTTTTTGCTTGTTCTCTGAAGATACTGCTGCTTTGTGGTTGTAATTAGCTGGAAAATTCCTTAGAGCAGTTTGCATTTGACTTTTTAGTAAGCTTGCGGTTATCGTCTCTGGTATTTCCTTGAGTATTTCCTTTTCCTATCTGTGTAAGAAAAAAAAAATCACTGTTCTGTAGCTTTATAAAATGTCCAAAATAGTTATTGAAGCTAGCGTAGTATTTTTTAAATTGTTACTTCTCCCAGAGTGCAAAACTTTCCTTATGAATCAGGTTTTAAAATCCATGTTTATGTATATTGTATTTATTATATATATATATAACTATATATAAAACTATATATATAACTATAGTTATATAGTTATATATATATATATAATTTCAAATATATCCACATGTGGATGTAAGTATATTTGAAATTAGCAGATACTTTACTACTTAGGCTCTGTGGCATTAATTCTCAAAAGTATTAGCTTACAGATTATTTTATTTTCATAACTCCACACTATATTGAGTAAAGGTCAAGTGTTTGTACCAGTTTTTACTTTTTATATACAGAGTATCCCCAATGCTTTGATGTGGAATTATTGTTGTGAGAATACAAATTTAATCATTTAGGCTTTGAACAAATATTGTGGAATCATAGAAGATGGATTAGGTTATACTTAGCTTATTAAATATTTAACTTTTTCAGAAAATGATCATATCCAGATTCAGTCTGTATTGACTTAAATTATTATAACTGTTTGGATAAATTATTAGAAATCCTGGAAATCCTTAAATTATTGGAAATCCTACAGTAGTAAAATACTCTTCTAAATAACTGTCTTAAATACTTTAGGATGTGCGAGTGGTATAATTGGCAACAATGCAGTGCTCATGAATGTGTTCGTAAATGCCATGCTTAATGTCTTGGGATCCGTTTTGTTAACTACCTGGAAACAAAGATTCTGCATTAGTATTATTAGTAAGTCTGCACCTTCTAAATATATTTTCTTTTTAAAGGCATTTTTAAACTCACATTATCATGCAGTGTTGAACAACAATACGGGGATGATTCACAGCGATACTTTATTCTTGGCTTAAATCATTTGAGGGTTTTTAGCAGTTATCTTTTTAGTTATATGTCCATTGAAAGTATAAAGTACTATTTGCTCTTGGAAATTATTCTTTATATATTAACCTCATTCTTGTTTCTCCCTGCATTTTAGTCGTGAGATGGAGAATAAAGAAACTCTCAAGGGGTTGCACAAGATGGACGATCGCCCAGAAGAACGAATGATTAGGGAGAAACTGAAGGCAACCTGTATGCCTGCCTGGAAGCACGAGTGGCTGGAAAGGAGAAACAGGAGAGGCCCCGTGGTAAGTCACTTGGGTTACCTGCTGTAAGGAAAAAAGAGTAGGAGGAAATGGGAAATTAAGTATCCACAGATCCTCTTGTAAGCTTTTTTTTTTTTTTCTTGATTTTAAATGCAGTTGTTTCATTTGCTTGATATTCTAGCCCCTTGGAACAAAATATAGCTAAAATTATGCTCACTAATCATCTTAAACTGTTCGAGAAACTAAGCTGGCTGGGTTGGGGAGGTAATGCTTAAAGCAACACTGCCCTCTACTGTTAGTATCTAAAATCCTTTTAGTAAAGATTTATATTGTACCTTAGAAAAAGAAAAGCATTTTTTTTCTCATTTTATTTTATTTTATTTTTAAAGATTTTATTTATTTATTCATGAGAGACACAGAGTGAAAGAGAGGCAGAGAGACAGGCAGAGGGAGAAGCAGGCTCCATGCAGGGAGCCCGATGTGGGACTTGATCCCGGGTCTCCAGGATCATGCCCCAGGCCAAAGGCAGGCACTAAACCGCTGAGCCACCCAGGGATCCCTCATTTTATTTTGATAGTCTGTCTCTAAGGGAGGATCCAAAGATCTGAGTTCCAGAAATCAATCCAGAAAACCAAACAGGTTGAATAGACTCATGGGGTTTGAGGTAAATTTAAAAGATACCCAAGGTTTGGGGAAAGAAAATCTAGATCCTGGGATTAGGAAAGGCATACTCTATACTTTGCCATAGTTATTTTCTTCTAAAGCATACAAATACTATGAAATGTACTTGTCTTTCTCTTTTTTTGTCTTTCTTATAAAGGATGTAGATCTTGATTGTTAAGTGACCCAGTTATCTGTCTGTATCAGCAGTTTTTTTTTTTAAGATTTTATTTGTTTATTTATTTATTTATTTATTTATTCATTCATTCATTCATTCATTCATGAGAGACACAGAGAGAGGCAGAGACACAGGTGGAGAGAGAATCAGGCTCCCTCTGGGGAGCTTGATGTGGGACTTGATCCCAGGACCCCAGGATTACGACCTGAGCCAAAGGCAGATGCTCAACCAGAGCCATCTAGGTGCCTTGTATCAGCAGGTTTTTATTTGCTTTTTGTTTGTTCTGTAAAAAAAAAAGATGACAAGTTAAAATTTATTACATTTGGGGGAGGGCAAAGGGATGGTGGGAATAACCATAAAAGTTATTGAGTAAACTATTCGTTTGACATTTCCCTTAGCTATGTGATCATCTAGGCCTATATTCATCCTACTTGCCTTTATTTTTTTAAGAGGGGGTGGGAGAAGCAGAGGGAGGAGAGAGAATCTTAAACAGGCTTCATGCATAGTGCAGAGCCTGACATGGGGCTTGATCTTACAACCCTGAGGTCATGGCCTGAGCTGAAATCAATTGTGGGATGCTTAGCCAACTGAGCCACTCAGGTGTCCCCCACTTGCCTATTTAAGTAAAAATTTAATTCCTCAGCCACATTAACCATGTTTCAGATGCTCAGTAGCCACATAGATATACGTCATCATTGAACTGCGTTAGTGTTGCACATTTTACCCACTGGTGCTAACCCAGGGACCTAATATAGAATATAACTGTTCCTTTATATACCAACTTTTTAAGCTAAGCTACCACATTACCCATGAGTCTTTTCCTTTCCAGCTAAGCTTCCACATTTCTTCCATTTGTTTTTCATGTGAAGTAGTACGGTGAGAACTCCCTACAGTTTCAATAATCATATCAGAGGATTCAGATGAAGAAAGAAATACAGAATTTATCTTAGAAAAGAGAAAGTTCTAGGGATCCCTGGGTGGCTCAGTGGTTCAGTGCCTGCCTTTGGCCCAGCGCGTGATCCTGGAGTCCCGGGATTGAGTCTCACATCAGGCTCCCAACATGGAGCCTGCTTCTCCCTCTGCCTGTGTCTCTGCCTCTCTCTCTCTCTCTCTCTCTTTGTCTATCATGAATAAATAAACTAACCTTTAAAAAAAAAAGAAAAGAGAAAGTTCTGTTTAAAAAGTTTATAGAAGGGGTAAATTTCTGCCCAATTAATATAAAGAACTTTAAGCCATATGAAGTTTGAATATGCTGCTTTCTGGAGCTCCCTGTGGTGGTGGAAAGTCTAAGTCTTTTGAGAATACCATAAAGCAGAAATCACAACTTTTTGAAAAGCCAGTTCTTTATTACATATAAACTAAGGACATTCACTTATCTAAGACCAAATTTTGTTTTTTCTCAATTTTGTCAAATCCTCAAGTATGTTACCTGTATGTAGGACAGAGGTAAAGAGGGAAGAGATTCGTGGAATAAGACACATAACACGTAGTCCTTAAGTTCAGTTATACTACCCTACATCTCATAGTTTACAGATTTCATATTACCCTTTAGAAATTTATAATCTACTTGGAAAGTCTGATTTTGTTTGTTTTTATTATGTTTATATATATATTAAATCAGGTCCTTGAAACATAAGTGATGTACAAGTATCTCCAATTATGAAAATGTAACTTATTAAATAAAAACAAAAGCATGAAATATCACAGAACAGTATGTGACTGAATGCAAAAAACAAAAAAACATGTGGAGTGGGCAGAGAGCAGTAACAGATTAGAAAGAAGAAAAATGTGTTAGGCTGATAGAGTTAAGTGTGCATTTGTAAAGGGAGTTAACCAAGATGGCAGTTTTCACCAGGTGAAGGCTAGAGTGTTCTGGTGTGCTGCAAGCTAGAGATGTGGATTAGGAGGGAGAGTAGGAGTGGAAGCCCAGGAAGAGATCAGGTTAGTCATGTTTGGTAGGCATAGCAGCTGGCAAGTAGAACAGTAGGAGAGTAGTGGAAGAAAGGCAGGGAAGGTTGGCTAAGGCCATAGTCACAGCTAGTTTAGGTCTGTTGAGAAACAACAGACCTTGCAACCTTCATTTCTGCTTGACAGACTGCTCTTCAAATGTGTAGCTTCTTTTAGTCATTCTGAAATATATGTCCAAACTATTGTCATAAAACATTGCCAAAAAAGGCAAAATATATTAATCAGACTATTTGGGCACTTAAATTATGCCCATTATTGTTTTCAAGATCCTGCATTTTGTCAATACAAATGAATAAGAAAACGTCTCCTTGAATCTAGTTGAATAAATTAACTGTAGAAGGTAAAAGTACTTATTTTTCACATTTGTTTACTAACCTATGATTGTTGATTTTGAATGTTAAGTAATTTAGGGCACATGATAACAGATTGTACTAAATTCTAAAATTATGTATAACGTCTTAACTAGTGATGAAGCCTAAATGAATGAAATCTGGATAAAAATAGTCTTAACATTTATTGCTTGAAGTAATACTAAATGAAAGTTGATATACTGTTACATTTGTATAGCATTGTGTAATGAAAAGGACTTTATTTCTTTGTTGTATTTACTTATTTTTCTTATATTTTTAAGTAACCAAACTAGTAAATTTGTTTAATTTAGGTGGTAAAACCAATCCCTACTAAAGGAGATGGTTCTGAAATTCACAATCTGGCTACTGAGTCTCAAGGAGAAGGCCAGGCAAGCACTGCATCACCCACTGCTAAAGGCCGACGCAGTCCTTCTCCTGGCAGCTCCCCATCTGGTCGCACAGTGAAGTCCGAATCTCCGGGAGTTCGGAGAAAAAGAGTTTCCCCGGTGCCTGTAAGTTAACGTTTCAACAAGTTTGTTAACTTTCTACAACTTTACAGAAAAGTTTGACAGCAATCTGTTAGAGCAGCATTTCTCCAGGTGTGGCCCACAGACCCTTGGTTCGGGGGGGAAAGCAGGTCCTGAGACCCTTCCAGTGGATCCATTAGATCAAAACAAATTTTCTTTTTTTCTTTTTTTCTTTTTTCAAAACATATTTTCTAAGAAAACTGAGATGTTACTTGCCTCTTTCACTGCATTAATATTTACAGTGGTGGGTAAAGCTGATGCATTCATCTAAATTAAAGCTATAACAACAGAAATTGTAGCCTTCCTGGGGTATTTGTGGCATACTTAAGACAAGTGAAGGAAGGAACTTCAATAAAGACAACAAATTATTTTTCACTAGTGAGATTTATTTTTTTAAATATTTTATTTATTTATTCATGAAAGACAGAGAGAGAGGCAGAGACACACGGCAGAGGGAGAAGCAGGCTCCTCACAGGGAACCCAGTGCGGGACTCAATCCCAGAACCCCGGGATCGCGCCCTGAGTTGAAAGCAGATACTCAACCACTGAGCCACTCAGGTCCCTTCACTAGTGAGATTTCAAGCAAAAATTAGAATTTCAGGAAATTCATATCTACTACTTTAAACTTGACAGTTTCCCAGTACTTAAAAGAATTTTATAATGAGATTAGTGATGCTATCAAATGTGATTATTTTTCATATATAATCGCACAATAGGAAAAGTTGGTTGGTGTGGTTTCAGATTCTACATCACATTCTTTAAGAAACCATTTCTTGGGAGTTATCAAAGAACTGCATTCATAATTATTGGAAGAGTCTTTTAAAATACCTTTTCCAGCTACATTTATTTGTGAAGCCACGTTTTCTTCATGTATTGTAACCAAAACATCATTATCACAGCTGGCTCACTGTAGAAGCATGGATGAGAATCCAGTTGTCTGTATTAAATTAGACTTCAAAGATATTGGCAAAGTGATAGGTGCTGACTTTCTGAGAGAGAGAGAGAGAGAGAGAGAGAGA
Source organism: Canis aureus (assembly GCF_053574225.1). Taxonomy (NCBI): domain Eukaryota; kingdom Metazoa; phylum Chordata; class Mammalia; order Carnivora; family Canidae; genus Canis; species Canis aureus. The sequence goes on from NC_135615.1 coordinate 44,769,679, forward strand.
AAGAGTGGAAGAATGGGACTTCTAGTGGCAGAAATGCAAGTTAAAATTTACTTTATAAACTTGAAGAGCAAATGAGTGGATAATAGAATGATTATGATCATGACCACAAGGGGGAGATTTGGTTTTCCTCAGATCAGCGCATAAAAAATCCTTTTAGAAGTAGCAGCACCTGGGTGGCTCAGTCATTTAAACTGCTGCCTTCGGCTCAGGTCATGATCTCAGGGTCTTAGGATTGAGCCATGCTTCAGGCTTCCTGTTCAGCAAGGGGTCTGCTGCTTTCTCTCGCTATTTCTGTCTCTCAAATAAATAAACTCTAAAAAGAAAAAAAAAATCCTTCCAGAAGTAAATTTTAAGTAAATCTTTTTACATTAAAGCCAAAGATACTAAGTAAATAAATAAGTAAATAAATAAAGCCCAAGATACCCAACAGTATTTATTTGCTTTATGTTGACACATCTTTAAATGAGCTATTTTTTTAAAGCTTATAAAGTCTTTATTAGCTCATGAATCTCTAAATTAGGTGGAACTCTGCAGGAATGACTTCTGTCTGTTCCCCATCGTACCTGCTGAAGCTGGAATATCCAAGATGCTTCCTTATCATGTGTCTGGTACTTCAGCTGGGATGCTAGAACAGTTGGAGGCTGTTGGCATCTCTTCTTCATAGCATGGAAGCTGGGTTGCAACACCACGTTTTGCAAGCCAGGAGAGCATATGGAACAGATTTTTTCTTCGTCCTCAGAGAGAACCCTGCTGACACCTGTTTTTGGACTTCTAGCCTCTGGAACTATGAGACAAATTTCTATTAAGTTCCCCCACCCAACCTCCCCCAAAAAAAGGCTATCAAGAGGGCAAATCCAGTCTGGAAGCTTTTATGAACCCACTTTGTTTCCTAATGCCTTATTGCCCAAAAGTAGTAACATGCTAGTTGCAAATACAGAATTAGTGTGGTGGGGGACCACACAAAGGTATAAATGCTGGGAGGTGTGGTTTATAGGGGCCATCAAAGTATAAAAGTCTACCACAAGTATATACGGAATTGCATTTCCCCTTCCCTCCCTCACTTTAGGATATATGTTAGTCAAAGTTATCCCTCATTTTTTTAAACACCAAGTTAGCATTTCATTATCTGGATAAATCATAGTTTATTTAATGAACTCTACATACTAATGGATATCATGCATTTTCCTCTTCACTACTAAAAAACAGTATTGCAAACATACTTTTTATATATGTATCATTTTACACATCTGTGAGCATATCCATAGTCTGAATACTTAGGTCTATAGCATGTGCATGTGTACTTGTTTCTTCTTTACTTTTTAATAACTGCCCATTAAAAAAAAATCAGTATTTTTTTTGGATTGAGATATAATTCCTATACTATACAATTCACCTTTTTAAATTATACTATTGATTGGTTTTGGTCTTTTCAGAGTTGTAGCCAGTCATTACAGTCAACTTTAAAACATTCTCATCACCCCCATAAGAAACTCCAGGCCAATTAGCAGTCTCCCCAACCCTAGGCAACCATTACTCTACTTTCTGGAGTCTATATATAATTTGCCCACGCTGGTTATTTCATAAACAGTAAATGGAATCATGTAGTGTATGTGGTGTTTTGTTGGCTTCTTTCACCTAGGATCATATTTTGAAGGTTCATCTGTGGTATAATTTTATCAGTACCCCATTTGTTTTTGTTCTGTTTTCTGGGTTTTTTTCCCCCACAAACTATGTTTATTAATCAGTGTATGCATTGATTTTTGCCATATACATATATATTTTAAAACAAAAGTTATCTATGCCATATCATTCTTGTTCTTTTTGTTTGTTGGTTTAACATTCAGAATAAATTTCCAATCAACATAGTTCTCTAATTATATTTGGAAGTACTCCATTTTTAGCTATAGAATAACATTCTTTTGTATGGATATGCACATCTGGTTTGTCCATTCATTTAGTTGGACTTTTGAATTGTTTCTATTCACGGTTATTATGAATAATGCTGTTGGGAACATTTGTGTACAAATCTGTTTGTGTATATATCTTTTCACTTCTCTTGGGTTTATACCTGGAAGTGGAACTGCTGGTTCATGTTTTCCAAAGCAGCTGTACCATTTTATTTTCCCACCAGCACTGTATGAGGGTTCTAATTCTTTGTTCTCACCAACGTTTATTATCTTTAAAAATTAAGTTAGGCATAAAAAGAACTAGAATTTCCACTGGGCATTGATGGAAAAACCCAAGTTCTAGGAGAATCAGTGAAGTGGAATGAGTCGTATATATCACCTTTACCACAGGTGTTTTTGTCAGCCTTCAGTAAAATAAATGCCTTAGTCTGGGGAGAGTCACTTGCCATTAGTTCTCTATAGAGTCTACCACAGGAGGAATTCCATGTTAGTGTTTATAAATTACCAGTTGCAAAAGAGCATTTAGTAACACCTTAAGTGGAAGCCAGGAAATTGGATTTTAATTTTTATCACTAGAAATAAGTCATCTTTATGCTTTTTTATCTTGGTTTACATAATACTTTTCAAAGTACTCAAATATTTACATTTTGTAAAATTACCACATTTGTCTCAATCAGCTAAGTATCATTAGTTACAGGGATAACTGAGATTTTAGAAGTTTGTGATGCGGTATGTCAGATAAAAGCATTTGTAAAATGCATTTTGTTCCATTATACTTTGGAGCATTTTTTCAGAATATAAAATGCCACATGGCCATCTGGTATGACCCTTTTTTAGGTAATTGTGTCTTATCAAGAAGTAAGCAATTTACTTAATACAAAAACAATGTTGTGAAGTTTCAGAGTGGGAGAATCACACCACCTCGAAGAGCCCCTTCACCAGATGGCTTCTCACCATATAGCCCAGAGGAGACAAACCGCCGTGTAAACAAAGTTATGAGAGCCAGGCTGTACTTATTGCAACAAATAGGACCCAACTCTTTCCTGATTGGAGGAGACAGCCCGGACAATAAATACCGGGTGTTTATTGGGCCTCAGGTAGGATCTTTGACCATTTTACATTTTATTAGTATCTGGTATTAACTCAGATGTATATACCATAGCATTCTTAAAGTTACATCACTTAATTTTCTTTAGTAAACTAAAGTGAATTTAAAATATATTTTGTGTTTACTTAATAAACATTTTTATTTAATGTACTTGTGAAGGTCTCTAGTATACTTAATATACTTAATATACTTTTCTTGCATATCCTTACATATCTTACCATATAAGAATAATGAAGCAAATTAGTAGCAACTTTGTTAAACTCAAAAAGATAAAAAAAAAAGTGATCATCTTAAAACCACAGATTATTACTCATAGGTTCTCTTTTAACTCTAGAACTGCAGCTGTGGGCGTGGAACATTTTGTATTCATCTGTTGTTTGTTATGCTCCGGGTATTTCAACTGGAACCTTCAGATCCAATGTTATGGAGAAAAACTTTAAAGAATTTTGAGGTAACTTTTAATAAATGCTTTAGAGTAAAATTACTAACAAATTTTTATGGCTCATTCTTGACAATTTTCCATGAGGTGTAAATTTAATTAGACAGTAGTCATTTTGAAGGCATGAAGATATTTAATTATTATTTGAGGCTTATCTCTTATAATCCACTAATTAGTTTTTTCTTCCAGACTGTAAAGAAAGTAAACACTGACCTATAAAAATACTGTCTTTAGTAACCTATATATATTACTTTTGAAGCTCTTAAATTGGCTTTGTGAAAAATTTATGAAATAAAAGACAAATAATTCAACCTCTAGAACTCTTCATATGTATATTATGGCACGAATATCATTGTTACTGTCTTTTTTCAATGTTAGGTTGAAAGTTTGTTCCAGAAATATCACAGTAGGCGTAGCTCAAGGATCAAAGCTCCATCTCGTAACACCATCCAGAAGTTTGTTTCACGCATGTCAAATTCTCATACATTGTCATCATCTAGTACTTCTACATCTAGTTCAGAAAACAGGTTAGTACTTTTTAAGGAATTAAAAGCATTAATCCAGTGTTACTTTCTAATTTTAGAGGTATTTTTTTATATCTTCTTGTTAAATTGCTCTAAATTAATTTACTTATTGAATCTTGACTTTTAAAGTTAAAATCAGGGGTAAGCAATATTAAAGGTCATCTAAGTATGTGTGTATATACACACATATATGCATACATATATAGGGACTTTTTATCCTGAACAACTACACTGTTGAAAACTGGCACCTTAAATATCAGAATATAATAGTCATTTCACAAAAAAAGTCAGGTGGCAAGTATAAAATATAAGTGGCTGCTGTTTATCTGTCATTACTTTGTGCCAAGCACCTAAAATGGTGTCTAATTCTGTTCATATACCAACCTGATTATCACTCTTTTGCAGACAGTGAAGCTGAAGCACTGTATAAAAAATATTCTATAGTTCTTTTATAAACAAATCATATACAAGCCAAAGTGGTTTTCCAAAATCACTTTCAAATGTAGGACCTTTAAATTGAATGACATCACTTCTTTTAATGATCTTGCCAGAGAATTCTCATTACAGGCTATTTTACTTGTGAGAATACAAGGATGCTCTTCTAAACAGACTAATCGTTAGTAATTAAGAGATAAAGTAGCCATTAATCATAGTTATTTAAAATCTGCGCTTCTCAAACTCTTCCATTTCCTAACTGCTGATAAGAATGAACACGTAATGCTAAAGGGTCTGAATGAATATGTAATGGTGAAGGATTTTTACACTCAAAATGACAGGTGTAAAAAAAATTTCAAATCTGTAGTATTATCAAAACACCTGTGAATTTTCTTTCTTTTCCAAGTTCTTTATTGGGTTTCTTCATTGGTTTTAATGTAAAAATGAGTTTTTTAAATCACTCCAGAAAGGAGTGCTGCTTCTCTTAAAAGGGCACTTCTGATATGTTCCTGAGGGACCTGTTTGAGAAGCACTAATCTTAAGTGATTAAATCCCATCTTCATCCCATCAGTTTTTTTTAAGTGTTGTAACTGCTTCAAAAGTCATGAAGAATAGAATGTAATCAGGCCAAGGGATTTGTGAAGGAAAGAATGGAGAGACCTATGGGAAAAGTAAAAGTTTGAATTTTCTTATTTTTGATTAAATGAATTGATTTTAGAATCAATTGTTTTACAAGTTTTTTGGGAATTAGAGATTTCTACTTCACATGGTTCGGTGATAACTGAAGCCAAAAGAGATCGTGCAACAGCTCAGTTGAGTAAAGGCAGAATCAGAACCTCAGTATCTTGACTTCTTGTTCAGGTCTCTTTCCCTTAACTCCTTATCTCTTCAAAATAGATGAAAAAAAAAAAAATGAACTTTATTTGTTAAGCTTCCTGAGCCAGACTTATTCTGGAACCATCTTCCCTTTGATTCACATTCCTGTAGTTTTTTATTTTGGAAAAAAAAGTTTAAAACCAGGTAGTCAAAGTCAAAATAGAAAGTTTCTCGCTAAAATGAACAAAGATAACTTCTAAACATGGGCTAGTCATAATATGGAGGTTTTATTAATTTGTTTGGTTTACTATATCTGTGGGGGGGGAACCACAGAAGCTATAATCTTGATATACTGGGATTATGCTGTGTAGCTAAGTAGATTAATGTTTCATGTAATTGGAAATTTTTATATCTAAAGACTACAATTTTTTTTTAAGACTACAATTTAAAAAACAAAACAGGAAATTTATCTGGAGACCTGACTGCATTGTATTAATTTTAAATTATATAAGAAACAATTAAAGCCAGAATTTGGACAAATTGAATATACTTTAAAAATTTTGATGCAGTAAGTGTACTTTTAAGAAAAAAAAATTAATCTGAGAAATGCAAAAGATTTATATATATATGACTCTTTGTCACAGTATAATATAAAAAATTGAAATACCCAGCAAGGGAATGGTTAAAATATACTCATATCAGGAATAGTTCATACAGATATTAAAATTATGCTTCTGGGGTGCCTGGTGGCTTGGTTAAGTATCAGATTCTTAATTTCAGCTCAGGTGTCCTCTCAGGGTTGTGAGATTGAGGCTGTGCAAGGCTCTGTGCTCAGCAGGGAGTCTATTTGGGATTCTTTCCAATTTTTACCACCCTTCCCTCTGCTCACACTTGCGCTCTCACACTCTCTTTCTCTCTCAAATCTTTTTTTTTTTTTTTTAATTTTTTCATGAGAGAGAGAGAGAGGCAGAGACATAGGCAGAGGTAAAAGCAGGCCCCACGCAGGGAGCCCAACATGGGACTCGATCCTGGGTCTCCGGGATTAGGCCCTGGGCTGAAGGCGGCGCTAAACCGCTGAGCCACCCGGGCTGCCCTCAAATAAATAAATCTTTAAAAAAATTAATGCTTCTGAAAAAAAAAATGCTTCTGAAGAATACTGAATGGCATGAAACAAAATGTAAGTTATAATACCGTATATTACACATGAACCCAGTTTTTACATATAAAGGTATTGTGGGATCCATACATATTTAATGAACAGAAATTTTAATGGTTCTTAATAGGTGGCATTATTATGAGTGACTTTTATACTTTAAGTACTTGGGGCTTTAAGATTCATCAGGTCACAGATTCATCTCTGTCACTACTCACCTCTGCCCTTGCAGCTCAGATAGCCACAAAGGATAAGTGAATGAATGGGTGGGGCTCCGTTCCTGGAAAACTTTATTTACAAAAGCTCACAACAGACTAATTTGATCTCCTTGTAGTACACTAATACCTGCTCTCTACTCAAATGACTTTACTTCTGATAAAACTTGCTAAAAAGGGGATCCCTGGGTGGCTCAGCGGTTTAGCGCCTGCCTTTGGCCCAGGGTGCGATCCTGGAGTCCCGGCATCAAGTCCCACGTGGGGCTCCCGGCACGGAGCCTGCTTCTCCCTCCACCTGTGTCTCTGCCTCTCTCTCTCTCTCTATGTCTATCATAAATAAATCTTTTTTTTAAATAAATAAATCTTAAAAAAAAAACTTGCTAAAAAGAAAATGTGAAATGTAGAAGTGAGAAATGTTTCTACTGCTTTCTTAAAATATGAAAATACAGGAACAGTTCATGTCCAACAATAAATGGATGCTGAAGTCAGAAAAGCATTTAAGAAATAAGTTGTACCTGCAATTGGACTGAATTATGGAATTTTCTTTTTTCTTCTAAATCTTTTGAATAAGCTCACTTTGGTATAATTTGAAAGTTACTTGACCTGGGATCATCTCTGCCATTAATATTTTTATTATAGATTGTTGTGTAAATCATTTCTGCAGTGTTTTTTGTTAATTTTTATCATTACTGCATGCATATTTTGCATTTCCTCACTCAATATAGCTTCATTATCATGAAGAGAGCTAGAAGGGGCAAATGAGCAGGAGGGAGAGAGACTAGTACGTGTGCCTTTACCTCAGGAATCATCCATCATGACTTTGCTCGGCCTGTTCAGCTTTTATGAAAGTTTTTCAGGAAACTGTTACTTTGCTGTCAACTATTCAGACCTGTTTTTCAGGAATTATAGCTTAAAGTTGTAGAAGTGTAATATTAGGCTCAGAGAAAAGCCTGAAGTTAGTAGAGACTCAAATTTGTACAAGTAAGTAGATTATGAGTTATTCTCCTGAAATTAAGCCTACCATGAAGTGATTTTATGATCTTTGGCAGCTTCTTTAGCATTTCAGAGCCTAATCTTTATATTATAAAGGAAAATACTGATTTTTAAAAGCTACTCATGACATCATGAAGTGGTTCAACAAAACTTTATGAAGTAGAAAACAAAACCCCTGTCTCTAGTCTGAGCTGCATACAAAACTACTGTTTAACAGTTTAATACAACTTTTAAAAATTACATAAAGAAAATCGAATTCTTCTCTATACTATTTGTTTATACTCACACTACTACTACTCTCATCTTTGTTTTTTAAACAAATGTAAAAGTCATGCTTTATATTTTGATCTGAAACTTGCTTTTTTTAAAAAAAAAAAAAAAAAAACTTGATACCTGGAACAATTTTCCTGGGTCAGTACAAAAATAGACACTACTTTTTTTTCATGGCTGTATAAGATTATATAGATATGCTACAATTTATTTTGCTATTGCCATAATTAATGAACATTTAGTACACCTCTAATTTTTTGCCTATTAAATGCAACAAATTTTCTGTTTATGTATTCCAAATATCTCTGTAGGATAGCATCCTACAAAATAGGTTTTTTAGGTCATAGATATGTTATATTAAGTAATTTAAGAAATACTAGCAAATCCCTTTCCAGAAATTTCATTTTTTACTTCCACTAGCAGTGTATATGAGAACTTGCTTTCCTATGCCAATACCCAGGCCAGATGTGACCAACCTATACAATTTGTGTCAATCAGGTTATTTAAAAAAAAAATTTTTTTTTTCATTAAAATGCATTTTGTACTTCATTTTTCATACTTACTGGCTATTGGTATTTTTCATTTCAATTGCCTTTTTATCTTCTTTGCCATTTTACTATTAAATTACTAGTATTTTTCTTGCTGATTTTTAAAAGCACTTTCTGTATTAAGAATAGTCTAATACATAGAGTATCCTTCACATATACCTGATAAAGTTGCAGGTTCACCATAATTGGAATCATTCTGTACAAATTAGAATTCTGGCATGGTATCTGATGTTCTTCACCACATAGTATGTTGTGGATGTATGTTTTTGTCATTGTGAATGTCTTGGAGACTTTTTTTTTTTTTTTAAGATTTTATTTATTCATGAGAGAGAGCGCGCGCGGGAGAGAGAGGCAGGCAGAGACATAGGCAGAGGGAGAAGCAGGCTCCATGCAGGGAGCCTGATGTGGGACTCAATCCCGGGACTCCAGGATCACGCCCTGGGCTGAAGGCAGGCGCTAAACCGCTGAGCTGCCCCCAGGGGTCCCGAGCCCGAGCCCTTTTCTTTTTTTTTTAAAGGCTTCACAGTGTGTGAGTGTACTGCTTTTTAAACTTTTTGATGTTCATTTGGTTAATTTTTTCTTTATGCTAAATACTGCAGAGAACATTCTTTCATACATATATAATCTATTATATAGATTATAATATAAAAATAATAAAATCTTATTTTGTCTCTTTATTTTCTTATGATATATTCCTAGAAGTCTAGTTGAAAGGTTTTGTATATTAACAATGTAACATATGTTTCTAGCTTTGTTTCTTAGGAAAGTTGGACCAGTTTATGGACCCACACAAAGTGCTTCTGATGGGCCTTCAAACTTAACATGGAGTAGATGAGTTCTAAGGTCCTCTCCAGTAATTGCAACCTTAGAACTATTGGCATATAGCATGTTTGTATATAGTCAAACCTTACAACAGTTTGTTTAAAAGGTACAATAGCAGAATTATGGGGCTACATGGGTCTCTTATATTGTACTTCATATATTGAATTGTATTCATAGCAAGAAAAGGTTAATTCATACCCACAACCTATAAATATTTAGTGGTGTGAATCTTATTTAAAATTAGTATACTAATGAAAGAAATAAATACTTCCCAAAAAGTTCTATAGAAAATGCTCTTAACAAGCATTTCTAATTAGTTTTTTTCATATTTAAAGAACCCAAAATTGCTTTTAGCTCTGGTGTTAATCCTTTATTATATTCTTTTGTGTCTAATGCTTTCCTCTCCCCTTCCTTATAGTATAAAAGATGAGGAGGAGCAGATGTGTCCTATTTGCTTGTTGGGCATGCTAGATGAAGAGAGCCTCACGGTGTGTGAAGATGGCTGCAGAAACAAGCTGCATCACCACTGCATGTCAATCTGTACGTGGCTCTTCTCCTCCCCGTGCTTACCCAGCACAGTTAGCATATGAGCCCACTAGTGATTTAGGGTTCTAACATGACTTTTAGGGAGACTAGGGAGAGAAGAAAAATAACTTTAGGCCCTTATTTAAAGTTTTCACTAGAGTTGAGGATCTGTTAGGAGATGAGGTGTGTGAGCAAAGAAATGTAATACAGTGTGATATGTGTAGTAACGGAAGGCAGGCACAGAATTTAAAACAAAATTCTGGTCTGGAAGATGTATGTGGAGGTGAGGAGGTGAGAAGATCTGGGCAGGCATGACAGGGTAACATGAAAGCAAGTTTTGGAATAACATAACTAGGTAACCAAGTAGGCAGAATGTTTTCAAAAACAGCAAAATACATGTTGTAACTTTAAAAAATAGCATTTGCAGAAGGTACACATTAGAATAATTTGCCTCCTGTGTTTGCCTGCTTCTACATAAATATATGAAATTATTTTTTGAGATTCCTTCAATATAAACCTATACTAGCCATTAGCAACAATTATTATATGTAACTACTTGATGTTAAGCATTTGCATTTTTTTAAGTGTTTTCCTTTAATTTTCAGGGGCAGAAGAATGTAGAAGAAATAGAGAGCCTTTAATATGTCCCCTTTGTAGGTCTAAGTGGAGATCTCACGATTTCTACAGGTAACAATTTTGAATTAATGAATTGGATATGTTTAATAAAAAATAAAAATGTTCTCTGGGTGTTATTTAAGTCTTTTAAATTTTTTTTAACAAGCTTTTGTTAATTTTTCGTTTAGCCATGAATTGTCAAGCCCTGTGGATTCCCCTTCTTCCCTGCGAGCTGCACAGCAGCAAACCATACAACAGCAGCCTTTGGCTGGATCACAACGAAGGAGTCAGGAGAGCAATTTTAACCTTACTCATTATGGAACTCAGCAGATTCCTCCTGCTTATAAAGATTTAGCTGAGCCATGGATTCAGGTAAGTAGTTCTTGTTCTTCATTTCTCAAATAAACCTTTACAGACCAATTAATGTAGCTGTCTACCACTCGTTTATAATTTAAGGAAATACTTTTGCTTGCCTCCCTCATGACTGATAGTTTGATCGAAAATTTTACCTTTGGTGTTAACACTCTCCTGCTTATTATAGAGCTTAAACTTTGAAAATTCCTGGAGTCACACCTCCCAGCTCTAGAAAAATCTCTTTCTAAACAATCAGACATAAAGGATTATCTAAGGATAGACACTAGACCTCTTCAGTGCTAACCTGTTCAAATGTTTAATCCCATTCCTACTAAGAATTTCTATCATTTTTCTTGTTTATTACCATTTAAACTCAATCTTGGCCTCGGTGGCTCAGTGGTTTAGCGCCACCTTTGGCCCAGCGCGGGATCCGGGAGATCAGGTCCCATGTCAGGCTCCCTGCATGGAGCTTGCTTCTCCCTCTGCCTGGGACTCTGCCTCTCTCTCTCTGTCTCTCATGAATAAAGAAATAAAATCTTTTAAAAAATAAAATAATTAAAATAAACTCAATTTCTTTTTTCTGTATTCTCATGGCATATAATAGGTGCTTGATAATTGCTGAGTGGATGAATAAGAAAAAAAGTATAGTATTTGCCTTATATTAGCTAGCCATTTTTATTTGTAAGGGCAGTTTCTGTTCCTTCACTTTCTCTTCTGATGAAATGCTTTTTCTTCCACAGTAAATTGGAATTTCTTTGGTGGGTTGGTGGGACTCTAATGATTTTCTTTGTCGTTGCCTACTTTGTCTATTATTTTTAAAAATGTAGAATCCCAAACCAATCTCTCCAATAAACAATAGTGAAGTAAAATATTTTCAGTAATCTGTTAAATTCTGTTCAGTACTACTAAATTTGGAAACAGAGACACTGACTCAGCTTGTATATCATAAGGATTTGTTTCCTTTTTCTTTTTATGATTTGTATCTTCCTGTAGCTTTTGAATTCTCTTTTCTCAGTAATGTGTTATGAATCTAATAAAATCTGCAAACTTAATAAACACAAATTATTTCTTTCATCTGGTTCACTAATGGTACTAAACATAAACCCTCACCTGCCCCTTCAGGAGTCCTCAAGAGAACTTTCAAGTTGATACTTAACTATTGGATGCTATCTTTCAAGGTAGTGGTCTAATCAGTTTTGCTTAAGCTTTAGGTTGGACTGTGCCTATATACTCCTTGTTTTTTTATTGATGCGATACAAGGCAGAATTAAGCCTTAGATTATGGTATGCTATTTAACAATGAGTGCCAGCCATATAACAAGTTGACTGTATTCTAGTTGACTTATTCTCCTTTACTATCACCTTAGAACACATTTAAATAAATCATCATTCGTTTTTCCTAAAATTGTGTTTATTCATCTCTAAAATTCAGAAATTTTTCATATAAGTTATGTAGGGTATTAAGTTTACTTTTAGCTAATGAGCCCATAATGTCAAGACCATGTACCCTTTCCTTGATTTAGGGACTCTGGCATTGCAGGCATGGTAATGATGACTGTAATGACATATAATTATAGGCATAGCACTATTCTTTGCAGATTTGAACACAAGAGTTTTTTTCTTTTGTCTTTAGATTTTTCCACTCCATTTATAATAGTTCTATTTTGTTGGGTGTTTCTTTTTCTTTAACCTTTTTCTACAAGACAAAAAGCACATTAAAAGTTTTTGACTTAACTGTTGTCATCTAGAGGAGAAATACTCTATCTCTTGGACACTACAGTGCCTCTTTTTTTTTTTTTTTTTTTTTTTTTTTTTTTACAGTGCCTTTTTTGGTCTGGCTTTATCTTGCTTCAGTTTCTTCTCTGTAACTACCTTAATACAAAGTTTGGATACTTCATAGATTTTTTTTTTTTTGTCATAAGCATAGGAGTACAGAAGCATATAAAAATATATATGAATTTTAAGTGGCTGGACATATTTGAAACTGTAAGATTGGTGAAAATTTGAGAAATGTCCACAAGTTTCCTTTCATAATAAAAAATCATGCTTATTCCCAAATACTTTAGGTTCATTAGTTTTTCTTCACATTGAATTTATTGTGTTTGTTTGATTATAGGTATTTGGAATGGAACTTGTTGGCTGCTTATTTTCTAAAAACTGGAATGTAAGAGAGATGGCTCTCAGGCGTCTTTCACACGATGTTAGTGGGGCTTTGCTCTTGGCAAATGGGGAGAGCACTGGAAACTCTGGGAGCAACGGTAGAAGCAGTCCGAGTGCTGGAGCCAGCAGTGGGTCTTCCCAGACCAGTATCTCAGGAGACGTGGTAGAGGCATGCTGCAACGTTTTGTCAATGGTCTGTGCTGACCCTGTCTACAAAGTGTACGTTGCTGCTTTAGTAAGTAGCTTTATTACATAACTAAAGCATTATGGGTGGTTTTTTTTTAGAGCTTGTAGATATCACTCTTAAGATGCAATGAAACTTACTTTACCTGATTTAATTTTGGAAAATCCAAATTTTTATTCCATAATCCCAAGAAATTGCAATTTTCCATTAATCTCTTCATTCGCATTTTACTTGTTTTAATCTATTCAGGTTTTAATCTATTAAGGTTTTCTTATACACTGTTTACTTTTCTCCCCTAAAATAGCCATGTCTTGCTGGTCATCTCTTTAAATTTTCCTTACACCTTACACATGGTCAAATTAAAAACGCTTTATGGGATACCAAGTGATTGTAGTTACTTTGATTTTTAAAAAATTTTCTATTAGTTAGACATTAAGGAGAACTGGTTATTAATAAACATTGTACAGAAATTCAGAATCCTTTTCACAGAGGAGGGCTTCATGACATAGATGACTGAGTTTTTCTAGTTGAAGCTATTAGAAGTTGTCTTTCATGAGTGGGATGGAATGATGAAGAGGTTGTTTAATTTGCAATTTTTGAGGCTAATTTGACTTTCTCCATTCTGAGTATCCATATCTTAAGATAGGGTTTTTCGATCTTAGCACTATTGACATTGAGCCAGATAATTATTTGTTGGGGGCAAGAGTACTGTCTTGTGTACTGTAGGATGTTTAGCAGCATCCCTGGTCTCTACCCACTAGATACCAGCAGCAAACCTCTCTTCTCCCTCCCATCCCCTTCATGACAACCAAGAATGTGTCTAGGCATTGCTGAGTGTCCACTGAGGGTCAAAATTGCCCCAGTTCACAACCACTGCTTTAGAATCATTCTTACCTAGTTAGTTTTTAAAACTCCTTAATCTCTCTGCTTATTCTGGCTTTTTCTAATCCATTCTCTAGCAACTATGCTAATGCATAGCCTGATGGTTATGAACATGAATTTGGAGTTAGAACTGAATGATCTCATAATTTATCATCCTGAGATACTTGAATAATCTGCTAGTTAAACTAGGACTAGCCTAGGCAGTCTGAACATAAGGTCAAGATTATAGAGACCTTAATTCAAATTCTGGTTCTTCCATTTGCTAGCAGTGTGACTTCAGGACTCTTTAAATTTCAGCTTTCTCACCTATAAAATAATGAAAATATTACCTCCTTAAAGACCACTTTGATTATTTCCTAGCTTAGAATCCTTTAAAGGATTCGCTTGCTTTAGCAGCACTTCCAGAAGTATATTTCATGACAGTTTGGCAGGATTATGAAAAGTTCCCTGAAGAAAGTTCTGAGTTAAAATTGATGAACATTGAATTATAGAAGTTCAGTGAGTCTGTTCACTGCCAGGCTCCCAGGAACCTTCAATAAGCCAATGTACATTAGGAATTTATAAGAGCAAGAGGTAGAATGCATTATTTCCCAAATCTATCTTTACCGTGGTCTGTTTTTTCATGTAGAATATCCAGGGACCAGCATACTGTAAAGACCAATGTTTTGGGCCCAACTTTTGACCTGTTCTTGTTACTGTTTTCCAATACAAACCTTCAGACACACTTGACTGTTCAATGTACTGCCTTACTGTTGGGTTTTCTTCTTAAGTTCAGATGGTTTCCCATCTAGTTTGTGAGCTGTGGGGTGAAGGGACTCTGAGAATCCTACTGTATTCTGATTCCTCTATAATTAGTGTGCCACACATAATGGAGGCAGAAATGGCTCCTTCCCTTAAAGCTCTCCATTCTCTTTCTCCTCTCCTTTTTGTCCTTCCTCTTTTCCCTTTCCCCTCCCTCGCCATATATAATTCTTCGCTGAACCACTGAGAGTTAAAGGAGTCATGACATGACATTTCACCTTAAATATTTTAGCATATATCTCTTAACAAATACATTCTTCTGTATAACCACAATGCAATCAGCAGACTCATGAAATTTAGCATTAATAACAATACTCTTATGTACTTATAAAGCCCATATTCATATATCCCCAGTTGTTGCAACCATGTCTTTTACAGCTAAGTCGCAGATTTTACTCAGTTTTCACCAGTTTTCTCATTAATGTCTGTTTTCTATTTTAGGGTCCAGTCTAGATACTCACATTGCATTTAGTTGTCATGTTCCCTTAATCTCTTTCCATCTGTGACAGTTCCTCAGTCTTCTCTCATCTTACATAGATCTTGACACTTGAAATGTGCTGGCCACTTATGTTGAAGAATGTCCCTCATTTTTGGTTTGGTATTTTCTCATAATTTGATTGAGTTTATGCATTTTTTGTAAGAATACCAGAGATGATATGCCATTATTAGTGCACTCTATCAAGGGTACATGATGTTACTGTCTTATTATTGGTGATGCCGTCATTTATCACTTGGTCAAGGTGATGGCTATTGTGTTTCTTGCTATAAAATTACAGTTAATAAATGTCTTAGGAGAAATACTTTGAGACTAAGCAAATACCCTATTTCTCTTTTTTGCCCATTGATGTTAGCATTTGTCAGTGGGTCTTGCCTACAGCAGTTATTGTGGTGTTCACTGGTGATTTTCTGTTTCCCTCATTCCTTCTAAATTGGAATTCTTCTATAAAGAGGAACTGTCTCTTCTCCATTTATGTATTTATTCAGTTTTTATTTTTTATTCAGTTTTTAAATTTCTAATCAATATAGGCTAATGGGTATTTATTTTCACCTATGGATTATAATCCAGGACTATCATCATTTAATTTGTTGCTTATATTATTCCAGCTTTGGCCACTGGCAGCTATTTTTTTAACTTACTTTGAAATTCATACTTCAAAAATAGCAGTAGTAGTTCAGAGAGCTGCTTTCTACCTCATGTTTTATTTGTTATCAGTATAGATTCATGGATTTTTTTTATTTGTGGGTTATAATCCTTTCCTGTCATTATTTTATTAAATTATCTCAGATGTTGCCAGGGTCTCTGATGTTTCTCAAATGCAGTTAAACTGACCTTCAGTTTTTTCCTCCCAGAAAACATTGAGAGCCATGCTAGTATATACTCCTTGCCATAGTTTGGCAGAAAGAATCAAACTGCAGAGACTTCTCCGGCCAGTGGTAGACACCATCCTAGTCAAGTGTGCAGATGCCAATAGGTAAGGCCCTATTGATGAACTGCTTCACACCCTCTTATATTAAAAGCCTAGCAACAAGCCTCACACCTGGTGAGTATTTGATAAATGTTTATTAAATGAGGCTCTGAATATTGTTTTCTAACATGAGATTTGAAATTAAAATATAATACTTAAAGCTGTTGAACACTAGGGAGAAGTACTGATGGCAAGTAAAAACCACGCTAACAAACTGCATGGATAACCATATTTTTGTGTTGTGATTTTCTTTTATTTTAAAATAATATTTCTTAATCTCAAATCCAGTTGAAAGAACAATAGCTCTTATATACATAATCTCATTTTAGAGAATGAGTTACACAGGATAGGAACCAATAAAATCATTACACCTGCTTAAAAAACCAAACCATTCCATATTTGCTGTGTTTACTGACAGTTTATGCCAAAAAAAAACCAGCAACAAATTGCATATATCTGTGCAACATCCTCCAAAACTGACAAGGAACAAGAATAATGCTAACTAGAGGGGTAAAAACAATAAGGTAGAGAAGTGAGGCACAATTGTAGTGAAAATAAGCTCAAACTCTGCTTCAGTGGGACCACTGGTTTGTTCACTATTCATTTAATGAGGACAGCTCCCGCCAAAGGTTGTCATTTAATGAGGACAGCTCCTGCCAAAGGTTGTCAGTTGTCGGGCATTCTCACCACTTTACATCCTGCCCATCTGACAGGAGAGGAAGCACTGAATCGCCATTGTTGTGCCCCTGCCATTACATTCATTTGGAACTTGCTCAGTCACACGATGTACATTGTAGGTGTGTAGCCAGTCTCAAAACCTAGGTGCTTAGATTTGACTTCTCATTTCATGAAGTTTGTCTCCACTGTTTTCTCTACTCAAGCCTATGGATGGATTGAAAGTATTAGAAATTATCTTATTTAGAGAGAATACTATAATACCTGAACAACATTAAGCAAATTATCAAATAATTTGTAAGATGCATAGAAAAATTATAGTTTTTCAGTATTAGAGTACATATTTTTCTGAGAACATCACTGCTTTTGTGACATTTGTTGTATTGTGGGCTTTCTGGAATGCTAAAATTAGGTTGTTTACCTGGTCACTTCAATGACGGAACATTATAAAAAACAGAGAAAGAGATTTTAAAGTATTTGGAACTCACTCTGGCTATTTAAGAGAATATAAAGTTTTGGATGGGAAGGTTTTGTTTTTAATGTAAGAGACTCTTACTGAAAATTCAGAAATTAAAATGAGCCTTTTTTATTTTAAATGAATTAATCAAAATATGCCTTTCATCTGGTTTATTTTGATATCAGTATTTGTTCTCTAAGAGCCACTGCTAAAGATTCTGTGTTTAACACAGATAAAATTTATTTAAAATTTTATAAAATTATATAAAATTTAGACCCTAAATAATGAATACAATTATTTGTAGGGACATTGTTAATGTAATTTGAGTGGTGGAAAAACAAATACCTGTGGAAACTTTTTTTCCCACTTTTACACATAGCATCACATTAGTATTGTCCTTTTAATGTGTATTTTATCCAAGATCCAAATCTGACGTTGCTTCTTTCATTTTTAGTCGTACAAGTCAGCTGTCTATATCAACACTGTTGGAATTATGCAAAGGCCAAGCAGGAGAGTTGGCAGTTGGCAGAGAAATACTTAAAGCTGGTAATAACTTTTTACTTAATATAGCAGGTCTTACCATTTTCCTTAGCTGACTATCGAATCCTTTAATCTCTGATAGGGCAGTTGTATACAGGACTTTGGAGTAATTGTGTAAATGGATTTAGTCACCTAACAATAGAAATATGAATTAACCAAAGAAATTCTTTTTTAAAAGATTCATTTAATCTGGGGGGGGGGGGCACGTGCGCACATGTGTGTACATGCATATAGAGGGAAGGGCAGCAGGAGAGGGAGCAGACTCCCCACTGAGTGCAGAGCCAAACACAGGGCTTGATCCCAGGACCCTGAGACCATGACCTGAGCCGAAATCAAGAGTAGGATGCTTAACTGACTGAACCACCCAGGCGCTCCTAAGGAAATCTTAAAATAAATGTAATTAGAATATTATTCTTGGCATTATGCTCTTTTGATGTTTTGTTTTAGATTTTATTTATTTATTCATGAGAGACGCAGAGAGAGAAGCAGGCTCCATGCAGGGAGCCCGATGCAGGACTTGATCCTGGGACTCCAGGATCATACCCTGGGCCGAAGGCAGGTGCTCAACTGCTGAGCCACCCAGGCGTCCCTGTTTTAGATCTTAATATCACGGTTTTTCAGTTATTTTTACTTTCCTTTTCATAGGATCCATTGGTATTGGTGGCGTGGATTACGTCTTAAGTTGTATTCTTGGAAACCAAACTGAGTCAAACAACTGGCAAGAACTTCTGGGCCGCCTTTGTCTTGTAGACAGACTGCTGTTGGAATTTCCTGCTGAATTTTACCCTCATATTGTCAGTACTGATGTTTCACAAGCTGAGCCTGTTGAAGTCAGGTAATTTTTCTTCTGCAAATAGATTACTTTGTTCTTCCTTCCTGCCCCATCCCTACCCCCTAAGAAAGACACATTAGATTTATGAAAGACTCAAACTACAGAGCATATGTAAGTTACTAATACCTTAATCTTCAATTGACATAAAAACCTCAAGTCTAGGCTAATTACAAATTTATAGATCCTCCACAAAAAATTATCAATCCTTTGTTCTGAAATGACATTTTTAAATGTATACGCTTTAAAGTAGTACCTTCTTTGTATGTGCGTACATTTTGCAGTAATTTTGACTTGTCTAGTAATTGAATGTGTCTTTTTTTCTTTCAGGTATAAAAAGCTGCTGTCCCTCTTAACCTTTGCTTTGCAGTCCATTGATAATTCCCACTCAATGGTTGGTAAACTCTCCCGAAGGATATATTTGAGTTCTGCAAGAATGGTTACTGCAGTACCCCACGTATTTTCAAAACTATTAGAAATGCTGAATGTTTCCAGTTCCACTCATTTTACCAGGATGCGTCGTCGTTTGATGGCTATTGCAGATGAGGTGGAAATCGCTGAGGCCATCCATCTGGGCATAGGAGACACTTTGGATGATCGACATGACAGCTTTTTGCAGGCATCCGTCCCCACCAGCTATCCAGAAGCCACAGAGAACAGCCCCCTTGAGCGTACAGACCATTTAGAGAAAACTGGAAAAGGACTGTGTGCTACAAAACTGAGTGCCAATTCAGAGGACATTACTGACAGACTGGGCAGCATTTCCGTAGGACTTCCCAGTTCAACAATGGAGCAACCAAAGCCAATGGTTCAAACAAAAGGCAGACCGCACAGTCAGTGTTTGAACTCCTCTCCTTTATCTCATCATTCCCCGTTAATGTTTCCACCCTTGTCAACTCCTCCTTCATCTGCCCCATCTGCACCACCTGGCACTGGAACAGATGTCTCTAAGCATAGACCTCAGGGATTCACTCCCTGCAAAATACCTTCTGCATCTCCTCAAACACAGCGCAAGTTTTCTCTACAGTTCCAGAGAAACTGTTCTGAAAACAGAGACTCAGATAAACTTTCCCCCATTTTTACTCAATCAAGACCCCTGCCCTCTAGTAACATACACAGGCCAAAGCCATCTCGACCTACCCCAGGTAATACAAGTAAACAGGGAGATGCCTCAAAGAATAGCATGACACTTGATCTGAACAGTACTTCCAAATGTGATGACAGCTTTGGCAGCAGCAGCAATAGTAGTAATGCTCTTATACCCAGTGATGAGACAGTGTTCACCCCAGTAGAAGAGAAATGCAGGTTAGATGTCAACACAGAACTCAACTCCAGTATTGAGGACCTTCTTGAAGCATCCATGCCTTCAAGTGACACGACAGTAACTTTTAAGTCAGAAGTTGCTGTCCTCTCTCCTGAAAAGGATGAAAATGATGATACCTACAAAGATGATGTGAATCATAATCAGAAATGCAAAGAAAAGATGGAAGCTGAAGAAGAAGAAGCTTTAGCAATTGCCATGGCAATGTCAGCGTCTCAGGATGCCCTCCCCATAGTTCCTCAACTACAGGTTGAAAATGGAGAAGATATCATCATTATTCAACAGGATGTAAGTATAGTCTTGAAGAGATTAGAGAATTTCCTTGGAGCAAGCTAAAAGAAATCTAATTCAGAAATGATGCTTTTCACATGAGTTAATCATTAGAAGCAGTTTTTCACATGGAATTATACGACAGTTTTGTATCGTTGCTTTACCACAAACACTACTTGCCTATTTCAAAGGCATTTCTGATTGATTCTGTAATGGTGATCACTTCTGCTTTTGACACTGGTCACCAGCACTGTCCCTTCAGAACTTTATAGGTGGTTTGGGAAGCCAGACTGAACAAGAATAATACTTTGCCAGACTAATTTTACAAACTCTTCCTCTTTTAACTTAACAGTAAAAAGATTGCTTTCATTTAATATGTAGACACCGGAAACTCTACCAGGACATACCAAAGCAAAACAACCTTACAGAGAAGACACTGAATGGCTGAAAGGTCAGCAGATAGGCCTTGGAGCATTTTCTTCTTGTTACCAGGCTCAGGATGTGGGAACTGGAACTTTAATGGCTGTTAAACAGGTAAATATCTAGTGAGCACATAATGACTTAAATTATAAAAACAAAGCATGAGCAAATAAGAAAAAGGATGTGTCACTGTGTATATATGCTTTAGGTTCTTTAATTTTCAGAAACCCAGATTTCAAAATAAATACTGCTAGCACCAAAAGCATAATTAATTCCTTTTTTTTCTTTTAAGGTTTTATTTATTTATTCATGAGAGAGAGAGGGAGGCAGAGGGAGAGTCAGGCTCACTCTGCAGGGAGCCTGATGCGGGACTCAAGCCTAGGACCCTGGGATCATGACCTGAGCTGAAAGCAGATGCTCAACTGAGTCACCCAGGCACCCCTAAAAGCATCATGAATTCTAATGAAAAGCTGAAGCATGATTATTTTAACAAACTATAGAAATGATCCCTGAAAGTATAGTCTTGAAGCATGATTATTTTAAGATGCAACATCGGGGATCCCTGGGCGGCTCAGTGGTTTAGCACTTGCCTTCGGCCCAGGGCATGATCCTGGAGTCTCGGGATCGAGTCCCACATCGGGCTCCCTGCATGGGGCCTGCTTCTCCCTCTGCCTGTGTCTCTGCCTCTCTGTGTCTCTCATATGAATAAACAAATAAAATCTTAAAAAAAAAAAAAAAAAAAAAAAAAGATGCAACATCAAGATGGACCTCCAGGTTCTTGGTCTTTTTTGTGCTTTTTATAAGCAAGAGTTATGGTTTCCTACTCCTTTTAGCAGTGTTACCAGTGCAATATCATCTTGGGATCTCTGTAGCTTACTTTTTATTAATGAGCATGTTTATGAAGATAAAGCTTTCATTTTTTTTTAAAGAATTTTTTTTTAATTTTTATTTATTTATGATAGTCACACAGAGAGAGAGAGAGAGGCAGAGACACAGGCAGAGGGAGAAGCAGGCTCCATGCACCGGGAGCCTGACATGGGACTCGATCCCGGGTCTCCAGGATCGCGCCCTGGGCCAAAGGCAGGCACTAAACTGCTGCGCCACCCAGGGATCCCAAAGCTTTCATTTTTTTTTTAAAGATTTTATTTATTCATGAGAGACACAGAGAGGCAGAGACATAGACAGAGGGAGAAGGAGAAACAGGCTTCCTGCGGGAGCCCAGTGTGGGACCTGATCCCAGGACTCCGGGATCATGCACCCTGAGCCAAAGGCAGATGCTCAACCACTGAGCCACCCAGGCATCCTTAAAACTTTCATCTTTAAATTCTGTTGGTTCTTCCACTAGGCTTTTCTTATTCTATCTTTAGACAGTTTTGGAGGATTGGCTATGTCCCAGTTTTTTCCCTATTTCAGTGCTTCTTAAGCTAGACTCTTTTCTGTAGAATATTTTGACTTGGTTTTTAATAAATTATCTACATTGCATCCATGAACATAAATGCCAACTTCTGTTAATATATAAACTGATTTGAATTTGTCCATTTCAGATCAGATTGTTAGTAAAAATTGTAAATGGAAATTCATCAGAATTCAAAACTTTGTAAACATGGTTATTAAAACAGGTGACATATGTCAGAAATACATCTTCTGAACAAGAAGAAGTAGTGGAAGCATTAAGAGAAGAGATCAGAATGATGAGCCATTTGAATCATCCCAACATCATTAGGATGTTGGGAGCCACATGTGAGAAGAGCAATTATAATCTCTTCATTGAATGGATGGCAGGTATGTTCCTGTTTTAAATTGCCAGTGATAGTACATGAATTTAACTTTCTGGCTGACATTGAATTTAGGAGAAACAGTTTAATGAACACTTGTTTTTAATAAGTAGTTTGAATTTCTAAAAGCAAGTCACCCCTACCTAACATAATATGAACTGTAAATACTTTGTTCTGTCTTACATTGATTGATTGATTGATTGATTGATTGGCAGCAAAGCAAAGTTTACAGAGTGATACTACAAAGCTCCCAAAGAGGGAGGGAACCTGAGAGGGTTGGGTTGCCCATTTGTCTTACATTTAAATAAAAATAAGATACTGTCTCTACCTTTCAGAGTTTTTCAGTGTTTCTTTTTAAATGATTGTATAGCACTGTTTTATAGGAATTTTTTTTAAAACCTGCTATGCATAAGACCCATATTTTTCCAGGCGGCCATCATCAAGGAGAGATGTTCTAACTTGACAGTATAAAAATGAAATCAAGATAGAACTTGGAAAACTTATTGTAGGTCAACTAGCACTGACAGAGAAAACTGAACCTTATTATCTGCTTGAACAAATACAGACTAGGTTTTATGTGGTATCATATCATACATACAGTAAGACAAGTAACTTAGGATGTATTGAACGAATAAATGCTTGGTTTAACTTCTTAGATTTTTTTTACATTTGAAGAGTAGATTTCTATTCACATATCCATTCTTTAGTATGTTCCCTGATGTTGGTTGTAGCTGCGTTGATAAGATTGACTATTATAAATAATTCTTAGTGAGATTTATTGAGTTTGTGACCTGTCCCAGGTCAGAGCATTCCCAGGAGAATATGAAGCCTAACGCTGGATCTTCTGGCTCCTCCCGTTCGCTCTACCTTCTGCTAAATAACATGTTTAGCACTGTTTACTTAAGTCTTATTTTTTAAGATTTTATGTGTTTGAGGGAAACACAGAGATAGCGACCAAGATAGCACAAGCGGGGAAGAGAGGGAGAAGTAGGCTCCCTGCTAAGCAGGGAGTCCCACTCGGGACTCCATCCCAGGACCACGGGGTCATGACCTGAGCCGAAGGCAGATGCTCAACTGACTGAGCCACTCAGGTACCCTACCCTGCAGCTTAAGTCTTATTACGAAAAGTATTTTATACATCTTCGTCAAAAAGACAGGTGAATTGTACATTGCAAAAATAGTCTGGTGCAAAACTGTTAAGTTTAAAGCTTTCTGAAATCTTGACCTTTCAAAAAAACTAGTTTGTGAAAGTTTGATGAAAATGTTTGACAGGTTTTGAGATGACTGGAATGTGTTAGTTTTTAAGTCCATTTCGCTTCTGATGCAGAGTATAAACTTAACATTTCAAATGTGAATGTCCGCTCTTATGGTGCAAGCTTATGTAACCAAATTGTAATAAGCGGTTTTAATTTTGGCTTAAGTTTATGATAATTAGTATTATATGTTTGTCTTCTAGGGGGATCTGTGGCTCATTTGCTCAGTAAATATGGGGCCTTCAAGGAATCAGTAGTTATTAACTATACTGAACAGTTACTTCGTGGCCTTTCCTATCTCCATGAAAACCAGATCATTCATAGAGATGTCAAAGGTAGGAATTCTTTTAATTACTACCTACTAACAATAAATAGAAAACAAATGAGAGTTTTACAACTTGGACCTTTATTGGCAGTTTCTAACTTAAGATCAACTATCGGATTGTTTTTCCTGAGTAACTCAAAATACTAGAATTATTAGAAGTGAAAGGAACCTTGGAGTCATGAAATCTGCCTTCCTCAGAGAGACTGATTTTTCCAGTCTCACTGCTAATTGATGGCAAACCAGTATAAAAATCAGGTTTCTGATTTCTTGGTCTCATGATCTACTACTGCCTCCCCAACCATTCCTGTTTCTAGTTTTATTTAGAATAATTGGGGTATCATGAGCTTCTTTTGAGAAAAATCCTTTAAGATCTTTTGCAGTTTATCTTATTAAGAATAACTGGTTTTCTGACATGTATGTGTGACTAGTATTCAAATAATTTTATAACATTAACTTTTATGAGTTATAATTAAGGAATTATACTATTTTGAATTGGTCTAGGTGAGTATGTTTCAATAGAACTGTCTTAAAATGGAAACCACTAAAATTTTAACTTTGAGGGAAGATTTTTGTTGGGAACATTAAAGGTTTTCAACACTTAGTAACATTTCATTAAATGTCTGCCTTGATCTCCTTTTGCCTTGTTACTTTGATCTTTCCCTCTGAAGATTTGGATTTTATTTTTACATTGTTGATAACCTGTGTGCCTTTTTAGCAAGAATGAAGTGAATCAAGAGGGGAGATTTCTCTGAACCCTTCCATGCCCACTTCCTTTGTTACTGTCCTATTTCATTAGTAGTATTTTACTGAGTTTTGAATCTATTCTTTTGCTTTTTAACATACAAGGTCATTTGCTCTTTTTGTTGACAGGTGCCAATTTGCTAATTGACAGCACAGGTCAGAGACTGAGAATTGCAGATTTTGGAGCTGCAGCCAGGTTGGCATCAAAAGGAACTGGTGCAGGAGAGTTTCAGGGACAGTTATTGGGAACAATTGCATTTATGGCACCTGAGGTAAGAAGCAGCTGTGAATGTGATGGCAAAGTAGCTGGCGTTCCATGTGACAGAATTATAGCAACTTAGGTTGCAGTGTTGTTCCGTATGCGCTTACCAATGAGAAGATTATGGCTCTAAAATAAGGTTTTAATGATATCCTTGATTTCAGACTCTTAATCCCTGACGTTCCATCTTTGTCTTGACAAAATTTTAAAAGAGCAGGCTTTAGTAGACTTGCTTATAAGACCGTTGCCAACAGAGAATTTTGGGGTAGTTGTACTACTTGTTTTATAGTATGCCCAAAGTACACATAATTAAAAATCTTAAGAATTGCTCTCTCTCTATTCCAAAGGGAGATGAGCACACAGAAGCTAGTCTTCACAGTAGTGAAGAAATTTCACGTAGTATTGCTGTTCTGAATCAGGCTTCTTCAGTTGTGTTCCACACTCTTCATGTTTATACGTAGTGATAATTGGTTGTCCTCTGGCCCCACAGTGACTTAAGTACACAGGGGCTGCTTGGATATTCTGTGATCTGACTCCTTTTCAGAATCTCACAATTCTCCAAAGTACTTTTGTGCCACATAGGAGATTAAGCTTGTTAATGAAATAAATGAAACATCAAGGTAGTCCATGGAGTTGCTGTCTGTACCATTGTTTTGGTCTGAAATAAAAACCTAGAATACATAACTACAGAATATTTTTCTCTTTTGTTAATGAGTCATATTTCTAAATTAACTATTTTAGGTACTGAGAGGTCAGCAGTATGGTAGGAGCTGTGATGTATGGAGTGTTGGCTGTGCTATTATAGAAATGGCTTGTGCTAAACCACCTTGGAATGCAGAAAAACACTCCAATCATCTTGCTTTGATATTTAAGGTAACTATAATATAAAAATTACTTTTTCTGCTGTAATTGGCAGGAGGCAGATTTTCATGGGTTCCCCTTAACTCTCAATCTAATGTCAAAGCATGTATCCTCCTTGAAATAAATATGCATATATGTATCTCTTGGAATTCATACGGTGTGATGAATGTTGGTGGCATGTACAGTCAGTCCTCATTTTTCAAGTAGTTAGGCTCTATAAAGTCACTTCGAACAATGAGTTAGCGAATAATGAATCATTGTTCTTAGGTGAAATATGTACTAAGTATATCCAACTTTCAAATGTAAAAATGTAGAGCTCTTTATGGACACAATCCACAAATCTTTAAAATCTGATTTACTATTTTCTGTATTTAAAAAATTTACACGAGTCAGGTACCAAATCCCGTCTGTCCTACCTTTCTGACAACTCTCAAATCCATTCTGTCCATTTCCAGTGGAGAAGAGTATAGTAGTTTAGATTTTTAGCTTCTGATCCAGACATGTGCCAGTTAAAAGCTCAGGCTCTGGAATGATACAGACCTGATTTCAAACCGTGGTTCCAGCCTTTAAACTTTAAAAAGCCATGTGACTCGGGAAATGACTCCGTCTGCCCTCTGTTTTCTTGGTTATAAAACGTGTATAATTACAGCATCTACTTCATGGGATTAATATGGGAATAAAATCTCTGGGCCTGAGTAACTCGAAATCCAGTGCACCAGTACCTCAGTACCTCCCAGCACCTCCCCCAGTCCTTCCCACACTTCCATACCTTCCCCATTCAGTGCAGTTGAGTTTCTGATGTACTAAGCGGACTGGCCAGGTGTGGTCTCAGTAGCTTTGAATAGCTCTCTGTGCTGAATGACAGAACATGTATGATGAAGCAAGGATGACAAACCATCATACTGCAGAGTATGAGGAGAGCATATAGTATGAAGTGAATACTTTACCTGTCTAATCATTTTGATGTACTTAGTCATGTTCATTTGAGACAAGGAAAACCATAGATCCATCTGCTCAGGAAGTGTTTGATTAAATTCTGAAATCCTAAAATTTGAAGATTCTTAGAGGAAGCCTCCCATCCAGTGGGTGAGTTTTTCCAGAGACTCCCTGTCAGAAGCAAGTCCACCAATTTCAGCTTCAGTTCTTCTATGTACAGGATGCACGTGTACTTCTAGATCAGAAGCTCCTATTGTGGAAAGTTTAAACACACTGGTGGTTTTTCTTACAGATTGCAAGTGCGACGACTGCTCCATCAATCCCCTCACATTTGTCTCCTGGTTTACGAGATGTGGCTCTTCGGTGTTTAGAACTTCAACCTCAGGACAGACCCCCGTCAAGAGAGCTACTGAAGCATCCGGTCTTCCGTACTACATGGTAGCCAATTATACAAATAAACTATAATGGAGACAGGATGCTCAACGAGAGCAAAACTTTTGTGGGGAACCACGCTGATAATCTGCTGGCCTTCATGCCACTGAACAGCTATGAACAAGACCAGTGGGGAACCCTTACCTAAGTATGTGATTGACAAATCATGATCTGTACCTAAGCTTAGTATGCAAAAGTCCACAATTTGTGCACAAACTGTAAACCGTGCCTTTCAAAGAACTGGCCATAGGTAAACAGGAAAGCAACGAAGTTTTGCATGACTAACAAGCATATTTTGGTGTTTTTGGAGCACTTTTTCAGCAATATTAGCAGCTGAGGGGCTCAGGATCTATTTTAATGTTTCAATTTTTCTTCCATTTCATATCGTGATGACAAGCAGGGGGTTCTACAATTCCGTTCAGTTTTTTTTTTTTGTCACTGGCTATAAATCAGTATCTGCCTCTTTTAGGTCAGAATATGCTATAAGTAGCAGTAAATATATTTTTAAAAGTTGATAACTTCTTTATGAACCACAATTGACCTTTATTTTTTAAATGCCTGGGCAGTTGTGGTTCACTGTGCATTTTACTGTTGGCCCATTCATTTCGTTTTTGGAAATTATGGTTCTATATTTTCATTTTACCTTCATTTTGTTTAATATTCAGGGAAAGGTGATCTTTTCAAACCAGAAAAAAAAAATAGAACTAGGTGTGAACTAGGGTTTATTAAATATCTTGCTATTGCAAGAGGTTTTTTTTTTTTTTAATACAGATTTAATTTTGTTTGTTTTAAAAATTGGAATATAATAAAATACTACCTTCACTGAGTCAGTCACTGCTCTTTTCATGCAGGTTAAATATAAATTAAGTGAAAATCAACATTCTCTGTGATGCAGCTCACAACCAAGATCAAGATTACCTTGAAATTGTTTTTTTTAATGTATTGGTTTCTTTTGTAGGAAACTTCACACCACTGAAGTCTTACTTTGTATGTAACAATCCATTGTTCATCATCACCACTAATAATATTATTAAACTGCTATTTTCCTTCTACCATGCATCATCTCCTTACAGTAGGCCTGGCTGATACTTAAAGGAAAATTAACTAATGACTCAACTACCAATGAGTAATAGTGTTTTTACAAAATAAATTTGCTTGTAACTTTGAAAACATGATCAGAAAGAAAAGTGAAATTGAATTTCACTTACACACTAATTATTGGATTTTGCACAATTATCTAATGGTTTTCATCTGAGTTGAATTCAGATGCATGGAATCCTGAAGGAAAATGGCAGCTCTTTTATCTTTTTGTAAGTCTTTTAAATCAAGTACTGATTAAATATTTAATACAACTTTTTGAGATGTTAAGTTTTAACTCTTCAGAAGCCAGTTGAATTATTGCAGAGTGAAACAGAATTGGTTATTCTCAAAGACTCAGGATAAACTAAATAAGCTATATAGAGTACATTTTAAATGTACATCACAAATTGGAAGTAAAATAAGTTACAAGATAAGTTTACAGGGATATATTGCATATAATTTTTAAAAAGCAGTTTTTTTTTTTATGTGAATGTGTCTCTTAGTGAAATTTTACATTCCTTTGTTTTGGAAGATTGGCAATATTTGAAGAGTTAAAAATAGTACCGAAATGTGAAGTTTGGTAGCTCTAAATGTGTTGTACTTGACTGTCTTTTTTTTATTTTCTTCTTTTTTGTGTGTGTGACTACTTAGAATTTTCACAACCCTAATAAGATTGTTTCCGAGTTTCTCATGTGCAAGCTTTAATGGATGCACTCTTGCCATTTTATGTACTGGAAGATCACTGGTCAGATTAATACTGTGTCTGACAGAAATGTAAACTGTATAAACTGAGGAACCTCAGCTAATCAGTATTACTTTGTAGATCACCATGCCCACCACATTTCAAACTCAAACTGCCTCTAGATGTCCAAATCCATTGTTTGAGTTTGTTTGCAGTTCCCTCAGCTTGCTGGTAATTGTGGTGTTTTGTGTTTTGTTTTGTTTTCAATGCAAATGTGATATAATCTTATTTTCTTTGGATCAAAGCTGGACTGAAAATTGTATTGTGTAATTATTTTTGTGTTCTTAATGTTATTTGGTACTCAAGTTGTAAATAATGTCTACTGCTGTTTATTCCAGGTTCTACTACCTCAGGTGTCCTATAGATTTTTCTTCTACCAAAGTTCACTTTCACAATGAAATTATATTTGCTGTGTGACTATGATTCCTAAGACTTCCAGGGCTTAAGGGCTAACTTCTATTAGCACCTTACTGTGTAAGCAAATGCTACAAAAAAAATCTCTGGGTTAAGAAAATTTGGCTTAAATGTATCCTTTGTTATTTTAAATATATCAAGATATTTTAATTAAAATTTTTACCCCATTGAACCAATTTTATAGTATTTGTACCTATTTTGGTGTTTGTCTTTATAGTAAATAAAAGTTTTTGAACAAAGGTTGGAATTTTGTTTATTTTGCCAGGTGCCCAGTTATGTCCTGTATAGCTAAAGGATCCAGACCAAGATCATATGTTCCTCCTACTTGTCAAGTTTCTTCAGTTTCATTCAGTCCAGACTCATTCCTCAGTTTTTTCTTGACCTTCAGGACCTTAATATTTTTTAAGATTACAGGCTAATGTTTTATAGAGGTCCTTCGCTGGAGTTTGGTGCTTCCTCATGCCTGGATTCAGAGTATGAGTTTGTGACCGGAATGTGGGAGGGGTGACGCTGTGCTCTTCTTGGTGTGTCTTACCAGGAGGCACTCCAAAGCCAATCTGTGCCAGTGCTGGTGATACGGTGATCATCTGAGTAGGCCTCACTCACCACTATCAAGTTACTGTTTCCCTTCATAATATCTAGCTTTATATTAAGTATTGTGCAGAGATGATACTTTGAGACTATGTAGTTTGTTCTTCATTCAACTTTAACCCTCTGCTCTTAGCTTTCCTGAATTCTGAATTACTACTCTGACACTTGCCAATTGCTGATTTTCTAGTTCTTGCATTCCTTCTGTATTTTATTAATGGACAGTTTGCTATAAAGAAGAGCTTCCTCTTCTCCCACTTATTATTCATTTATATAAAACTGGATTTGTGGATTCCTATTCAGTGAGAGAAAATCCATTACTGTCATCATGTATTTGCTCAAATTGTCATTCTCAGCCATTGGATGCCTCTTGAAAGCCAGCTTCTGTGTCCCAACTGGCAAGCCACCAGTATTCATTGCTCTTGGGTGTGCCTTTGTCACTGGCTCCCAGACCTTCCTGGTAGACAAAACTACTATATATATTCCAAGTAGTTTCTCTTGTGCACAGATGAGAAATATACATACATACATACACAAACCATGAGTTCATACCAATCTAATTTCAATTTACCACCACTATGGTTCTTCATTCAAGCTTCCCCTCATTCCATATTTTTAACACTTCCCTGGACAAAAAAAAACCTGACCCCCATGTACCTCAATATATGGTATATTAAGATCCATATATTAAGATCCAATATATGGATCTGTTCAAGATATATATATGATATATCCATATATATATATCAAGATATATATATATCAAGATATATTCATATATATGGATCTTAATCTGTTCAAGTCCTCCCCCTAACCCCCTGAGTAGCCAATCTTCCTGATGCCCATCAGGCTTCCTTCCCTGCATGGCCCCAAACCCTGCTGGACTGCCTTTGTTCCCATTTACCCGTGGGCTTTAATACATATTTGTTCCACATATTTTTTTTAAAGCCATCTTACATGTATATATAAAAGTTGTATTATACATATTGCAGCATATGTATACGATATATTTTATTTTTTAGAACAGTTTTAGGTTTACAGCAAAACTGAGCAGAAGACTCAGAGATTACCCATATGCCTTCTGGCCCCATTACTCACAGCCTCCCCCCCACTATCAACATCTAAGGGCTTTTTGACCAGAAGAAAAGCTCTTCCAAAAATTTTTGTTTTTCTTTTAAATCTTAAGTGAAAATTATAACTCTTCAAACAGTCTACCTTATATGACTTGGTATGTTACATACTTTCACATAAATACTACTACTATTCCAAGGCAGTATAGATTAAACTTAACTGATTCCATCCACACAACTCTTTTTATATTGTATGGAATTGAAAAAAACAATAAAAACTGCCCTCTTATGTTAAACTGATTAGAAGAGGAATGAAGAATTACTCACTAGCAAGTACTTGTCAGGCATACCTTAGAACACAGTGATTATACTCCATTTCACAAATGCAGAAATGAGCCAATTTCAATCATTCTGCAACATAAGCTACAACAGGGAGCTCCCTTGGCCTGCCCCACAGTTTCAGTCTTAGATTGTACCTGTGCTTGTGTACTCATTTCCACTTTATTCTTCATTTTTCTGCCAGTAGTCATTTCTCACAGGATCAAACTTAATCAGAAACAAGATGAATTAACCCTGCAAAATAGGTAATATCATGGAGTAAGTGTGAGTTCAGATAGCATTTTGTTTTAAAGTTTCTGTATAATTTGAAAATGTGCATCTTTTTTTAAGAGAGGAGGGGGAGCAGAGATGAGGCACAGGGTGGTGGTGGGGGGGAGGGAGAGAGAGAGAGAGAGAGAAAATAAGCAGGTTCCATGCCCAGTGCAGACCTTGATGTGGGGCTCTATCTCACAACCCTGAGATCATGACCAGAGCTGAAATCAAGAGTTGGACGCTTAACCAACTTAGTCACCCAGGCACCCCCCAAAATGTGCATCTTTTAAACAGGCTCTAGATATTACTATTAAAGTGTATACTTCTGTCATTTCCAGAAAACAATACCTTTGAGAACAGGTTTTTGCCTTGGAGGAATTAAATTCTATTGTTCTTTGATTCTATTTAAATGGCATTAATAATTGTGTAAAAGGCCCATATCTGCAATTTTTAGGTTTCTCCTTTCTTGATTGTAAGCAAAAAACTCAGGTTGAATTGACATAAAGGAGGAAAGGATGGGCCTTTTAAAGTAGGTCATAAAGATGGACCTGGAAACCACAGAACATGAAACATACCCTGGGTCAAATCTGGCTCTGCCACTTGCCATTTGACCTTTTGAACCTCCATTTATTTCTGCCTCTATAAAAGTGACAGTGTTGTGTGAAATGAAGAACCTATGTAGTAAATGGCCTAGAACATTGCCAGGCACGTTGGATGCACAATATATGTTTGTATGAGTGCATGAGTGACACAAAGGTTCCACACTTAAATACCTGTGTGGCTAGAGGTGTCCTTAGTAGGGTGTGTGGCCAGTCTGACAGTCCAAGCTAAACTCAGGTTCAAGAAGGTCCATGCTTGCCATGTTGGAATGGGAAGAAAAAAAAATAACAGTGCCCAAGCCTTTAAATTTTTAAAAGAAACTGGAAATCTATATTTTATCTACAGTTTTCTGGTATTTAAACACTGGGAGAAACTAATTTAAAATTGGGATTAGTAATTATAGGCTAACAGAACTCATATGCTAGATCTGACCTGTGGCCAACCACGTTTTGATCTCTGGCCTTAGTCCAGACTTATAAAACAAAAGTAGAATATTGGAAGAGAATCTCGGCTTTGGAAAAGTGGATCCGAGACTTTGACTTCTAAGAGCTACAAGAAGAGGGAAAAGTGGAGATGCTGATCATTGATGCTAGAGAAGAAACCTCTGAAGAGAGAATTAATGTCTAATTATATGCACTAATGTGAAATGTTTACCACGAGCCTCATCATCAGGTAGCAAGTTATGCATATGTAGCATTCAAATACGCCATCATCACCGTGATACAGTTGTCGTGAATTTTATTTGACAACAGATATTCTGTCTGTATTATGTGAAGAAAGAACTCCATCCGTGACTAAAGCCAGTCTCATCACCTTGTAGCCAAGCTGGAGTCACTGTAGCCCACGCCTCATGGCCCTCATAGTTTGCCAGTCACGTAGAGATAAAACGAGGATAGCCTGACGGTAGAAAAGGCAAAGCCATCACACCCCTAAGTAGCTTTTCTGACAATGCTGACATTCCTGTTATAGTTTAGAGGTAAATAAATGTTATTTTCCTTTAAAGTCAATTTGCTGAAGATTTCTCAACATGCATAAAGACATAATAGGAGGATGAGGGTGTATCTAGGATGAAAGGGAAAGAAGGAGAAATAAGATGGGATGGGAAATACTGAGAAATCCTTGGCAGGAAGGAGCATGAAAATTTTGTGAAGATCACTCTAGTAGCATCTTGAAGAAAGATCAAACAGGGTGGTACAAGAAGCAGAGACAAAGTCAGGAGATAACTGCAGTGTCCAGATAAATTACGAACGGGGGTGACTGGGTGGCTCAGCCGGTTAAGTGTCCGACTCTAGAGCTCAGCCCAGGTCTTGACCTTAGGGTGGGGAGTTCAAGCCCCACACCGGGCTCCATGCTGAGCTTGGAGCCTACTTTAAAAAAGAATTGTGAAGGGAGAGAGTGACATCAACAGCATAATAGGTCCTAACAAAACTGAATCATGAAGAAATAAAATGTGAACAGACTGATAACAAGTAAGGAGACTGAATCAGTAATTTTAAAACTCCCAAAAGTGAAAAGCCCAGGACCAGATTGTTTCACAGGTGAATTCTATCAAACATTAAAGAATTCATATCCTTCCCAAATTTTTCCAAAGAACTGAAGAGTAGGCAACACGCCCAAACTCAATTCATGAGGCCAGCATTACCCTGATACCAAAGCCATATGAAGACTCTACAGGGAAAGAAAACTACAGGCCAAAGTCTCTGATAAATATGGACTCAAAAAATCACATCAAAACATTATCAAACTGAATTCAACAGCACATTAAAAGGATCATACACCATGAACCCAAGAGGAATTTATTCCTAGGATACAAGCATGGTTCAACATATACAAATCAAAAAATGTGATATGCCACAGAGATACAGAAAGCTTTTGACAAAATGGCAATATTGTTTTATGATTTTAAAAAAAAGCACTCCATGATTAGGGTATCAAAAGAACATACTTCAATATAATAAAGGTCATACATGACATGTACACAACTAACACCATACTTGACTAAGTTTTCATAAATGTAACTTCTTTTCCCTTAAAGTCAATGTACATAAAGATATTTTTCAACCTTTATGTAAATATACTGACAGGATGAGGGCTGTATATGGTTGTGTAGATGAGAAGTTGAAAGCTTCTCCTCTTAAATCAGGAACAATCAGGGGTGCCTAGTCTCACCAATCTTACTCAACAAAGTACTGAAT
Organism: Canis aureus; assembly: GCF_053574225.1. Lineage (NCBI taxonomy): Eukaryota > Metazoa > Chordata > Mammalia > Carnivora > Canidae > Canis > Canis aureus. Next base: position 44,804,269 of record NC_135615.1, read on the forward strand.
TTCCTGGCCAGAACAATAAGAAAAAAGAACTAAAAGGCATCCAAATCAGAAAGGAAGAAGTAAAATTGCCATTGTCTGCAGATAATATAATCATATGTATACAAAATCTTAGACTCCACCAAAAACTGTTAGAATAAATGAATTCTCTAAAGTTGAGATACAAGATCAATGTAGAGAAATGTGGCATTTCTATACAGTGTTAAAAATTAGTGGAAAGAGAAATTAATAATCTCATTTACAATTGCATCAAGAAGAATACTGAGGAGTAAATTTAACCACAGAGGTGAAAGACCTATACTCTAAAAACTATAAAACATCGATGAAAGAAACTGAAGATGAATTCAAGGTGCTCTGGAAGAATTAATTTTAATTAATTTTAAGATGTCCATACTATTCAAAGCAGTCTATAGATTCAATGCAATCCCTATCAGAATACTAATAGAGGCACCTGGGTGGCTCAGTCGGTAAGCATCCCAGACTTGGTTATGGCTCAGGTCATGACTGCACTAGTTTTGAGATTGAACCCAGCATCAGGCTCCCCACTCAGTGAGGAGTCTGCTTGAGAATCTTCCCTTCTGGCCCTTCCCCTCATGTGTGCACTCCCTCTCTTTCTCAAATAAATACATCTTAAAGAAAAATACCAATAGCATTTTTCACAGAACAAGAACAAAGAATCCTAACATTTGTCTGAAACCACAAAAGACCCCGAATAGCCAAAATAATCCTGAAAAAGTAACTAAGTTGGAGGTATCACAGTCCCAGATTTTACACTATACAACAAAACTATAGTAATCAAAATGGTATGGTACTGGCACAAAAACAGAAACACAGATCAATGGAAGAGAACAGAGAGCCCAGAAGTAGAGCCACACTTATATGGTCAATTAATCTATGACAAAGGAATCAAGAATACACAATGAGGAAAAGACAGTCCCCTCCCCAATAAATGGTGTTAGAAAAACTGGACAGCTACGAGTAAAAGAAAACAATCACTTTCTTACGCCACATACAAAAATAAACTCAGAGTGGATTAAAGACCTAAACACAGGAGATAAATCCATAAAAATCTCAAAAGAAAAAATAGGCAGTAAATTCCTGGACATTAGAATTAGCAATATTTTTTGGTTCACTCTCCTCTGGCAAGGGCAACAAGAACAAAATTAAACTACTGGAATTAAAATAAACTAAAAAACTTTTGGACGGCAAAGGCTGCCATCAACAAAACAAAAAGACAACCTACTAAATAGGAGAAGATGTTTGCAAATGATATATCCAATGAGGGGTCAATATCCAATATATAAAGAACTCATACAATTAAACACCAAAAAACAATATGATTAGAAAACGGGCAGAGTTCTATAGTATACAGAATAGTTATTTTTCCAGATAACATGTACAGAGAGCCAACACACATCAAGAGATGCTCAAAATCATTAATCATCAAGGAAATGCAAATCAAAACCACAATGAAGTATCACTTTACACTGATCAGAATGGCCAGTATCAAAAAGATAAGAAATAATAAATGTTGGCAAAGATGTGGAGAAAAGAGAACCCTTATGCACTGTTGGTAGGAATGCAAAATGGTGTAGCCATTATGGAAAATAATATGGAGGTTCCTCAAAATATAAGAAATGGAATTACCATATGATCCAATAATTCCACTTCTTAGTATTTACCACCCCCTCAAAAAAACCCACTAAACTAAAAGTATATATCCCTTATGTGTACTGCAACATTATTTTCAAAAGCCAAAATACAGAAACAACCTAAGTCTCCATCAATATATGAATGGATACAGAAGATGTGTGCACATGTACACATACACACACACTGGAATATTACTCAGCCGTAAAAATTATTTTAATAATAATTATTTATTATAATATTTAATATATAACATTTAATATAAATATTATTCTCATTATGTAATAATAAATGGTTATGTTAACCATCTGTGATAAAAAGGCTGCACCTAGCAGGTATACTATGCTAAGTGAAATAAGTCACAGAAAGACAAATACCATATTATTCCACTTATATGTGCAATCTAATAAACAAAACAATGAACAAATGGACTCATAAATACCAAAAACAAACTGGCAGTTGCCACTGAGGAGTAGGATGGTGGGGGTGAGGGGAGGCGATGAGCAAAAAAGATGAAGGGGATTAAGAGGTACAAACTTACAGTTATAAAATAAGTAAGTAATGGGGCTCAAAAGTACAGCATAGGAAATATACTCAATAATACCAAAATAACTGTTTGATGAGTGACTAATGATAACTATACCTATCATGGTATTTCAAAATATATATAAATATATAATCACTATGTTGTACACCTCAAACTGATACAGTATTGCATGTCAACTATACTTCAATTAAAAAAAATGTTTAAAGCTGCAGGATACAAAATTAATACACACAAATCAGTTGTTCCTATATACTAAAAATGAAACATCTGAAATAGTAAAAAAAACATCCTCATTTACAAGTGCCTTGAGAATAACAAAAGGCACAGGAATAATGTAACCATGGAGGTGTAAGATCTAGACACTTAAAACTAAAAAACTATGATGAAACAAGTAGACACAAATAAATGAGAAGATCATCTGTGTTCATGGACTAGAAGAATTAAAATTGTTAAAATGTCTATATCACCTAAAGCCATCTATAGAGTTGATGTAATCTCTATCAAAATTCTGGTGACAATTTTCACAGAAATAAAGAAAGCAATTCTAAAATTCCTATAGAACCTCTAAGGACCCCTAATGGCCAAAGCAATCCTGAGAAAGATGACAAAGCAGGAGACATCCCATTTCCTGATTTCAAACTATACCTCAAAGCTGTAGTCATCAAAAGGGTATGGTACTGGCATAAAAATAGATCCAATAACCAATGGAACTACATTAAGAGTCTAGGCATACACCCTCACTGTATAATATTTGACAAGGGAATCAAGAATATTCATGAAGGAAAAAATATCTCTTCAAAATGGTGCTGGAAAAACCTGTAACCATTTCCGGAATAATGAAACCAAACACTGCTCTTTTTTTTTTTTTTAATTTTTTATTTATTTATGATAGTCACACACAGAGAGAGAGAGAGAGAGAGGCAGAGACACAGGCAGAGGGAGAAGCAGGCTCCATGCACCAGGAGCCCGACATGGGTTTCGATCCCGGGTCTCCAGGATCGTGCCCTGGGCCAAAGGCAGGCGCCAAACCGCTGCGCCACCCAGGGATCCCCCAAACACTGCTCTTATACCATTCAACGAAATTACCTCGAAATGTATTAAAGACTTAAACATAAGACCTGAAGATGTAAAACTCCTAGAAAAAAACACAGTAATAAAACTTTTGATGATGGTCTTGGCAACAATTTTTGGGCTGAGACACCCAACTGGAAGCAACAAAAGCAAAAATTACTAAGTGGAACATGAAACTAAAAACTTCTATACAGCAAAAGAAAACAATCAAAATGAAAAGGCAACCTACTAAATGGAAGAAAATTTTTGCAAATCATGAATCTCATAAGGGGTTAATATTCAAAATACATTAAGAACTCACAACTCAATAGCAAAAATCAATCTGATTAAAAGATGCACAGAGGATCTGAATAGTTCGTTCCAAAGAAGACATACAAAGGTCAATAGATACATGAACAGGTGCTCAACATCACTCATCAGGGAAATACAAATCAAAACCACAAGAAGATATCATCTCAGGGAATGTAAGTTGGTGCAGCCACTATGGAAAAGAATATGAAGTTTCCTCAAAAAATTAAAAATAGAACTTCCACATGATCCAGCAGTTCCATCACTGGGTATTCATCCAAAGGAAATGATATTACTATCTCAGAAAGGTATCTGTATTCCCATTTTCACTGTAGCATTATTTTCAATAGCCAAGACATAAAAACAACCCAAGTTCCATCAATTGGATGAATGGATAAAGATGTGGTAAATGTGTGTGTGTATGTGTGTGTGTGTGTGTGTGTCTATTATTCAGCTGAGAAAAAGAAAGAAATCCTACTATTTGCAACAATATCAATGGACCTCCAGGGCATTACGCTAAGTGAAATAAGTCAGAAAAAAACCAGACTGTATGATCCAATAAAATGTAGCATCTTTAAACAAACTCACAGATACAGAGAGTAGATCGGTGGTTGCCAGATGTTGGGAGACTGTAGGTAGGCCAAATGGGTAAAAGTGGTTAAAAGGTACAACCTACCAACCAGGTATAAGTCCTGGGGATGTAGGTATTGAGTACAACATGGTGACTAAAGCTAATGATACTATATTGAATTTGAAAGTTGCTAAGAGAGTAGATCTTAAAAGTTCTCATTACAAAAATAAAATTGTAACTATGTGTGGTGATGGATGTTAACTAGTCTTACTGCGGTGGTCATTTTGCAACGTATACCTATATCAAATCATTATATTGTTCTTGTAAAACTAATACACTGCTATATGTCATTAAAAAAAAAACTTATGTGGAAATAAAGAGAAGTAGTCTAGGTGGCTTAAAAGATTCTTTTCATGGTCAACTTCTACTCAACTCTCATCTCCTGAACTATCGCCTTCTCAAGACCAAGGTACCTTCCCAGTCACTGCTATTCTCCAACACGGGGAACGGACCCTTTTATCATCATACTCCTCTACTAGGACATTCTGTCCCTCTCTTCACTTGATTCACTCCAACTTATTCTTCAGGACTTACTCTTAATTCCTCTACCCCTACCCATGCTGAGTCAGATGATTCTCTCCTGTAAGGTTTTGGCACCCATAACTAAGCTTTTTGGTCCTTCCCCTATTGGGCTATAATCTGTAAGAGACTATGAGTTTTGCAGCTGTATGAACAGTATCTTATTTATCTCTGTGCTCTCACTGACTAGTGCAGGGGCTGAAACAGACTCAACCTCACTTTGTTGAACTAAATGGCAAGGAGAAATCATTGACTTAAAAAATAGTTGATTTCCAACTTAAAATATTTATAGCTTAAATAACTGACGAGAACAGTTTTCTGACTGTATATTCTTGGTGGGATATATATACTCAAGAACAAAAGAAAGCAATTAAATGCTTGGTTTCGGTAGCGGTGTTGTAATTCTCAAAGCATTTTGTATATTGTAGGACAGAGTGAATTAGTAAATACATTGATGCCACTGAAACAGTGTTTCCAGTGTGGAATAAGGAAGATATAAATATGAATGGGAAAAGATGGTGGAAAATCAAATGCTATTAAATTTCAATTGGATACGAACTCATGGTTTTTAAAATATAGTTTTCAAGAGTACCTGGGTGGCTCAGTGGTTAAGCATCTGCCTTTGGCTCAGGGCGTGATTCCAGAGTCCTGGGATCAAGTCCTACAGCAGGCTCCCCATGGGGAGCCTGCTTCTCAGGCTGCCCATGTCTCTGCCTCTATGTCTCTCATGAATAAATATATAAAATCTTTAAAATAAATAATATATATACATATGTATTATATATGTATATATATTATATATATATATTATATATATATATATATATATAGTTTTCAGTAACAATGAGCATATCTAGCTTCTCAATCTTGGCTTCTAAGGCTGACACTGTAAATGAAAAGAAACAGGGCTCCTTATATAAATAACCAGTTTCAGAACTGGAACAATAAAATAGAAAGTGAACCTAGTACATAAGCTTAATGGAGCAAATCAAAAGGATACAACTTAACAGGGCTCCTACAGAACAATTTGGGGCAATTTGATCATCAAATGTTAGAAACACATCATTTCATGAACGCCAGTGTAGCAATGGACTCAGGCAAAAATCCTCATTGATGCTGAAACCACTGAGTGAAATATTGAGAAAAAGGATCCTCTCATGGCCACAGAACATCACTCTAGAGATTATTTAAAAATACAATGGGAAACCAGTATCTTCCAGTGGAGGTCTGTTGTCACTAGAAGTGGTCACAAATAGCATCGCAATACCAGAACAGACTGAAATGCTGTGACTCTTGATGTGATGCAGTAAGAAGTATACATTATATATATCTTTATCATCAAAATTAGAAGTCTACCTTTTGCCAAAAGTGTCCAAGTTGAATTATGAAGAAACAATCAGAAAAATGTTGAACATAAAATATTATGCAAGACACCAGGTCTGATATCTTCATAAAAGTTTTATGTCTTGGAGCATCTGGGTAGTTCAATCAGTTAAGTGTCTGACTCTTGATCTCTGGTCTTGATCCCAGGGTTGTGAGTTCAGACCCCATGCTGTGTCCACACTGGGTATGGAGCCTACTGACTGACTGACTAAATAAATAAATAAATAAAAGTTATATGTCATGAAAAACAAATAAAAGCAGGATAGACTAAATTAGACCAGATTAAGAGACTAAATGCAATACATGAACTCTGATCCAATTTAAAAAACAAATAACAACTTGATGGGATGAGTACTGGGTGTTATGCTATATGTTGGCAAACCGAATTTAAATCAAATAGTAGGGACTCCTGGGTGGCTCAGCGGATGAGCGTCTGACTCTGGTCCAGGGCATGATCCTAAGTCCCGGGATCGTGTCCTACATCCGGCTCCCTGCATGGAGCCTGCTTATCCCTCTGCCTGTGGTTCTGCCTCTCTCTCTGTGTCTCTCATGAAAAATAAATAAAATCTTTAAATAAATAAATAAAATATTTAAAAATATAATAATAATTAAGAAAAGAAAAAATAAGAAACAAATACCAAAAGTCATTTTTGAGACAAGAGAAATGTAAGTGTGGACTATATATTCATGATGCATATGATATTGGGATCACATAGGAAAATGTCATTCTTGTAAAGCTGATGCCTGGAACTTACATTCAAATGGAAAGGAAAAAAAGAGACAAAAGGAGGCAACGTTGCAAAGTATTGACAACTGGTGAAACTACTTAAAAGGTTGTTCATTGTACTTTTCCATAGGTTAAAAATTTTCAAATAAATTTTGGTAAAATATGTCTAAGTTTGTATGTTTTTTGGTTTGTCATCATTTCTTTTTTACATTTTACCTTGATTTCCTTCTTTTGCAGCTAAGTTCCCGCATTTGAGTGGCAATTCTGCCCACAGGAACTGACTGACCACCAGTTAAAGAACTACTTAGACAATTACAGAATATCCAGAAGAGGGCAGCAGAGTAAAATTTTTCTTTAATTAACGAATGCTTGGTGTGTTAACTTTGCCAATTATCTGAAAATCAGACTTTACTTCACCTCTCTCATGAATAAAGCAGTTGTGTTAGTATTCCTCTTAGAAAACTGAAAAACTCAAAAGGCAATCACTGAGACTTCTATTTTTCCAATCTAAAATCTAGACTCAATGTTTATTATCTGACAGGACATTCCTACTCTCCCATCCCCTCTGCTAGACAGTTACAACCAGACAGGTTATATCAGGACACCTGATAACTTTTTTGACGTTCTCCTGTTCTGAAGACCCCTCTTGCTCCCAGCTTTCCACCCCTGCTCTCACCCATCCATCCACCACCCATCTACCCACCCACTCACCACCTATCTGTCTTGGCAACCACTATTCCTCTGAGCTTCCTAAACTATTTCTGCATGCTAGTGCTCTGGAACCTTCAATGACTCCCTATCACCTACTACCTCAGATCTCAACATTTCCAAAGGTGTAATCTTACTTGGCCTGAAAACTTTATTTCCTACTACTCCAAAGGCAAATTTCTGCTTTACTCAGATCATTCTATTTTTGCTCTGTACACCGACTGGGTTCAATCCCATCTCTGTACTTTTGCTCATGCCAGTGATTCTAAAACTTCTTGGTCTCGTAATTTGGTGTGAGAGGTAGCTGAAACTAACTGCACTGAATCTTCCAGTTGATATTCAAAGATGCCACAACCAACAGTGTACCACACAATTCTTTAAGGCATCATTCACACTACTGTCCTAATAGATTTGTGTATTTATTACTTTCCACTAGATGGCAGTAAAGTGTCTGGAGGAAGCGGTGGCTTTCGCTAATCCAAAGACTAGCAGAGCTCATTTCTTTTCTTCTCCTTTTTATGGTTCTAACACTCGATTTGAAAAACATTTCGTCTTCAGGCTCTATTACACTTTTGAAAATTATCAAGAGTCCCCAGGGAGCTTCTGTTTACATGGGCTGTATCTACTGATATTTCCCATACTATATGAAAACTAATGCTTTAAAATATTTACCTGTTAATTCATAAAAATAAAAATTCAACATCTATTACATCTTAATATAGATCACATACCTTGATGAAAAAACAGCTAATTCTCCTCACCCTGCCAAGCAGTGAGAAGAATGGCATTTTTTATATTTTTTCCACAGGTATTTTATTTTTAGCTTAATAAAAGAACTAGATTCTCAAGACAGGGGAAGATGGCAGAATAGGAGGACCCTAGGTTCACCTCACCCTATGAATACAACTAGATAACTATCAGATCATCCTAAATACGCCAGAAATCAACTTTTAGGCTGGCAAAACAACTCCACAACTAAAGGTAGAGGCCACCCTGAAGAAAGTAGGAAGTGCAGAGACGTAGTTTGGGAGAGAAAGAGACTGTGGCCGCTGAGGTGGGGAGGGAGCCATGGTCGCAGAGAAGGGCTACAGACAAGTTAAAACAGCAGAAGGCAAGGGAAAAACGAATCCCCTGTAGCAACTGGCATAGAAAGCAAGCAAGCAAGCCTGAATTTCTTGAGTTCTTCCAACCAGCCTGGCTTAAAGCCTGGAGTTCTAAAGGTCAGCATGCTTGGCTCCAGAAGAGCTCAGAGGACATTGGGGCTGCTCTTAGAGAAAAGTCAGGTCAAACATCCTGCAGACTTACAGCAGAAAGAGCAATCTGAAGAGCACCTGGGGCACACATGGTGAGGTTAGCTGCTCATCTCAGAGCATGTCACAGAGAGGCATTGTTCATGGTGAGACTCCTCCTGGTAGAAAAGAACTCAACAGGCACCATTTCCCATCCTGCTCCTCATAAGAAGCACAGAGCCACCTGCAGGAACCAGCACAGACACTACCTAACTTACTTACACCAAGCCCTGCATCCCAAGCTTTGGTGGAGCTGCCCCTATCAGTCAACATTTGCCTCAGTTCCAGCTCAGTGGGCCCTTCCTCCACAAGACTAGCTCAAATCTATGCTCACACCTCACATCTCCTGATGTTATAGAGTTTTGGGCACCCTCAGTTCTGGTGGCACAGTGGCAACAGGTCTCTCATTTCACAAGCAGACCAGAGTACACCTACTTGAAACTCACCACATTCAGACCAGACACCAAACACTGCCCACAACAGGCAAAGAGCCTCTGCAAATGACTGGCCTGAAGGATAAGGCAGCCAGGACACGAAAGCAGAGCACACACAGCACACAATGGAGATACCCTCGGTAGCACCAGGCCTTAGGAAACAGATGACACTACACTGCAGGGACCTCTTCTTCATAAAGCCATTACTCTCAAGAATAGGAGCCATAGCTGACTTTCCTAACACAAAGAAACAGGCACAGAGACTTAAACAAACTGAGGAGACAGAGGAATTTGTCCCAAATGAAAAAAGAGGACAAGGCCACACTAGGGATTTAAGTGAAAAAGATAGAAGTAAACATGCCTGATGGAGAATTGAAAGCAGTGATAAGGATACTCCCTGGGCTTGAGAAAAGAGTGGAGACCACGAGTGAGACTATTAACACATAGATAAGGAACAACACAGAACAGATAAAGAGCTCAGTAAACAAAATGAGAAACACACTTGACAGAATAAACAGCAGTTTGGAAGAAGCAGAGAGAAAAGAATTATGCAAAATGAGAACAGACTTAGTGAACTCAGTGACTCCATCAAACATAGTATATTTGTATCACAGGAGTCCTAGAAGAAGAAAGAGAAAAGGTGGCAGAAACTTTACTTAAAGAATAACTTCCCTGATCTGGGGAAGGAAATAGATACCCAGATGCAGGAGTCACAGAGAACTCCCCAAAAATCAACAAAATCAGATTTACACCAAGACGTATTATAATGAAATGGCAAAATATAGTGATAATGAAAAGATATTAAAGGCAGTGAAATATGGGGCACCTGGGTGGCTCAGTCGGTTGAGTCCGACTCTCGATTTCAGCTTTGGTCATGATGTCAGGGTCCTGGGATTGAGACCACACCAGCTCTGCCCTCAACAGGAAGTCTGATTTTCTGCCTCTCTCTCTTTGCCCCTCCCTGTGTACATGTGCTTGCATGCATATTCTTTCTCTCTCAAAAGAATAAATAAATCTTTTTTAAAAAAGCAGCAAAAGAAGATAGTTATCTACAAAGGAAATTTCATAATGCTATTGCCAGATTTTTCGCCAGAAACTTTCCAAGCCACAAAGAAGTGGCATGATATATTCAAAGTGCTGAATAGGAGAGGAGCCTGGCTGGCTGTCAGTAGAGCATGTAGCTCTTGATCTCAGGGGTCATGAATCTGAGTCCCACAATGGGTGGAGAGATTACTCAAAAAAAAAAAGCAAAGTGCAAATGGGAAAATCCTGCACCTGCAAATAATCTATCCAGCAAGGCTATCATTCGAAATAGAAGGAGAGAGTTTTTCCAAACAAAAACTAAAGGAGTTGGTGACCATTAAGCCAGCCCTCCAAGAAATACTAAAAGGGACTCTCTGAGTGGAAAGACAAAAATGACAGTAAAAACACAAAAGCAGTAAAATGTAATATTTCTGTAAAGTATTGGTCAAGGAACTCACAAAATAAAAGTCTGCAAAATATACACCATATACCTAAAACATGGGGAGGAGATAAAGAACAAGTTCAAACTTAAACAACCATCAACTTAATATAGACTGCTATATGCAAAAGATGTTGTTTTTCTTTAAGATTTTATTTATTTATTCATGAGAGACACAGAGAGAAGCAGAGACATAGGCAGAGGGAGAAGCAGGCTTCCCATGGGGAGCCTGATGTGGGACTTGATCCCAGGACCCCAGGATCACAACCTGAGCCAAAGGCAGACGCTCAACCACTGAGCCACCGAGGCGCCCTGCAAAAGATGTTATATACAAACCTAATGGTAACCACAAATCAAAAACCACTAATAAATATGCAAAGAATAAAGAGAAAGAAATCCAAATATATCACTAAAGAAAACCAACAAACCACAAAAGACAGAACGACAGGAAAGGACCAAAGAAAATCTTCAAAACCAAAAAACAAGTAATAAAATGGCAGTAAATACATGCCTATTAATAATCACCCTGAATATATATATATATATATATATATATATATATATATATATATATATATATATTTTATGATAGTCACAGAGAGAGAGAGAGGCAGAAACATAGGCAGAGGGAGAAGCAGGCTCCATGCACCAGGAGCCCGATGTGGGATTCGATCCTGGGTCTCCAGGATCGTGCCCTGGGCCAAAGGCAGGCGCCAAACCGCTGCGCCACCCAGGGATCCCAATCACCCTGAATATAAATGAACTAAATGCTCCAATCAAAAGACAGAGGGTGACAGAATACAATAAACAAATACAAGACCCATCTATGTGCTGCCAAAAGAGACTCATTTTAGACTTTTTAAAAACACCTGCAAATTGAAAGTGAGGGAATCAAGAAACATATCGTGCAAATAGAAGTCAAAAGAAAGTTGGAGCAGCAATATTTATATCAGACAAAACAGACTTTAAAACAAAGACTAACAAAAGACAAAGAAGGACATTATAAAATAATGAGAACAATCCAACAAGAAGGTATAACAATTGTAATTACTCACTCACCCAACATGGGAGCACCTGTTTATTAATATAAAACAGTTAATAACAGGGGCACCTGAGTGGCTCAGTGGTTGACCATCTGCCTTTGGCTCAGCTCACGATCCCAGGACCCCGGGATCGAGTCCTGCATCGGGCTCCCCGTGAGGAGCCTGCTTCTCCCTCTGCTGTGTCTCCACCTCTCTCTCTGTGTCTCTCATAAATAAGTAAATCTTTTTTTTTTTTAAAGGAGTTAATAACAAACATAAAGGAACTAGTTGATAATAATTCAACAATAGTAGGACACTTCGACATCCCACTTGTATCAATAGACAGATGATCCAAACAGAAAATCAACAAGGAAACAATGGTTCTTAATGACACACTGGACCAGATGGATTTACCAGATATACTCAGAACACTCCATCCTAAAACAGCAGAATATACATTCTTTTCATGTGCACATGTAACATTCTCCAAAACAGATCACACATTATATTCCATTACATCCAGAAAGCTCTCCTTCATCCCCCAGCTCAAGCCCCTGGCAACTAGGGGTCTGTTTTCTTCCCTATAGTTTTGTGTTTTAAACGACGGCCTCTAAATGAAATCACGTATGTAGATTTTGAGTCTGCTCCTTTCACTTAAGTTAATCACTTGAGATTCATCTACATTGTTGTATTATCAGTAGTTTGATCCTTTTAATTGCTGAGTAATAATCCATTGTGAACATAATATGTTTTGTTCATTCATTTACTAGCTGAAGGAGATTTGGGTTGTTTCCAATTTTTACTGATGACAAATAAAGCTGTTGTTAACATTCTCCTGAGGAAAAAAAAAAGCATCCACAAAGCAAGCCTCAACAAATTCAAAAAGACTGAGGTCACATCATGCATCTTTTCTGTCCACAACACTATGAAACTAGAAGTCGACCACAAGAAAAAATCTGGAAAGACTACAAATAACATGGGGGTTTAAGAACATGCTACTAAATAATGAATGAGTAAACTGAGAAATAAAAAAACAAAAAAGTACATGAAACAAATGAGAATGAAAATCCAATAGTCCAAAACTTTTGGGACACAGCATAAGCAGTTCTAAGAGGGAAGTTTACAGGAGTACAGGCCTACTTCAAGAAACAAGAAAAATCTCAAAAAAACCACCTAACCTTATACCAAAAGAAACTAGAAAAAGAACAAACAAAACCTAAAAACAACAGGAGAGAAAAAGAAAAAGATTAGAGCAGAAGCAAATGATACAGAAGCTACAAAAAAAAAAACAACAGAACAGATCAATGAAACTAGGAGCTGGTCCTTTGAAAAAAAATCAGTAAACTGATGTAAACCTCTAGCCAGACTTATCAAGAAAAAGAAAAAGAACCCCAAAAAATCACAAATGAGAGAGGAGAAATAACAACACACACCAGAGAAATACAAACAAACATAACAGAATATTATGAACAACTATATGCCAACAAAGTGGAAACCTAGAAGAAACTGATTAAGTTCTAGGAACTTACTACCTACCAAAACTGAAACAGGAAGAAACAAAAAATTTGAATAGACTAAACCCCAGCAAAGATAAGTGAATTCATTAAAAACAAAAACAAAAAACAAAAAAACAAAAAAACAAAAAAACAAAAAAAAAACTTCCAACAAACAAAAGGCTTCCCAGGCAAATTCTGCCACACTTTTTAAAGATCTTATTTATTTGAGAGGGCACACAAGCAGGGAGAGGGGCAGAAGGAGAAGGAGAAGCAGACTCCCATTGGGCGTGATCCCAGGGCCCCAGGATCATAACCTGGGCTGAAGGCAGATGCTTAACTGAGCTATCCAGGTGTACTCCATCCCTTGTGAAAAGATTTTAGAATTCTACCAAATATTTAAAGAAAATCTAATACTTATTCTTCTCAAACTATTCCAAAAAAAAGGGGGAGGGCGGTAAACTTTCAAATTCATTCTAGGAGGCCAGCATTACCCTGATATCAAAACCAGATGATGATACCACAAAAAAAGAGAACTATAGGCCAGTATCTCTGATGAACATAGATATAAAATCCTCGACATACTAGCAAACCAAATCCAACAATACGTTGAAAAAAAAAATCATTCACCATGACCAAGTGGGATTTATTTTTGCAATGCAAAGGTGGTTCAATATTCACAAATCAATCAGTGTGATACAGCACAATAAGAGAAAGGATAAAAACCATATAATCGTTTCAATAAATGCATTAAAAGTATCCAACAAAGTACAACATCCATTCATAACAACCCTCAACACAAGTTTACAGGGAACATACCTCAATATAACGATCATATATGAAAAACCCACAACTAACATCACCTTCACTGGGGAAAAAAAATTGAGAGCTTTCCCCCTAAGGTCAGGAACAAAATAAGGATGTCTCACCACTTTTTATTCAACATAGTACTGGAAGTCCTACCCACAGCAGTCAGATAACAAAAAGAAATAAAAGGCATGCAAATTGGTAAGGAAAAAGTAAAATTTTCACTATTTCCAGATGACATGATACTATATATATAAAACCTAAAAGACTCTCCCCAAAACTGCTAGAACTAATACACAAACTCAGTAAAGGTGGAGGATACAAAGTCAACATACAGAAATCTGTTGCACTTCTAAATATCAATAAAGAAGCAATAGAAAAAAAAAAGAATAGAAAGAGAAGTTAAGAAAACAACCCCATTTACAACTGTAGTAAAAATAATCAAGTCTCTAGGAATAAATCTAAACAAAGAGATGAAAGATTTGTACTCTGAAAACTATAAAAAATAGTAAAGAAATGAAAAGTACACAAAAAAACGGAAAGCTATTCCACATTCCTGGACTGAAAGAACAAATATTGTTAAAATGTCTATACCACCCAAAACAATCCACACATTTCATGCGATCTCCATCTAAATACTACATTTATTATTTTACATTTACTACATTCACTGCATTTTTCACAGAACTAGAACAATCCTAAAATTTGTATAGAATCACAAAAGACCCTGAACAGCCAAAGCAATCTTGAAAAAGAAAAGCAAAGCTGGAGTTATCACCATTATGGACTTCAAGTTTTATCACAAAGCTGTAGTCATCAAGACAGTGTGGTACTAGCACAAAAACAGACGCATTGATCAATGGAACAGAATGGAAATTCCAGAAATGGACCCACAATTATACGGTCAACTAATCTTTGACAAATCAGGAAAGCATATCTAATGGGAAAAAGACAGTCTCTTCAACAGTGTAGGGAAAACTAGACAGCAAAATGCAGAAGAATGAAACCGGACCACTTTTTTACACCAAACAAAAATAAATTCTAAGTGAATTCAAGACCTAAATGTGAGCTCTAAAACCATAAAAACCCTAGAAGAGAGCAGAGGCAGTAATTTTTTTCACATGGGCCATGGCAACTTTTTTCTAGATTGGTCCCTTGAGGCAAGGGAATCAAAACCAAAAACAAACTACTGGGAATACATCAAAATAATGTGCTGTCCTCTGCACAGCAAAGCAATCAATCAACCAAACTAAAAGGCAATCTGTGGAATGGGAAAAGACATTTTCAAATGACATATCCAATAAAGGGTTAGTATCCAAAAAATATAAAGAACTTATCAAACTCAACACCTAAAAACCAAATAATCTAATTAAAAATGGGCAAAAGACGTAAACAGACATTTCTCCAAATTAGACATCCAGATGGCCAAGAGATAGATGAAAAGATAGTCAATATCACTTATCATCAGGGAAATGCAAATCAAAACTACAATGAGATATCACTTCACTCCTGTTAAAAAGGCTAAAATCAGGAACACAAGAAATAACAAGTGTTGGTGAAGATGTGCATAAAAAGGAACCCTCTTACACTGTTGGTAGGAATGCAAACTAGTGCAGCCACTTTGGAAAACGGTATAGAGGGTCTTAAGAAAGTTAAAAAAAGAACTATCCTACAATCCAGCTATCATACTACTGGATGTTTATCCAAAGAACACAAAAACACTAATTCAAAGGGATATATGCATGCTTATTTTTATAGTAGCATTATTTACCAAACTATGGAAGCCTACCACTGATCAATGAATAGATAAAGAAGATGTGGTATAAATATACAATGGAGTATTATTCAGCTATAAAAAAATAATGAAATCTTGCCATTTGCAACACAAATGGCAGCTAGAGACTTTAATCCTAAGGGAAATAAGTGAGTCAGAGAAGACAAATACCATATGGTTTCACTCATATTTGGAATTTAAGAAACAAAAAAAAGCAAAGGAGAAAATGAGAGAGAGAGAAAGAGCGATTACAGACTCTCAACTATAGAGAACAATTTGATGGTTACTGGGAGGGTGAAGTGTGAAGTAGGTGACGGGGACTAAGAAGTACACTTCTTTGGATGAGCACCAAAGGATTAAAATAATTTTTTAAAAAGAAAAGAGACTGGAGGGTATTATGCTGAGTGAAGTAAGTCAGTCGGAGAAGGACAGACATTATATGTTCTCATTCATGTGGGGAATATAAATAATAGTGAAAGGGAATATAAGGGAAGGGAGAAAAATGTGTGGGAAATATCAGAAAGGGAGACATAACATAAAGACTGCTAACTCTGGGAAACGAACTAGGGGTGGTAGAAGGGGAGGAGAGCGGGGGGTGGGAGTGATTGGGTGACGGGCACTGGGGGTTATTCTGTATGTTGGTAAATTGAACACCAATAAAAAAAATTTTTTTTCAATAAAAAAATAAAAAAAAGAAAAGAGAAAAAGAAATAAAAAATGGTCCATGTCAATATACAAATGGATCAACCATAAAAAAAAAATTAAGAGCTGGATTCTCCTATATGCTTCACCCAACGTGTAACCTCTAGAAAACTTCACTGTACCCTTGAGAAGATGGGAATAAACAAACACAAATAACATCTTAATACTACTATGAAAATCGTTTTGACCTTGCAGATCTCTAAAAAATCCTAGAGGCCCCCAATGTCCACAGGGTAAATTATGAGCACTACTGGCTTATACTATCCCTTCTCTTCCACCTCTTTTCTACCTATTTCTTTCAAGGACTCCTTAATTCCAATAACTCATACTATGGTAATTAATATTTAATTTTTCTAAATTATATGTTTTTCCAAAGTATAATCTTTGGAAGCTGGATCTATGCACATAGTTATGGGTGAATAAATACTTGCTGGTTATATTACCCACATTAGACAGTGTTGGTATTCAAATAGCCTCCAGAATACCTCCCATCTTTAAACATCATCTCTCTTCCATCAGAGAACTGTTAGGTTCTGCCTCCAATCTACTGTTACCTTCCCCTTCAATACACCACACGCGCACACGCGCACACACACACACCAATAAAATTCCATTCAGGGAACAAGGAAAAGAGACTAAAAATGTATCATTTAATTCATGCAAAATAAGCCTGCCTGTCCTCTAGCTTATCATTGGAAACACTGTTTTTGAGAGAGAGAGAACGCATATGCATGTGAGTCGTGGTGAGGGGCAGAGGGAAAGAGGGAGAATCTTAAGCATGTTCCATGCCCAGTACAGAACCAACTCAGGGCCCAATCTCATGACCCTGAGATCATGACCTGAGCCAAAATCAAGATTCAAATGCTTACTCAAACGAGCCACTTTGGTGCCCCAAGTTTGAAAAACTCTTCTTTCTTCAACAAACTCAAAGTTAGTGATTCTAACCATAAAAAATTTCATAAAATGTCAGGATATCTAATAGTATGTCAACATAAACTCAGTCTTTTCCTCATTTTCCACAGACAAAAAACCTAAACCCCCTCCTCTGCAAGTGGAGAAAGGGAATAAGACCCCTATTTGGTTCGCCAGAATAGGACAGACAATGGTAGATTCACTCAAAGCAGCTCAGCAATTCCCTCCTGCATTTCCCTACAAGGTTGGCTTTCTCATTCTAGGCTATTTACATCTCATCTTCTCATCTCAAACCTCCCTTATTCCCCCAATAACTTCTCAGATAACGATTTTACGTCACAGGTTGCTAAGAAACTAGAAGCTATCAAACTTAGCCTCATCTTTCTTTAGTCAAACCCACAAATACACCTTCTTCTGAGCTCACATTTTCTTCCTTCCCTCTGGCTACAACTAAAGATGTGCCCCTACCCCTGTCAGAGAACAACCTCTCCACCTGTGCTCTCATTCACCTCCCATCTTCTCAAAGATTTTATTCAGGAAACTATTCATACATCTTTATTGATTTCTTTCTCTTTCTTGGATCATTCTCATTGGCACACAAATATGCCAGAGAGGTTTTCATTTTATCAAATTCCTCTCTACTTGTAGCTCCATTTCTCTGCCTCCCTTTCAGTAAAACTTACCTAAAACGTTGTGGATGCTTCTCCTTTCCAACTTCACATTTTCTCCTCAACACCCTCAAACTTGGGCAGCCCCGGTGGCGCAGCGGTTTAGCGCCGCCTGCAGCCCAGGGCGTGATCTGGAGACCCTGGATTGAGTCCCACGTCAGGCTCTCTGCATGGAGCCTGCTTCTCCCTCTGCCTGTGTCTCTGCCTCTCTCTCTCTCTCTCTCTCTGCATCGTTCCCTTCTTCCTTACTACCATGTTCTAACCACACTGATCTTCTTTTCCTTACTTAAACATGTCAAGGTCCTCCCTTATCACAGTGCCTTTGCATTTCCTATCCAGAGACTCTTCCCCACAGATCTTCCCAAGTTTGGTGACTCCCTGTAATTTGGTCTCAGTCATTCATGTCACCGTCCTATCTAAGGTTGCTATTGCTATTCTCACCAGGTGAACCTTATAAAGACAATTAAGTCCCAGCAGGAAACAGATGATACACAAATAAGTTATCCATCATACTTTCTTGTCAGTACCCTGTCTCATTTTCAGGCCACTAATTACTTGCTGACATTATTGTTGTATTTATTTTGTATCTGCTTCCTATACTAGAGCCTTGAATGTAGAAGGTATTCTATAAATTACGTACTGAAATCTCATTTTGAATTCTAGAAGCTACAGTATGTCTAGAGACACATGCCCTACTTGTGGGTTCTTAGGATATTACTCACATAGATTATCTTTCTACGTGGCATTTTTGTGAATTATACCATAAATGGGCATTAAATGATAAAATATAGCACATGTATCTTATTCTTAATTGTGTGGGGTCTTTGGAGATTTGAAACAACAATAAGAAGTAAGGGTAAAGAATCTGAGAGAAGTTAGCAGTTTGGGACAGCAGCACATTTCCATACCTATCAATACTAACATTTCACTTGTAACGTATATTATAAAATTGTCCACCAGTCTGTTTCTCATTTATATATATTTCAATTCTTATGTAAATCATTACAGACACAGATGACATCTAATCATCAACACTATCAACCACCATGACCCAAAACACTAACAATTACAGAATATACACTCTTTTCAACTGTGCATGGTATTATCACCAAGATAGAATATTACATCCAAAGACAAAACAAGTCAAAAAATTTAAAATAACGGAAGCCATGCATTTTCTCTAACCACAACACAATTAAGAAACAATTACAATAGGATATCTAAGAAAGCCCCAAATAGGGATGCCTGGGTGGCTCAGCAATTGGGCACCTGCATTTGGCTTAAGGCGTGATCCCAGGGTCCCGGGATCGAGTCCTGCATCCCAATGTGGAGCCTGCTTCTCCCTCTGCTTGTGTATCTGCCTCTCTCTCTCAGTCTATCTCTCTCATGGATTAATAAATAAATCTTAAAAAAAGAAAGCCCCAAATATTTGAAAATCAAAACACACCTCTAAATAATCCATAGATCAAAAAAGAAATTATAAGGGGAAATTTAAATACATTTTGTACTGAATGATAATGAAATTA
Source organism: Canis aureus (assembly GCF_053574225.1). Lineage (NCBI taxonomy): Eukaryota > Metazoa > Chordata > Mammalia > Carnivora > Canidae > Canis > Canis aureus. Next base: position 44,823,879 of record NC_135615.1, read on the forward strand.
CAACACATTAAAATTCCTGAATGATCCAGAATAATGTTTTGAAAGAAAGTTATAACTTCAGAAGCTTATATCAGAAAAAACTGGACAGAGCTAAAATGGCAGAGTAGTAGTGGGACCCCAGGCTTGTCTTATCACTCAAACATAGCTAATTATTGAATCATTATGAAAACCTAAGAAATCAATCTGAGGACTGACAGAACAAACAGCCCAAGTAGGTGGAGAGAAGAGGCCACACTGTCAAGATAGCAGGTGCAGAGATGTGATTTGGGGAAGAAAAGGATATGGGTGTTGTAGAGGGGAGGGAGCACTAATCACCCAGAGGCAAGAGAGACAAAGAAGTGCACAGGGATCACACAAGGAAAAATTTCCCCAAAGCCATTCACTGGAAAAATGAGAAGGGTTGAATATTTTGGGTTTTTTATAATAAATTTATTTTTTATTGCTGTTCAATTTACCAACATACAGAATAATACCCAGTGCTCATCCCACCAAGTGCCCCCCTCAGTGCCCGTCACCCATTCACCCCCACCCCCCGCCCTCCTCCCCTTCCACCACCCCTAGTTCACTTCCCAGAGTTAGGAGTCTTTATATTGTGTCTCCCTTTCTGATATTTCCCGCACATTTATTCTCCCTTCCCTTATATTCCCTTTCACTATTATTTATATTCCCCAAATGAATGAGAACATATGATGTTTGTCCTTCTCCAATTGACTTACTTCACTCAGCATAATACCCTCCAGTTCCATCCACGTTGAAGCAAATGGTGGGTATTTGTCGTTTCTAATGGCTGAGTAATATTCCATTGTATACATAGACCACATCTTCTTTATCCATTCATCTTTCGATGGACACCGAGGCTCCTTCCACAGTTTGGCTATTGTGGACATTGCTGCTAGAAACATCGGGGTGCAGGTGTCCCGGGGTTTCATTGCATCTGTATCTTTGGGGTAAATCCCCAACAGTGCAATTGCTGGGTCGTAGGTCAGGTCTATTTTAACTCTTTGAGGAACCTCCACAGTTTTCCAGAGTGGCTGCACCGTTCACATTCCCACCAACAGTGTAAGAGGGTTCCCTTTTCACCGCATCCTCTCCAACATTTGTGGTTTCCTGCCTTGTTAATTTTCCCCATTCTCACTAGTGTGAGGTGGTATCTCATTGTGGTTTTGATTTGTATTTCCCTGATGGCAAGTGATGCAGAGCATTTTCTCATGTGCATGTTGGCCATGTCTATGTCTTCCTCTGTGAGATTTCTCTTCATGTCTTTTGCCCATTTCATGATTGGATTGTTTGTTTCTTTGGTGTTGAGTTTAATGAGTTCTTTATAGATCTTGGAAACTAGTCCTTTATCTGATACATCATTTGCAAATATCTTCTCCCATTCTGTAGGTTGTCTTTTAGTTTTGTTGACTGTATCCTTTGCTGTGCAAAAGCTTCTTATCTCGATGAAGTCCCAATAGTTCATTTTTGCTTTTGTTTCTTTTGCCTTCGTGGATGTATCTTGCAAGAAGTTACTGTGGCTGAGATCAAAAAGGGTGTTGCCTGTGTTCTCCTCTAGGATTTTGATGGAATCTTGTCTCATGTTTAGATCTTTCATCCATTTTGAGTTTATCTTCGTGTAAGGCGAAAGAAAGTGGTGTAGTTTCATTCTTCTGCATGTGGATGTCCAATTTTCCCAGCACCATTTATTGAAGAGACTGTCTTTCTTCCAATGGATAGTCTTTCCTCCTTTATCGAATATTACTTGACCATAAAGTTGAGGGTCCACTTCTGGGTTCTCTATTCTGTTCCATTGATCTATGTGTCTGTTTTTGTGCCAGTACCACACTGTCTTGATGACCACAGCTTTGTAGTACAACCTGAAATCTGGCATTGTGATGCCCCAGATATGGTTTTCTTTCTTAAAATTCCCCTGGCTATTCGGGATCTTTCCTGATTCCGCACAAATCTTAAAATAATTTGTTCTAACTCTCTGAAGAAAGTCCATGGTACTTTGATAGGGATTGCATTAAACGTGTAAATTGCCCTGGGTAACATTGACATTTTCACAATATTAATTCTGCCAATCCATGAGCATGGAATATTTTTCCATCTCTTTGTGTCTTCCTCAATTTCTTTCAGAAGTGTTCTATAGTTTTGAGGGTATGGATCCTTTACCTCTTTGGTTAGGTTTATTCCTAGGTATCTTATGCTTTTGGGTGCAATTGTAAATGGGATTGACTCCTTAATTTCTCTTTCCTCAGTCTCATTGTTAGTGTATAGAAATGCCATTGATTTCTGGGCATTGATTTTGTATCCTGCCACGCTACCAAATTGCTATATGAGTTCTAGCAATCTTGGGGTGGAGGCTTTTGGATTTTCTATGTAGAGTATCATGTCATCGGCGAAGAGGGAGAGTTTGACTTCTTCTTTGCCAATTTGAATGCCTTTAATGTCTTTTTGTTGTCTGATTGCTGAGGCTAGGACTTCCAGTATTATGTTGAATAGCAGTGGTGAGAGTGGACATCCCTGTCTTGTTCCTGATCTTAGGGGAAAGGCTCCCAGTGCTTCCCCATTGAGAATGATATTTGCTGTGGGCTTTTCGTAGATGGCTTTTAAGATGTTGAGGAATGTTCCCTCTATCCCGACACTCTGAAGAGTTTTGATCAGGAATGGATGCTGTATTTTGTCAAATGCTTTCTCTGCATCTAATGAGAGGATCATATGGTTCTTGGTTTTTCTCTTGCGGATATGATGAATCACATTGATTGTCTTATGAGTGTTGAACCAGCCTGGTGTCCCGGGGATAAATACTACTTGGTCATGGTGAATAATTTTCGTAATGTACTGTTGGATCCTATTGGCTAGTATCTTGTTGAGAATTTTTGCATCCATGTTCATCAGGGATATTGGTCTATAATTCTTCTTTTTGGTGGGGTCTTTGGTTTTGGAATTAAGGTGATGCTGGCCTCATAGAACGAATTTAGAAGTACTCCATCTCTTTCTATCTTCCAAACAGCTTTAGGAGAATAGGTATGGTTTCTTCTTTAAACGTTTGATAGAATACCCCTGGGAAGCCATCTGGCCCTGGACTTTTGTGTCTTGGGAGGTTTTTGATGACTGCTTCAATTTCCTTCCTGGTTATTGGCCTGTTCAGGTTTTCTATTTCTTCCTGTTCCAGTTTTGGTAGTTTGTGGCTTTCCAGGAATGCGTCCATTTCTTCTAGATTGCCTAATTTATTGGCGTATAGCTGTTCATAATATGTTTTTAAAATCGTTTGTATTTCCTTGGTGTTGCTAGTGATCTCTCCTTTCTCATTCATGATTTTATTAATTTGAGTCTTCTCTCTCTTCTTTTTAATAAGGCTGGCTAATGGTTTATCTATCTTATTAATTCTTTCAAAGAACCAACTCCTGGTTCTGTTGATCTGTTCCACAGTTCTTCTGGTCTCGATTTCATTGAGTTCTGCTCGAATCTTTATTAACTCTCTTCTTCTGCTGGGTGTAGGATCTATTTGCTGTTTTTCTCTAGCTCCTTTATGTGGAAGGTTAGCTTTTGTATTTGAGTTCTTTCCAGTTTTTGAATGGATGCTTGTATTGCGATGTATTTCCCCCTTAGGACTGCTTTTGCTGCATCCCAAAGATTTTGAACGGTTGTATCTTCATTCTCATTAGTTTCCATGAATCTTTCTAATTCTTCCTTAATTTCCTGGTTGACCTTTCATCTTTTAGTAGGATGGTCCTTAACCTCCACGTGTTTGAGGTCCTTCCAAACTTCTTGTTGTGATTTAGTTCTAATTTCAAGGCATTATGGTCTGAGAATATGCAGGGGACGATCCCAATCTTTTGGTATCGGTTCAGACCCGATTTGTGACCCAGTATGTGGTCTATTCTGGAGAAAGTTCCATGTGCACTTGAGAAGAATGTGTATTCAGTTGAGTTTGGATGTAAAGTTCTGTAGATATCTGTGAAATCCATCTGGTCCAGTGTATCATTTAAAGCTCTCGTTTCTTTGGAGATGTTGTGCTTAGAGGACCTATCGAGGGTAGAAAGAGCTAGATTGAAGTCACCAAGTATAAGTGTATTATTATCTAAATATTTCTTCACTTTGGTTATTAATTGGTTTAAATATTTGGCAGCTCCCACATTCGGGGCATATATATTGAAGATTGTTAAGTCCTCTTGTTGGATAGATCCTTTAAGTATGATATAGTGTCCCTCTTCATCTCTCACTACAGTCTTCGGGGTAAATTTTAGTTTATCTTATATAAGGATGGCTACCCCTGCTTTCTTTTGAGGACCATTTGAATGGTGAATGGTTCTCCAATCTTTTATTTTCAGGCTGTAGGTGTCCTTCTGTCTAAAATGAGTCTCTTGTAGACAGCAAATAGATGGGTCCTGCTTTTTTATCCAGTCTGAAACCCTGCGCCTTTTGATGGGGTCATTCAGCCCATTCACGTTCAGAGTTACTATTGAGAGATATGAGTTTAATGTCATCATGATATCTATTCAGTCCTTGTTTTTGTGGATTGTGCCACTGAACTTCTTCTTAAGGGGAATTTTAAGAGTCCCCCTTAAAATTTCTTGCAGAGCTGGTTTGGAGGTCACATATTCTTTCAGTTGCTGCCTGTCTTGGAAGCTCTTTACCTCTCCTTCCATTTTGAATGAGAGCCTTGCTGGATAAAGTCTTCTTGGTTGCATGTTCTTCTCATTTAGGACCCTGAATATATCCTGCCAGCCCTTTCTGGCCTGCCAGGTCTCTGTGGAGAGGTCTGCTGTTACCCTAATACTGCTCCCCATAAAAGTCAGGGATTTCTTGTCTCTTGCTGCTTTAAGGATCTTCTCTTTATCTTTGGAATTTGCAAGCTTCACTATTAAATGTCGAGGTGTTGAACGGTTTTTATTGACTTGGGGAGGGGGGGAATCTCTCTATTTCCTGGATCTGAATGCCTGTTTCCCTTCCCAGATTAGGAAAGTTTTCAGCTATGATTTGTTCAAATACATATTCTGGCCCTCTGACCCTTTCGGCGCCCTCGGGAACTCCAATTAAACGTAGGTTTTTCTTCCTCAGGCTGTCCTTTATTTCCTTTAATCTATCTTCATGGTCTTTTAATTGTTTGTCTCTTTTTTCCTCAGTTTCCCTCTTTGCTATCAACTTGTCTTCTATGTCACTCACTCGTTCTTCCACCCCGTTAACCCTCATCGTTAGGACTTCTAGTTTGGATTGCATCTCATTCAATTGATTTTTAATTTCTGCCTGATTAGCTCTAAATTCTGCAGTCATGAAGTCTCTTGAGTCCTTTATACTTTTTTCTAGAGCCACCAGTAGCTGTATAATAGTGCTTCTGAATTGGCTTTCTGACATTGAATTGTAATCCAGATTTTGTAACTCTGTGGGAGAGAGGACTGTTTCTGATTCTTTCTTTTAAGGTGAGATTTTCCTTCTAGTCATCAGTGCAGAGTGGCCAAAAACAAGTTGTATTGGGAAAAGGAGAAAAAGACAGGAGAGAAAGAAGGAAAGAAAAGAGAAAAAGAAAAAAGAAAAAATGAAGAAAAAAGACAGGGAAAAGAGGAAGAAAAAGAAAGAAAGGAAAAAAAGGGTGGGGGAAGCAAACAAATCAAAAAAAAAAAAAAAAAAACACGGAGGAGTATCTTCTGTTTCTGTATACTTTAAGTCCCTTGACTTCCCCTGGAACTTGTCCCTCTAGCTGGTCTTCTGGGGGAGGGGCCTGTTGTGCTGATTCTCAGGTGTGAGCACTTGGGGGCGCTGCTCTGCCCCCTGCCTGGTGCAGGGCTCAGTGGGGGTTGTTTACCCCGTGAGGCCCCAGGAGGAACAACCACAGTGGCGGCGTCCAGTTCTGGAGCCCTGGATTCAGCTCCCGCAGTAATGGAGCTCTCCGTCTGCAGGGCCTGGATGCTCCGGGGCGGGCCTCTGATCTGCTCAGCTCGGGGCAGGAGCGCCTTGCTGTCCTGGGCCCTCCCGGCCTCTGCCTGTCCCGGGGGGAGGCCGGGTCCTGGGCCGTGTCCCAGCGCCCAGTGCTCCTGAGCCTGCGCTGTTGGATTCGCGCTCTCTGCCGCGCAGCCGCCTCTCCGTGAGCTGCTCCCGGAGCCGCGCAGCCCCCTCCGCACGGAGCCTCTTCCTCTGCCGGAGCCACCTCCGAGCTGCTCCCGGGACGCGCAGCCCCTCTCTGCGGAGCCGCCGCCACCCGAGCCCCTCCAAGCTGCTCCCAGGTAATACGTGTGCGCGCTGCAGCCCTTTAGGGAGCTCGGTGCACTCTCCCCGGTATGCATTTGCTCTGTTAGTGTCCCAGGGAGCCTGAGGGCATCCCCGCCCTCCTGGGGTCCTGCTCTACCTGCGAGAGAGTCTTTCCGCCCAGGAAGATTGGTGAAGCTCCTGCTTCTCTGGGACGGGGCTCTCCTGTCCTGGGGGCACTCGCCCTGCCCTTAGCCCAACTCCTCGAGGGGCCCCTCCCCCTTGGATGCCTTTTGTTTCTTTATTTCTGACCCCCCCCCGACCCCCGTCTTCCTACCTTGATAGAAGCGCAAACTCTTCTCACTGTAGCAATCCAGCTGTTCTCTCTTTAAATCTCAGGCCGAATTCGTAGATTTTCAGGTTGATTTGAAGGTTATCTAGGTAATTTGGTGGGGACAGGTGATTTGGGGACCCTATTCTTCCGCCATCTTGCCCCTCCTCCAGGTTGAGTATTTTGAGTTTTGACAACCAGAAGAACTCGAAGAGTAGAATTTTAGAGGTCAGTGCCATGGTTGATGTGGAGCGAAGAGTAGAATTTTAGAGGTCAGTGCCATGGTTGATGTGGAGCCTAGCGGACCCTGCAGCGCGCCTGTAAAGGAGGGCAGAGAGTCCAGTAGTGGACAGCACAATCTGAGGATCCCCTAGGACACACTGGGATAAATGGTCCCCTTCTTGGAGCACATTTGGAAGAGGTGGTATTGCCTTACCACGGACAAAAGGGCCGTTGGGTGCCATTACCTTCTCCTGTCCCTCAGGCGCACAGGCACAAAGACACCTATCAAGATTCCTCCAAATTCCAAGCTCCTATGATTTGGTGTGACTGTCCTTCTGGGAAAAACCTGCACCAGGCCCAGAACAGTGAGACCCTCCCACTGAGGACCACTGTAGGTCTGTCACATGCCAGGTCCTTAAAGTTTGGAGTTTTAAAACTCAGCCAGCCTCCCTGGGATAGAACACAGGTATACCATGCTGCAGGGCAGCAGACAAACCAGACACAGACAGGGTAAAGGCAGGGATCTGAGGGAGACCTGGGACACATGAGGGGAGATTGTTCACTCTCTTGTGAGAGCTTCCTGAACAGTGATGGGCACGAACTCCATTTTTCAGGGAGAAGGGAGAGGACCGGTGTCATTTCCCTCCCTACCCTCCTGTGGTGCAGCGAAACACCAACAGTGGAGGGAGGCATAAACCACTTATACCAAGCGGTTTACCCTCCCCCTGTATTCTGCATGTGCTTCTTTAATAGGACAAGTGTGCATGAGAACCAGAGCAGCAGGCCCCTCCCCCAGAAGACCAGCACAAACCCACCACATGCACCAAATCTACTGACCATAGAGTGCTGCAAAGCTTCAGCTCTGGGAGCAGTAGCATCAGGTCTCTTTGAACAAGGAGACCAGAGCACACCTAGTTAAAACTCACCACACTCTGGCCAAGGTACAAACACTCCCCACTGCAGGCAAGGAAAAACTCTGCAGAGGGCTGCTGATCAGAGGGAAACAACAGCCAAAACATAGCAGTAGAGTGCACAGAGCATACATCAGAAACACTTCCTGAATTGGCAGGCCCTGGACAGTTTATGACCTTTTCTTAAAAAGCCATTACTCTCAGGAGCAGGAAACATAACAGGCTTTCCTAACACAGAGAAGATGAGAAAGACCTACACAAAATGCCAACATGAAGGAATTCATCCCAAAGAAAGAAAAGGTCATGGCCAGGGATCTAATTGAAACAGATATAAAAAACTATGGTTGATCCAGAATTTATTTATTTATTTATTTATTTATTTATTTATTTATTTATTTATTTATTTATGATCCAGAATTAAAACAATAATCATAAGGACACTAGTTGGGCTTAGAAAAGTAGAAAAGTATAGAAGACACTAGGGAGTCTCTTACCACAGAAGTAAAAGACCTAAAAACTAGTCAGGCCAAAATTAAAAGAAAAAAAATGCTGTAACTCAGATGCGAAACCAACTGAATATGATGACCACAAGAATGGAAGAAGCAGAGGACTGAATAAATGATACAGTGATAAAATTATAGAAAATAATGAAGAGGAAAAGAAAAATATTGGATCACAAATGTAGACGTAAGGAACTCAGTGACCTCATAAAAGCATAATATTCATATCATAGGAGTCCCAGAAGAAAAAGAGAAGGGAAGAGGGGCAGCTTGAGGAAATTATAGCTGAAAATTTTCCCTAATATGGAAAAGAAAACACATATCCAAATCCAGGAGGCACAGAGAACTATCGTCAAAATCAAGAAAGGCAGGCCAACACCAAGACATATCACAGTAAAATTTGCAAAATATAGAGATAAGGAAAAAATTCTAAAAGCAGCAAGGGAAAAGAAATCTCTAACTTACAAGGAAAGACAAATAAGGTTAGGAACAAATTTCTCCAAAGAAACTTGACAGGCCAAAAGAAAGTGGCATGATATACTCAAAGTACTGCATGGGAAAAATATGCAACCAACAACACTCTATCCAGCAAGGCTATCATAAATAGGAGAGAAAATGAGCTCCCCAGACAAAACTAAAGGAGTTCGTGTCTGCTAAACCAGTCTTGCAAGAACTATTAAAGAGGACCCTTCGAGTGGGAAAGAAAGACCAAATGCAGCAAATACTAGAAAGGAACAGAGAAAATCTTTAGAAATAACTACTTAACAAGTAATACAACAGCACTAAATTCTTATCTATTAATCATCACTCTACATGTAAATGGACTAAGTGCTAAAACAAGATCTATCGATATGCTGCCTACAAGAGACTCATTTTAGACCTAAAGACACTGGCAGATTGGAAGTGAGAGGGTGGAGAACAATTTATCATGCTAATGGACATCAAAATAAAGCTGGAGTAGCTATACTTATATCAGACAAACTAGACATTAAACCACAGACTGTAATAAGAGATTAAGAACAGCACTATATCATTACACAGTGATCTATCCAACAAGAAGATCTAACAATTGTAAATATTTATGCACCCAACTTGGAAGCACCCAAATATATAAAACAGTAACAAAGGAACTCATTGGTAATAAAACAACAATAGTAAAGAACTTAAATACCCCATTTATAGCAATGGACAGATCATCTAGTCAGAAAATCGACAAGGAAACAATGGCTTTGAATGACACAGCGGACCAGATGGACTTAACAGACATATTCAGAACATTTCAACCTAAAGTAGCAGAATCCATATTCTTGAGTGCATTCTCTAGAATAGATTACATAATGGGTCACAGTATCAGACCTCAACAAATACAAAAAGAAGATTATACTGTGCATATTTTCTGATGACAATGCTATGAAACTTGAAGTCAACCACAAAAAAAAAAAAAAAAGGAAAAAAAGACCACACATACATGGAGGTTAAAGAACATCCTACTAAAGAACGAATGGGTCAACCAGAAAATTAAAGAAGAAATTTTGGGGACCCCTGGGTGGCTCAGCGGTTTAGTGCCTGCCTTCAGCCCAGGGTGTGATCCTGGAGTCCAGGGATCAGGTCTCGCATTGGACTCCCTGCATGGAGCCTGCCTCTGCCTGTGTCTCTGCCTCTCTTTCTCTCTCTCTCTCTGTCTCTCATGAATAAATAAAATATGAAGGAAGAAAGAAAGAAGAAAAGAAAAAGAAAGAAAGAAAGAAAGAAAGAAAGAAAGAAAGAAAGAAAGAAAGAAAGAGAAAAGGAAAAGAAAAGAAGAAAAGAAGAAAAGAAAAGAAAAGAGAAAAGAAAAAAGAAAAGAAGAGAAGAGAAGAGAAAAGAAAAGAAAAGAAAAGAAAAGAAAAGAAAAAAAGAAAAGAAAAGAAAAGAAATTTTAAAAATACATGGAAACAAATAATAATGAAAACAGGACAGTCCAAAACCTTTGGGATGCAGCAAAGGTGGTTTTAAGGGAGAAGTATATAGGAATACAGACCTACCTCAAGAAGCAAGAAAAATCTCAAATGCACATTCTAACCCTATACCTAAAGAAACTAAAAGAACAACCAGGAGAAGGGAAATAATAAATAAATAAAGTGAGGAGAAGAAGGGAAATAATATAAATTAGAGCATAAATAAAAGATACAGGAACCAACAAAAATTGGTAGAACAGATCAATGAAACCAGGAGTGGTTCTTCGAAAGAATCAATACAATTGATAACCCTCTAGTCAGACTTATCAAAAAGAAAAGAGAAAGGACCCAAATTAATAAAATCATGAATGAAAGAGGAGAGATCACCAACACCAAGGATATAAAAACAATTTTAGAAGAATATTATGAAAAAATTATATGTCAACAAATTGGGCAATCTGGGAGAAATACATAAATTCCTAGAAACATATCAACTACCAAAACTGAAACTAGAAGAAACAGAAAACTTGAACAGATCTATAACCTGCAAAGGAACTGAATCGGTAATCAAAAGCCTCCCAACAAACAGAAGTCCTGGGTCAGATGGCTTCCCAGGGGAACTCTACCAGACATTTCAGTAAGAGTTAATACCTGTTCTTCCCAAATGGTTCCAAAAAACAGAAATGGAAGGAAAACTTCCAAACTCATTCTACAAGATCAGCATTACCTACATTCCAAAACCAAAGACCCCACTCAAAAGGTGAATTATAGGCCAATATCCCTGATGACCATGGATGCAAAAAATTCTCAACAAAATACTACCAAATTGAATCCAACAGTACATTAAAATTATCATTCACCACAGTCAAGTGGTATTTATCCTTGGGCTACAAGGGAGGGTTCAATATTTGCAAATCAGTCAATGTGATCCATCACATTAATAAAAGAAAGAATAAGAACCCTATGATCCTCTCAAAAGATGCAGAAAAAGCATAGGACAAAGTACAGTATCCATTCTTGATAAAAACCCTCAAAAAAAGTAGAGATACAGGGAACATATCTCAACATCATAAAGGCCATATGTGAAAAATCCACAGCTAATATCATTCTCAATGGGGAATAAGATTTTTCCTCTACAATCAGGAACAAGACAGGGACGTCCACTCTCACCATTGTTATTTAACACAGTACTGTTAGTCCTAACCTTGGCAATCAGACAGCAAAAAGAAGTACTAGGCACCCAAATTGGCAAGGAAGAAGTCCCAACTCTTCACTATTTGCAGATGACATGATACTCTATACAGAAAATCTGAAACACTTGACCAAAAAATTGCTAGCACTGATACATAAATTCGGTAAAGTAGCAGGATAGAAAATCAACATACAGAAATCCCGCATTTCCATACACCAATAATGAAGCAGCAGAAAGAGAAATAAAGGCATTGATTCCACTTAAAATTGCATCAAAAACCATAAGATACCTAGGAATAAGCCTAATCAAAGAGGCAAAGGATCTGTACTCTGAAAACTATATAGCTTTTATAAAAGAAGTAGAAGAGGACACAAAGAAATGGAAAAATATTCTATGCTCATTGATTGAAGAATATTGTTAAAATGTCTATACTACCCAAAACAATCCACACATTTCAAGTAATCCCTATCAAACTACCATCAACATTTTTCACAGAACTAGAACAATCCTAAAATTTGTACAGAATCACAAAAGACCCTGAACAGCCAAAGCAGTCTTGAAAAAGAAAAGCAAAGCTGGAGGTATCACCATTCTGGACTTCAAGTTTTATCACAAAGCTGTAGTCATTAAGACAGTGTGGTAGCAGCACAAAAACAGACGCATTGATCAATGGAACAGAATGGAAATTCCAGAAATGGACCCACAATTATATGGTCAACTAATCTTTGACAAATCAGGAAAGAATACCTAATGGGAAAAAGACAGTCTCTTCAACAAACGGTGTAGGGAAAACTGGACAGCAAAATGCAGAAGAATGAAACTGGACCACTTTCTTACACCAAACAAAAATAAATTCAAAATGAATTCAAGACCAAAATGTGAGCCCTAAAACTATTCAAAATCCTAAAAGAGAGTAGAAGGCAGTAATTTTTTTGACATGGGCCATGACAACTTTTTTCTAGACTGGTCCCTTGAGGCAAGGGAAACAAAAGCAAAGATGAATTATTGGGACTTCATCAAGATAAAAAGCTTCTGCACAGCAAAGGAACAATCAATGAAACTAAGAAAACTTTTTAAAAATGGGTTAGTATACAAAACCTATACAGAACTTATCAAACTCAACACCCTGAAACACGTAATCCTGTAAAGAAATGGGCAGAAGACATGAACAGACATTTCTCCAGAGAAGATATACAGCTAACAGACACATGAAAAGATGCTCAACATCACTCATCATCAGGGAAATGCACATCAAAATTACAATGAAATAGCATCTCACACCTGTAAGAATGGCTAAAATGAACAACTCAGGAAAACAGGTGTTGGTGAAGATGCAGAGAAAGGGGAACACTGTTGGTGGGAATGCAAACTGGTGCAGCTACTCTGTAAAACAGTTTGGAGGTTCCTCAAAAAGTTGAAAATAGAGCTACCCTACAGCCTAGCAATTGCACTACTAGGTACTTACTCAAAAAATACAAAGATACTGATTTGAAGGGACACATGTACCCCGATGTTTGTAGCAGCATTACCAACAAATTATGGGAAAAGCCCAAAAGCCCACTGAGCAATGAATGGATAAAGAAGTTGTGGTATATATGCATACACTGGAAATATTAGCCATAAAAAAAGAATGAAATCTTGTCATTTGCCATGACACGGATAGAGCTATGGTGTATTATGCTAAGCAGAACAAGTTAGACAAAAGTCTATGATTTCATTCATATGTGGAATTTAAGAAAAAAAAAAAACAGATAAATATTGGGGAGAAAACGGTAGACCATGAAAGGCAAACCATAAACAGACTCTTGGGACACGGCTCAGTCAAACATTAGACTCCTGGTTTCAGCTCAGGTCATAATCTCAGGATCAAGAGATCAAGCCCTATGCTGGGCTCCAAGCTCAGTACGGAGTCTGCTTAAGATTATTTTCCCCTTCTCTCTTCCTCTTCCTCTGCTCTTCTCCCTACTCTCTCTCAGATAAATAAATAAATAAATAAATAAATAAATAAATAAAATCTTTTTTAAAAAAAGTCCAAAAACCACTCTTAACTGAGGGTTACTGGAGGTGAGATCTGGGTGGGGGTATGGGCTAAATGGGTGATGGGTATTAAGGAGAGTACTTGTGATAAGCACGGGATGTTTTCTGTAAGTGATGAATCACTAATTCCACTTCTGAAACTAATATTCCACTATATGTTAACTAACCGGAATTTAAATAAAAACACGAAACAAAAAAAAAAAAAGGAATAAAGAAAGGTCTAAAATCAGTGATGTAAGGTTCTACTTATAAAGCTCAAAAAAGAGTAAAACCAAAGTAGAATGTATAAAATAATAGAAACAGAAATTAACAAAATAGAAAATAGACAAACATAAGACAAAATTAATAAACCCAAAAGCTCTTTCTTTGAAAAAACAGAAAACTCCCAGTTACAACAATGAAGACAAAGGAAGACACAAATTACCAACATCAGGAATGAAAATGGGATTTTCATTAAAGATCAAAGAGATAGTAAGACTATATTAGCGAAAACTTTATGCCAAACAGTTTGCCAGCATTAATGAACAAATTCCATGAAAAATATCTTACCAAACCTGAAAGAAGATAAAACAGAAATTTTCAATAGCTTTCAAAGAAACTGAATTCAGGAGCGGGGGATCGAGTTGGCAAAGTACGAAGATCCTGAGCTCACCTCCTCCCACAGACATACCAAAACCCACAACTACATACAGAACTATCTCTGAAAACAAACTGAAGACTACCAGAATAGATCTTCTACAACTACAAAGAGAAAGCCACATCAGAATGGGTGGAAGGGGCAGACATGTGAATTAGTCAGGATTCACAGCCCTTGCACAGTGATGCCCTGGCAGGAGGTATAACACAAACATATAAACATTCAAAAAGGAGTAAGAGGTCCAAGCCCCACATCTGGATCCCCAGCCAAGAGACATGCTTGGGAAAGAGGAGCCCCCATAACACTTGGCTTTGAAAACCAGTGGGGTTTACATATGGGAGACCCAGATGGCAATAGGAAACCAAGACTCTGCAAATAATAGGCAGGTGCATAATCTGGGGAATAGCCCTGCACAACAGTGAGTCCACACCAAGTGCAGCCCAGGAGGGTACCTGCAGCTCAAATAGGGGAGACCACTAGGGAACCTTGCTCCAGTAATGGATTGGGGATGGGGTTGCACAACTGGGTCTGACAGGATAACTTCTGCATAAAGCCATGCAGATGGAAGATATGACTGATCTACCTACAAAGAAACACATACAGTTAGGCAAAAGGAAGACATGGAGGAATAAGTTCCAAACAAAAGACAAGACAATACCTCAGAAAAATAACTAAAGAAAAGAGAGATAAGCAATAAACCTGAAAAAAAGTTCAAAGTAATGTTCATAAACTCAGGAGAAGAATGGATGAACAACACTGAGAACTCAATAAACACACACAAAATAAAAATAAATAAATAAATAAAAAAGAATCAATCAGAGCCCAAGAATAACTGAAACGAAGAACATATTAGAAGAAAACAACAGTAGATGAGATGATCCACAAAAATGGATCAGGAACCTGGAAGACAGGGTAATTGAAATCACCCAATTTGAAAAGCAAAAAGAAAAAAGAATCAAAAACAGGATAGTTTAAGAGACCTCTGGGACAACATTCCCAGCAACAGCATGCTGGGAAGCACAGAAATATTTGCATAATAGGTCGCAGAGGAAGACAGACATAAAGGGGCAGAAAACCTATTTGGAGAAATAATGACAGAAATTTTCCCTAACGTGGTAAGGGAAAGAGACATCTCATTTCAGGAAGCACAGTGTCCTAAACAAGATGAACCCAAAGAGACCCACACCAAAATATATTATAATCAGTGTAAACAGTTAAAGACAAAATCTTAAAATCAGCAACAAAAGCAACTAGTAATGTATAAGGGGACCCTCAAAAGACTATCAGCTGATTTTTTTCAGCAGATTTCAAAGGCCATTAGGAAGTGACACAATATATTCAAAGAGTTGAAAGGAAAACATTTATAACAAGAATACTTTACCTGACAAAGTTATCACTCAGAACTGAAGAGGAGAAAAGGAGTTTCCCAAATAAGCAAAAGCTAATGTTGTTTATCAACATCAAAACCAGTCTTACAAGAAACACTAAGGGAACTTCTTTAAATGAAAAAGAAAAGGCATTAATTAGAAATAAAAATATGTGAAAGAAAAAATAACACTGGTAAAGGTAAACACATAATAAAGATAATGGGCCAATCACCTACATAGCTAGTTATGAAGGTTAAAAGACAAAAGTAGTAAAAAAAGTAGTAAAATCATCAAGACCTAAAATAATTAAAGGATACACAAAATAATAATATGTAAAATATAACATCAAAAACATAAAATGTTGGGGATGGGGGGACTGTAGTGTTTTTAAAATGAACCTAAATGGGTTTGAGCTTAAATGACCATCAACTTAAAATAGACTGCTAAATACTTAGGATGTTACATATGAACCTCATGTTATATATGAACCACAAAACTAAATCCTAAAACAACAGATACATAAAAAATAAACATAAAGGAATACAAACATAATACTAAGGAAAATCACCAAATCACAAAGCAAGAGGATAAGAGAGAACAGCAAAAACAACCAGAAAACAATTGACAAAAACAGCAAGAAGTACATATCTATCAATAATTACATTAAATGCAAATGAACAAAATGCTCCAATGAAAAGAAATAAGATGGGGGTGCCTGGGTGGTTCAGTCGGGTGTCTGCCTTCAGCTCAGGTCATGATCTCTGGGTCCTAGCATGGAGCCCGGCATCAGGCTTCCTGCTCAGCAGGGAGTCTGCTTCTCTCTCTCTCTCTCCCTCAGCCCCTCCCCACTGCTCGTTCTCTCTCTCTCTCTCTCAAATAAAATCTCAGAAAAAAAAAAGACATAAGGAGGAAAATGGATAAAAAAAAACAAACAAACAAGACCCACTTACAGGCTGCCTACAAGAGGCTCACTTCAGATCTAGACACACAAAGACTTAAAGTGAAGAGAGAAAAAGATATTCCATACAATTAGAAACAAAAAGAAAGCTGGAGTAATACTTACATCAGGCTAAAACACTGTAACACACATGCTGTAACTAAAGACAAAGAATGGTGTTACAAAAGATAAAAGGATCAATCCAACTAGAGGATATAACACTTAAAAACATCTACGCACCCAACACAGGGGCACCTAACACATAAAGCAAATATTAACAGACACAAAGGCAAAAATGGACAGTGATAAAATAATAGTAGGGGACTTTAAAACCCCACTTAAATGGATAGATCATCCAGACAAAAAAATCAATAAGGAAACAATGGTTTTAAATGACATGTTATACCAGATGGACTTAAGAGTATTCTATTCCAAAACAGCAAACTACATATAAATAATAAATAAATAAAACCTTAAAAAAATCACAGAGGAAATAATGAAATAGCTAGTTCTTTGAAAAGATAAACAAAATTGATAAACCATTACCCAGGTTTGAAGAAGAAAGAAAGAAAGAAAGAAAGAAAGAAAGAAAGAAAGAAAGAAAGAAAGAAAGAAAGAAAGAAAGAAAGAAAGAAAGAAAGAAAGAAAGAAAGAAAGAAAGAAAGAAAAAGAAAAGAAAAGAAAAGAAAAGAAAAGAAAAGCCCAAATAAATAAAATCAGAAATGGTACATATAACAGAGAAGGTACATATAACACCACAGAAATACAAAGGATTATGAGAAAACTGGAATTAATAGGTTAACAAATGAGATAACCTAGAATAGGTAAATTCCTACAAACATACAATCTTATGAGATTGAATCAAGAAGAAATAGAAAATCTACCAAACCCATAACTAGCAATGAATTTGAATCAGAAAAAAAAACAAAAAAAACAAAAAGCCTCCCAACAAATAGGAATTCAAGACCAGATGGCTTCCAAGTGAATACTACCAAACATATTTTTTTAATTTTATTTATTAGAAATAGAGAGAGATAGAGGCAGAGACACAGGCAGAGGGAGAAGCAGGCCCCATGCAGGGAGCCGAACAAGGGACTCAATCCCGGGCCTCCAGGATCACACCCTGGGCTGAAGGTGGCACTAAACCGCTAAGCCATTGGGCCGCCCCTCTACCAAACATTTAATGAAGAGTTGAAACCTGCCCTTCTCCAACTATTCCAAAATATTGGTGAGGAAGGAATGCTTCCAAACTCATTCCACAATGTATTAGCCTGATACCAAGAGCAAAGAAAAATGCCCTTAAAAAAGAAAATTACCGGCCAATATCCCTGATGAACGTGATGCAAAAATCCTCAACAAAATATAAGCAAACTGTATTCATTAATACAATAAACATGCAGCATGATCACCTAGACTGTATTCCAGGTACACAATATTTGCAAATCATCAATGTGATACACCATATTAACAAAAAGAAGGATAAAAATCACATGATCATCTCAATAGACACAAAAAAGCATGTGATAAGAATCAACATCCATTATGTTATGTTATGAATTTTTATGGTAAAAATTCTCAACAAAGTGGTTAAGAGGGAACATACCTCAGCATAAAAAGGGCCATATACCAACAACACAAAAATAACGTCATACTCAATGGTGAAAAGCTGAAAGCTTCTCATCTAAGATCAGGAATAAGACAAGGATACCCACTCCGGAAAAAAAAAAAAAAAAAGATACTCACTCTGGACACTTTTATTAAACAAAGTATTGAAAGTCCTAATGACATCAATCAGACAAGAAAAAGAAATAAACAGCAACCAAATTGGAAAACAAGAAGTAAAAATGTCACCATTTGCAGAAATGTGATTCTACATATATAAAACATAATAATACCACCAGAAAACTATTAGAATAAATGAACCTAAAGTTGCAGGATAAAAAAAAATAATACACATTAATCTGTTGCTGTATAGAACAATAATAAAGTAGCAGACAGAAAAACTAAGAAAACAATCCCATTTGCAATTTCATCAGAAAGAATACCTAGGAATAAATTTATCCAAGGAGGTGAAACCCACACACTGAACACTATAAAACAGTGAATAAAAAATTGAAGACAACACAATTAATGAAAAGAAACTCCATGCTCTTGGATTGGAATAATGAGTTGTTGTTTTAAGATTTTATTTATTTGACAGAGAGAGAGGCTACAGATTCAGTGCAATCTCTATGAAAACACCAATATTTTTCACAGAACTAAGTTAATTAATCCAAAAATTTTCTGAAACAACAAAAAATGCCAAATAGCCAAAGCAATCTTGAGAAAATACAACAAAGCTAGAGGCATCACACTCCCTGATCTCAAACTATACTATAAAGCTATAATAATCAAAAAGTGTGGTACTGGTACAAAACCAGACACACAGATCAGGAGAAAGAGTCCAGAAAAACACTACACTTTGCAGTCAATTAATTGGCAACAAAGAAGGTTAGAATATACTATAAGGAAGAACCAATCTCTTCAATAAATGGTCCTGGGAAAACTGGACTATTATGATACATGTAAAACAATGAAACTGGGTCACTTTCTTACACCATATACAAAACCAAGTCAAAATGTGTTGAAGACTTAAATGTAAGACCAGAAACCATAAAACTAGAAGAAAACAGGCAGTAAGCTCGTGGACATCAGTCTCAGAAATATTTTTTTGGCTCTATATCCTCAAACAAGGGCACCAAGAACAAAAATAAAGACATTGGACTACATCAAACTAAAAAACTTTTCCATGGTAAAGGAAACCATCAACAAAATGAAAGTCACCCTACTGAATGGGAAAAGATATCTGCAACTGATAAGACAGATAAGGGATTAATATCCAAAATATATAAATAACTCATACAACTCAATATAAAAAAAAACAATCCAATTAAAAATGGGTAGCAAACCTAAATAGTCATTTCTCCAAAGATATATAGATGGTTAACAGACACATGAAAAGATGGTCAACATCACTAATCTTCAGTGAAATGCAAAGCAATACTACAATGAGATATCACCTCATACCAGTCAGAATGTTGAGTCTCAAAGACAAGAAATAACAAGTGTCAGCAAAGATACAGAAAAAAGGAACACTTGGGTACTGTTGGTGGGGATGGAAAATGCTGCAGTTGCGATCGATAGTCTGGAGGTTCCCCAAAAAATTAAAAATAGAAATACCTATATAATCCAGCAATTCCACAGCCAGGTATTTACTGGAAGAAAACAAAAACACTAGAAGAGATATATGCACCCTCATGTTCACTACAACATTACATACAACAGCCAAGATATGGAAACAACTGTCCATCAAAAGATGAATGGATAAAGAATATATGGTATACAAATATACAATGGAGTACTAACTCAGCTATTTAAAAAATGAAATCTTGCCATCTGGACAACATGGATGGACCTAGAAGGTATTATGCTAAGTGAAATAAGTAGACAGAGAAAATCATCTATCACATGATTTCACTTATAACAGAGAGCCTAAAAACAAAACAAAACAAAACAACAAAAACAGAAACAGACTCATAGATACAGACAGTAATCCTGTGGTGCCACAGGGAAGACAGGCAAAATAGGGAAAGGAGAAGTTTGTACCAAAAAGGATGTGAGGCTTGATCCTCACATAAGGATAAAGACAGATAAGATATAGGATACATAAGAAAGCAACGTACAGGGATCCCTGGGTGGCGCAGCGGTTTAACGCCTGCCTTTGGCCCAGGGCGCAGTCCTGGAGACCCGGGACTGAGTCCCACGTCGGGCTCCCAGTGCATGGAGCCTGCTTCTCCCTCTGCCTGTGTCTCTGTCTCTGTCTCTCTCTGTGACTATCAGAAAGAAAGAAAGAAAGAAAGAAAGAAAGAAAGAAAGAAAGAAAGAAAGCAAGCAAGCAACGTACACCATAGGGAATATAAGTAATAATAAAGTTACAACTTTGTATGGTGACAGATGGTAGCTACATTTATGGTGATCACTTCCTTTTTTTTTTTTATATATGTGTGTATATATATATTTTATATTATTTATTTATTCATAAGAGACACAGAGAGAGAGGTAGAGACACGGAGGAAGAAGCAGGCTCCATGCAGGGAGCCCAATGCAGGACTCGATCCCCGGGCCCCAGGATCACGCCCTGAGCTGAAGGCAGACATTTAACTGCTGAGACACCCAGGCGTCCCATCCCTGGTGATCCCTTCCTAATGCATATACATGTTGAATCACAATGTACACCTGAAAATAATATTGTATAACAACTGTACTCCAATAGTAAAAAAATGAATTCATTATCAAAGAAAACTACAGGTTCAACGGTTACACTGGTGAATTCTATCAACAATCAAGGAAAGAATAAAAGCACTCATATACAAATTTTTTGCTTTTTTAGAAAGTAAAGAAGAAGAGAACACTTCTCAATACATTTAAGAGGTCAGTGTAAACAAGCCTAACACCAAAACCTGAAAACAAAACTACAAATAAACCATGAGGCTGAAAAATTTAAAATACACTTCAAAATAAATATGAGACAACAAAAGCAAATAAAAACCTATAGAGTATGACCAAAGTGTTACTCATAACTGAGTTAGCTCCAGACTTCCAGGATGGCACAACATTTGACAATGTGTCATTGTAATTCACTACATTAACAGAAGAACATAGAGAAATTATGTTATCATCTCTATAAACAGCAAAGAAAGCCATGTGATATTCAACATTTAATATTAAGACAAAAATTCCTGACAAATCAAAACTAAAGAGAACTTTTTAAACTCAAACTATTCCTACCAGAAAATTATAGTAAATATTAAACTTGATGGTAAAACTTTAGAAACAAACAGAATAATAAAGCAGAATTATACAAACTAGTATGGGGAGACACCAAAATATATTTCTGAATAAACAAAAGAAGTTGCAGATATTGATAGTTTTTTGTTTGTTTGTTTGTTTGTTTTTGATAGTAGTTTAAAAACACACATATTTCTATGATTTTCTGTAGGAATATGCACAGGTATATAAATACATAGAAATAAGACTTGCAGAAATCCCATCAGTCTGATAACTTCTGAGGAAACCAGGTGAGGACCAGAATTGGTGTAAGCATAGGTCAAAGGGAGTGATTCAATGAGATTTTAGCCTTATTTACCATGTTTCTATTTGTTATTAGAAGAATGTTGTTTTTATGAATAACTTAGGTAATTAAAAAGTAATTTTAATACCATAAATTTAAGTTCAACATAATACTGGAGGTCCTGGCCAGAACAATTAGAAAAGAAACAAATAAAGACATCCAAACTGGAAAAGAAGTAAAACTGTCACTATTTGCACATTACATATTATATACAGATAATACATCAAGAAAACCTTAAAGACTCTACCGAAAAACTATTCTAATAAACTCGATAATGTTACAGGGTACAAAATCAGTATATAAAAATCTGTTGTTTCTATATCCTAAAAATGAACTATCAGAAAGAAAAATTAAGAAAACAATCTCCTTTACAACTGCATCAAAAAGAATAAAATAGAAGGACATCTGGATACGTCAGTTGGTTAAATGTTTGACTCTTGATTTTGGCTCAAGTCATAATCTCTGATCATGAGATGGGGTGGCACATGGGGCTCCATGCTGATTGTGGAGCCTGCTTAAAATTCTATCTCTTCCTCCCGCACCCCAAAAAAGATTTTCTCTCTCCTTCTGCCTCTATTCTCCCTCTCTCTTTAAAAGAAGAAAACGAAGAAAAAAAAAAAGAAGAAAAAAGAATAAAATAAGTTGAAATAAAATTAACCCAGGAGGTGAAAGATCTATACCCTGAAAACTCTAAGACATTAACAAAAGAAAATGGAAGAAGCAGCAAGTATAGGAAAAGATATTCCCTGTTCAGGGACTGGAAGAACTAATAGTGTTAAAATGCCCTTAGTACTCAAAGCAATCCACAGATTCAATGCAATTCCTTTCAAAAGTCTGATGGCATTTTTCACAAAAATAGAACAAGTAATCCTAAAATGCGTACAGAACCACAAAAGATCCCAAACAGCCAAAGCAATCTTCACAAAGATGAGCAAATCTAGAGGCATGCTCCTTGATTTCAGAGTATATTACAAAGCTACAGTAACCAAATAGTATAGTGTCAGTATAAACATAGATGATAAAGGGAAGAGAATACAGAGTCCAGAAATAAACCCACACCTACATGGTGAATTAACTTATGACAAAGGAGCCAAGAATATACAATGGGGAAAAGATAGCCCTTTCCACAAATGGTGGTGGAAAAAGTGGGCAGCCTTGTGCAAAAGAATGAAATTGGCCTACTATCATATACTATACATGAGAACAAACTCAAAATGGATTAAAGACTTAAATTTAAGGCCTGAAATCATAAAACTCCTAGGTAATAAGGAAAATACAGGTGGTAAGCTCCTGCACATCAGTCTTGACAATAACTGTTTTGTTAATCTAACACCAAAAGCAAAGGCAGCAAAAGTAAAAACAAACAAATGGGACTACGTCAAAGTAAAAAGCTTCTGCACAGCAAAGGAAACCATCAACAAAATGAAAAGGCAACCTATGGAATGGAATAAAATATGTCCAAATCATATATCTGATAAGGGGTTAGTATCCAAAAAATATAGAGAAATCCTACAACTCAACAGAAAGAAGAAAAAAAAAAAAAAGCAAAGACCACAATCCAATTTTTAAAAATTGGCAGAAGACTTGAGTAGAGGGCAGCCCGGGTGGCTCAGTGGTTTAGCGCTGCCTCCGGCCCAGGGCCTGATCCTAGAGTCCCGGGATCAAGTCCTGCATCAGGCTCCCTGCATGGAGGAGCTTCTCCCTCTGCCTGTGTCTCTGCCTCTCTCTCTCTCTCCCCCCTCTCTGTCTCTCATGAATAAATAAAAATAAAATCTTTTTTTTTTTAATTTTTATTTACTTATGATAGTCACACAGAGAGAGAGAGAGAGAGAGAGAGAGAGAGAGGCAGAGACACAGGCAGAGGGAGAAGCAGGCTCCATGCACCGGGAGCCCGATGTGGGATTCGATCCCGGGTCTCCAGGATCACGCCCTGGGCCAAAGGCAGGCGCTAAACTGCTGCGCCACCCAGGGATCCCATAAAAATAAAATCTTAAAAAAACTTGAGTAGACATTTTTTTCCTAAGAAGATATACAATATGGCCAACAGACAAATTTAAAGATACTCAACATCACTAATCTTCGGGGAAATTAAAATCAAAACCACAAGGAAATAACACCTCACACTTGTCAGAATGGGTATTCTGAAAAAGACAAGAAATAACAAGTGGGAAGTTCTCATGCACTGCTAGTGAGACTGTAAGTTAGTGCAGCTATTAGGAAAAACAGTATGGAGGTTCTTTAAAACATTAAAAAAAGAGAACTATCATATGATTCAGCATTCTACAGCTGGGTATTTTTCCAAAGAAAATGAAAACACTTACTAGAAAAGATATATGCACCCCTATGTCCACTGCAGCAATATTTACAACAGCCATGACATGGAAACCATGGAAGTGTCCATCAATGGATGAATGGATAAAGAAACCAAAGTGTGTATATGTATATAGACACATACAATGGACTATTACTCAGCCATTAAAAAGAAAATCTTGCCATCTGGGACAATAGAGATAAAGCCTGAGGATATCATGCTAAGTGAAATAAGACAGAGAAAGACAAATACTATATAATTTCGTCTATATGTGGAATCTAAAAAACAAAACAATATAAAACAAGCTCATAGAGAATAGATCGACAGTTGCCAGAGGTTGCCAGGGGCTGGAGGGTAAAGGATGGTTAGAAAATAAGAAAAAAAAGAAAATAAGATCTGGGGATGTAATGTACAGTGTGGTGATTGTAGGTGACAATACTCTACCGTATATTTGAAAGTTGCTAAGAGAGATCTTAAAAGTCCAAGAAAAAGGGACGCCTGGGTGGCTCAGTGGTTGAGCATCTGCCTTCAGCTCAGGGTGTGATCCTGGGGTCCTGGGATCAAGTCCGGCATCAGGCTCCACATAGGGAGCCTGCTTCTCTCCCTCCGCCTGTGTCTCTGCCTCTCTCTGTGTGTCTCTCATGAATTGAAAAGAAAAAAAAAAAAAAATAGTCCAAGGAAAAAAAATGTAACCATGTATGGTGACCAATGTTAGATCTATTGTGATCATTTTGCAGTATATACAAATATAGAATCATTAGCTGGACATGTAAAGCTAATATAATGTCGTAAGCCATTATGTATCAATCAATGAATAATAAATCAGGTCTACACAAAATGGTACTGGATGGACAACACAGATGATTACATGATAAAAACTTTTAAAACACTGGAAATATATACAAAAACTGCTTTTAAAAAAAAAAAGTATATTACCACAGCTAAGTATTCTACTAGTTCTTTTCGGTTCCTTTTAAGTGTAGAGACCATAAAATCACTTTCTTTGAATGCTGTTTATCAACGCATCCTGGAACTGAATTGACTCCATTTAGCAAATCAGGTAAATCTGGGTGATGCCAATTTACCAAACACAAGCACCTGATCGCAGAGCCTCCGGAGTTTGCCGACATCCTTATACTATTATATTGGAGTGAAACAGAGACTCTGGCAGATATTCTTTCCTTCCTTGCATTCCTCTTTTGGAATTGAACAAATTGGTCCTAAAGCTACCTGCCTTTACCTGGATTTTCACTAGGTCTCACCTGTTCATTTTTAGACTTCTGTTTAGGATTTCACCTTCACTCTCTCAGGCAAAGTCTAGGAGAGCATTTGGCGGCCTGAGGAGAGGGCACCGACCGACACATGTTAATGAACACTTACGGATTTGCAGGTAGTTGGAGGTTCTTGTAGCCGGCGTCCACCGGAGCCGAGCGTCTGTCCTAAGTGGGTGCGCGTGTAAGTCCACGAGCGAACGGACAAAGGAAAGGCGGGGAGGGCTTCCCTCAGCGGCCGCACCTCCGACTCCGCCGATTCGGCCCGCGCCGCAACAGGGGCCGGCCCGGAGCCCGCCGCCCGCCGCCCGCCGCAGCAGCACCCGGAGAGCGAGCCCCGCCGCCCCGGAGCAGCGCGCTCCAGGCGGAGGCCAGGAGGGGCGGGACGGCGTGGCCTCCGCTCCTCCCCGGGCCGGGGCGGGCCCGAGACCGCGGCCCTCCTCCCCGCGCTGGCCTCGTCACTGCGCCGCGGGACCGCCATGCCCGGCCGCCTGCTGCGGGGCCTGTGGCAGCGATGGCGCCGTTACAAGTACCGCTTCGTTCCCTGGATCGCGCTGAACCTAAACCACAACCCCAGGTGAGAGGGCGAGACCGGCAGGCCAGCGGCGCCATGTTTCGGCCCCACGACGCCGACCCGGCGGCGGGACGGGAGGCAAGTGGGCCCCGAGTGGGCGGGGCCCCCGGCGGGCGGAGCTTCAAGCGGACGGAGTCTCAGGGGGTGGAGCTTCGGGCGGCCTCTGGGGCCCGGGGCGGGTGTGCCTTGTGGGTGGAACCTGGGGGGGGGGCGGGGCCCGAAGGGGGCGGGGCCCGAAGGGGGCGGGGCCCGAAGGGGGCGGGGCCCGAAGGGGGCGGGGCCCGAAGGGGGCGGGGCCGAGGCTGGCGCCGTCGGAGGAGAGCTGGGATACCGAAGGGGGCGGGGATACGGGGGGGCGGGGAGCCAGAGGGGGCGGGGCTGTGCCCCAATCTCCCAGGGTACCCCGCGCCGCCGGGACTGCGAGGCGGGCGTTGCCCGCGGGCGGAGGCGCGTTCAGTCCTTTTTCGTTCTCAGCTGATCCCGGGCTTCTGTCCCGGCAAAAAATAGAAACTTGTCAAAAAGAACAAAGCTCTTATAGCGTGAGGGTGCGTGGTCTTGTCTCCGCCAAGGCACAGTTAGGCGCTTGAAATCCCTTAGAAAAGCCAACCCGAGGTTTATTTTCGCAGCTCCGTAGTTCATCAGGTGAGGGTAACAGCTTGGACTGACGCATAGAAACGAGCAAAAGGCCACTAAAAGCACGTCGGAGTGTTGGGTTAAGGTCAGGGACGTAGCGAGCGGCGGCCCCCGGCAGCGGCGTGCTAGCGACCTGCATGACCTGCAAGAAGTTGGCTGAGCGCTCGCTCAGTGCCACGCCAGCTCCACGGAAGGCCAGTTCGTAACCAAAGAGCTTTTCCAAAGTTTCATTCGGCGGAAACGTGAGTTCAGGGCCATCCTTACCATAGCATTGTGAAGCGGGAATTGCTTTCCTTTAGTTAAGAAGTAAAAATAATACCATCATGCGCCGCTGAAGAAGTACGTACCCCCCGGGGAGAATGTGACAAAGTGTATCATGTTAAGTTCGTCTTTGAAATTACACGCCTATAAAAAGAGCCATTGCAATAGGAGGATTCTTATGTGATGTTCACGTAACGGCTGTATAGTGGAAAAAAGAACTGTCTAGCTCTGTATGGGTTTCTGGCTGTTCCACTTAGCAGCTTTAGGATGTTGGGCAAGCTCCCCAACATCTCCAAGCCTGTTTCCCTGTCTGCAAAGAAGAGATCATGTAAGGACCCAGCAGCATTTGGTACAGTTAGAGCCTTCACAGATACTGACTGCTGTTAACTTGGGTAGGTATTGTCTGGAGTTAGGTAACAAGAGCTACTACCCCCAAACAACTTTTTCTGAACATCTTAGTTTTATCCTCTTCAGACACAGAATAATCGTCATTAAGGCCAGTTACTCAAGGCATGAAGGCGTAAAGCCGGGCTTTTACCCTTTTTTGTTTAAGGGTAGTGAACGGAAACTTTTCCCGTTTTCAGGACCCTCCGATATGTTCCAGAGGAATCCAAAGACAAAGTTATCTCAGATGAAGATGTCCTAGGAACATTACTGAAAGTTTTCCAGGCTCTATTCATAAATGATCTCAATAAGCAATCAGATATCTTGACTATGCTTCCAGAAACTGTTAAATCAAACTATCACGACCTACTGTCAGTTCAACATCCAAGGGTGAAACTGCTTGAACACAGACATCAACAGCAAAATAACTTTAAGCCAGAAGAGATTCTTTATAAGACATTGGGTTTCAGTGTTGCCCGAGCAACTAGCTCATTGATTTCTGCTGGAAAAGGTGTCTTCGTTACCAGAGGATTGGTACCAAAAGGCGCGGTTGTATCTATGTATCCTGGTAATTGCACAATTAGTGCTTTGCCAAGAGTTCCTGTTTGTTGATTAATATAAGTTCAAGTAAATACATAGCCCTGTAATCCTTCGCGTAAGCAGTTGAATTGGAAACTCAGACTTCCACAATTTTTAAATCTTGATTTGGAAATTAACCATAAATTATTTTATGTGTTAGAAAGCATCCTTGAATATTTGTTGGAATAAATGCACTTTTTACAGAGATTTTTCTAGTCAGTGTTTAAATATGGAATATAGTATGGCCTACTTTGATAAAATGAATTACTTAGAAAGCACTGTAGAATAAGTCAGTTGGCTTACATAATTGATAACTAAAGGTAAAAATAGTATGGGTTAAAAACAGGAAAGGTGGAATTTAAACCCATAAATCGGTGAATAAAGACCTTCCTGTCATTTCTACACTTGGGAAGTAAAGCAGCCTCTTGGCAAAAAGACCATTGTCTAGGATGCTCAATAGAGAAAGATGGTATTATTTGGTGTAGCACTTAATATGTGTGAATGTTTGAGTCAGACCAATATTTTCAAAAGGTCATTCTACTATTTTCTAATTTTACATCCCTAAGCAAGAAAGTTGGTTTCCTCCTACACAACTAACCTAACTTTACAAAGACTAAATGGAACAAGCTGGCAACAAATGAATACTAAAACAAATTTGGGCAGCCCTGGTGGCGCAGCGGTTTAGCGCCGCCTGCAGCCTGGGGTGTGATCCTGGAGATCCAGGATCGAGTCCCACATCGGGTTCCTTGCATGGAGCCTGCTTCTCCCTCTGCCTGTGTCTCTGTCTCTCTGTCTGTCTGTCTGTCTGTCTCTCTCTCTCTGTGACTCATGAATAAATAAATAAAATCTTAAATAAATAAAACAAGTTTAATAGATTAGCATGCCTGGTACACAGGACAAGCCCAGTAAATATTTATTTTCTCCTTTCCTCGATTGCCAGTGAAAAGAAAAATAACCTGAATGACAGGCTCATTTATTCCTGTTTTGTGTACATTATTTAATTGGTTAGTAACAAAATACATTTCTTAAAAGACTTTTTAATAGATGTCATATCACAGTCTACTTTAAAAAGCAAAAACAAAACAAAACACCCCCACAACTTTGTAAAACTGGACCTCAGATGTGGTGTTCACATTTTAATTAAACTAGTCACATTTTATTTGGCTGGGTGAGCAAGTTGGTCCTCTGCTCCATTTACTATTAAGCACTCTTCAAAGGAGGAAAGTAGACCAAGAGAATGTGATAATCTAGGCTGGAGGTGAAATATTAGAAAAAGGTAGAGAAATTAAAACACTTCCTTTCATGTTATGTTTCATGTTATGTTTTTCATGTTATGTTTCCTTTCATGTTATGTTTGTTTCAAAGAAAAGTCCATATGTTTATGATTTTTACATGTTGCTATCTCTTTATCTTATTGTGTAATAGGTACAGTATATCAGAAGTATGAGCCAATTTTTTTCCAATCCATTGGAAACCCATTTATTTTTAGATGCCTGGATGGGGTACTCATTGATGGAAATGACAAAGGAATATCAAAAGTTGTATACAGGTAAGTTAGTGCCCATGTTCAAACTTAATATAGGACCACAGCAAGATGACTATGACCACTGGCTTTTTCAATTTAAATAAAAATCTGTTCAAGCAGCTGCTCATTGGCAACTCAGTTGTCCTATTGGCAAGACAAAACTTTTTAAAGAGAAATTGAACTTGTTCGGTTCTAGGGCTAATTTTACACTTTGGGATTTTATTGTAAGATATAAAAGAATAATCCCTAACCAATGCTTTCACCTGTTTCAGATCTTGCAATGGGAGGGATCGACTTGGTCCCTTCAAAATGAGTGATAGTACTTGGCTAACAACAGAAATTTGTAACCCACTGGCTGTAGGGCAGTATGTCAACAATTGTTCAAATGGTAAGTTGGCATCATGGGTCTGTGAGACAGGATATAAATACAGCAGTTGGTAATTTTCTTCCTTTGCCCTATAATTGAGTGCCACAGGCAGTTAAATTTAACATCTCAGCTTTTCAAAGCCTGTAAGTAAACTATAACATTCTGGGGGCAGGTAGTAGAGAATTTGGGGA
Organism: Canis aureus; assembly: GCF_053574225.1. Classification (NCBI taxonomy): domain Eukaryota; kingdom Metazoa; phylum Chordata; class Mammalia; order Carnivora; family Canidae; genus Canis; species Canis aureus. The sequence continues at coordinate 44,853,384 of NC_135615.1, forward strand.
AGTAATGATATACATTAATTGAGTAAGTTACTGTTTTCTGGTTTTGCAACAAATGTAGACAATTGGTAACTGCTCTTTTGATCATCCTTATTTTAGCATTGTTTTAATAGTGAACTTAGAGATCATTTTGTCAGTA